>NC_042615.1:506761370-507961370 GCF_901001135.1 Rhinatrema bivittatum | reverse complement strand
GTAAATCCTTTCTTTCTCTCCCCAGAGTGGTGAACGCTGGATGGATGTCCCCAGTGATTTTGTTTCCTTTACTCCCTTTTAGTACTCCCTCTGGATCCTTGGTATATGGGACCCTCTTTGTAGCAAGCAGTTCTCTTGCTTCTAGCAGAAAGGAAGGGGCAGCCAAAACCTTCCTCCTGGATCTGGCTTTGCTTCTTTTCCAGGGAGGTGAAAGTGTCCAGTAAACTGCATGAAGCCAGCCTCTACAGATAAATCTGTCCATAAGGGACTGTGTGCCTGTATGTAGACCCCCCCCCCCCCCACCACCATGACCACACGAGAAGAGGATCAACAGTAGATTCAAGGGTCACCGCAGTAGAGCCAGCACCTGTAGGCACAGCAGCATGAGAGATGCAAGACCCAGGCGGCAGCTATTGAAACCCTGTTTTAGAGATATCATCAGCCTGAGGCCGTGGTTCAGAGGAACTACCCACCCCCAAGTCCACTATCACCAGAATGCTTCAATTAAAGCAGGAAGCATTACTGAGTGTTCCTACACCAACGAAACCTGCATTTCAGATTACACCCAGAACACTTTAATGAGAAAACCGCAAGGATGTGTTGGATTAGTAACCTGGAGGCTGCTGAGTGGCTCGGCTAGTTAGCTTGATAAACAGCGCGACTGGAGTTAGCTGCATAAGTTAAGCAGCTAACTTCAAATATTGACTAACTCCACTCCCCCAAAACACTTCTTGCCCGCCCCCAGAACGCCCCTGACATATATGGCTAAATTCCAGCCGCACAACTAATTATGTGGCTAAAATTCAGCCAGATACAGCTTTTAATATTGCAGGTTAGCCATTTAGACAGATAATGTGTCAGTCTAAATGGTTTTTGAATATCAACCTACTTGTTCGCAGATGTTTACTGGTGTAATTTACACTTCCACTATTCACAGGAAATCCTGAGTTCATAGTGCAAGATAGGAGGTCCTGGAACCAAGGAGGGTCTGTGGAGGGTGCTCCTGTTGGAAGCGTGGACCCTTGAGCCAGCTTGAGAGTAGGACAGTCCACTGAAGAAGCCAACAGTGGCACTCGAAGCTGGGAGGCGGAACTGGACTAGGAGACCTGCAGGAACTTCACCTATACCAGCCCTCGTTCCCCGCAGGTTGAGCCCTTGGGTGCCGGGGCTGGCAGGTCTTAGGCACAGGTCTCCTAGAGAAGGCCGTCCGGTGGGCAGTCTGAGTTAGGGCAGGCAGAAGACAGGAGAGATGAAGACGGTCCAGGAGTCGAGGCAGGCAGCAAAGGAACAGCACAAGGAAGCAGGCCAAAGGTCGGGGCAGGCAGTAGACAAGCCGAAGACAGGAAACACACCGAGGGTCAGTGCGGGTAGCAGACAGAGGAATCCAGGAGCCAGGCCAAGGTCAGAACCAGAGAATCAAGCGAAGACAGGAGTAGAGTCAGGAACACAGGAGCGGAGTCAGGAACACAGGAGTGGAGCCAGGAACACAGGAGCGGAGTCAGGAACACAGGAGTGGAGCCAGGAACACAGGAGCGGAGTCAGGAACACAGGAGTGGAGCCAGGAACACAGGAGCGGAATCAGGAACACAGGAACGCTGAAGCAGGATCAGGAACAGCAACTAGTTTACTTGGAGAGTTGACCTGTTGCCAAGGCAAGGTAGAGGTGTTAGAAGTGGCCTATATGATGTATAATTAGAATGTTTGCCTTTCTGTATTTTCTGAAAACATTGTTTCAATGTTATTTTGTTAAAAGCTTAATAAAAATAAAATAAAAAAAAGAACAAAGAAGTGGCCTATATATAGGCCTCTGAAGATGACATCAGGTTGGGGGCCGGGCCAAGGTTTCCCGCCACGGTCCCTTTAAATTCTGGGCTCCTGTGCATGCATGCACCTGAGGGGCAGAGTCCCCAGCAGTGTTCGGCGGTGTCTCCCCCGCGGCCAGGTTTCCCAGCAACTACTGGAGAGAAGGGGTGATATCATGTGGGGGAGCTCCGGAGGGGAGAAGAGTTGCAGGGTTCTGCCCGTTTCCCTACCGAAGCCGAGGGGCCTTCCATCAGCAACGAGTGACTGGGCAGGTGAGCCTGGTTTTCCTCATTGACTTCATCTGGAGGCACGGCGGGTGATGTCATCCTGGAGTGACCGCTGGCCCTTTAAATTGGCCGGCAGTGCAGCGATTTGCCGTCGCTTAAGCCACGCACTCCGAAGGGGCAATTGGCTTTGCCCAGCTTCATCTGGCTTCGCCTAGTTTATCTGGACAGTTATTTTGGCCCTTTTGTTGTTATTAGAATGGAGAAGAAAAGGAAAGCTAAGATAGTCACCTCATCCCTACACTTCAACCCCTATGGACATTCACGTAACAAGAGTGAATGAGATGCCTATTGTGAACTGCAAGGGGGCATTTTCTCTGCCTCTTTGAGTCCTGGCGAAAGTCCTTCTCCACAAGGGAGAAAGGAGGAGTACCTTAGTGGTTAGAACCTAGTGGCTAGTCACTTTACCCTCCATTGCCTCAGGTACAAACTTACAGGTCTATCCAGTAAAGTGCGGCCGCGTTTACCCCGCGTTTACCCCGCATTCTACTCACTTTCTGGCCGCGTTAGCCCTTCCTGCGATCCCAAATCCCCTTTAACCTACTCCTACCATGTCCTAAAATCCCCGGGCAACCCCTTCCGCACGCGGCATGCATATTGCATGCAAACGAGCGAATTAGCTATTCCCTAGCATCCCGTAACCCGCGCCCTGACTATCGCTATCTTTCCCTGCCATTTTGTCGCGTGTTTAACCTGCAAACTTACCGCCTACCCTGACCCCTGCGGTAGAGGCAGGGGTAAGGGTAGGTGGCAAGCTTTCCCCCAGCCCCCGCTCACCTGCCCCGGCCGCGATCATGGGTGCCGGTCTCCGGGGCAGCCCCAGTTCTCTCCCCTCCTCCCGAAGCAAAAAAAAAAGCGAAAAAAACGTTGCAGCCCCCTCCAATGTCTGGAGGGGGCTGAAAAAAGTAAGTCGCTTCGCCGCTTCGTACTGCCAGCCTCTTCTTCCCTCCTCCCGGAGCAAGGCTGCTTTTCGCGCCCTGCTTCGGGAGGAGGGAAGAAGAGACACTGACAGTGTGAAGCGGCGAAGCAACTTACTTTTTGCAGCCCCCATCGGACCTCTCCTGCCTCCCGCTGCGCGACTTACTTTTTTTTGCAGCCCTCCGGCCATCAGCAGGAACAGATCTTGGCTCCCCTGCCTCCCTGCGAAGACGGATGCCTGCACGGGGGAAAGCGGCCCCTGTGCGTGCAATTGGCCGCTCAAGACGTGACGTCACATGCCGTGACGCCAAACGTCGTGACGTCATGTCTTGAGCGGCCAATTGCACGCACAGGGGCCGCTTTCCCCCGTGCAGGCATCCGTCTTCGCAGGGAGGCAGGGGAGCCACGATCTGTTCCTGCTGATGGCCGGAGGGCTGCAAAAAAAAGTAAGTCGCGCAGCGGGAGGCAGGAGAGGTCCGATGGGGGCTGCAAAAAGTAAGTTGCTTCGCCGCTTCACACTGTCAGTGTCTCTTCTTCCCTCCTCCCGAAGCAGGGCGCGAAAAGCAGCCTTGCTCCGGGAGGAGAGAAGAAGAGACACTGACAGTGTGAAGCGGTGAAGCGACTTACTTTTTGCAGGCGTCCATCTTCGCGAGCAGCTGGAGGCAGGAGAGGTCGTCCGATGTCCGGAGGGGGCTGCAAAAAGTAAGTCGCTTCGCCGCTTCGTACTGCCAGTCCCTTCTCCCCTCCTCCCGGAGCAAGGCTGCTTTTCGCGCCCTGCTTCGGGAGGAGGGGAGGGGGGACTGGCAGTCCCGATTTCCTGGTATCTGTCATTTCAAATGACATTTGAAATGACAGATACCAGCGTGGCGTGAAGCGTTAGGCCCGCGCACCCAGGATACTGTATAGGCGCTCTATCCAGTAAAATGGGTTGCGCGGGCCTAACGCTTCACGGACCCTTCTTAGACGCGGTTTACATTTGCATGAAATTATAGTTCAGGATCGAGCGGTAGGTGAGCTGCACTGTGCGTGCGGCAACTGCGGGTGCGCCGGGCACTAATGCAGCTCTTCCTACCGCTCGGTACTGGATAGACCTGTTAGATTGTAAGCCCTATGGGGATAGGGAAATACCTACAGTACCTGAATGTAATCCACTTTGAAGCACTGAAAAAAGTGGAATATAAATCTAAATAAATAAATAAAATAAACACAACCACCCATTAATCCATCCAGTGATGTCATTGAGGCTAATAGTCCAGTTACTCCTGGTGGCAAGGAACGTGAGTTGTTAATTAGACCCCCTCAGGCTGAATTTTTACCAACTAATCAACTTTCCAGTATCAATGATGGTAATTTACCCATGAACTTTGGAAGGCTTCAACAGCCTGTTGAAGATCCTCCTAATGTCATGCTCGTTGATTTGTGGAGGATGACATCTAAATTGGACTCTAATGTCTCTCAAGTGAATGCATACTTGTCTTCCTAAATTAATGCCAATAGATCCTCCATTGAAGAGCAGAGTGGGAAAATCTCTGAGTTAGAAACATCTGTTCGTTTATTATCTACTAAGGTTCAGCTATTACAGAATTCTGAAAATATACATATTAAAGATAGTTTGGTTTTGCATAGTGAGGTTGATAATATTGAAAATTTGATGTAATCAAAAATTTACATTTTGTTAACTTTCCTCAAATACGTTTGTTATCTGTTTATGAAATGTTTAAGAAATTTCTTAAGGAAATGTTAGCATATAGTGATGATAATATTCTTAGTATCTTCAGATCTTTTATTTCCCTAAACAAACTGCTAGAGGGGATAGGGCTCAGAGTGAAAATGTTGATACATCATCTAGTTTGGGAGTATCTACCGTTTTAGAGGAATCATTTGATGTAATTAACAATAGAACAACATTTTTTGTTTCCTTTTTATTGGAACAGGGTAAAGAACAGGTGTTTAAAAAATTCTTTAGGAACAAAGATGCTTTATTTTGTGGTCAGAAAACATACTTATTTCCTGATGTCTCTAGATCCACACAGGCTCGTAGGAGACATTTCTTGTTCTTGAAGAGTAGACCCTTGGCCATTGGAGCCACTTTTTTCCTAAAATTTCCTTGTCAATGTTTTATTACTTTTCAGGCTAAAATATTTATATTTTCTGACCCCTTACATCTGGAGATATTTTTATTAGATAAGACCAACTTAATTGAGAGTCCAGCTTAGTTATTTAAGAATTAAGACCAGTTGAATTTTGATTTCAACTCTTCTTCCTAATTGTATTTGTTACCTTAATTATGTGTTAATATACATATGTTGATATACCTTAAGTATGTGTGTGTATATGCATGTAAATGTACACCATATTTTCCTCTCTCCCCCATGATTATTGGGTTTAGTATGCAGTGTATTTATTTCTTTTGGGAAAAATTATGTATGTTGTTTTCCTTATACTGCAATACTAGCTTTCCTTTTTTTTTATAATGCTATCACATTTGAAAATTCAATAAAGAAAAATTATAAAAAAAAAAAAAAAGGTGCTTGTTTTTCTCTTGAACCAGAGTCTGCCTGGTCAAAGGCAAGTGCCCTGCTAGTGAAGCCACAGAACCAAAGCAGCCTCAGACAAATGTTAGTCAAGAAGATGTGTGTGCCCCCCAACCTCCCCCAAGATCTAGATTGGTCCTCAGGGGGAGGGCTCAAGAAGGGATTGTTGGAAAAAGCATTGGACAACTTAATGGCTGAAGGCTATATGGCAGAGTTGAAGGTTGAAGCTCTGTTGCTTCAAGGTGTACTTGGGCTCTGAACTGGAATACTGGTGAAGCAACTTAGTTTGGACTAAACTTTCACAATAATTAATGGACTGCTGGACCGGGTTTGGCACAAATTTATAAATAAACTTGTGTCCTGTAAATACAAATTCTTGTATTCAAGTACATAGGAAAAGTGTGCAGTGTCTGGGTGGGATGACAGCATGGCCACCGGTGGATACATGCATGCATTCCCCAAGGTTCGGCCTGAAGGTGAAGAGATGCCCCCTGCTGGTGAAGGTGTAATTGCATGTGCTGCCTTCGTTTCTGCTTTGCACCTCTAGTTTGCTGATTTTGCATGGGAGGCATCTTGAGTGACTGTCCTGTTCCTGTCTTTCAGCCTTTCCTAGACATGCTCATGCTCTGCTTCTGGGAGCAGACGTAGGAGGAGGAAGAAGATCCCTCACAGATTCCAGAAGCCCACCACTCATTCCTTCCCATCTCCCAGGAAGAGAAAAAAATGATATCATCTTCTTTTTGTTTGAAGACGGTGTCCTTTGTGGTTTTTCCTAGGTTTAGTGGTTTGTGTGCATGAGGGATGGGTGTGCGTACAGGACTATGAGTGCATGTGTACAGTGTAGGTCTCAGTATTATGGGCTGGCCTAGTGGCTCAATGGCAATGCTTTGTATTGCCATTCACAAGACCCCTGCATTTGAGCCCCAAGTCAGAGATCTTCTTCTGTCTGGGTCAGCCGGGCAGGGCTGTGAAGGCAGGCAACGTCCACAATCCTTCGGGTGGAAGACAGCAGCATTTTCATTGCTTTAGGGTGGCACCTAGTGGCCGGATTCAGGGCTCTGAACAGAGTGTGTTGGGGGAGAAGGAATATAAAATAGAGGAAACATCCCCAGGTAGTTGCAAATAAGGCTCATGATGCCAGATCCCAGCCTTGGTTCCAGTTGAGCTGGAAGTACAAAGCAACAGGAGGAAACCTCTGGGTGATTTATGAGAACGAGCTATGAATGGGGTATAGAGGGGAGAGATGTATAGAATGTGTGATGATGTACTTGTGTGGCGGGAATGGACAAACAAGTGGAGCATCGTGCCATGTTAATCATGGTAACTGTCTCTTTAAAAGTGGTGAGAAATGGCACCAAATAATAATTTTATTTTGCAGCCTTTTTTTCCCTAAGAATCTTTTTTTAATTCCATTCCAGTGAAATCAGATAGAGTAATATCTGTGTGTGGCACGGTCCATTGCCTAAGATTTTCCATGGAAGAAAAGAAAAAAATACATTTTTCTTCCCAAGGAAAACAAGTGGACATTGGTTATAGATGGAAATGTCAATTATCCTTGCAAAGGTACATTTGAAATTAGGATAAGTAAACAATTTATTTATCCATGGTGACGCTTCTCTCGTCGGCTCTCCACAGCAGCCCCTTCTTCTGCCGTGCTCAGTTTTCCTCGGTGGTGCTATCGAACAAATACACAATTGTAGGCGGCCAATGTAACCGACGGAAACCAAGGGTGACTTCTGACTCGTATGCATACAGGTTCCAGATATGAGTTTTCATGCAAATCCATTCGCTCGTATCCCCACTGATACTAGGGTCATAGATGGACGAACACAACCCCAGAAGATGGTTTTTTTTTTTATTTTCCATAAAGCAGATCTAGTAATGGGAGCTGTGTGTGGATGAAAGGCAGGCCACCCTTCTGTTCTGAGCTGGAGCAAATCTGTGCAGGGGAGATGAATGAAAGCCACCCATCTGGGATGTGGGGGGATGGGGGAGTGAATAATACCCCAATGCGGGCAGGGCTAGAGATGGAGCAGAAAGCCATAATGGAGTGTGAAGGCAGGCTATGCCTCTTTTGCACCCTAAATATCTTTATTCTGGCCTTCTGGAATAACTTTCTGAGAGCCCGAAAACCCACCAAATAGGAGATAAATATCCTCTTTTATGACAATAGATATTTGGGGGAGGGAAGGAGGGGGAACCCAACATGTGTCGCCTTTTCTGCTCAAGAAGTGCCCAAACCATTCGGGATAAATTAACCAATAAAAAGTTTCTTGATTGCCATCAAAAAGATCCTAGGTATGTTCAAGGATCAAAGGTGAGCAAAGGCCTGCTCTTCCCCAGGAACTGTAGGGTAAGCTTCACCGATACTGGGACGCCTAGAAATCATTAAGAGAGAGAGAAGTAAGCTGCGCAGAGAGGTGCACACAGTCCCTGGGATTTTACAAAAACATCATTTCTCAAGCCCATATTTAGTGCACACGCACATACACAAAACATAGAAAAGCAGAAAATGATTGTGATATCTGCCTCCGATAGGCATGCACAGTCTGTGGCTCCATCGGCCTTGCTAGCTGAGCCTAACTGTTCTCCTTTTTCTCTCACGCCCTTTTTTCTTTCCTTCTTGGGCTTTTTGTCTCTCTCGTTGTTTTCTTCTGTCCTTCTCTTTGCCGCTTTATTTCCCTTGCTCTCTTTCCACTTTTTTGCCTTTTATTCCTTCCTTCTCGTTTTCTCTTTCTTTGCCTCTCTTGCTCTCTCATTCTCTTTTTCTTGCCTTTGAGTCTCTCTGTTTTCTATATTCTGCTTTGTCTCTCTTTCCCTTTGTTCTTCCCTTTTCTTTTTCTCTTGATTGTTTTGGCATGTCACCTTTATCCTTTTGTCTCTTACATGCTTTAATTAATTCTCCCCATCCTCCTTCCTATTTATCTTTTTCTTTTGTTCTTTCCATCTATCTGTCTCTTGTTTTTGTTTTTTTTTATTCTCCCATTTCTCTCATTCTTTCTGTCCTATTTTTGGTTTCCTTATTTCCTGCTCACTTTGCCTGGCACTCTCCCTTTGCTGTTCTCTTTCCATCACTGCTCCTTTCCCTTTCTCTGTGTCTTATCTTGCTCCCACTTTCTCCCCCTCCTGATATTCCCCTCCTTCCTTTCTACTTTTCTCCACTCCCTCGCCCTCTCCCCTCCTTTACAGGGTGAGTCATCCCAACATCTTACAACTTATTGACACCTTCGAGACCAAGAAGGAGTTTTACATCATTCAGGAGCTGTAAGTATCTCCAGGCTGTGCTGTTTCTTCCCTGCCACAAACTTCATCTTTTATTCATCAAAGGCGATAAAGAAAGGTAGAGAGATTAATCACAAGCTCAGGCAGGAGGTTTAGACCATCTCCCTGAGACTATGTGGTAAAGGCAGTGTGTCTCTGTAACACATCCTGCCATGGGACTGGGCGTCCCTGTAACACATCCTGCCATCAGACAGAAGGAACTAAGCAGAAGGACTGAGTGTCCCTAATAAAACAGCAGGAACTATGCACAAGGGCTGAGTGTTCCTATAACACATCCTGCCAAATAGGGACTGTGCAGAAGGGCTGAGTGTCCCTATAACACAAACTGCCAAACAGCAGGGACTATGCACAAGAGCTGTGTGTCCCTATAACAAAAACTGCCAAACAGCAGGGATTGTGCAGAAGGGTTGAGTGTCCCTAAAACACAAACTGCCAAATAGCAGGGACTGTGCAGAAGGGCTGAGTGTCCCTATAACACAAACTGCCTAACAGCAGGACTGTGCAGAAGGGCTGAGTGTCCCTATAACACAAACTGCCAAACAGCAGGGACTGTGCCCAAGAGCTGAGTGTCCCTATAACACAAACAGCCAAATAGCAGGGACTGTGCAGAAGGGTTGAGTGTCCCTATAACACAAACTGCCAAACAGCAGGACTGTGCAGAAGGGCTGAGTGTCCCTATAACACAAACTGCCAAACAGCAGGGACTGTGCACAAGAGCTGAGTGTCCCTATAACACAAACAGCCAAATAGCAGGGAATGTGCACAAGGGCTGAGAGTCCTAGTAGCAACCTCGCCTGACACAGTAGGAATACTTCTAGAGAGGATAATAATGTCTTCTCTTGGAGAGGTACTCTTGACCTGATTCGATCAGCAGCTCTCTGCTGTACTGATATTAATCACAGACCCACACTTCACATCTTCCCACAGAATAAATTTACAATTTGACTGAGCAGTTCCCAACACCGGCATAGGAGCTTACAGTGTTGCTATCCCTTGGCTCAATATCTAAACCTCCTCTGGTGCCTTCAGATTAACTGCAGCTCCCAAAAATTTCACTTCTACAGAAGAGAATTTCAGTACTGAAATAGCAGCGAGTGCTGCAGAGCAGGATTACGTTCCCACTGGCAGAGCCGTGCGGGGGTTTCAGTACTGGAATAATAGGGTAATACTAGTTTATTTATAAACAACAAATTATTTACATATATACATTATTTATAGTATTCTGACAGCAGAAACGGAAACCGTTGCATCACATAACTAAGAATGAGTGATTTGCCCAGAATGCTCCCCAGACTTGTAGGGTATAATATTCTTTTTCAGTAGCAGTGGATTCTTTAGCAGATTAATTTTCCTCAAAACTAGTGCTGCAGGGCATGATTGAGATGCTGTAACATAGTGGCCCTGGTACTGTCCCTACCACCTAGCAGGGATTAAAACTCTTGGCCATTTGAGAGTCCCAGCAAGCATTGCGCAGGCCTGGCCTGCCACCCCGCACAGGCCTCTCTCTCCTGGCAGTCTCCCACCCCGCCAACTGGATTTCCGCTTGCCACTGAGCAAGCAACCCTACGTGCAAGCTACTCCCTACTAGGGAAACTGTGAGCTCACAACTCTCAGAGAGGCTTTCACAGACTTATGTACTAAAAGTAATGGCATCCTATAGCAATCCACTAATCAGTGGCAAAAACACAGTGGAGTCTTAAGTTGAGCCACTACCAGACTGGCAAAGTTAGCCCGATAAACTTCATCCACCTAGCTGTGGGTGGTGGACTTAGAGGTCGTGTATCTCCTATGTAGTTTCTAGGGATGTGAATCGTGTGATCGTCTTAACGATCAATTTTGGCTGGGGGGGGAGGGAAATCTGATCGTCATGTTTTGTTTTTTTTAAAAATCGTTAAAAATCGTAAATCGGGGGAGGGCGGGAAAACCGGCACACCAAAACAACCCTAAAACCCACCCTGACCCTTTAAAACAAATCCCCCACCCTCCCGAACCCCCCCAAAATGTTTTAAATTACCTGGGGTCCAGTGGGGGGGGTCCCAGCGTGATCTCTCACGATCTCCCACTCTCGGGCCACGGCTGCATTAATAGAAATGGCGCCGGTGGCCCTTTGCCCTTACCATATGACAGGGCAAAGGTAGCGCCGGCGCCATTTTGGTTCCTGACACCCGACGTCAGGAGTGCAGGAGATCGCTCCTGGACCCCCGCTGGACCCCCAGGGACTTTTGGCCAGCTTGGGGGGGCCTCCTGACCCCCACAAGACTTGCCAAAAGTCCAGCGGAGGTCCGGGTGCGACCTCCTGCACTCGCGCCATATTGCCAATATTCAAAATGGCGCCGGCGCTACCTTTGCCCTCACTATGTCATACGACATATGACACGATTTACAATTTTTTGACGATAAATCGGGGGAATTGTTATTGTATCGCGGCTCTAACGATTTTTGACGATTTAAAATATATCTGACGATTGTTTTAAATCGTCAAAAAACGATTCACATCCCTAGTAGTTACCAACAGAACAGAGAATTCAATTTAAAATTCTTTCCCTTGTCTTTAAGTCAGTCAGGGAAATGGCCGTCACATTTGTACAAGCCTCGTCAACCTTTGCATTGACAAAGAGGACTTGTTGCCGAGGTACTGGATCGAAGGCAAATTGGATATGAGGAAACCCGCGGAAAGGCTTTTTTTTTTCATAATTGGCGCAACATTGCGGAACGCATTGCCCCCGACATCTGCAACTGATCTAGGACATAAAAATATTTTGGAAATAATTAAAGGCACACCTGTTTTCTAAAGCTTTTCCCAGTGCTCAGACTGACTAATCCTTTTTTAATGTTTTCATGTTTCAACTGTGATCATTTGTTCTAGCTTATGTAAATGATCTGTGTTGATTTGCACATCGCTTAGGTCAATTTTATTTATTCTAAATGGTTTATAAGTCTTTTAAATAAATAAATAAATAAATAAATAAATAAATAAATAACTAACTAACTAACTAACTAACTAACTAACTAACTAACCCAGGTAGCATGGCTGAGATATTCAATGCATGAGGCTGCCATCACCTTAAAGAGCCCTGTGGCCCAACATGGCTCCTCCCACAAGTAGAAAAAAAAAAAAGGTCACCAGGGGTCTAGTAAGCCAATCTGAGGCAACCCTGCAAAAAAATAAAACAGAATTAAAAAATAGATTAAAGGTGCTGCACGTCAACAACCCCGTCCTTATTAACATAATCCTCCTAGGAGAGAGTCCCCCCTTTCCATATAAATAATAGGCTGGTAGAGGCTCCCCCACCTCCAAACTCTTCAAATATTATGTTGGTGGCCTAGTGGCCTCCATCCCAGACCCCCCCCCCCCCCCAGATCTCCTGCACCCCAAATTCCTTAAAATCCTCATTGGTGTTCAGATTGCAGGCCCGGAGAACCCCCTAGCCTCAGGCCTGGTTAGCGCCATTTGGAAAATGGCACCGACCGGGCCTTGCCCCATCACGTGAAGGAGCAAGGCCTGTTTGGCACCATTTTGGAAAATGACATCAATCAGGCCTGGTGCTAGGGAGCGCCCGGGCCCGCAATCTGAACACCAATGAGGATTTTAAGGTAATGGGGGTGTGGAGGGGCAACTGGGGTGGGGGGGGGCATTAAGCCATTAAGTGTTGCAGGGGGGCCACTACTGGCCTATTATTTATATGGAAAGGGGTGGCTGGGGGTGGGAGGGCTCATTCTTTGGGGGTAGGGTGAGTCAATAAGGAAGGGGTTGGCTGGGTGGGATTGTCATCGCCGCATGGCACCTTTAATCTATTTTTTAACTTTTTTTTTATTGCAGAGCCATCTTCATTGGCAGCTACAGGGTGGGATGAGAGATTTAGCAAGACGCCCCAGTAACTTTTTAAAAACTTTTTTGAGGGATATCATGTTCTGCCGCATGTCTCTTTAATTCTACTGTGGGAGCACGGGGACCATGTTAAGGTCTCGGTGCTCCCATGGTAGGATACTGTTTTTGGTAAAGGTGTAGATAAAATAATGTGGTTGAAAAATGTCTAAGTTAACCCCATTATTTTATTTACATAGAATTAGGTATACATGAGCTGCTTTGCATAGATTTGCAAAATTCATGCATGCAAATACCATGTAAAGCAAATCATTGTAATACATAGATTTCAGGCTGAAACATTGTGCAATATCATGAATATTGCACAATGTCAACATGATAGGGCTATATCGCGTTATATACAGCGTTTATCGCGCATTATAGCCTTATCGCAGCATGATCACTCTCTCTATAAGTGAGCTGAATAGCTAGCTCTATCCTGAAACGCTACCACCCTGCCCTGTCCCAGGCGTCTCTGGCTAATTTTTTAACCGGCTACAAAGTTAGCCGGATAAGTCCGGAGTGGCCAGCACAGCCAGATAGTTAAAGGGGATCATTTAGCCAGCTATGTTCGAACCTAGCCAGCCAAATGACGCTGAATATTGACCCTGGTGCTAATAAAATAATATTTATTAATAAAAAGGATTTACAGTGAATTAAAAAGAAAGGCTTGAAAAAACTGCAAACAGGGAAAAAAGAAAAGGAATTTTCGCAGTAATAGAAACTTCTGCACTTAAATCAGTGTGCCTACAAAGTGAAACGCTGCATATTGTTCAGCCAGATCTGAGTAATGCTTTGCTGTCAGCACACGGCTGAACTTCCCAGCTGAAACGGGTCTCTCTCTCTCAGCTCTTTCCAATGGTCTCTGTAATGGACCCTCAGAAGCAGCATGAGGTCAGCAGCTTGGTCTGACTGTGGGATTCACGCCATCAGCTGCCCATGGAGCACGGCACTGTTATGACTGCCATCTGCTGTCCAGCTCAAAATCCTTAGAAAGAAAAATGTTTTCAAAGTCAAAGGAGTTTTAAACGACAGACAAATAATAACCTTGCAGTTTTTCCCACAAATCGTTTTGCAGAGCAGAGTGGATGGGGAGTTTACCGAGTCCTCTGCTTTCTTTTTACAGAGCTACTGGAGGGGACGTCTTCGACTGGATCTTGGATCAAGGTTACTACACGGAGAAGGATGCCAGCAACGTGATCCGGCAGGTGTTGGAAGCTGTAGCCTATTTACACAGTCTGCACATCGTCCATCGTAACTTAAAGGTAAAATCGTGCTCAGGGGGCTGCCCAGAGCTGCACAGTTTCCACACCCTTCCCAACGCATTCCAGGTGGAGCAGTAAGAAAAAAAAAATAGACTACAAATCCCAAGGTGCAGTAAAAAAAACAAAACAAACAACAACAACAACAACATCTGGGTGTGGAACAGTGAGTTACCAGTAATTTGAGAACATCGGTGATTGTCTGGAAACTGGAAGAAGCCTCCGTCTAGCATGGACTGATCGGTTATTCTACGGTGCTGTCTGCTGACCAGCAGGCTGCTGCATAAAGATTCAGGACCTCAGGCTAAATAATTCAAATTTATATATACACACTGTAGAACATTTCAAGCTAAAAAATTAAAAAAAGAATGAAGAGCAGATCTTTATCAGCATTGCACTGAAACACGTAATGCATGAATACAGCACGGACAGCTGAACAGCATGTTTTCATCAGAGCCCCATGAAAACAGTGTTGTGGTTGAGGACCCAGCTAGGCTGGGAAACCCCCATGGAAACAGTCCAGGGCTACAGGGCAAGACAGAACTAAGTTAGGGAATCTTCAGCCTAAACCAGCCACCTTCCCCGTGGTTTGAGCCCTTGGTTCTGGAGACCAGCAGACCCCAGACAGGGGCTTGGACTGTGGCTAGTGCTGGACTGGAGGCTGGAGCCGAGGCAAGGCTGGAACCAAAGGCAGGCATGGAACTGGAGTCTGAAACAGGATGCAGGGAGGTGAGGCACACTGAAACAGGCTGAGACACTGGAACAGGATGGGACCTGGAACACTGGAGTAAGCTGGGAGACTGGAACAGGATGGGTCACGAACACTGGAGTAAGCTGGGAGACTGGAACAGGATGGGACCTGGAACACTGGAGTAGGCTGGGACACTGGAACAGGCTGGGACACTGGAACACTGGAGTAGGCTGGGACCTGGAACTCTGGAGTTGACTGGGACACTGGAACAGGATGGGTCACGAACACTGGAGTAGCTGGGACACTGGAACAGGCTGGGACACTAGAACACTGGAGTAGGCTGGGAGACTGGAACAGGCTGGGACACTGGAACAGGCTGGGACCTGGAACACTGGAGTAGGCTGGGACACTGGAACAGGTTGGGACCTGGAACACTGGAGTAGGCTGGGACACTGGAACAGGCTGGGACCTGGAACACTGGAGTAGGCTGGGACACTGGAACAGGTTGGGACCTGGAACACTGGAGTAGGCTGGGACACTGGAATAGGCTGGGACCTGGAACACTGGAGTAGGCTGGGACACTGGAACAGTAGAGTAGGCTGGGACCTGGAACAGACTGGGACACTGGAGCAGGACAGGACGGTCAAGACAAAAACTAGACCAGACAGGTAACACAAAAGGGAGGCAAAAGCAGAAGGCTTAGGAAAGCCACAGAGCAAAACTAAAGCAAAAGGCTTAGGAAAGCCACAAAGCATTCAGAGACATGGGGCCATGCAGGGAGCCGATCAGACTCAATGACAAGGCCCTGAGCATAACCAGGGGCACTGTTACATAGTCTGGACCCTTCTGAGACATGGGATCACAATGACTATGAGTGGAGAGAGGGTAAGGGTAGCTCCCCAAGGGCCTCTGGTGGTTGGGAGGCTGCATAACAGGCAGAATTACAACAAACAGCAAGGACAGCTGAAGAGCAGATCTTCATCACCGTCCCATGTGAGCATCACACTAATACATTTAAAGCATTTATTCAGCACGGACAGCTGAAGAGCAGATCTTCATCACCGTCCCATGTGAGCATCACACTAATACATTTAAAGCATTTATTCAGCACGGACAGCTGAAGAGCAGATCTTCATCAGAGCCTCATGCAGGCATCAACACTGATAAAAGTAAAGCAGGAATACAGCGTGGACAGCTGAAGAGGTTTATGGAAGGAGATTTTATTTATATATGAATAGTGGGCATAGAACAATAAAATGTGTAAAACGTAAAATAAGATTTAAAAAAAGACAGGAGAATTAGGAAGCAGAGCAGAAGCAGCACAGCCATAGCTAACCTATAGCTTATATGGCTTCGGCCATAGGCGCCATCCAGCAGGGGTACCATCACTTTCAAAATTTGGTAGATGATCCGCCGGCCTTTTCTCCACTGACAGAGGCTTGGTACCTGAAGAGCTCAGCTGCCAGAGGGGAGAAGAGCTGCTGCACCATCCTCTGGGGGATAGAGGGGTGAAGCGGTGGTAGTGGTCCCCCAAAAAGGGACAAAAAAAATCACCAACGCTGCCACCTGCCCATGCACAGTTGGGAGTAGATCGGCCCGCAAGAAGCAGCATTGGCCTCTCACCCCCAGATGTCAAGAGGAGTACATCCACCAAACAGCGTCAGCCTCCTCCACTGCTATTATTTCAGCTGTCCCGCGGGCCAAAAAAAAAAACAAGCATTGGCCTTCTTCCCCACCCCCGCAGTCAGAAGTACATCCCGCAGAGCTGCATCAGCTTCCTACCCTACCTCGGCAATCAGAATGAGCATGGCTCGCAGAGCCACAAAAAACAGCATCTACCTCTACCCACCCTGCATTTAGGAAGAGCGTGGCCTGCGAACCAAAAAAAAAGAAGCATAGGCCTCCTATGCTGCCACTGTAGCCAGAAGAAGCATGTCTGCAGAGAGAAATAGAGAAAGAGAAGGAGCATGTGTGTGAGAGAGAGAGAGAGCAAAGGACCATGTGTGTGTGTGTGTGTGTGTGTGTGTGACTGAGCTTGTGAGAGCAAAAAAGCATGTATGTGTGTAGGGTTGATCATGTGTGTGTGAAAGAGAGCACAGGAACATGTGTGTGAGCATGTGAGAGCGAGCAAATGAGCTGTGTATTTGTGCATGATTGAGCATGTGACAGTGAATGGACATGTATGTGTATGACTGAGCATGAATGAGAGAGCAGAACATTTGTGTTTATGATTGAACATGTGTATATGAGAGCAAGAGCATGTGTGTATGACCGAGCATGAGAAAGAGCGAATGAGCATGTGTATGTGTATGAGCATGGGTGAGATAGCAAATGAGCATGTGTGTGTATGAGCATTTGAGAGAGAGCGAAAGACCATGTGTTTGTAAGATTGTGCATGAGAGAGAGAGAGAGAAAGTAAATATATGTGTGTATGATTGTGTATGTAAAAGAGAAAATGAGCATGTATGTATATGCCTGCGCATGTCAGAAAGTGAACAAGCATGTGTGTGATTGCTCATGTGAGAGAGCAAACGAGCATGTGTGTGTATGTGATTCAGTATATGAGAGAGGGCATGAATGTGTATGTGTGTATGATTGCGCATGTGAGAGAGAGCTAATGAGGGTGTATGTGTGTATATAATTGAGCATATGAGAGAGTTTATATGTGTATGACTGAGCATGTGATAGAGTGAACGAGTGTGTGTGTGTGTACTTGAGAATGTGAGAGAGAGCACGAGCAATGACTGAGCATGTAAGAGGGTGAATGAGCATTTGTGTCTATAATTGAGTATGTAAAAGTGAACAAGTATGTGTGTGTGTGTGTGTGTGTTTGTATGATTGAGCATGTGAAAGTGAGAGAGCAAATGAGTATGTGTGTTTTAGAGATAGGAGAGAAAGTTTGTGTGCAAACATCCCCCCCCCCCCCCCCCACTTCCCCTCCCTGCTAATCCACGAAAATCTCAGGGCATCTGGAAATCAAAAGTTCCCAAGTATGGAAAGTGGGGATGTATTAATCCTTATTAGTTTAGATTATTGGGTGTTATTTAATATATTTGCTGTTTTGAAATATTTTATTGGCATTTTGAAAAGCTTTATATGAGTTTTAAATTATTGGATGCTGTTCTAGTTGTCAGTTTTGAAATATTTGATTAGTATGGTTTTACTATTATGATTGATGATTGATTTTATTGTTTGATATTTTATGAGGTCTGGTGATGTTTCTGTTTTTTTCCCTTATTGTACTGCATTGTACTGCATTCAGAGTCTTGCTTTTTGTGGTATCTTTTTGTCTGCATATTTCTATTTCTACTTTATGGTTTCTTTATTTTCTGAGGTCATCCTGTGTTCTGCAAATGTGATAGAGGTGAGGTATTCTGCTAGTGTGTATTTTCTGTGTAAGGATCTATAGCAGCCTGGCTTGTTTTGTTTTCCTAATAGTAGATGTATTGGTTTTTTTTAGGACCTTGTGTAATATTTACAATGTTGCCTTTTCATAAATAGGATTGTTGCTTTTTGAGAGTTGGCAGTTAAGGCTGTTTTGGTATGGGAGGTTTACAATATTGTAATTCAATTCAGTTTACTCATGACATTCCCAGGGCCAAACCCACACTGAACACGCATTACCACAGGCCTAATTCCATATGGGTTCCAAGTGTCTTTTGAACAATTTTTTTGCAGGGTTTCTAGTTGTTACCATAGCAGTGTATGCATATACATTTAATTTGCATGTTGTAAGTTATATTTTTACCTCCTTTCTCATGTAAAATCTGTTATTATAAATGCATAATTTTGAATTGTGTGTGGGGAAGGCGCAACCAGAGAGGAGATGAGTGTAGAGCTGTAAGGTTCACCTAGGGTGCTTAATACCTCTACACAGGTCCTAGGGAAGAGTGGAAGGTATGATTAGTTGGAAGATAACCATGGAAGCTGAGGGAGGTGGGAGGGTAAGGAGAAGGATTTGGAGGTGAGGGGGTTTCAAGAGCACAAGATGCGGACCTTGCACCATTTTGGTGGCCCTTCTCTGGACCACCAACGCAGTATTCCAGATGAGATCTCATTAACAACCTGTTCAGGGGTGTTAGCATCTCCTTTTCTCTACTGGTGTACCTCTCTCCCTGTGCACCCCAGCATCCCTCTGAATCTGGTCACTGGCCTGTCAGACTGTGTTGCTCCTTTGAAATCCTTGCATATTATCACCCCGAGGTTGCTTTCTTGGTTGGTGCACATTTATTTATTCGTTTTATATACCGTCAATCTGAAACAATCTTAACGGTGTACACAATTATATAAAAACCTATATAAGATTACAATAAAACAAATTTTGAAAATTAATCAATATAAAACAAAATAAAAATCAAAGCCCCCTCCATGTAGCAGAGTCTCCCCCGGCTCGTGGTGTTGTAAGTTGCATTCAGGGTGAGGGTGCACTTTTTTCACTTGGCCAAATGGCCTGGCTACGGCTCTGAGCAGCAGAGCCATGAGGCTGAGATTCGGGTTGCGGAATGAAAGGAGCTGGCCTTATTTTTTGCGTTTTCCTCTGCAGCTGGAGAACCTGATGTACTACACCCAGAACAACCACTCCAAGGTGGTGCTGCGAGACTTTTACCTGTCGCGCTTCGAGAGCGGCGAGATCACGGAGCCCTGCGGCACGCCCGAGTACCTTGGTGAGTGCAGGGTGGGAGGAGGCAGGCACCGCTGGGGGATTTCTTACCCCTGAAAGGAGGAAAGGGAAGTTATGGTTCCATGTACTGTATGCTGAACGCTAGCATTCTATCCAGACCGAAAGGTTTGGAAATTCTCATTGGTCCATTGGGAAATAGATCCCATGTTACTGGTGACTGCTATATATATTTACTTCCTTCTCCTTTCCTTCTGCCCTTTCTCTCTCTCTCTCCCTCCTACTGCCTCTACTTTTCTTTCACCCTTCGCCCCCTTGTTCCTTCTCCCTATCCCTCCCTTTCCCTTTCATCCTTCTGGTATCTTTCCTTCTCCATTCTTTCCCCTTTTCTCTCTTCCATCCTCACTCCTTCTTCCCTCTTTCTCTGTCCCCTTCTCTCTTTTGATTCCTTTCTCTATTCCCCCCCCCCCCCCCACCTCTCCCTTGCAGCCCCCGAGGTGGTGGCCCGTCACAGATACGGCCGGCCCGTGGACTGCTGGGCTGTTGGAGTGATCACTTTTATCCTGTGAGTATAAAAGGCAGCAGATCCAATCAGAGCCAGCTTTAGGCAAAACAACACCCTGTGCGAGAGGCAATAAACAAAAAAAATGGCACCCTGTGTATATGCACAAGCCTGAGAAGCAAAGGCAGGGAAAGAAGTGTTGATAAAATGGAGGGGAGAGATTATGTGACCATAACGAAAAGGTGTGAACCTTTTATTTCCCCCGCAACGTGTAACCGTATAAGAAATAAATATAATAGGGCCAAAAATATTAGTGAGCTGTGAATAAGATCAAGAAAGCAGGCAGAAGAGAATAAAGGAAAAGGCTACAGAAGAGGTTAGTGATCTTGAGCCCCTCGCCTGTTCCAGGGAATCACTTTCCTCCTGCGCCTGCAGGCCGTCCCCAGTGGGTGGCTGCATGGAGCTGCTGTACAGCACATGTGGGCATGAGCCTCTGCAGCTGACAGGGCAGTCCCAGGCCTGGCCAAGTTCAGCACAATCTGTGAGGCATGGGCTGGTGTGGGCAGCGGTGGAGGTCGTCACCTACCTAGACAGACACTGCCTCTTGGGCCAGACATGGAAACAAAGGTCCAGCAGCGAGCAAAGCAGGAGCAGCAGCAGAAGCCGGTCCCCTCCCATGCAGCCCCCATCTCCATGGTAACTACATCCCCCCCCCCAGGGATGAACCCTTCCCACTAGCAGCCAGAAGAGGAGAGCAGCGTTTCTTCTTTCCGGCTGCCTTTTCCTCCCCTGCCAGCTTCTGTATAAAAATCGACTTGCAGAGGCCCAGCAGAGGAGGAGGCGGCTGCAGGGAAGAAGGGCTACTCTCCTCCGACTGCAGGGTTAGGGACGAAGCGGGGACGAGGGGGGACACAGTCGTTGTGGTCGTTGCATATTTGCACGCGGGAGGCGGGTGGGCATCCGGAACTGAAGAGTCTGCCAGCAAGAATGCGAGGAAGGGTGCAGGTAGGGCATCCCACTGCGCACAGCAACCCTGTGCAGCCGCACACGATGCACATCCCAAAATCTGGTCTTAGACCCAATCAGAATCACATCCTATCCCCATTTCTCCCTGTCGCCTGCTGTCGGTCATCCCCTTGGCCCCCTACTCCTTCCTTCCTCCTCCCGTAGCAGGGACAGGCTTTCCCCCTCCTCTTTCAATCTGAAGGGGGCTCCCCTGGCTAACAGCGGTCTCCCTTTCAGGCTGTCGGGAAACCCCCCCTTCTATGATGAGGATGAGGACGAGAGCAGCGATACCCACAACAGAAACATTTTCCGCAAGATCCTGGCCGGAGACTATGAGTTTGACTCCCCGTACTGGGATGAGATCTCGCCATCTGGTAAGGCTTCTACTTCTCAGTCGTTCATCACTGACTCTCTCTGTGTGTGCGAGCTCTTCCTGTGCCTCAGTTCTGAGCCCTGGCTTTGCCCATGGATCCGCAGGGGCGGGACTAACCTTAGGAGGGTAAGGGACCGCAGCGGAGCCCTGGGACACTGAAAATATAGAATTGGGCTGGGGCTACAAGGGCAGAGCACAGCCCTCCAAAGTGCAGGGCCAAGGGCTGCCACCCTTGCTTGATCCCCTCCCTAAAGACAGCCCTGAGCATGGGGCGATGCATCATTTCGGTTGCTATCCTAGTCCCCAGCCTGCTGCCTGACGCTGATCCATTAAGAACATCTTATGTTTTTGTATAGATGAGAACCATGGGCCGAGATGAGAGTTGTCTCCGCCCACAGGGAGGAGTCCCGTGGGCCTCACTGTCGGTAGGCGTGGTCTCAGCGACGTAGGACACAGCTGTAGTTAGAGACTTTATTATAAGGGAAGGACGCACAAGCCTGCAGAGCGGGATGATGTAAATAAATACAGTTCTGAGTAATGGGGTTTGCCAAGGTGATACCACTGATGTGATGTTCCGGTAGTGGCTCGCAGAGCGGAGTACGCCAGGAAATCCCTTCGGGATGGGTGGAGAATACCTCAGGAGTGCAGCTCAGGTAATGGCCCGCAGAGCGGGATACGCCGAGAAGACTGTACCGAGATGAAGATGATGATGACTGAGGTGCAGGAATCCAGAAGTGGATCTTGTAGCTTGGTGAGAGAATCCTAAGTAGCTCAGTGGAATAGAATATACTTTCACTGAAGAGGAAGCGGTAGTGGCCCAAGGTTCAGGGTACGCCGCAGGAAAGCTTCAGCAAAAGCTTGAGTCGTTGAAGTCTAAAAAGTACTCACAAATGGAAGTTCCAAGATAAAGTCCCAAGAAAAGGGTCAGGTAGATTCTTAAGGCAGAAAGGCCCTCCGAGGAGCAGATAGCCAGGAACGGGGAAGGGCCCCCGAGGAGCGGGTACCCAGAGCGTCCAATGCCCAACAGGGAAATCCAGAACTGAAGGTCCAAGAGTAGAGTGGATTCAGCAACGAGGAGACTCCTTGCTAACTCGTATTAGCAGAGGGCCGGTTGGCTTAAGTACAGCATCGATTTGACTTCATCCAGAGGAGACGCCCCTAAGGTTCCTGCCATGACGTGTACAAAGAAGGCCCTTGTGCGCGCGCCTAGGTGATTCCGGATCCAAGATGGCGGTCGGCATCGCCCACACCATCCCAGGGACATTGAGGAGGTCGGCATTGGCTTGCGGTAACTGCCACTCTTCCGATGATTGAGGGTGCAGGGAAAAAAGAGGTGAGCATGAGAGGTCGCAGCCGTCTGCGACCAACAGGCATAACAGAACACACGCAGGCAGTCGTGACCTCTAAAAAATTCTCTGTAGTTTCCTACTGGTTGCACCAGAAGAAGCCAAAGTACCAATCCTGCAATATGTAGATAGGTATTGTACAACAATTAACAACAGTTATTTCTTTCCATCTATGTACACAGCACTGTACTAGATGAGTCGCATTGTTAGTGTCCCTAACTTGTAGCCTAACTCGTGGGTAATTAAGGGAGCTTAAGTGCCTCACTCAACATAGGTAGAAAGAGGTTGTCAGGCCCTGAAACAGTCTTCAGGGACCCTGCAGTGGTTCACAGGTGCCCATAGGCACTCTTGGCAGGGGGTGGGGGAGGGAGCCTAGTTGAGGCAGGTAGCCCTGGGCACTGGAGAGTGGGGGAGCCCATAGTGCCCCTGCCCAGGTCCTCCCTTTCTGGACACATATCCCCAGTCTTCTTCTCCCCTTCCTTCCTCCTCCTCCTCCCTGCCTATGGCAGCACTGGAAAGAAATTAGTGTGGGGTCTGTGAGCAGGTGTGTACCATCTGGATCCCTACCGGCATGCCTCAAGCTCTGGGCCAGCGTCAGAGATAGGATCAGCATACATAGGAACTTATGAGCTGAGGTCACCCTGAGATTGCTGTTGATTAGCAGATTAAGAGGTTAGGAAGGAGGGAGCATGCATATCAACATTCCCTCTTCCCCACGCTCTCACACCTACTCTCTGTCATCCTCCCCCTTTCTTCTCTCTAGAGGTGAGTCAATGCAGTCAGAGGGGCTGCCAAGGTAGAATAGTGTGGAATAAAATGATGATAGTATTTTGAGAATGCTAAGAATCATTGGAGAGCCTTAAGACCCACGGGCTGCGGCCAATCTTGGATTCCTTTAAGCTTGGCGGGATCCATAGAAAATCCTCGTTGTGAAATAATGTACCCGAGGAAAGGCAGACTGGATTTCTCAAACAAACACTTATCCAACTTTGCGAATAAGTGACTCTCACGAAAGCATTGAAGGACGGTACGGACATCAGTGTGGTGTGTAGCCAGATCTTTAGAAAAAACAAGGATGTCATCCAGGTATGCTACAACCTTGGTAAGCAGCAAGTCTCTGAAAATTTCGTTCATCATTCATTGGAAAACTGCGGGCGCGTTACAGAGGCCAAAGGGCATCACCAGGTATTCATAATGCCCGTCTCTGGTGTTGAAAGCTGTTTTCCAAATATCATCAGGGCGAATCCATACCAAGTTGTACACACCATGTAAATCCAACTTGGTGAATATGGATGCCCCATGCAGGCGATCGAATAGTTCCGAGATCAGTGGCAGAAGGTACTTGTCTTTGTGTGTAATTGAATTCAGGCTGCAGTAGTCGATACATGGCTTGAAAGACCCATCCTTCTCGGTCAAGAAAAACAATCCTGCTCTGGTAGGAGATGTAGAGGGATGGGCAAGCCCCTTCGCAAGGTTTTCTTGAATGTACTCTATCATGGCCTTCATCTCGGGAAGAGACAAAGGATAGGTATGCCCTCGGAGAGGCGTGGTCCCAGGTAGGAGGTCTATGGGACAATCAAACCTCCGAAGAGGTGGGAGAAGATCTGCCTTTTGTTTAGAAAATACATCTTCAAAATCCGCATAGGGAGCGGGTATACCAGAAGAAGTGGCTGCCAGAGGAACCACAGGTGGCGGTACCACTTTACATAGACAAGACTGGTGGCAGGTGGATCCCCATTCCACCAGCTGGAGCGAACCCAAATCAAATTGAGGGGAGTGACGTTGGAGCCAGGGTAGCCCTAAGACTAGAATAGATTTCTCCAGTACCAATAATTCAATTTCTTCCTTGTGAAGGGCGCCAGTACACAGTTGAACTGCCTCTGTGGTGAGAAATAGTCAACTGGGTAGCGGTTCTCAATAAATGGATGCTATGCACAAGGAGGTCTCCAGAGGATGGGTCTTTATACCCAGTAGTTGAACTAGATCCTTCAGAATAAAATTGTTGCACCCGTCGGCCGCAGATGCCTGAGGCCTCTCTGTCTCACCTCTTTTCTGCCTTTCTCCGTTCCAGTTGGCAAGATGGCTGCCTCTGCTTCCACACGCCGACTACTCCAGTGTCCCCAGACCAACAAGGGCGACTGCGTTCGCCATTTTCCTTCTGGGATCACCTAGGGCATGCGCGTGCGCACTGGCCCTCCTTTTACGTACATCACGGCGGGAAACTCGGGGGCGTCCACTCCGCATGACGTCATTAACTCCGGGTATTTAAATTCTAAACTCCATTCCAGCTATGAGCTAGCAAGGATTCGTTCCTGCTGATTTCGCTCAGGTCACAGACGCCTTCGCTCTGTACTCTCTCTGGACGACCCAGGTACCCATCCCTCGGGGGCCTTGCTACGTTCCTGTTTTACCCTTCGGGGTCAGCTTGTTCCAGCTAGGACGCCCTTGGTACCCGCTCCTCGGGGTCCTTGCCTCGTCCTGGGCCTCCACTCCTCGGACGTCCCTACCTTCCTCATCCTATCGCTACAGGGTGAGTATCCCAGCTTCCAGCCTCTCTCTCTCTCTCTCACCTTTCTACAGTGTGGATTCACGGCATACCCCGCTCTGCGGACCACTACCAGATCTACCTCACAGGCTTACCATCTACAGCATGGATTCATGGCATACCCCGCTCTGCAGACCACAACCAGATCTACAGTCTACTGGTGAGAGTTCATCTCCGCAGGTCACGCTGAGGAGTATCAGTGAGAGCACTCCTCTGGGACCATCCTCCTCTGTGCAGAGATATTCTGCCCGCTCCTCGGGTTATTTCCATCATTGGCTGTATAATAAAGACTCTCTTGATTTCTGTGTGTGTACCATTAAAGCCAGCCTATCGCAGCAAGTCCCCACAGGGCTCCTCCCTGTGGAAGGTTCCATCTCTTGCTACGACCAAGGGCCCACAACACCAACAAAACATAACAGATTGCTAACTCCATGGACCCGGCTCAGCTGTCAGCCTTACAGGCCATTCCTGGTCTGGCCCAGCGGCTCAACGAACAACAGAAATCCTTGGAGGTATTAACCACCGCCTTCAATCAGTTGAATGCACTCATCCTGTTCCAGAGAAGAATGCTTCTTCTCAAGTGAGTAAGGACCAAACCACTATGCCATTACCTGCCACTACATGCTTCTCTGGAGATGCCCAGATGTGTAGGGGCTTCCTCAACCAGTGCTGCATGCACTTTTCGTTGCAACCTAAATACTTTCCTTCCGCTGTTTCCAAGACAATGTATATTCTGTCTTTACTAGAAGGAAGAGCCCTGGCCTGGGCTTCATCCCTCTGGGAACGCAATGACCCAGTCTTGAGAGACCTGTCTGGGTTTCTGACCCTTTTCAAGTCAGTGTGTGACGACCCAGCACGCCAGACTATTGCAGGGTCTACACTTTTACACTTTCAACAGGCAAATAGACCCCTACCGGACTATGGTATTGAATTTAAAACATTATCCTCAGAACTCCACTGGGACCTGGGATGCTTACGTGCCATATTTCCGGAGGGTCTCAACTCCCAAATAAAGAATGAACTCGCAGCTCGCGATTTACCAGACACCCTGGAGGCTCTTATTGATCTAGCGGAAGAGTGGATCACCGACTCCGTGACCGGACTCAAGAATCAAAGAGTTCCAAGAAACATACCTCAGGAAGTATCTGCCCTCTAACTGTCCATACGACGTCCACCCAACCTTCTGTGCCCAGTGAAGAGGATGAACCAATTGTTGTGTTCGTGCCTGCTTTCGCCCTCGCTCCACCCTCTCTACCTGTGTGGTGACTCCCTCCATGCCTGATGGACAGCTTGATGCCATGGCGTCTCTATGCTGCTTCTCCCCGGCATCCCTGGGCCAGCTCAACGCTGCGGATCCGCCATGTTCTTGATGACATAGGGCGCGCGCACTCCGAAATATGTACCAGCAAGGGCACGAACCTCAGGGGCGTCCCCCTGTATTGACTTTATCCGCTTCCAACATAAAAGGTCTTTACTTTTGCTAACAGATCGAGTTAGCAAGGACTCCGATTGGACTAGCTTCGGCTGTCCAAGACTACTTTGCACCCAAAGGATTGCTTGCGGGATTTCCATCAGACCAGCTTCACTCTTGCAACATTGCCTCTGCGGACCTACCAGGGGTACCCGCTCCTCGGGGGCCTCATTCTCTTTCTCTATTTCAGATTACAGAAAGGAACCGGTACTCGCTCCTCGAGGGCCCATGTTCCTAAAACTCTCTGAAGACTCGCCATTGCCTGAAAGAGATTGCAAGAGACGGACATTGTGAGTTCTTATTTCAGACTACAGATAGGAACCGGTACTCGCTCCTCAAGGGCCTATGTTCCTGAACACACTGAAGATTCTCCTTGCCCAGAAGCTATCGCAGGTACAGACATTTGTGAGTTACTATTTCAGAAGGTATATAGGAACTGGCACTTGCTCCTTGAGGGCCTATGTTCCTGAACACTCTGAAGATTCTCTATTGACTAGAAGCTATTCCAGATACAGATTATTGTGAGTTACCACCGCTCTCTCAGAGCTTTCCCTGAAACCAGGTACTCACTCCTCGAGGGCCTAACCCTTTCC
Organism: Rhinatrema bivittatum; assembly: GCF_901001135.1. Taxonomy (NCBI): domain Eukaryota; kingdom Metazoa; phylum Chordata; class Amphibia; order Gymnophiona; family Rhinatrematidae; genus Rhinatrema; species Rhinatrema bivittatum. Next base: position 507,934,278 of record NC_042615.1, on the reverse strand, counting down.
AGCTACTGAGCCATCTCAAGACCTTATGTGAGTTATCACCTAGTACTGGCTATGTATATCTGCATACCCTGTCTATTCACTATCTCACTTTCTGTGCAGCTCAGCAACCTTGGAATCACAGTTTCAGTATCTGAGGGACTTCAGCCCTGCCGGGCATCCCAGCTCACTACTGCCATCTCTGGTGGTTATACTACCTTTCTAATAAAAGAACTATCTGTGTCTGTCTCCATACTCCAGCCTAGCCGGTGGTCCCTCTCGGGACTCTCTCCTGTGGGCGCTGTCATCTGCCATCAGCCCAAGGATTCACCTATCTACTTTCTGTCCAGCTGAGCACCATCTCTAGTACTCCGCTGGTACAGATTGCCAACTCTGCAGTCTACATCATAACATATTGCCATTCCTTAGCAGACCCATAGGAGGCAGTACACTACAGATTGCTATTCCTCCCCTTTGGGGAAGGGATTCTATCAGACTGCTATTCTCATCTGCTGGCTCCTCCCATCCGCATAGCAAATCCCAACAGATTGCTAACCTGCTAGCAGATCCCACAACAGATTGCTAACCCCTCCTTCTCCAATGCAGCTAGGCCGCAGCCACTTAACCTCTAAAGAGAGGCACTACCTCAGACGTATGGGCCTCTGCATGTACTGTGGGCAATCAGGCCATGCTGTACAGACTTGCCCCATCTGTCCGGGAAACATGCAGATCTAGGATCCGCTGGAGGACTCTTCCTAGGTCTAACTACACCCTCTCCTCCATCATCTCTCCCCTTGTCTCTCATCTGAGGAAGTCTCGAGTTCCAGACTCTAGCACTCGTGGATTCCAGTGCTGGCAGAAATTTTATTCTGAAAAGACTTGTGGAACATCTACGATTTCCTACTATGCCTACAGCTACTCCTTTGCTGCTATCGTCAATACATGGCAAGCCTCTACCTGGGGATGTCTCCCTTGTTACGCAGCCCGTATGCTTACACACTGGGGCGCTCCACTCTGAGAATATCTCCTTCTTTCGCAGTGCGGTTCTGGCTGTCATGACCGATGCCTAAAGAAAGTTACACCCTTACCATGTGTATCTACTATACCATCTTTACCTGGTCTTCCGCCTCAATATGAATCATTTCAGGACGTCTTCTCCAAACAAGCGGCAGATGTCCTACCACTGCATAGAACCTTCGACTGTGCAATTAACTTGAAACCTAACTCGGAACCTCCGAAGGGAAGGGTGTACCCCCTCTCATCTGAGGCCATGTCGGCCTATATCCAAGAAACCTACAAAAGGGGTTTATCATATCCTCAAAGTCACCTGCTGGTGCAGGGGTATTTTTGTTGGCAAGAAGGATGGATCCCTTCGCCCTTGTATTGATTACAGGGATCTCAACGAAATTACCATCAAGGAACGTTACCCTCTACCGCTGATTTCAGAGATGTGTGACAGACTCCAGGGGGCCAAGGTCTTTACCAAGCTAGATCTAAAAGGGACCTACAACCTGGTCAGAATCCGGCACAGGGATGAGTGGAAAACTGCCTTTAATACCCGTGACAGACACTTCGAATACTTAGTCATGCCTTTCGGCTTGTGCAATGCACCAGCGGTATTTCAAAATATGATGAATGAAATTCTGCGAGACCTGCTGTACCATTGCATGGTGGTATATTTAGATGAAATCTTAATCTTCTCCAAGGACATTCAGACGCATCAGGCAGAAGTGGTCAAGGTACTAAAAAGATTACGTGACAACCACCTTTACACAAAGCTTGAGAAGTGTGCCTTTCACCAAGAATCCATGCCTTTCCTTGGTTATATTGTTTCCAAAGAGGGGTTTCAAATGGACCCGAAAAAAAGCAAAACCATCCAAGACTGGCCTCAACCCACTGGATTAAAGGCATTACGCCGTTTTCTAGGCTTCACAAACTACTACCATACATTTATCAAGCATTACTTCACCTTAACTGCTCCTCCCACTGCCATGACTAGAAAAGGTGCTAACCCTTCTAAATGGTCTCCTGAGGCCATGGCAGCCTTCCAGATTCTCAAAGTGGCCTTCTTTAAAAAACCTTGTCTTCGCCATCCCGATCCGTATCGCCCAGTCATCGTCGAAGTTGACGCCTCCGATGTTGGCGTGGGAGCTGTGTTAAGCCAGAACAGTGATACCAACACCCTTCATCCATGCTCATTCTTCTCTCGACGTTTTTCTTCAGCCTAGAGAAATTATGGAATTGGAGATAAAGAGCTGTTAGCTATTAAAGTGGCATTTGAGGAGTGGCTTCCATGGTTGGAAGGGGTCCAACACCAAATAATGGTATATACAGATCACAAAAATCTGGAATATCTATGGCATGCGCAGCGACTTAACCATCTGCAAACAAGGAGGTCATTGTTCTTTAACTGATTCGATTTTCTGCTCAAATACCGTCCTGTGGAGAAGAATGTCCGGGCGGACGCCATCTCGCGTTCCTTTCTACCAGAAGATGTGCCTGATGAACCTCGCCACATCATCAGCCCTGAGAAGGTGGTCTTGGCTGCCACCCATGCGGCGCCAGCCGGTAAGACTGTGGTGGCTCGAGGTATGAGGAAAAAGCTATTAAGGTGGGCACATGATTCTCGATTGGCTGGTCACTCAGGCCAAGCCCGCATGCTAGCCATGCTTCAGGTCTTCTATTGGTGGCCCACGATGAAGGCAGATGTACAAGCTTATCTAGCCTCATGTGCTACCTGCACGAGGCAGAAACCTCTGGCCGGATGTCCCTGGGGTCTCCTTCAACCCTTACCAGGGCCTAAAGAATGTTGGACACATATTGCAACCGACTTCGTGATAGACTTACCACCTTCCAATGGAAATAACACGATTTGGGTAACTGTTGATCACTTCTCGAAGACGGCCCACTTTGTGGCACTACCAGGGTTACCGTCGGCTGCGGAACTAGCCAAGTTATTCGTGAAACACATCTTCCGCCTTCACGGCATGCCAAGGCACATCCTGTCAGATAGGGGTGTGCAGTTCACTGCTAAATTCTGGAAGGCACTGTGTCAGAAATTTGACATCTCGTTGGATCTAACCTCAGCTATGACCCGCAATCCAATGGCCAGACTGAGAGAATGAATTGGACACTCAAGCAATTTCTACGTTCTTATGTGAACTCAAGGCAAAACAACTGGGCAGATTTACTTCCCTGGGCTTAATTCGCCTTGAACTCCCTGTTGTGTCCATCAGACTCAGACGGCTTCGTCCCACATGCCTCACTTCTATTTCTGATTTCTCCACCAGCCTCGGGAGAATGGTGTCCGTAGCATCTCCTTGCCGCACCCTCCAGCATCCCCGGAGCGGCTATGGCACGGCGTCTCGACATGTTCTATCTGAGGGCCTCCTAGGGCACACACGTGCGCACGCCTCATGTCTTTATTGCAGTGTTGGCGTGAACCTTGGGGGCGACCCCCTCGAGTGATGTCACTGCTTCCGACTATTTAGCCTGCCCATTTGCTAACCACCATTGAGTTAGCAAGAATTGGAATCGCCCGGTCTAAGCTACTCTGCTGCTTCTCGCTGCTGCTGGAAGCTCTTTACACCCTCCGGGATTCTACTAACTTGGGTACCCGCTCCTTGGGGGCCCTTTTGCTTATTTCCAGGTGCCTATCCTGAATCCAGGTACTCGCTCCTCGGGGGCCTGTGTTGTCTATCCTGGTGCCTGCTACTAACTCTTCTACCTGCTGGGAACTCTATCTTACAGCTACAAGAGAGTGAGTAATAACATCTCCAGTCTGTCTCACTTATAGCTCCTCACTGAATACCTGCATCGGAGCCTTACACCATTGATGGACAGGTCTCCTCCACCGTGGATCCCAGACTGTTGCTACAGAAACTCCTCTCTACTGCCACCTCTGGTGAACTCTACAAGCTGCATAATAAAAGTTATTATCTCTGTGTTTGTGCATCTGAGTCTAGCCTGGTGCTACAGTTCCCCGCAGGGCTCCTCCCCGTGGGAGTCACTAACACTGTTGCCCTAAGAATCCACCAAACACCTCGAAAACATAACACTCCCATCCTGCTTCCGCCACTGGATCAACTCCATTCCAGATCGTCTATGGTCGTCAATCGCTACCTCCACTACCTTTGCCTCTGTCCATAGCTTCTCCAACTGCTCAAACCATGGTAGAAGAGCTGCAACAACTTTGGAGACAGATCAAGGACCTCTTACTCAAAGCGGGGCAGAGAGCCAAAAAGAACTATGATGCTCATCACCGAGAGGCACCTCAGTTCCAGCCAGGTGACAAAGTCTGGCTCAGCACTAAGTACCTTCAACTTAAAAAACCCTCTGCGAGCTTCGCGCCACGCTATGTCGGACCTTTCGCTATTCTCCGACGCTTGGGAGCATTAACTTACAGTCTGAAAATACCTCTCTCCATGAAGATTCACAATGCCTTTCATGTGGCACTCTTGAAACCGCTTATCCTTTCCAAATTCTCACCCAAGACTCTTGAGCCAGCACCTCTAGATGCTGAAGAAGATATTGTTTATCTAGTCCACGAGGTCCTTGACATGCGCAAGAGAGGTAAACACTGGGAGTACTTAATCTCGTGGGAAGGATACGGACCAGAAGAGAATTCCTGGGAATCTGCTGTCAACATTCTTGACAAAGACTTGATTCAATTCTTTCATCAAGCACATCCTAGGAAGCCAAAACCCCCTGGGAGGGGCCCTAAGAAGGGGGTACTGTTGCACCTGTCGGCTGCAGACACCTGTGGCCTCTCTGTCTTACCTCTTTCTGCCTTTCTCCTTTCCAGTTGGCAAGATGGCTGCCTCTGCTTCCACACGCCGACTGCTCCGGTGTCCCCGGACCAACAAGGGTGATTGCGTTCTCCATTTTCCTTCTGGGATCACCTAGGGCACGTGCGCACACGTTGGCCCTCCTTTTACATATGCCATGGCGGGAACCTCGGGGGCGACCCCTCCGCATGACATCATTACCTCTGGGTATTTAAACTAAACTCTGTTCCAGCTACGAGTTCTTGCTGATTTCGCTCAGGTTACAGACGCCTTTGCTCTGTACACTCTCCGGACGACCCAGGTACCCACTCCTCGGGGGCCTTGCTATGTTCCTGTTTTACCCTTCGGGGTCAGCTTGTTCCAGCTAGGATGCCCTTGGTACCCGCTCCTCGGGGGCCTTGCCTCATCCTGGGCCTCTGCTCCTCGGAGGTCCCTACCTTCCTCATCCTATCGCTACAGGGTGAGTATCCCAGCTTCCAGCCTCTCTCTCACCTTTCTACAGTGTGGATTCACGGCGTATCTCGCTCTGCGGACCACTACCAGATCTACCCTACAGGCCTGCCATCTACAGTGTGGATTCACGGCATACCCCACTCTGCAGACCACTACCGGATCTACAGTCTACTGGTGAGAGTTCATCTCCACAGGTCTCACTGTGGAGTATCAGTGAGAGCACTCCTCTGGGACCACCCTCCTCTGTGCAGAGATACTCTGCCTGCTCCTCGGGTTATTTCCATCATCAGCTGTATAATAAAGACTCTCTTGACTTCTGTGTGTGTACCATTAGAGCCAGCCTATCGCAGCAAGTCCCCACAGGGCTCCTCCCTGTAGGAGGTTCCATCTCTTACTACAACCAAGTGCCCACAACACCAACAAAACATAACAAAAATTACCTCCGGCTCCGGAGTCCACCAGAGCAAGAACTGGAAAGTACCGGGAGTCCCAGATCAAGGTAACTGGTACAGACATCTGAGGGGCAGGACCCCAACTGAACTTAGGCCCGGACAGGCGGGACAGGCCTGTAGATGGTGGCCAGGTGCTCCGCAGTACAGACACAGACCGGTTTATCTCCGCCGGGGACATCTGCCCATGTCCCAACTGCATGGGCTCTTCCGTCTTGGCCACGATAGAGATCCTACCGGAGGCAGGGCTGGTGGTGGGTGGCGAACGGGATCGAACCCGAGAGGGCTTCTTGGGCATCTGATTCTCCCGGTAACGCTCTTGGAGACGATGATCAATTCGGCCCATCAAGTCTATAAGGTCCTCAAGAGAGGAGGGGAGCTTCTGTGCAGCCAGCTCATCCTTCAGCTGTGGGGTTAGTCCATCCAGGTAGATAGTTCGTAGGCAGTCTTCCTGCCAAGCAAGTTCAGAAGCCAAAGTCCGAAATTCAATTGTGTAATCGAAAAGACTTCGTTGACCTTGACAAAGATGTAACAAACTAGTGCTTGCCACGGCATGCCGCCCAGGATCATCAAATGTCCATCAAAACACGGCCACGAACCGAGACAGTTCCCTTAGGAGGGAGTCCGATCACTCCCACAAGGGGGAAGCCCAGGCCAGTGCCTTTCCTTCGAGGCAAGACAAGATGAAGGTGACCTTGGTTAATTCGTCCTGGAAGACAGAGAGCTGCAGAGTGAACTGCATATAGCATTGATTGATGAACCCTCTGTAGAGCTGGGAGTCACCATTGAAGCGCAGTGGCACTGGTAGGGCCAACAAGGCTCTGGGCATAGAAGGAGATGGGTGTGGATGAGAAGGAGCCGGTACTGGAACCGGGTTTCTGGTTAGGGCATCAAGCCGGGAGTGGAGACGCTCAATGGAGGAGGCCAGTGCCTCGAGAAACTGCTGCTGTTCTTGTATTTTCGATGCCACTTTCACTTCAAGGGCCTTTGCTACTCCAGAAGCTCTAGGCACCCGCTCCTCGGGGGCCTCTCGCTTCCAACTACCCTTTGGGTCTTCTGCTAATTAGACAACCGCTCCTCGGGGGTCTTTCTCTGTATTCTCATTACAGGATATCGGACTTCAGGTACTCGCTCCTCGAGGGCCTGCCTGCCTTGTATCCTGCACCACGGACTCCGGTCCCACCAATTCATCCCCAGGAAGAAGCCTTCATTCCTGTGATTACCTCTACAATCTGGTGCTCCATCGCCACCCACCAGCCACGGCGTTGCCTGCACTGCGGGTCCCCACCTACCGAGAACATCTGGGTGAGACACTACTCCTGAGCCTGTTGAACTTATTGGCACTTCACGGATATCAGTGCTTTACCTTCCTGCTTACATCACCATCTACAGCAGTACAATAAAGCTTTCCATCTATCCTGTGTCTGCTATTGTGTTCAGCCTATCACTGTGGTTCCCCACGGGGCTCCTCCCCATGGGCAGAGTCATCTCCGCTGTGACCAAGGATCCACAATGCCACAAACACAACAGCAACGAGTACTCAACCAGCGAGACCTGTTGCAAAGGCAAAGCTAAGGAGCGGAGCCGAGGCTTAAATACTGGTGCTCCGCTGACATCATCATCCAGGGCCACGGCTCGGTTCCCGCCGCGGGCTCTACTTAAGTTTTAGTGATGCGCGCGCGCACGCCTAGGGAGGGGCACGGCGCCGAGTAGCAGCGTAATGGTATTGTAAGAACAAAACCTGCCATTTGAGTGGTATGGAAATGTTGGGAACAAGCAATACAAGGAGTGTTAGGGTACGATGTAATAGAATGTTTATACATTAATTGATACCACATATTGGTAGAGAAAGGTGTATGTGTAGGTAAAGAGAAATTAAGCAAAAGATCAGGGGAAAGAAGAGTAAAAGAGAAAGGAAGAAAGAAGAGTAAAGAAAAGACAAATAGATACATGATTTCTAAAAACTATTACCAATAAAGAAAACACAAATACTGATTAGCAAACTCAATAACTTGTCTAGTTAAAATATAATAAAGAAAGAAAACATGCATCTACTAAATAATACTTCAATTGTTCAAAAAGGTCCTTAGATACTCCTAAGAATCCTACAAAATAAAATAAAGTCAGTTCAAGCCCGTGAGGCTGCAAAAGCAGATACAAAAAAGTAAAGTCTCAGCAAGTAGCATCTGTGCTTGGACACGGCCTCAAGTCAGCTAAATGTGTGAAGGTAGTGTGAAGGTAGTGTCAGCATCTAAGCGAGCAGTTGTAGGTGTTAACGTTGTTATTCTGTATGGTCCAGTGTACACCGGATCTTTCCAAGTTCTGTGGGTAAAGTTACGGCGATAGACTAGATCTCCTACTGCATACACCCTCGAAGGTTCTAGCACTTTGGATTGCTTAGCTCTGGCAGCATGTATTTGTTGACTTGCGACCTGCAAATTTTTAAGAAAAACAAACAGGTTATCTGGTACCTTAGCATGTTTCTGATACTCAACTTGTTGGGGTAAATTCATAGCTCTGCCCATACACAGCTCAAAAGGAGTGAGTCCTATAGATCTCACTGGGCTCATTCTAAGTGCCATCAGTGCAGCTGGTAAGGCAGTGAGCCAAGTTTGCTCATAAGCCAACATCAGTTGCCTTAATTTTGTTTTAAGAATCCCGTTCATTCTCTCTGTCAAACCATTGGACGTAGGTTTATATACAGATACATGACGGCATTTGATGTTCAGATCTGATGTTAATGCATGCATTAATTCATTTCTGAAATGTGATCCATTATCTGTCACAATTTTCACTGGTACCCCAAATCTGGGTATAATGTGGGTCAGCAATGCTTTTGCCATACAAGTACCTGTTTCTGCTTTACAGGGTATGGCTTCCAGCCATTGAGTGTATGGACAGACACACATAAGTAAATAGCGATAGCCAGAACAAGATTGGATCATATCAGTATAATCACAATGCCATTCTAAATAAGGTCATGTCTCTCCGCGGGCCACACGGAGATGCCCGACGTGGAGCAGTGGAAGTGGTAGCCAGACTGGGAGCACCAGAGTCTGCAGCTGAACCGGAAGCACCAGGGGTGGCCAGAGGGCGGAACTGGTGGCCTACCGCCGCCAGGGACAAGGAACCAGGCACTGGAGTTACTGCAGAGAGGTGAGGGGGCCGTGCCGCGGGTCTGCTGCAGACGGCACACGTAACAGGCTCAGGAACCTCATGTGGCTCTTTCATGTGCACAATGAGGCTCTTGCCCTTTTCTCCCAATGGCAACTGGGCAGCACTGCAGTGGACAGATGAGGATGGGCTGAAGCAGAGACCATAGCAGAGAAAGGTAGAGAAGAACCAATTAGCTCCCTGCCCCAGCCTCCCCATCCTGTCCACGCTTGAACCTACCTGCTGTGTGAGGTACTGTTGCGTCCATCGCTGCTTGACACCCTCACTCCGCCCTCTTTACCTCTGTGGTGACTCCCTCCGGGTCTGATGGACGGCTGGCTGCCGCGGCGTCTCCATGCCGTCTCCCTCCGGCATCCCCGGACCGGCTCGATGTTGCAGTTCTGCCATGTTGCCTGATGACCTAGGGCGCGTGCGCGCTCTGATTGAAGTACCAGCAAGGGCGTGAACCTCAGGGGCGTCCCCCTGAGATGACGTCATCCTCTTCCAATATTTAAAGGTCTCTAATTCACTATCTAACTGAATTAGCAAGGGGATTGCTTCAGCTTTACTCCCAAGCTACTCTGCCTCCTCGGACTTACCAGAGGTACCCGCTCCTCGGGGGCCTTGCTCTTTTCTTTACTTTCAGATTACAGATAGGAACCGGTACTCGCTCCTCGAGGGCCCATGTTCCTGGACTCTGAAGATTCTCTACTGCCTGGAAGCTACCGCCGCTACAAACAATTGTGAGTTACCATCGCTCTCTCAGAGCTTTCCCTGGAACCAGGTACTCGCTCCTCGAGGGCCTAAATCTTTCCAGCTCCTGAGCTTCCTTGTGACCTTGTGTGAGTTTTGTCATCTAGTTCTGTTCATGAACCTTGTCTACACTGCCTACTCATTTCTACAGTTTCTCAACAGCTCAGCTATCCTGGATTGCTGTTCCAGTACCTGATGGGCATATCAGCTCACTACTGCCACCTCTGGTGGTTTCCAAAACCTGTTTAATAAAAGAACTAATGTGTGTCTGTCTCCATACTCAAGCCTAGCTGGTGGTCCCTCTCGGGATATCCTCCTGGGGGCGTGGTCATCTGCCACCGGCCCAGGGATTCACCATTATTATCTCAGATTCATAACAGATTGCTAACTACCAGCATAGCGGAATATAACAGAATCTGAGACGCTACAAGATAGCTGACTCCTCCTTCTTCGGAGCCATTCATTCAGATTGCTCCTCCCATCTAACGCCCAGCTTTCTTAATAGATATAACAGATTGCTACTCCTCACGGAGAACCCTAACAGATTGCTACTCCCTAGCAGATTTCTAACAGATTTCTAACAGGTACAGGGTTCTTCTCTGTCCTGCTGTCCAGAGGGGACTTTATTTTAATAAGATTCTTTATATTTCGCAACGTCCAAATTAATATCAAAGGTGTGAAAAGGGTGGGGAGATTGAGAGAGGACTGGTGAGGACAGATTGGGATTAAGAGACTGCTGGAAGGACAGATAGGACTGAGAGAGAGGCTGTTGGGGACAGGGTGGGGGAAGAGAGAGAGAGGGAAAGACTAGTGGGAGCATTGAAAGAGGGAGAAAGACCCACGCCCGTTCCTCCTTGTCTCTTGTACTGTACATTCTGGTTTCTCGGCTCTTGGTCTGGAAAAGGTTGGCCACCCCCGCCATAGCAGTATTCCCATTCTCCCTCCCTGAACCCAACACTCTCCTTTCTACCCTCTCCCCAGTAAATCACTCCTAGCTCCACGACTTGTGCTCTTCCTGCTCTCTCTCTGCTTTCAGCTGAGTCCCAACTCCTGGGATCACAGACAACTACACAGACTGAGCCGTGTCTGCTCCTGCTGCCCCTGCTCGCCTGTTTCTCCCTGCAGGCTGACACAGGAGGGGAGGGCTAAACCTGGAGTTGACACAGCAAAACAGAAAGTAATTGTTCTGCTCCTTTTTAAACCCTCTCCCCTCCTTTTCCTCCTCCCACGCTGCCTAAAGAATCTGCTCCAGCCTCCCTCCCCCATGGGAACAGTAGGGGAAGGGATGAAGCTGGAGCAAACACTGCAGAGCAGAAAACAATTGCTCTGTGCCCTTTTCCAGCCCCTTTCCTCCTGCTCCCAGGAGGCTGCTTGGAGGAGAAGGCCTGGAGCAGTAAACAGCCATTCCCAGCTATGGGGATCAGATAAGCACCTTCAAAATTTGGCACCAGAGGCCAGTGCCTATGTTGTCTATGTGTAAATCCTGGCCTATATAAATGTGGAGGGGTGAAAGGCTACAGGTGCTGGATTCTGCTCTAACCGGACTTTGTTTTTCTTTGATACAGCAAAGGAACTAGTTTCTCGGCTCATGGAAGTGGAACAGGACCAGAGGATCACGGCCCAGGAGGCGCTGGGACACATATGGTGAGAGAGAGAGGACCACCGAGAGGAAAGGGGTGACACGGGGAAAAAGTAGAATCCCACACAGGAAGGAGGGAAGATCAGTTCCCCAGTAAAGTAGCCAATTGCACGGTTTTGGACCAGAAATTCTGGTTTGAAACCAGTTGTACAGTGTCTGGTTGCAGGGATAATTGCACAATCTAATCACTGGTCAAGTCTGGCCATGGGATAGCATCTGCACCTTGACGCTGCCGGGCCGGTGTTAAGACACACAGGGCAGAAACTAAGGAGTAGGCCCAGTCAGTGCCAGGTCTGCTAAGGTTCTGCCTCGGTGACATCACTCAGTTTTGCCAAGGGATGTCTTTAAAGTGCTGGGGCCTTCGAGCAATTGCTCTGCTTCCACACCACCGTGCTAAAGCCAGTACTGGCATTGAAACCTCTGTATCTTATATGAGAGGAACCTATAGTGCTGCCTCTACCTTGGTAAGAGTCAGCAGGGTTCTGAGAGTTGTCAGAGGAGAGAGGATGTTGGGGATGCAGCTGGAAGCATTAGTAGGCCAATGCAATATCGTGCACTGAGCCTAGCACACAGGTTAACGAGCTCTTGGGCATGTGTTTTGGACTAGCGTCCACAATCCCCGATGCGATAAGGGGATCAGCGAGTCCAAAATGCGCTTCCAAACTCGCGCCTTGCTAATAGCACTCATCACATGTAAATTCCATGTAGATGAGGCTATTAGCTATTACCCCGCGATGCAAAAAATCCCTGTGCGCCCGAAGCGTGCTTTTTAACCTGTCAAATTTTACGCCTGCCCAAAACAGGCATAAAGTCTTCCCGTGCGTCAAGGGCTCAACTTAAAAACAAAAAACTGCTTTTCTGTGGTTCCTCCTACTTAGTATCATCGCAGATGAGCTGCCGCGCTGAAAGAGACTCGCAATGGATAATTTGTGCGTCCCTAGCACTCTGCCTTGGGCACCCAGGAGAAGTGGCTGTGCATCAACAGCAGCCTGGCCAGAGTTCCCTCCCCACCCGGTAGGGCTGTTCCCGATTAATCCTTTTCACTGACAATTGTCAGTGAAAAGGACCAATCCCCTTTCAGAACAGCCTTCTGAAAGGGGATTGGTCCTTTAACTGACATGTGACAGTGAATAAAACCGATCCCCTTTCAGGAAAGCCTTCTGAAAGGGGATTGGTCCTTTCACTGACATGTGACAGTGAATGGACCAATCAGAAATAAGTGAAGCAGTGAATAAATTAATATTAAGTTCCCTGTGTGTGCAGGTTACCAAAACTGTTGCTCAGTTTATGAGCTTCCATTTTATCCCACAGCAGCTAATTTACTGGGACAATATACACGGCCCTGAGCGTACATATTGTGGGTGTATATTGTGTGCCCAGAAATTTATTTTATTACGTTAAGACTTTTGTTTTCCTATGGTGCTGCAGAAAGCAAGCGACAGGGTGACGTACTGCCCAGTGAAAGGAGGGGGCTGCATTGGGATAGCACCCTGCCACTCCTGCCTCCTTGCTGCCTTTTGCACAGCTTGCTGATGTTACATCTCTCTTCCCCTCTCCCTCCAGGATCTGTGGCAATGCAGCATCTGAGAAGAACCTCAAAGACGGAGTTTGCGCCCGCATCGAGAAGAACTTCGCAAAAGCCAAGTGGCGGGTAGGCAGCATTGATGTGGGAGAAGAAGGGTGGGATTTGGGGGAGGAGCTAAGTGGAGTCTGTCATGGCAGAATTAAGCACTACTTAATAACATAATAAATAATAGCAGATAAATATAAAAATGGTAAGGATGGCCTGCATTTGTCTGTCAAAACAAACCAGAAGGTGGTCTGTCAAAGCCAGAAGGCAAAGATAAAGCAAGACAGACCAGTTGCCTTCGGTAGGGATTATTTATTCACACAATTATCTTGATAAAAGAGCCCAACTCTGGCCGAGTTTCGCACAAGGCTGCTTCAGGTGCTACAAAATAATCAAACATTAAGGTAAGTATAAATAAATAAAGAAATGATAAAAACACAAGAATTGCTTTTTTCTCTGTTTTTTGGTTTTGTTTTTATTTTCTGTACATTTTATATTGGCTCCCATGTACTTTATATTGATATCTATGTACTTATATGCATTAACTATTTTTATTTATTTAGAATTATTTTTATTATTTAGAATTTTCAGTGAACATTTGCATATTTAAATGTATTTATTTTCTTTTACTTAGAATTCCTTATACATGTCCTGTGGATTATATGTTTTATTATTTATACTAATCCTTGTGTTTTTATCATTTCTTTCTTTATTTATACTTACCTTACCTTACCTTATTTTGTAGCCCCTGAAGCAGCCTTGTGCAATACTAGGCCAGAGTTGGGCTCTTTTATCAAGATAATTGTGTGAATAAATAATCCCTACCTGTCTTGCTTTATCTTTGCCTTCTGCATTTGTCTGTGGCAGGAAAGAGGATCTTAAACAAGAAATTCAGGTCATACGTTATCAGGCATTTAAACCAGAGGACAGGGGTGGCAAAAGTGGCCAATGAAATTAGAATGTTACCCCCAAGCAATACAGGAAGAAGGAGGAGAAAATAAAATCTATGAGCTCAATATTCCACACTTAACCAAAAGAACAGAAAAAGTGACTAGGAAGCGAGAGAGGCTGAAAATGCTCGTAGTCTGGACAATAAAATTCCAGATCTGCTGGCTCTAATGGTGGAGGCGGACTTAGACATTGTTGCTTTGATTGAACTGTATCCCAGTCATGGTTCAGTGAGTCTCATGATTGGGATACGGACATCATGGGCTATAACTTGTTAAGGAAGGACAGAAAAGAAGTAGCTCTTTGTCAAAAAACAGGATCCAAGGGAAATGCTGTGGGGCTGTCCTAAAAACGAGGATGGTGCTTCCATCTACACTGGAGTGGTCTCCAGGCCTCCAACTCAAACAGAAGAACTGGACAGAGATCTGGCTGAAGACCTCCAAAAGGTGGGAAAGAAGGAAGAAGTATTGCTCATTGCAGATTTTAATCTGCAGATTGTGGATTGAAGCATCCCTACTGCAGAATCTGCCAGAAGTAGAGAAACAGTGGATGCCCTTAAGGGTCTCTGCTCAAATAAATGCTGATGGGAACCCATGAGGGTGGATGGGAATGATACTCAACCTAGTGCTCACAAATGGGGATAATGTCCAGGTAGGTGCTCAACTGAGCACCAGTGATCATCAGACCATATGGTTCGATATAGCAGCCAGGATGGAAATCCAAGTTTTGGATTTCAAAAATACAGATTTTGGTAAAATGGGGACATACCTGGAGGAGTCGCTAGAAGTCTGGGAGAAGATGGGTAAAATGAAATAACAGTGGGCCAAATTAAAAGGAGTACTACAAAGGCAACAAATCGTTATATCCCCCTCTGGGTGTAGTTTAGGCTTCCATGTATCAAGGGAGGGGCGGTTAGCATAGAAGAAATAATCTTATACATTCTTGCAGGTTCACTTGTCTGAAGGGAAGTAAGACGGTGTCCCAAAAGCTCCTGGGTCTCTCCACACAGATTTTCTGAGCGGTAATATTCCCCCTCAGTTCAGCAGTCTAAATACAAAGACACCCAGATCAAGAGTTTGCAAAATTTTATTTGTAAGTAAATAAAAATAAGACTAGGAAGAAACACTGATAAAGTGAAACTGTTGTGCTGATGGTGGACCTTGGACTGAGGTGGGGTTGACGCTACCCGCAGGGCAAGCCTTACGGGTCCCCACCGTTGGGAGGCAGAGCAGACTAGGAGACGGAGGCCGACTGGAGCTTTGCCAATACCAACCCACGTTCCCCTTAGGTTGAGCCCTTGGGGGCCAGGGCCAGCTGGACCTAGGCGGGCATCTGTGTGAAGACTCCCAGTTGGTGTAGACAAGGGTACGCCAGGAACCAGCAGAGGTGTTGGAGGGCCGAGGATGGTCCGGACGAGGCAGGGTTCCAGAGACCCAGATGCCAATGGGAACAGAGGAGGGCAGGGGGCGTCCAGGTAAAGATAGGCCGAAGCCTGAGAGGCCAGGTTCGTGGGATACCAAAGGAGAGTCCAAGGCAAGCTGGAGTCGGGACAGGCAGCAGGAAGGCACAGTCCCGGAAGTAGAGCTGAGGACAAAGCCAGGAGATCAGATCAAGCGTAGCCCAGACGAAGCAGGGGTCAATACCAGAGAATCAGTCTAAGGGTACAAGTAGCAGACGAAGGAACAAGCAGGAACAGGAACCAGGAACAACGACAGGAACAGAAGACAGGAACGATGACAGGAACAGGAACCAGGAACGAGCAACAAGCACACAAGCAATTGTGGAGACCTGTTGCCAAGGCAGGGAACAAGTGGCTGGGCCCTGCTTTATATACAGAAGCCCAGTGGTGTCATCCTCTGGGGTCGCGAGCTACTTTCACACCACAGCCCCTTTAAGAGTGCATGAGTTGCGTGCGCCTAAGCCAGGACCCGGAGGAAGCAGGGCAGCGGCATCACTCCGCTGCCCGTGCGGGGAGGCCCGCTGGGCGCAGGGAGGAACCGCGCAGGAGTCAGATGCGGCAGAGGTGGCTGCAGGCGCTCGGGGATGGAGGCGGCTGCCCACCGCCGCGAGCAAAGGTGAACCAGAGCTGGCAGCTGGATTCCTGGGGTGAGCAGGCCCGGGCGGGGGCCTACCACGGCCAGGACGCGTAACAGAAACACACAAGCAGCAATAACAGGAGACAGAGAAAAGCCCAACTCTCTGAAATACACTCTGAAAAACAGTAAATTATGCAGTAGTATCATTCACTTGTAGCAACAAACGGATTACTTGGTCGAACAGTTTTAACAGTAAATACAGCATAAGTACAGCAATACTGGGTACCTGAACATTGTCTGACATCTCTAAATGTGCATGTAACCCTTCCTTAGTGTACGGGTTGGGTACAGAGGGGGACATAAAGTTATTTATAAGTTCTTTGAGGCAGGGACCCTGGCTAGCTTTTTCTTCTCTTCCCATACCAAGGTGTAGGTCCTTTGGACTAGGGGTGCAAAGGAGTCCTCTCCGATCCCAGTACGGGGTGGCTGGAGGGTTTACCTGATTTTCCCTCATTGTACTGTGAGCTGTGCGCTGTGTGCCAAACAAACCGCACTCGGACCATGCAGGCAGTGTCCAAAATAAATCTTTACTGATACAAATGGCAAATCACACACCACAGTCTCTGCTGCACTTTTTCAGATTACAGCTCCTTTCTCCTCTATCTGTGCATTAGTCTTTATTAAGTCAGGAATCCATCTACACTTCTGGATTAGATTGTGCAGTGGTCCCTCTGGGCATGGGCCCCTTGACTGGATGGAAAACCCCTCCCGATGGCATAAAATCCTATCCTGGCACGGAATTCAATGTCTTTATTCCTCAGAGCTTTGGTAGACGCCAGTTGGGTGTCCTCCCTTTAATGTGGATCTTTTTCTCAAGGTTAGTAGATTAATCTTCTGGTGGGATCCCAGGAGGTAGGAATCCTTGTTGGTTTGCAGGGTTTACCAGTCCCCTTGATGGGCAGGAAAGTGGCAGAAAAACATTTCCTCCCAGATGTTGGAAAAACAGATCTTCTTTCCCCAACTTAGGTAATCAGGAAATCCTTTGCAGCGGGTCACCACCTTTGTTTGGCAGATCTTCCATAACCACTGGGCGTCTTCAGCTCAGGGTTCCCCAGTCTCTGGTATCAGAAAGGCCAAGGCCTCCAGCAGGGCTCCTCTAAATAAATGTTCAAAATCCCAAAATAGTCCCAGAGCAGCCTTTCTGAACCTCGTGTGAGGACAGTTCAGCAGCGGAGTCCTTTGGCTTGTCTTGGAGGGTTTCTCTCTCTCTCTGACTTCCAAATAATACTGCCCTCAGAGCCTATTGCAGAGCTCTGCTATAAAAGCCTTTCCATAGGGGCATCCATTACAGCTCCGCCAGTGGGAGGGCTGTCCATGAATGCATACGCCCCTAATTATTTCTCTAACTGCACCAGACTGTTAAAGGACCTATTAGTAACCCAAGAAGTGGTCTGGGTTACATGCACCTAATCATTGATAGGACATCTGATGGAGTTGCTTAGTGGCAAGTTGGGGTTTTATTTTTCTTGTATTTGATGCACAATCCTCACCCAGCCCACTAAGTCTCTGACTTTAAATCTCTCTAGGTACAATTCCCAATTTGCCCACAGCACTTGAGTGCAGATCCTGGGGCAGTACAAACCCGACTCTTGTTATTCAGTAGAGTCAGAATTTCTGGTGAAGCCTGGCAGAGCTGGTGGATTTCTTTTCTCTGTCAAAATAGCTGACACTCTCCTCAAACAGGTGTGGGCAGGGCAGAGACCACCTTCTCACTAGCACTCCCCTGCAGAAACTCAATTCACTTAGTTTTTGTTTTCCCACAGGGGCAGGGTGCAGTCTTCAGATAATCCTCCAGTCTGAGGTGTGAGTAGCATCAGGCAGCTCCCCGCAGGTCTCTGGATTTCTGGAACGGCTTGTGAGCATCTCCTTCAGCTCCTACAAAGGCAGCAAGCTGCTCTTTCCTGTCTCTCACAGAGTACCCGGTCCTCTCTCTGCTCTGAACAGCCCAGGAGATTCAGCGTTCCAAACACACATGCTTCTTTTTTTCTCATCTTTCATTGGTTCAGAGGTTCTCCAGCTCCAGTTAGTTCTTGGGATCAGCTGATTCCCTGTTTTCCATGCAGCTTTCCCCACAAACCTGTTAACCCTTTGGTAGTGCACTCTGAAGACCAGTGATCCACAACCCTGTCGTGGGGGCCCACCAGCCAGTCGGGTTTTCAGGATATCCACAGTGAATATGCCTGAGAGAAAATGTGCACGCCCTGCCTCCATAACATGCACATTTTCTCTCATGCATATTCATTGTGGATATCCTGAAAACCCGACTGGCTGGTGGGCCCCCGGGACAGGGTTGGGGACCACTGCTATAGACAGTAGCTGTAAGATATAAAAGAAACTGCTTCCGCTCCATTTTTTTTCTTCCAGCCAGGACAGGTGTCAGACTCAGTGCTGCAGAAGCACTAATTGAACAAGTTCAGTTTGGCATCCTGTCCAAATTCCTAATCCTGGTGAGGTATAAATTCCTCCCCCCCATACTTAAGATGGGCATGCCATCAGTCTCTGTAAAGGAAGGCACTTGGTTAGAGCATATCTGCCTAATACACACTCATTCCTAACTACAGTCAAAACAGTAATTACATATAACAGGTAACCAATCAGGTTACGTCAACCCCAATGTTCTCTTACTATCAGAAACGGGAATCCAAGAAACAGTTTGCATAGGGACATTAGCAGGTGTCATAGGAAACTTTCAGAATGCGTCTAATGGCCCTTTTTTCTTTTGCTTCACAGCTTCCCCCAGCATTGGTTGGCGCACGCATGTTATAAAATATGACGTCCGCATGCACGTGCGCGGGTGTCCTGCAACTCGCGTGCGGTGGGGGGGGGGAACTTTATAAAACATGCGCAGCAACGCAATCGGGCCTTTGCGGGAACTTTCCTATACCCCTACCTACCCTGCCTCCCTTTTCCCCTCTTCTCCCCGACCCCTAAACTAACCCTACCTATCCCCTATTTTTTTTGGTTTGGTACTTACTGCTCCTCCGGAGCAGAAGTAACTTCCACGCGCTGGCCGGCTGCCGGCGCGCACTTCCCCGGGACAGGGCCTTAATGGCCGCTGTCCCGGCCGGCCCCCGCCCCACCCTCGCCCAGAACGCGCCCTCCGTCCCGTCCCTTTTAGCAGGCCCTGCACTTCTGCGCGTATTGGGGGCTATGCGCATGGTCGAGCCCGTACTAAAATGCCTGCAGTGCACACAAGGCCCGGCCACGTATGTAACCCCCTGGTTTTTGCACGCGCGCACGTTTTAAAATTCGGGCCTTAAGCCTTTGGGCTTCAAGACAATCTAACATCTTCATAAGCCGGGTCTTGTGCTTCTACAGGGTTCTTCCAAACACAACGAGGTCATCCGGATACACTGATTCCTCCATGAGGTTCATATCACCAACAGTTCTTTCCATTGGCTGCTGGAATGTATTAGGAGCTCCTATAATGCCTTGGGGCATTCGCTCAAACTACTAGAACCCCAGAGGGCAAATGAATGTAGTTTTCTCCTTGTCGCCCTCTTTTATGGATATCTGGTAGTACCCAGTTCTTCAGTCCAATACTGAGAACTTCTTATTCCCTGTCAGAGAATTAAATACGTCATCTATCAGTAGCAATGTATACTGGTCAGGGATGATATGTTTGTTCAATATCTGGTAATCAATACACATCCTGATGGCCCTGTTCATTTTCCTTGCCATCATGATCAGAGGCATAGGGGGGCTTCTGGATTCTTTGCTGATACCTGTATTTAGTAACTTCTGCAAATGTTTCCTGACGTCTTCAATGTCCCCAAATGGTAGGCGATGTGACCTTTCACCAAAGGGACACGAATCATGAAAGGGAATAGGGTGCCCTACCCCTTTTGCCAACCCACTCATGGGTTGAGACTACTTTGGATGATTGGGACAGCTGGTGAATCAATTGGTCCTTCCACTCCTATGAGATTGGGTGTGAAGGATTGTATAGGCGTCTCCCTCAATCTACCTTAAAGGACCGGGCTCAGATATTCCGCCCGGTCCTCCTTAAGTTTGGACTCCCCAAGGTATCCTGGGAGGAGGGAGGAGTCCAACCCCTGAGCATAAAACCTGAGGGCCTAGAGAGGTTAGATGGGCCCTGGGGAGCTGATGGAGTCCCAGTGTACTGACTGAGGACTTATCTCTAAGGTTGGTAAACTGCTTGTACTTAAAGCTTAGAGACTGCCTGAGTTCAAGGAGTCTCTTCTCTTCTGCCTCTTGGATGTCTTTAAGATCACTATAAATAAAGAATGCTTTAAGCAAAGCCAGAGTTTCTGTGTGCATTCCTCTGGCTGTAACCATGCTACTGACTGCTGGAGTGCCACAGGGTAATTACCAAAATTAAACAAAGTGAGGTCAATCTTGGTATTATCAGGCACGGGCAGGGATGGTCCCATGGCAACTCACTGTACACTTAAGTTACCTCAGAATTTGCTTCTAATATGATCTCCTCCTTGAATGCATTCTGGAACCAGACCAGCAACCACTTGTGCTTCACTGTAGAGGCTGGTAAAATTCCTCGTTGGATCAACAATTCCCTGGGTAGACTGAAATCTGGAGGGGTCTAGTGCTGTTGTCCCATCAGGGTGCTAAGCTTTACTTGTCAGGTAACTGTTGTCACAATCTCAGGAAGCAACTCCAAAGACTCAGAGAAAACATACCTTTCTATTCCCAGATCTTTGTTCGACACTGCTCCACCTTTCTGTAGGCCTCCCGATACAAAGAATGAATGTAGAGAACATGAGCGTAGTAGGGTCCTGCCAGCTCCTTGCACTTTTGGGCTAACTGCCAAATAGGCTGGCAGCGGTTCCAATGATGAGGGGCATGTTATCCTGCCCCCTTAGATTCAGGGCACACTCGTCATCACCAGAATATTTTCCTCAGTTCCAGTTACATTTTCAAGGAACTCTACATCCACAATAACATAGCTTGAATCACTCAGTCCCCATATGGCCAACCCTTTTACTGGATGTATGGGTCTCATACCAATGGTCGAAGATGATGTTGATCTGTGCACCCATTGTCCAATAAAGCTTTTACAGGGGTGCCATCTATCTTCACAGTTACCGGGGGCTTGGGCCCAATCAGTCCCTTTGTAAAGTTAGGAGCTGTTGAGATGGAAACCATAGGGTGTACATTGGAAATGGTTGCATTACGGGATCCTAGTTGCTCCTTCTCCGAGCCCCTCCGAAGTTTCCCAGGGCTGCAAGGGATGAGTAAATTTCTGCACCACCAGCCACAGATCTTCTGAATTCCTACAGCATCTAGCCGTGTGACCAACCTTGCCACACCGGTAGCAGAACTCTGCCTGAGGTGACTCTAGCTCAGGGGAATGGCCAGCTGCATGATTCACCGAAGTTCTTTCAGGGCCTCTCAAGGTCTAGGGTGGCTGACCAGAAAATTGTGGCCCCCGGGTCAGACCTCAGTGCCATCTTCAAGGCAGGGATCTCCTGACGCAATTCAGTAAGCACGTGGGGTCAATCATCCACCTGATCAGGAACTGTCTTAGGAGCAGCTCCCAACCCAGCCTGTTGAGACAGGGGAGAGGCAGCAGTGTAGTGTGCTCTCAATGAAGCTGCCTCCTCTTGCAGCTTGTTAATGGATTCGGCCAGGCAGGACACTTCAGCAACTTTGGCAGAGGTTCCAGCAGGAAACTCCTGGGATAAATGATTTTCCCCCAAGGCTTTTGCTGGCTGTCTCTTGCTCCTCTTTATCCCAAATCTTTTTACCAATTGTAGGATCCAGGGGCATAGACCTTTCTTTCAGGAAACCACAAATCCACCATCAGCCGGTCAGACTGTGGTGCACCTCTCACCAATTGCTCCAGGAGGGCCAAGTCTTTCTCTGAGGTTGCAAGACCCCGGTCTAGATTTAGGCATAGGCAACAAATTTTGATAGGTGCCAGAGCATTGCTGTTGCTGCTATGCTTTTATCAGGGCCTGCCTCCTAGCTGCTTACATAAAGCGGCACTGTCCCGATCCTGCACGGTGGCAACAGCAGCAAGCTAAAAGAAATTCAGCACAGGGCCTGCAGCCAGCGGCTGTATGCTCAAGGTCCTTTCTCCTGTATGGGTTTGCATAGTAATAGGAAGACAGTATGGGAGGAGTGTGCGGCCCGGTGCAGAATTTCTTTTAGATTGCTGCTGCCGCCACCATCAAGAATCAAGACAATGCCGCTTTAGGTAAGCAGCTGCTTATGGGTGCCAGCAATGCAAATCCAGCTCAGGAAAGTCCCCCTTTTCAGACTACTGTCCGTATAAGAATGCCAAATGCCTCAAATAGTCAGACAGCCTTTTCCCTATCTTTCTAACTGGTCTGTCTGAACCAAAAACACAAATCTGATCCGCTTTCAATAGTGCCAAAGGTACTCTCTAGGTCATCCAGGCACTCTTCAGCCTTAGCTCTGGGTTCTCAGCTTTCACCGCCCCATAAATCTCTAAAACAGGACCTCACAACACTCACCCAAGCATGGTCTATTCTTCACTGCAGAACAACCCCACTCGGGGACCATCCAGGTGACCTGCTCGATCTCATTTTCATAGTCATCTCTCCTCCAGGCACAGAAAGCTTTCCTGAAAAAGTCTTCAATCACTTGTAAAAACTGTTTTCACCTTGGGGCTTCCTGGCTGCCAATAGCCAGTAGGAGAGATGCAGTGTCCTGAGAAACAGTTTCTGCTGGTGCAAACATTTCTTTTATGTCTGTAATTGGCCTTGGCTTCTGTGCTAAGAAATCAGTAAATTCTTCCATGAACGTGCTGCCACCTGGTGTTGTGCTACTATCACCAATCCCCTTCTTGCACTAGGATTTCCCATGGAGTGGCCTCCTCTACAGGTATTATCGCCTTAGGCAACATTTTGCCTGTGTCAGTGTGGTGGCAGCCATGGCATACAGAACAGGTCATCAGTCTCTCCTGAATAGGGTCATATGTTCACCCTATCAATTTTACACTCTCCAGACCAGTGGCAATCTCCTGAGTCCAAGGGGATGTCTGGCACCAGGAATGGCCTTTCAGGGTCCACTTTCTCACCTCTGCACCAATCTTCAAGAATTTATAAGGCCATTGATACTATTTTTTTTTTTTTTTACAATGGGTGCTACTAAAATAATACTCAAATTTTCTGGGCATGGTACAGGCATTGACTTTCACATAAACGGGCCACTACTTCTGTGCAACCCCCCTCTGAGGTAGTTTCTGTTAACTTGTGCCAAGGGAGGAGCAGTTAGCATAGAAGAAATAATCGTATACATTTTTGCACACCCAGGTCTCCCCACACAGATTTTCTGAGCACTAATATTCCCCCTCAGATCAGCAGATCTAAATACCCAGATCAAGTGTTTGGTAAATTTTACTGATAAGTAAATCAAAGTAAGACAGTAGGAATTGAAATTCACAAATAACAATAACAGGAGATAGGGAAAAGCCCAACTCTCTGACATATACTCTGCAAAACAGTAAATTATGCAGTAGTCTCATTCACTTTTAGCAACAAACTGATGACTTGGTTGAACAGTTTTAACAGTGGATATAGCATAAGTACAGCAATACTGGGTACCCGAACATTGTCTGATATCTCTAAATGTGCACATAATCCTCAGTGAGGCCCCTGCTGGAGTTGCTTAGTGGCAAGTTGGGGTTTTATGTTTCTTGTCTTTGATGCACAATCCTCACCCAGCCCACTAGTCTCTGCTTTTAAATCTCTCTGGGTACAATTCCCAATTTGCCCACAGCACTTGAGTGCAGATCCCTGGGGCAGTACAAACCTGACTCTTGGTAATGCAGTAGAGTCAGAATTTCTGGTGAAGCCTGGCAGAGCTGGTGGGTTTCTTTTCTCTCTCAAAAGAGCTGACACTCCACTCAAACAGGTGTGGGCAGAGTAAAGATTACCTTCTCTAACTAATACTCCCCTCCAGAAACTCAGTTCACTTAGTGTTTTTTTTCCCCACCGGGGAGGGCAGGGTGCAGCCTTCAGATAATCCTCCAACATGAGGTGTGTGAGTAGCATCAGGCAGCTCCCCGCAGGTCTCTGGATTTCTGGAATGGCTTGTCTGCTCTCTCCTGTCTCTCACAGTGTACCCGGTCCTCTCTCTGCTCTCAAAGCTCCAGCAATGCACGTCTGTTTTCTCATCCTTCTTTGGTTCAGAGGTTCAGCTTCCATTGGCTCCTTGGCTCCCTGTTTTCCATGCAGCTGTCCCCACAACTCGTCTCTTGGACCTGTTAACCCTTCGGTGGGGGGTTCTGCAGACAGTAGCTGTAAGATATAAAAGAAACCGCTTCAGCTCCATTTTTTTTCTTACACCCAGGACAAGTGTCAGACTCAGTGCTGCAGAAGCACTCAATTTTATCCCCAACTCCTTGATTTTCTTTTTCTTGGTGCCAGGGGTAGTTAGAAGCTAAATACCCCAGGTTCAGTAAAACAAGCCTGAAGCACTAATCGAAACGGGCCAGTTTGGCTTCCTGCCCAAGTTCTTAGTCCTGGTTTAGTTATAAACTCGGGGGGCAGGCAGGCACCTTTTGAGAACCAGGTCATATTTATGTAAGAGGAAAAACAAACCAATCTGTTTCTCAAAGGAGGTGGCTGAAAAAATGAAAGGAAAAAAAAAACAGCGTTCAAGAGGTAGAAAAAAAAAATCCCTAAAAGAGGAACACAGGGAAGCATATCTGGTAAAGCTGAAGGAGGTGAGGAAAGAAATCAGAAAAGCAAAAGGCCAAGCAGAAGAAAGGATTGCCAAACAGATAAAAGCAAGATGACAGTAATATTTCAGATATATCAGAGAAAGGAGGAAGGTGACAAGGAGCAGTATGTGGAGAAAGATGAAGAACTCGCAGAAATATTAAACAAATACTTCAGTTTGGTGTTCACTAAAGAAGACCCTGGAGGAGGACTGTTGCTGGTTGACAAGAGCACAGATGGGAGTGGGATAGATGCAACCCCATTTACAGAAGAGAATGTATGGGAAGAGCTAGAAAAACTGAAAATGGACAAGGCCATGGATACTAAAGGGTAGATTTTAAAAAATTGCGCGATCACGTACTTTTGTTTGCACACCAGGCGCAAACAAAAGTACGCTGGATTTTATAAGATACGCGTAGCCGCGCGTATCTTTTAAAAACCGGGGTCGGCGCGCGCAAGGGGGTGCACATTTGTGCAACCTGCGCGCGCCGAGCCCAGTGCGCGCTGCCTGTTCCCTCCGAGGCCGCTCCGATTTCGGAGCGGCCTCGGAGGGAACTTTCCTTCGCCCTCCCCCCACCTTCCCCTCTTTTCCCCTACCTAACCCACCCCCCCGGCCCTATCTAAACCCCCCTTACCTTTATTCCACGATTTACGCCTGCAAAAAGCAGACGTAAATCTACGTGCGTCGGCCGGCTGCCCCGCTCTGTGTTCCGGTCCCGGGGGCTGGTCCGGAGGCCGCGGCCACGCCCCTGGAACACCCCCGGGCCGAAACCACGCCCGCGTCGCCGCCCCCAAAATGCCGCGTCACGCCCCCGAAACGCCGCATCATTCGGCCATGCCCCCGACACGCCCCCTCCCGCCCCTTTTTAAAAACCCTGGGACTTACGCGCCTCCCGGGGCTCTGCGCGTGCCGGCAGCCTATGCAAAATAGGCGCGCCGGCGTGCGAGGGCCCTGCGCGCGTAAATCTGCCGGATTTACGCGCGCAGGGCATTTAAAATCCGCCCCTAAGGGAGCTCAGAGACGTGCTGGCAGGGCCACTAAAAGACCTGTTCAATAGATCTCTGGAAACAGGAGTGGTGCTGCAAGATTGGAGAAGCACAATTGTGGTCCCACTTCACAAAGGTGATAGCAGAGAGGAGGCTGGTTAGCTTCATCTAGGCGACAGGAAAATTAATGGAGACTCTGGTAAAGGAAAGGATAGTGAACTATCTGCAATCTGATGGGTTGCTGGACTCAAAGCAACATGGTTTCATCAGTGGAAGATCCTGTCAAATGAATCTGATTTTTTAAATTGATTGACCAGAGAATTTGGAACTAGGAAGAACGCGCAATGTGATTTACCAGAATTTCAGCAGAGCTTTTGATACAGTCCTGCATAGGAGGCTCATGAATAAAATGTGAAGCCTGGGAGTGGACACCAAAGTGGTAGAATAGATTACAAATTGGTTGACTAACAGGAAACAAGGTGTGGTGGTAAATGGATCCTGCTCTAAAGAGAGAACAGTGTTACATGGAGTGCCTCAAGGATCAGTTTTGGGATCAGTTCCATTCAATATCTTCGTGAGTGAATTTGCAGAAAGCCTAGAAGGTAAAGTTTGTCTTTATGCAGGTGATACTAAGATTGTCAACAGAATGGATACACCTGAAGGAGTAGAGAAAATGAAAAGTGATTTAAGAAAGCTTGAAGAGTGGTTGAAGGTTTGGCAGCTGAGATTCAATGCCAAAAAGCGCAGAGTCATGCATCTAGGTAATTCAAAAACGTCCTATGCGAATGGAGGTGAAAGACTAATGTGCATAGACTGGGAGAATGACCTTGGGGTGATAGGGTCTGGTGATCTGAAGGCATGGAAGCAATGTGACAAGGTGATGGCTAAAGTTAGAGGATGCTGGACTGCTTAGAGAGAGGAATAACCAACAGGAAAAAGGAGGTGATAATGCCTTTGTACTGGTCTTTGGTGAAGCCTCACTTGGAGTACTATGTTCAGTTCTGGAGGCTATGTCTCAAAAAGGATAGAGATAGTATGGAAGCAGTCCAGAAAAAGGAGACCAAAATGGTGGGGGTCTGTATAGGAAGACTAACCTACGAGAAGAGACTGAAGGATCTAAATATGATATGATACCTTTTTGGTTGGAAAAGGAAACTAGAACTAGGGGTCACAATATGAAACTCCAGGGAGGACAACTCAGAACCAACATCAGGAAATGTTTCTTCATGGAGAGTGGTGGTGGATGCCTGGAATGCCCTTCTGGAAGAGGTGATGAAGACAAGAACAGTAATGGAATTCAAAAGGTCATGGGATAATCTCTGCAGATCCCTAGAGGCTAGAGGATGTAAATGAAGAAATCGGGTAACTTATGTTAACTTTAGGTGTAACATTTCTGTCAGAGGTGTAACTCTCTTTTGGGTATCTCTTGGAATGCAGGGGCACACAATAGTCCATGGGGCCATTTCTATATCCAGACCTCTGCTTCTCTCCCGCTCAAAGCAGTTCTCCATAGGCCATCGGGGTTCCAGAGACCTTTCCATCAGAGGGAGGATACCTTTGGGGGCCCTAGGTTCATAGGGATGGGACTCCACTCTCAGTTTTGTCACACTCTCATAGTTGGTACTCATGGTCTGCAGATCCAGCTTATAGCTCTGTTCCAAGACACAGAGCTTATAGCTCTGTGTCTTGGAACAGGCCGGACAACTTGAATGGTGCTCAAAATTAATTTTTACTGCAACAAAAGTAAACTGGAAAAAGTCCAATTCCATAAAACAAAGTTCATGAATCTTTACACAAAACCAAAAAAATCAACAGTGCCTGTTCTCAACTTGTTGTTCTCTGAGCCATTATCCATTTTGCAGGCCGATACAGTAAAGCGCGGCCGCAGTTACCCCGTTTCTAACCCGCTGTGTACTCACAATTTCGCCGCATAAGTCTAACCCACGATTCACTATCTGTTTTTACCGATCCTTACCGCTTCTTTAACTCGACGCGTATCCCTTTCTGCCCGCGACATGTATATGTATGTAAACGATCCGATTAGCTATTCCCTCCCATACAGTAAGTAAAGTGCGCCCCGACTATCGCCTTTTTAACCTGCTATCTTGCCGCGTCTTTAACCTACTAATTTACCGCCTACCCTGACCCTTGCATTAGTGTGGTTCACTGGTTGCTCAGCATATTCAATTTAAAGCTTTAACCTTGGTATTTAAGGCTCAGCATGATCCCATACATTCCATTGCACTGTCTGTATTCACAAGAATGTAATTATCTGATTCTACCACCAAAAGCTGCCCAGTCCCAAACCAACCCAATCCACAGAAAAAAAATTCTTCTCGCACTTAGCCGCCCAGTCCCAAACCAACCCAATCCACAGAAAAAAAAATGCTTCTCGCACTTAGCCGCCCAGTCCCAAACCAAACCAACCCAATCCAATCCAAGCCCAAGCAGAGAGAGACGAAATTTCACAGTCCCAAACTTTCCCCCAGCCCCTGCTCACCTGCCTTGGCCGCGGCCACGCAAGCCCCCAGCAGCAGCAGTAGAAGGGCATCAAGAGAGAGCGGCTTCAGCAGCCCCGCCGGCGAAGATGAATACGTGCACGCCTGTAGGTCCAATATGGGCGCTCAAGGCAGCAAAGGCGCATGCGCACACGCCGTGACCTCCAACGTCCAGCTAGTCACGGCGTGTGCGAATTCGCCTTCGCTGCCTTGAGCGTCATCTTCGCCGGCGGGGCTGCTGAAGCCTCTCTCTCTCGCTGCTCTCTCTCAACGCCCTTCTACTGCTGCTGCTGGGGGCTTGCGTGGCCGCGGCCAGGGCAGGTGAGCAGGGGCTGGGGGAAAGTTTGGGACTGTGAAATTTTGTCTCTCTCTGCTGGGGCTTGGATTGGGTTGGTTTGGTTTGGGACTGGGCGGCTAAGTGCGAGAAGCATTTTTATTTTCTGTGGATTGGGTTGGTTTGGGACTGGGCGGCTAAATTTTGTCTCTCTCTGCTGGGGCTTGGATTGGGTTGGTTTGGGACTGTAGGAGAGCCATCCACTTCCTGGTACCTGTCATTTCAAACGTCATTTGAAATGACAGGTACCAGCGCACCCAGGATACTGTATAGGCGCTTCATGGATAAGCATTGGACGCGGGTTGGACGCGGCTTGCATTTGCATGCCATTTAAATACAGTATCGAGCGGTAGGTGATCCGAACTGTGCGTGTGGCAAATGCGGGTGCGCCGGGCACTAACGCATCTCTTTCTACCGCCCCTTACTGTATCGGCCCATTGGTTAGGGACACCTGTAGTAGTACTCACATTCCTGGGTGATCAAAAAGTGAGTTCCTGGCACAAAGGCCAAGTATAATGGAAATCAATAATCCTGGGGACTTCAAGTTTTAAAGTCCAAAAACAAATTGATTCTTCTCAAATCCCTTCTCTTCTCTTCTGTAGGGCAGGTGCAATCCCCACTTCATCTGGTAGTAGAGCAGAGCAGCACCCTATCCTGATCCCCTCAGGCGGGGGTGGGGAGGGGGAAGGGGGGCTTCCCTCCTGAATGGAAACAGGTCCAAAAGCAAAATGTTTTCACGTTACTTCTGCTCTTCCCAGGCACAGTCTCCTACTAAATAGCAAAATCCCTTTACCCTATTAGCTAGGCCAGGGGAGCCTAGAAAAGGTCTTCTCCGAAAATCTCCTCCTCTCATTCCCAAACGCAAAACAGAGCTCACCTCTGCACCTGCTCAGCCAGGTTTTATAGGGCAGAGATGACCGAGCCCAGCACCTTGGGTGAGGAAAACTTAGGGATGAACTAAAAAATTGTCCAACGTTCACCTCTAGAGTTAAACAAGGATAATCATGGTAGTAAGGGATCGAAGAATCCCTTAGAGGGTTAACCTACATGGATAGCAGCTACTACCCTTAACAGAAAAGTTTAGGAATAACCTGCATGGAGCAGCAGTTTACTATCTTTGAAAGAAGGCTTGGGGATAACTTGCACGGAGTGGCAGTTACTACCGTAAGTAACTTGCTGGGCAGATTGAATGGCCCATTTCGTCTTAATCTGCTATCATTTACTATGTTATTATCTGGTCTGCCCAATCGAAATTCATCTCTTTTGGCTAGATTGTTAGTGCTGGCGGCACTAACAGGCCGAGGGTGCCTCCCCTTACCCGCGACCCGACTACCATCATCTCCCCGGGGTCTGTGCTGCAGCGGCAAGCTGCTGCCGTGACTCTCCGCCAGCTCAGGCCTTCCCGTGGCCACATGGAGGCCGAGACACTGTCAGCTTCGATGCTCCTGGACTCCTCTTAGCGCACGTGTGCGCTGACACTCCGCTTCTTAAAGGGGCCGTGGCGGGAAAACCAGGCCTGACCCCTAGATGTTGTCACGACCCCCGGCCTTCTTAAGGAAGTCCTCCTGATCACCCTAACAACTTGGCAACAAGTTCCTGACTGCTTGCTTCCGGCCTCCTGTGTGGATTCGTCTTCCAGAAGTCCTTCTTGTCTACCCTGATCTTGGACCGGAACCGACCTTGCCTTCAGCCGCCTGCCCTGACCTCGGACCGGAACTCACCTTGCCTTCAGCTGTCTGCCCTACCTCCTTTGGCCACCCTTAGGACCAGCCACGCAGAAGGTCACCTAAGTCCAGCCGGCCCTGGCACTCAAGGGCTCAACCTGCTCAACCTGCGGGGAACGAGGGCTGGCACTGGTTAAGCATCCGCTTGCCTCTGCTTCCCGTCCAGCCTCGCCTCCCAATGGTGGGGACATGCGGGGTTCGCCCCACAGGTAGCACCAAGTCCACCTCGGGCCAAGGGTCCACGTGCGCTAACATAGATGCGTGTATAAATTCTCATATGTAACCCAACACCAAATCCTCTCTAACCCATGCCTTTTCCCATCACTGATCTCCACATCTGTCCCAAGCATGGCCAAAATCTGCCACAGTGATGGCCTCCATCACCTCTGCTAGTACACCATTATAGGCTTTACCATTTTCAACTTTGCTTCTTACAAAACCAATACCCAA
Source organism: Rhinatrema bivittatum (assembly GCF_901001135.1). Taxonomy (NCBI): domain Eukaryota; kingdom Metazoa; phylum Chordata; class Amphibia; order Gymnophiona; family Rhinatrematidae; genus Rhinatrema; species Rhinatrema bivittatum. The sequence continues at coordinate 507,903,792 of NC_042615.1, read as the reverse complement.
GCCCTGTCCTATACATTATTACCAAATTTTGTAATAAACCCTAAGCTAAGAAGATTAGCAAGGCATAGTTAAGAAAGTGAAAGAGCCAGCCTCCCGATGCTCACTGAAGTCTAACCATGATGTTACACTGTCTTCTTTTTTATTCCACTTTTCTCAGTGCTTCAAAGTAGATTACATTCAGGTACTGTAGGTATTTCCCTATCCCCAGAGGCCTCCCAATCTAAGTTTGTACCTGAGGCAATGGAGGGTAAAGCAACTTGCCCAAGGTCACAAGGAGCAACAGTGGGCTGTGAACCCTGGTCTCTTGGTTTATAGCTTGCTGCTCTAACCACTAGGCTACTCCTCCACTTCTTGAAAGCCTAATTCTGTTGTACCGTGGTTGTTTGTGGTTGTAACTGCCTCTCCCTACAGATTTACTCCCCCCCCCCCCCCCATGCTTTTTTGGGGGCCTAATGCAATCATTCCACAACTGTGTAGGATGTAACCACTGCTCCAAGCAGCTTACCCCAGTGCTTCACTGCTGTCCTCTTGTCTTGAGGGATCCTCTATTTATCCCTTTTTTTTTTTTTTAATTCTCTTACCATTTTTGCCTCCACCACCTCCCTCCAGGAAGGCGTTCCAGGCATCGCCCACCCTTTCTATGAAAAAATATTTCCTGACAATGTTCCTGAATCTACCCCTTTGGAATTTTGTATTCCTAGTTCTACAACTTCTTTTCCATTGAAAAAAAAAAAAAAGGTTTGCTTTTAAAGATTATTAATACCTTTCTATTATTTAAATGTCTCTATTACATCTTCCTTTGCTGATTACTGTGGGAAGGGGTTACATGACATCCCAGAGACTGTTATAAGGGGGATTTCAGGGCTGCTGTGGGAATAGGGGAAGAGAAGAAAGAAGATCTGAGCAGTTAGGAGATAAGGTTGAATGATAGTTTAGTTTTGTTTACTCAGGGAGAGAGACAGGATGAAGGCAGTCCAGGGAAGGGCGACCAAGAAGGTGGATGGTCTTCATCAAATGACTTATAAGGAGAGATTGAAGAATCTAAATATGTACACCCTGGAGGAAAGGAGGAGTAGGAGGAAAGGAGGAGTAGGAGGAAAGGAGGAGTAGGAGGAAAGGAGGAGTAGGGGTGATATGATACAGACTTTCAGATACTTGGAAGGTTTTAATGATCCAAAGACAATGACAAACTTTTTCCATTGCAAAAAAATCAGCAGAACCAGGGGTCACGATTTGAAACTCCAGGAAGGAAGACTCAGAACCAATGTCAGGAAGTAATTCTTCATGGAGAGGGTGGTGGATGCCTGGAACGCCCTTCCGGAGGAAGTGGTGAAGACCAAAACTGTGAAGGATTTCAAAGGGGCGTGGGATAAATAAAGTCTAGAGGATGTGAATGAAGAGAAGAGGCATGGGGGTGGCTTGCGTGAATGACAACTACTACCTGGAGATGAATATCCTTATTCAATAAACATACACACGGTTAATGCGACTCCAACATTGCTCTATGCTTCAACGGCAAGAGGAATTGTGGAAAAAAGGATTTGCATCCACATAAAAGCTTGCTTATTATGGCAGTTACTACCCCAAAACCAAAAATACCTGATACTTCACTTTCAATGCATATCCAGCATAGCTCTCTGCTTCAACGGCAGGGGGAATGAAGAAAAGATGTTTTATATTCCGACATCTACCACAAGGACTGAATTACATAGTCTGGGTAAAACAAATAAGCATGGGCGTAGCTTGCTTGTTACGGCGGTTACTACCCCAAATCAAGCCTGATACTTCACTTAGAATACATATCCAGCGCAGCTCACTGCTTCAATGGCAGGGGAATGAAGAAAAGAGGATTTATATTCAAACAACCAACAAGGACTGAATTGCACAGGCTGGGTAAACAAGCGTGGGAGAAGCTTGCTTATTATGGTGGTTACTACCCCAAACCAATTAGCTGGATATTTCACTTAGATGCAACTCCAGCACTGCTAAGTATGATGGTGGGGGTGGAAGGGAAATAGAATGAAAAAAATAATTTAAAAAGGACAAGAGAAACAGAAAAGTATGAAAAAAAAAAGTGTAAAACCTTGCTGGGCAGACTGGATGGACCATTTGGTCTTCTTCTGCCGTCATTTCTATGTTTCTATATGTTTTTATATACCATTCTTCAACAGTTGTGTTACACCAATTTATGTAATGACCCAAAGATGAATGTTACGTTTGTAAACCATTGTGATCGTCACTTGGAATGATAGCATAACCTACTAACTAATGATGTAAATAACTAACTAAACTAACTAACTATCTAAATAAAAGACAAACAGGCAAGGAGGAAGCTAGAGAGGCCTTATGTGATGGCTGATAACAGTCAAATGGGAATGATTGAGGGGAAAAGAAGTGAATGATGGCTCTTTGATGATAGCTGGATAGGAAACTTGAGGGGGCTGCTCAGCGTATGTTGAAAGCTGGTTGGAAGATAGTAAATTACAATCAGGCCGATAGAGTACAGTGCACTCCGACGAAGCGCACTGTTAACCCGCCATTGGACGGGCGTTTTCGACGTGCTAGCATTACCCCTTATTCAGTAAGGAGCCGAAAACGCACGTCCAACCCCCCTGAACCTAATAGCGCTCGCAACATGCAAATGCATGTTGATGGCCCTATTAGGTATTCCTGCGCGATTCAGAAAACAAAGGGGCGGATTTTAAGAGCCCTGCTCGCCGGTGAGCCTATTTTACATAGGCTCACCAGCGAGCGCAGACCCCGGGACTCGCGTAAGTCCCGGGATTCTCTGAGGGGGGCGTGTCGGGGCGTGTCAGGGGCGGGGCCGAGCGCCGCGCCGTTTTCGGGGCGTGTCGGCAGCGTTTTGGGGGCGGGCCCGGGGGCGTGGTTACGGCCCGGGGCGGCCCGGGGGCGTGGCCGCGCCCTCCGTACCCGCCCCCAGGTCGCATCCCGGCGCGCTAGGGGCCCGCTGGCGCGCGGGGATTTACGTCTCCCTCCGGGAGGCGTAAATCCCCCGACAAAGGTAAGAGGGGGGTTTAGACAGGGCCGGGGGGGTGGGTTAGGTAGAGGAAGGGAGGGGAAGGTGAGGGGAGGGCGTTAGAGGATTCCCTCCAAGGCCGCTCCGATTTCGGAGCGGCCTTGGAGGGAACGGGGGTAGGCTGCGCGGCTCGGCGCGTGCCGGCTACCCGTAATCGATAGCCTTGCTCGCGCCGATCCAGGATTTTAGCGGATACGCGCGACTATGCGCGTATCTACTAAAATCCCGCGTACTTTTGCTGGCGCCTGATGCGCCAGCAAAAGTACACAAACGCGCCGTGTTTGAAAATCTACCCCAAAATGTGCAGCCAAGCTGTAGATTTTGCTTTCAGAAAAAAGTGCCTACTCAAAGGTAGGCGCTAATTTCTTCGGGCACTGGGAAAGTGCCCAGAAAAGCAGTAAAAACTGCTTTTCTGTGCACCCTCCAACTTAATATCATGGTGATATTAAGTCGGAGATCCCGAAAGTTTCCAAAAGTAAAAAAAAAAAAATTGAAGTCAGCCCGCAGCTGTCGGGTTGAAAACCGGACGCTCAATTTTGACGGCGTCCGGTTTCCGAGCCCGTTGTTGTCAGCGGGCTCGAGAACCGACGCCAACAAAATTGAGCGTCGGCTGTCAAACCCGCTGACAGCCGCCGCTACGGTCCAAAAGGAGGCGCTAGGGACACGCTAATGTCCCTAGCGTCTCCTTTTGCCTGTTTTTACCGCCGGGCTTCATTTGAATAGAGAATCGCACACACAGGAGAGCGGGCGTTTGCCCGCTCTCCCGTGTACTTTACTGTATCAGCCCAAATGCTAGAAATGCAAAGCAGTGTGATAAGGTGGTGGCCAGATGCACAGGAATGATGGGGGTACACAAGGAGAGACATAACTAGAAGAAGGAGGTAATAATGCCTCTGTGCGGGTCTTTGATGAGCACCGTGTCCAATTCTAGAGGCCTCACCTCTTAAAGGATATAGACAGGTTGGAGGCAGTCCAGAGAAAGGCCACCAAAATGGTGCAGGATCTGTACCTAAAGCTGTATCAGATGAGACTTAAGAACCTAACTATATATACACCCTGCAACAGGGGATTTCTACCCAGCCCTTGACTACTTAAGCCGGTCAGGTTTTCAAGATCTCTGCAATGAAAATGCCTGACATTGAGGTGGTACAAGCAAAACTATCTTGTATATATTCAATGCAGAGATCCTGAAAAACCCGACTGGCTAGGGGGCCCTTGAGGACCAGATTGAAGACTCCTTCCCTAGAGGAGAGTCATAAGGGATATGATATGAGACAAATATCTCAAAAATATAAATAATGTCCAAGCCTTTTCCAATGTGGAAAGGAAGTTCTAGATCAAGATATGAGGCACAAAGCAGATAAACTCAGGAGTAAATTTAGAAAATATTTCTTCAGGGAAAGTATAGAGGATGCATGGAATGGCCTCCCAAAAGTGGAGGTGGAGGCAGAATTTAAGAAAGCCTGGGACAAGCACAGAGGATCCCCAGTTGTGAAGAAGAGAAGGGGAAGCCAGAGATCAACTGCGGTCTATGGCATTGTAGGAGGAAGTAAATTGGGCAGGTTCTACATGGGCCTTATGGTTCTCATCTGCCATCAGATTCTCTGTTTTATGTTTCAGAAGGCGATCCGGGTCACAACCTTCATGCAACGACTGCGGCCTCCGGAGATGGCTGCTGGGACCCGACTTCCAGTTACTCCCCGTTCCTCCATTAGCGTTTCTCACGAGGTCACCGTTGAGACCGCTTCTTCAGCACAGCAGCACCGCCACCCCCCCACGCCACGGAAAGAGACCCCCGGAACCAAGAATGGCCAATCCCAGAACAGACTCAGCCCAGAAGTGGTGGAGGCCATATCCAGCCAAGACGAGAGTCACTGACCCCTGTGTCCTCTCCAGTGTACAGCCATAGTGGGAGGGGGAAGGGAACACAGATAGAGGGGTGGCCCTTTACTAGTGCATGTGTGGGATCTGATTAATCCATGTACCCACCCACCACCTTATTAGCTCTAGCAGCTCTTACTTCTATCCGCACAGGAAACAACAGCATGGGAATTAAACAGTTACAGTCTGAGCCGAGGACAGTTCTCTTCTACATAGAGCTCATGATGACAGCCTGAGTGGGGAGCGATTCTCTTTTACACGTGCCCTTCTGATATATGCCCACTATTCTTCTGAATAGTTTAGACCTGCAGTAGCTTTAATCATATTATGATTCCGAGAAGTGCTACATACAGACACTTGGACTTGACACCAGAAGGGCCGCCAGGCAAGACTTCTGACTGTATACCCTGACACCCATGCACCCCCTCCTCCCCTGGACAAGCCATGGACCTTCTGTCCTCCTGCTCCTCTCCCTTCCACCGCCCTGGGGACCTGACCTTTCTCAATCTCCTTCCTTAATGGCCCTGTTGATTTTTTAAACATCTGGATGTTCCTGGGCCAGGCCTTCTCCTCACCTTTCCCTCCTCTTGCCTGTTGAAAGAAAAGGATTTGCATGTTTCAAACTAGGGGTGGTTAGCCCTTACTTTTCAAGCCATTTTATTACCGAGGTTTGTGCTAGCCATTGCCACACAGAAGAATTATAATAAAAAGAAAAAGAAAGCACACAGAGGTTCTCTCTGTCTGTCTGTCCTTTCGTCAAGTCTGTTTGAGGAAGGGACTGTGCTGCCATTCTGTCACTGCTTCGGACTCTCCTGATGCACGGCTGGGGCACTGGAAGAGGACAGAAGCATTTTCCCTAGATCTTAGTGAAATCCAAGTATACCACCCAACCCAGCCCTGATCTAATTCTCTGGTCATCTAATCAAAGACGAAATTGGTCATATTCGTCTGACATGATCTCTCTCAAGTAAAGCTAGGCTGCCTCACATCCCACAACCTGGCAAATTCAAGATACTGTACTATCTTTTTCTTCAGAAGTGCCGCCATTCCTTTTCTCACCACTAAAGTCAGACTAACAGGCCTGTAAATTACACTATTCTCCCTATTACCAATGTAATACAGGGAGACAACACCCACCCTTCTCCAGTCCCACAGAACCACTCCAGACTCCAAAGGTCCTTCAGCAGAACTTGTCTGAGATACCTTAATATCTAGGATACATCATAAGGGAGCTCAGAGAAGTTCTGGTGGGTCTGTTAAAAGACCTGTTAAATAGATATTTAGAAAAGGGAGCAGATTCACAGGATTGGAGAAGGGTGAATGTTATCCCTCTTCATAAAAGTGGTAACAGGATGTTGGAAACAATAGGCTGGTTAGTCTGTCCTTGGTAGTGGGGAAAATTAATGGATACTCTACTGAAGAAAAGGATTATGAAATATCTAGAATCCAGAGATTTTGCAGGATCCAAAGTGGCATGATTATGCGAGAGGGAGATTATGTCAAATGAATCTGATTGATTCCTTCCATTGGGTAACTACAGAATAAGATTGGAGACAGGTGCTGGATGTGGTGCATTTGGATTCCAGCAAAGCTTTTGATAGGAGGCTCGTAAATAAAAGTGAGCAGTTTAGTGGTGGGAACTAAAGTGGTGGACTGGATCAGAAGCTGGATGAGGAATAGATGACAGAGTGTGGTGGTAAATGGAGTTCATTCTGAAGAAAGGAAACTAATGAGTGGAGTGCCTCAGGGATCAATCATGGGGCTGATTCATACCTTTGTGAGTGATATTGCAGAGAGGTTAGGAAGAAAAGTCTGTTGTTTTGTAGAGGATGCTAATATATGCAATGGAGTGGATGGCATAAGAAGCAATGTAAGAAAGCTCAAGGTGTGATTGACTACCTGGCAGCTAAGTTATCAATACTAAAATATAGCAGAGTTATGCATTTGGATGCAGAAATCCAAGAGAGCAGTACACAGTGGGAGCTGAGTTACTAATGTTCAGGAAACAGAAAAAAGACCTCGGGGATGATGACATTTAATGATATCAAGGTAATGAAACAGTGCAACAAGGTAACCAGAGCCAAAGAGTTGCTACGATGCATAGGAAGATGCATACTTAGTAGAAAAAAGAAAGCGATTCTGCCATTGTACAGGTGGGTGATGAGACCTCATTTGGAACAGTGTAGCCAGTTCCAAAGGCTTTACCTCTGGAAGGACATAGGGTGGAGGCGGTCCAGAAAACGGATGCCAAAATGATACTGGGTCTGTACCAGAAGTCCTAGGAGATGAGACTTAGGCATGTAAATTTGTATATGTTAAAAGAGAGATGAGACAGGGGAGATATAATAGAGACATTTACATACCTGAAAGGTATTAATAAAGCACAAGAAGCAAAGGTTTTTTTTTCCATAGAAAGGAAGTAAATTCAGAAGCAATGTCAGAAAATATCTTTTCACAGAAAGGGTGGTGAATGAGGCATTCCCATGCCCTTCTGCGGTGGTTAGTGGAAGGCATGGGATTTACGACGGTATACTGGTTAAATTTGTATACTGGTTAAATTTGTGTTTTCATTATGATGATTTGTATGTTTGGATATATAAAATAAAATATTTGAACTAAAGAAAACATGAGTTAAGCACAGAAGATCCTTAATAGAGAAAAAGTGAAGAGATAGTGCAGGAATTAATTAGCTGCTGGGTCTGTCTGGCAGGTTGCACATACAGTAATAACTAGAAGTCCTGGCACAAACTCAGGTGCTCACATTACTAGGTCTGGCTGGCAAGCTACATCTCACATTGACTAGATCAGAGTGGTATATTGGTGGAAGGTACCATCCAGAAAGGGCACAGGGACCTAGGAGGCCAGATGTTCAAAAAGCAGCTGTGCTGGTGTTGGTGACTGTTTGGATTATTTTGTGACCTTGTGGTATGAACTAAAAAGGGGATCATTTGGGCTCAACTACCAGGAGGCCAGCGTTCAATGGCTGGCAACTAGGATATATTCTTGGGCACGAATAACTGGGCAGATTGAGTCCGATGGTCTTTTTCTGTCATCATCTACCATGGGGGGGGGGGGGGGGGGTAAATTTTCAAAGGGAGCTAGTTTGCTAGATCAAAGTCTTTCAAAATTTACTGGGTTGAGCGGCTAAGTCATTAGTTTTAATAAATGACTAAATTTAGCCTGACAAATTCAGGGTAGGTCCAGGAGGTTAGGTCATGGGAGAAAGTTAGGTGGTTAGTGCTCATTTTCAGAACTAGCCTCTTAACTTGGCCAGCCAAATCTAGGCATTGCCATGGTAGTCCTAAATCTGGCTGGCCAGATTCTTCCTCTATCCTCCCCTCTCCCTAGAAGTAAATTAGGCAGGGGGAAAGAGTAACAGCACTCTCATCCCTTTGATCCTTCCCTCCCTCCTTCCAAAGTAAACAATTAGATGGAGGGATGATAGCCCTCCTGTCCCCCTCCAGTAATCCTCCCCTTCTATTGCCTCAATATAAAAGTCTGGCGGAGGCCAACAACCTCACCACTGTGATGCCCCTCCCTTCTACCTGAATGCAAAGATTGGAAGGTCTACAGCAGTGGTATTCACTCCATGCCTTCCATGCCTTCGAGGGCCTCAGACGGGTTGGGTTTTTTTGGGGGGATATCCTTAATGAATATGCATGAGATAGATGTGCATACAATGAAGGAAGGATGCATGCACATCTATCTCATGCATACTCATTAGGGATATCCTGACAATCCGACCTGTTTGTAGCCCTAGAGGGCTGGAAGTGAATGCCAGTGGTCTATAGCCTACCCGAACAATCCTCCCTCAAATAATCCCCATGCCCTATTGGGGGAGTTAAAGCTATATACTCCTCCCTGCTCGGCTTGGGGAGAGTTTTTTCAGGGAGGATGGAGAGGGACAATCAGTGTGTGTGTGAGTTGTGGTGGGAGGTTGCTGTTGGCCCTCTGCTTAACTTTTAACTTTGTCAGGAAGGAGGGAGGTTCACAGTGTGGGGTGGGCTATGGGCCTATTACAGGTTCACTCTGTGAGGATGGTAAAACACAAGGACACAAAGGGCCAGTATCCCCCAAGCAGCTCCTCTGGTGAAATCCGCTATCCTGAAATACATATGAAGCCAGTATCCTGTGGGCCTCTTTCTGACAGGATCTGCCACACAAAGCACTACACACCATACTCCCAGCACAACTGTGGATGCCAGGATAAGCAGTGTTTTACTACCAATGCTAGATCACACTCCAGAAAGCAATGCAGTAAAGGTTAGGTATAGATAATAGCAAAGACATCAGTTGCAATAATGTAGTTCAAATACTTTTCTTATGATTATTAGGAGGACAGCTGATAGTTTGGGATTCTTTCTTTCTATCTCTCTGCCGTCTCCCTCCCCTGCTTCTGTTAGTTATACTCTTTTTGTCTGCACATCTGAATCCTTGTTTTGAGAAATGCCTACAATATGCCAAAACATTCTGGTTTTTGCTTGTGCTTCTAACTCCCTCGCCACAGAACCTGCAAATCTGGTGATAACTCCTCCCTTTCTCATAGTTGTTTTACAGACACGTGATGTGGAGTCCAATGAGGCCTACCTTCTGAATTTATACTAAGCCAAGCTTTTCAGACTTAGGCAAAGCAATTCCATTACTGCCCCACACTTAAAATTTAATTGGATCAGATGGGAGCAGACTTAGCTAGCTAGTGCTAGTGCTAGTGCTAGCTAAGTTTAGGTGTGCATATGAGCAGGCTAAATCTAGCAGGCAAGTTCCAACCAGTCCAGGCAAAAATGGCAGCAAAAAACTGCACTGACAACACACAATGCGGACTTTTGCGAGGACATTATCGTTGTGGAAATTGTTTATTTTGTCCTAACATGTTACAAACTAATCAATTCATTAATACCTTTGATCAACAAAACATACGATCTGCATCACTTTACCACTTGTTCTACAGATTTTGTGGTATAGAAAGACTAGGGGGCACTCCATTAAGTTAGCATGTGGCACATTTAAAACTAATTGGAGAAAGTTCTTTTGCACTCAACGCACAATTAAACTCTGGAATTTGTTGCCAGAGGATGTGGTTAGTGCAGTTAGTGTAGCTGGGTTTAAAAAAGGTTTGGAGAAGTTCTTGGAGGAGAAGTCCATTACCTACTATTAATTAAGCTGACTTAGAAAATAGCCACTGCTATTACTAACAACAGTAGCATGGGATAGACTTAGTGTTTGGGTACTTGCCAGGTTCTTATGGCCTGGTTTGGCCTCTGTTGGAAACAGGATGCTGGGCTTGATGGACCCTTGGTCTGACCCAGTATGGCATGTTCTTATGTTCATGTCCCTGCCCCCGCCTATATGTAGGAAAAATGTCAAGAGCTCTTAAAAAAAGATTGTCTGAACATAAGAGCTGTATGAAGAACAACAGGATGGAAGCACCCATGACATCACATTGGTCAGAATTTAACACAAATTCTCAGATCTGAGATGTTGTGTCATTGATTGGGTAGAATGCGATATAAGGGGAGGTGACCAAGTCAGAAAACTATCTCAGCAGGAACAATGCTGGATGTTTACACTGCACAGCATTGAACCATTCGGTATGAACACTGGTATTGAATAGTGCTCATTTTTGTAAGATTTCTGATAGGGAGTTTTTCCACAAGGATCAATCTTTTGGGAAAATTCTGAAGTAATAGGAAAGAAGAGAATATGGACGAGGCATTTACAATAAGAAAATAGAAATAACATGTTTTGACAGACAATGCCGAATGTGCATGCTCGATAACTCAAATTTAAGTATTAAGAATAATATTTTTGTGATTTGTTTTCCAAAAAATATAAATATTTGATTTTTTCAAATTTCAATATTTGAATTATCAAACACATCAGATTTAACTATTGGGTATTTCTGAGAATCATACCTGCCGCAATAAACCAGCGAGCGTATGCGTTGGCGTTTTTTGTTCAAATCGGCATTAGCGGTTTTGCCGCTGCAATGAGGAGTTGAATACTGAAGCGACTGGAAGTATGTATCAAAGGAAGTAGCAAATTATAATCTTAGCAGTTTTTAGATAAGAATTTTAATTAATTGTGTGCTCTTATTTTTTTAGAATTTGTCTTGAAACAGCCAGTAGGCGAAACACTGGCCACCGTTGGCAATTTTGGCAACCAGCCTTGTAGATAATGAGCGCAATAATAGGAGATAAGTCTTAGTTTTTAATTTAATACACAAAAATAACCATAAAAAGCATAAAAAATTTAGGGATTAATAAAATAATTAAAAAGTGGATGGTTTGGAGGTTTTTTAGACCAATGATTGAATTACCTGATTGTATGCTTATACATTCTGCTAGAACAATGCATATGGGGATCTGAGGTCGTTTCCTCCTATTGATTAGTATTCGTCTAAGATCAAAATAATTTATATAATTATCTGTGAAAGCAATTCATTCAGGCTGATTTAATAAAAGGTGTGGGAGAGCCGGCACTCTGAGTTGAGTGCCTGCTCTCCCGACATGCGTCCAGGCACCTTTCCTGGGCGCGCGATTGTGTATTTAAATGAGGCCAGGTGCTAATAAGGAGGCGCTGGGGACAATAGCGCATCCCTAGTGCCTCCTTATTAGTGGAAGAGGTGGCTGTCAGCGGGTCTGACAACCGACGCTTAATTTTACCAGCATCGGTTTTCGAACCCGCTGACAGCCACGGGTTTGGAAAACAGACGCCGACAAAATTAAGCGTCCGTTTTCGAACCCTCCGACCGGCAGGCAGATTTTTTTTTTTTTGGGCCTCCAACTTAATATCACTATGATATTAAGTCGGAGGGTGTACAGAAAAGCAGTTTTTTTCCCACTGCTTTCAAAGTTAACGCCTGACTTTGGGCAGGCGTTAACATCTGAGAGTAAAATGTGCGGCTTGGCTGCACATTTTACTTTCAGTATTCTGGGCGAATAACTAATAGGCTCATCAACATGCATTTGCATGTGATGAACGCTATTAGTTTCAGGGGAGTTGGCTGTGCATTTTCCACATGCTATTACTACCCTTACAGTACAAGGGGTAATAATAGTGTGTCTAAAACGTGCGGCCAAACGGGGGCTAAACGGTGCGCTCTGCTGAGCACACCGTTCTGTATTGGTTTGTTAGAGTGTTAAATCTAGCAGGCTACATTAGGTATACAAAAAAGTGCAAAATTATGCATCAAGGTCGCAGAAACCCAGAAAAGCAATACCCGATAATGGGTGAGGGTACCAACGTGCACCAATCAGGAGAGAGACCTTTGCGCTAAAAAACTTAATAAAAGTAAATTACAAAAAAAATATATACCCTGTAGGAATGTAATTTCTAAAACCAAGACTGGAGCCAGTTCTTCAGTTAGATGCGTTTACCATATACCTCAATGTCTATAAGATAAGGTTTTTCCAGTCCTGGTTCTATTCCCGTTACATGCATGGACCTGTAGCTCCTGTTTCTTAAGAAAATGGAGCTACAAATCTGTGCATGGAGTAGGAGTGATACCAGGCCTAGTTCAGCTTTTCTGTACTGACATGCAGCTATATGGAACCCTGCCTACTGTACAGAAGTTAGCTCAGTCCAGGGTCAAAGATTTGGCACCCAAACCCCTAATTCTTATATAAATTTAGAATACCTTGGAACAAGAGAATAGCTAGGACACATCAGTCGGTGTGTTGTATACTCCCTCTCTACCAGGAAGGAGGGTGTGGATCTGTTTTGGTTCCTCCTGCTGCAGCTTTTGACCTCGAGAACCATAGTGATGAGGTGAGGGATGTCAATTGCATGATCAAGGAAGGAGGATGCAGTGGCAGCAGCCTGGGCCATAGCAACATAGTAAATGCTGGCAAAAAAGACCAATTGGGCCCATCCAATCGGCGCTGCTGAGATTTTTCTGCTAGTTTTTTTTACCACTCAGGATAGTTGAGCATGCAAGCTCCTACAAACAAACCAACATCCACCCCTTCCCACTGATCCTTTGTCTTCCATCTGACCTCTCGATCCCCTCCTACCTCTGTCCTCCCCATTTGTCCCAAGCATGTCCAAATTCTTCCACAATATTGGCCTCCACCATCTCCACTGGTAAGCTCTTTCAGGATTTTGACTCATACAAGACCAGTACTCAGTCTAACTCCCAAGCCCTCTTCCATATCTTAACAAGTTTTGTATCAATCCACACAGTCACCAAAACTAATGAGGTTGTTACATCGGGCTTCCTCATGCTCATTTATGTTGGAATTTTAACCAAGGTCACTCTGGGCAGGTTTCCTCAGCCTTAGAAGCTCAACGAAGCAATATCAGTGCTGTTTATGGTTGTATAACTCCAGCCTGCGTGAGTGGGGCCATAAAAGAAGGAATTTCTCTTTGGGGCTGGAACCACTCTTAGCTCTTTCACAATCTCTCTTAATTCCAGGGCCGTATCCTTTCTAGATGGGGGGAAGGAAGATTTACTTCCAGGGCCCAATATGACAGGGGTGACCTTTTTACATATTCCCCTTTCCTTTGTGTTCCCTTGGGAGAGGGGACTTGTCCTCAAAATGGGTGCAGTGAGTGTGAAAGAAATAAATGGGAGTCACTATGTTAGTGCCCAAAATTAAAGTTTTTACTGTTCAAAGAATGGTGGTGAATGGAACAATAACTCAAACTGCAGCACCACAGAATTCTCTTATTTTCTTTTCTTACAGTCTCTGTTATGGAGTCTCAGTTTTAGTGGACCCTTGGGCCGACCTGGCAGAGTCATACTGGGTCAGACCAAGGGTCCATCAAGCCCAGCATCCTGTTTCTAACAGTGGCCAATCCAGGCCATAAGAACCTGGCAAGTACCCAAAAACTAAGCCTATTCCATGTTACCATTGCTAATGGCAGTGGCTATTCTCATAGTGAACTTAATAGCAGGTAATGGACTTCTCCTCCAAGAACTTATCCAATCCTTTTTTAAACACAGCTATACTAACTGCACTAACCACATCCTCTGGCAACAAATTCCAGAGTTTAATTGTGCCGAGTAACAAAGAACTTTCTCCGATTAGTTTTAAATGTGCCCCATGCTAACTTCATGGAGTGCCCCCTAGTCTTTCTACTATCCGAAAGAGTAAATAACCGATTAGATTTACCCATTCTAGACCTCTCATGATTTTAAACACCTCCATCATATCCCCCCTCAGCCGTCTCTTCTCCAAGCTGAAAAGTCCTAACCTCTTTAGTCTTTCCTCATAGGGGAGCTGTTCCATTCCCCTTATTATTTTGGAAGCCCTTCTCTGTACCTTCTCCATCGCAATTATATCTTTTTTGAGATGCGGCGACCAGAATTGTACACAGTATTCAAGGTGCGGTCTCACCATGGAGCGATACAGAGGCATTATGACATTTTCCGTTTTATTCACCATTCCCTTTCTAATAATTCCCAACATTCTGTTTGCTTTTTTGATTGCCGCAGCACACTGAACCGACGATTTCAATGTGTTATCCACTATGACACCTAGATCTCTTTCTTGGGTTGTAGCACCTAATATGGAACCCAACATTGTGTAATTATAGCATGGGTTATTTTTCCCTATATGCATCACCTTGCACTTATCCACATTAAATTTCATCTGCCATTTGAATGCCCAATTTTCCAGTCTCACAAGGTCTTCCTGCAATTTATCACAATCTGCTTGTGATTTAACTACTCTGAACAATTTTGTGTCATCTGCAAATTTGATTACCTCACTCATCGTATTTCTTTCCAGATCATTTATAAATATATTGAAAGGTAAGGGTCCCAATACAAATCCCTGAGGCACTCCACTGTCCACTCCCTTCCACTGAGAAAATTGTCCATTTAATCCTACCCTCTGTTTCCTGTCTTTTAGCCAGTTTGCAATCCACGAAAGGACATCGCCACCTATCCCATGACTTTTTACTTTTCCTAGAAGCCTCTTATGAGGAACTTTGTCAAACGCCTTCTGAAAATCCAAGTATACCATATCTACCGGTTCACCTTTATCCACATGTTTATTAACTCCTTCAAAAAAGTGAAGCAGATTTGTGAGGCAAGACTTGCCCTGTGTAAAGCCATGCTGACTTTGTTCCATTAAACCATGTCTTTCTATATGTTCTGTGATTTTGATGTTTAGAACACTTTCCACTATTTTTCCTGGCACTGAAGTCAGGCTAACCAGTCTGTAGTTTCTCGGATCGCCCCTGGAGCCCTTTTTAAATATTGGGGTTACATTTGCTATCCTCCAGTCTTCAGGTACAATGGATGATTTTAATGATAGGTTACAAATTTTTACTAATAGGTCTGAAATTTCATGTTTTAGTTCCTTCAGAACTCTGGGGTGTATACCATCCGATCCAGGTGATTTACTACACTTCAGTTTGTCAATCAAGCCTACCACATCTTCTAGGTTCACCGTAATTTGATTCAGTCCAACTGAATCATTACCCATGAAAACCTTCTCCATTACGGGTACCTCCCCAACATCCTCTTCAGTAAACACCGAAGCAAAGAAATCATTTAATCTTTCTGCGAATCCCTTATCTTCTCTAAGTGCCCCTTTAACCCCTCAATCATCTAACAGTCCAACTGACTCCCTCACAGGCTTTCTGCTTTGGATATATTTTTAAAAGTTTTTACTGTGAGTTTTTGCCTCTACAGCCAACTTCTTTTCAAATTCTCTCTTAGCCTGTTTTATCAATGTCTTACATTTAACTTGCCAACATTTATGATTTATCCTATTTTCTTCTGTTGGATCCTTCTTCCAATTTTTGAATGAAGATCTTTTGGCTAAAATAGCTTCTTTCACCTCCCCTTTTAACCATGCCGGTAATCGTTTTGCCTTCTTTCCACCTTTCTTAATGTGTGGAATACATCTGGACTGTGCTTCTAGAATGGTATTTTTTAACAATGACCATGCCTCTTGGACATTTTTTACTTTTGTAGCTGCTCCTTTCAGTTTTTTTCTAACAATTTTTCTCATTTTATCAAAGTTTCCCTATAGCTTGCCTCCCCACCCAGTGGATTGCTTGGACCTGAAGGCCCTTCTGCTTGCAAATCACCACTGCAGGTACCAGAATGCAGGAGCCGCCTGAGCAGGGAGTATATGGGCATTTATAACCAAGTCCTGGGCTTCCCCTTGCTTCCACTTCCAAAACTGGGTAACTCTGCCATGAACTAGTAAAGAAAGTACACTATTTAATGTTATGACAGTGGATATAAAATGTGTATTTATTGAAAGTACAACCCTTACATGTTACCTTTCCCCCTCCAGATCTTTCAGAAATCATGTGTAAGGCTGACTAGGCCTCACTATGTTCCTAGAATGTGGAAGCTTGCAGCAATGGAAGGCTCCACTGGGAGTGCATTAAATTATCGAGTGATAGGATCCATACTTTACGGGGGTTTGGGGGTGAGTCAATGTCCACATTTTTTGGGAGGAGTCATCGATGAAGGGATCAAGGGAGAGGCAGCAATGCCTGTGACTTCTTCTAGCTCCTGTAAAGAAGAAGGGTTTTGTGCTGGTTTAATAAGAAATATGTGGATTTCCCTCTTCCACACAGCTACTTCTCCCCTTAATCAGTCATCAGGCAAAGATGTTTTAAGTTTGAAATTATGTATTGCACAAATAATTTTCCATTACTCACAATTGTTGCTTCCAAATGTATATATATGCCCCAGGCAGAGATCTTTGTAACTGGAGATAGGCAGGAGAAGGGAGATGGAGTTTCTTGGGATACAGGATGAAAAGGCTAGGGGTTCTGAAGCTGATTAGTCTTTAGGATTAAAGCGATGAGGAGAGATGTAAAAAAGCTAATTGTATTTCAGAAGCTGCAGGTACTTTTAGCCTTTAGGCAGCATGCTTGAGACTGTCTAACAGTCTTGGAGAGTGATTACAGGAAACATCCCAACAAGCTGGGGCTAGAGGGCGAGATCCAATGGTAGCGAGCCTAGGATCCATGTGATGCAGGGGGGGCATGAAGGGCAGTTCCTTGAGCCAATAAGGCACTAAAGAAGACTCAAGTTAGATTGAGAGGGCAGGCAGACCCTTCCCAATTAGAGAAGTGGGGGGGGGGGGGGGGGGGTAGGGAGTTTCTCTTAAAGGCAAAACTCCCCTTAAAGGCAGGGCTCACAGGCTTTTATCATGGGTTACAAGTAAGGACTGCACTAGACACAGTTAAACTGCAATGTATATACAGATACCAAACTGTACCCACTGCTGGGGACAGAACAGGTTTTGCTTTTCTTTCCCAGCGGAGTGGTTGGAGTGATCTGGTAGGGGTTCTGCAGTGCTCCGGAAGATGTTTGTTCCTCTAGGTCTTGGAGTCAGGACAGCTTGCCTGGGTGGCTGAAGACATCAACCAGGTATTGCCATTACTTTCTGAGGGAGAGAGGAGGGATTCTCTAGTCCCTGAGGGGTCTGAAGGGGGAATTGATCTCATTGGGAGAATGAGGAGGTCCCAGGTTTCCTACTAATTGATACAAAAAGCACAAGAAGCTGTACCATTGTACTCTAGACTGTTAGAAACTATACAAATTCTCTACTTTTTTTTTCTATTTTTGTACTGCTGGCACTCTTTACCTTTGTTGTCAGTAATGGATATTTTTGCTTGGAACAGCCCCCGATTGTGGAGGTTTTGTTTTTGAGAGACTGTGTGTGAGTATTGATCCTTCCTGGGCCCTGCAGCTTTGCTGTTCCCCCCCCCATGGAAGAATCCTGAGCCAGAGCTGCAGCCAGGCTTTCCTCAGCAAGTGAAGGTAACACATATAAAAATATTAATTTTGCTTCCATGCACTTGAGGCAGTTGTGAATAAAAGCTCTCCTTGGTGGCAGCTGTGGGGCTCCGTCCCTCCGGTTCTGGAAAGCTGGTGCACATCAGGCAGTTCTTCCATGGGTCCTGGGGTAAACAGTATCTCAGCAGAGGATGAAGGTGAACAAGAAGGCGAAGGAAGGGGGTTCCCTTCCGATGCTCTGGCTTTCAAAGATAATGAAAGCAAAAAGATCTGGCGGATTTCATTCTTGGAGTTTTTCATCAGGCCTTGTCTCCCGCAACTCGGAGAAGAGTTTGTTCAGAAAGACACGGCCGCTCTAGCTGCTGTGCTAAGGACCCGAGTGCTCAGAAGATTCTTTTTTACTCTTTGAATTGTAAAACCTGTAGACAGAATTAAAAAGGAAAGGGGGGGGGGGGGTCGTAAGTACATTATTTTCAGATTTCAGAAGTCAAAATTCAAAGCCACTCATTGTCCAGATGCTCAGATGGCTCCAAGCCTGCAGGGCCAGGTATAGCCTGTCTTGGGTTTGTCTGCTTCACCCCCTGTTGCATGCTGGGAGTTATAGTTTCTGCCAGTAAAGCAGGGACTACAAGCCCCACAGTCCTGCACATGCAATGAGGGCAAAACTAGACTAGCATCAGTCTTTTTAAGAACAACCTGGCAGCCTCCTCAGTATTTTAATTTCAAAAAGAGGCAGGTAACAATCTGATTCCCCACCACCACTGCCAATACCAACACCAAACCACACAACAAGTAGTAAAAATGCTCACCCTGAATGTTACACATTTTAGGGACCTGAAAGTGAAAGTGCTCCTCATTTTCCCCCCTCCCCCTCCCTGTGCTGAGTAAGCTAGGGCTTCCCAAACCTGTCCTGGCGTCCCCCACAACCAATTGGATCTTCAGGAGAATCCTCCGTGAATGTGCGTGAGGAGACCCAGTAGATGAAAGTTAATTGCAGATCTCCTGAAAACCTGACTGGCTGCAGGGTCACCGGGACATGTATGGGAAGTTCTCTGCCCTCTCCCGAATGCCAATGACCCTCCTTCTCTTACCCACCCCCTCCTTGTAATCCTCTCCTCCTCCTCACTCTTCACCTGCACCCCCTGCTCCTCCACCCGTGCACCCTCAGAACCCCAAAGCAGATCACTTCTGTGGTGAAGAGGAAAAAGATTCTCAGCAGCGGAAGGGAGAGGGGACAAGGGTGGAGAAGGGGGAACGTGTTGGTAGCAGGAGGGCTGGGAGGGTAGAAGAGAAGGAGTATCAGCACATGCAGGGAGTAGAGGAGGGTCACTGGCAGTGGAGAGGACTCGAGAATCAAGAAGCAGCAGGGCTAGGGTAGGAGTGTCAGTGCAAGGAGACAGGTGAGGAAGGGGAATAATGAGGAAGACTTAATAGAGAGGTGTGTGTGTGTGTGTGTGTATGAGTGGGGGGGGGGGGGGCGACAAGGGGAATAGGAGTGTAAGAGAAGCATTACAGGGGGTGGAAGAAGACACCACCAGAAGGAGAGTAATAAAGGGGGGGGAGAGAGGATATGAGGAACTGGAGGCACTGTGGGTGAGGGGTGAAATAGCAGAGTGCAGGCATGACGGGGGATGGAAAAAGGAGTTGGAGTTGTCACAGAGGGCAGGGTGAAAAGGTGAAGGCACCAGCAAACGGGCAAGGAGGAGAAGAGGGCATCTCTGAGGGAGAGAGGGAGGGAATGGGAAATGTGGTGGGACCTGAAGGTGAAAGCATTGCAGGGAAGGAGGTAGTACTTGAAGGCACCACCTTGGAGGTTGAGCCAGTCAGTCTCAAGGGCACAGGGCGGGGGACGACTCATGGTGCCACTAGAGGGGGACATGAGGAAAAGAAGGGGAGAGGCAGAAGGAAGTGGGGGCAGATCAGTATTCTAGGCAGGGATGGTCGGCCTCATGGTGGGGGAGCAGGGTGTGGCAGTGTTACAGGGGTGGGAAAAGCTTGGTGGCATTATCAGGCATGGAAGGGATGAGACGTGGCTCAGCAGTGTCACCTGGAGGGAGGCATGCAAAGCATGAGCACGCAGGCTACCCCCTTCTCGCCTCTCTCTGCCACCATTGGCGAGTTCAGGAAGTGAGGCGGCACCTGTTGTGGTGACGGACACAAGCAGATCGTTACCAGGGCTCCAGGCATTGCCTTCGCAATACTAAAAAAACAGCGGCTGGAATTTAATTGGCGATGGTTCTAAACAATTGCTAATTTATTTCTTGAACATCCCTGCAATTTAGTTTATTTTGACACTCAAAATTAGGAGAATGCTTTGAGGGTTTGGACCGGGCACATGATCCCCTAAAATATCACTCTGTGGTCACAGCCCTGCCCTGGTAAACTTACATGGAATAATTCTTCAGGATCACTTTAGGAATCTGGTTGTAGGCAAGGCTGAGGAGAGAAGGAATCCAGAGTCAGACAGTGGTTAATTCCTGTGGCTCGTAAAACATGGCACACTGGGTCAAACCGAAGGCCCATTGCACCCGGCACCCTGCTTCTGACGGCAATAAGCAGCAGGAGCTCAGAGGCAGCTTGTAGAGTTGTCTGCCTCCCATCCCACCCTCTCACTTTCCAGCAGTCCCGGTTCAGGGGTTAAACTGAACCCGGATCTTGTGCTATGAAGCCTGCGACTGCTCTGTCTTTCATAAATCCGGCTAATCTCTCTCTGAACCTGGTTATACTCTGCCTCCACAGCATCCTGTGACAGTGAAGATGCACAGGATGAGTGAAGTATTTCCTGTGTGTTTTAACCTTCTTACCAGATAATTTTATTGGATATTATGAGACACTGAATAACCATTCCCTGTTTATCTTCCTGATTTTATAATACCTCTGTTATATCTCCTCTCCGTTGTCTCTTCGCCAGGCTTTACAGTCCTGATCTTTTGAGTCATGGGGGACGGGGAGACCGGGGAGGGGGGGGGGAGGGAGTATGTACAGAAGATTTGAAAGCACTCAGATCCCCTTTGCGTAAGCATAAATTATGAGACTAACTACTCCGTTAAAAGCAGAAAAGCTGGTAATTATGGGTTGAACCCCCCCAGAATTCCTCATCCAGGGCTGAGGTGGAGCAGCAGTTGCAGCTTCCTCCAACGTGGCGAGACTTTAATTACCTGAGCACATGCAGCTCACTGCACTCCCGCCAGATGACATCCAGGGTGGGGACGCTCTGCAAGGTCAGCGAGTTATTGCTGAGCTCTAGTGTGCGCAGCGTCCGATTCTGGAGGAGGTGTGCAGCCAGGGAGTCGATGCAGGCATCACCGAGGCCGTTGGCTTGCATTCTGCCATTGGAAGAAGCCAGAGTGGGGGCAGGGTAACAAAACAAAACAGGACACTGGGGTCAGGCCTAGAAGAATTTACAACTTTTAGAGAAGTCTGTGATAGGAGGGTTGTAGGTATTAGAGACGTCTGTGACTGCGGAATTGGGAGTTTTAGAGATTTATGATTGGGCTCTGACTTTTAGAGGACTCGGTGTCCGGAGGTATCTGCGATGGAAGGGCTGTGAATTTTAGAGAAGTCTGTGACTGGGGGTGGGATATCATTAGAGAAGGACCTATCATTATCATTAGAGAAGGACCTATCCTTCTCTATGACTTCAACACAGCCCAGGTTTTGGTTTTCATTACCATTCTGTAGTAGCCACCTTTAGCATGGATGGCAGAAAGCCAGAGCCTCAGTGGTGGACACGGATACATGCGACATCTGCTTACTCACCCCAGGCACTCCAGCCGGCACCGCGGGTTGCTCAGCACAGGCCAGAACCATCGGGCTCCCTCATCCCCCAGCTTGTTAAAACCCAGCTTCAGCTGAGAGAGTGAAGGCGTGGCCAACAGCAGGGAAGAAAGCTCAGGGACACAGGCTTCGGTGAGATCATTCTCCTCCAAACTAAACAGATGCATCAGATCAGGTTAGAGTCACAGGCTCCAGGATGGGTTGAAAGAGTGGTCAATGGCTGGGAATGACAAGGGGTGCTGCAGAGCTGGAATGGGACATCTCGGTACGAGAATTTCAGGGGGGGGGAGGGGTGCACTGCAGGTAGGGTTGCCACCTGGTTCCATGTTCATGCGAAATAGGCTAATCCAGTCGTGCTTTTTGCTGCACTGCATGCATGGACAGGTGGCAACTCTAGGAATACTAGAGGATGCTATAAATCAAACCCAAACTGGATTCCAGATTACCAGCAAGTCTTCCCCACGCCCTCCTCAGCCAAGATAATAATTTATCTGAGATGACTCACCTGAGGTGCTGAAGGAGTTCCGTCTCCGCAGCCTGCAGCCCTGAGCACAGCAGCATCACCGCGTCGTCTCTGAGCTGGTTGCCACTGAGGTCCAGCTGTGCCAGGTAGGGGTTGGTAACCAGGACAGAGGAGAGGTCGGGGATGCAGACTTTGGTAAACAGATTCCCTGAGATCCTGCAGGCAATGGGGGGAAAAAAAAAATTGCAAAAGAAAAACAATGGAATGTCTGAGAATGAGCCTCCTCTGGGAATGAGAGGATAGAACCACAGCAGCTGAGGGGAGGCAAGAGAACAACTATTGCTTGTCGACCAGTTGAGGGTGGCTCTTCTTACAGGTAGCCACTAAAGCTGCTGCCTCAGCCTGTAGACCAGAAAGTCCCTGCTCCTGGTTTGAGACACAGTCTTTAATTTTATAAGCTGAACAGGGATCTGAATCCCTTTGTGGATAACTAATGTCCTCCTCTGTCCCATATACCCTACAAGACTGTGGCCATTGCGGGAAAGGTGTGGCATCACAGAAGATAAAGCCTTCTCATCAGCCAACGAGAGTGAAGCTTTGGACAAGCGCTCTCACTCCCAGTCTTGCTCTCATTCCCTCTTTATCAGTCTATGTCCCAATGCCCCAACTCCTCACCTAAGTGTGTGGACAGGACACTTGGTGGCACTCAGGGTCAAACAGATTCGCCGGAGGCTGTCATTCGAGAGCTTCGTATTCTGCAACATAATTTTCCTGGGACGATGGTTGGGGATCATCCAGGAGCAAAAGGTCACTGTGTCCTCCTCTGGCAGGAAGCAGATCTGTAATCTAAAGCACCAGGTCAGCAATAGGCCAGAGAATGATTTATGCATCCGGCCCAGAATATTTATAGAGCCCTGTCATTACTTACGCAGCACTAGACAATGTCACCCCTCCAAAGAGCTTATAAATTAAGTGACTTTCTCCAGGTCACACAAGGAGTGGAGGATAGAGGGTTGACAGCTCTGTGCTCTAGCCATTAGGCTATATCCCAGCCCACAAACACGAGGTCTCTGCTCTAAAGAGTTTGCAGCCTACTTTTGAGCACAGGAGAGGTTAAATGATTGGTGTAAAGTTACATGGCAAATAACAGATGGAGGTGGGATTGGAACTTGGGTCTCTGGATATCACAGCTCTATACTTCAATCAGTAATTTGGAAGACTGCATAACCTGGAATGCTCTTCTTCCGCCTCACACACAAAGGATTTGCCAGAAACAAGGTTTGCGTCTTGATAGGAAGGAGTGGGGGATAAGTAGGTACAAGACTGATTAGAACAGGGCAGCTCTTGGTCTCACCTACACATCTCCGAGCCCTGCACTGCAGAGCACTTGAACATCGTCTCTCTCTTGCCCACGGGGGAGATGCTGCTGGTGAGCTGGATGCTGGTCACACTTTGCTGTGGCGAGAGGCTGGAGCAGATGTCTCTCAAGACTGTGTTTGGAAGGTTGCTCACCTCCAGTCTGCAGAGGGAAAGACAGAGACAGAGATCAGCAAAAAAAGGGTCACTAACTAGGAACATTTATTATTTAAACTAGGAAGTCCATATTCAAAAGCCATTTAGACGGATAACTTTGCTATCCAGACTATGTCTGAATATAGATCTCTAGGAGTCCACTTCCTCACAAGATTGCTTAAAGCAGATAACGATCTTACAACATTCATGCATAGCTCTCCTGACGGATATGTCTCAAGAGACAGCTATAAAAGCAGTGCAGTTGTCATTAGTCCACTTAAATACACAGAAATAAAGGTTAACAAATACCTTATATTTTTTTTTTATTTGATAATTTTTTTCATTGAGAGACCGAACAAGAGACAGAAGGGGAAGAGTGAGAAGAGGAGGGCAAAGAACAGAAAGATGGGGATAGAGTGAAGGAGAGGGTGAGAGTCCTCAGAGGAGCTGGAAGCAATATTGTCTAACTTTTGACCTTCCCAGTTTCTACAGACACACCTCTGTCAATCTCCTCCTTTACAAGGGAGACATTTTTAGATACTCTAATTAATTATTCCTCTTAGGGCAGAGCTTCCCAAACCTGTCCTGGGGACCCCACAGCCTGTTGGGTTTTCAAAATATCCACAATGAATATGCATTAGATGAGTTTGATTATCATGGAGACTCAGTATATGCAAATTTATCTCATGTACCTTCATTGTGGATATCTTGAAAACCCGATTGGCTGTGAGGTCCCTAGGGCAGGTTTGGGAAGCCCTGTCTTACAGTAAACTGAATAGTCAACCTCCCAAGAGTGTTTTGAGGGACACAATAGAACGTGTGGTTAGAATTTGGGGCACCAAGTCTTTTTTTTCTTCAAGTCAGCACCACATGGTGGTCAGTGAGTCTGAACCGAGCGGTGCCTGAACCTCCCGCTCACAAGAGAACATGGTGGCAGAAGCAGCAGTGGTTAGGCAGCAGGCAGAAGGTGAGAAGGTAGGGATAGTAACGAGATGAAGACTGGGGAAGCTGGCTGGAGGGGGAGGGGACTGACTGTAGCTTGCTAGCTGTGAGGGGATGGCAGGTTGGCTGCAAGGGGGTTTGTTAGCTAGTTAGGGGGATGACTGGCTGGCTGGGGAGTGACTGGGGAGGAGGAGGAGGAGGATGGCTGCCTGGGGAGTAGATAAGCTGGTGAATGGTTGACTCATTGGGTTGGGGAAGGTAGGGGATGACTGAGTGGGGGTAGCTAGCTAGTAGTAAGGATAAGAGAGAGATAAATGGCAGGGTGAGAGCTTGAAATTGCTGGGGACGAGGGAAGGGTTGAGAGAGATAGACTGGTAAGGATTGGGGAAGGTGACTGAAAGAGAAAAGGAAAGGAAGAGGGAATATGGCACTCAAGCGCTCAGTGGCTTGGTTATAGCAGAGGAAAACCACACAGGAACTCTGGCTGTGCTTAAAGTGCTCTTTATTTACAGTAATCTTAAAGACACACAAGTGGCAGCAAACAACAGACACCTTGAACTCAGACAGTCTCTAAGCTTTACGTACATGCAGTTTTACCAAATGTACAGATAAGTACTCAACCAGTAAGCTGGGACTCCATCAGACTCCATCAACCAGTAAGCTGGGACTCCATCAGCTCCCCATCAGCTCCCCAGGCCCTCAGGTTTTATGCTTAGGGGTTGGACTCCTCCCTCATCCCAGGATAGCTTTAGGAGCCCAAGCTTAAGGAGGACCAGGTGGGATATCTGAGCCCGGTCCTTTAAAGAAGACTGAGGGAGACGCCTGTACACTACCTCACAGGGAGAGAGAGCGAGAGAGAGACTGATGGGGACCTGTATTCAATTGAAAGTAAATATCTGGTTTACTAAGCTTTTTTCCCTAGAGGCAGAATGGGAAAACAGCCTCAGCAAATTAGGCCCTAAAGGAGCTGCAGCAGACTTTTGAGGGGGAATTCCCCGCTCCCTTGCTTTTCACTCCAAGTTGCTGGCTAACTTTGTGGGCTGGCTCCTAGATCCATAGAAAATTTGTCAAGGCCTGGGTTAGAATGAGGGATGCTAGCTTAGATAAAATTTGTCTTGATGGAGAGAATTAAGAAAATGGCCATTTTTGAACCAACGTGAAGCTTGCTCTATCCAAAGATTTGGCCACTCTGTATAGTAGGTAAATATGGATTGCGGGTTGACTCCATGTCAACTGGAAATGCTGAGTCAGTCCTAGTTTTTCTCTCATGTTTCTATGGATTTGAGGATTCTATTTTTTTCATGACAATTTGAAATAAAAATCCATATAGATGCAATGGGGAGTAACACCAGGACTGATTCAGCCATTTCCTGATGTCCTAGAACTAGTGGGCAACCTATTTCCCTTGGCAAAAGAAATGCAAGACTTACTGTAGCAAGCGGCACTTCTTCAGTACTGGTAGCAAGTGCCTCACCTCCTCCACTCCTAGGTTGCAGCAGAAGAGGTGCAGGTTCTGAACAGCTTCACAGCACTGGATGCAGTAGGCCAGTACCAGGCAGTCACTCCTCTTCAAGGGGAACATCACGAATGAAAGATTATCCAAATCAACCATGACTTGCTTCACAAAGCTGTCCTGGTGGAGCTCATAAAGGCAGTGCAGGAGTTCCAAGTGGAAATGGGGGTCATTCATCCTTGGGGAGCAAGCTGCTTTCTGGATCCAGCTGAGAAGCTCCTCCTTTAAAATGATGGAGGAGAAGGCAGGAGATGGTGGTTGGAAAAAGACCAACTGATTCAACATTTGGTAGGAGCGGGGGTTGCTCAAGCCGAACAGAAAACGAATTGTAAAGAGAAGCTGACCATTCTCTTCCTTCAGTGTTTCTTCCACCAGCTGATTGAGCTTCATCTGGACTTGCTCACTGGAGACAAAGAAGAACATGGCTGCAAAGAACTCCTGAAATGTTACATGACCAAAGCTGTAGAGTGTTTCTACTAGGAGGTTTTGCCGGAGCACTGTGTTTAAGAAGATGGTGGAGATCTCTGTTGTCTCCAGGAAATGGGCCTCTAGATCTTCCTTTTCAAATATTACCCTCTGACTCAAAATACCATGGAGCGCCAAGGAGCCAAGTTTTTCAAAGATGCCTCTGGTAGAAGCTCGTGTTGAGTTCTCCAGGGACTGGTAGTGGTGATGCCGCAACAAGATCTGGATAAAATGCAGGAAGATCTGAGTGGTGGTATGGATGTGAGACAGCTTGCAATCTTTCTCCATTTGCTCCTTCAGGATGGTACAGACGATCCAGCATACTAGGGGCACAAAGGCACATAGTGGAATGGTGTCATTGCCTTTGATGGCCTGGTAGGCCTCAAAGGCTTGTCGGTCATTTTGGAAGAAATTATAGAAGAAGGCTTGCCTCTCTTCCTCCAGGAATCCTAGGACCTCCAAGTAGCAGTCAGCTTGGATACAGCTCTCAAGTCTGTCCAGGGCAGTGGGACGGGTGGTGATGAGCAGACTAGCGCCTGGAACCAGTTGTTTTTTCAAGATGAGACTCACAATGACCACAGCAGGATACCGTGAGGTATTGTCCGCTAACTGGATCTCTTCATCTTGAGATAGGAGAGACTTCAGCTCATCAAACCCATCCAACAGGAACAAAAGCCTTTGCGGTTGGGACAGAATTTGGTCCAGCAAGGGTTGGAGACCCTGCCAGTTGGCCAACATGAGATCATGCAAGCTAACAGGCCTCTTCTCACAGCCCAGTTCCTTGAGGTTCAGATAGAAGACATAGTCAAACCTGCCCTGGTAGAGTCGTTCTGATGCCCAGTCCAACATCATCTTACGCACAGTGTATGACTTCCCAATGCCAGCAGGACCCTGTAGGATGACTGTCAGGGGCTCCCTCCCCTTTTCAGTGTCCAGAAATGTCTCCAGGTGAGTACGGACTGAGTCCCTCTCATGGAACTTGTTCAGCATTTCCAGATGTGTCTGACCGTGGGATAACAAAGCTATTTCTTTCTCTTCAGGGCTCCGGTGCTTCTTGATGATGAGCAGGTCAATGTAGCGCTCTTCCAGGTACACCCAGTCTCCTGGGAGGGAGTTGTAGTCTTTCAACTTCTCAAACTTCTGCTTGATAGCTGCTTTGTACAGTGCCTGCCAATCTAAAGTTGAGGACAAGATCATTATTTCCCACCCAAAATCTGTATGCTTCTAGGACAACGCCATTGAAAAAAGGAGTCCTCCATTGAAAAAATATCTCCCTCCATAGAACTCTAGTTTTAAAGAAACTTTCACCATTAAAACATCCATTACAAAGAACATTCCACTTACAGAATTCCTGTTCTAAATAATATTTAACTTATAAAACTTATAGATAAAGAATATGCTAGTTATAGAATTTCAATGGAAGTGATTGCTGTTATAAAAACACTTCCCTGCTAGGGAAATCTTACACAGGTTTTAGCATTGTCTCTATTATAAAGTCATCCCCTTATATTACTCCCACTGTTTGATAATTATGCTCCAAAGTCTTCAGTCCCATACAGGGAGCTTACTTAAACATGTAGCCCTTGCTTAGATTTAGGGGATCCCTATTGTATACACTATGAGGAAAGGAACCCTAGCATTACAGCCAAAGCATATCTGAGCATGCTCTGGATTCAGTGAGTCAGAGTGAGCTTGGAGCCAGAGAAAGAAAGAGCATGAGTGCACAGAAGAAACTGCTGCACTGGCGCAGAAAGCAGACCCACTATGGAGCAGGTAAACCAACCTTCAGCTTCCTAACCGAGCATCCTAGTGCTCCTGGAGAAGATCACGCAGGACATCTAAGAGGAATCTCCCTCTGAGACAGTCTTTCTTAAGATAACACCTACATACTTGAGTAAAGGGCTGTTTTCCCATCGAGGCAAAGAGAGGAGAAACCGCCTAACCCCAAGCAGGGAGCTGGAGCAGGGAGGAGATTTTGGTCTACTAAAAAGGAATATCAGCTCGCAAAGGCAGGGACCCAGCTGAATCCTGGAAATTCTCTAATATTCCTGTGGGAGTCATAAAAGACTGTTTCAGATTATTCTAAGACATGTTCTATTGAACATGAAAGCTGCTAGTTCCACTGCTCCATACATAATATTTCTGGAACCATATTCACTGACTTTTCCTGAGAAATGTAGGCTGTACATATACATTGCCTTTGTAAACAGAGTCAGCTCAGATGGCAACCACACCAGAAGCATGGTTGGAAGCTATTCCCTAGAATGTCCCAGGATTTATATTCTGCCACAGAGGACTAGTCATCCTGCACAGTTAGTGATGCTCCAGCCTCCACACCACCTGATTGACCAAAGACATAAAGAACCCTAAACTGATGAGGTTGGTTTCGTGAGTGACGGATAACTATGGTTACAAACACTTACATATCTCTGGCTCCTTGACAGGTTTTTCTGGAGCTGCTAATCCTGAAAGAAAAACAAAGATGGCATTTCTAAAATGACTGGAAATCGCAGGGCCTGCAGTTCTAGTGGTTCCCTAACTGGGCTTGCGCCCCATGCTAGACTAAATGAAAGTGCACAGAAATCTCTTTCAAACAGAAGGCGTCTCCTGTCCCACAGAGCCCATGGGCTCTGAAGTGCTGGGAATGCTTTTTGCTGGAGCCCTGGGAGGGTTTGGCTAGCTGTCCTGCTTTATACGGGGGGCAATCCTGCGCCTTTAAAGAAATTATCCTACATCTTGTTAAAGCAAGAACAGCACACACAATTGTCCCGCTTTTAATCTGGCTGTACAAGGAAAAAGAAATTTGATTGCATTTCACATGTGACTCGCGTGGGCAGAACTAGGATTTAAAAAAAAAAAAAAAAAAAGCAGGGTAAAAATGCTGTGGTATTCTTCCCTCCCTCTCCCTGCTCTCTTTCCCCATCTCTCTTCTCTTTCCTTTCGCTCCTTTTCAGGTTCCTCCCCTTTACCAGGGGCATCATTATGTATGGGCAGATGGGGCCCTTGCCCCAAGTCTCTCCCTCTGTACCTTGAGTCCCCCGGAGCCACCTTTAAGCTTTTCTAATGTGGCTGCCCTTCACCAACTTCCTCTTTGCCCCTTTCAGATGCTTGTAATTGGCCACTCTTCCTTTCATGGCGTCATTGTTTGATTCGCATAGGACTCCATAGACCCCCCACAGTTCAAACATTTTGTCATTGAACTTTGCCAGCATGAAGGAAGAAGCCGGGCACCAGCACTGCAGAAGGAGGAGCAGCCGGTTATAAGCTTCTGACAGGGGCAACGAGGAGGGGAGGGGGAAAGCCCCCTGGCATCATTTCCACCATCTCTTCCCTTCCCTCTCCCTCCACCCTCTGGCATCATTATCATCATCATCACCTTCTTCTCTTCCCGCTCCTTCTGCCTTCCTGGCATCAGGCTTTTTGTTGGTTAGACTGGGAATGACCCATGTGAATCAATAATTATACCCTGTATGATTTACGTGAAGAATTCCCAGAAGGAGTTCATACATTGTGAGAGGGTCTGGCACCCAGGCAGCCAGTTTCTTGTGTAGCACCACCCTTGTGTGCGTGTCCTGCACAGGTGGGGCCATAAACATATTTATAAGTTCTTTGGGGCAGGGACCCTGAGTAGTTCTTCTCTGTGCCCCTTTCCCCAGGGTGTAGGATCGTTTGGCTTGGGGGGAAAGGGTTCCTTTCGGGTCCCAGTGCTGGGGTAGCTGACTTCATTTTGGTTATCCCTGAGAGAGGGGTAAACTCTCTTCTCTGTGAATGCTCCGTGCCCAAATATAGATGCTGGATGCATTGGGTTAGTGTCCACCCTTAAATTTACTGAATAAAGTAGTTGCAGATGGCACAATAAATATTGTTCTAGCACCACACTCTCTTTGCTTCTCTTATAAATTACAGTATCCACCTCTACCTGTGCAGGAATCTTTGAATGGGCAAGGGATCCTACCAACCTCCTGGGTTAGGTGAGATGGAGGTCCCAGTGGGCAGGGCAACCTTTAAGCTGGACAGGAAAACCCCTTCCAGGTGTTGCACCCGTCGGTCTCAGACAGTTTCGTATGACATGCCTCACCTCTGTTTCAGCCTTCTCCACCAGCCTCGGCAGAATGGCGTCCGTTGCATCTCCTTGCCGCATCCTCCAGCTGCTCCGGAGCGGCTCTAGCACGGCGTCCCGCCATGTTGACCTGAGGCCTCCTAGGGCGCGCACGCTCGCACGCCTCACGTCTTGTACCAGTGTTGGCGCGAACCTCGGGGGCGTCCCCCTCAAGTGACGTCACTGCTTCCCTCTTCAAAAGGTTGCCCATTTGCTGACTCTTGCCGAGTTAGCAACAGATTGGATTTGCTCTGGTCTGAAGCTGCTCTGCCGCTTCTACTGCCTGCTAGAAGCTACCTTCACCCTTCGGGGTTTACTAACTTGGGTTCCCGCTCCTCGGGGGCCCTCTGCTTATTTCCAGGTGCCTATCCTATTACAGGTACTCACTCCTCGAGGCCCTGGTTGTCTATCCTGGTGCCTGCTACATTTCTTCTACCTGCTGGAACACTACCTACATAGAAACATATAGAAACATAGAAATGACGGCAGAAGAAGACAAACGGCCCATCCAGTCTGCCCAGCAAGCTATGCACTTTTTTTTTCTCTCTCTCTCATACTTGTTACGCTTGGCTTCTAGTACTCTCTAGTTCTATTTCCCCTCCCCCCACTATCAATGTAGAGAGCAGCGCTGGAACTGCATCCAAGTGAATATCCAGTTCAATAAGAGGTAGTAACCGCCGCAATAAGCAGGCCACACCCCTGCCCCTGTCCACCCAGACTATGCAATCCACATACAGATCCTCCCTTCCTCATTCCCCCTGCCGTGGAAGCAGAGAGCTATGCGTTGAATGAGAAGTATTAGACTTTCTCCCCTGCCGTTGAAGCAAAGAGCTACGCTGGACATGCATTGAAAGTAAAGTATCTGCCCAGCTACACCTCGCTTCCCTGTGAATACAAATTTTTTTTTTCTCTTCCACATTACCTCTTGCCGTTGAAGCCCAGAGCAATGATGGAGTCTCATCAACCCTGTGCATGTACACTGAACAAGGGTATTATCTCCAGGTAGTAGCCCCCATTTCCGCGAGCCACAATAACAAACAACAAATATTGAACAAGCCTAATAATTGGCAAAACCTATAGCCTATGACCTCACTGGTAATTTTACATACTCTTACCCACCCCTGGTTTTTTTTTGTTTTTTTGTTTTGGGGTTTTTTTTGAGATGGCAGCCCTCCATCAGGTGGAACACCGACCACTGGCATCCTGCTCTGTGAATGCCTCTGTGGCTACTGCCGCTTCATGCAGTGTTCTGCAGCCTCCTTCCACCTTTGGGCTTGCGGGCCCCGGTTATTGATCCCTGCGTCTGCTACTTTTCGTGGCTGTGACAACTGCCCCCCCCCCCCCCGCCACACACAACAAGACCTTTAATTAGGGCTTTAAGGGCTGCTGCTTCTCCCTTTTACTGCAACAGGTCTGAGGCGATCTCTAGCTCAGCCTTTCTGCGCACTTCGGCGGCGGCTGTGGCAGCAGCGGCTTCCTGTTGTTCTTCTATTTTGAGCCCTTCTATCTTGAGGGCTGCTGCTTGTTCAGCATTCTGTATGCGAGCCACCCCCTCTTTATTCACGTCCTCTAGACTTGATGGATCCGCAGTGTTTATCCCATGCCCCTTTGAAGTCCTTCACAGTTTTTGTCTTCACCACTTCCTCCGGAAGGGCATTCCAGGCATCCACCACTCTCTCTGTGAAGAAATACTTCCTGACATTGGTTCTTAGTCTTCCTCCTTGGAGCCTCAGCTCGTGACCTCTGGTTCTGCTGATTTTTTTCTGATGGAAAAGGTTTGTCAT
Organism: Rhinatrema bivittatum; assembly: GCF_901001135.1. Lineage (NCBI taxonomy): Eukaryota > Metazoa > Chordata > Amphibia > Gymnophiona > Rhinatrematidae > Rhinatrema > Rhinatrema bivittatum. Next base: position 507,871,604 of record NC_042615.1, on the reverse strand, counting down.
TGTCTTAGGATCGTTAAAGCCTTTCAAGTATCTGAAAGTCTGAATCATATCACCCCTGCTCCTCCTTTCCTCCAGGGTGTACATATTTAGATTCTTCAATCTCTCCTCATATGTCATTTGATGAAGACCCTCCACCTTTCTGGTCACCCTTCTCTGTACCGCTTCCATCTTGTCTCTGTCTCTTTGTAGATACGGTCTCCAGAACTGAACACAGTACTCCAGGTGAGGCCTCACTAAGGACCTGTACAAGGGGATAATCACTTCCCTTTTCTTACTCGATATTCCTCTCTCTATACAGCCCAGCATTCTTCTGGCTTTTGCTATCGCTTTGTCACATTGTTTCGCAGACGTCATATCATTAGACACTATCACCCCAGGTCTCTTTCCTGCTCCGTGCTCATCAGCATTCCCTCCTCCCCATCGAATACAGTTCATTTGGATTTCCACTCCCCATATGCATGACTTTGCACTTCTTGGCATTGAATCTCAGCTGCCATATCTTCGACCACTCTTCCAGTTTCCTTAAATCCCGTCTCATTCTCTCCACTCCTTCCGGCGTGTCCACTCTTTTGCAGATCTTAGTGTCGTCCGCAAAAAGACAAATCTTACCTTCAATCCCGTCCGCAATGTCGCTCACAAAGATATTGAACAGGACCGGTCCCAACACCGATCCTTGCAGTACACCGCTTAAAACCGCTCTCTCTTCAGAGAAGGTTCCATTTACCATCACACATTGTCTTCTGTCTGTCAACCAATTTGCAATCCAGGCCACCACCTCGGCACTCACTCCTAAGACAGCTACAGAGAGTGAGTACTTCTTCTCTCAGTCTGTCCATCTGCCCATCTGCATCGGGCCCTACACCACCATTGTGGAATGGATCTCCTCTGCCGAGGATCACAGACTGTTGATACCTATCCTCTCTCTACTGCTCATTGGGAACTCTGTCTACTCAGCTATAAGGGAGTGTGTTATAACATTTGTCAGTCTGTCTCTCCTACAGTGCCTTCTTGGATATTTGCATCGGGGCCTTACACCACCTTTATGGGACGGGTCTCCTACGCCAAGGATCACAGACTGTTGCTATCTAATCCACTCTCTACCACCACCTCTGGTGAACCATACATGCTGTATAATAAAGATATATTCTCTGTGTTTGTGCATCTGAGTCTAGCCCGGTGCCACAGTTCCCTACGGGGCTCCTCCCCATGGGAGATACCATCACTGTGGTCCCTGAGAATCCACCAAACACCTAAATATCATAACAGATAGCTAACTCCATGGATTCGGCTCAGCTCATCGTGTTGCACGCCATTCCAGGCCTGGCCCAGCAGATCATCGAACAACAGAACTCGCTGGATAGCTTGACTGTGGCCTTTAATCTACTGCACTCACAGATGAATGCTTCTACTATCTCAGGTAAAGAAGAAACCCTGCCAGAAGTGAAGGTTAAGACAGTTGTACCCCTCTCCACTCCTATTCGCTTCTCAGGGGAAGCCTGGAGATACATGGGATTCCTCAGTCAATGCTGTATGCATTTTGCACTTCAACCTAACAATTTTTCCACAGCTTATGCCAAGACTACGTATATCCTGTCTTATCTGGACGGAAGAGCACTAGCTTGGGCTTCTCCGCTTTGGGAGTGTGATGACCCCATCCTGAAGGACTTTGCTGGGTTTTTGGAACTGTTCAAATCTGTATTTGATGACCCTGCCAGGTACACAATCACAGGATCCACATTGGTTCATCTACAGCAAGGTAATAAACCTTTACCAGACTTCGCCATTGAGTTTAAGATTTTGGCTTCAGAGTTAAACTGAGACTCAAGATGCCTGAAGACCCTTTTCTTTGAAAGCCTGAACTCCCGACTAAAGGATGAATTGGCAGCTCGAGAAATGCCTGAGACCTTGGAGGACCTGATGAAGTTACCCACAAGAATTGATCAGCGACTTTGGGATAAGGTTCATGAGGTTAAAGGTTCCAAGAGATCTAGCCAGGGAGAAATCCGAGTCAAGACAATACCTAAGCCTATTCAGTCTAAAGCAGTTGCTGGCAAAGAAGAACCAATGCAACTAGGCCGTAGTCACCTGACTTCTAAGGAGAGAAGAACGTGGAGAAGATTAGGCCTCTGCATGTCTTGTGGTCAAGCAGGCCATGCAGTACAAAAAAATGCCCTATCTGTCCGGGAAATGGGCAGACCTAAGTCCTGTGGGAGGACTCTTCTTAGGTCTAACTACACTTTCTCCTCCACTCTCTCTGCCAGTCTCTTTGATAAACGGACCACTTGAATTCCAGACTCTTGCCCTAGTGGACTCCAGGGCAGGAGGGAATTTTATACTGAGACGTCTAGTGGAACATCTGTGAATCCCCACTATGACTATGAAGCCTCCGCTTCTGTTATCCTCTATTCATGGGGAGCCCTTACCGGGTGAAGTAACCCTACAAACGGAACTGGTCAGCTTAAGGACTAGAGCTCTTCATACGGAATCCATTTCCTTCTTTGTGCTTGAAAAGGCTATGCATCCCTTAGTACTCGGGTTACCATGGCTACAAAAGCACATGCCTCAATTCAACTGGGCTAGACTAGAGCTTTCACATTGGGACTCAGATTGTCATAGCAAATGCCTGAAGGAGGTTTCACCACTACCCTGTATGCTTACAATTCCGTTGATGCCTGGGTTACCACCTCAATATGCATTGTTTCAAGATGTGTTCTCTAAAGAAGCCGCTGATATCCTTCCGCCACACAGCTCTTATGACTGTGCGATCAATTTGAAACCGAATACCGAACTATCCAAGGGAAGAGTTTACCCCCTCTCGGTGGTGGAGAATAAAGTGATGTCGGAATACATCCAAGAAAATCTACAAAAAGGTTTCATAAGACCATCCAAGTCTCCTGCAGGAGCAGGGTTTTTCTTTGTGGGGAAGAAGGATGGTACCTTACTTCCATGCATTGATTATCGTGGTCTAAACGAGATCACGGTCAAAGACCGCTATCCCTTACCACTCATCTCTGAGCTGTTTGACCGCCTACAAGGGGCTAAGATCTTCTCCAAGCTGGATCTTAAAGGAGCGTATAACCTTGTCTGTATTCGTTCAGGTGACGAATGGAAGACAGCTTTTAACACCTTTGAGTATTTGGTGATGCCCTTCGGCTTATGTAACGCTCCAGCTGTCTTCCAAAACATGATGAACGACATCCTGCGCAACCTACTCTACCAATGTGTCGTTGTCTATTTGGACGACATCCTGATCTTCTCTCAAGATCTGAATACCCACATTATGGATGCCAAGAGAGTGTTACAAAGACTGCGGGAGAACCGTCTATATGCTAAGCTGTCCAAATGCGAATTCCACAAGGAATCTGTACCGTTCCTTGGGTACATAGTGTCTAACAAGGGGTTCCAGATGGACCCACAAAAGCTGGAGAGCATTCAGAAATGGTCCCAACCTACTGGTCTAAAAGCTCTCAGAAGGTTTCTGGGATTCATAAATTACTATAAAACCTTCATTAAAAATGATTCCTCACTAACTGTGCCTTTAACAGCTCTGACAAAGAAGGGTGCCAATGTTGCCAATTGGTCTATAGAGGCTGCCACCACTTTCCAAAAGCTGAAAGACGCTTTCTCCAGCAAGCCATGTCTCCATCACCCGGATTCTACATGCTCCTTTATTGTCAAGGTGGATGCCTCTGATGTTGGTGTAGGGGCTGTATTAAGTCAAACCAGTGACTCCAAGATCCTGCGGCCATGTTCCTTCTTCTCTAGACGATTCACACCGGCTGAGAGGAACTATGGAGTCAGAGACAAAGAATTTTTGGCAATAAAGATGGCGTTCGAAGAGTGGAGACCCTGGCTTGAGGGTGCTCAACACCAGATTACGGTTTTTACTGACCATAAAAACCTAGAATACCTTTGTTACGCCTAGCGCCTCAACCATAGACAGGTGAGGTGGTCCCTGTTCTTTAACAGGTTTGATTTCATCTTGAAGTACCAACCTGGAAATAAAAACGTCAGAGCGGATGCCCTATCTCGCTCCTTCTTATCTGAGGATGTGCCTGATGCTCTGCAACACATTATTTAACCTGAGAGAGTCCTTCTTTCAGCCACTCACCCAGTACCTACGGGCAAGACGATTGTGCCTGCCAACCTCTGGAAGAAAGTACTAGCATGGGCTCTTGATTCTAAATTGACTGGACAACCCAGTCAATGGAGAACCCTGGCAAAGCTGCAAAAATTCTACTGGTGGCCGTCTATGAGAGAGGACGCCTTCGCTTATGTAGCAGCCTGTACCAACTGTGCCAGACAAAAGCCTCCACCCGGTTGTCCTTGGGGCCAACTACAACCTTTACTCATACCAGATGAGCCCTGGACTCACATCGCCACAGACTTCGTGGTGGACTTACCCCTCTCTGGGTGCAACAACACTATCTGGGTAACGGTGGACAGATTCTCAAAAATGGCTCACTTTGTGGTGCTTCCTGGCTTACCATCTGCCAGTGAACTTGCAAAGCTCTTCATCAGCCACATATTCCGCCTGCACAGAATATCAAAGCACATCGTCTCAGACAGAGGCATACAATTCATAGCCACATTCTGGAAGGCTCTTTGCAAGAAGTTTGATATCACTCTCGACTTCACTTCGTCTTACCATCTGCAATCCAACGGCCAAACTGAGAGGATGAACAGCACCCTCAAATGGTTCCTCAGAGCCTATGTCTCTTCACGCCAGAACAATTGGGCTGAACTTCTACCGTGGGCTGAGTTTTCCATCAACTCTCATCCAGCAACATCTACTGGATCAACACCATTCGAAGTGGTATATGGATGACTACCTTTGCCACTTCCGCTTTCAGTGTCATCCCCAGCAGCACAAGCCACTGCCAATGAAATTCAACAACTTTGGAAGAAGACAAAGGAGATGCTCATCAAAGCTGGAATTCTAGCAAAATGAGACTATGGCATGCAAGGCATGGCTCCTGAACTTAAGCCTGGTGATAAGGTCTGGTTGTCTACAAAGCACCTTAGATTGAAGTTGCCCTCTGCTCACTTCTCTCCACGCTATGTCGGACCATTCCCCATCCTCCGACGTCTGGGCAATCTCTCCTACAGTCTCAAACTTCCTCCAGCAATTAAGATCCATAACAGGTTTCACGTCTCATTACTGAAACCGCTCATACTCAACAAATTCAGCACCAAGACATCAGATCCCCATCCTGTTGATACAGAAGAGGACCTCGAGTACAAAGTAGACGCTATACTTGATGTACGGAAGAGAGGCAGAGTATGGGAATACTTCCTGTCATGGGAGCGATGACAGATTGCTAACTCCCTAGCAAGGTTGGTAACAGAGTGAAGCTGATGGAATGCTGCAGTAAGTTTCTCCAAGGTTTCTTGCTGTTCTGAGATGCATTGAGCCAGGCCCGGTATAGCCTGCAAAGCCGAGAAGTGTGCCGGGTCCATGGTGTTACTGACATCCCATACCTTAAGCTGGATTCCCAGGAGTACTGCTTCTCCAATTTAAAGCCGGATCCACTGGAGTTAGCAATCTGTTATGCTTCGACTCCTGAGGAAGGAGGAGTTAGCAATCTGTTATGCTTCGACTCCTGAGGAAGGGAGGAGTTAGCAATCTGTTATGATCTACTCCTCAAGAAGGGAGGAGTTAGCAATCTGTAATGAATCTGCTCCTGTGGAAGGAGTAGTTAGCAATCTGATATGCTCAGCTCCTGTAGAGGGAGTAGTAAACAATCTGTTAGGGTTTAGACTGCGGAGTAGCAATCTGTTATGAATCTGTTGCTGAATACTCCTGATGGAGAAGGAGTAGCAATCTGTTATGAATCTGTTGCTGAATACTCCTGATGGAGAAGGAGTAGCAATCTGTTACCAACGGAGTGCTTGGAAAAGTGTGGAGCATAGTGATTTGCCTTTTTTGTGAACTTTATGGTCATCTCTGTTGAGGGTTAGGACATGTGTTATGGATGGCGCAATGGTGTGGTTTATTGAACTAGGGATTTCTCAGGATGAAGGATGATAGTGGGTTGCTTTAGATGTGAGCTAATGGATTGTGTTGTGATCTAGGATGGGAGTGACAAGTTTTATTGTGCAATTGTGGATTTGAGGAGATTGGAGATGATGGGCTCAATTGCTATGATTTAGTATGTTTTTATGATTTTGGGTTTGTTGTAAACTACTTTGAGGTTTTTGATTTAATTTGATGTTTTATTCTCCATTTTTTCAAAACTAGTTTGAATAAAGCAGCTTACAAAGAATAAAGATACAAATATAGAGAATAAAATCAACAATACAATAAGTAAGATATATATACACACATGACTAAAATCTTCAAAAACCAACTAATCTGATTAAACATCTATTTCCTGCCTTGAAGCAAATCAGTCTTGAGCAGAAAAATGGTTCTTTTAGTTTTTTAAGGGTGTCCATTTTATTTGAATTATCAAATAATTGAAATTTATGTAATTAAAAGCAGGTAATTACATATAATGAGAAATTACTTCTTACCTGATTAATTTCCTTTTCTTTATTATAGACAGATGAATCCAGAACTAGTGAGTTAAGCACCTCTACCAGCAGATGGAGACAGAGCAAAGCTGACATCACAGTACACATTCCCTTGTAGTGACATCAGCCCGCCAGAATTCTCTGCAAAAGCCAACTGTGGACAGACTAACAAAAACTTTATTAACAACAGATAACCATTCCAGTACTCAGTCAACAGGACACACTGAGCTCAGACAAAGAATGTATTCACACTAGTCTAGGGACTGGGTTAACACTTACCAGTAATCCCTGGAGCACATAATCAGGCAGGAGGACCATAGCACAGTTATTCGGCAGCCAAGGCCAGGAAGCTGGATTCATCTATCTATCCTAAAGAAAAGGAAATTACCAGGTAAGTAGTAATTTCTCATTTCTTAGTGTCTAGACAAGCTACTCCTGAATAGGGCGGGAGGCTGCCCATGGTCCAGTCAAAACTGTATGTGCAAAGGCTGTGTCCTCCCGGGCCTACACATCCAGACGATAATACCTGGAAAAGGTGTTTATTTTATTTATTTATTTATTTGTTTTTCTATACCGTGTTCAATCTGGAATATCGCATCGGTTTACAGTGTAACTAAGGTTTTTAGGAGGACGGGGAGGATGGGGAGGACGGGGGGGGACGGGTGCTACTTATTATACATTGAAGCTTTATAATACATTGAACTTTATAATATTTTACCTTGTATTTCAACTGAACAATGGGGCAATAGTGTGTTCTGTAGTGTAAAGCATCTAACATTCTAACAACATGGTATGTGATGACTTCAAGATTTCGTACATTATTTTTAAATGAGAGTGGGGGAGCAGTGTAGGGGGAGCAGTATGTCATGCAAGGAGTTGTACAAGGTATTTTACAGTATAGCATCATACATTATGGTAAATTACAGTACACCAACATAAATCGTGGTGAATATCACTTCTCATTAGGCTGTGATGTAACTTGTAATTGTACTTAAAAGTCATTAGGTAGTGGTATATCTTGTATCTGTGCATACATTAGAACAAACTATAACTTATGTTTATTTAATAGAGGAGAGTCAAAGTTGTTTCTCTTGGCTGGAATGGAGTAGCATAGGGAAACAACGATTTTTTCATTGCATTGCATTGCTACTATGAATGTCATAGTGATATTTGTGAAGGTATAAGAGTTCAAGGGATAGCATGGTGGCATTTCGGGTAGGGGAGGGGTAGGACTGTGTTGTGTAAGTGAAGTATTGTAGGGGGGGTCAGGATGTCTTGAGGGGGAGAGATGGATGGTGTTATGGGAGGTATGCAGGGGGGTGGGTGGGGTGGGGTGGTCGGTGGGTCTGCAGGGGGGGGGAGTGGTCTTCTAGGTTGGATGGTAGATAGGAAATTAGTTAGCTGATGGGAAGGCTTTTTGGAAATGCCATGTCTTGAGGGTTTTTTTTAAGGATTGAGTTGTAGGGTCCATTCTTAGTTGCATTGGCAGGTTGTTCCAGAGCGAGGGACCGGACATGGTTTGTTGCGTCTGTCGCTGCTTGATGCCCTCACTCGGCCCTCTTTATCTCTGTGGCGACTCCCTCTGGGTCTGATGGACGGTTAGCTGCCGTGGTGTCTTCTTGCCATCTCCCTCCGGCGTCCCTGGACCGGCTCAACGCTACGGATCCGCCATGTTCCTGATGACGTAGGATGCGCGCACGCTCTGATTAATGTTCCAGCAAGGGCGCAAACCTCGGGGGCGTCCCCCTGAGATGACGTCATCTGCTTCCAATATAAAAGGTCTCAGTATTCGCTAAACTAATCGAGTTAGCAAAGGGGGATTGCTTTCTGCCTCATCAGACTTACCAGGGGTACCCGCTCCTCGGGGGCCTCGCTCTCTTTTCTTTATTTCAGATTGCCGATAGGAACCGGTACTCACTCCTCGAGGGCCCATGTTCCTGAACACTCTGAAGATTCTCTACTGCCTGGAAGCTATCGCAGATACAGATATTTGTGAGTTACCATCACTCTCTCAGAGCTTTCCCTGGACACAGATACTCGCTCCTCAAGGGCCTAACCCTTTCCAGCTACTGAGCTTCCTAAAGACCTTATGTGAGTTTTGTGTTCCAGTTCTGGCTGTGAACCCAGCATCCCCTGTCTACTCACTATCTATAGTTTCTCTACAGCTCAGCAACCCTGGGATCGTTGTTCCAGTACCTGAGGGACTTCAGCGCTGCCGGGCATATCAGCTCACTATTGCCACCTCTGGTGGTTCTACTAACCTGTCTAATAAAAGAATTATCTGTGTCTGTCTCCGTACTCAAGCCTAGCCGGTGGTCCCTCTCAGGATAGCCTCCTGGGGGCGCAGTCATCTGCCATCAGCCCAAGGATCCACCTATCTACATTCCTCTACAGCTGAGTGCCCTCTACAAGCACTCCGCTGGTAACAGATTGCTACTCCTTCTCCATCAGGAGTATTCAGCAACAGATTCATAACAGATTGCTACTCTGCAGTCTAAACTCTCACAGATTGTTTACTACTCCCTCTACAGGAGCTGAGCATATCAGATTGCTAACTCCTCCCTCCACAGGAGCAGATTCATTACAGATTGCTAAATCCTCCCTTCTTGAGGAGTAGATCATAACAGTTTGCTAACTCCTCCCTTCCTCAGGAGTCAAAGCATAACAGATTGCTAACTCCTCCCTTCCTCAGGAGTCGAAGCATAACAGATTGCTAACTCCTCCCTTCCTCAGGAGTCGAAGCATAACAGATTGCTAACTCCTCCCTTCCTCAGGAGTCGAAGCATAACATGGTTAGGGCACGTTCTCGTGTTGAGGTCAGGTGAGTGGATTTTGGAGAAGGTAAGGAGGACAACGTTGCAGCTCAGCAAATGTCGACGGGAGATGATAATCTAACCTCCGCCCATGATACTGCCTGAGCCCTAGTGGAATAAGCCTTAACCTGATTTGGCAACAGCTGCTTGGCATCCAGATATGTAGCTGTGACTACCTCCTTAATTCAGTGAACTATTGTAGCCCGCGAAGCCGGCTTTCCCCGTTTACCACCACCATGGAAGACAAACAGGTGATCTGTCTTCCTGAGGGGTTTAGAAACTTCCAGATGATATGTTTCTTAAAATCCAAGGATCGCAACAGGCGATATTCTTCTGCATCTCTTTCTCTATGCAGAGATCACAGGGAAATGGACTGATTCAAGTACAAATCTGAGACCACTTTTGGCAAAAAGGAAGGAACACTATGCAACTGTGACCCTCGGAGTCACACGAAGAAACAGCTCCTGGCAAGACAAGGCCTGCAGCTCAGATACTCTACATGGAGAACAAATCATCACAAGAAATACCATTTTTCAAGGTCAGTAACCACAAAGAAATGTTAGGCATCAATTGAAATGTAGGACCTGCTAAAAAATCCAAAATCAGATTGAGATTCCACAAGGGCACTGGTAACCACAAGGAAGGACGGAGATGTTTCACTCCTTTTAAGAAACGGGCCACATCTGGATGAGCCGACAAGGGTTTAACAATCACCTGACCCTGAAACAGGCAAGAGCCGCTTACCTGTACTTTTAATGAATTAAGGGCCAATCCTTTATTCAAACCATCCTGCAAAAATTCCAAAACAATCAGAATCTGAATCAAACAAGGAAGAACCCCTCGATCTTCACACCAAACCTCAAAACCCTCATCAAACCTGCACATAGGCTAGGAAGGCTAGGAAGGGGAGAATTTTCTAGCTTGTAGCAAGGTGGCAATCACCGCAGCAGAATATCCATGCTTCAGCAATCGAGCCCTCTCAAGGACCATACCAAAAGACAAATCAAGTTAGATCTTCGTGAAGAACAGGCCCCTGTTGCAACAGATCCCTGTGCACTGGGAACTGAAGAGGGGAAGTCTACCAAGAACCTTCGCAGATCCACATACCATGGTCTCCTGGGCCAGGCTGGTGCCACCAGAAGCACCATTGCTCTGTGACTCTTGACTCTCCAAACCATTCTGCCCAACATGGGCCATGGAGAAAAGGCATACAGCAGTTTTCCTCTGGCCATTCCTGCACGAGAGCATCAATACCCAAAGACTTTGGATCTCTCCTGCGACTGAAGAATCGAGGAACCTTCACATGGCAAAAAGTCACCAGCAGGTCCAGAAATGGCAGAACCTAGCGATCAACTATTAGCTGAAACGCCTCATCTAACAATTCCCATTTTCCTCTATCCAGACTCTGCTTGCTGAGAAAGTCTGCTCTTATACTGTCTTTTCCTGCAACGTGTGAAGCTGAGATCTCCTGAAGATGCACTTCCGCCCATTTCATAAGTTGGTCTATTTCCTGCAACACTTACCGGCTCTTGATTCCTCCCAACTGATTGATGTAGGCCACTGTCATCACATTGTCTGACATTATCCAGACAGCTCAACACTGCAACCTGTCGCTGAACTGCAAGCATGCCAACCGGTCCGCCCAGGCTTCCAGCCAATTGATGTTCCAGAGAGACTCTTCTGCAATCTGCTATGACCGTCAGCCGCGGGCAGCCACAACTGACCCAACTCATGTCCTGCCATGCTTGGCCCTCTACTCCGGGTGAGCTTGCGGCCCTGGTCAGCCACTGTCACCGCATTGTCCCTAGTCCTCCTTGCTCCATGTAGCGGATGGGACGCTGCCGACCCACGCTCCGACTTCAGACTTCCCTAGGTGTGCACGCGCGCGCGCCATCGGGTCTTCTTTTAAAGGGCCAATGGCGGGAACTCCCGGGCCATCCCTGACTGATGACATCATTACTCGGAGATATTTAAGCACCTCCTTTGGCCTACGCAAACTGACTTGGCAACAAGTTCCTTGAGCTCTCTTATGCTTGTTCCTGTTCTCCAGACCAGCGGTTCCTGCCTCGGATCTCTACTCTCTGCACTGGACTCTGGCTCGGGTACCCGCTCCTTGGGGGCCTGCTTTGCTTCCCTGAGACTCCGTCTCCATGCTTCCCCACTCCTCAGGGTAGCCCCTGTGCTCCTTACCAGAGATCCTGCCTCTCACTTCCCTGCTCCTTGGGGCAGCCTCAGCATTACTTCATCAGAGTTCTGCCATTTCTATGCTTACCCGCTCCTCAGGGCAGCCTCAATGTCACTTCACCAAAGACTCTAACTCTATGCTTCCCTGCTCCTCGGGGCAGCCACTACGTCAATACAACAGAGACTCTGACCCTATGCTCCCCTGCTCCCCGGGACAGCCACAATGCTACTTTACCAGATACTCTGCTCCTACACTTCCCCGCTCCTCAGGGCAGCCTCTATGTCACTATACCAGAGACTCAGTGGCTATGCCTTTCCCACTCCTCGGGGCAGTCTCTGCATCACTGCACCAGAGATTCTGGCTCCGCGCTCCCCATTCCTCGGGGCCTGCCCAGTGCACCTCTGCATCGGAGATCCTTCCTCTGGTACATTCTATCTCCAGACCTGCTAAGTACTGCGATTCCTCTGAACTGTGTCACTCTGTTCCTGCTCCTTGGGGTGCCTCGCAGTATAACTTCAGCACAGGCACCTGCGATCACATGGTAGTGACGCAAGACATTTCCCTCTCATCTTAATTACAGTTGTGTCCCTGCTGCCCCTGTTCTAGCTGGCCTCGCCTCCCGATGGTGGGAACCTGTGGGGTCCTGCCCCTCAGGTAGCATCAACCTCCATCTCGGGCCAAGGGTCTACGAAACCCACAAAATCTAACATACTCCAGTACCCCTGCACTGTCAGCTCCTGACAGTGAGATCCCCAGTCTTGGAGGCTCGCATCTGTTGTGAGTTCCAGCCAGTCCAGTGAACTCAGGAAAACCCCTTTCCTTAGACATCCACTTTTAACCACCACTGCCGTTGAGTGCAAATCTCCATCGGCAAGTAGAGCCAAATCAAACAGTCTTGAGACTGTGGGCTCCAACGAGACAGCAGAGTGCACTGAAGAAGATGCATATGTGCCCTCGCCCATGGCACCACCTCCATGGTGGCTGCCATCAATCCAAGCACCTGTAGATAGGAATACACTGTTGGGCGTCAGTAGAGGCATAGCTTCTAAATACGGCTCTCTGGCAGGAAAATCGTGCACTGTTCTGTGTTGAACCAAACATTGAGATACTCTAGCGACTGAGCTGGCCGGACATTGCTCTTGGCCAGGTTCATGACCCAACCTAACTCCTGAAACAACTCATCTTGCATGAGACCCGGAGGCTCTCTTCCAGTCTCTTGACCTGAATCAGCCAGTCATCGATGAACGGATGTACTAGAATCCTATCCTTTCTCATCTCCATCGCCACCACTACCATGACCTTGAAAAAAGTTCTGGGTGTGGAGGCTAAACCAAAAGGAAGAGCTTGAATCTGATAATGATGCCCCAAAACCATGAAATGCAGAAATTTGTGATGCTCTAGTTAGATGGGAATATGCAGGTATGCCTCAGACAAATCTAGATACATCAGGAACTCCCCTGACTGTACTGCCATTATCTCTGAGCACAAGGTTTCCATATGAAAATGAGTCACATGCAAATGAAGGTTGACTCCTTTGAAATCCAGGAAATGCAAAATGAGCCCTCCTTGGCTACAAAGAAATAAATTGAATATCAGCCCGTATTTTCTTGAGACATGGGAACTGGAACCACAGCCTGCAGGCTGAGAAGTCTTGATAATATCCACTCCACTGCCTGTCTCTTCTGCGGAGAATTGCAGGGAAACACCATGAACATGTCCGAGGAACACTGCGAAACTCCACCACATAGCCATCTCATATCACCTCCAAAACCCACTAGTCTGTAGTGATCTCGACCCACCTCCGATAAAAAAGAGAGAGGTGACCTCCTATCTCCTGTTCCCGGAAGTGGGTCGGCACATCTTCATTGGGAAGCTTAGGGTGCTCCATTACCCAAGCCTATTCTCCGTCTGGGCTGCCTGGGTCAAATGTATTGAGATCTACCCAAAGGTCGAGTCCTCTAAAAGGCCACTCCTCTGTAGGGTCGAAAACGTCAGAATCCTATAATATGACCTCTCGAGCTGAAGGATTGGGGCACTTGTTTCTTATCCTCTGGCAATTGAAGAACCGGGGACTTATCCCACTAATTGGCCATTTTCTGCAGCTCGCTCCCAATCAAGAGTGAGTCTTTAAAGGGAAACTTTGTAAGGTTAGACTGAGGTTGTATTGGCTGACCAATTTCTCAGCCATAGCTGATGCCTAGCCACAACTACCGAAGCCATCCCTCTGGTCGAAATACAGACCAAATTGCAGCCCGCATCTGCCAAAAAGACGGCTGCTGGTTCTATCACTGCCCTGGAACTTAAACCAGACTCATCGACCTCTTGAGAGAGCAGCAAACAAGAGCAAGCCACCAGGGACTAACAAGAAGCTATCTGCAAGGTCATTGCCATTGCCTCAAAGGCCTGCTTAAAAATAGCCTCGATTCTTCTATCCTGTGCATCCTTCAAAACCACTCCCCCTTCAACGGGAATAGTCATCTGTTTGGTAATGGCACAGAAAATGCAATTGCTCTCTCGCAACCAGATCCAGGGGTTACAGTCCATACAAGACTCGTCTTCCTTTAAAATTTTCTTCTGGGGCGCCCCAATCAAGATTAATTAATTCTTGAATAGCCTCCATAATAGGAAAGAAACATGAGGCTTTGTGCAAGGAAACCAGAATAGGATTTTCTTTGGCTCAGACATGGATTCAGCCCCAGGTACTCCCAGCATCTTTAATGTCTGGGAAATGAGATCCGATAACTCATCTTTATGAAAGAATCGCAACATAGTTCTATAAGGTTCCAATCCCAGAGCAATCTCCCCATCCTTCAGGGAGTAAGGATCGGTCTCCTCATCAGTCCTGTCTGGATCCTTATTGGGAAAACTAGCTCCAGGTATACAACGACGCTTACCTGCAGCACCAGGCGTGTGGGATTTCACTGTTGGCCAGGGCCGAGGACTGTGCCTGAAGAAAAGACTGCAGTCCTTGAAAAAATTCCAGCCAAGAAAAGGCTGAAGGATCCATGCCAATGCCCAGGGGGTAGGTGTCTTGTGCCCACTGAACTACCTTCCCCTGCTGACGAACCAGTTCGGGGAGTCCCAGGATCAGGCGACCCTTCTGGTAGCTCTTTCTCCATTCTTGCACCAGACTGGGAAGAAGTGGGCTTTAGTAAAATCAAAGAGGAGGAATTCTTCCCGAGCCCCCAAACAGAGCTGACACAAGTTAGAAGGAATGCCAGGCTGAGATGCTCGAATGTGACATAGGGCAAGGCGCTTAAGTGTCTTCGCTATAGGCGCCATCAGATAAGGCGCACCACACTGTGCCGAAATAAGCATCCATCTTGAGCTCCGAAAGGTCAATCAGGGAATGACGTAAACAAGTGCATACGTGCATATGTGCATAAAATAGGGCATGTGTGTGCACGCATAAAATGGGTGCCCTGGTAGGTGCTTCTTTTTTTTATTTTTTTCAAAATACTTTATATTGAAAGAGAAAGAGAGACTTAATTAAACAACAGGACTGAGGCCCCAATTCTCCCAGACATAAAAAGAAAATACAAAGAGCCAACAGGCCAAATATTAGAAACATATCAAGCTAAAAAGGCTTCTCGAAAAGTGCAGTAATATAGCATTAACCCAGAACGAACAATGACGAAAATATACACATGGCAGGGAACAACGTTAAACAAGTATTAAAGACATTCCCTTTCTCTGTTCTAAGTTTCTTTCCCACAGAACATACCACACCCCATCAGCTCAGCAAACAACATTCACACACACACACTCACCATACACACCACAACACACAACCCAAAACCCCAACCAACTGCTACTCCTCAGGATCTCCAAACTTTAGTCCTAGGGATCCAGCCCTTTCCCACCCCCACCCCCATACATCAGTTAAGATACGAGAAGAGAAAGATAACAAAAGAAAAATATGCAGAAAAAAGCAGGAATAAACCCCACACAGTGGATATCATCCCTTTATAAAAAAATATAAATCAGTAAGATCCAGCCCACTCCCGGTAGGCACTTGTATGCGCTTAATTAACCACTGAACTAGGCACCCAGCTAGGCACTCAACTAGGCGCACAACCAAACACATAACAGGCTGCACAGTTGGGTGAACAAGGCACAATCCGGCGGAACTGAAGAGGGCAGTATGCGGCGCACAAAAAGCATGTGAAGGCACTGCTGCAGCCTACCATGTGGCAAACCAACTGAGCCTCGGAGCGGGGCCTAGCTGCAAGGGCTGCTCAACTCGCCAGGCTACACACCCCCCACCCCCAACTCCCATACACCACTGGAGGTGGGAACAGCAGTCAGATCGCTCGCCAAGCACGGAGACCAGGTGGGAGGAAAGGAATCACTTCTCAACTCCCCTGCTCTTCTTAGAACTTTTTTTTTAAACTTTACCTGAGCTCAGCCCATCCCAGCCAAGTACAAGCACGGTCTCCAGCTTCCTGAACCCGCTTGCCTTTCAACTGGTATCTGGTACCTGGTATCCCAAGACAACCCACGGTGGCCTGCCATCCCTCCCATGGTGAGCATCTGTACGGGTTTCCCCTGGCTCGGCTTGGCTGGCTGCCGCGTTCTCTCTGCTACAATGCCACCATCTCTCAGGGGCCTTCCTAGGTACATGTGTGCCCATTCCTCCACTTTTTAAAGGGCCATTGGCAGGAACCTGGGAGCGCCGCCTTCTGATGATGTCATCCACTTCAGGCTATATATGGCTGCTGCAGTCAACACTTCAGTGCCTCGGCAATAGGTTGACTACCTTCTTGGTAGAGCTACTTGCCACAGCTTATTCCTGTGTTCCAGGCTCTGTGTTCCTGTACTCCTCGTTGGTCAGTGTGATCATTGTCTTCCTTGTGATCAGTCTTCTCCCTCTTTGGTCCCTCTTCGTCTCCATCTGTGTCTCTTGTGGTCCATGTCCTCCTGCTGGATTCTTGGTTTGACCCCTGGCCCCGGACCCAATGCTACACTACTCTGAGGATCTCTGCCTGCCACTGACCACTGCCTGGATCACGACTCTGCCTTTCTCTGCCTGCCACTGACCACTGCCTAGATGATGACTCTGCCTCTCTACGCCTGCCATGGACCTCTGCCTAGACCACGTCCCTGAGTACCGCTCCTTTCTTGCTCCTCTGCTCACTTCTTCAGCAACCAGCCTTATCTGGTGTCTGCCTGATTGGCATCTTCTCCTGATCTGGTCTGCAACTCTACCTTCGCTTCAATTCTTCACAGAGGCCCACACCTAAGACCAGCCGGCCCTAGCACCCGAGGGCTCAACCTAAGGGGAATGTGGGCTAGTATTGGTGAAGCTCCAGTTGGGCCTCTGCCTTTGCCAGCTCTGCCTGCTGATGGTGGGAATCTGCAGGAAGAAGCCCTGCAGATAGCGCCAACTCCCCCTCAGCCAGAGGGTCCACTTTGCCAACAGCTTATAGGGGAAAAGTTATAGAATTCTTTGATGAGGTGAGGGGCTTAGATGTAGGAGGCCGGCTCCTATGTGTTCTCCTTGGTCCAAATCCTTTCTAGGAGATTAGATTGTGAAACTTGCTCCTGATGTACTTAGTGTCCAGAATAGCTTGAATTTCATATTCTGTTTCTTCTTCAGAAAGCACACTTGTAGATGTGGGAACAGGCCAGATGGTCTTGATAACCATAGTGATTTTAATAGCAACATATGGAAGGTGTTGTGGATACTCAGCATAGGAGGTAGGAGAAGTTGGTAGTTCACTGGATCGACCTGGCAGGTAATAAGGAAAGGGACAATGAAGCACAGGGCAAACTTCATCAAAGGAATCCTGAGATGGAGATTCCTGGTTTAAGTCATACCCTTTCCCCTGGTTTGAAATGGGGTGCTGGGCAGGACTTCTTCGAAGTGATAATTGCTTCGAAGGAACCGCCGAGCTATGGCTTACCCCACTGACTTCTTATCAGCCTGCTTCTTATATTTTTCCGTAGCCTGAAGGAGGAGCTGGCAAGTCTTCCTCCAGAGATCTCCAAGTCTGTGCAGTATTATTAGCCACAGGACAAGGGACGGTCATGGAAATAGGGAGAGGAACCCATGGATGCTGACCACAAACTGTGCAGAAAGGAGAGGAGCCTAATAACTCCCCTATATGATTATTATGGCACAATTCTGCCCATGGCAGGAGGGAAGCCCAGTCATCTTGCTGGTTGTTCACATAGGTCCTTAGAAAAGCCTTGAGGATCTGGTTAATCCGATCTGTTTGACTGTTGGTCTATGGATGATACCCTGATGAGAAATCAAGGGCGACATCACATTTCAGGCAGAGGTTCCTCCAAAATTGTACCCCCGGGGAATTGACCAGGTGATCAGGTAATTCTTGCAGACGGAACACATTCAGGAAGAATTGGCGTGTGATTTCAGTGCCAAGGGTTAGCTTGTAAAGGGCACAAAGTGGGTCATTTTCGAAAAGATGTCCACCATGATCCAAATTACTGTGCATCCATTGGAGTGAGGCAGGTTAGTTATGAAATCCATGGCTATGTGGATCCATGGCTTCTTGGGAACTGGCAGTGTCTGTAAAAGGCCCCAAGGTCGCGCATAAGAAGGTTTGTTGGCAGCACATTTAGGGCAGGACTCGACGTATCATCAGACATCTTTAGCTACCTGGGGCCACTAGTAGTGGTGGGAGAGTAAGTCTAGAGTTTTCTGGAATCCTGGGTATCCTGCCAACTGGGAATCATATGCCCAATAGAGAATCCTCTCTCGCAGGCATTTAGGTACCAAAGTATTTCCGGGGGGTATCAGAATAGCGGTGGCAGTGAGGACCTTAGTTGGGTTGAGGACATGGAGGCTCTTATATATCTGATACTTCAAAGGAGCATGAGAGGGCATCTACGCAGAGGTTTTTCACAGTGGGGTGATATTTCAGTAAGAAGTTAAAATGGTTGAAAAATAATTACCATCTTGCTTGCCGGGGATTCAACTTCTGAGCTTGTTGAAGGTATTAGAGGTTCTTATTGTTATAATTAGTGAGGTTTGGGTGGACACTTGGACACTGTGGCAGCTGACCACGTCCACGGGGAGCAGTCCCATGAGGAGCCACAGGTCAGGCTCAGCTGAGGACACACAAACACAGAGATTGATCTTTATTTAAACAATGTTGTGTAGCCACCAGAGGTGGCAGTGATGAATAGTTGAAGTAGCCGGCTGGGCTAGTATCCCCCAGGCACTGGAAAAGTGACTCCTCTGGTAGCAGTGCTATAGTGGAAAGAACTGAGAGTAATGAGTACAGTGGAATATGAACAAGCCCCAGTATGGAGAACCCCAGGATAGGAAGAGCAGCCCTCGAGGAGCGAGTACCTGATCCCTGAGAGCTGAGAGGCTTGTAGGAGATGTACTCATACAGCAGTTCCACATAGGAGATGGCACTAGGGCTGGAACGGAGGCAGGCCCTCGAGGAGCGAGTAACTGGTTCCAGGGAAAGCTCTGAAGTGGAGATGGTAGTACTCACTGGTGTTGAAGATAGCGAATCCTTCCAGGCAGAAGAGAAGGTAGGAGCAGGCAGCGAGTCAGGGAACATGGGCCCTCGAGGAGCGAGTACCGGTTTCCTGATAGCGACCTGAAAGGCAAGTAAGGCCCCCCGAGGAGCAGGTACCCCATTAGCGATAAGAGTCCAATGAAGATTGGAGGCAGAGTAGCTGGGTACGGAGAACGAATCCCATCCGTAAGATTCCCCCGCTAACTCAAAGGCAAGCAAACAGTGTAGGCTTTAAATATCCGGGCAGCGTGACATCATCACAGGGGGATGCTCCTGAGGTTCGCGCCAAGTAGGAAATAAGAGCGAGGGCCGCGCGGCACACGCACCCTAAGGTACAGACAGAGCAAGGCAGGAGGCAGCGCCCAAGCCAGTCCGGGGACGCCGGAGAGGACGGCAGACAGAAGCTGCGGCAGCCAGGCATCTATTAACAGCAAGAGGAGGAGCAAAAGGAGAGAGGTAGGAGAAGTGCAGTCATCGGGAAGGGACGGTTGCAACACTTATGATCCATGTAAATGATAATAGGATAGACCGCTCCCTCCAGCAGGTATCTCCACTCCTCAAGGGAAAGTTTTATGACCAGTAACTCTTGGTCTCCAATAGTGTAATCCCTTTCCGTAGGTGTGAACTTTTTAGAATAGAAGCACAGGGCGAATACCCCATTATTGTTGTGCTGAGACAGAGCAGTCCCTACCCACATAGAGGAGGCATCTACTTCCACGATGAAGGGTTTTTGAGGATCAGAGTGCTGTAGCCAAGATGCCTTGAGGAATACTGCCTTAAGCTGACTGAAGGCTTGACCTATGTTTTCAGGCAAATTCCTGGTGTCAGAGCCTTTCTTAGTAAGAGAAGTGAGAGGTGCCGCTATAGAAGAATATTTATGTATAAACTGCCTAGGAACCTCTGGAGGGCTTTGAGGCTTACTTGTCTAGGCCAATCTTGTATGGTGCTCAACTTGTCTGGTTCCACCTGCAGGCCCCGGTGAGAGATAACGTATCCCAAGAAGGGTCGTTCTGATTGTTCAAATGAACATTTCTCGAGCTTGGCATATAAATGATTCTCTCGGAACTGTTGTAATACCATTTTCATATGTTCCTGGTGCTGGGGTAGAGAGCAGGAGAAAATAAAGATATCATCCAGGTAGACGAGTACAGATGACTGTAAGAAATCCCAGAAGATTTCATTGACCATATGCTGAAAGACCACTGGGGCACTGCACAACCCAAAGGGCATTACCAGGTACTCATAGTGCCCATTGCGAGTATTGAATGCCATCTTATTTATTTATTTATTTATTTTGATTTCTTCTATACCGACGTTCCTGTATGGAATACAAATCACACCGGTTTACATTGAAAACAGAACAGTCGCTTGGTGGCGATACAAGGAAAATTTACAATTTACAATTTATATCAAGGAACAATTAAATCAAGTAGATAAAATAACTTCAGTACAAATTAAATCAACAATTAAATCGAGTAGATAAATAATTTCAGTATAGAAATAAATAACTTCAGAGCAGTTAAAAAATTATTATTATGTTGCCATCAAGTAATGAACACGAAGACTGAGGAGCTGTTGAGTTTTAGGTAGAGGGCTCTCAGCTTGAGGAGCTAGTTAAGGGAGAGCATTGGACTGTGAAATGATATCTGCTGGGTTACAGGATAAATGCTGGTTAACTTGAGCAGGTAGGATAGTGGATTAGAGTCGAACAGGACTGGGATGCCATAAGGGGAAAAACTATAAGGGGGCAGGAACATGATGTGGGCAGATGAGCATGCTAGCTTTGAAAGGGGGGGCCCCTGAAAGGGCTGAGAGAATTATTTAGAGGGTGCGACATAACCTGGACTGGGAGGCGGCTTCAAAGAGAGCTTAACTCTCCGGTAAAGGCTTGGCTGAAGAGCCAAGTTTCAAGTTTTTTTTTGAATGCCTGATGGCAGAGTTCTTGTCGGAGATCAGGCGGAAGAGTATTCCAGAGGGTGGGACCCACTGTGGATAAGGCACGCTTCCTTAAGGATGTTTTAGCAGGGGGGGCATAGAGAGTGCCTTTGTAGGCTCTTCTGATGGGTCTATCCGATGTGTGTGGATGTAGCTGGATGCTTAGCTTGAGGGGGGAGATGTTGTGAATATCTTTGTGGATCATCATGAGGACTTTGAAAAGAATCCTGAATTTGATGGGTAACCAGTGGAGTTTCTGAAGGATGGGAGTGATGTGCTCTCTTTTGTTTGAGCTGGTGAGAATCCAGGTGGTGGCGTTCTGAACCATCTGCAGGGGTTTAATGGCGATTGCAGGGAGACCGAGGAGGAGGGAGTTGCAGTAGTCAACTTTCGATAGGATGATGGATTGAAGCACCAGCCGGAAGTCTCGGAAGTGAAGGAAAGGTTTCAGTTTTTTAAGAACCTGCAATTTGAAAAAGCATTCTTTTGTGGTGTTTTGTACAAATTTTTTTAGGTTTAGTTGGTTATCCAGCAGAACCCCTAAATCTCTAATGGATGATGAGTGATTGATAGTTGTTTTGGCAAATTGGGAGGAGCTTGGGGAGTTGAGGAGAATGTTGTTTTCATCCAGCGAGATGATGAGAATCTCATTCTTATTGGTATTGAGGATGAGGTTAAGGCTGGTGAGGAGGCAGTTGATTGCTTGAAGACAGCTATTCCAGTGGGACCATGTTTTTTGAAGAGAGTCTGTGATAGGGAGAAGGATCTGGATATCATCCGCGTAGAGGTAGTGGGTTAGATTTAGATTAGTGAGTAACTGGCAGAGAGGGAGAAAATAGACGTTGAAGAGGGTGAGTGAAAGGGATGAGCCCTGGGGAACTCCCAGGTTGGTTCTGATTGGGTGTGATTCTTTGTTGTTGATCCTCACCTTGAAGAATCTGTTGTCAAGGAAGGATTCAAACCAGCTGAGCGCAACTCCCTTAACACCTATGTCTGCCAGACGTTCTAATAAGATTGTATGTTTCACCGTGTCAAAGACCGCAGATAGATCGAGAAGCGCTAGGAGATAAGGTTGTTTTCTTTCCAGGTTAAGGAGGATGGTGTCCGAAAGGGAAGATAGGAGGGATTCTGTGTTTAGAGTTTTGCGGAAGCCAAACTGAGATGGGTAGAGAAAATTATTGTCCTCCAAGTATTCAGACAGTTGTTTGTTTACTATATTTTCCATAATTTTGGCGATCAGAGGCAAGTTCGCTATGGGGCGGAAGTTAGCTAGGTCCGTAGTTGATAGGTTGGGATTTTTTAATAGGGATTTAAGTATTGCGAATTTTAGTTGGTCAGGCACCCGTCCTTGGGCCAAAGAGCAATTAATAATATCTGCAATAGGCTTAGAAATGATGTTCAGGATAGAGAGAAGAAGATTGGGAGGTATTAGGTCCGACGGATGTGAGGAAGGTTTGAGTTTCTTCAGAATGTTTTCAATTTCCAGTGAAGATGTGGACTCAAAGGATTCAAGGGAAGAGTTACGTTGCGGTAAGGGTATGAGTGGGAGGTTAGAACTCTGATTAGAGGCCGTGAAGGGTGTGATGAGGTTGGTGATTTTTTTTTTAAGTAGTTGGCCAGATCTGAAGCTTTGCTGAGGGCTAGGTCATCCAGTATGATGGGTAGAGCTGGTTTGGTGAGAGCTGAGACATAGGAAAACAAGGCTTTGGAATAAAAAATAAAATGATGGATTTTTTTAGAGAAGACATCTTTCTTGGATCTGTGAATGGCATTCCTATAGGCATTAAGTTGGGCTTTGTAGGCCAATAGAGTCGAGGATCCGGGGGTTTTTGCGCCATCTATGTTCTTTGCTTCGTAGGTTTTGCTTAAGGGCCTTTAGTTCTGGGGTGAACCAAGGTTTCCTGTTGTCCTGCGTTAGGTGTAAAATTTTGGTGATTGTTGGGCAGGATTGGTCTGCCACTTTGTTAGTGATATTGATACATTTGTGAAGGGGATGAGTGGAAGATGTATACTTCTTCCACTCATCCCCTTCACAAATGTGGATAAGGTTATAGGTGCCCCCGAGGTCAAGCTTTGTGACGACCTTGGTGCCCTGGAGTCTATTGAATAACTTCAAAATTAGATGCAAGGGTAGCGGTTTCTTCTAGTGATGGCATTGAAGCCATGGTAATCAATGCATGGCTGTAGGGACCCAACCTTCTTTCCCACAAAAATAGAATCCAGTTCCTGCTGGAGAAGAGGAAGGTCGAATGAAGCTGCACTCCAAGTTCTCTTTGATATAATCAGACCTGGCTTGTGTCTCTGGAATAGAGACAGAATAGACAAACCTCTGAACAGAGTCTGGCCTAGCAAGAGGTCAATGGCACAATCATAGGACCTATGAGCTAGGAGTTATTCCACTTGCTATTTACTGAACACATCAGTGTAGGCCACATAGGCCAAAGGGAGTCCTTGCGGTACTGGGATGCCTGCCAGAGCAGCAATCAACAGAAGTATTACTGGGAGTAGACATCCTTGATGGCAACTGGACCCCCAATGGGAAATTTCAAGAATTTCCCAATTAATAGTGGGGTTGTGTTTGATCATCCAAGGTAGTCCAGAATAGTAGGGTTCACCACCTTGGGTAGGACAAGGAAGGTAATCTGTTTATGATGCAGTGCTACAATCTGCAAAGTAAAGGGAGTAGTAGTCATTACTAGATTGCCCGGTAGGGGCTCTTCATATACAGAGGAAACTTTCCCAAGAGGCACTAAGGGAACCAATGATGCATTGCAATATTGTACCAGGGCCTCCTTAATAAAATTTCCAGCAGTGCCTGAGTCCAAAGAGGCCTCTGTGATGAATTCTTCAGTGTTGGTTTTGAGGGTGACTAGAATCAGCATTTGTAGAGAGGATGAGGAGGAAGAATGACCTAGGGCTGCCTCTCAAACTAACCCTAGACTGAGAAGTTTCCCAACTTCTCCGTGCATTTAATGGTATAGTGCCTTTGTCCGGCACAATACAGGCAGAGGTTGAGGCTTCTGTACCTTTGTTTTTCTTTGTTTGTCAATTTAGCTCTTCCGAGCTGCATGGGTTCCTCCATGGCAGGTACTGCTGTGGATTCCTTTGTGGGAAGCACTGATGGACGCTGAAATCTGGGCGCCAACTTCAGCTGCCTTTGGGAAGAGTCCCTCTCCCAGGTTCCCTGGAATGGGATATCGACCTTGATGCAGAGAGAAATAAGGTTTTCCAGACTGAGTGATACATCTATTTCTGTGAACTCATCCTTAATGCAGTCATTAAGACCTTGCCCAAAAATGGCGACTAGTCTCTGCTCATTCCATTGAAACTCTTACATAAGATTTCTGAACCAAATGGTGTATTCACCGACAATTTTATTTCCTTTTTTCAGGTGGAATAGCTCCTCAGTCGCAGAGGAGGAGCATCCAGACTCATTGAATGTATGACGAAATGTGTCAGAACTCTTCTAGGTTCCTCATAAAGGCTAGGGCCAGGCTGGCTAGCAGGAACATGTCAAAAAGTTTAGTGATTGCAGTTAAACTTAAATCTGGACATTTGTAAAATGCTGGCAGTGTTGTATACAGGGACATTTGACTCAATTGCTGCAGTTCATTAAACAGACAAAGGAATCTTTCAGTTCTATGCTGTTTTTCTTCTCCCCCTCCCCCTCAAGATAGCACAGGGCTGAGGATGAAGTTTACTGTAGTCTGGCTGTAGGGGAAACTCGCACCTGTAGCTTAAAATGCATGAAGCACTAGTTAGCGAAGCCTTGGCAGATCTTTGGGTCCTCTTGTATCTAGGTGGCAGAGCCAAATATGCTATAGGTGCAGATGCATGAACTAGTGGAGGCAGCGCAGGCGCTGGTAGTCATGTTTTTAAAGCATTTATGTGGAAGGCCAGTCCCTTCAGTAGACCTGCTATCTGGTTCAGATATTCTTGATGCTACTGGACTTGGTGGGCCAGACCGGGAATAGCTTGAGGCATGGATGTGTCTGCCAAACTCATTGTCTCAGCAAATCTGTCACGGAGTGTGAGTATTTTGTGTGTGGTGTGATGGGTGCAGCCCAGCAGGGAAACACACTCAAGCTGGAAATGGAATTGTGCTTCACCTTTACCAGCCTTTTCCACCGCAGGTTGAGTCCCTGGTTTTGAAGGGCAGCAGAACTTAGGTGAGGAAACAGCAAGAGAGCAGTCAAGCAGCACGTGGATACAGCTGAGGTCAGAGCAGATAGCAAAAAAATGAGAGTCCACATCTGAGCAGGGATCAAGGCAGGTAGCAAACACGTAGTGCTGGTATCTGAGCAGGAGGTCAAGGCAGGTGGCAATCTGAATTCAGGCAAGGGTCAGGTAACCAGCAGACAGTCCAAGAGGCAGGGGCAGAGAGGACAGAGGAAGGAGCCAGGGACTAGGAAAGGGCAGCCAAAGCAAGGAATGAAACAGACAAGGCCGAGACAAGTAAGACAAGGACTGGAACAGGCACAGCAAAAGCAAGCCAAGAAGCAACCAACAAGAAGAAGCAGAAAGCACAGTAGGAAACCTGTTACTGTGGTGCTGGGTGATGGAACTGAGATTCCTTATATACCAGAGCTAGGATGACATCATCAGTCAGCGCCCACAGGAATGCTGACTACATGGTCTATAAAAGGGCTACAAGAAGTGCAGGTGTTTTCAGCCAGGCCCAAGGATACAGCACACTGCAGAAAGCTATGCTGGGAGTGTTTGGAGATAAGGGGTGTTACACTTTTCCCTGTTGTACCTTGTATCCAATGCTTGGTCTCTGCTGCTCTCTGATCGAGCACTGGGTGGGTAGTTCTATCCTTTTAACTCTCATTCAGATTGGCAGAATAGTGTATCAGCTGGGCTAGCTGATGATCCTTTCCTTCTTTTCTCCAGTATAGTCTTTAACTACCAACTTCTTATTCAATATTTGAGGTCTCAGTTCATTTTGAAATAGTTTATTTATTTATTAATACTGACTAGGAGTTTTCTTTTCTCTTGAAGACAAACTCAGGAGTGTGGAAATTCACTCCCTCAGACTTGGGCAAACCCTCTACTCCAGGAACAAAACAGTTACAGTAGGCTGTCTAGTGTACCACCACAGGAGCAACCTTTGAGGCACCACCTGTAATCTACTGCAGGCAGGGAGACAGAAGGCCAATGTCCTCCTTCTCCCACTTCCTAGAATCTCATCTCTGACCACTACTGAAGCAAAACTGAACAACTGAGGCCACTCCTATGGGAGAGGCCTTACCAGCTGGTTCAACCCATTCACTCTACTCTGCCAGCTCCAGCCTTGCATCCTCTGGGAGAGACATACAGGTCTATCCAGTAATGAGCGGTAGGAAGAGCTGTGTTAGTGCCCGGCGCACCCGCGGTTGCCGCACGCACAGTGCAGCTCACCTACCACTCGATCCTGTATGTAAATAGCTTGCAAATGCAAGCTGCGTCTAAGAAGTGTCCATGAAGCGTTAGGCCAGCGCAACCCATTTTACTGTATAGAGCGCTTATACAGTATCCTGGGTGCGCGGGCCTAATGCTTCACGGCCACGCTGGTATCTGTCATTTCAAATGTCATTTCAAATGTCATTTCAAATGTCACATGTCACGCTGAAGACGTGACATGTGATATCACGTCTTCAGCGGCCGTGCAGGCGTCCATCTTCGCGAGCAGCTGGAGGCAGGCGAGGTCGTCCGATGTCCGGAGGGGGCTGCAAAAAGTAAGTCGCTTCGCCGCTTTACACTGCCAGTCCCTTCTTCCCTCCTCCCGGAGCAAGGCTGCTTTTTGCACCCTGCTTTCGGGAGGAGGGGAGAGGGGACTGGCACGGGGGAAGCCACGATGTCCGGAGGGGGGCTGCAAAAGTAAGTCGCCGAGCGTAGGATTGCCCGTCTTCTCCCCTCTCTCTCTTGCAACTTTTTTTTTCGCTTTTTTTTTGCTTCGGGAGGAGGGGAGAGGACTGGGGCTGCCCCGGAGATCAGCATCCATGGACGCGGCCAGGGCAGGTGAGCGGGGGCTGGGGGAAAGCTTGCCGCCTACCCTTACCCCTGCCTCTAACGCAGGGGTAGGGGTAGGCGGTAAGTTAGCAGGTTAAACACGCGGCAAAACGGCAGGGTAAAAAAGGGATAGTCGTGGCGCGGGTTACTGGATGCTAGGGAATAGCTAATTCGATCGTTTACATGCAATATACATGCCGCGTGCGGAAGGGGTTGCCCGGGGATTTCAGGACGCGGTAAGGGTAGGTTAAAGGGGGTTGTGGATCGCAGGAAGGGCTAACGCGGCCAGAAAGTGAGTAGAACGCGGGTTAGGAGCGGGGTAAACGCGGCCGCACTTTACTGGATAGACCTGACAGTAGGGATCCATATGGTTCCTTACATCTGTAAAGCAAGCTTCACCTCTTTAGTGATTATTTTCCTGTTTTTCTGATTTTGAGGAGTCGTTCATTTCTGGTCCCTCCTCAAATGGGTGGCTATTCCCCTCTTTCTACTTTCCCATGCATGCTCAGAGTTCAGTTCAGCTCTCTGTTTGGTTTGATGTTACAACTGTAAGAGAAAGAGGTTTAGGATTTTGTCCCAGTGCTGCTTCACAGTCTACTCAAAAGGTACCTATCAAGGACCGTGTGAAGGAGCCCTCAAGGACCCAACATTGCTGCCTTGGAAGAAGAAGACGTATTTTTCCTGATTGATAGAGAACTGAAAGTATTTTTGCATTTTTTACCAGCTCCCACCAATAGGGCAGCTATCGCCCGCTCTAAAAGAACTGGAGTGCAGTTGTTTGGTTTTCCCTCAATCGAAAGTGGGACTTACTAGCTGTGATTTTTGGGAAAGGTTAAACACCCAGTTTTGAAACGAGAAAGAGTTTTGGGGGGTTTCGCTTCACTGATAGCCTGTGTCAATTGAGGAGGAGAATTTCTTTACCCTCTATGGGGAAGGATTTTTGGACACTGCTTCAGGGTCAGAGAAGAGTAGAAAAGAGAATGAAGATAAAGGAGTAGTAGCATGGGGATTGTAATTCTTCTGTTAATGCTGATGATTTTTCCTATTTCGGATTGAATTTTTTGTTTTTTTTAAAGTTGACATAAACCCCATTTTTGGTTGAACACCGTCCAACGTCTACTGTGAGTTTCTCCATTTGGTTCCTGGCTACTGAAGGCAGCTACCAGTGAGCACTGAACTGGGAGTATTGAGGGAGACAGTGTGTTGAGATCACCACACCACATAGAGCTTCTTCCGGAGGCTACGAATCCCCTCCCTGCTAGCAAACCCTGGCACCCAGGGCTGAAGTCTGGCATTGTGAGCAGTGAGAAAGGGTCCAGGAGAAAAACTGTGGCCCTGGGACTTTGCTGTGACCCCTCCATTTGGTGGGCCCCAGACCAAGAAAGGGTTACACATCTATAACTGAGCAGGCAAGGAGAGTAAAGTTCTGTGCTTGTATTCAAAGGAGTTTGCTACCTGTGTGTGAAATCTGCATCATGCACCCTCAGAACAGGGACGCAACACCAGCTTGATCTGTGGACTTTTCACATCTGCTCCATACTACCTCAGACCCAGGTTCTTTCTTCCTCCTCTCCCCACAGCTCTCCTCCTACTCCCAGCAGGAGGAGAGCAATACTTCCTAACTTCATCTGACTTCCTCTACCGTACAATTCCAGTCCTGCAATATGAACTGTTTGATGCTAGCCAGTCCCACAAGAATAGCATGAGATCTATAGGGTACCACGTGGTTTATGTTGTGTTTGTTATCATATTAAATTATGATTTATATTGTGTCTCATGTGCCTTGTCATTCTGGGCAGATTGCACCAAAATGTAAACATCTTAAAATCCAATACAGACATAAACAGCTAAATATTAACAATATAGACAATACAGATTTATAAATATTTAAAACAATAAAAAGACTGCAAGCAAGCATGCATAACCATTCATGCCACAGGACTGGAACTGCATTGTAGAGATGCCCAGATGCAGCTCCGTCTGAACAGCTGCTCTCCTCCTGCCATGGGTAGGGGAGAGGATGGGCAATCAAGCTGTGGGGAGGCAAGGAAGTAAAGGACCCAAGACCAAGCTAGAGGAGAGGGGAGAAGAGGGAAGCAGACCAAGGACAGAGCTGGGGAGGGAAGCAGGGGTTGCTACGGGATAAAGAGCAGGGTCTGTCTCTTGTATGTATCTGTATGTATGTATGTATGTATCTTGTATGTATCTGTATGTATGTATCTTGTATGTATGTATGTATGTATCTTGTATGTATCTGTATGTATGTATGTATGTATCTTGTATGTATGTATGTATCTTGTATGTATCTTGTATGTATCTGTATGTATGTATGTATCTTGTATGTATGTATGTATCTTGTATGTATCTGTATGTATGTATGTATCTTGTATGTATGTATGTATGTATCTTGTATGAATGTATGTATGTATGTATCTTGTATGTATGTATGTATGTATGTATCTGTATGTATGTATGTATGTATGTATCTTGTATGTATCTGTACAGCTGCATATTTCTTGCAGTACTGTATAAATGAATGATAGTAGTAGACAGGTACTGGATGAAAAAGTGATGAGGTAGGTATGAACAATGACACGGGAAGTGAGGGCTTTGCCAACCAACAGTGAGATTTTAGGGCTGCC
Organism: Rhinatrema bivittatum; assembly: GCF_901001135.1. Taxonomy (NCBI): domain Eukaryota; kingdom Metazoa; phylum Chordata; class Amphibia; order Gymnophiona; family Rhinatrematidae; genus Rhinatrema; species Rhinatrema bivittatum. The sequence goes on along the minus strand of NC_042615.1, from coordinate 507,842,026 downwards.
ACCTGAACTAGGTTAACCCTAATGGGCTGACCCAGTTCTGATTTTGCCCCAGTGCAAGATGATGGGGGTCATATCTACTAAAGTGCAAATGCAGCAGAAACGTGCACTAGTACCTTACCGCATTTTGGGAAATATAGTGTCATTTTGCTGCAAACTTATAGTGGCTACGTATTATTTCCAGGCCAGGCCAGAAGTCAGTTGATCGCCCCTACCTTGTGCACTTCTCTCCAGGTTGGCAGCAAGGCCCCTTCTTATTGATGAGGTTCAGGACCTGCACAGCCAACACCACGGCAGGACCCTCCCCGCAGTAGCTCAACATAAGGCCTGCAATGTCCATGGCATCAGCTCTCTCCAGGCTGCCCCGAGGGATTCTGCAGGGGGCATCCTCCAGCCGGATTTCACACAACTTGATCTTGAACCTTCTCAGCTCGACTTCTAGCAGATCTTCCAGCACGGAGGTCAGGAGGTCGCGGGCGCTCAGAGCCATGCTGCCAAGCTGTTAGATGAGAGTGAGGAAAAGGACACAAGAAAGATAATATGCAGCAAAAATAAATGAGGGGCGAACACCAGGATTGCTACTGTGCTGTACTTGGTCCCGTGGTGGGGCAGTATGTGTGAGGCAACTTGCAAGTAATGTGGAGTATAATGTTCACTGTGTGTAAATGTTCAGCAGCAACACTCTGTGTTAATAAATGTGTCAGCAAAGGTCATGGAGCACCAGAGGACACCCTGTGAAATAAGAAGTTAATTGTTCTTGTTTATATTGTATAGCCGAGTCTCTTTGGGATAATGCTTACCCAGACCAAAATAAACTGTACGTAACCATCTATAACATGACAATCTATAACATGACATGGTGTCAAACGTTTGAAACTCAGGTGAGTCTGACAGCCTCAGAGCCAGTTTTCCAGCCTGCAGGGAGGCCCTCAGTGCATCAGAATGGCAAAGCTTGACTCCCGCCTGACTGGCACCAGCGGATAGGCAACCAGGCTGCAAGTGGAGGATGAGGTGGGGTAAGTGTGTACCCTCGTTTACACTGTGGGGGGTCTGAAGTTGTGCACACCTTCAAATTATTTGTCTTTCAGGCTCAGAGAGACAACGGCAGGTATGAGAAGGTCCTGGAAAAGCAGGAGGAGTACTTTATCACTAAACATAATATAATTTGTGAGAGGACATTCTCAGCTCAAGGAAGAATTGGTGAAAGCTTTCATTAGGCAGCCGTACAAGCTGTCTGAAAACTGACTTTGGAGCCGCTAAAGAGGCCTAGATTTGGGACATGCTGGTGACTGGAATTCAGGACATAAGTATGTCACCGAAGCTGCAAAAGCAGAAAGATATGATGCTGCCCACAGCAATAGAGAGGGCCAGGCACTAGGAATATACATTTGTTTGAAATGAAAATGAAAAAACGTGACCAATGAGCCCATTTTCATCTCAAATCTCAGATACATCAGCGAAAAGAGAAAGGTCCAAAGTGGTATAGTGAAATTGAAAGGTGGTAATGATCAATGTGTGGAGACTGACGAAGAAATGGCAGAAATATTAAACGAATACTTCAGCTCTGTGTTCACTAAAGAAGACCCTGGAGAAGGACCATCTCTACACAACAAGAAACTGGAGGGAAGTGGAATAGATGAAAATCCTTTTACAGTAGAAAATGTGTGGGAAGAGCTAAAGAACCTGAAAGTGGACAAAGCCATGGGGCCTGATGGGATTCATCCAAGGATATTGAGGGAGCTCAGAGATGTTCTGGCGGGTCCGCTGTGTGACCTGTTCAATAGATCCCTAGAAACGGGAGTGGTGCCGAGAGACTGGAGAAGAGCGGTGGTGGTCCCGCTTCACAAGAGTGGGAACAGGGAGGAGGCTGGCAACTACAGGCCAGTTAGCCTCACTTCGGTGGTGGGAAAAGTAATGGAGTCTCTGCTGAAAAGAGAGAATAGTGAACTATCTACAGTCCGGAGAATTGATGGACCAGAGGCAACATGGATTCACCAGGGGAAGATCCTGTCAGACAAATCTGATTGACTTTTTTGACTGGGGTAACCAAGGAATTGGACCAAGGAAGAGCGCTCGATGTCATATACTTGGATTTCAGCAAAGCTTTTGATACGGTTCCGCACAGGAGACTGGTGAATAAAACGAGAAGCTTGGGAGTGAGTGACAAGGTGGTGACCTGGATTGCAAATTGGTTGACGGACAGAAGACAATGTGTGACGGTAAACGGAACCTTCTCTGAAGAGAGAGCGGTTTTTAAGTGGTTTGTACCGCAAGGATCGGTGTTGGGACCGGTCCTGTTCAATATCTTTGTGAGCGACATTGCGGACGGGATAGAAGGTAAGGTTTGTCTTTTTGCGGATGACACTAAGATCTGCAACAGAGTGGACACGCCGGAAGGAGTGGAGAGAATGAGACGGGATCTAAGGAAACTGGAAGAGTGGTCGAAGATATGGCAGCTGAGATTCAATGCCAAGAAGTGCAAAGTCATGCATATGGGGAGCGGAAATCCGAATGAACTGTATTCGATGGGGGGGGAAAGGCTGACGTGCACGGAGCAGGAGAGGGACCTTGGGGGGATAGTGTCTAATGATATGAAGTCTGCGAAACAATGCGACAAGGCGATAGCAAAAGCCAGAAGAATGCTGGGCTGCATAGAGAGAGGAATATCGAGTAAGAAAAGGGAAGTGATTATTCCCTTGTACAGGTCCTTGGTGAGGCCTCACCTGGAGTACTGTGTTCAGTTCTGGAGACCGTATCTACAAAAAGACAAAGACAAGATGGAAGCGGTACAGAGAAGGGCGACCAGGAAGGTGGAGGATCTTCATCGCATGACGTACGAGGAGAGATTGAAGAATCTAAATATGTACACCCTGGAGGAAAGGAGGAGCAGAGGTGATATGATACAGACTTTCAGATACTTGAAAGGTTTTAATGATCCAAAGGCAACGACAAACCTTTACCATAAGAAAAAAATCAGCAGAACCAGGGGTCACGATTTGAAGCTCCAGGGAGGAAGATTCAGAACCAATGTCAGGAAGTATTTCTTCACGGAGAGGGTGGTGGATGCCTGGAATGCCCTTCCGGAGGAAGTGGTGAAGACCAGAACTGTGAAGGACTTCAAAGGGGCGTGGGATAAACACTGTGGATCCATAAAGTCAAGAGGCCGCCAATGAAGAGTGGGTGATTCGCCAGAATGATGGCTACTGCCTGGAGACAATACCCTTATTCAATAAACATACACATGGTTACTGTGACTCCAACATCACTCTAAGCTTCAACAGCAAGAGGAAATGTGGAAAAAAGGATTTGCACTCACAAAGACGGGAGTAGCTGGCTTGTTACGGCGGTTACTACCCCAAACCAAATATCCAAATTACTACCTCCACCTTCCTCTATTCCTGATGCCTTTCAACTAGCTTGATCACTCCATTCTTATACTTCACTTCAATGCATATCCAGCATAGTTCTCTGCTTCAACAGCAGGGGAAAAGAAAAACTGTTACTTCACACATCCAGCAGAGCTCTCTGCTTAAACGGCAGGGGAGAAGAAAAAAGGATTCACACTCACAAAGCGGGGAGTAGCTGGCTTGTTACGGCGGTTACTACCCCAAACCAAATGTGCCTGATACTTCACCTTCAATGCATATCCAGCATAGCTCTCTGCTTCAACGGCAGGGGAGAAGAAAAAAACTGATACCTCACGCATATCCAGCATAGCTCCCTGCTTCAACGGCAGGGGAGAAGATAAACAACCAATAAGGGCTGTATAACATAATCTGGGTAAAAACAAATAAGCATGGGTGTAGCTTGCTTATTGCGGCGGTTACTACCCCTACTACCTCTAACTACTCAAGCTAGATATTTCACTTGGATGCAGCTCCATCACCGCTCTCTACATTAATGGTGGGGGTGGAAGGGAATTAGAACCAAGAGCTAAGAGAAACAGATAAGTATGAGAGAAGAAATGAGGGAAGCTTGCTGGGCAGACTGGATGGGCCATTTGGTCTTCTTCTGCCGTCATTTCTATGTTTCTATGTTTCTATGTTTCTATAAATAAACTGAATTTTTATTTCCTGAGTGGATGGCACTATATTATTTTAGGGCCATTGAAACGTATGGCCGAACATCAATATAGCACCATCAGCTTGGGAGGAAAGTGCTGCAGTAATGACACTCAGGCACATCCTTCCAGCAGATTGTGTCATTTTTCATCAACAGAAGAAGAAAAGAGATGGCAGAAGGCCTGGTTGTGGGCTTCCAGGTCTGGGTATTGGGCCTGGGCTTAGGCCCGGACTCGGCGATGGGACCCAACTTTGGGCCTAAGTCTAGGACCAGGCCTCAGCAAAGGGATCTGGCCTTGGGCCAGGCCCCTGGTGTTGGGCCTAGTACTAGGTCTGGGCCTCAGTGATGGGACCCATTATTGGGCCAGGGCGTAGGTAATGGGACCTGGCATCAAGACAGGCTCCAGGATCGGGCTTAGGCCACAGGATCTGGCCTCAGGCCTGGGCCTAGGCCTTGATGACAGGACCTGACTTCAGACTTGGCCCTAGCATTAGACATAGGCCTACGCCTGGGACTAGGCCTGGGCCTCAGCGACAGGTGACAGCCTATGCCTATTTTTTCTTTTACAGATAAATCAATGAGGCCTATAGGTTGCTTCCCCCATTGACTTCAATGTAAAATGAAAAAAATAAATAAAATAATTTTGTTTTCATTTGAGACAAATCTGACAAATGACTATGATTTACGAAATGAACAAGCTGAAACAATTATTTTTAACTCTGCACACTCCTACCAAGTACACAGAGTAGAGAGAAGGCAAAAATAAGCCTCAGAATAGGAAGCTAAGCAAGAGCAAGCTGCAATATTGAGCAAGCACCCAGAGACCTTAATCCCAGAGAAAAATGAGAAAATGTGGAAGGTGTGGTGGAGCTCATCTGTCCAGCCTTAGGCAGGAAATGCAGTATGTGCCAGTATGTGTCTCCACTTTGCTGCAGTGTCCCTGTAAAGGAGTCCATGCAGATCCTCTTTAAAAAGTCCAGAACCAGGCATTTAGTCCTTAAGGCAGCCCACAAGGGAATCCATGGGGGAGAGGAATAAGAAGGCAGGCTTCATGGTGGACTGCAGTCCCCACATGTGAGAAGGAAGCAAGAGCTATGCTAAAACCAGGGCTTAATATGTAGACAAAAAAGGAAGTGGAACTGAGAAGGGGAAGCAGCCTAAGAGGGAGCAGGGAGCAGAGCTAAGTCTAGATGTAGCCTGTGTGAGGAGGGGGCTGGATGTGAACTCTCTCTTACACACACTTGCACACATGTATGCAAACACACTCAATAGCAGCAGAAGAAGTGGGGCGGATAAGCATTCACCTTGTGTCTCTTCACCCTTTCTCATCCTCTCTCATAACCTTTCAATTGTGCCAGAAAGCTGCACAAAAATTAAGGCTATGTGGCTGCTCTCGTCTTGGCGTGAGCAGCTTTAACACTCTCTACTCTGCTTTCTCTGGGAGGGGGTCTGAGGAGGGGCCAGAAATGATCCTGCCACTACTGACATTGCTCCATTTCTACAGGGAAGCTAGAAATGATTTCCTCACTGACTCTACTCTGTCTCCCTGGAACCTGGGAAAGGGCCGGCAAAATACCATTTTGGGTTGTTCCGCCAGAAATTAAAGCCAGGGTAACAGACACAAAAAAGGATGGAGTCAGCACAAGTCTGAAACGTCTGCATTCTGGTGCTTATCGAGGCTAGAGCTGAAGCTCTGACAACTGGCACTATTGCCCGTAATTTTCAAATGTGTGCAAATTCAACCACTTTTTGTGTCTGGGTTTTGTGCAGAAGCCTCTGCTTCAGTAACACCCCTTCACCTCCTGTTCCCTGTAGAAGAGGAGGGGGAAAGGGAGCAACAAGAGGGAAGGGGCTGAATTAGGGAGCAGTGGCTCTTGTCTGCTCCAGGCTGCCTGAAGAAAAGGCGCTGGAGTAACACAACTGCTGCTGCTCTGCCTCTTGAGTCTGAGAAGAAGTGAAGGAACTGCATTCCAGGCTGTTCCCCCACAAATTAATCCCTGGCTAAATCCACTTATCTGTAAATTACTGTATTTCTATTTCCAGCACTGCTAAAGTAAGCAAGCAGGCTTTTATTTGTTAATTTTGCTTGTAAATAATAAAACTCTTTAGAAGAACAGCCGGGGTCCAGAGTGCTCTGTCCTCTGGCAAGTCAAAGATCCCTCATGTTGTGTTACAGTCCTGCACTAAGAAGTTGCAAGAGGTAGTCATGCAGGAAAGTGAGAAATCTTGGCTTCTAGGTTCTGAGACATGGGGAAACAGCCAATAGCAAGCTGACTGTGAAGGAGTTAACATCAGGTCAGGAGCTAGCATGATACAAGACCCTGCAAACTGCAGGTACTCCAATGAAATTCAAATTGGATTCTGGAGCAGACACCACTATCATAACCGCAACTGCTTATGAATGACTATGTAAGAAACCTCAAGCCAGTTAACTTGACTCTGATAAGCCAAGGGAGCATGGTACCCCTGTTGGGGGGGGGGGGGGGGGGGGCAGGGGTTACAGGAGAAATTCATCCCATCCACCTCAGTAACAGCAACACAAACATCCTCCACTATCAGGCACATTCAGGCTGATGCAATACAGCGCACTCAGCCGAGTGCACTGTTTAACCCGTGCTTGGACGCGCTTTTTGGATGCGCGTCCACAACCCCTTATTCTATAAGAGGATTAGCGCCGTCCTAAACATGCGTTCAACCCCCCCCCGCGAAACTAATAGCGCTCATCACATGAAAATACATGTTTGTGAGGCTATTAGCTATTCTCCCCCAATTCAAAAAAAAAATGTGCACCCGACATGCACATTTTTACCCTCAGAAATTAACGCCTGCCCAGAGCAGGCGTTAATTTCTGAGCAGCTCAAAAAGTATACAGAAAAGCAAAGAATACTGCTTTTCTGTACTTCCTCCAACTTAATATCAAGGCGATATTACATCGAAGGAACAAAAAAACCGAAAATATTTAAAAAAAAAATAAATTTTTAAGTGTGCCAGTGGTCAGATTAGGAAAAGGAACGCTAAATTAACGAGCATCCATTTTCTCTAACCCACTAACAGCCACCTCTCCTGGGTGCCCGCTGCCATGGAGGGTCAAGGGGCACACGTTTGTCCCTAGCGTCTCCTTGGCAGCACGATCCCTCATTTAAATATTCAATTGTGCAGCCAGGAGAGGTGGCTAGACACGTGTTAGGAAAGCAGGTGCTCAACACTGAGCACAGTTTTCCGCACTGATTTATTGGATCAGCCTGATTGAGAAGCAATGCAAAACCCTGCAAAAAAAAATGCACTAAGACTCTATAGAGCAAACCTGTCATACTATAACAGCTCTGACTGCCAAACTCAAACTCCAATGATCTTACCCATAAAAAAGCACCAAAGCAAATAATGCTCAAGGACCTAGAATACCAATACACTTCCTGTATGTTTTCATTACTGATTGAGTATGTTTTTGTAAGCCTCTAAGACCTTTGGATTATGTGGCATAAAAATGCTATTAAAAAAGTAAATAAATACATAAATGCTGATAAAACAAGCTGGACTGCTATAGATTCCTACATAGAAACTACACTCTCAGAATCCCTCATCTCAGTCCCACATGCAGAACATAGACCCTCACCAAATTCAGAATAGCTGCCTAGAAATTAGAAATGTACAGAAAATATTGAAATGGAGATCCCAATGAGGCAGACTAAATCTCCTCAAACAGTGGAGAAAGAAACAGAATTCCCTCCTTTCCTAATCAAAATACAAAGATATAAGACATGCACGTTCCCAAGCTGACATTTTTCAATCATTAAGCGCAAAATAAAATGCTTTTTCTACTTTTGTTGTCTGGGCATTTTACTTTTCTAATTGTGTTGGTCCCAGTCTCTTTTCTGCCTTCCTCTTGTCTATCTTCTCCTAACTTCCAGTCTCCTTTCCATTTTCTGTTTCTTCTCCCTCCTCCTGTCTTCTTTGTTTTATCTCCTTCCTGTCTCTGATGTTGTTCTTTCCCTTTGATCTCTTTTCTTCATTTCTCCCTGCATCTCTCCACACCAAGCTATGTTTCATACCTTCTCCACTCTCTCATTCTCCAGCCCTTAACCTTCCCCTTTTCATCTCATCTATCATCTTTCCATCTCTCACCTCCTTCTCAGTTCATCTTCCCACTTTATGATCCTTTCCACGGTCCTCCCATTCCCCACTCTGTTCTTCCTTAGCCTATTTCACAAGTCCCTATTCCTCCATTTCCACCTGCTATACTCACCGATCTTCAACCTCTCTTCTCAACCTGTCAACCCCTCATTAGCCCCAGCTTCTTGTTTTACTTATCCTCTCTCCTGTCTCTCTCCTATTTCTGTCTCTTATGCCCTACCCAGCTTTCCTTTACTCCTCTTTCACTTCCTCTCCTGTCCCATTTTTACTCTCTCTCAAACCCTTCACCTTTCCCTCCAAATCCCTTTCCGCTGCTTCTCGCCCTCCCCCCAGCCCTCCAGGTCCTTCACATCGTATCTTGACCCCCTCCCTTTAGCCCCCCTTCTCAAATCCACATTTTCATTTCCTACCTCCTAGCCCAGCTAGCACACCCACAATCATACTGCCCAACCACCTGCTGAGTCCCTGCTGTACCTCAATCCCTGCTCAAACACCATATTCTTATTCTCTGTACCCATCCCTGTGTCCCGGTTCTCCCCTCACCCAATCTGAGTCCCTGCTATCCCCCCAATTTGTTCAGTCTCTAAATCTCCATTCTCACCTAAACCCAGGCCCCACTCTCCCACCACCCAGTCTCTGTCTTTGAGTTCCTATTCTCCCCCAATCCCCGTACGTTCTCTGACGACCCGTTCTTCTCTCCCATTCCTGAGTTGACCATTCAGTCTGGCAGACCTTGCTCTTCGCGCCCAGTTTGGGAGTTCCCATTATCTTCTGGCTGCTGCCTGAGCTGTACCTGTTCTGTGGTGGGGCAGTGTGTGTGTTAGGGATGTGCATTCGTTTCATCTGTTTCATACGTTTCCTATACAAGCATGTAATATGAAACGTATGAAACATATGAAACGAATGGACATCTAATTGACATGTAATGGGAAACGTATGAAACAAATTAAACGAATGCACATCCCTAGTGTGTGTGTGTGTGTGTTGTGTGTGTGTGAGGGAGGTTTGTACTGCTACTGTCTGTGCAGGTCCCTGTTCTATGTTGGGGCAATGGGTCTGAGGGGGAAGCTTCTTTTGCTGTTTCCTGTGCTGTACTTTGTTCTCTACAAATATATTCTCTGGCCCCTCACCTGTAGCTTAGAAGAGGTCCCGCAGTGATGATCCTTTTCTGATGAAGAGAAATGAAAAGCGCTTACTTGATCCTGAAGAATAAAATGGGGAAGTGTTTACTGACAGCTGAGGCTCGAATTCTGTGTTCCTGTTTACTTTCAGCGTACTATAATTTCCGGAAGAATGAACGTTCTTTATTTGGCCCTTATTCAATTCCCCAGCATGGCAACTCTTCCCTCTGAGCCAGCACTGCCCCAGCCCCATGGGATTTTACACTTGTGGGGAGACCCCCCCCCAAATTTGTGTTTCTTTTTTAGTTCTAGTTGCGCAAGATATTTTGGATGGGGGAAGACCTTGGGATTTTCATTGGTTAGAGATAATCTAAAATGTTGTAAATGTTTCAGTGTGTAATACAACTGAATGTGCATGGGATGGCATTTGTGTGTGGAGAAATCAAGGGCATATGCTAAAGTTTGTGAATAAAGGGTTTTGGCATTGGTGATTTGCTCTCTGTACTGCCCCCAGCACTGACTTCAATGTTTCCATCCTGAAATGGGGTACCCTGAGGTATTTGTTCACCTTTTCTAGGCCTAATATTGGATGAAACATTCCTTCTTTCCTTGGAACTATGAAGTAAAACAAATAACATCCCCATCCTATCTCGGACTCAGGGACTGGGACTACCAAGTGGAGCAGTTTCTCTACCATTGACTGAATGGTTCCTTTGTTTATTTGGGATCTGCATGGGGACATTCGGTATTTGTGGGGAATAGGGGTGGCCAGTTCAAGGGCATAGCCCTGCCAAATAATCTCTATGACCCATCTCTCCTTCATAATATGAGTTCACTCCTCATAAAGAGAGTAGGATTAAATGGTCAATTTTCTCAGTGGAAAAGGGTAAACAGTGGAGTGCCACAGGGATCTGTACTTGGACTAGTACTTTTCAATATATATATATATATATATATATATATATGATCTGGAAAGGAATACGACGAGTTAGGTTATCAAATTTGCGAACGATACAAAATTATTCAGAGTAGTTAAATCACAAGCGGATTGTGATACATTACAGGAGGACCTTGCAAGACTGGAAGATTGGGCATCCAAATGGCAGATGAAATTTAATGTGAACAAGTGCAAGGTGTTGCACATAGGGAAAAATAACCCTTGCTATAGTTACACGATGTTAGGTTCCACATTAGGAACTACCACCCAGGGAAAAGATCTAGGCATCATAGTGGATAATAATTTAAAATCTTCGGTTCAGTGTGCTGCAGCAGTTAAAAAAGCAAACAGAATGTTAGGAATTATTAGGAAGGGAATGGTTAATAAAACGGAAAATGTCATAATGCCTCTGTATCGCTCCATGGTGAGACCTCACCTTGAATACTGTGTACAATTCTGGTTGCTGCATCTCAAAAAAGATATAGTTGCGATGGAGAAGGTACAGAGAAGGGCAACCAAAATGATAAAGGGGATGGAACAGCTCTCCTGTGAGGAAAGACTGAAGAGGTTAGGGCTGTTCAGCTTGGAGAAGAGACGGCTGAGGGGGGATATGATAGAGGTCTTTAAGGTCATGAGAGGTCTTGAACGAGTAGATGTGACTTGGTTATTTTCACTTTCGAATAATAGAAAGACTAGGGGGCATTCCATGAAGTTAGCAAGTAGCACATTTAAGACTAATCGGAGAAAATTCTTTTTCACTCAATGCACAATTAAGCTCTGGAATTTGTTGCCAGAGGATGTGGTTAGTGCAGTTAGTGTAGCTGCATTCCAAAAAAGGTTTGGATAGGTTTTTGGAGAAGTCCATTATCTGCTATTAATCAAGTTTACTTAGGCAATAGCCACTGCTTTTAATTGCATCAGTAGCATGGGATCTTCTTGGTGTTTGGGTAATTGTCAGGTTCTTGGCCTCTGTTGAAAACAGGATGCTGGGCTTGATGGACCCTTGGTCTGACCCAGCATGGCAATTTCTTATGTTCTTATGACCTCTGTAATCAATACAAGGGCGAAGGGATGCCCCTCTCATAACGCCGCTGTGGCATCTGACTGTGTAATAACATTCACACTGTGGTGGTGGGCTTTCTGAGCGCGGGGAGGATGCGGATGCAGCAGCATTTTTTTCTTTTACTTGCTGGCTGCCCATCAGCTGCAGGCACAATAAACTGAAGACTGCACACATAGGGCACTGGCGCCGATAACCTAAAGAAAATGCGCGGCCGAGAGCAGCAATTGTCCATGTGCACAGTTTCATGGACAGATGCCGAATTCCGGACGCAGGCTGGAAGATGAAGGAATTGGGCTTTCAGTGCAAGCAAATAGATATAAATATATTTCAGGATTTTTCAGCTGATGTACAAAAGCCTAGGCAAGGCTTTGCAAGAGTGAAGAAGAAGTTACAGGAAAAAAAGGCGCACGGTATGCCATGCTTTACCCCGCAAAACCGAGGGTAATTCGTGAGGGAGAAGCTGTGGTGCTCAAGGCAGTAAGAGAGGTGCAAGCGTTCTTGCAGAGAAATCTGAGTGCTGATGGTGGCGAGGCGAGCTGAGTGCCACCATGGCTACTTATCCTTTCTCTACTCTGTGTGAAGCCAGGCTTCATGGGGTAGCAGGAACGGGTTCCTTAATTGGACAGTTGCCAGTTTACACCGGACTGGGGGCAGTGTGGGTATAGTGCTAAATGAAATATGCTCTAAGGTCAGGGCTGGGCCTAGGGGGAAGGATATGGGTGTGGGGGTGTGTGTGTGTGTGTGGGGGGGGGGGGGGTGATAAGGATATGGGTGGGAGGGCTACAATGGGTTGATTTTTAGGTGAGCGGGACGTGGGGGTTCCCTCACCTGCCTGGTTCTTTTCTGTGTAGGAGTGGGAAGGGGAGTGGCAGTGTTGGGGCTAGCAGTGCTCTGAGATGGATATTTCTGTTTAAGGGTACATGCTGCCATCTATTTTTGAATATGAAGGGGTGTGTTTCAGTTGGTTTCATTGAAGGGGTTTCTATATAAAAAAAAATGTACCAGAAGCGCAAGCTAGGAAAACTTTATTTTACATAGATGCCGCTGTATTACAGATTCCTGGGAACTCGATCTGTCACCTTGCTTCTATACAATTAGTTGCAGGACATGGCTAATGTTCCCATTAAAGTATTATTATCTCTGGCTCCCCCCGTTAAGAGCAGCCGAGTTCTTGGCTGTCTCAGAAAGAAAGGAGCGCAGATCGCTCTGCTCCAGGATACGCATCTCACTGATGCAGAGCACGCTAAGTTGGTGTGTGACTGGGTGGGAAGGGCTGAGTTTTCCTTCCATACAGTGACGCACTGCCTGCCATTTCTTTGGGACTTCTGACCCTTCCTTTCCTCCTTCTGTAGACTTTCCAATCACCGGAAGGGCCAAACTCCAAGGGGACTCTCTGCCACCCCACCCCCCCATGACCCTCTCGATGATTTGACCTGAGCTTTGCCTTTGTGGCGGGGGGGGGGGGGGGGCACCATCTCGTCCCTCGCCTCAGGCAGCAGATTGTCTTGAGCCGCCCCTGGTTTCCACTTTTGCGCAGCAGGGACTACGTTTGCTCTCCACCAACCCCCATCTCCAATGGCAAGTTGAGCAAAGCTGTGAGGGATACGATCAGCACTTTCCTGAGCTATGTCAGCATCCTGGAGTGTGTACAGTACACCATTAAGCTCCATGACCTTATCCACATTCTCATTTGTATAAGCACTTCCTCTTCTGTAAATGGATTTCTGATCATTTCACATGCATCAATGTCGTTTCCTGGCTTAGTTCCATTGTCTTCCCCCTTCTTCTGCAAATACTAAGCAAAAGAACATCTTTAACCTAGGGCCCCAGTGGGACCCCTACGAAGGTGTGGCCTTATAGATGGGCTATGCATTTTCAGAAGGAGAGAGGAACGTGCCATTTATCCCACAGCACCCCCACGGGAGGCTGCTGCAATGGTAGGTTCCTGTGTCTATATAAGATCGAGGCCTCTAGAGGAGTGGTGGATTTTTGAGTTGAATGGGAGAAAGGGGGTCACTTCCCTTTTTCTAAAGAAATCCTAGGCCCTGTTCAGTGGGACATGGATTTGTGCAGATTTAGGAGACTTTCTGATTGATTGTACCTTTTTAGCTTAGAGAAGACTCTTTATTTTGGAGCTTCAGCTGGAAAGGAAGTTTTTCCACCCTTCCTTTCTCATTTTGTTTGAGAACTTGTTTCTTTCCCATCTGATTAATTCAGCCCACAAGAGTCAGTGCACACTTCTTGGAGAAGGATGCAGGAGAGAGAAGAAGTGGCACCCTGTGACGGGGTTTATGTCCCAAACCAGACCCGTCAGGTAAAGACCCAGGAACCAAAGATTCAGGAGAAGGGGGGGGGGGAGGAAAATAGGGCAACACCCGGCTAGAGACGTCCCTTGGTTCCTTCCCCCAGAGGTTGTAGGTCCAGAGGAGCCACAGGTGTGGGAAATTAAGGGTGGAGCTGGTGAGGCCAATCCATGGTTTCAGGGGGAGGGCCAAAGTGAGGAGGGGCTGTTCCGAGCCAACCAGCTGCGAGTGGAGGAGGAGTCTCTAGAGGATAAAAAGGATGCCCTGGGAGAGCAGTCTCAGTCTCCTGCTGGGGACTGAGGAGGAAGGAATGGGCTGCCTGGCTGCTCTGGGAAACTTGGACACTGGATATCTCTGATGGGATGAAGGACTGCAACCACTATCACAAGGAAGGTGAGCGTGGGGACTTCTGTTGGTTTGGACTTATGATAAAGACACTTTACCTAGAGAACTGCCAAGTGGGTGGTTGTATCCTGGGACGAGAAAAACCATCCCAAGAGATACGGTGGGTGGTGGCAGTTAGGCCCAGTGGGGCCAGACTTTTTGAACATTGGATCTGTTTGTTGGAGATGAACTTTTGAAGCCAGACTTCAGAAATTGAGTGGCTGGCTCAGTAGGGAAGGAATCTTCCTCCCATCCAGGGGGAGGGGGTTCAAACCCCACCTGAGGACTTTGTAAAGGAAAATAACTTTAACTATTATTTGAGTCCCTGAGTGACCAGGGAAGCTCATTCAGGGATTGGATCCCGGGAACAGACGCAAGCGGCAGTATACAGACCGGTCACACACCCACAAGGTGCTTACTCACAGACTATACCCACCTGGTATCCACCAGAAAGTCAAGGAGGTACCTAATTGGTACAAAAGAGAGAGAGGAGTGGAAGTAAAGAAAAGGATCCAACCTGAACTCAGCATTACTCAGGTACCATTTTCAGTCAAGGGACTCTAAATCTGAGCAAGAGTCCTGAGAGTCTATAAAATCCGGTTGGCATAGCTGTTGGAGGCTCTAAATTTCAGAAAGAATAATGGGACCCCAGCAACAAAAAGGCGGGACCATAAAGTTGCTGATTCAAGTATTTATCTCTGGATTATGGATTTATCAAAGGAAAAGTGCATTCTGGGTCAGATTCCTCTTTATTTTACAAATGCTGGAATGCCAGTGGAGTGTCCCTCTGATTCTTTTAAATACACTTGGTAATTGACACAACTAATGCTCTAGGTGCTGGAGGATATTCCCCCACCTCATGAAGAATCTACTTGAAGAAAGTGGACTGTAACTGTGCATGTGGCTTAGCCCCAGTATAGTAACACAGTAAATTATGGCAGAGAAAGACCATAAATGCCCATTTAGTCTATCCAGCAGTGATTTTATGTGCATTTACCCAAAGTAGATCAAATTCCTACATGGATCCCAATCCCCAATTCTGTTGTGTCCCCTTTAGGGTTGCAACTGCCACTCTGCATGTTTCCTCTTACCATCCAGGAAAATATTTTGACTAACCCTATGAATCTTTAAAGTATTTCCTGTGTTCAGAGTTACATTAAAGTGTCTATGTCTGCTGAAAGTCCATTCCCTAGGGTATCTCCTAAGCACTGTAAAATATATTCCATCCTCCACCCCCACCCCTCAGAGCTTTAATAGAATATAGCAAAACAATCATTTTTAGTGCACTACTGATTTTGACCACTAGATGGTGACATTGTAACTTAATATAAATCTATTTTCTAATGACTATCCATTTTACTAGATGAGAAATAAAGGTCTTACAAACACATTTTGGTTGAGATCTTCTCATTGAACTAACTATAGTCTTGAGGGAGCCAGAACTGGTGAGAACAGGATTTTGCACTGGGTAAGTGCTGGGATTTCTCTAGACTCAATGGTATTTTATTAGCTAAGAGAGTGTGCTTAAGCTCTAGGGCCTCTCTCCTTTTTTGAGCCTCTGGTGGGATGGGCTCTGCCAGGGCCCCTCTTTCTCTCTCTTTCCTTGCTTGGGCCACCAGTGGGATGGTGTCTGCTGCAACCCCAACAGGGCTTCTCTCTTCTTCCTTTATTGGGCAGCAAGAGGGATGTGCTCTGTCACAGTATCTTTCTCTCTTTCCTTTCTTGGGCCACTGGCGAGAAGGGCTCTGCTGAGACCCCACCAAGGCCTTTATTGGATAGCCAGCGAGACGTGTTCGATTGCTGCTTCTCTTTCTTTCTTGGGCTATTGGTGAGATGGGCTCTACCGTAGCCCCCCCCCCCCCCCCCCCCCCTCCCAAGCCTCTCTCTCCTTCCTTTCTTTCCCAACTGGCTTCCTTTCTTTAGTGAGCCTCTCCCTCTCATCCACCGCTGCTGTCCTCCTTGCGTTTGCCACCCAATACAATTGCACATTTTGCTCGCCCAGTAGCACCAAGAGCCTTCTTCCATCTGAAAGTACTTCTGGGAAGTAAAACTGTTCCAGGCTGCTTTTGACTAGGAGACTTCGAGGAAAAGAGGGGCACAGAGCAAGAAAGAGAAGGCAGGAATAAGAAGTTCAGAAATATTCAAACAATAACCATTCAAGGTAGAGAAAGCTTGTACCCTGTAGAAAATCTAAGCCAAGCAATCTCACAGGATGGCAATATACTAAAGAAATACTGTGGAGACAGAACACACGCCCTGCTTGATATTGCAGTTACCACTATTATCAAATGTTGTTCATATTAAATAACTACCAAAAACATGCAATTCTCCATAACGTTCAGGTAATTTCATGAGACCTAAGGAGCACTGCCTCAGCAGCAGTCCAGTGAATGTCTTCTCTGCTCCTTGTTTTGCTGTTTCAATTTCTTTAGCATAAGCCTCTTGCTGTCACAACGTAAGATGACATTTTGTGAACGAGAGAGCTCATCAACAGTGCATGGCTTTGTGCAGAGATGCCAGTGGTAACAAGCATCTGATGAAAAGAGAGCACAATATGGATGAGGTGTGCCATTACTCACCACGGTGCTGACCACTTTGAAAAACGGTCAGATCAGTGTGCTTCCAATTTGCCTTCAGGAAGTATGTTAGTGGCAAGCACGGTTACTTGTGGATGGATTTCTGTGTCCAATCCAGGATTCATGAGCTTGAAGGAGTCTCTTTCAGCTGAGAATTCATCGTTGTTCTTTGTACGGTACTCAGGTCCAGTTAGCCATGTTGTCTTCATCAGATAATAATTCAAGCCGTGGTTAGGTTGAGGTGCTAATTTAGCCTTGCCAAGGATAAATCCTGTCTGGGATCTTCCTTCTGGCATCTGTCATCTTCATATAGGCCACAGCGGCTATAGCCTTTATGGGGGCATCTGAAAATATACAAAGTTCTTTGAGGTGAGCTGCAGTGAGAGATATAAATGTATACATAAGTGAAATCTGGAGCTGCTCAAGATCTCACAGGGAATCCTTCCATGTTTCCCATTTTCATTTCTTCTCTGGAGGCAGCGGGGCATCCCACTCTTTTCTCCCTGTTGAAAGTTCTATTAATAAAGACCAGCCTTGTATGGTGACTGGAGCTATAAACTCAAGTAGATCATATAAGCTATTGCCTGTGGACAGCAGGAATATGGTTTCTTGTCACTTGAGACTTGGAACATAAATATGTCTCCTTTCAGGTCCCAGCTTTGTTCAAGACACCACTGGAGTGGTGGCATGTCAACTCCCAAATCTAAGTTCTTCATGTGTTTCACGTGATATTCTGAAGGGAATGCTTTCATTACCTTGGAGGCTATTTTGTGGAGCCTCAGATTGACCTTGGCTAACATTCAGGCCGATACAGTAAAATCCGCGAGAGAGCGGGCGTTTGCCTGCTTTCCTGGCGCACACACCGGCCACTCGCCGGTGCGCATGATTCTGTATTTAAATTAGGTGGTGTGGTAGAAACAGGCAAAAGGAGGCACTAGGGACACTAGCGCGTATCTAGTGCCTCCTTTTGACCCAGAGCGGCAGCTGTCAGCGGGTTTGACAGCCGATGCTCAATTTTGCCGGCGTCGGTTCTCGAGTCTGCTGACAGCCACGGGCTCAGAAACCAGACGCTGGCAAAATTGAGCATCCAGTTTTCGGCCCGACAGCCGCCGGCCCATTTTAAATTTTTTTTTCTTTTTTTTTACCCTTCGGGACCTCCGACTTAATATCGCCATTATATTAAGTCGGAGGGTGCACAGAAAAGCAGTTTTTACTACTTTTCTGTGCACTTTCCTGGTGCTGGCAGAAGGTAGGCGCTAATTTCTTAAAGTAAAATGTGCGGCTTGGCTGCACATTTTACTTTCTGTATTGTGTGGTCATACCTAATAGGGCCATCAACATGCATTTGCATGTTGAGGGCACTATTAGGTGCCGCGGGTTGGATGCGCGTTTTCTGCCCCTTACTGAATAAGGGGTAAGGGAAAACGCGCGTCCAAGGGCAGGTTAACAGTGCGCTCCGTCGGAGCGCACTGTACTGTATCGGCCTGATTGTCTGTGCTCTCTTTAACAAGTTAATGGTTGTTTCTTCTGTGAGTATGGACTTCAATCAATCTTCCACATAGAAGTCTATTTCTATGAATTGTCTGCCATCAGTGCCATACTCCTCTCCTTCTTGTGCTATCCTCCTGAGTCCATAGATGGCCACTGCAGGTGATGGACTGCTGCCGAAGACATGCACACACATCCTGTACTTAATAATCTTGTTGCTGAAGTTGTTGTGTTGGTACCACAGGAATCTTAAGATAGTTTCTGTAGTCTTCATGAACAATGACTTTTTTTTTTAGGTATGTTAGTGAGAAGGAAGTGCGAAAGTGGCATTATGAGACTAGAAGTGAAGGGGAGGAATAAGTAGAGGCTGATGAGGAAAAAGCTAAATTGCTTAACAAATACTTCTGTTTGCTATTCACTGTGGAAGGGCCTGGAACAGGATCACATAAAATGAACACAAATAAGATTGGAAGTGAGGTAAAACTCACTTCCAATCTTATTTGTGTGTTCATGAAGAGCTAACTAAACTTAAAGTAGATAAGGCGATGGGGCTGGATGGGATACATCCGAGGGTATTGAGAGAACTTAGAGGAATCCTGGAAGCTCTGCTGGCTGACCTTTTCAATGCTTCTTTAGCATCAGGGGTAGTTCTGGAGGACTGGAGAGGGGTGGATGTGGTTCCTAATCATAAAAGTGGAAATAAGGAGGAGACTAGAAACTATAGGCCAGTTAATCTAACCTCTGTGATGAGCAAATTAATGGAATCACTGCTAAAACAGAGGATAGTGCAGTACTTGCCAGGTTCTTGTGGCCTGGATTGGCCACTGTTGGAAACAGGATGCTTGGCTTGATGGACTCTTGGTCTGACCCAGTATGGCATGTTCTTATGTGCCGATGCTCATGCAATCCATTGGACAAGATTTACCAGAGGCAAATCTTGTCAGACGAATCCGATCAATTTCTTTGATTGGGTGACCAGAGAGTTGGATCAACGGAGAGCGCTAGACATGGTGTACGTGGATTTCAGTAAGGCCTGTGACACAGTTCCGCAGGAGAAATAGGCAGTGGAGAGCAAATAAACTGCAACCCACTTTCTGTTTTTCTGTGCCTTAACAATCAGACAACCCAACACAGCCTATGTTTCCTGCCAGCTCACTAAATATACATTTCAAAAATAGATCAAAATATTTCATTATCCCCGGACCCCTCTTAAATAAAAGTTCACCGTTTTTCAATAATACTCCAGTTGAAGGGAGTTCAGGATAAAAACTCTTTGCAGTGGTAATTAGTGTCATCTGTTTCTGAAACTATAACTTTTTATCTACTTTCAGGAAATATAATCTGTGGTGGGAAGCCTTTTTATGCATAAATCATTTTTACAGAAAAAAGACAGGTTGAAAAGTATTTCTGTTATATGAAAACTAGCACTGGCTAGTACTAATTGGACCGAATAGGGATGTGCAGGTGCAAAATTTTCATTTTGATTGATTTTTTTAATTTTGGTGGAAATGTTCTACATTTTATTTAATTTTTTTTAGATGCTTAATTTCCTGAACAGAAAAAAAAATATTAAACAACCCCCCCCCCCCCCCCCAAAAAAAACAAACAAAAAAAATTAGGTCTTCCTGAGGCCCTCCAACCTTCTCTCTGTAAAATCAAGTTCGTGGCTCAGGCCTACCCAACTGAGCTGAGCTGGAGCCCCCCCCAGGCCCCTCTGATCCCCATTCCTGCCCTACCTAGGCCCGGTGCTGGGGCCCGGCCTGAAGTTTGATCCTGGTGCCAAGGCCTGGTCCTTTGCTGAGATATAAGCCCAGACAAGAGGCCTAGAACCAGGTCTCCTGACATCTTCTTTCTTTGATCTTCCAAAAATAATGCCATCTATTTGAAGGACATGCTGCAATGACATCACTGCGGCACCTTTCTCCAGAGTGAATGGCACCATTTTGATGAACAGCCATTTAAATGTATGGCCTTACATCAAGATGGAACCATCTACTCCAGAGGAAGGTGCCGCAGTGATGTCATTGCAGCATGTCCTTCAAGTGGACTGTCATTTTTGAAAGATCGAAAAAGAAAGAAGACATTGAGAGGCCTGGCCCTGGTCTGGGCCTTGGCACCAGGCCTAGGTCTAGATGATAGGGCCAGGCCACAGCACCAGGTCTAGGCAATGGCACCAGGCTTTAGGCCAGGCCCTGCCATGGGGTTTAGGCCTAGACAATGGAACCAGGCCTTAGGCTGGATCCCAGCGATGATTCCAAGCCTAGATCTCAGCAATGAAGCCAGGCTTCAGGACAAGCCCTGGTGCCAGGCCTACACCTAGGCCTTGGTGACGGAATCAGGCCTTACGCTGGGCCCCCATGATGGGACCAAGCCTAGGTCTCATCACCAGGACAGGATTTAGTAATGGGACCAGGTCTCAGGCTAAACCCTGTCACTGGGTCTAGGCCTCAGTGAGGGGGCCAGGCATTGGTGATGGGACCGGGTTTGGGGTTGTCCCCAGCACCAGGCGTAGGCCTCAGCAACAAGACTAGGCTCAGGCCAGGCCCTGGCCTGGTACCATGACCAGGCTTTGGGATGGTACTAGGCCTCAGGCCCAAGGAAGCCCCAGGGAAACCTTGGGTCAACTTCGAAGGGGTTTTTTTTTTCACTTTTTTTTTCTCAAAAAGAAACAAAAGTAAAACCAACAAAATTTTGTTTCTTTTGTTCCATTTTGAAAATGTCATAAAATGAAATAGAACAAATGTACATCCCTAATAGTTTCCTGTAAAAGATTTTACAAGATTCTATGATGAGTTAAACTTTATTGCAGAATTTTTCAAAGTTTTGCGACAATTATTTGGCAAATGTGCATAAATTTAAATTATTTTTCATTAAAAAAAAATAGTGGTTCTCCAACCTTGCTTTGTGTCTGAATTTATTTGGCTCATTTGAGAGTTTTATGCATAGCAAAGTTCTAGTATCAATATATGGGGAAGAGAGGGAAAGGTAATCTCAGAGATGGGGAGAAGGGAGGGAGGATCAGAGATGGGAAGAAAAGGGGAAAATGGAGGGTGGGAAGACGGATAATGGAGGAAAGGGGGAGGAAGATTCTGGGATCTTGGGGGACTGTAGAAGGAGGAGGTTCTGGGATCTTGAAAGGGGTTGCAGAATAGGGAGGAGGAGGTTCTGGGATTCCTAAAGAGGTAAAGAGAGGGGGTATCTCAATCCTGGCTCCAGCAATGTCCCCATTCATATGCCTACCACCCCGCTCTCTCCCTTCCTTGACTCCAGCCCTGGTCTTACCATCTGCTGCACCTTCCCATCCCTGTCGTGTTTCCCTCCCTTCCTGTCCCCATCCCAGGTGCACACACACATATACATCCCCTCTATTCAAACCTCCTTAAGCACCTCTATTCATTCAATATCCCACCACCACTGTCTCCCTCCTCTACCTCGCTCCCCCCACCGGACCAATCCAGCTGCAGGAAGAGGAGGAGAGCAGTGACAATATATCAGGCTACATCCTCCTCTGCCTCCAGGCCCAGCTGTTCAAAGTTGCAGTCAGGCCCCAGGCAGCCGAGGAGGAGGATGTGGCTTGACCTGTCTCTGCTCTCCTACTCTTCCTGCTGCCAAATCAGCACAGACTGCTGCCAGCAAGCCTCTGACTCCACAACGCAGCTGGTCCCTGGTGTTCTAGGGCGAGAGGCAAATTCTGCTGGATTTTGCGGCCCTCCTCAGAGCTGCAGAATTTGCGGGAGACCGGGGGCCCCGGTTATGCCTCTCCCTAAACACTTTAGTCGTCCTCTGGCTGAGGTCACTGCCTTGTTGCCCTGTTTCATTATCTTAAGATCATCAGATGTGGTCACTCTGAAGTCTCTCTCCTTCTCGGTGCACATCTGTATCTCACTACCCATCATGTACTGCTCCCTTGG
Source organism: Rhinatrema bivittatum (assembly GCF_901001135.1). NCBI lineage: Eukaryota > Metazoa > Chordata > Amphibia > Gymnophiona > Rhinatrematidae > Rhinatrema > Rhinatrema bivittatum. The sequence goes on along the minus strand of NC_042615.1, from coordinate 507,820,053 downwards.
ATTTTTTTTACCCTCGGGATCCCCTTTTGAACTAGAGCAGATATTTGGAAGTAAATCGCTTTTCAGAATACAGGGCTGTGAGGCTATAGATCAGGGGTGGGCAATTCCAGTCCTCGAGGGCCACAAACCTGTCGGTTTTAGGATATCCTAATATGCATGACATAAATTTGCATACAACTGAGGCAGAGTGCATGCAAATCTCTCTCATGCATATTCATTAGGGATATCCTGAAAACCAGACTGGTTTGTGGCCCTCGAGGACCGGAACTGCCCACCCCTGCTATAGATACAATCCTGCAAATCTTTTCCCCAGATAAAAACCCAGCACTATCTGCAGGTAGAGAGTTGGGCTACAGAAAACTTCCAAATGTTTAGTGCTAAAGGTTGCTCCTGAAAGCCAAGTCCTGCTAGAGCTCATTACCAAGAGACATCTAAACCCTTGGAAGCTACAAGGGCCTAACTGGAGAAAGAATGTCTGTCCCACTACGGCTGAAGGGGACCTGTTGGTTTTTCTGCTGCTGCAAAACTGTTTTGTCTTGGGAAATGCCGCATTACAACCTGTTATTTCACCCACACCGGTTTCCCACGCAGTGCTGTGGCTAGGATAGGATCGAATAAGGGCGACTGCCCCAGGTCCCATATTTCGACATCGGCAAGCAACCCATTCCCTCCCCCTACCAATTCCACCTCCCCCTGTCAGCACAGACCTCTCCTCCTCCCTTCCACCGGCAGCAGGAGAGCAGGCCTCCTCCTCTGCCTTCAGTCTAAAGTCTGAACTGCGGGAGGCCATGTATTTAGACTTCAGGGAGAAGCACGCAGAGGAGGCAAGAGGCAGATAAAGTGTCGCTGGGGTTCAGCGCCGCGACCTAGCTGCAGCCCCTGTGCTCTAGCACACAGAGGGTCTCTGGTTTCGATTTCCGTATCTGACCTTCTGCACCTGGGTCGGCTGGGGCTGAGGATGCTGCAGGGGCAGTGTTCACAGCTCCGGGAGTGATGAAGGAGCTGGGGGTCATCATTCAGGGTGACACCCGGCGGCTGGATTTGGAGACAAGATAGTTTTGGAAGCAGCTATGCTGCATGGCTGCTGGCCTCGAGGCTGACACGGTAATGACCAGACTAGGAACAGAAGGAGGGTCTAATAAAATCAGGGGAAAAAAAAAAAATCACCGTGCAGCTGACAATGAAGGTTCATGGAGCCATATCCCAGAGCTGGTTCTGACTGAGCTGGGCAAAAAAAGAGAAAGGAGGAACTACTAGACCATATAGAAAGCAGTCTTTCCTTTCTACTGGTGGGTGGGGGGAGAGGATTGCACCTGAAGTGGGTGGGGGAGGATTGTGGCTGGGTAGGAGAGAGAGGAGAATTTAGAAGGTGCAATTTAGAATGCACCTTCTTTAAGGGTAGTCTAGTCTCTTTCTAGTAAGTGTAACCCACCTTCGTCGGGGGTCACCTTTGGCAGTCGCGGGAGTGGGGAAAGAACTGGTTTCAAATTTGGAACCAGCTAAAACCAGGATTCAGTCCAGTGGGACCAGCAAAAGCTGGGAGGCCCAAGGGGCAACTTGCACTCAACCAGGAAAAAAAATCAAAGGTCCACACACAAAATGTTGCTCCAAAACAGAGAATTTATTGCAAGTGATACCAAGAGCCATTCTTCGGTTACCAATATGCCCAGGAAAGCACTAGGTAGAATAGGTTAGTGGATGGGAGAGGACCCATTCAAATTCTAGTCCCTCCCTTTGAGGGGCCTGGGAATGGCCACCCCCCTAGGAAGCTTTATAACAGCTCTCATCTGAGAGTCTGGAGGCAGTCCCTTAAAGGTTTTGGAGAGTTAGGAGGTAGTGAGGAGCTTACCTATTTTGTGCTTTTCAGGCCTAGTCAGGGGGAACAGGCTAACCCAGCCTAGGATTCCTGACCAGGGTCAGGAGGGGGTTCCTGCAGGTCTACTCCCTAGATGTTCTAGGTACTCCTCTGGGTAGTTTTCGGAATTTTGACTTTTTCGTGGTAGAAGCCTCACTGGACACCTGGACCGTTCTCAGATTCAGGGAACGGAGAACCTGCCCTCAGAGGTGGTGAACCGTTGTGAGGAACAACTCCAGTGTTCTTTGGTTGAGGGAAAGACTATTAAGTTAGACATCCAGGAGGAAGATTGTTTTGACTGCCCCTTCCTATCTGCAATGGAGCAGGGTAAGAAAACTGTTTCCAGGGACCCCCTCCCATAAGGGGAGAGTCAGAGACTGAAATAACAGTGAGTAACAGAACTGTAAAGATTCTAGAGGACGCCCATCAGGAGTCATCAGCCCTTAGGGAGAGAGAGTTTACTCTCTGTGCAAGGGCAGGATTTTTGGCCATCCCTGGATCCTACCATTCTCCTAACCCAGGTGGGTGGTAGGATCCCTTGCCTTGTGAAAGATTCCTGCACAGATACAGGCAAAATCTGTAATTGAGAAAAGACTGTGCAGCTGGAACCATATTTATTGTGCCACTTGCTACTGTCTTATTCAGCTAATTTTTAACACTAACCCAGTGCATCCAGCGTCTTTACTGGGGCATATAGCATGCACAAAGAAGAATGGTTATCCATGGGAGAGGGGAAATCCAAGTGATGTCAGCCACCCCTATACTGGAACCCAAAAGGAACCCTTTTCCCCCCAACCCAAAGGACCCACACTCTGGGGAAAGGGACACTGAAAAAATGCTAGTCAGGGTCCCTGCCCCAAAGAACTTATAAATACGTTTATCGCCCCACCCATGCAGGGCATGCACACCTGGGTGGGGTTACATGAGGAAAAAAAACCCACAAAGACCAAGCAAAAGGAAGGTAGATAGTAAAACAGTCCAAGAAAAATTCTCAACACAGCTCAGCTGCTCCACAAAAACTACTCACAGCTAGTTCATTCCTCTAAGCCTAAGAGCTTTGGACAAAGCTCTTCTTGTTCACTATCAGCAAGGTCATTTATCCTCCTCCAAACCCCTGCAGATTTCCCTTGACTTCTCTTCACCTCCCTCCGACTGGGGCTTCCCCGGGCAGGATGATGTCTCCTAAAACCTTAAGGTCTTTATCCTCCCTGCTGGCACTCAGTTAGTACTAGCAGGAGCTATCCACCTGCTTTTCTAGCAATCTCTAGGCTCTACACTTCAGTTCTGCACCCCTTTCAAGATGCACTGCAGGATTCTACAGTTCTTCAAAAGACTTCACACCATTCTGTGCCAGACCATGGCTCAGAACCTCTGAGAATCCTTGAGCAGGATCTTCCTTCAATTTCCTTCAGTTTCTTCAAACTCCACCCTGCACTTTGCGGGAAGCACTTTTTACATCCCAAAAGAAACCTCCCACAGTTTATTGACTGATTCACGTACCCCTGAACTCTACATGAACCTTCCCTTGCTGGAAAATCTTAGAGAAGACCCACAGGATACACGCTAGTGGCCTACAAGGGACCTCATAAGCATTTATCTAGGATATAGATCCACAAACAAGTGTGCAAATTATATTAATCCATCAACAGTTGGTTAAGGGAATCAGTTTATCTCCTATGCTTGAGTTGTAATCCTGGCTGTACAACTGACTCTTTCTCTATGACCAGAGACATAGCCTGAAGACCACCACATCACAATATACTGAAGTACTGTAATAACCTCTGATGTGACAAAATCGCATTACCTGTGGATCTGGTATCAGTTAGTATCTCAGGTTCCGATGAAGGGGGTAACAGCCAGAGAACATTTTGGTGTGTCCTTAGAAATGAGATTGACAGTGCTAAGAGAGTTTCCAGAGGGCAGCTGGGAATGAATTCAAGCAAAGATCAAAGGTGAAGTTTACTGTGCATAATCAATGTTATCAACAGGAGAGAGGAGAGGAGGAAGACACACCTAGTGTTAGATGTCAGCAAACAGCAGCTTCTGTAGTACCTGTTCTGTGGTGGGGCAATATATGTGTGTGTTTGTGGTGGGGAAATATGTATGTATGTATGTGTGTGTGTGTATGTGTGTTTGTGGTGAGGCAATGTGTGTGTGTCTGTGTGTTGTGGGGCAATATGTATGTATGTATGTGTGTGTGTGTGTTTTGTGGTGGGGCAAGTGGTGCCACCTCCGCACCAGGCAGGCAAGTTACCAAGCAATCCTCACATCCACCAGCCATCCAGCTAGCAACCTTCCTAATAATTGAATCACCAACTATAACGGCCATCCTAACCCTTTCCTCCTGGACACGTGCCCCTGGAGACCTATTCTCAATGCGAGAGGATACTACATCAAATTGAGGGCAGGTCCTAGCTACAGGATAGCTTCCTGCCTCAAGCTGATGCTCTCCTTCCAGGTGACCTTTCTCCTCCAAAGCAGCACAAGGGCTGCCAGATTGGAGGTGAGACTTCTCTTCTTTATCCCTGAAGGTTTCATCTATATACCTCTCTGTCTCTCTTAGCTCCTCCAGGCCTGCCACTCTAGCCTCCAGAGATCGGACTTGTTCTCTGAGGGCTTGGAGCTCTTTGCACACATACAACCTCTTGCCAACTGGGAGATAATCATACATGTGACAGCCGGTGCAAAAGACTGGAAAGTCTCCCTCTTGCTGCTGGACTATTTCCTGCATCATAATTTTGTTGATTTGTTATCGATTTAAAATTTCTAAGGGAGCAGGGATGTAAACCTAACCTAAAGTACTTAGTCTCTGGATGTATGTTATATGTGTCTGGCAATGACCCTCAAAATACTACAATTAATTTACCTATATCTTCCTAGTTACCAGAGCCGTTGCGTTCCTATGGCCAATATGGCCTTGGCCATAGGCGCTACAACCAAAGGGCGGGTCCTCAGCAAAAGAAAAACAGTGCTGCCCCGTCGAAATTGACAACGTGGTCAGTGCAGCCCCAGTGGAAACACTGCTGATTCTGGCGGGGCCGTGCTGCTTTTCCACTTACTAAGACAGTGTTTACCAGGCCGACGTAGGAGGCAGCAGCAGTCTCCTTCTTCAGCCCCTGTGGCCAAGGGAACAACTTCCAGCAGGGCACACTCCTCCTCCTCCTCAGGAGACCTGAGAGGGAGGTGCTACAGTGATGAATTGAAATGTGAACCTTGGGAAAAGGATCTGTAACTGTAGCGGGAACTGACATGGACTAGGAAGTAAACTGTTCTTGGCTGGAATTTACCATAGGTTTCGGAGGACTTCACTGCTGAAGAGAAGCAAGAGTGAATCTTCCTAGAGCTGTCCTGGATATTTTGTGATTGCGAGAAGGGGGAGAACTACAACTGCAGCTGAAGACTGGCAGGACCAGAGGGGAAACTGTGCCTGCTTGGTACTCAGTGTAGGGCTCGGGAAGTTTCATCGTACAGCAGGAGTGATCATCCCTTGAGCTCTTCTGGACATAGTGAGTGCTGGAAGAGACTGTGATTGGGATAAAAACATGTTTTTGCTTGATCGATTGAAGAAAATACTGGAGCTGAGAGATCTGGAGTGACATTTTGGATGAGAACGGTAATTTATCCTGGTTTTTCTTGCTGTTCTTTCAAATGTTTTCTTCTGAACAAATCTTGGTAAAACTATCTCTGCTGTGGAGCACAGGTTTGGTGTGGACAGTGGGTTATTTCGTGGAAAAGTCCTTGGCCCAGTTTTGGCCCTGCAGGTTATCCTTCCCCCCCCCCCAGCCTGAGGTACTTTTTTTCCCCCACCTTGGGAGAGCAGCGCCGGTGCTCCCTAAGGCTGAGGAAGTTGACTTCGGAGGAAACAGGAGGGGACACAAATGAAAACTCCAAGTGCCACAACCTCTTTCTCTATCTTCGTCCTCTGAGTCACTGTCTCTTCCCAACGATGAGAAAAATAGGAAAACCTCTTCTCCAAAATAGGAAGGGAAGTGATGGTGGGAAAAAAAACACTTCCTCCTATCCCAGGTAAACGTCAGTCCTCACCTTTCAGCAACCACAGTCCCCCACTGTTAACTGAATGCAGGGAAAAATGTAAATCCCTACCCAAACCCCTATGGCAGGGATGTTTGCCCTGATGAGTTGGGAGCAGGTCAAGAAAACAACCCAACTCTTTTAAAAATCAAAACATCTTCTTCTCTTCTCCTATTGGACTCTCCCTCTTCCAGGTCTGTGTAGGCAACAGGCAAGCAGGGTAATTTCCTACCTCTCTGACACAGGCTATGGGGCCTGAATTTGGGAAAAAAAAATCAAAACATTCCTTCAGCGCCAAAAAGAAACCTACAACCAACCACACTTTAAACGTTTTCCAACCGATTTATAAAGGGGAGCCCAGCATTCTAGGTGGGGAAAAATCCTAGAACATATATACCCTCTCCCTATAACTGGTCAAGGGCAAAACTATTGGTAAGGGAGCGAAGCAACCCGTATATCAAGGAATTGACAGGTCTCCAGACCAACAGTGGGAAACTCTGGGTGCTGTGGCAAAAGCAGGCTCAAGCAGGCCCGGAAGAATAGGCTCAGCCACATCTGAAGAAGCAGCATCGGGTCTGAGCAGCTGAAGGAGGAACATCAAGCTGCATGGGCTGGGAGGAAGAGGAGCAATGTTGGGCCCACATGGCTGAAGGAGGAGGAGCATTCAACCTCCAGAAGAAGACATGGACAGTGCTCGCTTCCATAGCAGAGAAAGAGGAGGAAAGCAGTTGGCCGCATTGGCCTGAAGGAAGAGGCTTCTGCTGCTCTGGGGTCCCAAGGAGAAGGCTGCTGTCCCTGGTGGGTCCTGAGGGAGCGAACGTGTCTGTGTTTGTGTAGGAGGAAGAAAAGCGAAAGTGTGAATGGGCATTGGTGTGAGAGTGAATGGGCATGTGTGTTTGGAAAAGGGAGATAAGTGAGTGAGCATGTGTGTGAGAGAGTGTGTGCCTATGGGAGACAGAAAAGAGTAAAAGTGCAAGTGAGGATGTGTGAGAATGAAGTTGTGAGCGTGTGAGAATGAGCCTGAAAGTGAGCATGTGAGTGTATTACTGTATGTGTATAAGAGTAAGTTTGTGCTTGTCCGGTCCCTCCCCCCACCCCCATCCATACTAATCTACCTTATATACTCGTGTATAAATTGATCTCATGTCAAGTCGAGGGTATTTATGGGTCCCAAAATTAAGAAATTTCTGTGACTCGTGGATAAGTCAAGTGTAAAACCTACGGGGACTTAGGACGATGACGAACTTGCGGTCGCTCAGGCGTGTCCTCTCTCCTCCCCTGCGGGGTCGCAGTGGTGCATTTTGAACCACGTGGATCTAAGTGTGTAATCAGACCCTGACTTGGGACATAAGTGATGACGTTAGCATGTAGGCCCAGCCATCTTGCTGCAGTGTTGGGGTTAAAGGGTTAACCTCTGACATGGCAGAAGAGGGTCTTTGGTGTTTTTTCCTCATGTTTTCAATCAGTTCTGCTGGTCTATAAGCTTCAGCAGTTATTTTGGCTAGCCTTGCAGAATGATCCTCTTTTTACCTATCTTTATTGCTGAGCCCAGACTGCTCTGGTCACTGTTATCTCCAGTTTATGCACAGCCTTTCTTTGTTTACTTATTTTACTTTTCAATAAAGTTTGGAGTTGAAGAAGGGGCCTCTTCTGTCTGTGAAGTAAATACTGAGTTAAGCTACCTGTTTAATTAGCTCATAGGAAACATGCCTCAGAAACAGAATAGTTAAAGGGCTTGAAGTAAGGAAGAGTCATTTACCTGGTGGTGGGATATGGAACAGAGGGCACTGTGCAGAAGGACTGAGTGTCCCTGTAACACATCCTGTCAGACAGGGACTGTGCAGAAGAGGTGAGTGTCCCCGTAACACATCTTGCCACGAGACAGCAGGAATTGGGCAGAAGGGCTGAGTGTCCTGTAACACATCCGGACTGTGCAGAAAGGCTGAGTGTCCCTATAACACATTCTGCCATGAGGCAGCCAAGACTGGGCAGAAAAGCTGAGTGTCCCTGTAACACATCCTGCTGTGAGACAGCAGGGATTATGTAGAAGAGCTGAGTGTCTTAAGCTAGTTTTAACTATTCCTGTATCCTTTGCCTTAAAAGAAAGGGTACTTTGCCTTGAGAAGATATGAGGAAACTGGGAAATTGATTTAAATAGGTGTTAACTAAAGTATTGTCTGAAAGGGAAACAAGCTGAGAGAATAACCTGGCAAATAACTGTAGTGTGAACCATCAAAGAATTTCAGCAGAAGGAATTCACCTTAGAAGAAAAGATCTATGGCAAAGCAGGAGCTTCAATCCTGTGGGTGGACTGAGAGTAGAAGCTGCATGTGCTAGTGACTGAACAAGATCTGTAAGTATTGCTTTGCTGGGAAATTATTTGTGACTTAAACCTTGGGAGAAAAGAGACATATGTGGGATTTTTTTGCCTTTAGAATTTAAATACCAGCTTATTCCTGTGTCTTTTTGTCCACCATCCTGCTCCCTCTCACCGCAAGCACATTCTGGTTTATAGACTGTAATCTGAATTAAAAGGATAAGAGGGAAATTTTCACCACAAATTTAGATAAAACAATGTAATGTTCCTGTCCTTATAAGTAAATTGACTAAAGCCCCTTTGCTGGTCATTGAGAACAAATATAAAATAAACCAAATAAATTTAATAATAATAATTTATTTATATTCCAGCTTTTGTGACACTTCAAAGCAGATTACATTCAGGTCTAGTAAGTATTTCCCTATCCCTAGAGGGTTTACAATCTACAAGGATCATTCAGAAAGCCACGCTAGGCCATTTACACTACAACAAATGCTTTGTATATCACAAGCCCCAGCACCATGCATATTTAAATGAGATTATTAACATGTAAATGCATACTAATTAGCTGATTGCTGATCAAAATCATGCAAATCAATTAACACGACTTCCCTAAAAAAAATCACAAGCTGCAATATTTTACATGAAGGTAGCTACAACTCAAGAGTTGTAGTTAACTTCCCCTCAGGAGCATTGGAACATTGACATCCTGATGCTCCTGGGACATGGCTTAAAGGGGTCAATATCCCCCAAGTCACTTCTCACCCCCCCCCCCCCCGAAAGTAATGAAAATGCCCTGGGCTCTGCATAGACTCTCTGTGCCCCCCCCGCCCCCCATCACCACTCCCCTGGAGTTGACTGTAGATTTAAAAAATGTTGTGGAAATTTTAAATCTGGTGCAAGCCCTACTCCCCACTCCCCAACCTCTCCCCTTCAATACGCAAATCCAGTCCCCCAAGGCCAGGGCCCCTACCCCACCCTAGCCCGCCCTCTGGACTCCCCTAACTCACAATTTTATACCCAGTGGCCCAGTGGGGGCCTGGAGCGCATGACGGGGCAACGAACACTGCTGAGCCTAGAGTAGAGGGTGCTCCAGGCCCTCACTGGGCCATTGTGGATAGAATTGTGAGCTGCGGTTACTGGAAAGTGGGGGGGAGGGGTCCCAGCTTCCAGAGGCCATAATTATTTATTGAAGGGAAAGGGGTTGGGAAGGGGGCTTGGGGGTGGGGCTTGCGCCAGACTTAAAATTTGTACACAGTTATTTTTAAATCTATGGCCACCTTCTGGGATGGCAGGAGGGGATAGATATATGCAGACCCCTACAGTTTATTCAGTAATTCTGGGGTGGGGGTGTGACTCAGGACTGTTGGCCCCTTTAAGCGATGGTGGTCCCATAATCCTGGGGGGCCATTGTGTGTTATAAAGGCGGCATTTACATCAGAGGTATTTTTCCCCATAGAGTTTTACTATGAAAAAATGGAAGTTCCATGGGAAAAATACTGTGGCTTAGTGAATGCCCCCCCCCTAATTTGTTCCTGAAGCAATGGAGGGTGACATGCTTTGCCCATGGTCACAAGGAGTATCAGTAGGATTTAGACCCTGGCTTCCTAGGTTTATAGCCTGCTGCTCTAATCATTAACAGGCCGATACAGTACAGTGCGCTCTGACGGAGCACACTGTTAACCTGCTCTTGGACGCGCGTTTTCCCTTACCCCTTATTCAGTAAGGGGCAGAAAACGTGCGTCCAACTCACAGCATCTAATAGCACCCTCAACATGCAAATGCATGTTGAGGGCCCTATTAGGTATGCGCGCGGGATACAGAAAGTAAAATGTGCAGCCAAGCCGCACATTTTACTTTCAGAAATTAGCGCCAACCCAAAGGTAGGCGCTAATTTCTTCCGGCGCTGGGAAAGTGCACAGAAAAGCAGTAAAAACTGCTTTTCTGTGCACCCTCCGACTTAATATCATGGCGATATTAAGTCGGAGGTCCCGAAAAGTAAAAAAAGTAAAAAAAAAAAAAAAAATTTGAATTCGGCCTGCGGCTGTCGGGCCGAAAACCGGACGGTCAATTTTGCCGGCGTCCGGTTTCCGAGCCCGTGGCTGTCAGCGGGCTCGAGAACCGACACCGGCAAAATTGAGCATCAGCTGTCAAACCCACTGACAGCCGCCGCTCCTGTCAAAAAGGAGGTGCTAGGGACGCGCTAGTGTCCCTAGCGCCTCCTTTTCCCCGTTTTTACCGCGTCACCTAATTTAAATAGAGAATCGCGTGCACCGGCGAAGGGCCGGTGCGCGCGCCGGGAGAGCGGGCGTTCGTCCGCTCTCCCGCGGACTTTACTGTATCGGCCTGTATGCTACTCCCCCACTCCAAGGCCCTGTATATTAGATTAATCCCTACTTCCTTTGCAACCTTAAATAACAATTCAGTAACATTAAGATGCAAATAGCAGTGTAGCTGAGATGAGGACTGTCCTGTGTTTTGCACCAAGTGCCGCATTTATGATTATCTACCTGTTGGTGAGAGGTTGTATGTGTGCCCTGGTGGAAAGAGTTCATGGCTGACAGAGAACAAATTCTATCTCTGGAAAAAAACATTCAGCGCGGGATTCGGGAGCCCTCGCCCAGCAGCATCACATCCCTCACCTGGGTTTCCATGGTAACAGAAAACCCATGCAAGAGGAAGGGACGGGGCCTGGGCCCGTCACTGCGTGAGGGCTCCCGGATCCTGCGCTGAATGTTTTGGGTTTTTTTTCCAAGTAACTGGTGCTGCAGATCTGCACCAGGACTCTGAGGTGAGGGAAGGATCTGGACAGATGAGGTCTAGGTCTAGGACCTCGTACTTTCAATGACCTGGGGGTGAAGGGAACATCTCCCTTTACTCTACAAACATACCTGAGAACTCTCCGGATTTGGCCAATACCGGAAATCTCCGGGCGCTGCAGCAAAACCAATCTGCTTGGACCCGGAAAGAAGAAAGAACGTCATTGGTCTTGCGCGGCTGAAAAAGGAGGAACTCGACAGTGATTTCTACCATCTCCGGACCTTTTTAACTCTTAACTTCGCTTCCTCGTGACACCACCTGCTCCTGCACAGCCTGTTTCCTGTATCCAGACACTTGCCCGCCCCAGCCTGTTTGCCTTGGCCAATCGACATTGCGATTTCCTGCCTGTGCATCAAACGAGGAGTAAGAAACAGGCAGCATCCACTTCCGCAGCACAGGAGGAGAAGGAAGAGGCTGCTGCTGCTCCAGGAGCCCAAGTTAGAGTCTGCTGTTGCTAGTGTGTTTTGAAAGGGGGGGAGAAAGCATGTCTGTGAGAGTGAGTGAGTGTGTATTTGTGTAGGAAGAAGAGATCTGAGAGTATGCAGGTGAGTAGGAAAGAGCTGAGTGCAAATGAGCATGGGTGTGAAAGTGAGTGGGCATGTGTGTATGGAAGAGGGAGAGGCGTGAGTGAGTGAGTGAGTGTGTGTGTGTTTTGATGGGAGGATGGCAGAAGTAAAGGTGTAAATGGACATGTGAGAATGTGAGAGAATGAGCAGTGTGTGTAAACATGTAAGAGTGTTTATAACAGCAAATTTGTGAGCATCCAGTCCCACTGTGCAGTTGCCACGCCCCCTCCCCCCCTGCTAATCCATGGTAATCTCAGGATGACTGGAAGTCAAAGGTTCCCAGGTATGCCTACAAATATTTCTGAGAAGGAACCCCCGCCCCCTCCATTGCCTATGGGTGCCAACTTATAAAAATGGGCCCTGACTGCAGAAAGGCTGTGTCCATGAAAAAGCAGGGACTGTGTCGAAGCATGGAGTCTCTTTTACCCCTTTATCCTTTTCATATTTGTCTCTCACCTTCATTGCCTTCTTCTACTCCTCCTATCTCCCTCCTGTTCCCCTCCTCTCTTTTACCACTTCACTGCAGGGCTGAATTAAAGTGGCGTGCGCCCATAGGCAACTGGAAGTGGAGGGGACGATCTCCCCTCCCTCCCCCAATCACCTCTGCCCAGATCCCTCCCATTTCAAAGCATCCTCCTCCACCCCAAAACTTCCATCTCCAGAGCACGGTGCAGGCTCTAGGCAGCAGCAGAAGCAACTTGAGATTTAAAAAATAATTCAGCGTGGGGCCTCCTGCAGACCCTGCCGTTCTGAAAGACTCCACAGTGCCCTGCCCCTTGAGTGGGTTTCCAAGGTAACAGGAAGCCTGTATGGAAGGACGAAGGTGAGGAGTCCCTGGGCCCTGTCAGTGCATGAGGCCTGAAGTAGGCCCTGCACTGTTTTGTTTTGTTTTTTTATCTTGAGTTACTGCCTCCACCGCTGCCACCTGGAGCCAGTGCTGCTAAGAGAAGGGAAGAGACTCTACAGCAGCAGCAGGCCCTGGTGAAGGCACTTGTCTTATCAAGATTAGACTACTGTAACTCACTATTCTTAGGCCTTCCTGCAAATATAACAAGACCATTGCAACTTCTGCAGAACTCTGCAGCTAGACTCTTGACAGGTACCAGAAGATCTGAACATATCACCCCAATATTAAAAAAACTTCACTGGCTGCCGGTCAAATACAGGGCCCAGCATAAAATCTTATCACTAAAACACAAAACCCTCTACAATGAAAAAACTGAATGGCTAACCTCTTCACTTCACTTCCACACCCCCTCAAGAACCACCAGATCATCTGGAACAGGGATGCTACCAATTCCTTCCCCCAATATTGCCCACCTATCTCTATTGCTGGACCCCCTTCTATGGAACTCCATCCCGCAGGAATTATGACTAGAAGCTGACATCAAATTATTTAAAAAGGGGATTAAAACTTGGCTTTTTTAAACAAACCTAAACAAGCTTTTTAAACAAGCCTACCAAGAGCTGTTAGCATAATTATCTTACACTTCTGATTTAATACCAAGGTAATGTATATTTTTATTTTTATCATATTATCTGTACCCTAACTATACTACCTCTCTAACAGCCCGATACTGTAAAACCGCGGGAGAGCGGATGAACGCCTGCTCTCCCGGCGCACGCACCGGCCCTTGGCCGGTGCGAGCGATCCAGTATGCAAATTAGGCGACGCGGTGCAAACGAGGGAAAGGAGGCGCTAGGGACGCGCTAGTGTCCCTAGCGCCTCCTTTTGGCCTGGAGTGGCGGCTGTCAGCGGGTTTGACAGCCGATGCTCAATTTTGCCGGCGTCGGTTCTCGAGCCCGCTGACAGCCACGGGCTCGGAAACCGGACGCCGGCAAAATTGAGTGTCCGGTTTTTGGCCCGACAGCCGCGGGCCGAATTCCAATTTTTTTTTTTTTTTTTTTTTACTTTTTTTTACTTTTGGGGACCTCCGACTTAATATCGCTATGATATTAAGTCGGAGGGTGCACAGAAAAGCAGTTTTTACTGCTTTTCTGTGCACTTTCCTGGCGCCGGAAGAAATTAGCGCCGACCTTTGGGTCGGCGCTAATTTCTTAGAGTAAAATGTGCGGCTTGGCTGCACATTTTACTTATTGGATCCCGCGCGCATACCTAATAGGGCCATCAACATGCATTTGCATGTTGAGGGCGCTATTAGGTGCCGCGGGTGGGCCGCGTGTTTTCCTCCCCTTACTGAATAAGGGGTAAGGGAAAACACGCGTCCAGAGCAGGCTGACAGTGCGCTCCGACGAAGCACACTTTACTGTATCGACCTGTAAGTGTTTGCATTTTGATTATTTAGCCTACTATTTAGTTTGCTATGTTAGTTATATTATGAAATAATGGATTTACTTCTTTCTTCTTTGGAAATGCAAATAATTTTAAATGATTAATTGCTAACTACCATAAACCGATTTGATATGCTTGCATGAAAAGTCGGCGTATAAACATTATTAAATAAAAATAAAATAAATGGCAGCGGCAGCAATGTTCTGACACCTGTAAAACCTTGGCACCGGAGGCAATTGCCTAATGCCTAAATTTGAGCTCGCTTCACTGGCCCTGCTTAGCTCTCCCTGCTACTGGCTGTCCTTGTTCCTTGCTTTTATTTTTTTATCCTTGATTTCCTCTTTTGTTGCATCTTCTTTTATCATCTCTCCTCCCTTCGTTCTCTGCTCCACACGCCAGAGAGCCCTGCTTGGGCAGGCATGAACTGCAGCCTCCTGGCTACATTTTCCATTTGTTTCCTGGGGTGGGGGGTGTTGTAGGAGCATCAGTGAGCTATTAATATTATGGAGGTGGGGGGGGGGGGGGGAGTTATGTATTTCTCCTGGCAGAGAGGGGCTTAGGTAACATCGGAGACACGCAGAATCACGAGCCTGTTCCTGACTGCTTGCGCTGGAAGATGAGGGGTGGGGAAGTAACTTTCATTTCTAGCCCCCCAGCATCTCCTTGGGTGAGCAAGAGCTGGGGAGTACTAAGGAAGGCAAGAGAACACAGCTCCTGCCTCAGACACAAGACCTGGTTCACCACTCAGCAGGGATACCATGGGGGTCCAGTCTCCAAAAAGGGACCATGGAGTGGCCATGTCCCCCCCTCGGCCAGTGAACTGGTACTGAGATGGCTGGACTAGTTAAGAAGGATTAACCAAATGGCTTCAGGCCATCAGGGGGCAAGCTGAGCCAGCCCTGTTGCAGCACATCACATGTGCCGTTCCTAGAATGGGAAGAGAGAGATGGAATCACTGCAGGAGACAGACTCGGAGACTGGTGCAGAGCAGAAGTAGGATGCTTCTCCTTATTACCGACCAGACAGAAAGGAATATTCAAATTCTGGTGGCCCTCCATTACCAAACACTTTGTGACTTAACACAAAACCCTGCAAAAAAAAACACATTCAGCACCTATGTAGAAAACCTGCCATCCTATAACAGCACTTATTGCCAGAACTCAAACAACAACAACCTATGAAACCGCAGCATTGCAAATAGAACAGGCCCTAGAACCCAATACACCTTCTCTTGGGAGATGCATCTTGGAAAGTAAAACAAGCTGGATTGCTAATGATCCCTACACAGAAACTACATGCTAGCCGATTCCCTCACCTTGGTCACACATGTGGCACACAGACTGACCCTCACCAAATACAGAATAAGGGACCACAAATTAGAAATAGAAACATGTAGACAAAACTGAACTGGAAACCCCAAGAAGTCAGACTCTGCACTCAGCACTAGAAATAGAAACCGAAACGCTTTTCCAGCTGTGCTGTGCAAAATACAAAGAGATCAGAGATAAACATTTCTAAAGTTGACAAGAAAATCAAAGACATCCCACAAAAGAATGAACAGGAAAGGTTCTGTGACATCCTGGGGAAAAGAAGAAGAACAGTAGCAAAATATATGGTATTCTTCCACCAGGCCAGAAACATAATCTGGGAAAGCAAAACCCAGCATCCATCAAGCAGAGACCAAAACCAAAAACAGAAAGCATGTATTCAAAAGTGATCCCACATGGGGGCAATTTTCTAAGGGAAAGAGGCCTTTGCTGATGGAAAAAAAATGTCCTTTGAGAATTGGCCTCATTTCCTGCCGCTCACTAGAGCAAGGAAAAGTATGAGCATTGTCCATAGGCATGGCATGCCAAAACACGATCCTGGTCCGGTCACTCTTCCACAACATTGGCCAAGCACAGTGGATTACCTTTCCACAAGATCGTGGAAGAGGTTTTTACCCAAAGTTTCTGCTAAGAAATTGTAAATATAAACCATACACGTGGTGGAAGAGAAATGTTTCAAATAAATAAATAAATGTGATTTTTGCATTAAGGCTAAAAGTAGACTTGGCGGGTACAGCTGTATACGACAGCACTGTCTATTATAGCGCATGTTTGTATCAAATGTTATATAACCTGTTTAGAACTTATTTTATAGGTTCAGTTTTTAATAAATAGCTACTGTTTCTTTTTTTTCTTTTTTTTTGGGTCAGAAATATAATCTGATCAGAGACAATACTGAACATCACCAGAACCCAGGAACTGTCTGTGTTGTTTCTATTCTGTACCTTGTAATTCTTTCCTCTTACCTCTTAGTCTGATTTATTCTAAGTCTATGTGGAAAATCTTTGATGAATCCTGCTGTTTATCTATTACTGTGGCAACACATGTATGTTCTCCTGACAATAAAGTTTCTTGAATCTGAGAGAGGGAGTGAGAGACAGCTAAAGAGAGACTATTTGTATTGCCCACGTTATAATAAAGGAGAGAGGAATCACCACACACCATAAGCTGAGGAGAGTGAAACAAGAGGTCAGTCGGTATCCCTTGGTCACTGACCGCTGGCCGACTTCTCGTCGTCCTTGCTCTGGCCATTCTGCCTCTTACTGTCCTGCTTCTGGCAGAGGCGCGTGGAGGTGGCGGCGGCAGCGGCTACAGCCTTGAAGCTACGCTTACGCTTCTGGACATTCTGCTCCGGGTGGAAGAGGATGATGTAGGCTTTGGGAACGTAGAGCATGCCCAATGAAACCGAGGCACTCAGGCTCATGGATACTGTCAGCGTAACTGTCTGGATGTAGATCTGTGGAGAACGGGCCACAACTCATCACATTAGTAAGAACAAGAATGGTTTTTTTTTCTTTTTGCATCAGTGCCTAAACTTGACCCCTGAGGTGTTTTAGGGTTTGCAGCACTTTTCAAAGGGCTGTCAGCCCTCTGTAGAGTAGCAGCTAAAATCTACAAAGAAAAATGTTATAATTGGCACAGTGATACAGAAGAGCTTTTTTTTGTTTTTTTAATAATGAGAGATGTCATATTTCTCCCATGGTTGAAGTACAACTTTGGGATTATTTATCCAGTAACAGCTGTCAGCATTGTCTCTCTTCCATTCTGTTTAGCCATATTTCTCTCTCTCCTCTGTCTCTTTCTTTTGAGAATTAGAATTGAGACACAGGGAGGTAAAGTGACTTCTCCAATGTTACATATAGAGAGTCAATGACAGAGCCAGGGATTAAAATCAAAGCTGAGATTTAATGCAAAAAAAAAGAAAAAGCTGCCGTTTCATGCATTTGGCATACAGAAATCCAAGGAAGACTTGCAGGATACAGGGTGAGATACTGATGTACACCAAGTAGGAGAGAGACCTCAAGGTCGGGGGCTGCTGCCAACTCCCAAGAAACATTTTTAGTGACAGATTTATTATTTTCTGCTGATAATCCAACTTTTTTTCTGGCTCTCTCTCTCAGGTCTGCTAAGTGGAGGGTGAAGGAGAAACCTCTTGGATGATCAGCTGAGCCGAGGAGCGGGTTGCCCCCTTTCCTACCACTGGACAGGTGCCATCAGACTCTTCTTGGACCCCCTGCCCCTGTCTTTCTCTGCTCACACCACCTCCCTCTCCCTCTAACCAGTGCACAGCTTCAGCAGCTTCCAACCCTGTTAGAGGGACACAGAAGGGAGACACAGTCAGGGTTGCCAACTGCTGGTTAGACCTTATGGATTGGTCCATGTTTTGGCTGTTTTGTTTTTTTTAATGACAGCCTCATAAACTTGCACTCAGTTGGCATTCCTGCTTGGGGTGAACATATCTGAGGATCTCAAGGGAGTAAAACAGCGTGACAAAATGGTGGCCAAAGCCAGAGGAGTGCTAGGGTGCTTCGGGAGAGGGATAATCAGCAAAGGAGTTCTGGACAACCAATATTGGTTTGAAATACTTTTTTTCTTACGCATATACAATGGATACAACTATTGTACATGTTACACAGGGATTCATGCATATGAGTACATGGAAAATTACACAGAATACACAGAGATACGCAGTATACCGGGGTGGGCAAACTATTTTTTTAGGTAGGGCCACACTGTGGCTTTCGCCTGCATCAGGGGATGGGCGATGCCCCTCAGAACTACAATCACAAATCCTGTGTGAAATTCTGTCATGATTCTTCCTGTGCCTCTTTTTTTTTTTTTTTTTAATAAATGCCTCATCTTGCGCCAGAGGGAAATGAGAGAAGAGGAAGGGAAGGAGCACCACGCTGATGTCCTGAGCAGCCTGTCTGACGCCATCTTTGTCTCCTCCGACCTACCTTCTGGCCTCACATCGTCATCAAAGACCCAAAATGAGGCAGTGATGCGTGCGATAGGACACTGAACTAGAGTGCCAGTGGGTTAGAGACAATGAAGATTGAGTTGAGGTAGGTGAGCCAGAAATAAAGGGGAAAATGGGCTGGTTCTAGCCTGCAAGTTAGTTTGCCCACCGCTGTAGTACACATATGATATATACATGCAATCAATATATATATGTATATAGACACACACAAAGAACATGATACATATATGTACTTGTAACATATCATGTACACATGAGATATATATATAAATAGCATCAAATATTGGAAAAAATGTGATCCCCTCAAAACAGCAAACACCAGCTTATACCTGAAGAACACTCAGACAAATTTTATAAACATATCAAAAAATATTTTTATATAAAATGTTTTTGTAAATATCTCCTAATAGCAATATTATAGTCTTACAGTAAGAAATTTCTTAACCTATATGAAATAGCCAGTTCATAACTCTGCCACTCTAGCTGTATTGCAAGCATAGCACTTTATAACATTGCTACGTAAGCTGACTTCAAGTTGTAATGATCACTGGCAAAAAAAAAACATCCATGTGAGAAACCATCTGACAAAAAATTAAACTGTGTGCCAAGCCAGTATAAATGGCTAATAAATTTGGTGTATACCAGTTATTGTATCTTGCTTCTTCACAGACAAAATTACTCCTTATTATATAGAAACCCATCTACCGGCTGTCACAGAAAAATCCCCTTATGTTATTATAGATATTAGAACAAAGACCTCGATAAAGGCCTCCATTTCACCTCTTACGAGGCTTCTTCAGGGAGCCTTTATAAAAATGAAGTTCCAAACGTATCTGCCAGCTTCCACTCAAAAGCATGGGGATGTTATAGCTGCATTGGCTTTAATCATTCAACAGCGTTTGAACATTGAGAGCAACAACAAAGACCTCCATTTCTCCTCTTACAAGGCTTCTTTGAGGGAACTGGATAGAAAAAAAAGCCAAACTTATCTGCTGGCTTCCCCTTAAAACCGCAGGAATATTATGGTTGTGTTGGATTTCTCTCTCAATAGCACCTTTGTTCTAATATCTATGTTATATAACATAACGGGATTTTTCTGTAACAGCTAGTATATGTGTATCTTAGGAAATGGCGCGGGCTATCCATTGCTCCTTCCATGTGACAGGGGCCGACCAATGGCACCAGTAGCCCCCGTCACATGGTAAGGGCAAAGAGCCACTGGCGCCATTTTGATTAGTGGCAGCCGACGGCCCAAGAGGGAGAGATCGCTCCCGGGACCCCGCCGGACCACCAGGGCTTTTAGTAAGTCTTGGGGGGTGAGGGGTTGTATTTAAATAAATCTGAAGGGTTGGGGTGGGGGGATTTTTGTGGTTTTGGCGAAAATTGCTGAAAAAGAAAACCCACGACCCGTTGGAAAACGAGGTTTCTACGGGTCGCCCGACCAGACAGATAAAAGCGAAGCACATCTCTATATATACTATTGAATAATTTTGTATATGAAGAAGCAAGATACGACAGTTAGTATATGCCGACTTTATTAGCCATTTCTATTGGCTTTGCATGTGATTTAATTTTTTGTCAGATGGTTTTTCGCATGGATATTTTTTGCCAGTGATGATTACAACTTGAAGTCAGCTTACATAGCAATGTTATAAAGTGCTATGCTTGCATGACAGCTACAGTGGTAGCGTTATGAACTGGCTTTTTCATACAGATTAAGAATTTTTTTTACTGTAAGATTACACTATTGCTATTATGGGATGTTTATAAAAACATTTTTTTCATATAAAAATGTTTTGCTATGTGTTTTATATTTTACATATATTGCTTTGTGTATATATATATATATATATATATATGCTGAACTGCTTAATCCACCAGAGAGGATTAGTTTTGTAGATTTGTGTTTTTGTTTATTTTTTTTATCTGAATCATCTCACTATTGACCTGAAATCGTAAGAAGATCTCACCCATGATTGCTCTAGTGAAGCCTTATCCATGTTAGAGCAGCAGTCTATGGGGGTAATTTTCAAAAGGATTTATGCACTTAAAACTGGGTTGTATGCATGTAAATGCACGTTACACGGGTAAATGGACTTTTGAAAAGTGCTACAATATCTGCTATTGAACTGTCAATAGGTTTTATGAGTGCAAGTGCACTTTAAAGGTGAATTTTCAAAACACTATGGGGTAGATTTTAAAACATGCACACGGTTCCCAGTGCGCGCACCTGCACGCGCCAATTTTATAAGATGTGTGCGCTTGTGCGGGCGGCGTGTGCAGGGGGGGGTGAATTTTAGTAAATTTTGTGCAGCGATGCAATCAGGCCTTCCCCCGATCCCTACCCCTCTGCCTATCCTTCCTTCCCTTTCCCCTCTCCACCCCGACCCCTACCAACCTACCTGAACATTTTTTTTATTTTTCCACTTGCTGCTTCTCCCGAGCAGAATTAGTTTGTGTGTGCCGGCAGACGGCCAACATGCGCTTCCCTGGGACAGCGGTTAAATTGGTGACATTTCAAGCTAATGCTGTCATTCGATATAACTTAAAGATGTAATTTATCACAACGATGTCACCCCCTGATGCAGAAACATTGGTTTCAAAATGCAGAACATTTTGGGATGGGACGTGTATTCTTTGCACAAAGATAAGTTTTTGAATGCACTAAGAAAAAACTTTGAAAAAAATCATACAGTATGCCAGATGATTATTTATAAGACAATGAAGGTCTAAGTACTAGTAGTGTCTATTATTATGATGGCATAAGTAAATATATATTGCTTTGTGGTAAAGTGTTTCTTATAGTATAAGTGATATTAAACCTGTTTATTGTATGCTATTGGCCAGGTAGGAGGTCTGGGTGAACTGGGGGGGGGGGAGTTCAGGCTGAAGAACCAGGAGAGTCTCGATGACCTGGAGAAGGACTGGGCGAACTGGTAGACTGACTGGTAAATTGGTAATTTCCTTCATGCAAACATCTTTTAAAATTGGCCGTCTTATACTCGTAAATCCTATATATGCAAATATGGCCTACTTTATATTCATGTGTGAGACTTTAACCTCCAGGCAGACACAACACCGAGAACCTTAGCTTGTGAAATGTTTTTAGAAGCAATGGAAGTCCTGGGATGGTCACAATTTGTCTCGAAAGCCACTCGTAAAGCAGACCACACTCTAGATCTGATATTTGCAAATACTAATAATTGCCTAATCAATACCTTGCACACGATAGTGCCCTGGTCTGATTACTAATTAATAAAAGCAGAAATAGCCTTCATCAACCAAAGCCATAATAATATAGATAATAAGCTTACTTTTACCTTCAGGAAAAAGATAAAGAGACAGAAGCACTTGCTGAAACATTAGAAAATAAGATCCATGAACTAAATCAAACCAATTCCACAATGGCATTTGATTTTTGGGATAAGTTAGTCAATGCTATAGCTGAAAATAATTTTTGTCTGGACAGGGCTAAAACTCCAAACATATAAAGCCCTGGTACAATGATGAATTACAAAGCACTAAACAGTAGGGATGTGCATTCGTTTGCGACAAAATAGGAAATAGAGATGATATTTCCTATTTCGTTAGGTTTCGGGGGGGGGGGGGGGGCGATGAAACAATAAGAAAACCCACAACATTTCTTGTGATTTTCTTATCATTCTTGGGGGGGGGGGGGTGAGAAAGGGCATATTAAAAAAAAACCCAAACCCACCCCAACCCTTCAAATTTAATTAAATTGCAACCCCCACCCCCCACCCTCCTAACCCCCCCCCCCCAAGACTTACCGAAAGACCCTAGTGGTCCAGCGGGGGTCCCGTCGGGCCATCGACTGCCACTAATCAAAATGGCGCTGATGGCCCTTTGCCCTTACCATGTGACAGGGGCTATCGGTGCCATTGGTCGGCCCCTGTCACATAGTAGGAGCAATGGATGGCCCGCGCCATTTTTTAAGATGGCGCCGGCCATCCATTGTTATCCTAGGGAGTGTTTTAATTACAAGAATCATCTAGGAAGAAAAATAATGGGAAACAGAACAATATATTAACTTGTGTAATGCATTATAATTCCAATTCATGGCGTGGGCCATCCATTGCTCCTACCATGTGATAGGGGCCGGCCAATGGCATGGATACCCTGTCACATGCTAAGGGCAAAGGACCATCGGCGCCATTTTGATTAGTGGCAGCCGACAGCCCGAGAGCGGGAGATCGCTCCCGGGACCCCCACTGGACCACCAGGTACTTTTAAAAAGATTTGGGGGGGGATCAGGAGGGTGGGGGAAGCTAAAGGATGTGTTTTAAAGGGTCGGGGTGGGTTTAGGGGTTATTTTTGTGTGCCATTTTTCCCGCCCTCCCCCAAATCAATAAGAGAACCTCACAAACAATTTCATGGGGTTTTCCTATCGGTTTCGGGGAGCCCCCGATTTTCAGTCGGCAGAAAAACGATTCACATCCCTAATATATACAATATACATACGTACGCAAATCCTTTTGAAAATTATCCCCTTTGAGTGTAAGACAACTGTTGTGACAGAAAAGAAGCTCAGGCAGTATAAATTTTGCAATAGTAGCACATCATTCTTGAGCAAATAGCCCAAAATGACATCTCCTGCCACAGGCAGATCAAAGTATAAAGTGACCTGCTGAGCCACTCACATGTTCACAGAAACCAAGCCAAGTAGCAATCATGGTCATCTTCAAATTCAATGAATACCATATATATGTATACATGAAGTCCACAACATATAGGACACACACAATGTGAGCCTCATTCTTTTATCATACATATACAATCCATACATAATATGTAATACATCATACATGTATGATATGTATAAGAAAGTGAAACTGAAGTGCATTATAAAGTTACACATGCAGGATATGAGGTAAAAACACAACAAAGTTATGAGGAAAATGCTGTTCTAGGGATTTGCTGATCTATGGGCTTCAGATGAAGATCATTTGGGGGTTCAGGATGGAATTATTTTTTTGGGTCACTATGCTGCGGCACAGACTGTGTTTTATTCCATCTTCCCCTGGGTTACCATGTAGAGAGAGCTGTCAGCCAAGCAGAATGTTAGACTCAATGGCCCAATGGTCTTCTTTCAACCTAACCAGCTGTATACAAAAATGCTTAGATAATATATAGAATTATCCACATATATGTTACACCTCATATAGTCTATACATAATGGGCCGGATTTTAAGACACAAGCACGGGTTACGCGCGTTACGCATAACCCTTTTAAAATCCGCCCCAGTATGCAGTATGCAGTTCTGACTTGTTAAGTAGCTGCCCCAGGAAAGCGGGGTAGGAATCCAGGGTTGGGAGAAGAATAGATACCATATCAAGGGGTCTTGCAGATTTTGGTTTTCCCTATTTTTCGGTCATGCTACAGATTCACTCTCTCCCTTTTGTGTATGTGTCTATGTGTGGTTTGTGTGCCTGGGCATATGTGTGTTGTGTGTGTGTGTGTGTGTGTGTGTGTGTGTGTGTGTGAATATCTGGGGCTAGGCCTGTGCCACTTTGCAGTTGAGTGTCTGTAGCTGTATGGTGTGGCACAGGAGCGGTAGGGACCTGCTACGTTCAGTTGGATTACCAGTTTAAAACTTAAATAATAAGCAGCATTAGTGGACTTGGCACGGAAATAAAGGACAATAAACCAAAGTATAATATTGGACTAACAATATATTTCTTGACCAGCTTTTGGGAGCTAACACCTTCTTCATTAGGTCAAAACAAAATGAGAAAGTTGGAGCAAAAGATAACGTTGCCTGAACATACAAGTGAATCACAGATTGCACTACAATGGTAGTTTGAATGTCATGGAGGAAGTGGGCAGTTGGGGGGGGGGGAGATTGGATGTATTAGAGTGATGATAAGATGAACAAGAGACATGAAATTAAATCTGGTAGCAAGTTAAAAACCCCAGGCCTCCATTAAGTCCTGCTATCAGGATTGTTGCCGGGCTAAACAGTGCCCCGTGCGGTCATGGAGGCAATGGAAGCCCTCCGATGACATGGCCTACACAGGAGCTCATTTTGGCTACAGTAATGACAGTGGCATCGCGGTGCGCCAGTGCCCTGGGCGAGCAGGCGTCTTGCCCGCCCCTTCCGAATGCCCCTGCCTATTAATTTACTGTTGAAAAGTTTGATTCTTTTAAATTTCCAACTGTCTTACATTCCTGGATTGCGCTGAATCGCCCTTTTAGCACCCTGATTATGAGGTCATCGATACAGTGGTCTGTACCACCACGGAGGTGTCGCCTCTCTCTTCTTTGAAATGTGTAATTTTATGTCTGTGTAAGTTTTGTCTGGCCTTTAACTTCTTGCCTGTTTCACCAGTGTAGCGTTCTTCTTGACATTTTCTAGACTGAATAATACATACGACACTGGAGGAGGAGCATGAATAAGCTCCCGTTATGTTGAATGTCTCTCTCACGTGAGTAACGTGGGGGGGTTCCCTTGAAAGGCGCTGGCATGGTTTGCAGTGTGGCGACTTGCAGGGTTCTTGTGCCAGTTTCTTCTTTTTTCAGAGTTTCTATTCGAAGTTTGCTTCTCACTAGTTTTTGTTTCAGGTTCAGTGATCGCTGGAAGGCTCATTTCAATGGAGAAGGAAACATTTCTTTTAGTGAGTTATCCTCTGGAAGTAATGGTTGTAGGCCTTTCATGATATTTGGTAAAATTTTCCAAGGATGCATGTTACTACAAGGGGGTACTCGCTTTGTGCTTTTCCTTTCTTTGTACTGCAGTAGCTCTACCCTGAAGGTGCAATCCTTCTGTAGATGATTTTAGGGCTGTGGCCCGTTTGAATGAAGGATTCAGTCAGGACTTTGAGGTGGTTTTTTTCCTCGTCTTTGAGTTCAGAACATATATGGTGATAACCATATGGCTTGACTCTGTATAATGGACCTTTTGTATGTGAAGAGTGGAAGCTGGAAACTGTGAAGGGAGCTGCTGGTTTTCTTCTTTTCTTCTTCTTTTAATCTTTACTTAATTTTCGAAAAAACATACAAAGTTAAACTTTGATCCAGAAACCAGCATGGGACTCAAAGCATTAACACAATTTAGAAGAAATACAAGTAGGTAATTACACTCACCCCATTACCAAAGAAATAATGAGGAGGAGAAGTACAGAAATAATGGAGATGAACAGGAGAGATACATCGGCATCAGAACGGGGCAGGCTGCAGGGACCACGGCCCCTCCAACATTTGGCCGACCTGTACCATTTCTAAGCCGCGTTGTTCAGGCCACAGCAGTGACTCCTCTCTTCCCCAACCCAGTTGCCTAGTGCTCTAATCTTCCCCCTTCCATGCAGTTTTCTCACGGCAGAAGTAAAGCCATAACCTTAAATAAGTAGCGGCAGTACACGTGAGCCCTCTTCATTGGCGGAGCTCCTTCCCTTGCTGTCACTGCTGCCGCCGGTGGGAACTTCCTTCTCTTGCTGCTGCCCCGAGCCACAGGAGCTGCCTTCATCATTGCTGCCCCTGCCAGACCTGTATTGCCTCTGCTGCGGCCCTCGATAGTGGGGGATTCACACTTACAGGGATAGGTAAGTGGATGGTGGTAGATGGAGGACTGGGAAAGCTGGGGAACGGAGGCTGGAGCTGGTTGGAAGAGAGGAAGGGGAAGGATGGGGCTACAAGGGAGAAACAGCAAGAGGACGGGAAGAGTTATGAGCAGGGAGAAGAAAGAGCAAGAGCTTAGAGCAGGGGAGAGGTGGAGGAGGGAGGGTTAAGGGGAGAAGAGGCAGGGGTATAGAGGGGATGGGGCAATAGAAGAAAGCAAGGGTGGATAAAGAATGAGGGGAGAGGACAGGGCAGGGGGTAAGAGCAATAGGGGGTGGGGATGGGGAAGAAAAGGGGTTGAAGGGAGGAGGATGGGGGAGAGAGGTGGGGGGCTGAAATGGGGAGAGGTGAGGCCTGGGAGCAGAGGGAAGATGCTATTGGTAGGGGAAAGAGAGGAGAGAACTTTTCCTTTGTCCCCAGTCCCCTCCTCTCTCTCCCCTCCCACCTGCCCCTTCTCCCAGCTCTCCCACCTCCCTTCAGCCCCATTTTATTTCCCACCCTTTAATTTCTTCTCTTGCCCACACCTCTTCCTTTGGCCTACCTCCTCCTCCTTATTTCCTTTGCTCATACCCCTCTTGCTCTCTCTTCTCCCTGCTTTCACTCCTCCCCCCTCATCTTGTTCTCTCTCTCCCTCTTCCCCCCTCCCCTACCCACCTCCCTCAAGAAAAAGGCCAAAGGCTTGGCAGCCTCAGTAGAATGCTGGTATTACGTGGGGGCCGCCAAGTCTTTATTGTTTTTTCTTCTGGGGGTTGTGAGTGGGTTTTATGTTTGGAGGTCGCAGAGCATTCATCAATTTTCTTATAGTGGGGCAGGTTTCTCCCCTCAGCTACCTCCCATTTTTTCTTTTTTTATTATTTAATCTTTATTGAGTTTTATAATAAACAAAAGACAGTATCAACATGTCATGGAATTTCCAGGGAATATCATTACAAATATTTCTCCAGTAATACAAACCACTAAGTGGTATACATCTATTTAACTTATCCCTGCGGTTACTATGCAAATAAGGGAGAACAAAATGAAAATTGGAGCAATCATACTATGTATATCTCAAAAAACAGGAAAGAGAGAAATTGCGGTACTTATTACACATTGGCACTTCTAACAGAATCCTCCCCATTATCCCCAGGTGAATTTAGAAATTTCTCTAACTGGTCAGGTTCCATACAAACATAACGTGCATCATTTATTTTCATAATACATTTTTGCAGGGAAATCTTATAGTTATCAAAGCTCCCATCTGGCGAGCTCTGGAACATAGTGCCAAGAACTTTTTACGACATACCTGCGTGGATCTCACTATATCAGGGTAAATCCAGATTTTTTCCCCCAAGTACATTTTATTATGATTTCTAAGAAATAATCTGACAATTAGGGTATCATAGGTAGGTATCATAAATCTGACAATTAAGGTCCCTCTTTTTTCTACTTGTTCTTCTTGTGTAGTTTCTAAGAAACCAGTTAAATCTCTTACGCCTGCTCTCCCAGCACGCACACAGGCCACTCTCCTGTGCGCGCGATTCAGTATTTTAATTTATTTTAATTAGGGCCGGCGGTAAAAAGAGGCACTATGGACACTAGCGCGTCCCTAGTGCCTCTTTTTTGACAGGAGCGGCGTCTGTCAGCGGGTTTGACAGCCAATGCTCAATTTTGCTGGCGTCAGTTCTCAAGCCCGCTGACAGCCACGGATTCGGAAACTGGACGCCAGCAAAATTGAGCGTCCAGTTTTTGACCCACGAGCCGTGGGCCCATTTCAAATTTTTTTTTCTATTTTTTTTACTTTTTTTTAACTTTCGGGACCTCCGACTTAATATCGCCATGATATTAAGTCGGAGAGTGCACAGAAAAGCAGTTTTTACTATGTTTTGGACACGCGTTTTGGACACGCGTTTTGGACACGCTATTACCCCTTACTGAATAAGGGGTAAAGCTAGCGCATCCAAAATGCGCGTCCAATCACGGGGTAACAGTGCGCTCCAGCGGCCTGTTAATGGGGACTCCATCTGAGGCAATTCCACTTGAGTATTCACATTCATACCATCTTGTCTTTGGTCATTGAGGAAATACATTTTTATAATATTCGGTAATTCTCCATTAGGCCGTCTGACTTGTAAATACTTTTTAAACTGCTCTTTAGGATAAATTAATTTACATTTAGGAAAGTTAAGTACCCGCAAATTATAGCGTGCATTATTTTCCAGGTTCTCCATCCGCTTTTCAAGTCTTGAATCTCCTTGTCTTAAATTTGCTTGCACAGATTTCATCTCTTGGATTTGCGAATCCATCTCTTGGATCTTATTTGTATGATTCAACACCACCGGATTCACAGCGTTTAACTGTGTTTATGAGTCTTTAATCACAGTGGTTAAAGACAGAATTGCATTTTCAAGCAAAGTTAAGGCACTCCACACTGTTTCCAGAGTCACCACCGAAGGTTTTTCAAGTAGCTTTAAAGGCAAACTTTTTGTTGTTCCATGGTTTCCTTGGGGTGTTCCATCTGACTCCTTTCTTGTGTAGGCCCCACTGGAAAACTTCCATCAGCACTACAAAGTCCTCCAATATTAGCCTCACACAGGACGATTAACACATCACCGCCCTGGGACTGCCCCACTGGGCAGACGGCTGGGGCCCCCTCGATGGCCGCTTCCCCACCAAACGACATCCGTCCATGGTTTAGAGTCGGGCCCACCAGGCTGGAATGGACAGGAGGAGAGGGAGTTGCCGGGGCTCCGGGGCTCAAGGATATCTCGCCAAGCAGCGTTAGAGCCTGCTCCCCCCTCTGACGCTGCAGATGGCTCTCCCGAAGCATTTCCCACAGCGGCAAAGAACTCCCTTATTCTCGTCTATTGTAGGGTAGGTGTCTGGGAGGTCGAGGATCCTTCCCTCACCTTACCCTTTCTTTTTGTATGCGGCATATTTCGAAAGGCAGGTAAAAAAATTGACGAGTCAGAAGAGCCCTCTAACCGGCGGCCATTTTGTTCTCCCACCTCCTCTTTTTTTCTGCCCTGTCCCTTCCTCTCTCTCTCTCTCACCTGCCATCAGCCCCCCTGCCCCCAGCATCACACCTCTTTCCCCATTCCCCTCTTCACCCTTCAGCCCTTCCTCGCTCCCCCATTCAAGCCAGAAAATGTGAAGGATGCTACACTGGTTAAAGTGGCAAGAAATTAAAGACGAGAAAAAACTTTTTCACTCAACGCACAGTGAAGCTCTGGAATTTGTTGCCAGAAGATGTGGTTAGTGCAGTTAGTGTAGATGGGTTCAAAAAAGGTTTGGATGGGTTCTTGGAGGAGAAGTCCATTAATGGCTATTAATCAAGTTTCCTAGGGAATAGCCACTGCTATTAATTGCATCATTAGCATGGGATCTTCTTACTGTTTGGGTAATTGCCAGGTTCTTGTGGCCTGGTTTGGCCTCTGTTGGAAACAGGATGCTGGGCTTGATGGACCCTTGGTCTGACCCAGCATGGCAATTTATTATGTTCTTACATAGACACAAAATGATATATTACAAAAAACGAGTAAGGCAACAGCTCCGTTACAGTACAGACCACTGCATCAATGACCTTATGATCAGGATGCTGAAAGGGCCCGGGTTTAGGAGGCACTCCGGGCCCTCAACCTGAACATCAATGATGATACTAAGGTAATGTGGTGTGGGGCCACTAGCCCACTAACAGAATTTGTGACGAGTTGGGGAGTGAGGGGCCACTACCGGCCTATTATTTATATGGAAAGGGGGGCCAGAGGGTGAGGGGCTCATTATTTGGGGAGGTAGAGTGCATAAGAAGGGGGTTGGCCAGGGGAGGGGTCATCATCACGTGGCACCTTTCATCTACTATTTTGGCGGGGCCGCCTTGATGGATGGCCTTGAGGTGGGGGGGGGGGTCTAATAAGACCCCCGGTGGTTTTTTTCTGTACTTGAGGGGGGAGCTGTGTTGGGCCACGGGCCCTTTAATTCTACTGCAGGAACATCGGGAATCACATTAGTGTCTCAGTTCTCCTGCGGTAGAATAGCGTTTTGTGGAGAAGTGTCGTTAAATAACATTGCAGACAAATTTCTAAGTCAGCCATATTATCTTCCATAGGATTAGGTGTGCATGAGCTGCTTTGCATGGATTTGCAACATTCATGCATGCAAATGCCATGCATAGCAGCTCATTGTAATAGGGATGGGGGTTTTGGCCCCAACATCATGCACTCACTATATACTTTTTAATGCGTGTTACAGCCCTATTGCAGTTTGATAAATCTCCCTATAACTTTGCTATTGAATTTAGAGCTCAGGAAGAATAATTTTCAAAAGCCATTTATATAGTAAATACACCTTAGAAGCACTTAAAAAAGGAAAGTATGTTTATAATTTCCCTTTAGAAACTGGCGCAAAGCCCATGGGTAAAATGCCTTTGGACATTTCACCAAAATGTATAGTTCTGAAAATTATTCTGCATGCTTTTAAATATTAAACTTTGTTAATCATATACCCAGACATATGCATAATACAAATATGTTTCAGAAATCATGTCAGTGTCTGATGAATGTGTCATCTGTAATTTTTGGTTGTAGAGTGCAAAAAAAGGAAATCATGAAATATATAAAATTATAGAAATGAATAGAAATCCATATTATATTGGCTGAAGGTAATCACTGAAATGTCTGTCTTTGCTGAACTAGGATGTTTACTTGCCATATAAAATATTTTCAAATTCAGTTACAGTAACACAAACTCTTTCCATTACCAAGCACATTGTGAAGTAACAAAACCCTGCAAAAATATCACTCTATATTGTAGCAGACCTGCCATTCCAAAACAGCACTAACTCCCAGAAATCAAACAGCAACAACTCTACCTATGAAAAGGCAGCAATGTAAATAGGGCACCAGGTCCTAGAATAGCATTACTATGCGTCCCAGCAGGGAAAAGATCTGAACTAGTATTTAAAGCCGAGAGTCAGGAAACCAGGGTTCAAATCCCATTTCCCCCACTGAAGCTCCTTGTGACCTTGAGCAAGTGGAATTACTTCCCAGTTCCTCAGGTAGCCACAAAGATTTCAAGTTCTTAGGGACAGGGACTTATTGTACCTGCATTTAAGAAATGCTGTAAACTACCTTGAGCATTTTTTGGAAATGTGGGCTAAAAATCCAAATTAATTATCATCAATATATCTACGGAGAAACAGAACATGGTTTGAGAATACAGAAACTGCAAATCAGCAGAACACCTCATGTTGGTCACACACACAGAACAAAAAAATAAAAAAACCCACCAAATATAGAATAAGTAACCACAAAATAGAAATAGAAATATGCAGACAATGGCTAAACTCTTGTTTACTACAGCTTCAAAATCTCCCCTCCTGTTCACTGCAGGACAGGGGAGAAGGGAAAGCCACAGGAGGGGAGGGGAAGGCTTGGATTAGGGAGCAGAGTAGCTCTTATTGCTTTGCTCTGTCCATTGTAGCCTCACACCCCTCCCATCTTGTTCCATGCATGAGGCCTGGGAGAAGAGGAGCTGGAGCAGGAAGCAGAGGACTATTCTGTATTACCTGAGATTCAGTGCACTGGTCAGTAGACTCATTGGGGCCCAGCTCTGTGTGCTCATGCACAATGAAGCCCATGGGACCATCCCCAAAATTTCTGCACTCTAGGTGATCACCTAGTCTGCCTAATGAAAGAGTCAGCCATGACTAAAAGGAAATTCAGAACAATTTAGGATCATAGGGCATCTGAAGTTAAAATGATCAAAACACTTCAATACTAATATAGACTTAACAGACAGACACTTTTTTTTTTTAACTCACTACCAGGCATAATTTTGTGACCCTCTATTACCTTATCTGAATGTAATCTGCTTTGAAGTGCCAAAAGTGGAACACAAATAAATGAATATATATATATATATCACTCTAAACATCAACCTCCCTCCCCCCGCCACTATCCTATTCACATCACCATCTCTCTCTATACAATACACATGGGGTAGATTTTAAGAAAGTGCGCCTTCGCGTACTTTTGTTGGCGCACCAGGCGCAAACAAAGTATGCTTGATTTTAGTAGATACGCGCGTAGCCGCGCGTATCTGCTAAAATCCAGGATCGGCGCGCGCAAGGCTGCCGATGTCGTGTAGCCGGCGCACGCCGAGCCGCACAGCCTGCCGCCGTTCCCTCCGAGGCCGCTCCGAAATCGGAGCGGCCTCGGAGGGAACTCGCTTTCGCCCTCCCCTCACCTTCCCCTCCCTTCCTCTATCTAACCCACCCCCCCGGCCCTATCTAGACCCCCCCCTACCTTTGTCGGGGGATTTACACCTCCCGGAGGGAGAAGTAAATCCCCGCGCGCCAGCAGGCCGCTAGCGCGCCGAGACGCGGCCTGGGGGAGGTTCCGGAGGGCGCGGCCACGCCCCCGGACCACCCCGGGCCGAAACCACTCCCCGGGCCCGCCCCCGAAACGCCGCGTCCCGCCCTCAAAACACCACGCCGATCCAACACGCCCCCCTCGAAAAACCCCGGGACTTACGCGAGTCCCGGGGCTCTGCGCGCGCCAGCAGGCCTATGGAACATAGGCGCACCGGCGCGCAAGGCCCTGCTCGCGTAAATCCGGGCAGATTTACGCGAGCAGGGCTTTTAAAATCCGCCCCATAAAATGTTGCCTTCTGTCTATTAGTGGCCAGTATTATGCACTTGCAGCTCTGGCTGCCACGCAGGATGGAAGGAGGCTCAGGCAGTGATGGGGGGGGTGGGATGAGGGGGTTGATGTGTTAGAGTGATAAGGTGACAGACTGTCCTGTACTAACTGGAAGAGGCAGCAGTAGGCAAGGGGAAACAGGACAGCAGTATGTCAGGCTGGGGAAGCGAGTGCTGGGGTCAGGTAAAGAGGGGCAATGTTGACATACAAATATTCATCGCCCTGCAAGCGTTATGTGGGTGTCAGCTATTTGTAATTTCATCTATGATTCACGTGTATTCAGGCAACGTCATGTTTTGCTCTGACCTGCTCATTCTCTGTTGACCTGACTGGAAGGGAATGTCAGCTCCTGAAAGCTAGTCAAGAAATGTATTGAATAAACTATAACAGTATCACCTGAAATAATATTTGTTTGTTTATTGACTTTTGTTTATGTGAAATTGAACCAGAATATGAGTGGTGTGAGATGGAGAGGTGCACAACTGGTATCTAGCACCAAAATAACTCAGAAGGTCCTTTAACGTGTTCCAAAATATACATATTTCTCTTCTATGATGGCAAAGCACCCCAGAACTTAGCTCTGTGTCTGCGTTTCAAAGGGGAGAGGAAGGGATGGGGGAATGGTGGTGAATTTACCTTCTCAGCAGACTGAGCAGTGCCAAAGAAGATGGGCACGAAGGCGAGCCAAATGATGCATGTGGTATACATGGTGAAGCCAATGGGCTTGGCCTCATTAAAAGTCTCAGGGACTCCCCGGGCCTTGATGGCATAAACAGTGCAGGTCACCATGAGGACGATGCTGTAGCCCAGGCAGCAGACCAGCGACAGGTCTGACATGTCACACTTCAACACTCCCCGGGCCTGCTCTGGATTGGGGGTCCGCTGTTCCTCATAATCAATAACACTGTGAGGTGGAAGCACCCCCAGCCAGACCACTGTCCCCACCACCTGCAGACAGATCAGGCTGAAGGTGATAGCCAACTGTGAGGTGGGACTGATGAACTTTGGCGGGGTTACTGACTTCTTGCCCTGTTCGAAGATGCGGTAGATGCGATTGGTCTTGGTCAACAAAGCAGCATAGCTGATGCACATCCCTAGACCCAGGAAAAGGCGACGGGAAGCGCACACCGACACGCCTGGCTCAGCAATCATCAGGAAGGTGATGGAGTAGATCAGGAAGATGCCACTCAACAGGACATAACTTAGTTCACGGCCAGAGGCCCGGACAATGGGCGTGTCATTGTGATGGATGAAAGTGGCTACGATGACGGTGGTGGCTACAATGCCCAGCACGGCCAGGAGGATGGGCAAAACAGCCCAGGGAGAGTGCCACTCCAATTTGACGATGGGGATGGGGCGGCAAGTGGTGCGGTTGGGGGAGGGCCGGGAATCGAAGGGGCACAACTCACAGGTGAACTCATCCAGCTGGTATTGGTAGCCATCACAGAGCTCACAGTGCCAACAGCAGGGTACACCCTTCACCATCTTCTTCCGTTCACCAGCGGCGCAGGGCAGGCTGCAGACTGAGGTGGGGATGTCCTGCTGCCCACCTGACCACTGCATCTCCTTTATCTGTGAAAAGGCAATAAGGGGAGCAGAAGAAGACAGAGGAAAGAGAAAATGGGAAGGAAGAGATGGGGTAAGGAGTGGAAGTAGAGAGCAGTAAGAGGAGAGAAAGGGGCAGATGAACAAGAACAAATGGAAATGGAAATCAGGAGAGAAGAAGGGAGAGGGACAGGGAGAGTATGGAAGAGGGAGGATTGAGAGGACAGAAGGAAGATGAGAATAGGAGGAAGGATCGAGAGCAAGTAATGGAATAACAGCAAGAGAGAGGGAGGAAAGGATAGAGAAAGAGAGGGAAAAAAGAGTGTAAAAAAAGTGAGAGCACAGGAAGGAAGGATAAAGTGGAAGATGTCAGGACTCAGATTCAACCTAATGCAGTGCAGTTCAAGCACATTCATGCCAACATCAAGTTGATGGCAATGTTCATACTCATCTTAGATCTAACAAACAGATAAATAGGGCCCAGCCCAACAGTTCAATGGCAGTCCCATAGATCCTATGGCATACACCCCATCACCCTCCTCTTCCAGCTGGGATGCACCCGGTCCTTTATGCAGTGAAGCCACAGGTGGGAGCAGGACTCTCTGCGTGACCCAGTAGGCTTTGCTGGCCGTGTGTGGTGTGAAGGGTGATGGGTAGTGGAACTTGATCTCATTATTTTGTTAAAGCCTTTCATTCTGCTCCTGTCCTCTGAAGTCCTCCTGAACCCCCTACCTACCCTAGGGGTGACCCATGATAGCAAGGCAGTCACATACACAAATTATCCTACATGCACACTGAGTCAAATGTGTCTTTGCTTCTGTATACCACCAATGATATCACAAACGCACAGATTGCAGGAGCCTAACAGACACCATAATACGGAGAGCTGGAGATGGAAGAC
Organism: Rhinatrema bivittatum; assembly: GCF_901001135.1. Taxonomy (NCBI): domain Eukaryota; kingdom Metazoa; phylum Chordata; class Amphibia; order Gymnophiona; family Rhinatrematidae; genus Rhinatrema; species Rhinatrema bivittatum. The sequence goes on along the minus strand of NC_042615.1, from coordinate 507,785,166 downwards.
ATTCTGGTTTGGGCCCCCACCGTAGGAAGTGGGGCGGTGCTCCAGCCTGGGGGGCCAGGAGAGTGCTGCTTACACTGAGACGAAGGTATTCTGTCCACTGGCCAATCACCCTGTAGCCAGGTGCAGAGGCGTTGGTCAGCTGGTATTGGAAAATGTCGTATCGTCCCGGGGCATCGCCATTCTCATTGAACATGACGGGAGTCCCAGCACTGCCTGTAGCGGGTGGTGCGACAAAGGCAATAGATTTAGTTAAAAGGCAAGGCCTAGTTAGTAAATATCCTTTACATCATGATGCAATACTTGTGTAGTTGGATGTGAGCTCTGCATTTGACACCAATCCTGTTTGCTTGATGATACATTAAAGGGAATAGGGATTAGAGAACGGTGTATCGGGTCACATTTAACAGGATGTCGACAACAGGTTATCTTTTAAAAGCGATCCCTCGGCATGGATCCCTGTTAACACGGGAGTTCTGCAAGGATCCTGTTTATCATCTGTTTTATTTAATATTTACACTCGTTCACTTGCCGATGTAATGGTCGCTCCTGGTTTTATATTCAAGTTTTATGCAGATGATGTCCAATTTTATATTCCTAATTCAAGTAAAGGGGAGGTATCTGTTGCAGAATTGACAAAAGGTATGATCAATATTAATAGCTGGTTGGAGACCTATGGTTTTACTTTAAATCATTTAAAAAAAATGATTACATGGTTATGAAAAAAGGAACCCATTCAACTTCCTGTAAATTTTGATGTTGCATGAATAACCGGTGGAATTACAAGATTAAGGTACATGATTTGGGAATGGTAATGGATTCCAGTCTTTCGTTTAGTGCTCAAATTGCTAATGTAACAAGAATATCATTTTTTAAATTAAAGATGATTTGACCGTTAAAATATATTTCAGCAATGGAGGAATTTAGAGCAGTAGTTCAGGCTGTGTGATTGAGTCAGATAGATTACTACAATGCGATTTATTTAAGCTTACCAAAATTGTCTATTAAAGCATTGGAGTTGGTCCAGAAAGCTGCTATTTGTATAATAGTTGGTTTGCCTTGGGGGACAAGCTTGACTGCTCATAAAAAGGAGCTACATTGGCTTCCAGTGAATGAGAGAATACAGTTCAAAGTTTTAACACTGGCACATAAATCGTTTTTTTTTTAGAACAGACTATTGTGGATAAGATTAAAGTTTATGTGCCGGCTCACAATTTGCATTTCTCAGGTCAAAATCAGTGAACTGTTCCATCGATCAATTGTTTTCTATTACAAACAACTACTTGCCATGCTTTTTCTTTAGCTGTACCAGCACTGTGGTATATGTTGCCATTATCTGTGCATCAGGATAATAATTATTCAAGAGTATGCAGGTTCCCTGGTATTTTAAAGTCAATGCAATGAAGATGCTATATGGTTTTTATGTTTTTAATATTTGTGCTTTATGAAGATCTGAATTTGTATTATTTTGGTATTGGTATTGTTTTTTTATTGTGAATATATCCGTGTAATACACTTTGAATCTTGAGATATAGTGGAATATAAAAATAGTAAATAAATAAATAATGGCCTTATTTCTTGCTATCCAATGACAGGGTAAATTTAACAATTTATGATATCACAATGATGTTGGACTTAACTAAAGCAATGGAAAACTATGGGGTACATTTTAAAAGAAGCGCGCGGGTGTACATGTCAGTGCGCTACCCTTCTTTATTCCTTTTGTCTCACTTCTCTTCTCTCTTTTTTCCTGTTTACATCTTTTCCCTTCTTTCTTGTTTTTTCTGTTTATCTCTCTGTCATCCTAATTTCTTTTTCTATTTCTTTTTACCTAACTTTTTTGCCTCTTGCCTAATTCTCTCTTTTTCTCATTTTTGTTTTTGCTTCAATGCTTTGTATTTTTTTCCTCCTTCTATCTTTAGGCCGATACAGTACAGTGCGCTCCGGCACTGTTAGCCCGCGTTTGGACGCGCGTTTTCGACGTACTAGCTTTACCCCTTATTCAAAGGGGTCGAAAACGCGCGTCGAACCCCCCCCGAAACTAATAGCGCCTGCAACATGCAAATGCATGTTGCAGGCGCTATTAGTTATTACCCCGCAATTCAGTAAGTAAAATGCGCAGCCAAGTCGCACATTTTACGTTCAGAAATTAGCACCTACTCAAAGGTAGGTGTTAATTTCTCTTGGCACCGGGAAAGTGTACACCCTCCGACTTAATATCATGGCGATATTAAGTCAGAGGTCCCAAAAGTAAAAAAAATTTAAAAAAATAAAAAATTTAAAATCGGCCCGCGGCTTGAAAACCAGATGCTCAATTTTGCCATGGCTGTCAGCGGGTTTGAGAACCGACGCCGGCAAAATTGAGCGTCGGCTGTCAAACTCGCTGATAGCCGCCGCTCATGTTAAAAAAGAGGCACTAGGGACGCACTAGTGTCCCTAGTGCCTCTTTTTACCGCGGGCCCTCATTTAAATACTGAATCGCGCACACAGGAGAGTGGCCTGTGCGCGCACCGGGAGAGCAGGCACTCGCCCACTCTCCCACGACTTTTACAGAATCGGCCTGTTTGTATCTCTTGCTTTGTCATCTCATGCTTTCTCCCATATTTCTTTTTCTCTTTATCTTACATTCTGTCTCTTTCATCCTTCTCCCTGATCTTTGCTAGTCAGGACAAGACAGTGACATGGACTTACCGTTGAAGTTGACAGCGTGGATGTACTGTAGGAGCAGACGCCCACTCATAGGGTCCATTTCATCGCAGAGTCCAGAAGCACCGGAGCAGAGGTCATTGTGCATGTTGTGGAGGGCATGAGCCATGGCGTACACTGCATCGATCACAAACTGCACTTTTCCCTCTTGTTCGTATGCTGAGTCCTTCCCAATCTGCTCCTCTCCTGCCAGAGTGGGAAGACTGAGATCAAGCCTGAGACTCATGGGTTCTAATCCCATGTCTACCACTGACTCTGGTAAAATCTACACGGGAACCTCTATATTAAGAACATCTTTTTTTTTTTTTGGTGTATTCTCACAGTTTTATTATCTTTTATGAAAATGACCCACCAAAATCTACATCAATAATTTAACTATACAAACCTTAACAGATGTCCAGATAGCTTGATGGGCCACGGAGAGCAGAGATTGGGTTATGGAAGCAGAGAGTGAGATTCACAGAGATTTACCACCAGGGCTGAAGCTTCCATTAGGAAAACTAAGTAGTTGCCTACAGCACCAAAATTTGTGTGTGGGGCAGAAAAATCCCACCAGCACAAGACCCAATGAGGTGCTGTGCTAGAGCCAATATCAAAAAAGGGAGCGCTGTGCTACAGCTACTGCCATAGGTAGGAGAGAGTTTTGTGCTGGAGCTGCTGCCAATAGGTGCATGACTGAAGGTTCACATAGGGTGCCAAATACTCTTGTACCAGCCAGTTTACCATAAAGCATTTCATAATGTTTAGCCCCCACATGACTGACCTAAATCTTTTTCCCCATACTGGTTTGGTCCTAGTCTTTTAAGGCCAGAGCTATCAACCTTACCTACAATTTTATAAAACCCAGAAACAATTTTTGATGTAGCCATAACTTCTTCACAAGACACCACACAACCAGGGTTATCTCTTTAGTTAGTTCAATATTTTTTCCTAATGTCATCTGTCAATTACCATTTTCAAACGTTGTGATGGAGGGAAATTATATTTGACTTTCAGGGTGGTAAATGGCAGAATTCTGTGTTTTGCTCGGCTTGTGAACCCTTGGACCGACGGGAGGATGGTATACCTTAGGAGAAGATCCGTAGGTTCTCCCGTCGGGCGGCGAGGCAGAGCAGGAGACGTGACCAGCTGACCCTCGGCACTGGAGACTGAGGTGACTGTGGAGGCAGATGCAGAGACGAGAAGAGAGGAGCTGTGTCTTTGCCACTGGAAGTCTGTAGTCCCCCCAAGAGGAGCCCATAGGGACCCAGACCGCTGGGACTTAGGTGGACCTTTGAGAGGTCAAGGAACTTGGTGCAAGGACTGACTGAAGCTTCACCCCTGGAGACCCGTGGTCCCCCCGGGAGGAGCCCGTAGGGACCCGGGCCGCTGGAACTTAGGCGGGCCCTTGAAGACAGCGGTCAAGAAGGAGTCCAAGGTCAAGTGCCAGAGGGAAGTCGCTTACCAGTCCGAGGTCACACACCAAGGGATCACCACTTGCCTGTCCGAAGTCAATACCAGGAATCACCGCTAGCCGATCGGAAGTCAATAGCAGGAATCACCACTAGCCAATCCGGTCAGGAAACAGGAACACCAAGACAAGACAGGAACGGATCCAAAGCACAGGAAGACTCACCGAAGCAAGCAGGCCTGACGAACGAAGGACGTTGCCAAGTCAAGGAATGAGCAGAGGAAGCTGGCTTTTATACTTCCCCTGCTCTGGCTGATAGAGAACAGCTGCAGCTGGTTAAAGGGATCGGGTCCCTTTAAATCAGCCAAGGAGGCGTGGCCTCGTGCCTAAAGATGGCGGTGGCCATCTTGGATTTCCTCCGTGGAGGAAAATGCTGCTGGATGCCGCGAGGGGGGAGCAGGGACGGCTCCCCCTGCGGCGAGCAGCACGGGAACCCGTGCCGGAGCAACGGGCCTCAAATCGGGACCTTCCCCCGGGACTCCCACGGCGGTTCGCCATCGCGGGCAAGGTAGGGGGACCGCGGTCGTGGCCTACCACGGCCGCGGAACACAACACTCTGCCACTCTCTAGTGCATGACCAAGAGAGAACGTGATTTCAATAGCAGGACTCATAGTCTGGAATATGATACCTGAGTCTTTACGTACTACAACTGATTTCAAAATCTTTAAAAAAAAAAAAGGACTTAAAATTTGGCTCTGTACATTGATCCATCTGAGCAGCAATGAAACTGTCTGTTTTCATGAACTACTCATTCGAGCAGTATATGTATAGAATTGTGAATTGTTTTATGGACTAGTATTGCTGATTTAGGTACATACTATATATGTTTTTAGCCTGTTAATCATTTTGCTATATACTTGAAAGGACGATATATAAAATCGTGTAAATAAATAAATAAAACATGACTGCTAAAAAAGCCAATTAAATACAAGAACTGTTAATTTTTAGTAGAATTAAACTATGGTGGCATTAAGTGTGTCTCATTCACTTCACTGCTGCTTGTGAGTCAACTTTCCCAAAGATCCTTAGATTAGATCCAAGAACTGGATATTCACCAATACCCCTTAGAGTGTGCGGGTTAGGATTCAGTGGTGTGCGGGGACATTTATAGCAGGGGATTCAGTCTCATTCCCTAAGCCTCCCCTCCACTACCATCTCGCCCTCTTCTGAGTCACCAGAAGTCTCATTCCCTCAGTCCCTTCTCTCCTCTCCCCTCCCAAACCCCCTCCATACACACACAAACACACACAGCAATCTGGCTCCCTCAACCCCCTCTCCCCATGACACAAAGACACTTAGAACCCATATGGCATTAGACCTATTGTCCAATCAAAATGGTCCCAAGGTAGAAAACTCAAAAACTATACCAAATGAAATAATTCCACCACTTTATATAGAGAGAGAAACACTCAATTCAAGAATTCAATGATAGGCTATTTAGGACCATCATATTTAGGACAAATGGCATCGCTAATAGCTCTAACAACTCCTACCCCTGCCTTGGACTGCCTTCTCAGATCTGACTACTGCTTGGACCTTGATTATTCTTTGCCTGCCGCCTGGCACTGACCACTGCCCAGATCTGACCTCGCTTGCTTGCTGCCTGCCTGGACTCTTGGTTTGTACCTGGTTACTCTCTGACTGCCACCTGCCCCGACCTCAGCTTGGTCCTGGACTCTCTCTCTTTCATTGCCCTGTGGGACCATTGCCTAAGTCCTGCTGACCCCTGGAATCCAAGGGCTCAACCTGCGGGGAAAGGGGCTGGTAAAGGTGAAGCTCCTGTTCTGTGCCTGTCCCAGGGCACATTCGCCAGCTGTCAATGTGGGCCTAGTGAGTTCGCCCACTACACCACAGCACAAGGGTCCACTCTCCTTACAGACTGCTGAGGCCATAGACTCAGTGGACTTGTCCACACTACAGGCTGTTCCTGAGTTGTCTCAGAATATTCAACAGCAGCAAGGGGTCCTACACCAAATGACTGAATTACTCAAAAGACTGGCAGTGAGGATGGATTCCATGCAGGCCTTGATCCCAGCACTGGCCCCTGCAGTTCCATCTCTACTGGATCCCGCCAGTCTCTTGGAAGCTATACCACACCTGCCACCGCCGCCCAGGTATCTCGGGGTTCTGAAAGAGTGCAGCAACTTCATAAACTAGTGCAATATGTACTTCAAACTCCACTTGGCCCTGTTCCCTCTGACTGGGCTAAAGTCACGTACATTCTTTCACTGATGGGTGGCATTGTCCTTGCATGAACCTCTCCATTGTGGGAGTGCAATAACCAGATCCTGCAGAACCTGGACAACTTTCTAGAACAGCGCTGCCTGATATTCAACCAGCTTGGCTACACCTCAACTACAGTTGCGGAGCTATTGTGCATCCATGAAGGGCCATGCAATTTCGCACCCTGACATCAGAACTCCATTGGGGTGAAGACAGCCAGACAGCCATCTTCTGCCAGGAGCTTTCTGATCAGATCAAAAATGAGCTGGGTGGACGTGACCTTCTGCCCATCCTGGATGGTATAACTGCCCTGGCCATCCAGGCAGACTTGCGATTTCAAGAGCGTGCTCAAGAGTATAAGGCACCCCAGCAGCCCATCTGACTGGCTCCTCGCTTCCAACGTCCCTTGGCACCTTCCCCTGATCCAGAGCTGGTGCCCCCTACAGAGGAACCCATACAGTTGGGTCACTCAAGGCTGTCTGAAGAAGAAAAGTGAAGGTAGAGGCAACTCGGGCTCTATTTGTATTGTGCTCTGTATTGTGCCTAGGATTAGTAGGAGAGGCAATTCTAAACCAGATTCCACCCTCTCCACAGATACTGGTACCTGTTTGCCTGACTTTGAAGAGGTCTTCAGGAGCGGGCACAAACTTCATCGAGGAGGCAGCAATCCACCAGTATGGTTTACCAACAACTACCTTGGAGAATGCTCTATTTATTCTATGGGGAACCTCTTCTGGGCTGAATCACTGAAGTGATATTGCCCCTTACCATGCAGACGGATCTTCTCCATAAGGAGACCTTCACCTTCTTTGTGCTCCATAGTGCAGTCAACCCTGTTATCTTAGAGCTGCCCTGGCTCCATGAACACCAATCCTCCATCGACTGAAGCACCTTGCAGCTGGCTCAATCGGGTCCTACCTGGGCAGAAATATGCTTAGGATTGGTCCAACCACTATCATGCCTGGCCTTCTACCCTAATATGCTGCCTATGCTGACATCTTTAATAAGCAACAGGCGGAAACCTTACCACCACATACTTTCTATTATTGCGTCATCGATCTACCTGGAAAGATGCCACCTCGAGGTCACGTCTACCCCTTATCAGCACCGGAGACTGCTGCCATGTCACAGTATATTAGGAAAAAAATAGACTGGGGTTTCATCTAGCCCTCCTCTTCTCCAGCCAGAGCCGATTTCTTCTTTGCTGGAAAGAAAGATGGGTCTGTCAAGCCCTGTACTGATTACAGGGGCCTTAACGCTATCACTAGAAAAAAAACATTATCTTTTACACTGTTATGATATCGAGGTGTTTGGTGGATTCTTAGGGGCAACAGTGATAGTGACTCCCACGGGGAGGAGCCCCGTAGGGAACTGTAGCACCAGGCTAGACTCAGATGCACAAACACAGAGAATATATCTTTATTATGCAGCTTGTATGGTGCACCAGAGGTGGCAGTAGAGAGTGGATTAGATAGCAACAGTCTGTGATCCTCGGCGGAGGAGACCCGTCCCACAATAATGGAATAAGGCCCTGATGCAGATATCCAGTGAGGCGCTGTAGGAGAGACTGAGTAGCTGAGTAGATAGAGTTCCCAATAAGCAGTAGAGAGAGAGGATGGGTAGCAACAGTGTGTGATCCTCGGCAGCGGAGTCCCGTTCCACAATGGTGGGGCAAGGCCCGATGCAGATAGACAACGAGGAGCTGTAGATGGACAGACTGGGAGAAGTAGTAGCTGATAGGTAGTGTTCCAGCAGGTAGAAGTATTGGTAGCAGGCACCAGGATAGACATACAGGCCCTCGAGGAGCGAGTACCTGGATTCAGGATAGGCACCTGGAAATAAGCAAAGGACCCCCGAGGAGCAGGTACCCAAGTTAGTAGAACCCCGGAGGGTGTAGATAGCTTCCAGCAGCAGCAGAAGTGGCAGAGCAGCTTCAGACCAGAACAAATCCAATCCATTGCTAACTCGGCAAGAGTCAGCAAATGGGCAACCTTTTGTAGTCGGAAGCAGTGACGTCACTCGAGGGGGACGCCCCCAAGGCTCGCGCCAACACTGCTATAAGACGTGAGGCGTGCGCACGCGCAGGCCCTAGAAGGCCTAGGAAGCGAAGTTGAATTTAAAATGTTTTTGGAGGAAAAGTGCATAAATCATTATTAACCATGTAAACTTAGGAAAGCCACCGCTTATCCTGGTTACGAGCAAGAAAGATTGGACTTATTCTTTTGGATCCTGCTATGTTCATGTGACCTAGATTGGCCAATGTCAGAGACAGGTTGCTAGGTTTGATGGACCTTTAGTCTGTCCAAGCATGACATTTCTTATGTTTTTCATACTGTAGCTGGTTTGCTAGCATCTTCCCCCACCAATAACATTACTTTATTAAGTACATCAGCCCTTACAATAACTACCAAACATACTGGCATTGTTGTGTTAAGATCACCTTTATATCAAGTGCAAGGTGCCATGTCCCTGATGCTGTCTCTAAGAGATACATTTTCCAGCAGCTGGGACAAGTGACCCAGTTTCTAAAGGAAGACCTTTGACACTTCCTGGCATATTCTGGTACCTGCAGTTGATTTCCAGTAAAAAGAAATGGGAACTAGTAATCTCACAATACAATGGAATGCCGGCTCAAAAAAACAAGAATGGGCCAGAAAGTCTCTCTCAAAAAGCCATGTTACCCAGGTGTTCTGCAAATGATGGCTTTATGCCTTGGTTAGAAACAGGCCTTATCGGTTAGTCTCTCCCATGTACAATGCCTTCACTTCCTGCCAGGCTCTCTCTCCTTCCTCCCAGTATCAGAGAGTTTTATAATGCAACATCCTTGCAGTGATTGCTACGGCTGGGCCAGTAGAGATGCAGGAAACACATACTTATGCTCTTTTGCATCCTGGCTCTACCTCCACATAACCCTGTTATCAGAATTAAAAGCTCTCAGCAGCTGTGATTGCAGAGCAGTGTTAAGCAGATTCAGGGGGAGGGAAACCGCATAACATAGATTACCGGGATAGTGCAGTCTGACCCTCTACCCACCAACCTCTTGGGGAGGGATGGGCGAATGCATCGTTCTGGTTTTACCTGTACATTTTCGGGATGTCTCTTCAGGCTGGGCTCTAGGCCGGGTGAGCTTGCATTTAAAATCGTCTTCCCAAAACTCAGCAAACCAGATGTTCCTCCGGTTGTTCTCCAGGGAGCGGCTGGTAAAGTACTGGTCGAATCCTAGAGAGGAAGCGTGGACAGAGATCAGGACGGAGGTAAGGGGGGAACAGGTTAGAAAAGTGTCTGATCATCTGGAAGGGCAGTTATGTAATTAATTAGTTTCTTATTTTTTTTATTTGAAATGACTTGTTCCTGTGCCCTGCAAAGTTTGGGGCAGAGTAGATAGCAACACACAGTACCCAGCAGTTAACCCGAGGATGGTAGAAATCTCATTGCTGGAGGGTGATAAGAGCAGGGCAGGGTACAGTGAATCCTGGCAGTGGAAAGAGGAGATGGGAAAGCTTAAATGCACTGAAGTCCCTTCTAGCCCATCCCATGATTCTAGATGACCTCCCCCTCTAGGTTTCTGGAAGGGACAGATTTCATGAGGTGGGGGAATGAAGAGAGGAGTAAGGTTAGTTTAGCTTCGATTTCAGGCAGTCCCACAAAGATCTTCAATAAACCAAAGGCTTGAAAGATGAGAGCCAGATACATGAAGAGGTATTAATAGAACTGAGCGGGTCTTGTTTCATTTGTTCCCTCCCCCGTCTTCGGTCTATTAAGAACACCTGTGGAAATCGTGCACATTCTTTTACTTAGAGTGGGGCAATTTTCAAACAGACTGTATAGCTGTGTTTTTACCATGTGCACTTTGTAGCAAATTTTCAAAGAGAAGCTGCCCAGATGGTTTCCCATGGGGAAAGGAAGAAGATAAAATTGGCATTACCATCTTAAAGTTGAATAAAACTGCTTAAGAGGTCACACATTTATCAAAAATCTCACTTGTAACATTCGCAAGTGAACAAGACTAATCGGAGAAAATTCTTTTTCACTCAGTGCACAATAAAGCTCTGGAATTTGTTGCCAGAGGATGTGGTTAGTGCAGTTAGTGTAGCTGGGTTCAAAATTGGTTTGGATAGGTTCTTGGAGAAGTCCATTAACTGCTATTAATCAAGTTTACTTAGGGAATAGCCACTGCTATAAATTGCATCAGTAGCATGGGATCTTCTTGGTGTTTGAGTAATTGCCAGGTTCTTATGGCCTGGATTGGCCACTGTTGGAAACAGGATGCTGGGCTTGATGGACCCTTGGTCTGACCCAGCATGGCAATTTCTTATGTTCTCATGTTCTTAAGACAGCTGTAAAGATAATTTTCATCATTTCGTAACATATCAGTAAAAGTATTGTTGTAAACCAGTTCAGCTTCTAGTACGTTTTTATTGTATAATGCCTTGAGTGCTAATCACTGTTGTATACAGCAACTTCTAACTGGAATCGAAGTATAACTGCAATGCACAGGGCCTAGAAGACTTGACTTCTCCCCTGCTCAGGGAATGCTGACCACACAGATTTGGCAACCATAGGGGAAGCTGTAGCATAAAAACCTATGTGTGAGATATGTGTCATAGAATTTGTAAGCAGATAAGAACATAAGAATATGCCATACTGGGTCAGACCAAGGGTCCATCAAGCCCAGCATCCTGTTTCCAACAGTGGCCAATCCAGGCCATAAGAACCTGGCAAGTACCCAAAAACTAAGTCTAGTCCATGTTACCGTTGCTAATAATAGCGGTGGTTATTATATAAGTCAACTTAATTAATAGCAGGTAATGGACTTCTCATCCAAGAACTTATCCAATCCTTTTTTAAACACAGCTATACTAACTGCACTAACCACATCCTCTGGCAACAAATTCCAGAGTTTAATTGTGCGTTGAGTGAAAAAGAACTTTCTCCGATTAGTTTTAAATGTGCCCCATGCTAACTTCATGGAGTGCCCCCTAGTCTTTCTACTATCCGAAAGAGTAAATAACTGATTCACATCTACCCGTTCTAGACCTCTCATGATTTTAAACACCTCTATCATATCCCCCCTCAATCGTCTCTTCTCCAAGCTGAAAAGTCCTAACCTCTTTAGTCTTTCCTCATAGGGGAGTTGTTCCATTTCCCTTATCATTTTGGTAGCCCTTCTCTGTACCTTCTCCATCACAATTATATCTTTTTTGAGATGCGGCGACCAGAATTGTACACAGTATTCAAGGTGCGGTCTCACCATGGAGCGATACAGAGCCATTATGACATTTTCCGTTTTGTTCACCATTCCCTTTCTAATAATTCCCAATATTCTGTTTGCTTTTTTGACTGCCGCAGCACACTGAACCGACGATTTCAATGTGTTATCCACTATGACGCCTAGGATCTCTTTCTTGGGTAGTAGCACCTAATATGGAACCTAACATTGTGTAACTATAGCATGGGTTATTTTTCCCTATATGCATCACCTTGCACTTGTCCACATTAAATTTCATCTGCCATTTAGATGCCCAATTTTCCAGCTTCACAAGGTCTTCCTGCAATTTATCACAATCTGCTTGTGATTTAACTACTCTGAACAATTTTGTATCATCTGCAAGTTTGATTACCTCACTCGTCGTATTTCTTTCCAGATCATTTATAAATATATTGAAAAGTAAGGGTCCCAATACAGATCCCTGAGGCACTCCACTGCCCACGCCCTTCACATCTAATCTGCTCAGTTCCACCCTGGCACAAAACCATAGACACCAGTTGATGACATGGCTCAAACATAGTCAAGGAGTTGCACTAGAGCCAGATTAGAGAAGTAATAAATGAGTGAGAATGGCAATGGGTGAGTGCAAATCGCAGCCCAGTAAGCAGGTGGTCACCTGAGGTATGAAACCCAATGTTTCATACCTCAGGTGACCATCCAGCAACAAACATGTCTATGAACCAGTCTTAGTTTTCTACCTATTGAATGCATAGTCCGGTAGCTCCTGTTGAGAAACACAGTCAAACAAAATAACAAACCAAACCAAGCTAAACATTCAATGAGAGTAAATTCCAGGACTGGCTCAGCCTCCCCCATACTGAGATGCTGCTGTCCATTGCCCTCCCTCTCACCTTCGATAGAAGCCCGCTTGGGTAAGATGGTCACTGCACCTTCTGCCACTTCCTCCTGGTTCAGGATGGGGGAGGTCTTAGCACCCCAGCTGTCTGAGCCCACCCACAGAAAGTGGCCTGTCTCATTGGCTCTACCAGCCGCTTCCAGCACTTGCCTGGGCAAAAAAGCAGAAAAATGATTCAGTTGTTAGCAGGAGACCGAAGAGCTGGGGCAAATGCAGTGGATGTAACAGCAAATAAAAGAGAAAAATCGCCTGTCTGCCCTCAGAGAGTTTAGAATGTAAGTTTTAGGGAATCTTTGGCTGATGGGTCACTAATGCATTCACATGACTGATTCATCTTCCAGTAAACAAGCTGAGAATGAGTTAAATTTGTGGTATTAATGCATTTGCAACTCATGAGGTAGAAAATACAGCGGGAATACTGTATTAGACCACCAAAAATAAAATTAAAGGGAAAGAGCAAAGTAGTTGGAGATGATGCCTCAATAAGGCAAATGGTTTTTGTTTAAAGATGCAAGCTTTCAGACTAAAATTTCTCCTCATGCAGATAAAATGCAGATCCTCCAAGAAAGGACTGACTAACCTTAAAATACCAGATGACTCCAGGTCATCATGGAGAAGCTGGGTCAGTCCTTGGTTTGCCTTATTGCATGTAGGGACTTGTAGTTCTTATTTTCTTTCTAAAAAAATAAAAAAAAGCAGGACTACATTTCTCAGCATGCAGCAGGCGGCTAAAACTAGGATTGTTTCAACCTGTCTCCAGTGGCATGCGCTATTGACTGCTTCTCTATAGAGTAAGCCCTACAGCTAAGTGGCACTCAGGTTGATATTTTGAGAAACATTTTTATTGATGTAAGGGTGGGTTTTACCACTAGCCTTGGTAAAACCCAGAGTGTATGCGGGTTGCTGGGAGAGCATTCCACACATACCCCGGGTCTCTCGCACTCACTTGATATCATCTTCATTGGCAAAGATGATGATTCCCCGAGCGTTAGAGGTCTCCAGCAGGCGCTTGATCACTTTGTCATACTCCCCAGGCCTGGGCTCTCGTGGGATTTTGAGGGACTGAGCAATGCAAACACCTCCTGAAGTTGCAAAAGGATCGAACAATCACTGAAAAGAGTAATACCATTATTACCATTATTAATAAGTATTATGTACTGTAAGGGGGTCCCAAATGTGTCCCCTTATTAGTGTTGCATCAACAGACGCTGCCATGAGAAGTGATGTCAGAGCAGGAGGGGGGTCAGAACTTTAGCAAAACTCCTGTGCCCACGTGAGTACAGGGTTCTTCAAGGGGGTTATCTGCCTCTCTCAACAGAGAGAAGCTGATCTCCCTCCAAGGGAAGAGGATTGCCTGCCTCCTGTCTTGGGAGGATGACTGAGGCCCAAGGCTGGAGAGGCCAGGGCCCCCCCCCCCCTCCCAGGACTGGGAAAGTTTTGCTGCAGGATTTCTAGTCTTCCAAAAGATCCAATACAGAAGGATTTCTTCAGATGGGAAGAGAGTGAATTCCTGAGTCTGTATGAGAAGACACAGAGGTAGTCTCAAGGAATAGAGGTGTAAGACCCTACTCCTCATCTTTCCAGGGAGAGGGCTTCCAAGCAGGAGAAGAGCAGATTTTCAAGTTGGAGTCCAGCGAAGACTGCCAGGCTTGAGGGTCTGTTTCAAAGCTGCCACCTAAAAGGGAAGCATCAGCTCCAGAGTTGCTGGCTTATTCTGAGGATTGTTTGAGTTTGCTTGTTATTGGGATACAGAGCGAGTGCTGCACCCAAGGAAGCAGGTACCAGGGGAGGTGACCAGGAGGAGGGGGGGTCCCTGATCCAGAAAGCTTACTTGCCAGGGTATGCAGTAGTTGCTGTTATCTTAGAGACTTTTATGTTTGTGCTTCTGGACTATATCTTTTCTGTACTGATTGGTACACTACACCATGGTGTACTAGATGTGGATATTTTGTTTTCCTGAATTCGGTGACCAGCAAATGATTTTAGTTTTTTTTGATCAACAGTAACTGTGTGAAGTCTGGGTTCTAACTGATCATAAAAGGGCTCCAGGTGAGAAGAAAAATCTCTTAGGGCCTTGAAAGAATGACTCTTCCACCACTACCCCATGCAAGAAGAATATAAGTGGGATAGGTACTGCTCTCTCTGGCCCATCTCCTCCCCCCCGCAAGCCCCTGCATGCCAGGAGAAGCTGGGGCAGGGGCTACATAGTACATACCAGTGAATCTCTTTCCCATGCCATTCACCTCTACAGGCTTCAGTGGTTCCACTCTCTCAAGTATCCCTTCTCCATCTCATGCATATCCAGAGACATTAACGGTATCACCACCCCCCCTTAACAGAGAACAAAATCACAAGTGTCCCTCTCACCGGCCTCGCGAGAGATCTGGACGAAGGCTTCCACGCCACTCTCACCGTAGCTGCCCTCAGACGCCAGCGTGGACACGTAATTCCAGCCCAGCGCTTTCACAATGTCCACCATGGCCTGCGCCTGATAAGAGTCTGGTGGCACCACGCGTGAGAAAAAGTCATAGCGGTTGTTGTCGCTCAGCTCTGGTGCTGTGGAGGCGTAACTGATCTGAGGGATCTGTGGGGGGAAGGCGGGAGGAAAAGAATGAGTGGGCCGATGAGTGCAAGGCTTGGCTCATACACAGTTTCGCCAATGCATCTCACCCCCTACCCCGCAGCACTCCTCGCTGCTCCATTCTTGAGACGTGCGCACACACAAACACAGCTCTGCCGAAGCGCCTCATTCCTGCCCTGCTGTTCCAGCATGTCCTTTTTTATTTATTTATTATTTTTTATGTAATAGTTTTTGTATACCGTTGTTAAGTTAATAACCATCACGACGGTTTACAATAAGGCACATAAAAAGAGCATTAAATATCTAAAAACATTACTAAATGTTAAAAGGTGCCAATCAATTAAAATTCGGTAACAAAAACAATCTCAAAGTTTTAAATGCATATGAAACATCTAAAAACTAAACCCATTTCTCAAGTGTATACTGCATCTTTTGGATCTCCCTCCCCTCTTCTCTTCAGCTAAAACAAACAAGTTTCAAGTAACAGCGGGGCAGTGATGTACAATACAGCCATACACAAGATGCGGGGAATGTGACTGCGGGATTTCTAGAGGGAACTCGTGCCTTGCGGATGTTCTCCCCACTCCTTGGAACTTTGAATGGGCATCTTGAGTCGCGGCTCCTGAAAGGAGCTCTGAGTAAAAAGATTGCTTTCACAGATGGCCATTTATATTTTTCCCCCTTTCTGTTAATGTTAGGCTCAGCAGGGCAAGGAGCTGTGCAGGAGAGGTACATTAGTGAAATTGCTCATGAGAATATGTGAATGGGGGCTTGTTCTGTACATACGCAGTATATGCATCAGAGCTAGATAAAGTCATCCCTCAGTCTTTTCAAGGCTGGAAAAAAAAAAAAAATCCAATTATTCAGTCTGATACAGCAGGCTGGGTTTATTTGGCCTGTAGTAAAGAAGTCTGAGCAGTGACTGAAAAGCAGCCTTCAGACACATAAGTGGGAGTTATGAAGCGCAGAGTGATTGATTTTTCTACATCAACACCTGCAGACAGGACAAGAATGTAGTGCACTTACATTAAAGCAGGGGCGATGTAGGTTAAGCACTACAGAATAACTTTCTGGCTGTGACAGTAATCGAGCAAAGAACAAGAGAGGCAAGGCCATCTCTATCATGGGAGGGGAGAGGGGGGAAAAGGAAGGAGAAGGGGAGGGGGTTTAAGAGCAGGATTACGTTCTAGTGGCTGTACTGGTCCTGCATAAGAACATAAGAAATTGCCATGCTGGGTCAGACCAGGGTCCATCAAGCCCAGCATCCTGTTTCCAACAGAGGCCAAAACCAGGCCACAAGAACCTGGCAATTACCCAAACACTAAGAAGAACCCATGCTACTGAATCAATTAATAGCAGTGGCTATTCCCTAAGTAAAGTTGATTAATAACAGTTAATGGACTTCTCCTCCAAGAACTTATCCAAATCTTTTTTGAACCCAGCTACACTAACCACTGCAGAGTCTTTGTAGGCTATGAAACCTTTCCGTGGGCCACCAACATAGATGTTATAGTACATGAATTTTTCAGACCACACATCTAAAGACCTGGGAGTTTTCAAAAGCTCAGGGTCTACAATATCTGTTCTGTTGGACTTTAAAAATGTTTCTTACCTACAAAGACTCCTGAAAACAGGTTAGGGAAACATCTGTCTGGGATGGTTTGGCAATAGTGGATTCTGTCTCAGAGTGGGGAATGAGGCAGATGACTACTCGAGGTCCCCTCCAGCTTTATTTTCCTCTGATTCTGGATAACCTCCTGAGGTCCCCTCCAGTTCTGTCCTTTTATATATTCTAGATGACCTCTTAAGGTCCCTATCTTTCTATGGTTCTATGAATCTTTTTATAAGTCTGTGTTTTAGCCTTGTATATGATCATGTAAGCATACCTCTGCATATGCATGTGTGTGCTCAGTATGAGTACACAATATATGCACATTTGAAAAGCCATGTTTCCAAGTAGTCGCAAAAGTTGAAACACTTCACACCTTTAGGACTGCTCTTGTATGGGACGTGTGTACACAGCACATTCTTTCTATAGGACAGCTCTTGTATGGGATGTGTGTACACAGCACATTCTTTCTATAGGCAGCTCTTGTATGGGACGTGTGTACATAGCACATTCTTTCTATAGGACAGCTCTTGTATGGGATGTGTGTACACAGCACATTCTTTCTATAGGACAGCTCTTGTATGGGACGTGTGTACACAGCACATTCTTTCTATAGGACAGCTCTTGTATGGGATGTGTGTACACAGCACATTCTTTCTATAGGCAGCTCTTGTATGGGATGTGTGTACACAGCACATTCTTTCTATAGGCAGCTCTTGTATGGGACGTGTGTACACAGCACATTCTTTCTATAGGACAGCTCTTGTATGGGATGTGTGTACACAGCACATTCTTTCTATAAGCAGCTCTTGTATGGGATGTGTGTACACAGCACATTCTTTCTATAGGCAGCTCTTGTATGAGACGTGTGTACATAGCACATTCTTTCTATAGGCAGCTCTTGTATGGGACGTGTGTACACAGCACATTCTTTCTATAGGACAGCTCTTGTATGGGACGTGTGTACACAGCACATTCTTTCTATAGGACAGCTCTTGTATAGGACATGTGTACACAGCACATTCTTTCTAAAGGATAGCTCTTGATGGGACGTGTGTACACAGCACATTCTTTCTATAGGACAGCTCTTGTATGGGACGTGTGTACACAGCATATTCTTTCTATACCTGGGGGCTGCTCTGATTGCTCTTGGCAGAGTGAACGAACCACATGGATCCTTTCTATGGCTTGTGCCCATAAGTGGCACCACCACACTCTTCCATGGACATGTGTTCGAAGGGTAGCAACAATAACTCACCCAGAACCTTCTCTCTCCTCATCCTGTAATCTGCTTTACTCTAAGAGTGGATTCTGCTTGCACAGTGTCTGCCATGTAGAGAAATCACCCTGCCCTGGCGGGGATTCTTGTCCCCAGCTCCCTCTGCCCTGCATGGACCTGAGTAGCAACTCCAGCATGAACGTTAGGAACAGGGAGAGAGTCAGGAATGAAACTCTTCCCAAGACATGATGGCATTCATTCTCACAGCATCTCATAGCTTTTCTTTGTATTTTTTTTTTTTTTTTTGTTAGTATGTCTTTGTTATCTTTGCTTATTGATTTTCCAAATGGAAGGTAGCTCTTTTACCTGCTTTCAATTAGTGTCTCTTTCCTGACCCTCTTTCTCTCACTGTCCCGTTCTCATTCTCTGTCCCTTGCCATCCCCATGTTCCCTCTTTTGCTGTCTCTGCCCCACACCTCTTTGCTTGTGTGCTATCTCTTGCTATGTCCTTGAGCTCTTTTCTTCTTCTATTTAGCTATCGCTCTCCTTTCTCTCTCTCAGCCTTGCTCTCACAGTTTCTCCCCTTTCTCTGAGCTACCTCTCTTTCTCTCTGTGCTCTCTCTTGCTGTCTGATTCCCTCAGTCTGTTCTGGGAGCCCATGTGATATACGACCCCCACAACTGTTATCGGATTATGTACTAATCTCATGGAATGGAAATCTCCAACAGCTGGAACTGCAACGATCCAGCAGAGAGAAGACAAAAGGCAACCAGCCCATGAACTGCAAGGGCAGCCATTCAGTCATCCTCAGGGATGTAAGCTCACTGGCATCTCCCCTCATCAACATCTTCATCAGTCTTGCACAGCACAGCATTCTGGGACTTGTAGTCCATCATTTCCAAATGCAGCAAAGGGTGTGGTTAAATCCACCTCTTATTTCGCATAAGATCATGTGCAAAATAAAAATCATAAAACCTATTTTTTTTCTGTTGTTGTGAACCATTTTGTCCAAACTTTTTGCTGATGGGTTCCGCACTGGCTCTTTTTCTCAAAAAAAAAAAAAAAATAGTCAGATCACTGTGAAAGCAAATGGTGGAAGGCACGGTATTACCTGCAGGAAGAACAAGGTGATATTGCCCTTGTATAGGGCACTAGTCATATTATAAATGTTATTATGCTGTACATTGCCTTGATTTGCATGTAAGAACGGTGATTAAATAAATCAATAAACTAAAGTAGTGAGACCCCCACATGGAGCAATGTGTGCAGTTCTGGAGGCCGTACTTTTGTAAGGACATTGGGAGGATGGAAGGGCTACTAAAATGGTACAGGGCCTGTAACACAAACCGCAGACAGGAAGGCTTAACGCTTAAGACACTCAGAGCTGTTCATGCTGGAAAGGGGAAGAGAAAAAGGGGGATGTGACAGAAACATTCAGATATTTAGCAGGCGTCAATTAAATAGAAGAAAGAAGAAGCATGTTTCTTAAAACAAATTTCAAGAACAAGGGGTCGATGATATGAAGCTGGAGCAGGGCAGAATTAACCCTTTGATTGGCCCTAGGCAATCAAGTGCACTGGACCACCCTCCCTCCCACTGCGACATAAATACATTTTCAACCCATCACAAATTCATGAGCACTGGTAGCCTCTACAGCTGATTACATCATGTTAATTTTAGAATGATCGTATCAATTCCCCCCTCCCCCACCCAGCATAATCACATCATTCCTCTCATCTCCCAACCCAGCCTTGCATGATCGCCTTCATCACTACTCTCATCCCCTCAATCCTCTGGCGGGAGCTGGCAATCAGCGCTTCTTACCTACTGCTGTGCTGCCTCCTCCTCTGCCAGCTTTCTTCTGAAGTCGGAACCACACAGGGCCAGCGGGTCATGCAATTCTGCTGGACCCCAGGGGGTTCCAACTGCAGAACAAAGCCAGCAGAAGAGGAGACAGTAGGTAAGTGGTGCTGATCATCAACTCCCGCCAGCCAGAGGACAATGCACAGAGGGTGAAGAGGATAGACAGATAGGGGCTGGTGGCTCTGGCCCACCTCCACTTAGTCTTTTCTCTGCCAGACTGCGGCTGGACATCATCTGGGCTACTGTGTTCAGTTCTAGAGACAATATCACAAAAAGGACAGGCAACCAAACGATGTGGAATCTGAACCAAAAGACATATGGGACGAGACTTGGCAACCTAAATGTGTATACCCTGGAGGAAATACGGGGATACGATACAGACTTTTAAATACTTGAAAGGTATTAATATAAAGCACATGAATCAAACCTTTTCCCAATAGAAAGGAAGCTGTAAAACCAGGGGTCGTGAAATGAAACTCCAAGGTGGTAGATTCAGGAACCAAGTTCAGGAGAAGGTGGTGGATGCCCTCCCAGAAAAAGTGGTGATGACAAAAACTATTAACGGAATTGAAAAGGGCGTAGGATAAGCACAGTCGATCCTTAATGGCTAAAGGAGGGAAATGAAGAAACAAACTAACCTGTGGCTAACTTTAGGTGTAACATTTCTCTATGGGGGTAGTGTACATGGAGTGGCAGCTACAACCCGAAAGAGAGGGCATGGTGGGCTGGGGGTGGGGGTAACCTGCATGGTGTGGAAGGTACACCCCTAAACACCATGCTGGGCAGACTGCTGAACCATTTGCTCTTTATCTGCTATCATTTACTATCAGGCCGATTCTGTAAAGATCGCGGGAGAACAGGCGCTCCGTGTTGAGCACCCGCTCTCCCGACACGTGCGGCCAGCCACCTTCTCCTGGGCGCGCGATCCTATATTTAAAGGAGGGCTCGCGCTAAAAGCAGGCGCTAGGGGCGATTACGTGCCCCTAACGCCTCCTTGACCCAGGAGAGGTGGCTCTGTCAGCAGGTTTAGGAAACCGAAGCTCAATTTTACGAGCACTGGTTTTCAAAGCCCGCTGACAGCGATCGGTTAGGAAAATGGATGCTGGTAAAATTGAGCGTCCGTTCTCCTAACCGGATCGGCTGGCACATTTAAAAAAAAAAATTTTTTTTTTTTTTTACATTTTTTGGTTCCTCCGACTTAATATCGCTAGGATACTGAGGGTGTACAGAAAAGCAGTGTTTTCTGCTTTTCTGTACACTTTTCCGGGCTGCTCATAAATTGTGCGGATTGGCCGCACATTTTACTTTTCGAATCAGGGGTGACAGACTAATAGCCTCATCGACATGCATTTACATGGGATGAGCGCTATTAGTTTTCAGGGAGTTTGACCGCCCATTTTCGAGGCGCCAAATCCCTTACAGTATAAGGGGTAACAGAAGCCCGTAGAGAACACATGGCCATCCCCTGTTAAACATTGCGCACGGCCGAGCTGACTACAGAATCGGCCTGCGTGTTACTAAATTACCAGGGCAAAACTCTGCCGGTACACTGGTTGGGAACCACATCTGACACATCCTCCATAAACATTTGATCCTTAGGCACTTGCCTAGTTTGCCTATTAACCCAGCCCTGAGTTGCAGAGAGGAAGCTCAGATGAACTTTTATTTTGTTTTTCTTCTGAGGGCGTAGTAGATGTGGGGAACAGCAGGTGCAGGAGTGGTAGTATAGGTAAGAGAAATGGGATGGGAGCCTGGGTTTATGGAATTAGTATGGAAGCTTGCACACTAATTCACCTGGAACTGTACAGGGCCAAAGAGGGAAGAAGACACAGCCAACGTGCACAGAGAGGTGGTACGGCTGCATCGAGCTCCGAAGAAGAAGAGGGGGGTAAAGTCAACCAATATGAAACTAATTGGGGGGAGGCTGCACGTTTTGTAGCATGGGCTGCACGGCTGACAGCAGGGGGACTTTTTTTTTTTGACAGCGGGAAGGCCGATGGTGACAGCTAGAACTGTGTATTCAGTCAGGCTTGTACAGCTCACAGCTGAGACCTGACCTTAGCTAGAGCAGTGTAGGCAGGCGGGAGGGAGGGAAGAGAGGACAGGAAGATGGGGACGTGCAACTGGTCAGATTGGGTGAGCTAAATGGTCCTTTAGCAATGCATAGGAAGTGGGTCTCTTTCAATGGAAAGGAAGCTCTGGAAGGAGGGGGGTCAAGGGATGAGGGTGAAAGGGGACAGACTCAGGAGCAATCTTAGGAAATATTTCTTTACAGAGAGGGTGGTAGATGCCTGGCATAGCCTCCCAGCGGAGGCGGTCGAGACAAGGCCAGTATCTGAATTCAAGAAAGCATGGGATGATTACAGGAGAGCTCTGAAAGAGCGGTAGGGAATTGTAGAATTGAGTAGTTTGCAAGGATGGGAGGACTGAATAGCCTGATTGGTCTTTTTCTGCCATCGTGTTTCTAAGTCTGCTGATATCTCCTATGTTTAAAACTGAGGCAAGATGAAAAGGTCACTGCTAAATATGCTTCTATACAAATAAGTCCTAGGGAAAGGTGATCACATCAGTCTATGTTTGCACGTGGTGCTTGTTGTTTGTAAAACAGGGAACTGAGGAAAACAACATTTAGAGAAATGATGCCTCAGGCTCACTAATTAACAGACCCAGGCCTGAGACGATATTCCTGAACCATTTTAGGTGCGGGTGCCTACTCACTGAGAAGAGCCGCAGCACGTTAGCAACCATGATGGAGACGGAGCTGGCAGAGGCACCGATGACTCCCACCACACGCTCGGGCCTGCTAAGGATCGGTGGCTCGCCATTGGAGCAGCGGACGTTTGACATGTCCTTCTGGATGAGCGCCTGGACAAAGGTGAGGGACTGCTCCAGGGCGTAGATGTCCCGCGAGCAGGTGTCGAGGATGCGGGCTCCCAGGGTGAGATTGGGCAGCAGGGTGGGGTCGCTGTTGATCTGATCCAGGGCGTAGAGCATGGCCTCCATGCGATGGATTCCCTTCTCTTTCTTCACCTCACCACAGGGGACCCCCGCCGGGCCCTTGGCATGGACAGGAAAGAGCCCACCCAGGGTAATGTCGCCGTCGATCTTGATGGATTGGGGCTGCGTTGTTTGCTGGCCCCTGGCCAGCCAAACGGAGGCCCCCAGGAGCCAGGCTAACCTCAGCAAGGGGGGCCGGTGCCAGGAGCCGGAGGGCCAATGCATGGCTTCTGGTTCTTCTGTCACCCTTCTGTTCTTCTCAGGGGCCTGAAAAAAAGGTGAACGGTGGGAAAGAGTAACTTTTGTGTAAACCGTTTACAAAAACATTTTACATAGCTTTCAGACAGATGGACAAAAGAGGCTTTTCATGTAAACCGTACCAGTGCATCAGAGACACACACAGACTTTTGGTTTTTTTTTTAAAACCCCTTGTTATCTTCAGCAGTCTCTGACACCCCCCTGTCTCACCCCTGACAGTCTTACCCCAGGCAGCACAGGAGTCTCTGGAGTGCCCTAGGGCCAGAGAGGCCACTTCGTCCAAGGCACTCCCTCAGCGCTGCTGGATGGATGGTAGGGACCCCCACTGTAGTGTCGGTTCTCTTCCCTTCCCCTCCCCTGCCTAAGGACACCACCTGCATGGTACAGCATGGCCCGACCATCCTGACTGGACAGGGGATACGAACCTGGATTCCCTGCGGCCTGAGGCACAGAATGCCTTCGTGCCCCTCCCCCCATGCAAGCACACAGCCTTTCATCGTGTCAACTGAATCCAAAACATTTCACAGACACAAGACACCTACATTAACAAACACTCCGCAGCAAACCCCCACACAAACAAAGCCACAAGGACCTCATATAAGGTAAACCTAAAAAAAGTAATAAAACAGCAAAACCTAAAACTACCTTCTGCTCAAGCAAACAAATAACCTTACTCAGTAAAAGCTAGGGGAAAGAATTAACTATTTCCGAAAAGAGTTTACTCTTTAGTCTTAAGAATATCTACTGGATATTCTCTGTTTGTGCCTTTTCCATGCTGACTCCTCAGCTGCACAAATGTTATGTATTTCATTCAACCAGCACAGGTACCAAGCAATAGTACCTGGCCATTTCAACATGCCAATGCTGTGATCTGGTCTATAGGGTAAGGCGGCAACCTGGCCCTCATCTGACCTCATACTATTACAATAGGGGACATGCACCACAATAGGGGACATGCACCACAATAGGGGACATGCACCACAAAAACAGCAACAAAGACTGACTTTTTGTACTTGCGAAGAACCACTAATTAGCTGGAAAATAAACATTAAAATGTCCAGTTTCTAAACACCTATGAATAGAAGCCCAAACTTTGGTTTATGTGATATGTGCTGTATGCAACTTATTTTATGATTATTGTTTAATGTAATTCGCTCTGAGCACATTTTTTTAACACATGCGGCCTTTCATACAAAATTGCATGAAAAAGTGTTTTACCGACACACATAGCCTCCTCCCCCACTCATACACACACACACACACACACTTTCATGCAATTTGTATCAAACAGTGCCCAGTTTTAATGCTTCCCTTGTTACATCAGGCCCTGAGATTGGATGCTCACATCAAGAAAGCTAAAATGCCATTGGACAAGGAGAAGACTGCTTTATGATGTCATACCATCTGAAGTGACAGCATAGCTCTGGATGCTCATGAGAGCTGTGATGTCATTGACTGAGGACGAGGAGGCTGGTTTGTGACATTATATTCATATCATAATGCTAGAAAGCACTGTTTTGTGACCATCACCCCACTTTAAAAATGAATACATTCAATAAAAAATGTCCCCTATTGTAATAGCATGAGGTCAGATGAGGGCCAGGTTGCCGCCTTACCCTATAGACCAGATCACAGCATTGGCAGGGTGAAATGGCCAGGTCTTTTGAGGCCAATGAGAGCCCCCAACCCACATGACACAGGCTAATTTTTTCTCCTTCAAACTAGGGATCTTAGAAATCTTGCTTTTGCAGCCTCTCTTGTGTGCAGCCAGAGGCCATTATCATTGGAGCTAAGAAGAGCAGTTCTCAGGACTGAGCTGCCAGGGGAACTCCTTTCCATGAATTTTTCCCTCCCCTCATCACTTTATCCTGTCACTCCTCAGTGCTAAAGAGCTCATGTCAGGAAATCATGTCCCCCCCTATAAAAGCTGAATACAGTCTCCAGGAATAAAGGGTCCATTTCCCAAAGGAATGTCTCCAGAGATTCAATGGGTAGATGTTATTTGTTTATTTAAGAACACTTTATATTCTGCCTCTTCCTAAAGTTGATCTCAAGGCAGATTACAATAAATTGAAATGAACAGAGGCATTAGAGCAGCTTGCAAGCAATCAGAATGTGCAGTTCTGATAGCATCGGGACCCAACGTAGGTAAACCCATTTGTGAATAGTTTCAAGACCCATTTGTGTCCCTGTTGTGTGTAACACAGTCCCTCGCCGGGAGTTTAGGAAGAGGGGCTGAAGATGTGGGTCTTATTTTATGTTTATATATTTGTACTGCTCGCAATATATTTTTGATATTTACTTTGTGACTTGCTAGAAAGTGCAAAGGAATGCTGGGATACCTCATGTAAATAAGCAAACAAATAAAAATGGATCTTCCGAAACGGTAAAAAGTTTCAGGAAGAAATTCTCTGGGAATCCAGTGACTAACAGAGACTACCCAAGCATTAGCAGATAATCACCGAACTTCAATGTCCTTCTAGTCCTCTCACAGCCCAGACGCCCTAGCCCTGGCCACTGAAATGCCGTTACACTGCAGGACCCAGCCTTCAAGTGTGTGTCCAGCTCTCAGCCAGAACAGCTGAGCCTCTCGCTGGCTTTGGCAGCATTTTGACTGGTGAGGAAGCACCTAGACCGGTGCCATTGCAGCATGGGAGGGTCAGCTGGCCCGGTGGCTGTGTGCTGCCCTGCGGAAGGTCTATGGGTTGATCTCTGAGTCGGGTATTCTGCTCCCTGGGGTCAACTGAGGCCTAGAGGGTGCTGCAGAGATCATATTCACAGCCCCCACCCCACGTAGGGAAGGGAGTTGTGATCACAACTTAAGGGTGGCAGCTGGTGGTCGGATACAGGGCCCAGGAAGGGAAATGCTGTAGCATTGTTCAAATAATAACAATGATGTAGAGACACCTTGGTCTCCACTAGATGGCTTGAGCTCCCAACCCTTGGTTAGACATCTACAGAAGACCATGCCATTCAATACTGCACCTCCCTCAGAGGCTTGCAGGAACTGGAAGTCCTTTAGGCATAAGAAAGGACTGGCACACGTGAGAAGGAGGCAGTGTAGTTTTGTTTTCAGTGTGCTCTCTAAGTTTAGATTCCGGCCTAGAGAAGAAAGGAAGAGATACTACATTGCCAGATCTTGGTGACAGACTGGAGGGAAGAGAGGATTACAGAGTGGTTGTTGATATTTTTACTATTTGTGAGATTTTTTTGTTTATTTTTCAATTAAACATCATTGCATACATCAGAACATGTCACCCTTGTGACACAATATATCCCATCAGCCTTGCAGAAGCTCGAGCATCCCAATCTAATTGTGAGATTTTTGTGTCTAGTGACCTGTACTTTCCGGGAGGCAGTAATCCCCTCTCCAGAAGTGCAGGAGGGATCTGCATCCCCCTTCGCTCCATTAAGGGGAGGTTGCAGAGACCAGTCAGTGAAGATCGAGTATTGTGTTTTCCAAGTTGTATTTTTCATCATTAGTAGGAAGTATTTTTTTCTGCTCCCTTCTTTACCCAGAGCTAGACTTTTCCTCCAGAAAGGTCAGCAGTTTGACTACTGAAGAGGATACTAAAGGAGAAGAACATTTGGCTGTACTAGGACACTTTCTTGTTTCATTCAATCAATATCAGTAAACTTTAATTTGAACACACATCCGGCGAGTCCCGAAGCGCTATGGTAGCACACATACACAGAAGCTTTTCGGTGCCTGGGCCCAGAAGGTTAGCCTCCCCCCCCCCCTACAATTAAAGAATCCAACCCTTGGAGACAGAAGAGTTGGAGAAATAGCAGAGGAGCTAGCCAGGTTACAGAAATTATTTTATGGACCCTTAGGAAACATTACCATCCGCCAAAAAAAGGATTACAATGATAACAAGGAGGAGTCCTGGTGCATGGGCACCAGCCCAGGACTGTCACTGCAACGATCGGAGTGGGCAACGTGGGGTTAGGGATGTAACATCAGGGAAAACCTCCCGAGTGATTACAGATGAAGGCTCACGGAGCCAGAATGCAGCCCCGGGTTTCGCTTAAGCTGGAACTACAAAAAGGGAGCAGGAGGAAACTGCCAGGCCAAAACCAAAAAAATAATGAGACCAGTGAGCAGTGCCAACTGCCAGGCAGTGACATGGATGGGGTGAGCAGAACGGGTGTCAGGGGAAGGGAAGAGAGTGCCATGCCATCACCACAGAGGCAGAGGAAATAAGCTTTACTATATGGCTATGTCCTTGGCAGGGGGGGGGAGCCTCTGCCCACAATATCAGAGGGGGAACCCCCTTTTCAACTGCCAAGAGAACCCATTCGGCCCAGCAATGGTCCTCCTTTTATAGCCCTTCGATGTCTAGTCATTAAAAAGCTCATCCCAAGGTTTTGGGGGTTTTTTTTTCTTTTACTCCCATTTTCTCTCCTCAGCAGTCTGTGTGCCCCTCACCCATCCCCGGGCAATTCTAGGGTTCCCCTTTGTCAGCTCAAAGGCTTGGACAGGGCCTTCACAAGGCGCACTCTAAGACTTCCCTCTCTCTGCAGCACCCCAAGACCCGAACCTGGATTCCCTGAGCCACAACGCTAAGGTGATGCCAGCCCCACTTCTCAAGCGCTTATTCCGTTCCCGCTATAGAAACATGACGGCAGAACAAGACGGGAGGTCCCTTCCAGTCTGCCCATCCATCCAATTAATTTAGCATTATAATTCTCATCACTTCCTCAGAGATCCCCTGTATTTATCCCATGCTTTCTTGAATTCAGATATTGCTTTTATCTCCACCACTTCTACCTGGAGGCAGTTACACACATCCACCACCTCTCTGTAAAGAAATATTTTCTACGATTATTCCTGAGTCTACCCCCTTTCAACCTCATCTCGTGATCCCCTTGTTCTAGAGCCTGGTTTCCATTCAAGAAGGTTCACCTCCTGTGCATGGATTCACTTATTTATTTAGATTTTTATATTCCCCCTTTTGGCACTTCAAAGTAGATTACATTCAGGTACTATAGGTATTTCCCTATCCCCACAGGGCTTACAATCTAATTTTGTACCTGAGGCAACAAAGAGTAAAGTGACTTGCCCAGGGTCACAAGGAGCAGCATTGATATTTGAACCCTGGTTTCGCTGGGTTGTGGTCCGCTGCTCTAACCACTAGGCTAGCCCTCTCTATCATATCACCTCTATCTCGTCTTTCTTCTGGGGTAATGAGACCCAAGCTTGCACCTGCTGCTTTTGGCTTCCAGTTCACTTGAAAGTGCCTCCCAAATGGGGCTACGGTGCCATTAGCCTTTCCTCACAGCTACCTGGCAATTTTTTTTTCCACTTCTCCCATCTATCCCTGCCATAACATTGAAGGCCCTTTGGCTAAGAGGCAGGGACTGCTGTTAGCTCTGGAACGCCGTCCATATGCGCTCTTGATTCAGCTGCAGAGGTCTCGCCTCTGCAGCTGAATCAAGAGCAGTGACTGGGATTCCTTCCCTCTCAGGGGCACTGACTGCTGCCCCTGCAACTCGCCCCTGCCAGCCAAAGAGCAGAAGTCCAAGAGCAGGATTCAAAGTCACTTCTCCCACACGGTTCAGGCTAGCCCATCAATCAGAATTTTTTTTAACCAGAAAGTTGCGAGTCAACCATGTTCACCTCAAATGGCAGTTAAGTCCCAAAACAAACAGAAATCAAATTTCAATAAATAAGGAAAACTTACACTTTGTCTACAGAGCCTCTCTGCTGCCTCTGGCCAGAGGCAGAGTTCCAGGTCAGCGTGGCAGATGATGGTACCTTGGCAAGAGTCCCCAGCACTGGAACACCTCACGCTCCCTCTATCTCCTTGCTCCCCTCATCTCTGTTTAGGACCATGGATTGTGTATTGCTCTATTTCTGTCTTCTGGATTTTTTGAAAACATAATAATTGTGCTGGAAACAGCCAGACTAGGATCCCTTTCAGTTTTCAGGTGCTGGGATTGAGTGCGAGGCTGATGGGGTCCACTAGTTCCTCTTCCTCCACCACACCATCCTCTGAGAGCTGCCCGCAGGGGGAAATCTGTTTGAAATGAAAGTGGCTTCAAAGCTGCTGAGAGCTCAGTGCCCCCTAATGCGCTCTGATTTGGAGAGGGAAAGAGGGATTTAGTGAAAAAAAAAAGAATAATAGAGACAGAACGAAAAACAGACAGAAAAAGAAATAGAAAAAAGATTAAAAAAAGGGAGACAGGGAAAGAAATAGAGACAAAGAGAGAAAAAGACACAGAGACAGATGAACAAGTGACAGAGAGATAGAAAAAGAGAGAGACAGGAGGAAACTGCTCACATGTCACACATGAGTACTCCTGACCCTGGCAGTACTCCCCTGCTTCTCTGCCATACCCCCCCCCCCCCTGTAATATAAACAGCTATGGCAACGAGGTGATAAAAACCATGCTAAGATCTGCACTCATTTTTGAGCACAGATTTTACTTTACTAATGCAGTAGAAACCCATAGTACTGTAGGATGCAGTACGCTAATGGCAGGCAAATTGATCAGCAGTAAAACAGGTGCACTAAATGAACAATGTGCTAAAAAATGTGAGTTAACCTGAAAATCCGCACTAATGCAGAAAAGTGCTTTAAAAAATTGCTTTAAAAACAAGAATAGGGAGGTAAGTGACCAGTTGGAAGGAGTGTGATCAAAAATGGCCTTGCATGCAAGATTGGCACTGTACATCCTGACCTGGGCACAACCTTGTATGCATGGCCATTCGGGCAAGGCATAGAAGGTAAAATCAAAGGGTAAACTTTCTAGGATGGGCACCTATAGTTAAACAGTATGCATTTTGGCACATCCCGACTTGGACACAAAAGAGTGTGAACTATATGGCTGTAGGTGCCAACCCTAAAGAGCTTAGCCTTTCATTTCACTTGTCATGTCTTGTCCAAATGGCCTTGCATGCGAGACTGTGCCCAGGTCATGATGCAATCTTGCATGCAAGGCTATTGTGGCACAGTGCCAGTGC
Organism: Rhinatrema bivittatum; assembly: GCF_901001135.1. Taxonomy (NCBI): domain Eukaryota; kingdom Metazoa; phylum Chordata; class Amphibia; order Gymnophiona; family Rhinatrematidae; genus Rhinatrema; species Rhinatrema bivittatum. The sequence goes on along the minus strand of NC_042615.1, from coordinate 507,755,170 downwards.
ATACTGTTCAGCTGTAGTTGTCCACCCCAGATATCTTCGATTTTACTTTCCATGCCTTGCCACAATGGGATGGGCATCTATATCTGAAGAGCATGCACAGGCACTGTGGCACAATGGCCTTGCATGCAAGATTGACATTGTGCATTAGGGGGGGTGGGGAGTACGATGTGTGTGGGTGCACATTCTCCCCCTTGCACATCCCTATGTAGCCTTATGCCCCTATGTGTAGGTGTGTCGGGGTGGGGGAGTTAATGTTTAGATGGGGTGTGTTGTGGGATGGGAGTGTGAATGATGTGTGTGCATTGAGACAAGTTGCCATTAGATCCACATGGGGGAAGCCACACCTCTCGCAGGTGGGCTGCATCGCTGTCTCGGACAGTTCCCACTACCCAGATCTAATAACCTGCGACTAAGAAAATCCGCTTTGACGTTTTTTCCTTCTGTGATGTGTGACACCACTATCTGCTCCAGGTTCTGCTCTGCCCAAAGAATCAGTTCTTGAGCTTCCTGGGCAACTGCTCGACTCTTGGTTCCTCCCTGCCGATTGATATAGGCTACTGTTGTCGCATTGTCTAGCAGGACCCTTACCGACCGACCTTGCACCAACGGCAGAAATGCAAGTAAAGCTAAACGCACTGCCCTGCTCTCTAAACGACTGATAGACTAGGAAGCTTCTGTCGCGGACCAGCTGCCCTGAGTAGACTGCTGCTAACAAACCACTCCCCAACCAGACTGGCATCGGTAGCAAGTATTACCCAATCTGGCAACTCCAGGTCGACACCACAAACCAGATTGGAAGTCAGCAGCCACCACTACAGGCTGTCCCATGAAAATCCCTCAAGCGGTAAGGGAAGATGGAATTCCTCCGAGAGCGGGTTCCACCGAGACAACAGTGCCCCCTGCAGAGGCCCACGCCACTAACTCCAAGGTTGAAGCCATCGAACCCAGAACCTGCAAATAATCCCAGACTCTGGGCATCGGCAACCCCAATAAGCACCAAATTTGTCCCTGCAGCTTGAGAACCCGCTCAAACACCTTGCCCCTCTGAGTGTCGAACCGAGCCCCCAGATACTCGAGGGACTGAGACGGCACCAAGTGACTTTTCGCGAAGTTCACCCCCCAGCCGAGCAGCTCCAGAATACTGATCACCCTCTGCACTGACTGACGACAAAGATCCTCCGACTTCACCCTGATAAGCCAGTCATCCAGATAGGGGTGCACCAGCACTCCCTCGTGACGCAGTGCCGCCGCCGCCACCACCACCATAACCTTAGTGAAAGTGCGCGGTGCTGTGGCCAACGCAAAGGGAAAGGCCTGAAACTGAAAATGTCGACCCAGAACTATGAACCGCAGAAACCGCTGAGACGGTTGAATGGGAATGTGCAGATACGCCTCTGTCAAATCCAGAAAAGCCAGGAACTCACCCCTGTGCACCTCTGCAATCACCAACCTCAGGGTCTCCATCCGGAACCTCGAGCACTATATTTATTCGCTTCAAGTCCAGAATTGGGTGGAAAGTGCCTTCCTTCTTGGGAATGGAAATCCTTCTCTTGCTTTGTTCATCCCAGAGAAACGGAACCACCGCCCCCAACTTCCGCAACTGGTCCAGCATCTCTAGCACCAAATGCTGTCTTTCTAAAGACCCGCAGAGAGAGACTAGAAACAAATCACGAACGGACCAAACAAATTCTAACATGTAGCCGTCTCTTATCACGCTGAGAATCCACTGACCCTGCTTAATCTTGGTCCACTCCCCATAAACCGCGTTAGGTGACTCCCTACAAAAGGAATGGTGGAGAGGATCAGCCTCGCCTCATTATGAGGACAATAGCCCCAGCTGCGACACTACCTGCGGTGGATCTAAAGGGCCTTTGGCCCCCCGCGAAAGGACTGACCCCAGGGCTATCCCTGGACAGAAAATTGTTTCTGCCGCCCTGGAGCAACTCTTGCCGGGTGTGACTTCCTACTGTTTTGAAAACGGGACCTGAGGGGGGAAGTGACATCAGCCTTCGGAATGACAGCTTAAGAGATGAGATCCAGAACCCCCCCCCCCCCCCCCCCCAAATGCTGAGATGTGTGGAAGAAAATTGCTGATTTAAAACAGTTCCCCTTTGAAGTGGCAGAGCTGAAGAAAGCTGGAGGCCTGTCAGCAGAGGAAGTTGGAGAAAATGTAGGTGTGTCAACCCCCCTTTCAGCTGGAGCAGCAGTGCTGGATGTCCCGTCTATGCCACTTGATTGCTCCCTATCTCAGGAGGATTTTCAGAGGTGATTTAGTGAGCTGCGGGAAGGGATGGGATCCCCTGCAGCAGGAACTCAAATCGATCACAGCTTAGTTGAAACCTGCACGCTGAGCTGGGTCAAGGTGTGCATGCAGCGGAACAGAGGCTGTCTGAGCATGAAACATTTCAAGAATGCTCTCAGCAAGAAATGAAGACTAAAAGCGGATAAGTTAATGTGCCAGGAGTAGCTTGAGGACTTAGAAAACAGGTCCAGGAGGGGAAATTTGAGGTTCCGAGGAGTCCATGAGGGAGACTGTGAACGCGTGGTGAAAGATATTTGCTCTTTGCTTTTGAGCCCCATGGGCAGTGAGGAAACTGCTCCTAAAATCCTATTAGATAGAGCCCATAGGGCTTTGGCTCGCACACAAGGCAATGCTCCTCACAATATTGTGGTCTGTTTCCGTGAATTTGCTGTCAAGGAAAAGATTATGGTGCGAGCGAGGGAAAACAAAAGATCTGCAGTGGCACGTACATAAGGAAGAAATTTTTCAAGATTTGTCACCGATCGCCATCAAGAAGCAACGTGAATTTAAAGAGGTCCTACAGGTGTTGAGGACTGGCAATCATGCATACAAGTGGTTGTTTCCTTTTGGATTACAGTTTACTGTAATTGGAGTGACCTCCAGGGTTAAAATTGTGGAAGAGGCAGAAAAGATTCCTCAAGCTGCTGGTTTGGTGAAATCTGCCGGTGCCACTGCGAGGCTGGCCGCTATGGTGCATCCTAGCATGAGCAATTTCAGATGGCAACGCATGCAATCTGGAGGGAAGCATCTGCGGAGAAACTCAGAAGGATCACCTCCATTAAAATACCTAAAGACTTGCGGGGGGGTCTCGCCTTAGAGATGTACTGCTGAGATCTGCTGCTGCTGGTCTTTGGCAAGTGAGCTTGTTTTTCATGCTCTGAATTTTGTGGGCTCAAGTTGTTTTGGAGATTTTTATTTCTCCGGTGTTTTGTTTGATTGCTGCCTGCTGGGCTATTAAGGGGAGGACACATGAGGGGTTTGTATGCGGTGGGTTGGTTGGGGAGGGGTTCAAGAGCTGCTGGGCTGAGATCACTGCCGTCATTCCTTCAGGTGGTAGTAGGTGTGATTTGGGAAGGGAAAGGGAGGAGGAAAGGGAACAGGAGGGTGCAGGAGGGGGGGGGGGGGAAGAGAGAACTCTAGGGACATTGGGTGCTTGCTTTTGTTGGCTAGGGCACTTGTGGGGGGATACAATAGTGTTTGTGTTGCAGTATCTGTGGGATAATAGGAAGGATTGTACCTGCTATTGTATTGGGGCGGATTTTTGGAGGAGTGGTAGGTGGAGTTCTGTAAAATGGGGGAGTTAGAGACTATGTCTTAGAATGTTAAGGGCCTGAATACCTATATTAAGAGGAAGCCTTTGTTGCAAGATGCTCTAGGACAGCAGGTGGATGTATTGTTTTGTCAGGAAACACATTTAAAAAGGAAATACGAAAGGTTACTGGCCTCTACCCACTATACCTTACAGTTTTTTGCTGCTGCTCCAGTAACTAACAAATATTGTGGGGTGGGTATTCTGTTCTTCAAAAATGGGGTGGTGGATGTGATTTTGGGCAGGTACCTTATCATTACATTTAGGATGGATAGAGATATGTACACTCTGGTAAATGTGTATGCACCCAACATAGGACGGGGCAATTTTTAGAGGCACTTTCAAAAACCTTGCAGCAATGGGCAGAAGGTTATCCTGTTATTGGGGGGGGGGGGGGTGGGGGGGGGGGGGGGGCGGGGAGTTAATCTTACCAGATACCTGTTCTTGGATAACAGTGGTGGGGAAGGGGGGTATTCTCGAGTCAACAGGAAGGGTTTGAAATCGTGTATGGTGGATTGGGACTTGGTAGATGTTTGGCATCTCTTTCATCCCTCTGAGAAAAAGTATACCTTTTTATTCCAAGGTTCACGGGGTTTATTCTCGGATTGATTTCTTTTTGGTAGACAAAAGCCCTGGTAAATAAAGTAGGGGTTACAGAGATTGAGGCAATAACATGGTCGGATCATGCGGCCATTTCGTTTTCCCTTAAGGGGTTGTGGGACCAATTGGGAGAGAGGTTTTGGAGACTTAATGACAGCCTGTTTGATGACAGTGAGTATAGTGAGCAGTTAGGTAGGGAAATGGGGCAGTATCTGGCTGAAAATGAAAATAGTGGGGTATCTTCAGGGACAATATATGACTGCTTTAAAGCAGTAGCTGGGGCAAATTGATTGCTAGAGCGTCCTATTTAAAGAAGATAAGGGAGAAGACAAAAGTGGAGTTATTGGAGAAGCTAGGTAGATTGGGGATTCGGACAAGAGATTAGCCGAACCCCAGCTTGGGGCACAACTTGACATGTTGAGGGAGGAATTACGGGATTTAGCTATAGGGGCAATCACTCTAATATCCTCTTCAGTAAACACTGAAGCAAAGAAATAATTTAATCTTCCCACAATGGCCTTATTTTCTCTAAGTGCCCCTTTAACCCCTCGATCGTCTAACGGTCCAACTGTCTCCCTCACAGGCTTTCTGCTTTGGACATATTTTTAAAAAGTTTTTCTTGTGAATCTTTGCCTCTATGGCCAACTTCTTTTCAAATTTTCTCTTAGCCTGTGTTATCAATGCTTTACATTTAACTTGCCAATGCTTATGCTTTATCCTATTTTCTTCTGATGAATCCTTCTTCCAATTTTTGAATGAAGATCTTTTGACTAAAATAGCCTCTTTCACCTCACCTTTATTAATTCATGGAATACTGTGCTTCTAGGATGCTTCTAGGATGAAAATACTGTGCTTCTAGGATGAAATTTTTTTAACAATACACACACGTGAAACAGTTTTTACCTTTGTAGCTGCACCTTTCAGTTTTTTCTATTTTTCTCATTTTATCAGTTTTCCTTTTGAAAATTTAGTGCTAGAGCCATAGATTTACATACTATTCCTCTTACAGTCATTAATTCAAATTTGATCATATTATGATCACTATTGCCAAGCAACCCCATCGGCATTACATCTCCCACCAAATCCTGCACTCCACTGAGAATTAGATCTAAAATTGCTCCCTCTCTTGTCAATTCTTTCCTGATGTGGCAAAGCCACACAAGGGAAGAGGAAGCAATTTCTAATGATGGGGCCCTAGGTGCTGTAGCTTGGGGCCATGTTGTGGTTAAATTATCCTTGTAAATGTGTCCTTAAATTTCAGGGTGAGCTATATATTTTCTGCGATCCCCTTCAGATATTGCATTTTTCAGTACCAGGTTTAGGTGTGTGCCCTTCATTAGCCTCCTCTCCAATGCCACCTGTCCCACATGAATCTGCCTGATAGATGGAACACTCCCTTTGTTTAGGATGCTGATAATTTGTTCACTGCTTCAAACTCTGGACTGTTTGTTGCATCACAAGCTGTTTAGCTTGTCTTGGCTTTTTTTCCCCGCTTCATCTGCATGCTATGGATATCTGATGCTGTTTTCCATAAAAGATGTATTCTTGTTTTTGTAAAATGTACAATTTAGGGAAAAATGTAATTTAAAAACCTCAATGACAGTTTATTAGTTTTTTATATTTCACATTTCCTAAAACACCCTCATCATCTTCTGGTCAAGGCACACGTCGCACGGTTCAGCTTCAAAATGTCATTGACTAATCACCCCTCTCCCGAGCACGCTGCACCGGCTCCTACAAGTACTGCCGTCTGCTGAGCGCCCACTCTCTACAACAGGCTTGCCAACTTTTTCTTTTAACCCTCCTTGTTTTCTTCACAGCCTGCCATTAGGCCCGTTCAAACGAGCAAGATTCCATCGGTCAGACCAGCACGTCGGTCAGAGATGCTCTCTTCTCCACAGCTTCTTACCCATCCCACTTACTCATTCATATCCTCTTCCCTGCCCCTCTCATCTTCCCTTTCCTTCCCCTCTGACCTCATCCACAACCCCTTCCCTCTCCCTCAGCCCTCCTCCACAACTTCTTACCCTTCCCACTTACATCCTCTTCCCTTTTCCTTCCATCTCCTCTCATCTTCCCTTTCCTTCCCCTCCCACCTCATCCACCCCTTCACTCCCTCTTTTTCGCTTCTACAGGGCCGGCTGTACCCTGCTGAACCTGTGAGATGCAGAGGGCGGGGGGGGGGGCGCCGCTACGGGGACCTGCCTCCCTCCGTACCTCCCTCCCTGTGTACTGTGGCTTCTCACTGCTGTCCCTCTAGTGCCTATTAAAACGGGCGAGATTTGCTGTGCTCCGGCCATCCCGACTCCCTCCCCCCTTCCCCGGCGGCGGAGGGACGGGTTCAGACTGCTGTTGGTCCGACCTCCTCCCCCCCCCCCCCCAGCACCGCGAAGGCCCAGAGGCAGCAGCGGCGGTGGCAGGAGCTGTAGCGGCGGCCGAGGGGAATCTGGCGAGGCGGCGTCAACTAAACAAGTCGGCGAGAGATGTCTTCCGCGCATGCGTGGCCCCTAGGTGAGAGCTACAGAGCAGCTCTGTACTGCGCATTCGCGGACGTCGGTTCCCAGCACCCTTATAGGTATGATGATGATTGGCGCAAAAGGCCCCGCTCCGCCTCTTTCTCTGACGTCACGGCCACCTACGTTTCTTTTAATGGCGGCCTCGTGCGCTGAAGCCAGTGTGATGGCCTGAGGTAAAGGGAATGATTATTTATTTACATATATAATTGGAACTCGAATGATCCACCGGATGGGTTCAATGACGTCACAAATGAAATGACAACGCTTGCGAGCACGCTGAGTGACTGAGACGGAGGGCTGGAATAACGTGGTGCTTGAGCGCACAGTGGGTCGCTGTCCTTTACCTGAAAAAAGGTGTGGACAGAGGCGCTAGTGTCTCTAATTAGAGCGGGTTTACTCGAGTTCATCTGGTCCGCAGGGACGAGCCGAGCGAGGCTTTATTCTGTCTGCACTGCACTGTGGGACTTGTCAGGTAAAAGCCAGAACTACAATTCCTAGCATGCAATTGTACAGTCGGAAGTGTCGGTTGACCCACAGTGCTGCCTCCAAAGCTTTCTGGGACCTGTAGTCCCCTTTGGGAAGTGCTCAGCTCAGAAGGCTTTGGTGTAGACCTAAGCTAGTAAATTGACATGGTGACTGGACTGTTATGGGAATGGGAGCCCTCATCTTAACGCTGACAAGATTGCTTTCCTCTACTGCAGATATCTTTTGTAAAATAAAAATGAAATAGCGTTTGGTGAACTGAATTTGTGAGATATAAAACTGGTGGGAATGTGGTAAAATGTCAACGGTTTCACTCTTACTGGATTTGTAGCACATACATCTCCAGTTAAGTCCATGTTTGCACAGGAGGAAAAACCAGGCTTGTCTTAGACCTGGGACAGGTTGCTCACCACATTCCCATATTTTTAAGGGAATGACCACTTACGGTTACATGCAGGAATAGGCTGAGGCAATCTTGGGTTTACTTCATTGCATTTGTGGTCTTATCGCTGCTTGCTCTTTCTGTTCTTGGTAACTTGGAGCCATAAGAAAAATCTAACCCATGCAACATTTTTTCAGCAAGGCAAGCTAGGGTGGTTTCAGGTTCAGGATCATTCGGGGCAAGCTGAGCCAATCCTGGTTTAACCACATTGCATGATGGGATATAGTAACAGATGACAGCAGATAAGGGCTGCCCAGTTCTCTCTGGTTCCTTACTACTTTGGGTAGATGAGCATAACTAGTTCCATATGCTGACACCAGCTCCCCCATGTTTTCTACCGTTGCCTTCTATCTCTTTCCTAAGCATGCTTAGATTTTGTTACAGTGCTGGTCTCCACCACTTCTGCTGATGAGCTTTTTTTTACCTAGTTGTCTTTCTGTGTGGTTCTTATAGATCCCGTACCTAGTCCAGGCCCTATCCAGGGTTGCCGAGCACCTATAAAAGTTAGTAAAAAATGAACCTGTCTGAAAAAGTTTTTGTTGCCCATAAATTTATGAATGGTTGACAACCCTAGATGCACATCTCTTCTTTTTCCCTCTGATGGGCAGGATCCAAAGTCATATGCCTTTCTCCCACCTGCTGCTATGGGAGACATTTGTAATGCTGGCTAGTATAAAATAAGTTGGGTTGTAGTTGTCAGTCAAAAACCTTAAGAGCTGTCAGTAAAAATATTTCTTGGGAATTGGCGATCCTGTCTTCAAACCCCCCATGTCTTGCCATCAAGCTTTGTAATATTTCTAACAATCACTAAAATTAGTGAGACTTTTGTCTGAAACATCTGGCCACCCCATATTTGTTGACATTAGGGTTATAATCATGATTGTTCTATGCAGGTTCCCCCAGCCTTCATGGAAGCCTAATGCAGCTGTAGCCCCAGCCCATTAGCTTGTATTCTTCAGTCTTTGGTCGTGCATTTTAAGAAGCATCTATGGACGTGCATATTTCCCGGTTTGCGCACAAAAGAAAAAGTGCAAAAAAAGGCATGGGCATATGGGAATTTAAATGGAAACCAGCGCTTAAGTATTTACGCACACAACTGTGTGCTGGGGTCCCCTACCACGTAAATTTACTCCCCCCCCCTATAGATGGCGTATAAGTTATCAAACAAAAACTAGGCGAGTCAGTGGGGTTTTAAGAGTTGGGGGAGGTAGGGTAAAAGAAAGGTAGTTGCCTTACTCACAGAGGGAGAATGAAAAACAGCAGAGACAGGATGGGGAGACAGTGAAGAGACGAGAAATCCGGAATTCTGCCACAAATTTATAAAAGGTTTTTTGTAGCCGCCACCGTGAAGACCCACATAGGATGGCAGGATAGCTAGCCAGTTAACCTTGGGCTCCCCCAGAGATCTGGCTGTGCCCCTGCTGCAGTGACTGGGCTATCTGTTAAGTTTGAGAGGGGAGGGATATAAAATGCAGAATAAAATCCCAGGAATTCATAAGCAAAGGCTTACAGGGCCCTGACTCAAAGGAGGGGCAAGTTCTGACTGAGCTGGAAGTCTGCTGCTGCTCCCTGCCCCCTCCCCGCCCCCCACACCCCACACAAAAAAAAAAAAAGACAGAACTGGAGGCCCATGATTGCAAGGAGCTTGTGAGCTCATTGACCGCCCTGTTCCTCAGAACGGACATGGGTGCGTGTACCTGGCTTTCCCAGTGTGCTGCTTTGACTTGTGCTGCTAGCATCTCTGATTTCCACCGGCTTGATTCTTCTCGTGCTGCAGCTTTCACCGCATAACCTGGAAATGTCAGAGACAGGTGACCAGATGGTGGCCCAGCAGCCTCCGGGGATGGAAGGCAATGCAGGGGAAGAGGAGGAGAGGAGCTTGGAAGGCCTCTGGGAAGATGAGGAAGACTTCAGTGGAGATCCCAAGGAAGAGGCGAACATGAAGCATACAACTCCGGGGATCATTTACCTGGGCCATATTCCTCCACGACTTAGGCCTCGGCACATCCGGAATATGCTGAGCGCCCATGGAGAAGTGGGGCGCATATTTCTCCAGGCAGAAGGTAAAGAGGTCTAGAGAACAGTGTGTATGCCTCAGTGCCAGCATACATGATGTATTATGAGGTAGTAATAATCCTTTGCACGCAACTCAAGGGCAGCTTGACCTAGATAGTTTATTCAAACTGAGGCATTCTGAGAGAAATAGCCCTGTTTTTTCTGTAGGGCTTCCCAAACCTGCCCGGGAGACCCCACAGCCAGTCACGTTTTCATGAGATCTGCAGAAAATAGGCGTGGGATAAACGTGCATGCATTGGAGACCCGGTATACACAAATTTATCTCGGGCATATCTATTCTGGATATCCACGAAACCCGACTGGCTGTGGGTTCACTAGGAAAGGTTTGGGAAGCCTTCTGCTGTGCTATGGTATGTCCTCTTTAAAACTGGAATGGAACAAACCATAATGTATGGGATGGAGTGGATCACACTAGCCAAAAAGAATGTTAAAAGTATCTCTCATCATTTTGGCTGTAGTTAATTGAAACGGAGGGAGTCTTGCATGAGGTCGCATGGAAAGTCAGTGACTGAGCTGGGAATCAGTGAACATCTTTTATGGGGTTAAAGAGACAGCTCAAGGTAACAAGAATTAAGCATAATAACAATTGCTATTCAGCAAGCTGCACAGTTTGTTTTTATTTGTATATGGTTGTGTCACCTTCTAACAGTTCTTTTCTCCCTTTCATTGACAAACATTCCATCCTCGGCCTTGTGCTGTTGAGCCCTCTCTGCCTGTTTAACAGAGGAGGTTTTCCTCACCGCTAAGCAGATGACTTAACCCCGTCTTTCCCTGCTTTCCTTCCCTTTCCTCCGTCAGATCGCTTCGTGCGGAAAAAGAAAAGGAAGGCAGGCACCAATGCCAAGGACTTCACCGAGGGCTGGGTGGAGTTCCAGGACAAGAAGGTGGCCAAGCTGGTGGCTGCTAGCCTGAACAATTCTCCTATGGGTACAAGGAAAAAGAACCGTTTTCATGATGACCTTTGGAACATGAAGGTGACAAGCCCCTGTCTGATCAGAAAAGTTGCTTGCACTACTGCTGCTTATGCTGTACCTCTCCTGTGTTAGGGGTGTGTGTGTGTGTGTGTATGTCTTGTACTCCTTCTGCCTGTGCTGTACCTATCTTTGCTGAGGCAGTGTATGTGTGAGGGAAACTTGCACTGCTGCTACCCGTGCTGGGCTTAGGGGTAACTGTGTGAGAAAGTTCGCATTATTGCTGTTTGTGAATTCATTAAAATCTTTAGACTTGAGTGTTATTAAATCTTAATAAACACATTTTAACTCAGAAAAAGTATTGAGTGTTGTTAGCCATGCCTTAATATGTTATTAGGAATAATTAACAAGAGAATATTTTTCTGTTTTCTTCTCTTTCCAGTATCTCCATCGTTTCAGCTGGTCACACCTTAGTGAGCAACTGGCCTATGAACGGCAGGTACGGCGGCAGCGCATGCAGGCAGAAGTGTCACAGGCCAAGCGAGAGACAAACTTTTTCTTGCAGAATGTGGAAAAGAGCAAGAGCTTTGAGAAAGCTGAGCGACGGCGGGCCAGGGATGGCCCCGTAGATAGCGCCACCACAGTGGAGAGCAGCTGGCACTTCACCCAGCGTAAGACAGAAGAGGAGATCCAGGCCCAGAAACTGGGCAGGGGGCAGCAGAAGTGGTCCTCTAAGACCAAGGAGTTCCAGGAGAAGGCACAGTCCAATCGCTCTCTGCTGGCAAAGATTTTTAATACAGAGGCCGCACAGGAGTAGCTCCTACTGATCTCAGATTGGTGATCCATAACGCTAAAGAGATTGAGCAGGAAAGAAGAGTTTGTCTGAACCAGTCCCTTCTGTGTCCAAACTCCAGAAACCCAGATCATCAAGGCACAGGGAAATTGCAAACTGCCTGCCTATTCAGGACAGCGTCTGGGTGAGGTCTGTGTGCATTAGATTCAGCCAAGATGAAGAATGTCCGAGAGAGATCACTTTGGTTCTGGTTCACAGAAATTGCCTCATTCCATCTTAACTGTTCATGTCCTCAGATTTTTTTTCTGTAGGATATAAAATGTGAAATGGGTCAATGCCTCAAGCTTCTGGAAGAGATATCTTATTCTCCTATGGTCCAGCATACTCAAATTCTACCTTTGGGCTGACTTTCAAGAACACTACTTCCAATGACCATTGCAGGCTTGTTGCTGTGGAACTTGAGTGGGGCTTCTGTTGGACTTCATTGTACAATGCAGCTGATGTGGCGTTTGGCAATTTTGCTAATCTGTAAAGACATTGATGATTTTGCTAAAACTTTGCCTCACTCCATGTCAGTTAGGTTTTTAACATTCACAGGATATGAAAACATTGTTTTGTAAACAATAAATATGAACTCCATAACAAACTTCAGTGAAATCATTATGGAAAGCAAAAGTACAGGCATTCATACAATTGCAGACTGTCTCACCTCAGACTTGACCAATAGATCCCCAGCTAGATGAGCCAAATATCCATGAAGCCTACATTTGTAAAAATAATGATGAGAAAAAGACAACCATCATCGCAGAAAACAGTGGGTTTCCCACTTTTTTCCAGAAAAGATGAAGGTGTGTGCCTCAAATCCACAGTATGATATCAAGGATCTCAAAAAAGCTATAGCGGAACTGGAAAAATCACAGAGAAGGGTGACTAAAATGATAAAGGGGATGGTAGAGCTCACTGCTGAGGAAAGGCTGAAGAGGTTAGGGCTGTTCAGCTTGGAGAAGAGACGGCTGAGGGGGGATATGATAGAGGTCTATAAAATAATGAGCGTAGTAGAAAGGGTAAATACGAATGGGTTGTTTTACTTTTTCAAAAAAATACAAGGACGCGGTGGACATTCCATTAAATTAGTAAGCAGCTCATTTAAAACAAACTAGAGAAAATATTTTTTAAGTCCATACACAACTAAGCTCTGAAACTTATTGCTGGGGCATGTGGTAAAGGCAGTTAGCGGAGCTGGGTTTAAGCAAAGTTTGGACAAGTTCCTGGAAGAAAAATCCATAAACCATAATTAACCAGGTAAACTTGGGGAAAACCACTGCTTATCCCTGGGTATTAGTTGCATGGAATCTACTGAATTTGGTACTCTTGCCAGGAACTTGTGACCTGGCTTGGCCACCATTAGAAACAAGAAACTGGGCTTCTTAGGTCTTCAACCTGACCCGGTATGACAACTCTTAAGCAAGGATATCAAAGACGGAATTTCCTAAGAGACTGCAGTTGAACCCATTCCGTCTCACCTTCTTACAATTAATGCCAGAATGCTTCCCACACAGATATAATCCAGCTGTTTATTATACTGATCCCATGCATAGCCCCGGCAGCACACAGTATAGATGGAATCAAGAGGTAGCTGGATTTCTGGAATTTACATAACTACTACTCTCTTTACATAGTGCCACTAGATGTACACAACCCTGAATAGAAACACATAAGAGACGGGCCCTTTTTCATTTCATTTAATATTTCTATATCGTACACACCAAACTTTTAAAGCAGTTCTATATGAAGCTTTTAATCTACTTGACATACAGTCCAAACAAAATAGAGGCTTTGGGTTAAAGTCAAGAAAAGGCAAGATTGGGAATAAACCAGAAGCAGGTGGGCTATTAGATGGAATTAGTGAGGAAAGGGATTACTTTAACTGAATGAAGCCACAAGAAATCAGGCCCCTTCTAAAAGAAAGTCTAAGAAAAACAGGAAGTGGACTGGCTGGGTGGTTCTGTAAGTCAAAATAAAATCAGCTCTTCAAAGCAGTACAATGCAGATGCTCTTAAGAATCACCAAGCAAGCTTTTAAACTAAACAATTTATTATTGACCAAATGTGATAGCAGGACACTATTACCAAATATACAGCCTTGTACGAACCTCCCCAGAGTTTGTGCAACCTGAACATCCATCATGTATCTTAGCTAATCTTCTTCGTGTGAGGTAAATTATAAAGAATGTTATACAGATTGTATTTAATCTTGGTACTGATGAAAGATAGTTAAGCTGATACCCAAATGTCTATCCATATCCCCTCCCTAATAACTAAACCATTTCAGGATTCTTTACTCTCCTCTAGGAATGACTGAAGTTTAGCTCTTGTGTCAGGCTCCTGTAAATACTAGAAATTTAACCGCTGGATACAATTTCTGTTTAAAAGAAAATTCTCCTACTTTATTATTCACCCAGTGGAAGGAGGCAAAATAGTCAACCTGGCTGTACTGGAATGGACACAGCCATGCAAAATTTTCTTTTCAGGTCTTCAAACTATAGCTGGGAATCCATAAAATAAAACTGTTGTATTCTGAAAATTCTTGCATCTCTCTAGTCCTAAAAAGATGTGGTGAGACTGACCAGGCAGAATATATACAGCTTGTTCCATAGAGAATGTGCAGGATGGGGTAAAGACCTGATTTAGAAATCATCAAACTCCTTCCTGAAAAAAGTAAAATTAACTGGTGAATTACCATAAATTGTGTTGAGACTCACCTTTCTTGGTACCTAAATTAGATTGTTTAAAGTCAGGGGCAGCTCTAGCCATGAGCACACAAGTCTGATGCCTCAATCAATCGTCCAATACTATAACTCTCAAACAGCTGTTCTGTTTAGTGCTCCAGTGCCTTCCCTCCAGGCAACCTGCAGAGAACAGGACTGGAGAAGGGTGCTTATCAATTTTATTCTCTGCAGTACCTGCTCTAGATTCACACCTTTCTCTATCTGTCCCCTCAGGAGAGGAGGATTGAAACTGGAGCATACACTACAGGTAGTGGTACCATGAGGGGAAGGGCTGGACAAGGTAGCTGGGGAGAGCCCTTGAGTAGAAATTGGCAGCAGACTACTGCTTGTGTAAGAATCAATCAGTATGGTGTATCCCTGTGGGTTTCTAGTGTGGTTGGTATTAATTTTTAGAATTTTTTTCCAATAAGGGCAGTAGGATCTCTGTAACACTAGTGTCCTATGTTTTGTACAGAATCATTTTTGGGGGCTGGGAGGGAGGAGTTGGGGGGGGTGGAAGGGGGCTCATTGTTGAATTAAATTCATCAAAATCCTAGGGGGAGACCTTTTGGACCCAAGCCCAGTGGGGAAAAGCAGCAGAGAATTCAGCCTGTTTGCTGTTAGGGTCATACACTACTTCCAGGCTACAAAACATCCTTTTGCTATCCAAGACAAATCTCTCCTTGTCCACAATCTGTTTTCTCAGCCAACTTACATGATTTGGCAATGAGCATTCCAAATCTCCTGTTTAACTCAGTTTTGTTAGCCTCAAATAAACAGGAAACATGTCCTTGAATCCTCAGGTCTCCTCAAATGGAGCTCCTGTATAAAAATGATATCAGCTCTTAGTATGTCTGGAATTTCACAAGCAAGGCTTCTGTTTTGGAGGGTGATTCAGGCTCCCCAAATTACCGTAAGTCTTTGTATGAGATTACAGCTAGAAACCTCTCCATTACCTAAGCACAATAGCAACTTTTTCTTAGGAGCTCTGACCTCACCCCACTCATGTCAGCTGTGACCATCACCACTGTAGTCTTCTTACTCTACAGCTACTCTTCCTCTTTCCAAGCTGGATATCAAGTGCACGCTGCCCCACCTGAAAATCTCCCCATCCACAATAAGCCTTTTGAAAATAAAAATAAATACATTTTTATCAAATAAGTTTGAAAATAGAAACTTTTTTTTTTCTGTTGTTGGTCTCTAGAAGTGACGATTTAAAAAAATCCTTAGAACTGAGATGTTATAAGTTGGAATTTTCTGCTAAATCGCCATGAACTGTACAAGCAATATCCCAATGCTAAAAATGTTATCACAATATTACCAAGTGATAAATGGATACAAATTTTTTTTTTTACTTATTTTAATTTTTTAATGTTTTAGTTTTTAACAATAAATAATTTTTACATCATTCTATTAGAATTTTTTATTTTTATTGTTTTATTTTTATTAATAACAAGACTGCTCAGACTGCTACTTTTCCAGGAAAGGAAAACCTCACACAGCACTAACACTAGGATTTTCATGCTTTCTCTTGGTGCAACACATACAATCATGTTATTGCCATCACTGGTGAAAAAAAAAACAAAAACCCTTTCAGTCTAATCAGTACTCATATTTTGATGTGTTTATACAAAAACAATACCATCGAGCTTCACTTTCAGGGCATTGGGTTCATTTTCCGAACAACATAGTTTTACAATCAGTTCCACATAACCCAGTAGTGCAGTCAACTTTTAAACACTGCTGCGTATTCAATCTTCCAATTACAGCCACAGTTCTTTTTTTTTTTTTTTTTGTTTATTTAAGCATCCACAACAATTATAGAGGCAATGGTACTGCTGTTAAGCGCCATGCCATTTTTATGATGCTTATGGCCAGGGAGACAAGAACACTTAGATTTTCAGTGTAAAACATAATCTTTTATTGAACAATATAAGTATTCTTGGGAGATACTGATGTCATGCCTCTGACAACCTGTCCACCACCATCTCATCGCATACAGGAAGTGATCCTTCTTTTATATAGAAACATAGAAATGACGGCAGAAGAAGACCGAACAGCCCATCCAGTCTGCCCAGCAAGCTTCGCACTTTTTTTTTTCTCATACTTATCTGTTACTCTTGGCTCTTAGTAACCTTTCGGTTCTATTTCTCTTCCACCCCCACCATTAATGTAGCGAGGAGTGTTGGAACTGCATCTAAGTGAAATATCTAGCTTAATTAGTTAGGGGTAGTAACCGCCGCAATAAGCAAGCTACACCCATGCTTATTTGTTTACCCAGACTATATAATTCAGTCCTTGTCTGTATATAGATCCACTTTTCTTCATTCCCTCCTGCCTTTAAGATCATGATAACATATAGATAACATACAATATTGTGGAAGCTTCTAGACTTGCGTGACTGCCCAAAGAATCATTTACATAGGTTGTCATGTCAACAGCATGATGTGACTATCTCTGAACTGCCCTGATTAGTTTTCCCAGGTGTGGCCCATTTGCCCTCACACTCGAGATAGTCCTTTGTTCTGTTAAAAACTCCTGAGAATAGTGCCTGACCCACCGTTGGTTTCTTCTTTGTGACCCAATGAATAGGCCTCACCTTTCTGGTGCCAGCTTGTCTGCCTTTATAGATATCCAGGGAAATTCTGCAAGTCATGCTCAGAAAGTCACAGAGTTCATTCAGCCCAGGCAGGCTAAAGAAAAGCAGAGGATTCTGGGGATTTCCTTCTCCATGTTGGTTTTCTGTTCAGGCCCACTCATCACTGCACATAACATGTATACCCACAAACATCTATATAACAAAGAAAAATATCAGCCTCTACAACACATGCAGTGAGAGCCCACACTTCCCTCCCAAGTGCCCACAGCTGGCTAGCCAAACACAGCATGAGGGGAAAAAAGGTACCCAGCTAGCTCTCATTAACATATACTTAAAAGTATCGAATGCTCATGACCCCTTATTCGGGAGTTGGCCATACTTCAGTAAGACCAGTATCTAGACTAAACCACGTCCATAGAATTTTAAGTTACGGCTTACCAAGTTTATAAGTTTCTCCACCAGGGTGATCTCGTGTACCTGCTGATGCCACCCCGCCAAAGTAGGCGCAGATTTCCACAGTGTAACAATCGTGAATCTACCTGCGTATATCAGCTGATTCACCAATAGGCATTTAGAAATTACCAATCAAGTATCTTTCCAAGTTCCCAAAAGGCATAAGGCTGGTAGGAGGTCTATATTCACTCCCAATATACAGCTGAACTCTAGCCCAGAACTTCACTACATACGGGCAAGGCCACCACATATACAAAAATATCCCTGGTTATCCACATCCCCTCCAGCATAAGGTAGAGGATCTGGATGAAAATCTAGAGTAGAACAGTGGGTACCTGTACATCCTGTGGAGAAGCTTGACTGCATATAGAAATTTTGTGAGCCGCCTTCCAAATAGTTCTCCACTCAACAGAATCCAGATTCAATTGCAGATCTGCATTCCACTGTGATATAAGTTGTAATGGTGGGTCGCTAGCCACATGGCAGAGTTGCATTGCTTTATATATTTTAGAAATTCCCTTAAGAGACGGATCTTCCTGCTCAGAGACTCACTCTAGCGGGTGGAGAATCTGTAATTCCTGTATCCCTTCAGCTCCTCCATCAGTGCTCTATATAAGGGTAATGAGTCCTCCGTTATTTCATACTCTTCATGTAAATCTGCAAAGACTTTAGGGCTCACACTTTCATCTTCCCATAGTTGCCCCAAACATTTTAGGCCCTGCTTCCACCACTCAGTCTCCTCTTTTTTGCTGAACAAACACCAAGGTCCAAAAATTATACTGGAAAGGGGTGAGTGTGGAATTCGGCTGAAAGGACATACTCATTTCCTTGTGCACTACTTTCCATATTTGCACCATATGTGAAATGTGCGAACTCGCACCCCCTACTCTTGGAACATTTGCCCCCAAGTCAGGTGCAACAATAACCTAGGTAGCTCTGCCCCCTCCCCACCCCCTACCCCCACCAATTTAACTTCTAGGGAATACAGTGGAACAGCTTGATCCTTGTGCAACCAAACCATCGCACCTGTTAGGCTTGCTACCTAATAATGTCTGCAATTTCGGGAGGGCCATACCACCCACTTCTTTTGGCGGCCAGAGAGTTTGCAATTTTATGTGCACTGGCTTGTTTTGACAAATTTAAGGAACACTCCATTGATTAAAGAGGAAAAGCTATCCGGCAAAAAACAAGGAACATGCTGGAAAAGATACATTAATCTAGGTCAGTGGTTCTCAACCTTTCTAATGCCGTGACCCCGCAATACAGTTCCTCATGTTGCGGTGACCCCTCGCCCCGCCCTCGCCCCGTGAGGGTGGGGTGAGGGTGGGGCTTTGGTCATATGGGGGCAGGGTTATGGATGGGGTTGGATTTTAGTGCACACATCATTTAATTATGACATTTATAATGTGAATGTAACTCAACTCACCATAGGTTCTCACATGCATGGCACACTGACCCATGATCGTCACGGGGCTAGATGTAAAAGTACAGTTTGTATCCACAGGAACCCCCCTGACCCACAATAATGGATGTAAAGCAGAATTATGACATTCCCCATACAACTCACCCTACAAAAAAGATATTCTGGTTCTAGTGACATCTCAGTAACAGCAACTCAAACTCCTTCTATTTCCAGGCTCAATAGCCCTACTTATGAAAAGACAGCAGTTTACCACCAATGCATGTCCTCTGAGAAAACACAACAAATAAGACCGATACAAACGCTTACATGCTAGCAAAATATCTCATCTCGGTAACAGACACAGAACCGACCTAACATACTCCCAGGATCTGTAGTAATGCACATAAACTAATCCGCACACAGTTACACCTGTATTATGGAATATACTCAAACAGGAGCAACCCTATCTATGAAAAGGCAACACTACAAATATTAAATCAGGTCCTAAAAACCAATACACCTCTTATTAGGAAAACAGAACTAGCAAGCAGCTATAGATCCCCACACAGAAATAATTGTAAAACTATACTAATAAGCAGAATAAATGTTTCAAAACAGCTATGAACATCCAACAATTAAAAACTCATAAAAACTATTAAACATTCTCCAAACACCAATAAAATATTTCAAAAAAGCAGACATCACACAATTAAAATGGCAGTCAAGAAAAATAAACTTAAAAAGCCACCTTTACTTACCCCCTCCAGCAGCTCTCCTACTCCCCTTCCCTGCAGGCCGTGGCACTCACCAGAAGCAGCAGTAGAAGCTAAGCTCTATACTTATGGTCCTCTTCCTTAGTGCCCATGTCTCTCACACACACACACCATACCAGTCATGCCCCCATGACCAGTTTCTGTCTCTCACACACCAATCATCTCCCAAACAGTCTTTGGCACACACACACCAGTCACCTTCCTGAACAGTTTCTCTCATGCCATACACACACACACACACACACAGGCTTCCCACTCCCGTGTTCTACTTACATATACGGGCTTCTCACTCTCATAATCACTTTCTCACACACACACACACACCAGTCACCTTCCTGAACAGTTTCTCTCATGCCATACACACACACACACACACAGGCTTCCCACTCCCGTGTTCTACTTACATATATGGGCTTCTCACTCTCATAATCACTTTCTCTGTCTCTCTCTCTCACACACACACACACACACACACTCACTCACCAGTCTCTCACTCCCATGCTTGTTCTCTCCACATGCACAGGCTTCTCATTCCCATAATCACTTTTTCTCTGTTACACACACACCAGTCTCTCTCATTTCCATGCTCACTCTCCACGTGCACAGGCTTCTCATTCCCTGAATCACATTCTCTCATATTCACACACACACACCAGTCTTTTTCTCTCACACACACCATCACCTTACCAAGCAGTCTCTCTCTCTCATGCATGCACACTCACCCAGGTTTCTCACTCCCATGCTTTCTTTCACCCCCACAACACCAGGCTTCTTATGCCCATGCTTTCCCACATACCCAGACTTCTCACTTCCATGCTTTTTCTCTCTCTCACACACACACATCAGTCACCTCCCTGACTAATGTCTCACACTCTCACATACACATCAGTCATCTCCCTGAGCAATCACTTTCATTGTCTCTCACATACACACACACATCAGCTCTCTGACCAGTCAATCACACACAGGCTGGCTGGCTGCTTCTCTCTCTTTCTCTCACTCACTTCCTCTTCTCCCCCGAGCACAAATGGGAGCTGCAGCAGCCTCCGCTGGCCAAGAAAGAAGAATCCCATCGGCCGCGGGAGGCTCATGCTGCTGTCTCCTTTCTCCATTACCGGCTGCTTCTATTGCTCGGGGACCGATGCTGCAGCCACTGCTGCTACTTTTTCGCGCGGCGCGGCTCTCTCTCCTTCCTGCGCACCGCGAATCACTTCCTGTTCCGGGTCACGGGAGGGGGGGGCAGGCGCAGGAAGAAGAAAAGGCCCAGCCGCAGGTGCAGAGCTTCTTCTAGCGCCGCTGCCATTCCCGCTGGGCTTGAACGTGCTGACAGCCCGGCGGCAACGGCAGCGGGAGAGACCGGGAGTGCGCGACACACCTGACGGTGCTTGGCGGCGCCGCGGACCGGCAAAAAACTCCCACAGCCCGGTCCCGGTCCGCGGACCGGTAGTTGGGGACCCCTGCTTTAGGCGACCCCTGTGTTTTGGGTGTTCGACCCCCGCCGGGGTCGCGACCCACAGGTTGAGAACCGCTGATCTAGGTAGAATGTTCATTTTTAGGACTCCAGTTGAAAGAAATGAATCGCCTCTAGGCCTGTCTAAATTCAATCCACTATTGGGACATAATTGGATTTAGATAAGTCCTGCGGATTTTGAGGAATCCACACCCCTAAATATTCGAGACCCTCCCTTGTTTTCTTAAAAGCAGAGACTCGGGGGGGATGTCTTTAAGATCCGCAGATCCAATAGAAAAACCTCTGATTTAAACCAGAAAATCTGCTGTAAACCACAAGGATCTTTAACAACTTTGGACATGAAACCCTCAGATTCATCAAAAATAATAGGACATCACCTGCATATAGCAAAATGATGTGCTCTAATCCTCCTATTGTGAATCTTGTTAGACCTAGGCAAGAACAAATCTTTTGAGCCAGTACTTCAATAGGTACAGTAGGTCAAATAGCAATAGTGACACAGGGCATCGCAGTGACACAGGGCATCGCAGTTTGAAAATAACTGCGAGTATAGCCCATTAGTTATTACTCTAGCTCTGGAAGGCACGTATAGGGCCTTAATCCAGACTCTAAATGTATCTGGAAGCCCCACTTTTTCCATAACCAAAAATAGAAAGGGTCACTGAAGCTGATAAATTCTTTCTCTGCGTCTAGTGCTATGACCAACGCTACCACTTCTCTTATTTAACCAATTGCATAATGTCAATTGGCCGCCTAGTATTAGTGATGGATAGCCTGTACTTAATGAAACCAGTTTGATCTTCCCTAACTAATGCAGGACCATCTTCAACCAAAGCTGGAGCACCTTGGCCAAAATTTTTATGTTTGGGTGGTAGGAACCAGGATCAATACTATCACAGACCTGCTTATGGATTAATACAATGGTAGCATCTGTTAATGTGTGTTCCTTCTCTAGAAATCTCTGCAAATGGTCAAACATCCCCAACAGAGTTGGGGACACATCTATTGAAAATCATATATAAAAATCCAGGTGGAAACAATCTGGCCCTGGACACTTACCATTCAGCATCCCCATGATCGCCTTACATATTTCTGCCGCCAATCTCTATCATATGTCCCCTATCTTGCCTTTATATGTTTAGATCTTTAAATCTATCCTGATATGCTTTAGAACAAAGACCGCTGATCATTTTAGTTGCCAACCTCTGGACCAACTCCCACGGGTTTATCTCCTTTTGAAGGTGAGGTCTCCAGAATTGTACACAGTATTCCAAATGAGGTCTTACTAGGGATCTATACAGGCAATATCGCCTCCTTTTTTCTGCTGACCATTCTCTCCCTATGCAGCCAAGCATCTTTCTGGATTTGCCATCGCTTTATTGATCTGTTTCTATCTGATCTTAAAGTGGCCAATCACCCCGCTTGTCTTGTGTACTTAAAAGAATCTCACCTCCAAAACTGTACATCTCCCTTGGGTTTTTGCAGCCGAAAAGATGAAATTTAAAAGCCTGGCATACGTCAAAACCAGGAGATACATGCACAAGTCGGGCTCGCACATGCCAAACTAATTTTAAAGCCGCCCAGATATGCACATATCTTCCACGGCCCTCACATCTTGGAAGTTTTCAAAAAGGATGTGGGTGAGGCATGGGCATTTCAGGGCGTATACCAGAGATGTACATGTAAATACTTGCACGCCTGGGCGCACACCAAGATCCCCTGACACATAACCATGCTTCTGCTATGGTGGAGATTTAAGCTATAAAATAGCAAAACCTAGGCAGATCTGTGGGGTTTTAAGGGTCGGAGCTAACTGGGGGGGGAGTGAAGGCTATTAAACTAGGGGGGTTTGGGGGAACTAATCCTTAACTGGAGGAACTGGGGAAGAACTGGTTTTACTGGCAATGGCATCGGCACGTGTACCTTTTAATATCCCCCCCCCACTTAAGCAGTAGAAGCGGCATTTGCATGCATAGGTGTGCATCCACAGCCAGGCTATTTTATAACATGAGCTTATGTTATAAAATGGCTATATATCAGGATGTACACTGGCACACATGCACCAATGTGTGCCCACACGTTGGTATGAAAGTTGCCGTCTAAATGTATTACTCTGCTTTTAGCATTAAATCTTAGCTGTCAATCTTTAGCCCATTCCTCAAGTTTTGCTAGATCAGTCCTCAAGTTTTCCTCACCTTCCTGTCTACCCTGTTGCAGATTAGCTAGCCTGTGGAATTTAACTGTCACCTTTACACTCAGAATCCCTGTTTGTGGTCCTATTTGCTTGCTTACTTGATGCTTGGAAGTATGAAGTGTCTTACCTTGTTCTTTCAGACTACAAAATATATTTATAAATCTATGACGAACGTAGTTTTGGGTTGTTCCCTTTGTAGAACCTTGTTGCTGAGGGTATAGAACTAAACCAGAGCAACCAGAAATTGTTACCTCAAAGTTCAAGTATGATGCAACCAATCAAGCTCAGAAGAAATTACTTAATTTGTTCTATTTGTAAAAGACACAAAATGCATTCAATCACTTGCTATCCCGCTATTTTCTGGTACCAAATAATATCTTTCTCCAACTGATAACTGGTAATTTATCCTAATCTATGATCTTAATCTATTTACATAATATCTCTAACAGGCCTACTATTTCTTATAATTTTTGTTAAATTTGTAGTTATTTATTTAAGGTTACTAATAGGTACGGTTATATACAATTTTCCAAAACCCTTTAAAATGTTTTTTTGTATCAAGAGTATTCTATAAACAATCCTGTTGCTTTAGATACTACAAATCATACCAATTAAAAATAAATTACCTGAATTATATGCTACTATCATACTAATTAAGTTCCTCCTGGATGAGTAACAGAAGTGGAGCAGACAGTGTACATTTTACAAGATGACATCAATGCAGCTAATGAGGATCTTAACATAGCTAAAGAAACTGTACAGATGTATGAAGATAAGCTTGAAGACCTGGAAAACAGGTCCAGAAGGAACAATCTGAATTTCTCTGGAGTTCCCAAGATCATGACCTAAAGTGAGCTGCAAGGTTTTTGGAGAAATGACTCACAAGTGAACTAGGGCTGGGTGTCCATTTCAGAAGGCTGCACATTCAGAGGGTGCATAGAGTAGGCCAGAAAAAGGATACAAATGGAAGGCTTGAGTGGTAATTGTACGTATTTTGAATTTTGCATATAGGTCTGTGATTCAAGTTGACATATGACAATAAAAGAATTTTGATCTTCCAAGATTACACTGCGAAAGTGTCAGCTAATAGGCATGAATTTCCCTGGTATGTTAAAAGTTTCATAAGATGAAGACTTTTTGCGAAAGACTAATTTACCTTGCAAAACTGAGAGTAATATAGAAAGGAAAGATACTTTGATTTAATTTGGTGTCTGAGGCCCGCTCATTTGTGTCTGATATAGAAAAATAGGCTGGAGTGATGCAGAGAATCTGAGATGGGGGTACCTTTTTACTTCATGCCAACAGGCAAGTCCACACATTTTGGTACTTTGTTGAAAATTGTGAGACTATGTTCAGTGATTTCCAGAATTTCAGAAAATAAATAGTATCTCTTGAGAAGGTTTAGTTACATCTAACAAATCGGTCATGTTTTGAAAATTTCAAGCTGGATAATGCAGGAGACTGCAAACACACATGTAGAAGGAGGGAACCTTGCTAAGCAAGAGTACTTACTTTTGATCTTTTGCTGTGAGCTAGGAGATGAAGTTCAGTGACATACATAATTTAAAATGAGGAATGGAGTTCGCTGGAAAGGTTTTGCTGCAGCTAGCGACAGAGGTACATTTCAGAGTTAGGTGCATAAAAATAAGCATGTACATGTTTAAGTATCCTGGACACACGTAATCTGTATAATAAACATACAAAAAAATGTTCACATTCAAAGTTCAGTTTTTCATCATGCCCAATATCTTGCCAAACAGAGGTATCCGCCTTCAAAGCATAAGCTATTTGCTCCATAGATGCAACTTCTGCAAATGTAACTCTCCAAGGTTCTAGCTGCGGAGAAGACTTCCAAAATAAAAGGCAATTGTTAACCGAGCCATCTGAAGGAAATGAGATACAAGTATCCGTTTTCTTATTTATAGGGGGGTAGATTTTAAAAGGTGCGCACGGGCGTACATGTATGCATGCACATGTATGCAAATCGGGGGTCGGTGCACGCAAGGGGGTGCATAATTGTGCACCTTGCGCAAGCCGAGCCCGCTCTGAGCCACGCTGCTTTCCCCAGTTCCCTACCCCCCCACCCCACCTTCCCTTACCTCCCCCACCCTTCCCCCCTACCTTTTTTGTCTCGCCCGCTCCAAGTCGCGCTGTCTTCCCCAGTTCCCTTCCCCCCCCCAACTTGGTGTTAACGCATGCGATAACTTGTTAACATGTGCATTAAGGCCATAACAAATGCGATAACCATGTTACCACACAGCCTTCTAAATCGTCTCTCAGTCTCTCTCTCTTTTTCGTAGCAAGGGCATTATCCATACGTTATTATAACATTTTGATGAATCTAGGGGTTAGTGCTTAATTTCAGAATTGTTGCACAAAAGACTGGGGGCATTCCATTTCTCACCCCCAAGAGGAGCCCTCTCTTGCTGACAAGAGTGGCATCCCACATGACCTTACTGTAAGCAAGAAGTGCAAGACTGAATTTTCGTGGACCCAGAGGAACACCCCCACATGAGATTCTCATGAAGGAATTTCAAACTTCGTGTTCCATTATCTCATCAGCTCCTCTTATAGCAATAAGAAATCTGCCTTGATCTCAGTTTAATTGATGGAAATGGAAGATCCAATTTTTATGCTATAGAAATTGAACATATTTTTGTCTTTTAAGACTATCATGGAAGTTTCTATAAATTAGAAAAAAGGACAAACACATTTTTTAATCTTTGTCTTTCTATTTATTGATTATCAAATACATTTTATAAACAAACTTGTGAAAAAGGATTAATGAGAGAAAAAAAACAAATACAATAATAAGCATATCAAGTCCACAAAAAGGGATCCAATACACAAAATATAGGAAAATTGAAGCAGGAAAACAGAAAGCAAATTATACTATGACCTAAGCTCTATAGCGGTCTGACATTAACTAATCAAGAATTATTTCTTTGAAGCTTAATTAAACATTTACATGGATCACATGGAAAAAATAATGCTCACTTCCCCCCTCCCCCAAGTGCAACATCCCTTGGCTTCATCAGAAGAAACTGCTTCCTTCTCTTCTGAGTTTCTTTGGAGACAACAGGGAACATTCAGACTTTACAGTTCACAAACATTACATCCTTTACCTTAAAACATCCTAGGGAGCCAGTCTCTATCGAGATCCAAAGCACAAGTAATCATCAAATTAGACAAAACAACGCAGTCTGCATGCACTCCCTCCAGCTAAATCCAGAGTGTCCAGGGAATCCTGAGAGGACTGGACTTGCCCCTCAGCTCCATGACGTTTGTATAAAGCAGGGCTTCCCAAACCTGGCCTGGAGACCCCACAGCCTGTCAGGTTTTCAAGATATCCACAATGAAAACGCATGAGATAAATTTTCACCTACTGATTCTCTGTGGGATGCAAATTTATCTCACGCATATTCATTGTGGATATCCTGAAAAACCCAACTGGCTCAGGACAGGTTTGGAGAGCCCTGATTTAAAGGAAGGTAGAAAGCCTTGGAGCAGGGTTTCCCAAACCTCACCCGGGGACCCTAAAGTCATTTGGATTTTCAGGATATCCACGCTGAACGTGCACGAGATAAATCTGCACACACAGTCTCCATGTTATGAAAATTTATCTCGTGCATATTCAGCGTGGATACCCTGAAAAACCAGCTGGCTGTGGGGTCCCCAGGACAGGTTTGGGAAACTGCCCTGGGGAGAGGCTGCCCAGACTCAGCTACACCCAAAAGACATGATACTTTAATAAATAAAAACACTTGAAAAGATCTTGGTTGATTTTTAAGAGTGCCTTGTCCAGGAGCAAACAACCATTGTCATCACTGGATTGTCCATATACTCACCATAAAAACATCTGCCTGCCCTAAGGTGGGCAATAAAATGGCCACCTCCCCAAGCATGCACAAGAATGCCAAGGAAAAGACAAACGGTTTGCCAAAACGGAGGAATGAGAGTGAAGCCTCTCCCAGTATCAATCCCAACAGAGCTGCTCCTCTCCATATGGAGGAGTCATCTGCTCTCCTAGTTCAACCTGGCGAACAGAAACAACCTCTTTGACCACAGCCAATATACAGCAGGGATGGGAGAATATCAAGGCTGGGTAAATCAAACACATTCTGTCACACTGCTGGCCACATCCTTAACCTGTGGTCCCACTCAGTACCATCTCTGTTCCAATCCTCCCCCCAATAACATCTCTGCTGCAAACAAGGGGCAGAGAAAGAGAAGGCAAGTGGGACTGGAACATGTGTGTGGGGGTGGGGTGGGATATGCCCCAAGGAGGGGGATTCCATCCTATAAAATGCAGGAAGGTGTATGGTCCCATATGAAATAGGGAAGCTGGGGCCATTTACATCTGGGTCCTGTGCAGGTGGGTTGCTTGTCATCTGATCTCCAGCACATGATTGCTCATGGGTGGACGGCAACCTCCCAGACAGAGCCTTCACTGACCTCCAGGGCTGCCAAGTGTCCATAAATATGAGTACGAAAATGACCCATCTGTTGGTCAGTAAAAAGAATAATTGTTGCTGATGAAAATGATGATCCCGCAGTATGATCGCAGGTGCCACATTTTGGCCACATCATTACTGTGGGCTGCTGGAACCAGTCCTCCAGTGATCACATGGGAGCTGGTAGATGAAGTTGGTGGTGAAGGACAGGCCGTGCAAGAGTGGATCCCAGGGACCACTCTGATGGTCCCACAAATCCCAAAGGATACCCTGACCACCATCGTGCTCTGGAGGTTCTACAGACCCCAAAGGGCACTGGGCCAAGCACAGTTCTCTGGAGGTACCACAGATGCAGAAGGGCACTGGGATAAGCTTCCAGGAGCTTGACCAGGACAGAGCTCCCACTGAGAGAAGTACTGCTCCCACTGAGAGAAGTAACATCAAGGGGATAGTTACCCAGAAGCAACAAGGACACAACCAGACCAGAGCTGCAC
Organism: Rhinatrema bivittatum; assembly: GCF_901001135.1. Taxonomy (NCBI): domain Eukaryota; kingdom Metazoa; phylum Chordata; class Amphibia; order Gymnophiona; family Rhinatrematidae; genus Rhinatrema; species Rhinatrema bivittatum. The sequence continues at coordinate 507,727,131 of NC_042615.1, read as the reverse complement.
CCTGACTCTGAGAGCTACATCTTCTTCATGTGTCCGCCGTTGCTGGAGACAGAGACTACTGGCATTGGACCAGGACCACACCCCCTTTGTAGCCCAGAGGGAATTCACAAAAGCGGTGTGCCCTTTATCTCCATCAAGCTGTGGAGGAGGGATATTCCCCCAAGGTAATGGACTAGTCTAGCATATTCAAGGAAAGCAAATTAACAGGTAAGTATAACCTAACCGCAGTCCTATATTGGTATCATAACCTACTTCAGTTTTGCATAATGTTAATTAAGTGCTCTTACATTGGTATAATCAGTTACCCAAAATGTCCATCATTTATTAATTTCTCAAAAAATATATAGAGTTAAAAACTAAAAATATATTTCCCCAACTGCTGTATGAAGAGACACAACAATGGTCATGTTGTTTCAGCAGTCAGCGTGCCTACCTTGGGGATCCAAAATTTAAAAAAAGTAAGATAGTCTGCAAGTTCCTCCTGCGATTTTGCCTGTTTTCTCAGCCTCCTGTTTCCTGAACCTTGTCCTGGGGCTTTCTCATCTGATATTCTCATAGACCCTTGTCTGCTTTGGACTTCTGCCCTGGATTCTGTACCCATTTCATGGATTTCCAGCCTTTGCTTGAATTCCTCAGGAATTACCCTGAGCAGGAACTCCTAGACGATTGACCTGAATTTAAAGTACATGATTTATTATTTCTGTAGATCACCTATTGCTCAGTCGGCACCCTAACAGAGTTGCTCAGGGGGTGTGTTTTATTATTCTGGAGGAAAAGTCAGTTAACCTGTTGAAGCCGCTGCCTTTTCACCAGCTACTTGACTCAATGGGCAAATTTCTGCTCTCAGTATTCTTAGCTCGCAAGTCCAAACTCTGGCTGGTGCCACATCCTGACACCCACCTAAATATAATGCTTTGCAACCATCTAATGGTAAGTGGTCCCCTTCTCCTGGGGCAAAACCTTCGGTTCTCACCTTATATCATAACCTACTGGGACTTAACCTGGAAAATGATGAATGCTGCTGTTGGCATGGCCAAGTTGCTAGCATTCTTTGGCCTCCTGTGCTTCCAGGAGGATGATGTCTCTTCCACCCTACTTTTTCTTAAAAACCTGTTGCCGTAGTTCTGACTCCATTTCTCCCTTCATCGTTTTTTATTTTACGATGCACCATTTCCAGGGCCCAAGAGCAGAGAGCAAAGATCTCCTCGCCTACCTCCTGGCTCTTGTGAAAACAGCTATCGGCAAGGGCAGGAGGCTTGAGTTTGGGTTTCAGTTTAGTTTATTAAGATTTCTTTAACGCTTACTGCATACACTCTAAGAGTGACTAACAAATCACATATATAATAATTAAAAAAATAAAACAAAACTGCTGGACTATCCTTCACTGACCAGTGGGCCCTGAATGATGTGCTCTGTTTACTCCCTTTCCATTAGATTATCTTTTGTATCTGAATATGTAACCCTTCCCCATGCATTAGTTTAAATTTATGACTTACAGAGACTCATTTAAATGGGTTTTTGTTTGAATATTTTATATCTATTTTTTCTTTTTCTGATTCATATTGGCTCCTCTCCCATTCTGTAGAGGCATAGCAAATCAGGCCCCAAGTCTGCCTTCATCACCAGATTCCATCATTAGGCAGGATCAGCTATCAATCTGAAATAGATCCAGTTTCTTAAGAAAAGCAGGAACTACAAGTCCAAAGCTGCAATGGGGGCCAAACCAGAAATCATTCCGCCCGTCCCTTACCACCTGAAGCTATCTGGTCACTTTATCTGAACCTCAGGACACAAGCATATTCAAAAGAGACAGAAGCCACCTACAGGGAAGGGGGATCCGACTGGTTCATGCAGTTGTGACATCAAAGCCAGTATGAACCAACCCAATGCGGTGAATGCATGAGGTAACTGAGCATTCTTGCTTACATGGCTTTACCTAAGATCTTCAGGGAGAATTGCTAGCACAGCAGCTTTAAACAGTTTCAAATAACCGGTGGATGCCTCAAAGTCTCGCAGGTTTATTTAATCTCCCATCACTTGGAACGTGCTGGCTCCCAACATCAACCCAGGAATACTGATTTCTCCAGCCCATCCTCCACCTGCAGGTACTCAAGTAGTGAGGGGAAATACTCGGATTGGTACCGGGGACTATTTCTCACATAGTTCAGGTACTCAGGGGTACCAGGGCACACAACATTGTCAGCCAGGAGCACGGTTCCCTTGTGAAGCAAACCATTTTCCTGCAAGGAGAGAAATATAGAGCTTTAGAAATGCCGAGTTACTGCATCTACAACCATCCTGTGAAAAAAAGGTAAAAGCCAAAAGTATGATGCTCGCTCCCTCTTCATAGTGCCTGAAAATCAGCTACTCCAAATTTTTGCTAGAGCTGAAGCAACTTCTTTTTAAAATGAAGCAGGTTCCAACCTGGACTGCTCTTACAATTTATTTTTGCAAAATGGATTCCATTGCTGAAGACCTTCCAGAAAACAGAATTCCTGCAAAACCCAACCAGAAACTCATCTGAGTGCTGTTTGTTGCATATCTGTAAGAGCCCTGCTCTAGCCTGCAACTTACCTCTAGGAGTTTGGTGTCTGGGAGGTAGCTAGCCTTCCAGTGGTCAATAAAAACCAGGTCAAAGGTCTCCACATCCACTTTCTTCTTCAACTGCGGAATGAACTCTGAGGATGACCCAACCATCAACTCCACCTAGGGTAGAAGAGCAGGCACTATGTGAGTGTGGCATAATCCGAATGACTTGTGCCATGACAGAGAACTTAATCCACCACAAAAGTATAAAATGGTATTAAAAAATTCATTTTAATAAGTGTGCAAATTGTATGGTGGTTTTGAAATGTATTCAATCCCTTCTCAAATGTCCTAAGTTCTCCCATATTACCACCCAGTTCATCCTGTCCCAGTTTTAGATCCACTACATGCAGGGATTTGCTCTTATTTTGCTAAGGAAAAAAGTAGGAACTACAAGTCCTCGACTGCAATAATAATAAAACTAGGATTGAATCAGTCTGCCTGAAAAAAGAATGAAGCCGGCTGGTAACACAAAGGATCCTCGTTAATGTTTCTGCGGTCCCTATGATCCTATATCCAGTGATGTTACTAGCAATTAATTTCTCCAGTGCATTTTTAAAAATGTCTATTCCCAATATTTGGTGTATATGTATGCTGCAATTCCTCTTTTGGGACCAGAGGATGTGGTTAGTGCAGTTAGTATAGCTGGGTTCAAAAAAGGTTTGGATAAGTTCTTGGAGGAGAAGTCCATTAACGGCTATTAATCAAGTTTACTTAGGGAATAGCCACTGCTATTAATTGCATCAGTAGCATGGGATCTTCTTAGTGTTTGGGTAATTGCCAGGTTCTTGTGGCCTGGTTTGGCCTCTGTTGGAAACAGGATACTGGCCTTGATGGACCCTTGGTCTAACCCAGCATGGCAATTTCTTATGGTCTTATGTTCTTATAAGATCTGTTACACCAGCTCTGACTAAAGGCTCCCTTCCCAGCTTCCTGCCTCTGAGTGGGCAAGCAGCAGAAGGCTCTGTGAGAGTGTGTAAGACAAAGGGCATATGGAGAGTTGTCTTACTTTACAGCAGTCAAAGTTTAGGGATGCACTGAACCCCATCATATTAGAATTATCCATGTAGATGAGATCTATCTTCAGATATCATCTCTCTGGTTCTCAAACTCAGGTACGTCATCTCTGGATCACTTTATATTGATCCAATAAAAGGTATTTAAAGTCTGTAAAAAAAAAAAAAATCAATTTTTCCAGCACCAATGTAATTACTGCAGCAGTGTGTATAAATAGTGGAGTTTTCAGCCATCCAATTAGAGGTGCTGTAAAAACTTCCAAAAGGCTCTGTCAGTGCGGTTCATTTGAACTGGCTGCCACCCAGACCCAACACTACATCCTTCATACTCTCTTGCCATCGTCCTTTCCCAAGCTCTTGTCTTCATTGTCATCCTGCCTAGAGGAAAAGCGGGCACATGTAACTCAAATTTCCAAGTGCTGTTACTGACATCTCCTAAACTATAAGGCAGTAGAGACTTAGAGAGAATGATGGAGATGCTTCTATGGGCCCGCCCCCCATACACATACTCACTAATCAGCATGGGTTGTTCAGTAGTAATATTAGCAAAAAAACCAACCCATAGGTACTACACTACCAGCACCAGAAACCTATAGGTGCTACCAGACAGAGAGAAAGCTTAGTTGCTCATCTGTAGCATGTGTTTCCTGTAGACACCAGGATAAATCATCTGCACAAGTAGATGCCATCCAACAGCACTGAGACAGAAAAGCTCTCTCAGAGCTCAGACAGACTGCAAATTTCCTCAGTCATTGTATCAAGTTATCCCCCCAACTCTAAGGGGAGGAATTGTGGCTGATTTATCCTGCTGTCTAAAGAGAACACCCATTACAGGTGAGCATCTTAGCTTTCTCCATGAATAAGCAGGATAAAATCAGCCATATGACTGGGGACTCCCATGCTGAGGACTGCATATGATTATGCAGTAGGATCATTGCAACCCACAATTATTGCCTCACGTTGGAAAGTAGAGTTGAAGGAATTAATTGAATAAGCTTTGAGGAACTGTGCAAAGCTGTTGACTTTATGCAAAACATTTTCTAGGCAGTAATGAGCACTAAAGGTATAGATGGAAACTTTCACTCTTTGCGGACGACATTCTCCTCACCCTTACCCATCCTTTGACTTCCGTTGCCGGTGTAACGGAGGAACTACAGGCATTTAGTATGGTGTCTGGGTTTAAAGTTAACATGGATAAAACGGAAATCTTAAATATTTCCGCTGAGCCTGAAGTCATGACTGCTTTGGTACGCCTTTATCCTTTTAAAATAGCCCATAAGGTGTTAAAATATTTAGGAGTCCATATTGGAGCGAATTATCATGACCTATTTCGCCTCAATTATATACCACTGTTGCAACGGATTAGACAGGATCTCCACCTCTGGGACAGGGGGCAATACTCATGGCTGGGGAGGGTGGCCATCCTCAAAATGAATGTTATTCCTCGTTTTCTGTATTTTTTCCATACCATTCCAATTTACATCTCTTCTGCAGTACTTCGCTCCTGGCAGAAAATACTGTTTGACTTCATCTGGCGTCGGCGCCCGCCCCGGGTGTCGAGGCGTCTACTTTACCAATCCCGTGACCGAGGGGGTCTGGGTGTTCCAAACTTGCTATGGTTGTATGCAGCTGCACAACTGAAGGCGTTACCTGATGCCCATAGTCGTCGCTCTCCAAAGCAATGGGCTGCTTTTGAGGAGCAGGTCCTTGGAGGCATGCCACTGACTGATCTTATCTGGCAGCCGCGCAGCACCTGGTTACCGACAGGAGTCAAGACGGGGGCTCTCGATGCTATGCTCCGTCTTTGGGATCGATGGAAAGTTAAACTGACAGGAGATCGCTATTATTTTCATACTACTGGACTTTATAATCATTTGCAATTTCCGGCTGGTCGTCAACATGGGGCTTTCCGGGCTTGGAGGAGGAAGGGGATCACTCGTATCGAACACTTACTTAAAGGAGAGACTCTGATGTCGTGGGCTGAGCTTCAGGCTCTTTACCATTTACCTGCATCTGATTTTTTAGCGGGAAGTCAAATGCTACACTTTCTCAGGTCACCCAGAATGATGGATTCTATTCATCGGGGCAAGTCTCAATTTGAAAAGCTCTGTGCAGAAGTTGACAAAACTAAGGGAATGATCTCCAAACTCTACGCCCTCCTTGCCGTGACAGACGGGGCTCCCTTTCCTCACATGAATGCCTGGGAACAAGACCTAGGCTTGACGTTCTCAACCAAGGACTGGCATTATATATATTCCCAGGCCCGTCGGTGCTCCATATCGGCTCTTTACCAGGAAAATTGCTATAAAATGATAACTCGCTGGTACCTTACCCCTCATCTTCTACACCGACGGTGCCCCCACCTAGACGCTCAATGCTGGCGGGGCTGTGGCCATACAGGGACCTTTTTTCATATCTGGTGGCAATGCCCACCAGTGGCGGGCCTTTGGCTAGCGGTAGCCAAATGGCTGGAGACCATTCTGGGTGTTTCTGGACTGTATAAGGCCAGCTTTATGCTCCTCCACCATCCTCCTCTTACTCTCCGTAAGAATCATAGACTCTTGTGCCAACAAGTTTTTATTGCTACTAGATTGACAATTGCACAAGTTTGGAAACAAGCGGCGGTCCCCCCGTTATCGGTGGTTCAACACAAAGTTCATCTTTCTTGTAAAGGTATAGATGGAAGGCCAAGTGGCCTTGCAGATATCGTCTATGAAAGCAGAGTGAAGATGAGCTAGTGAAGTTGCAGTAGCTCTGGCATGATGGGATTTTACTGCACACTGAAAGTATAGTACTGAATTATTATATCAATAAGTGATGCCATCCGAGATCCAAGTAGAAAGAGTCTTCTTTGTAAATGAAAAACCCTGTTCGGCTGGGTTTAAAGAAACAAACAGCTGTGAAGACTTCCTGTGCAATTTTGTTCTTTCCAAATAGAAGAATAAAGATCTTCTGCTGTCCAATGTATGAAGAACCTGCTTGCTCTTTGGCACAGAGAGGGGAATCAGCTAGCAGGGTGATTTCCCCAGCAGGAGCAGGGCCAGACTCCAGAACAAAGCTGGACAGGGTCTTCTGCCTGACCAGCCACCTCTCCCTTGGGTTGAGCCCGCAGGTTCTGATGGCTTGCAGGGCTTTCTGGGAGTAGTACATAGCAGGCTGGGGTCTGGGCTGGCACAGATTAGATGAAGTCAGGGTCCAAGCAGGAGGTCAGGGCAGGCAGGGAACAGACAAAGTCAAGGCCAGAGGCAGTTTGAGTCAGCAACAAGATCAGTCCTAGGAATGCAGACAGGGAAGGCAAGGTGAGACAGCAAAAGAGAAACAGGCAGGAGCAGGGGACTGGCACAGGAAACAAGGGCTGGAACAGGAGACAAGGCCTGGGTCTGGAAACATGGACTGGAATTGGAGGCAAGGCAGATGAGGGAGACAAGGGCTGGAACCGAAGGCCCACAGGAAGCAGGGGCCACAGCGAGGACTGGGCAGGACAAGAACAGAAAGAGCAGGACAAGACTAGAACTGGACAGGGCCACAAAAACCAGGACCAGGAATATACAGACACGGGCTATTAGGAAACTAATACAAAGAAAGTTACATATAAAGCATAAGAACATAAGAAATTGCTGTACTGGGTCAGACCAAGGGTTCATCAAAGTTGCTTATACAAACTCCAAAGAGCAATATACAAAGTCCTTTTCACTTTGTTTACATTATATTATAAAATATATTCCAGTGCAAGTTGAATGTAAACAACAGTTTATGCAAACCAAAAGTTACGATATAAGGAGGGGCTTTCAATTAACCTACAAAGATATCACAGTTTCTATTCAAATTTCAAACAAGCCATGTGCAATATCCCATTAGCTTTTTCATATAACCCCCCAACCTTACAATATCCTTTTCACTTTATTCAAATGACATGATGTGTACTCTCTTTTGGCACATATTTTCACTTTGTTCACATCAAACAATCGCTGACAGCATGTCTATAATTCTTTTCTGTCTTGCTTCAAGTGATTAGCTTCTTCTTTTTTTATGTGTCCCATCGTTTTTTTTCAAATCACTGATAGCTTGCATTTCCCTCAAAATCTAGTAAATTACCCTGCTAAAGTAATAGATAGGTTTTTAGGCTCTTGCTATTTTTCATCAGATCTGTTCCAGCCTAAGATTTCGAAGAAGGCTGTTCCCAAGACTTGGCACTAAGGTAGAAAAAGTTATATTTCTTAACTTCACCTTTTACCACCTGCAATGGCAAAATCAACGCATAAGCTTCTTGGCTTGATATAAGGGTGTGTAATGGCTCATACCATGAAATTATTTTCCTTCAGATACTCAGAACCATTTCCCCATCAGTACCTAAAGGCAGAACTAACTGCTTAAATTTTGTCCTAGCCTTAATCAGAAGCAATGAAGTTCCTGCAACATGGGATTAACCTGCTCCCTACACAATTTTGAGGGTCAGATGTGCAGCCGAATTTTACACAAGCTGCAACTTCCTCACCAGCCTCACCGAGTGACCCAAAAAGGATTTGTTAAATTCTAAATGCAAGGCCACAAGGGTTAGGGCCTACCTTCGTGGCATCCATCCTATGCTTCCAAAATCCTGCGGATTTGACAAATCACTCCTAATTTAAGAAAGGCACCCTTTGCTGCTTCTAAAATCTGAAATAAACAAAGGGTTCATAACAAACCCAAAGGCAAGGAGCATTATTTAATGTAGGGACCTAAAGAAGGCTCTCCGGTGAGGGTAACCCTGTTCTCACTCTAGTTTTTGCCCAATTTCATTTTAACTTACTAACAGCCATTTGTTTTTATCCCGCCAACTCAAATTCAGTGAGTTAACTACAGAGCCGTAACCAGGCCATGTGGCATCTATGGCCAAGGGAAAATTGGGCGCCTTCATCCCTAGCACAACACACGACACCATGAGCTGGGAGGCTGTTAAATGGAGGGGGGATTTGAGTTTTATTTTCACACAGCTCCTTTGGGCTTCCACCTCAGTCAGAACCTGTAGAGAGATGCTGATGCCAGGAGAACTTCATTCACAACTCCTGGGGATTTTTTTTTTCCCCCCCCCTCAGCTTCCTTTAATCCAGTCATTGCAGTGTCCCTCCTGAGCTGGGGGGCCATGCAGCAGAGTTCCGGGCTGAATATGCCCGGATAAGTTAGAGTTAGCCGGATATGTGGTATTTGGCTAACTATAAACCCGCCCTATGGCGTATTAACTTAACCCGGAAATCTCTGCTCCTCCCCAGAAAGCCTCCCTCCCTCCCCAGGAACGCCCCTGACTTATCCAGCTAGAATTTAGCCAGATAAGCCTTTTAAATATGCAGCTAAGCCATTTAGACAGATAACTTTCCCGTTATCCGTCTAAATGGCTTTTGAATATGTACCCCATCACTTATAACAACATTTATATTATATTTCCATGCATTGCTATGATGCTAACTAGAACACCCTGCAAACCAAGTAAAAGAAAAAAGGCACTTGGAACCAATATGGTATTAGGCCTATGATAGTGCATGTTAGGTGTAGACTTGGCCCTCAGAAAGCCACGAGTAAATGGAATTACAATTACAATATACTAAACCTCCCATACCAAGACAGCACTAACTGCCAGCATTCAATCCTACCTATGAAAAGGCAACATTGCAAATATTAGACCAGGTCCTAAACATCAAACACCCCCTATTAACAAAACAGAACAAACCAGGTTGTTATAGATCCCCACACAAAAACTACAAACTAGCAGAGCTGCTCTCCTTGTTCACACATGTCGAACACAGACAGACCCTCACCAAATTCCTAACACTCTCTCTCTCACACACTCAATCACACACACAGACACACACCATATTCTCATTCAATCTGTCACATGATAAATCATATACCACCCTGGTTTTTTGTATTTTCCTCCTTCAGTTATATTATAAACCGGCATGATGTACCCACGAATGTCGATATATAAAAGCTAATAAATAAATAAAATAAATAAATAAATATACACATACAAACTCATACTTTGACACAGGCTCATCATTCACAGACACTCATATGCTCTCTCATGCATGCTCAATCATATACACATACACACTTGTTCATTCTATCATGCTCAACTATACACATTCATTCTTTCATATGCTCAGTCTCACACACACACACACACACACACGTTCATATCTCTCTCTCACATGCTCAGTCATACACATACACACTCATAGGCTCTCCCTCATATGCTCAATCATACACACACACTCATAGGCTCTCTCTCACATGTTCAATCAGACACACATACTCATATCTCTCTCTCATATGCTCAGTCAAACACACACACGCTCATATCTCTCTCTAGCATGCTCAATCATGCACACACACAGACATTGGTCTCTCTCACATGCTCAGACACACACATGTTCATACCTTTCTCTCACATCCTCAATCATACACACACACACTCACTCATACCTTTCGCTCACATGCTCAGTCATACACATATACACACTCATAGGTTCTCCCTCACATGCTCAATCATTCACACACGTACACACATTGGCTCTCCCTCACATGCTCAGTCAAACTCACACGCTCTCATAGACTCTCTCATCTGGCCTCCAGGTATGCTGAAGCAATGGGAGGGAGGTCAATGTTTCTTGACACTGTGCGGGCCACACTATTTCTATTCATTGCTGCTCCTTGAGGCCCTGCTGGCCGTGCTACTTTTCACTGCAGGGCAGGGAAAGGGAGGAAAAGACAAATGCTTTTTGGTGTCCCTGAGGCCGCACTGCTCGGCACTACCAGAGTGGGGAGGCAGGGAGAGAAGAAGACCGATGTTTTTTGCTGCCCTATGGGCAGTGCTACACTTCATTGCCGGGGCAGGGCGGGGGGGGGGGGGGGGGTCAGGAGTGTGAGCCACGCTGATCTTCATTGGCCTGGCAGGAGGAAGGAGGAGGAGATTGAGTTTTTGAGCTCCGTGGGTGGGGAGGGAAGATGAGGCTGGAGTCCAATAGTTTTCGCGTAACGGCACCCCTAGAGGATGGAGACTATGGGCCGAGGCCACATTGGCCATAGGCTAGCTACGGCTCTGGTTAACTGGCGCTGCCCCCTTTGACTGTAAAGGGAATAAGAGCAGTATATCATCTGTGTAATACCAGACTTCCTAATAATTTGTCATAACGGGACCAAGTACATATTAAATAAAAGAGAAGAGAAGGTGGAGTCTTGCAAGGCCTCCTGGCCTAAACTGTCTAAGGCTTGATATCTTATCTCCCGCTTTAACTCTCTTAAAAAAAGATGAAATCCAATTAATAGCAGACCTCTCAGCTAATAAGGTATGATCTGTGGTATCAAACGGTGATGAGAGTCAAAGAGCAACAGGAAAGAGGGTTCTCTTTTATCCAAAAGGTGAAGCACATCATCAGCCAAAGAAACCAGGACCATTTCTGTACTGAAACCACTTCTGAATCCAGACTGAAAAGGGTGTGGGCCTGAAGTCTCATCTAAAAAAAAAAAAAGCAGTCAGTCTGCCAACTACTAAATGCTCCAAATTTTCAAAAGGTTTTATCGCGTAAATTGACTTTGTGTGCATAAACGGGCTTTTGAAAATTGCTACGATTTTACTTTTACGCGTGTAGCTCCTTGAAAATCCACTCTAATGCCTGTTGAAAATTAGAGGGAATGTTGGCCTTGGGATGTAACAACGCAAGATTAAACAAATAGAAACTGGAGGAGGGTCTATCCTAGGGAAGGGAGAGCAGGACTGCTCCTAGGACTGCTGGATAGTGGCCCTCCCTCGCAGCCGCTGTCTTCTCGAGGCTGGGAGAGCGCGAAGGCTGGGGGACCTGGCAGTGTCCTGGAGGAGAAGCAGCTGCAGGCAGTGCAAGGTGGTGACAAGAAGTGCTTTCTGCAGACGCCAGTGGCGGGTTTGGACCAGAGTGCCCTTCCCTTAGGCAGAATGCCACAGGGACAGGAGCGATGCAAGAGTATTTGTCGTCCTAGGTGAATCTTCAGTCATGCAGCCCCACCTCCAACTTATCTATTGGTGGCTGCTCACGCACAGCACTTCCTTTTTTTTGGGCAGTATTTAGCTTCCCCCCTCTGTCCCTCGTGCTAGCGGGATCTTGCCGCCCCCCCCCCCCCCAAAGTTTGGCGCTCCAGGCGATCATCTAGTTGGCTTAATGGAAGCACCGGCACTGCGCAGGAAGCTAGGGAGCCAAGGCTGTTAGGGGTGAATAGGGCAGCTAGAAACAAACCTATGAGACCACCACCGAAAGAGGAGAAAAAAACGGGAGGCAGAGACAAAGAAAATTTGTACTTCTTTCATTGTTTATGAGAGACTGGGAGAGGGATAACCTATTATTGTCCAGTGTTTAAATGTCATTATAATTCTAATTACATAAAATAATGCTCACGCACATGCACACCATTATATCAGGGTGAGGTCCAAAATGCATTGCAACAGGAATTTAAATACATTAATCAAAACTGAGTTTAAGACCTTGGAATCCAGTCCAGCCATCGCAATGATCTGCTTAGCGACCTTGGCATAAGCAGGGTTCATCTCCATGGTAACCAGAAGGGCTCCAGGCTGCAGGAGTCTGCCGATGCGCACTGCGGAGTAGCCACAGTAAGTACCAAGCTCCAAGACTTTGTTTGGCTTTGTGTCAGACACCACACGGTCCAGGATCTTCCCTGCAGCAGAAAAGAGGAGACAGAGAAAAGCATCAGGATCCAGCACTCAACTCCCCTTTCCTGTACTGTCCTCCTGGGCTGGGGATATACAGAAAATATACCTTTATCACTGCCTACGTGCATAGCCCATTCCACCTTGGAACAATATTCATCGATGGCATTTACCACGCTCAGGGCGTCTCCGCAAACTGCGTGCTTCTTCACGTATGCCAGGATGCGTTCAGGTCGGGAAGAGCGCGTCAGGAAGTCCCGGGTCCTCTCGTCGATGTTGTCGTGCCACCACAGAGCCCAGTGTCCATCGTGGAGGATTTGATGGCGCAGCAGCAGCAAGATCCCAGCAAGGATCACACCTGCTGCTATCGCTACCACATACAGCATGGCACCCCCCTGGTAGAGAAGGGAAAAAAAAAAACCCTACTAATTTCCATACAGCTTGCAGCGAGAATTAGAGTGCTGTAAGATTAGACTGAGCTCCTTGGACTTTTGATCTCCTATCAGCCTCAAACTACATAAAGGAAGAGCCTCAGCCTAAATGAAGCATTTTTTAAAACTATGTTTACCTTCAAGCATGTGTAGTTACAAATAGGTCATTTTCTCCCTATGGTAACATCAGGTGTTGCACTAGGCAAGGGTAGCCATTATCTCCATTCTTTGATCTGGATCTGGCCATGGAGCCCTTAGCGCAGATGGTTAGAAGGTAGAGAGAAGGGCAACCAAAATGATAATGGAATGATTCCCCTATGAGCAAAGGCTAAAGAGGTTAGGGCTCTTCAGCTTGGAGAAGGGACGGTTGGAGAGAAATAGGATAGAGGTCTATAAAATCAAGAGTGGAATGGAACAGGTAAACGTGAATTGGTTATTTACTTTTTCACAAAGTACAAAGACTAGGCAACATATAATGAAGTTACTAGGTAGTACATTTAAAACAAATAGGAGAAACTATGTTTTATTCAACACATAATTAAACTCTGGAATTTGTTGCCAGAGGATGCAGTAAAGCTGGGTTTAAAAAGGGTTTGGACAAGTTCTTGGAGGAAAACTCCATAAACCTTATTAAGGTGGACTTGGGAAAATCCACTGCATAGCCCTGGGATAAGTAGAATGGAATCTATCGATCTTTTGGGATCCTGCCAGGCAGTGGCATAGCCACTGGAGTGGTCCAAGATTAACATGGCTGGGCAGTAGGCATACAGGTCTAGGCCTTACTAGTTATATTTTTATTGATAAATAATGCCTTAACAGTGCATCTGACAATGGATTTCTAAGCAATCTGCAACAGCCATCATGCATCACGTGTGACACTTTAAAATATTTTAATTCAATTATTTCAAGTACACATCAACATTTAAAATGCTTATTAGCAAGAGTTTTGACTGAGAGGTTGAATTGGATTATTTCCTTGGTCCACTCAGATCAAGTTGGATGCATACCCAATAGAATGGCTGCAGACAATGTGCACAAAATTGTTGATTTTATTTGGTAGGTTAAAAAGAAGATCTACTTTGGTAGTGGCATTTGCATTGGAGAACCATAAGAACTTGGTTTTTCAGAAATATTTCCTCAATAAAAATTATGCCTTCTGTGGACAAATAGTACAAATTTTTCCTGATGTGTCTAGGGTAACCCAACACAAAAGGAAACAATTTTTGCTAATGAAGCAGAGGGTTTTGGCCCTAGGGGCTACCTTTTATCTAAAATATCCATGTAAATGCATGATCTCCTATCAGAGGAATAAGTTTACTTTCGTTGACCCAGCGCACTTAGAAACTTTTCTTCAAGATAAAAGTGGCTGAATGGTATACAGCCCTTATATAGGAGTTAAAAAGTTTGGGAAAATGGAATAATTTCTCTCAATTTTATGTTTTTTCATAATTTCCTTTAAATATTATTTTAGTAGAAATGCTCCCCCAAAGATTATGGGGTCTGTATTGTGTTAGTTACATACTTTTTTTTTTCCTTTATGATTGAGTGTATTGTAATGCTAATTATGTTCTAACGCACAATTTTCCTTTTCTTATTACATGTAAATGTTTTTTGAGAAAATCAATAAAGTATAAAAAAAAAAAAAAGAAGAAAATTCCATCCTTTCTTCTACCTATTGATGCTGAAAAAGCATTTGCCATGGTGCACGGGTCATTTTAGTTTAAGACTCTGGATAAGATGCACTTTGGATCCTATTTTATGGGTTGGATTAAGAAATTGTACGAGAACCTGCAGGCCTGTGTTAAAGTCAATGGGGGGGTGGGGGGGGGGGGGAGGTATGGGGAAAGCTTTCTGGTGAGCAGGGGCACAAGACAGGGATTCTTGTCCCCACTTCCCTTTGCTTTGTTCTTGGAACCCTTTGCCACCAGAGTAAGAGCAGACTCAAACATTAAGGGCATACAGTTTGGAAACACTCACTTGACATTATCCCTATTTACTGATGACATATTGTTTACTCTGGAACAGTTCAGTGCTGTATTGGGTTTTAAAGTTAATCTAGATAAATCCGAGATCCTGAATGTTTCAGCTAAGGATCATAGTATTGGGCATATTAAGCAGACGTTCCCTTTCAAATGGGCTAAACAGAAAATTCATTATCTGGGGGTCTATATTAGTGGCTGTGTAGAGGATCTATTTAAATTGAACTACATCCCATTAGTAACAGCCATAGTGAAAGACTTGGATAAGTGGGAGGAGTATGGATTTTCTTGGTTGGGGAGGATCGCAACCACTAAGATGAATATTTTGCCCAGATTTCTGTATCTTTTTATGACATTGCCTATTTATATTTCCTCTGTTATATTACAATCTTGGCAGAAGAAGATCTTCAACTTTATCCGGAGGCGCAGACTCCCTAAGGTATCTCATTTAGTTATGTTCCAGCCTAAATTTAGAGAGGGTTTGGGACTCCCTAATTTGCTTAGGTACTATTCTGCATCCCAACTGCGAACAATAATAGACTGAAATAAAAAGAATAATGTGAAGCAGTGGGTATTTTTAGAGCAATTTTTAATAGGTCTAATGTCTCTCCAAGCATTAACATGGCAACCAAGGCATTCTTGGAAATCATTGTTGTATATGCTGTTTTCATTATGCAACACTTATAAAGTCCGGTCCCAATGGAGAGATAAACTGGTTGGCAAACAAAGTTATTTTTATTTGACACAACTCTTTCATAACAGGGATTTTCCCACTGGTCTACACCTTACAGCTTTTGAGGAATGGAAGGATAAAGGAATTTTTTTGTATTGAGCAAGTGACAGTGGGGGGGGGGGGACTTTTAAATTTTAGAGAGTTGATTGACAGATATGGAATGAACATAAGAACATAAGAAATTGCCATGCTGGGACAGACCAAGGGTCCATCAAGCCCAGCATCCTGTTTCCAACAGAGGCCAAAAACCAGGCCACAAGAACCTGGCAATTACCCAAACACTAAGAAGAACCCATGCTACTGATGCAATTAATAGCAGTGGCTATTCCCTAAGTATAATTGATTAATAGCCATTAATGGACTTCTCCTCCAAGAACTTATCCAAACCTTTTTTGAACCCAGCTACACTAACTGCACTAACTACCTTCTCTGGCAACAAATTCCAGAGCTTTATTGTGCGTTGAGTGAAAAAGAATTTTCTCCAATCAGTCTTAAATGTGTTACTTGCTAACTTCATGGAATGCCCCCTAGTCCTTCCATTATTCGAAAGTGTAAATAACCGAGTCACATCTACTCGTTCAAGACCTCTCATGATCTTAAAGACCTCTATCATATCCCCCCTCAGCCGTCTCTTCTCCAAGCTGAACAGCCCTAACCTCTTCAGCCTTTCCTCATAGGGGAGCTGTTCCATCCCCTTTATCATTTTGGTTGCCCTTCTCTGTACCTTCTCCATCGCAACTATATCTTTTTTGAGATGCGGCGACCAGAATTGTACACAGTATTCAAGGTGTGGTCTCACCATGGAGCGATACAGAGGCATTATGACATTTTCCGTTCTATTAACCATTCCCTTCCTAATAATTCCTAACATTCTATTTGCTTTTTTGACTGCTGCAGCACACTGAGCCGACGATTTTAAAGTATTATCCACTATGATGCCTAGATCTTTTTCCTGGGTGGTAGCTCCTAACATGGAACTACAGCAAGGGTTATTTTTCCCTATGTGCATCACCTTGCACTTGTCCACATTAAATTTCATCTGCCATTTGGATGCCCAATCTTCCAGTCTTGCAAGGTCCTCCTGTAATGTATCACAGTCTGCCTGTGATTTAACTACTCTGAATAATTTTGTATCATCCGCAAATTTGATAACCTCACTCGTCGTATTCCTTTCCAGATCATTTATATATATATTGAAAAGCACCGGTCCCAATACAGATCCCTGAGGTACTCCACTGTTTACCCTTTTCCACTGAGAATATTGACCATTTAATCCTACTCTCTGTTTCCTGTCTTTTAACCAGTTTGTAATCCACGAAAGGACATCGCCTCCTATTCCATGACTTTTTAGTTTTCGTAGAAGCCTCTCATGAGGGACTTTGTCAAATGCCTTCTGAAAATCCAAATACACTACATCTACCGGTTCACCTTTATCCACATGTTTATTAACCCCTTCAAAAAAAATGAAGCAGATTTGTTAGGCAAGACTTCCCTTGGGTAAATCCATGTTGACTGTGTCCCATTAAATCATGTCTTTCTATATGCTCTCCAAATATAAAGAAGGAGCAATACTGCACTCCACAAATCGTAAACAAAATCCACTAAGGAGTGCAAGAAGACTCTAGGTCCAATAATTTCATTTTCAATATTATTTATTTCAAGTTTTAAATGTTCCAAGGAGCCACTCCTGTTTTAAAGTAATGCACAAATGAATGACTGCTTCAGGGTCCCCCGACACGGACCCCGTGTTTCGCCCGAAGGCTGCGTCGGGAGGGACAGTCTCATCTGTATATATATTTTTTTATCTGTATGTACTTTCAAACAAAAAAACTTCTTCATCTGCATATACTTTCAATATTCGTTTGTGTAGAATGACATTTCTCATGTTGTTGCGTGCAGGCTGTCCTGCTCTGATTGGTTAGCTGACTCTCTTCTCTGATTGGTGGTAAAAAACGCGCCAAAATAGTTCTTTAAAACGCTGAGTTTAGTCTAGCCGCCCGCCCTCCTTGCCGTTTTGAGCTGTGTGAACTCCTCAGCTGACTTTAAGGTACGTGTCTCGGCGTTACTAGATATACTCTGTACCCTTAAATTGGTCCATTACTTTTAATGCTGATATTTCGTTCTCTTTTAGCTTTTGTTGAAAATATAGACTGTCCCTCCCGACGCAGCCTTCGGGCGAAACACGGGGTCCGTGTCGGGGGACCCTGAAGCAGTCATTCATTTGTGCATTACTTTAAAACAGGAGTGGCTCCTTGGAACATTTAAAACTTGAAATAAATAATATTGAAAATGAAATTATTGGACCTAGAGTCTTCTTGCACTCCTTAGTGGATTTTCTATATGCTCTACAATTTTGATCTTGAGAATAGTTTCTACTATTTTTCCCAGCACTGAAGTCAGGCTCACTGGTCTATAATTACCCGGATCGCCCCTGGAGCCTTTTTTAAATATTGGGGTTACATTGGCCACCCTCCAGTCTTCAGGTACAATGGATGATTTTAATGATAGGTTACAAATTTTAACTAATAGATCAGAAATTTCATTTTTGAGTTCCTTCAGAACCCTAGGATGCATACCATCCGGTCCAGGTGATTTGCTACTCTTTAGTTTGTCAATCTGGCCTACTACATCTTCCAAGTTCACAGTGATTTCGTTCAGTTCGTCTGAGTCATCACCCCTGAAAACCATCTCCGGAACTGGTATCTCCCCAACATCCTCATTAGTAAACACGGAGGCAAAGAATTCATTTAGTCTTTCTGCAATGGCCTTATCTTCCCTAAGAGCCCCTTTAACCCCTCTGTCATCTAATGGTCCAACCAACTCCCTCACAGGTTTCTTGCTTTGGATATATTTAAAAAAGTTTTTATTATGAGTTTTTGCCTCTATGGCCAACTTCATTTCAAATTCTCTCTTCGCCTGTCTTATTAATGTTTTACACTTACCTTGACAATGCTTATGTTTTATCCTATTTTCTTCAGATGGATCCTTCTTCCAATTTTTGAAGGATGTTTTTTTGGCTAAAATAGCCTCTTTCACCTCATCTTTTAACCATGACGGTAATCGTTTTGCCTTCCTTCCACCTTTCTTAATGCGCGGAATATATATGGACTGCGCCTCTAGGATTGTATTTTTAAACAATGTCCAAGCCTGTTGAACACTTTTAACCTTTGCAGCTGCACCTTTCAGTTTTTTTCTAACTATTTTCCTCATTTTATCAAAGTTTCCCTTTTTAAAATTTAGTGTTAGAGCTGCAGATTTACTTATTGTCCCCCTGACTTTCTAGCATTTGCTCAAGTAAGGTATTTCATCTCCTCTAGGGAGATCACTGAATCTCTAGTGCATCAAAAAACCCTGTTTGAAACCCACTGTGATAAAGTTGACATATTAAAGGGGATTACTTCAAAATTGTAATGTTTACTTAAGGCAGAATTTAAAGTGCCTCCCAAACATATTCAAGCATGGGAGAGAGAAATGGGGGAATCACTGAAAGGTAGATTTTAAAAGGGCTGTGTGCATAAATCCATGCACACGTGTCTGGAGCTACATAGATAAATAGAAGTGATGGCAGAAAAGGACCTTATGGCCCATCCAGTCTGCCCAGCAAGCTACCATAGTTATCAGTTTCCCATACCTATCAGTTATTCAGACCGCCAAGTTCAGGGTTCTTATTGGTTACTGTTTGAGATCAATTTCCCTACCGCCCCCCCCCCCCCCTCCCTGCCACAGTTGAAGCAGAGAGCAATGTTGAAGTTGCATCAGAAGTGTAGTATCAGGCTTTTTGGTTAAGGGTAGTAACCGCCGCATCAAGCAAGTTACTCCCATGTTTATTTGTTTTCCCAGATTGTACAGTTCAATCTCCTTGTTGGTTATTGGCTGAATCCAATTCCTCTTTCCTCTTTTCCCCCTGCTGTTGAAGCAGCGGCGATGATGGAATTGCATCACAGTATGAAGGCTTATTTGTTAAGAGTAGTACTCGCCACATCAGCAAGTTACCCCCATATCTCTTACTTCATTCCCCCTCCCCCTTGCCTTTGGGATCCACAGTGTTTATCCCATGCCCTTTTGTCTTCACCACCTCCTCCACCAGGCATTCCAGGGGTCCATCACCCTCTCCGTGAAGAAATATTTCCTGACATTGATTCTGAGTCATCCTCCCCGGAATTTCAATTCGTGATCCCTAGTTCTATTGGATTCTTTCCAGTGGAAAAGGTTTGTTGTTGATCGTGCATCATTAAAACCTTCAAGTATCTGAAGGTCTGTATCATATCTCCTCTGCTCCTTCTCTACTCCAGGGTATACATATTTAGGTCCTTCAACCTCTCCTCATAAGTCATTTGATGGAGACCTCCCACTATTTTGGTCACCCTTCTCTGCACCGCCTCCAATCTGTCTCTGTCCCTTTTGAGATAGGTCTTCAAAACTGAACACAGTACTCTAGGTGAGGCCTCACCAAGGACCTGTACAAGGGAATTATCACTTCCTTTTTCTTACTAGATATTCCTCTCTCTATGCAGCCTAGCTTCTTCTAGCTTTAGCTGTCGCCTATCACAGTGCTTCGCCATCTTTAGATCTCTAGACACTATTACTCCAAGGTCTATCTCCTATTCCGTGCACAGTGGTGCTTCACCCCCATCACATACAGTTCCTTCAGATTGCCACATTCCAGATGTATGACTCTGCACTTCTTGGCATTGAATCCCAGTTGCCATATCTTCGACCACTCTTCAAGCTTCCTTAAATCACATCTCATTCTGTCCACTCCTTCCGGCATGTCCACTCTTTTGCAAATCTTAGTATCATTCGCAAATAGACAAACTCTACCTTCTATCCCTTCTGCAATGTCGCTCACAAAGACATTGAACAGAACCGGTCCCAAAACCGATCCCTGCAGCACTCCACTTAACACCGTTCTCTCTTCAGAGTAGTTTCCATTTACCATCACACTCTGTCTTCTGTCTGTCAACCAGTTTGTAATCCATGCCACCTCCATGGCACTCACTCCCAAGCTTCTTAATTTGTTCACAAGCCTTCTATGTGGGACCGTATCAAAGGCTTTACTAAAATCCAAGTAAATCACATCGAGCGCTCTTTCCTGATCCAATTCTCTAGTCACCCCATCAAAGAAATCAATTAGATTCGTCTGACAGGTGTTGCACCCGTCGGTCGCAAATGGCTGCGACCTCTGTTTCTCACCTCTCTTCTACCTGCTCCTTTGATTTCCAAGACTCTCTTGGCCTTAGCCTGCAAACGCCGCTCTCCCCAGCATCCCTGGGACGACGTGGGCAATCCCAGATGCCATTTTGGAATTGGAGTTACCTAAGCGCACACGCGCACAAGCCCCATCTTATTGCCATCTTGGCGGGAACCTCAGGGGCGTGCCTTCCAGTGACGTCACCCGCCAAAAGGTATTTTAACCTGTTTCTTACAAGCTTTCAATGAGTTAACAAGGACTTCCGTCTTGCCTGATTCCACTCCTACAGAGACCATCTCTTTGCTTCACAGTACTCGTTCCTGACTACTGAAACTGAACCTAGGTACCCGCTCCTTGGGGGCCTACTTACTTTGGCTATCCGCTCCTCGGAGGGCCATCTCGCTTGCAGGAATCCTTTGCTTCTGTCTGTGAGTACCATCATCTACCACCTCGGTAACAAGACCTCCGGAATATCCCGTTCCCTCGGGCCACTACCGAGTGTTCTCTGTTACCTGCCTCAACTCCACTACATGAGTGCTCTTGTCTACTCTGCCTCTCTGCTACGAGTGCTTGTGTCTTCACCACCTGATTCACGGCATATCCCGCTTGCTACCAGGAGGACCAGCATCTCACCACCTCACTCCAGACGAAGCTTCTACCCACTTTGTGGGAGACCTACGTTCCTGCTTAATAAAGATATTCCTCTGTGTCTGTCTGTTAAGACTAAGAGCCTGTTGTAGTAAGTCCCCACAGGGCTCCTCCCTGTGGGTGGAGTCAATTCTCACTACGACCCAGGGCTCCACAACCACACCGAATTATAACAGCAAGACCTTCCCCTGGTGAATCTGTGCTGTCATGGATCGAGCAAGACCCCAGATTGTAGGTAGTTCATTATCCTTTCTTTCAGCAGAGTCTCCATTAATTTTACCACCACCGAGGTGAGGCTAACTGGCCTATAATTTGTGAAGTGGGACCACCACCGCTCTTACAATAATCTAACGGACATAAAAATATTGGCTAATAATCTAACAAACTAAGTACAACAGCTTGACCACATTCCAAAAATCAAATTGTGTTAAAATGTATTTTGATGCTGTGCTAATCATAATTTATGAAATGTAGATTTTAGAATGGAGTTGAGTTGTGGGCACAAAGAAAGTGAAGTATCAAGAATGAAACCCAAGTCTCATATTTTGGTTTAAAACAAAGCAAATGGCTTTTTAACTGAAAGCTATTCATTCGACACAATCCAAAGTGAGTTAGTTCCAGACTAGCACTTTATGGCTGAATAAAGATCAATGTTGTATATCTCTTCCAAACTTAAAGGTATATTATTGGGCTGCAAGGCTGGCAGGAATTATAGATCATATTAGTGTTAGGGTTTGTGGGTATGTGGGCCCCGGGTCGAGGTGAGAGATGGTACCGCCCATGGGGAAGAGCCCCATGAGCCTCACCGTCGGGAGGCGAGGTCTCAGCTGCGGGTGCATGGAACAGCAAGTACTGGAGAGAGAGAAGAGAAAGCGACACTGCCCGCAGAGCGGGGAGTGTATTAAACAGTCACACAGACACAGAGGTGCCACTAGGTCTGTGAAGTGGGGTATACCCAAAGAGAAGTCCTCTGAAGAGATGATATGGCAATGGTCCGCAGAGCGGGATATACCGGCGAGGGTTCCTCAGTAGAGATGATACGATAAGGTTGTTGATTATAAAGTAGGCCAAAACAGCTGTGAAGTTTTTGTAAAGCAGTTTGCCTCTCTTCTTTAAAAAGGTCTCAAGCTATCCGGAACAAAACTTGTGCAAAAGTCAAAAATTGCAGCAAAAAAGCACTCTGGGACTTCACCACAATTCTTCAATTTAGCCCTTTTTTTAGGGGGGGGGGAAATATTCCTGCAGTTTTGCAAAAAAAATTCTGGTTGCTTATTTTCTCTGTAGAATTTCTTCTCCTTCCAGAACTCGCAGTAAATTAAACCTGTGTAGTTTCACAAGTGTGAAAGCCAAACAGCTAGCATGATTTTAAACCATGAGATCCATAGTCAAAAGCCATTTCGATGAATAACAATAGTTAACCATCTAAATGGCTTACCTGGATATATTTAGCCCTTATCTGGCTAGAATTTAGCTGGATAAGAAAGGGGGCAATCCATGGGCAGACAAGAGCTATTCCAAGGAGGAGTGGAGTTAGCCGCACAAGTTAAGCCGCTAACTGATATTCGGAGTTAGCTGCTTAACTTATGCAGCTAACTCTAGACAAGTCATAGGGCTGCACTAAAGTTAGCCAGTTAGTAACTTTAAGGTAGTTAACTAGATATGTTTATACAGCTAAATAGCTGAGCCGCACAGCAGTTGAAAATGGACCCCCAAATTTTCAAGTGCAGTCCTGAAAGTAACTCATTTATCACTGCTACTTATTTCTCTAGTGCATCTAAATACACAGTGCAGTATGAAATGTACAGAAAGGCTGTCAAAATGTTACTTTCAATATCTGAGGGAAATGGTTTTAAAGCAATTTCTAGTGCAGAAATAGATTCTTTCATTCCCTAAGAAACAGGACAATATTAAGAACATTCCCTACCATGCGTGTTCAACTTTTAATTCAAAAATCAGAATGAAAACTAGATTTACAGGGAAATTATCAATATTGCCTCAGTTTTTATATTACTTTTACCCCAGTACAAGAGGTTAGGGTGGTTCTTATAAACAAAGCATCCCTGACAAGGAAGGTTTGATTTTAAATTTAGACATAAATAACTTTCATTCTGAAGCTTAAGTGGTTCCAGAGCTTGCTTTGACAAGTTGCAAGCATTTTTCTGAGAGCAGCTGATTTTAACACCAACTCAGAAAAACTGAAAAAGCTGAAGTTGGTTCCTGGTATCCAATTCTCTTTCTGAGACTGTTACCCTTTACTTAATTTCCCACTCAATGACTCCAGCTTCAGGATGGTAGGAATGCTGGGGATATCCCACAACACCTAATTACAATCCTCAGACAATTCTGAGGATTAAAATTGGATGCTAATCCTACAATTTGTAGGTTTGTCACAATAGAAGTGTTCCTCATAGACACAAATTAACACAGGCCAATTCTGTAAAGATCGCAGGAGAACGAGCGCTCCATGTTGAACGCTCGCTCTCCCGACGTGCGGCCGGCCACCTCTCCTGGGCACGCAATCCTATATTTAAATGAGGGGTCCGTGCTAAAAGGAGGCGCTAGGGGCGATTACGTTCCCCTAATGCCTCCTTGGCCCAGGAGAGATGGCTCTGTCAGCGGCTTCAGGAAACCGAAGCTCAATTTTACGAGCGTCGGATTTCTGAACCCGCTGACAGCAATTGGTTAGGAAAACAGACGCTGGTAAAATTGAGCATCCGTTCTCCTAACTGGACCGTCCGGCACATTTTAAAATTTTTTTATTTATTTATTTATTTATTTATGTTTTTACAGTTTTGGTTCCTCCGACTTAATATCACTTTTCTGTACACTTTTCCGGGTTAATTTATGAGCTTAAAATGTGCGGATTGGCCACACATTTTACTTTTCGAAACAGGGGTGACTGACTAATAGCCTCATCGACATGCATTTACATGGGATGAGCGCTATTAGTTTTCAGGGAGTTTGGCTGTGCAGTTTCGAGGCGCTAAACCCTTTGCAGAATAAGGGGTAATAGACGCCCCTCCAAAACATGCGGCCAAGCCCCTGTTAAACAGTGCGCACGGCCGAGCGCACTTTACAGAATCGACCTGAATGACTATTATTCACAGTTAACAACTGTGGTGTTTTGGTCCTAAGGCAAATACCACCTGGAAGGCTTAAGGCTCGCCCCCATTTGCTTTCAGCTGTCTGCAATAGAAAAGGAAATCAGTGTCACCTGAAAAAGGAATTTGTTATGATTTTAAAAACCACTGCAACTGTACAGCCTCTAAGATATCTGTCCCCACTGCCACGGAGAATTCAGAAACCCAGGAATGAATGGGTCACAGAGGGCCCTGGCAGGGTAAGACCTATGACACTTCTGCCAAACAGTATCCAAACAAGATGTCTTTTCTGCATTGGAAAATGAAAGATGCTCCAGACATGGAAACTGAAGTGGTATCTGAAAAGAAAGTAGACACCAACCTCTTTCAGCTGGGTGACTATCAACGATATTAACTTGAGGGTCACATTTTAAGGGAAACACAAAGGTGAATTTTATTTATTTGGATTTAGTATCCACCTTTTTAAAAATGAAATTCACCCCAAATGGCTTACAGTACATTAGAATAGCAGCAGATTAGCAAAGATCATTTGCAGCTTTAAAAAAAACAGTGCATACCAATTTATAAAGTAGCAGCAATTAAACATTGCAACATGGCAATAAAAAGGTGCATGACAAATATTGACTAAGTTCTATAAACAGCATAGTTCATACTTCAGGAAATAAATAACATGAGGCAAAAATGTTTGTTTACAGCAGCATGTTTAAGCAGCGTATCTAAAGCATTCCAGGTGATGCCAGGTAGTGTCACGTAGTCCCTCCGTGTCTTTATGGTAGGGGACAAAGGCACCATATTGAATGTTGGTGGCAGCTGGCTCAGAGCCTGGGGAGCACTCTGGGCCCTACCAGGGATTGAAAAGGTACCTCATGAGGGGGAGGGGAGAGTGGCTCTGGTGCTATTGGGGGGGGGGGGGGGGGGGCCTGGAGGGCCTTTGAGGGAGGGCTTTGATGGGAAGGTGATGGCCAGGGAGGAAAGCCTGATACTGATGGGGGGAGGGTTTATGCCAGAAATGACATAAAAACTAGATAACACAATAGTTACAAAATAAAAGCATAAATAATAAAAATTAAATGATAACAACTAATTAAAGATATTTAAAAATTAATGAAAATGTAGAGACCATACCTTTTTATATGTATCGGCTTCTCCAAAGATCAAGCACACAGAGTATTACTGTTTGAAAAAGGTCAAAAGGCTCCTTATGGGAAACGTGGTTATATCAGGGAAATCTGAAAACCTAAAGATACATATACATTAAAAAATGTAAATTTAAAAAAGGTGTTTACTCGAGTAAAAATTAAATATAGGATAAAGAATAATGGATAAAAATGTGGAGGAAAAATGAGGGGACAATAAAAGGCATATGATAAGGTCAGTATGGTGTAAATAAGGTAAACAGTGAGAAAAAGTAAACTATTTAAATATATATATGTAACATTTACACTCACACAAGATCAACCAGTCACATCTCCTGTTTTCTTTCTTTTTTTTTTTTTTTGTCAAAATACTTTTTATTAACAGGTGGGAAGTGGCCTCCGCCACCCAAGCAAGAGTAAAGTACAAAATAGAACCATAATAGCAAAAATAACATAGTACAACCATAGCCACAACAGACTTCCCACCATATTTTTGTATTTTCACCCCAATATCCGTTCCCCGTCCCAATCCCCTATCCTCCCCCATACATCACATACATTCCCATTCATACCTTAACCCCCCCTTTCCCTGCCCCCCTATCTTTAGATGACCATTGCGTAGTGTACCCAGTATGTCGTAAGTCCTCTTGAAGAGATTTAGGAAGATTGTTAAACCAAACATCCCAACAAGTACAATAATGATTATCAGGCCGCCTCCTGCCAGCCATGTAGTCCAGTCTCTCCATATGTGCCAGGGAGGCCATTCGTCCATACCAAGCGGCAAGCGTAGGCGTCGCCAAAGGTTCTGTCCAAACCGCAAGAATGGTGCGACAAGCCATCAAAACAGCTACGCGCTCAAAGCGGGCCTTAGAACCACTGCCCGGCAAACGGCGAGGTGCAGTACAGGTAAGTAGCAACCAGCCGGTGAGACGGATGGGTTCTCCTGTGCACGTGCCCACCACCGTCAACACGGCCTGCCAAAAGGGTCGAAGCAATGGGCAGTCGATCAACCTGTGGAGCAACGTGCCTGCAGCATTCCCACACTTAGTGCAGTCAGGAGATGGAGCCAACTTCATGCGAAACCGACGGACGTCGTCGTAATACAGACAGTGAAAAAGCTTAAACTGAAGCTCACGTAATCCCAAGTCAGGTAATAGCTTATATAGGTTGCGACACCAGCTCGCCATCTGTCGCTCAGTAACAGGAGATCCCAAAACAGTGGACCATCGATCAGCCAGGCTACGAATTGGCGCAGCACCGCCTAATTTCTGGCCAAGTTTTTTCCAGCAGGTAATAGTGTTTCGCAAGTAGGCAGTATCAAAGATGGAATTGGCAAATTTCAGTTCCGCCTCCAACTCCGACTTCGTCCAGGCACAAGCAGTTAAGTAATGGCGAGCTTGAAGAAAAGCGTAAAAGTGCTTCACGGGCAATTGGAAGGTGCGTGCCAGCGTGGCAAAGTCCAATAGCACACCTGAAAGAGAGTCATACATGTGAAATGCAAACAGCACCCCATGGTCCGCCCAAGTGCGAAACACCAAGCCACTCTCCCGACCCGGGAGAAATTCTACATTTTTCAGAAAAGGCAGCAACAGGGACCGCCCTCCCGATAAATTATGTTTTTTCCGCATCCATCGCCAAGCGCGGATACAGGGCGCTAAAAAAACCTTGGGATAATAAGCACGGCGACGTTGTTCAGCCCGCACTTGTATAAGGCTTAGAGGTGACCCCGGGGATGACATACAGCCCAACAGTCCTTCTTCACAGTAGCGATAAGTGCCCGTCAACCATTCTCCTATAAACCGCATTTGGCAGGCTACATTATACAACCGGAAATCCGGCAAATTAAGCCCTCCCCACTCCCTCGGATATTCCATAGTTCTATAGGCTAAACGGGCGCGTTTCTCCCGCCACAGAAAACGTTGAATGCTGGAGCGTAAGCGACGGACATCAGCCACCGTCAGCCAGCAGGGGAGCATATGAAGGAGATATAATAGTTTGGGGACCAACACCATTTTGACAAGGGCGCCCCTGCCAAAGAGTGACAACGGTAGCTGTTTCCACATAACTAGTTGCGCCTGAAATTTGGCAACACAGGGGGCTATATTTAAGGAATACAACTTCTTCAAGTCCCTCGGAATCCAGACTCCCAGGTACTTGAGCTTGTCCGAGGCCCACCGAAAAGGAAACACTCCATCCCACGTAGCTGGGAGATCAGCCCGCAAGGCCAGAGCCTCGGATTTATCATAATTTATTTTTAGACCGGTTATCAAATGGAAGCGGTCAAACAGATTAATAATGGCCGGTACACTGGTGCGCGGCTTCCCCACAAATAGAAGGAGGTCATCGGCAAACATAGCCAGTTTTAGGGGGTGACCATCCAAACTGAGCCCACTAATAGTCCTCTCACGTCTAAGGCATGTGGCCAAGGGCTCTAGTGCCATAATAAATAACAGAGGGGATAGGGGGCACCCCTGGCGAACACCCCGTGAGATAGGAAAAGCCTCGGTAGGTATCCCATTAAGTAAAAGAGTGGCACTGGGGTTTTTGTACAGAATATGTAACCATTGTAAATAAGCCCCGGAGAACCCATACCGTTGTAATACCCAGAACATATACTCCCATGAAATAGAATCGAACGCTTTTTCAGCGTCTAGGCTTAAGATCAATGCTTCAGCTTCGGTCTGGTAATTCAGTGTGGCCAGCAATCTCCGAACATTCCGCACCCCTTGTCGTCCCTTAATAAAACCAGTCTGATCCTCATGAATTAGGGTTGGCAAAATATCAGACACTCGAGCCGCTAAGATAGAAGCAAGTATCTTTATGTCTACATTTAGTAGCGAGATGGGGCGATAGGATCCCACCTCCAAAGGATCCTTCCCCGGCTTGGGAAGGACGACTATAACAGACTGATTGGAGGCGGGTGAAAGAGCGTCGACATGCAGTAAGTCAGCATAATAAGCTTGCAACGGGGCAAGCACCCCAAAGTTGAGGATCTTATAATACTCAGAGCCAAATCCATCCTGCCCCGCCGCCTTCCCAAGCCGCAGCGCCTTAATCACTGCATAAATTTCCGGGGTAGAAATGGGACAATTTAACTTCTCCAAATGCTCTGATGTTAGCTGAGGCCATGGGAAGGCTGCAAACATCTGATTAGCCAGGTCCTGATGCATAGGCTGGGAAGAATAGAGAGTCCGGAAATACTCTAAGAACCGGTTTGCTATGGCAGTAGGAGTGGTCTGATGCACCCCGTTATTGTCTCGGATACCAACAATCGAGGCTCGTTGACCACGGGGCCGAACTAGGTGCGACATAAGTCGACCTGCCCGATTACCATATTGATACAGGTGATAGCGGTAATAGCGGTAATAGCGGAGGGATTTGGAAGCCCGTTGATGCAACAAATTATTTAAAGTCTCCCGCGCCCGATCTACAAGGGCCTTAGCATCGTGGGACAAACCCCCCATGTGAGCCCCCTGAGCAGCTTTGAGAATTCCCGTCAGTCTTAAAATTTCTGCATTGCAACGGCGGTTTTTCTTAGCAACATAGGCAATAACCGCCCCTCGCATTACCGCCTTCCCGGCCTCCCATACAGTCGAGGGGGAAACACCCACAGTAGTATTAAGCTCAACATAATCCTTCCAACATGCCTGCAGATACCCATGAAACTCTTTATCTAAATAAAGATCAGGTCTCATGCGCCAAGAGTGCAAGGGCCGGGCCCCCAAACCCCATTGTAGAACCATAGATACTGGGGCATGGTCGGATACTGAGATGGTCCCTATAGTGGCGTCTTGTACCTTAGCGAAGCATTGATCAGAGATTAGCAAATAATCAAGCCGAGAATAAACATTGTGAGGGTGTGAAAAAAAGGTAAAATCACGCTCCTGCGGGTGTAAAATCCGCCAAATATCCAGCAACCCAAGTTCCTGACACAGGAGGTTTACGCCCTCCCCCCCCCTCCGTCCGGGAGGCTAGCTTAGGGGGTGCATAATCAAGTTGGCGGCTTGCAACAATATTAAAGTCACCACCCAGTACCAAACTATAGTTAGAAAAATTGGCCAAAAGAGTGGCCAAAGAAGCAAAAAAACCATGGGAGTATACGTTGGGCGCATAAATGGCACAAAACACAATACGTTGTTGATACAAAGAGCCCGCCACCAAAACATATCTACCTTCCTCATCTTGGCAAAGGCGTTCAAGCTGGAACGGTAAATTTTTGTGAATAAGGATGGCCACTCCCCGTTGTCTCCTATTATAAGACGAGTAATAGGCCTGACCCACCCAGTCTCTTTTTAATTTAGCGTGTTCCCCATCTCCCAAATGGGTCTCTTGCAAAAGCGCTACTTGCGTTTTCATACGTTTAAATAAAGTAAATAATTTAGTCCGTTTAATTGGGGAGTGGATGCCATCCACATTCATAGTAACAACTTTAACAGGCGCCATCACATGAAGGGAATACTGGCTGCAAAAAACAGTATGTGACCGGGGCTCCTTGGACCTCGGACCCTACTCACGAAAAATCCCTCCAGGCCTCCCAGCCTAGGCCCAGTGAGAAATAGTACTGGTGTTACACCGGTCTCTAAAGGAAACTGTAAGGTCATCCCCCCTACCCACCCCAGCTTACTAACACACATACCCACAACCACACAACACATCCATACTATCAGCAAAAGTCCCCCCCCCCATACCCCATGGTGCTCAATTTACCGAGCTCCAGAAGTATAGCACACCAATCGTTACCTCCCCTTCTCCAACCTCATCTCCCCCAGTCGCTGCCAGAACAGATTCAACAGAGGCATCAAGAGTAACAAGAAGCCAACAGTAAGCTGACGCAATGTCCCACGTACAAAAAAGGAAACCTCAAAAAAAAAAAACAATCAGTCTCAAATAGGATGCAGAACTTGCACATCTGGTTAGCAAAGTCCAATAAGGACATGAAACATGAGAACAGGGAATGCCAGTCCCCGAGGGTGGCCCCAAGGTAGCAGAGCAAACTCTCTAGCAGTGCCCCCTCAAAGGAGGAGAAGGAAACAAAAACACAAAAAAAACAGGTTCCTCCGAACACAGTAAGGGAGTCAAACTCGCCCCGAGGCACGCAGGTAAACAGGAACTGTGGTTGGCAAAAGATAATAAACCAAGAACAGAGTATCAGGCCACCAAAAAGTCCGCTCTTCAGTCCCCGGCCAGCTGGGGAAGGCTCGCCACAAACCGCTCCGCTTCCTCCTTGGAATTAAAAAAGAGGGTTTTATTTTCATGCTGGACGCGCAGTTTCGCCGGATAGAGGAGGGCGAATCGTATGCCTCGGTTGTGTAGTGCGGTGCAAGCCGGGGCCATGGCCTTCCGCTGCGCAGCCGTGCTAGCCGAGAAGTCATTAAACAACAGTAGTCTGTGACCATTGTAGATCACCTCATTTTTTTGGCGGTAGGACCGCAAAAGCCTAGTCTTATGGTCCCAATTAAGGATCCTGGCCATAACTGGCCTCGGCCGTCCAAGGCCCTCTCGCATGGGTCCCACACGGTGCACCCGTTCACATTGTAGCTGGTCTCCCGCAAGGAGGAGGCCTACCTGCTGAGGGAGCCATTTCTCCACCAGATCTCGTAAGTCCCCTTCCTTCACCTCCTCTGGCAGGCCTATAATTTTGAGGTTATTCCGACGTCCTCTGTCCTCCTGTTCCTCCACCTTAGCAAGGATCTCGTGTTGTCTATTTTGGAGGTCCACTATGGTCCTTTCTGAGGTCACCAGCCGGTCTCCCAGATCAGATATAATCCCCTCCGCGGTATCCAGTCGCTTAGCATGGCCTTCAACCGCCGCTTTTATATCTTCCATCGCGGTCTGGAGCTTGTACAGCCGGCCATCTAGCGCTTCCGTCACCCGCTGCGATATTTTTTGCAGGGCCTCTTCGTTCACAGACGCCAGCAGAGGTTCCCCAGACTGAGCTGCCGCGGCCATCTTGGCCGCACGCGGGCGATGCAGGCGGCGTTCAGATTTCCCTCGGACGCTCGATCTGCGCATCCCCCACGGGCCAGTCAGGGCCAAAAATCCGCAGCAAGGACTCCTGCAGCCTGTCCTTAAGTCCGGCAGCGATTACAATTAATTTTGTAGATTTTCTTTACCGATTCTGGGGAGCGAGGCCACGGAGCTATCCCCGTTCACTTCCGCCTCCTGCACGTCATCGCCGGAAGTCCCTCCTGTTTTCTTTCTATTCCTCCCCCAAACTCACTAAGAAGAATACAAACCACATGACAACATACCAGTATTAAATTAATTTTGAACAGCAAAATAGGCAAATACCTACTGTACTCAAATGTAATTTGCCTTGTTTTACAATACAAAAGCTTGAGTTAAATACACTAAAATAAAACAAAAGAAATTAAGGAAATAAGACATTGAGAAGATAAACATTTGTGTAACAGAATGTATTGTTATTTCTTCTTTCTCTAACCATACTATTCTTAAGTTTCCATAGCATGCCTTTTATGATGCTCTTTTAAAATTCACTTAAATTCCATTTTACCACAGAATAAAATCACTAACAGTGAAAAAAAAACAAACCTTTCATTCAATGATAAAAGGGGGGTTCCTCTCTTTAAAATAATGAGTCAATACCATTTACGAACACAAGAACAGCCATACTGGGTCAGACCGAGAGTCCATCAAGCCCAGCATCCTGTTTCCAACAGTGGCCAATCCAGGTCACAAGTACCTGGCAAGTACCCAAACATTAAACAGATCCCATGCATTACAGGACACTGATGAATGGCCCTAGCCTGTCGGCATGAGCAGGTTCCTTGACCGCAAAGTTGAGCGTAGTACATAGATCAAGCTTCTCCAGCAGGGAGCACAGGAGGACCCAGCTGGGCTCCCCACAGTCAGATCGGGGAGAAAATGACTGATGGGAACATCACTTTAGGCTGAGCCTGTCGCTGGAGGATTGCATGACATTTGGATCTGACATACTAGCTTACTAAATGCCTGATATCCTTTTCATTAATGTGCACACATATTCATGCTATTTTCTTTAGTAGGGATACTTGAGAGCAGGGGTGGGCAGGGGATATATGGTCGTATATGGGGGAAAAAGACATGGGAAGAGTATGGCTCTAGGGAGTAATGAGAGAAGAGAAGGGGGGAGAGGGGAGAGAGAGGGGGTGGGGAGGAGGAGAACAAATGAAGTGCCACATTACATAGGTATTTTCCTTGTCTCTGTTGCCTTAATTGGGGGCCTATAGGGTATTTGACTCATAGCAATTACTCATTCTGTTTATCAGTGTACTCTAGCATGCCTGCTCTGCCACTTGGACCAGAAAGTTACCCATACCTTGTCATAGAGAAGTCTTTGCCTGTGAAGCATATATGTAAGTTTTTCCACGCCAGCAAGCCATCATTGGTGCAGATTTCTAAAGTGTACCTATCGTTAACCCACCTGTGTGAATGAGGTGATCTGAAAGTTGACATTTTGCTGTACTTAAGTTGTGATTTCCCCATCTCCCCAGTAGGCAAAACAATGGTTCAAGTTTAACATTCAAACCTAGAATTCAGTGCATCTCTAGCCCAATCTGCTTCCAAAACTCCTCCACACAAGGGCAAACCCACCACACATGCCTACTTGCCCACAACCTCTCCAACACAAACTTGAGGTGCTTATTGAAAAATGAGGGCCCGATTTTAAAAGGGTTATGCGCGTAACCCTCTTAAAAGGCCCCTGTGCGCGCCAAACCTATTTTGCATAGGCTCGGCGGCGCGCGCAAGCCCCGGGACGCGCATAAGTCCCGGGGCTTTGCAAAGGGGGCGTGTCGGGGGCGTGTATAGCATCTCCCAGGAACACTTGTCTTTGACTCTTCTTTAAAAAGCCAAATAAACTAAATTTTAAACCTCTTGCTGAGTCGAAGTGTTCTTGTTGCCCTGGCCCTGAGTACAGAAATTATGTACACGGGTGGGCGGCGCGAATTTCAGGGCGGGGCGGGAGGCGTGTCGGGGCGTGACGCCGGCCCAGGGGCGTGGTCGAGGCCTCCAGACCAGCCCCCGGGTTGAGTGATGGCGTGCCAGCAGTCCGCTGGTGTGCGCAGATTTACGCCTGCCTCTGGCAGGCGTAAATCTGCCGACAATTGTAGGGGGGGGTTTAGATAGGGCCGGGGGGGTGGGTTAGGTAGGGGAAGGGAGGGGAAGGTGAAGAGAGGGGGAAGGTGAAGAGAGGCGGAAGGAAAGTTCCCTCCGAGGCCGCTCCGATTTTGGAGCGGCCTCGGAGGGAACAGGCAGCGCGTGCCGGGCTTGTCGTGCGCAGGTTGCACAAATGCGCGCTAACTCCCGATAGTGCGCGCTAACTCCCGATAGTGCGCACTAACCCGAAAATCAGGGCCCCCGAAAAAAAAACCCCGAACCACAGGAAAAATGAAATTCCCACAGGGGGGCCCCGAAACAAAGCCCGACACAAAATGTTTACCTGAAGCACATCTCTAGTATTTAAATTAGTTCCGGCGCTAATAAGGAGGCTGTCAGTGGGGCTGACAACTGATGCTTAATTTTACCAGCATCGATTGTCGAACCTGCTGACAGCTAAAGGTTCGGAAAATGGACGCTGGCAAAATTGAGTGTCAGTTTTCCAACCCGCGGGCAGATTTGTTTTTTAAAAAGAAGATTTGGGGTTTTTTTATTTTTGGGGCCTCCAACGTAATATCGCTATGATATTAAGTCGGAGGTTGTACAGAAAAGCAGTTTTTTCTGCTTTTCTCTACACTTACCCGGTGCCGTCTGAAATTAACGCCTGCCTTTGGCCTTTCTGACAGCAAAATGTGCGTGAGGTGTTGGATGTCCGGAAACGAGGCACCATTTGGGAGTATCTCCTGGCTTGGGAGGGATTTGGCCCTGAGGAGAACTGGATAAATCGTTGCTCAAAGACTTTCATTCAAAACACCCTGGTAAACCCAAACCTTCTAGGGGGAGGCCTAAAGGAGGGGGTACTGTTAGCGGCGTCGGCCGCAGCAGACCCTTCTCTGGCTCGACCCCGGTACAGCTTTGGACTCTTCCTCGATTCCATCCTCAGACTGTCTCGACCTGCTGGAGGCGCCTGCATCCAGACATCTTAGAGTCTTCAGAGGAGTCGCCTAAGTCCCAGCGGCCGGACCCCTACGGGCTCCTCCTGGGGGGGTCGCGTGCTTCCAGGGTGAAGTCTTCTAGCAAGTCTCTACAGTCCAAGAGGCCTTGCCCTTCAACGGTAGCCAACTACCTCGACACAAGGGTCCACTTTCATAACAGATTATGGTTGTCAAAACTCCAAAGAATGTAGAGATTGCTGTACGATTTAAATTAAAGGGCTACCATACCTTTAGCAGTCCTCCATTTATAGAAAAATGGTGTTTTAGAAATGAGGACACCCTAGTATGCATGGATGGCTGTAGGATTTAAAAGGGCTACCACACATTCTAAAGCACTCCATAGGTAGAAAAGGTTGTTTTAGTTGTTAGCACACTATAGTATGCATGGATAGCTGCAGAATTTAAAGTAAAGGAGTACAACACATTCGGAAGTCCACCTTATGTACAAAAATGGTGTTTTTGTTGTTAGAATATCATAGTATGTATGGATGGCTGCTGGATTTAAAGTAAAGTGTTACTACAAATTATGAAGTACTCCATAAGTAGAAAAAGGGTGTTTTACTAGTTAGAACAGCATAGTATGCAGGGATGGCAGTAGGATTTAAAGTAAAGGGCTACCTCACATTCTGATGTCCTCCATATGTAGAAAAAGTGTGTTCTAGTTGTTAGAATACTATAGTAAGCAAGGACGGCTGTAAGATGTAATGTAAAGGGCTACCACGCATTTTGAAGTACTCCATTTGTTGAAAAAATGTTGTTTTAGTTCTTTGAACCCCACAGTATGCACGGGTGGCAGCAGGATTTAAAGTAAATGGCTACCACACTTTAACACTTTACTTTAAATCCTGGTCTAACAAAAACACCTTTTTTACACATAAGGTGGACTTCAGAATGTGTTGTACTCCTTTACTTTAAATTCCGCAGCCATCCGTGCACACAATAGTGTGCTGACAACTAAAACAACCTTTCCTACATGCACGCATATAAGTGCATGTTATAAAATCGGTGCATCCATGTGCACGAGCCAGCAAACGCGCACACATGTGCACCCGCGTATGGACTCTAAAATCTACCTTTTTGTTTAGTTCCTTTTGTTTAAAGTCTAAACTGAGATGTTATGCGCTTAAGTGTGATTTACACTTTGCTTCTCAAAATATGCTTAGTGTTTCCCATGTGTCTGTGATCCTATTGAGTGGTAAAAGGACTAAAGCATTTTCTGTTTTAACACCTGAGCTATGTGTTATGAATTTGTTACCAGACGTGGACCCTTGGCCCAAGGTGGTGTTGGTGCTACCTGTGGGGGAAGGCCCCCATAGGTCCCCACCGTCAGGAGGCGAGGCCGGACGGGAAGCAGGGACCAGCTGGAGCTTCGCAACTATCAGCCCACATTCCCCCCAGGTTGAGCCCTTGGGTACCGGGGCCAGCTGGTCTTAGGTGGGTCCCTGCGTGGATGATCCCAATGGTACGGCCGGGCGAGGTGGAGGATCATGAGGGCCTGAAGGATGAAGTAGACAGAAGGTGTGATCAGGCCTGGGCCGGGGTTCGGAGGCAGGCAGCAGAAGACGAGGAGAGGTCCGGTCCAGAGGTCAGAGGCAGGCGGCAGAAGACGAGGTCAAAAGACAAGCCAGGTCAAAAGCCAAGATCAGTCTGAGGGAAGAGGAATCCAGGAGAGGAGAAGGAGGGCAGGATCAGGAACGCTGGAGACAACAGCAAGGAGACCTATTGCCAAGCCACCTGCTGGGAACCCAATGCAGCCTTAAATAGGCTGGGGTCGATGGGGTTGATGATGTCATCTGAATGGGCCGGCAGCATTTTCCCGCCACCGGCCCTTTAAATCCCGACTGGGGCCACACGTGCACACGTAAGGGAGGCCCATGCTGAGGCGGCAGTCGGCGGCGTCCCGGCCGCCGACAGAGCAGGGGAGGCCCCAGCAGTGTGGGAGCGAGGCGGCCTGTTTCGGGAGAAGCTCCCCACAGCTGCCAGAGAGCCAGGGCCTGTTGTCGATGCTGGAGGGCATCGGGAGGTAGGTGGGCCTGGCTGCAGGGCTCTGCAGCCAGCAAACGTAACACTATGGAATTATATTCTTTGGGAAATTTGAAATATATCGGATTATTTAAAATTTAGAAAATTGTTGAAAACTGTTTTATTTTCAAAAGCTTTGTTAAGTACTTGTTCTGTTTTTATCTATGTTTTTTGTATTTGTAAATCTGTTTTATTACTATATATATATAAAACAAGAAAATGGAGGGGGTGGAGTAGCCGAAACTCTGTTTACAGAAGAGAATGTATGGGAAGAGCTAGGAAAACTGAAAGTGGGGCCTGATGAGGTTCATCCCAGGATACTGAGGGAGCTCAGAGATGTGCTAGCAGGTCCTCTGCATGTCCTGTTCAATAGATCCCTGGAAATGAGCGTAGTGCCGAGTGATTGGAGAAGAGCGGTGGTGGTCCCACTCCAAAAGAGTGGGAGCAGAGAGTAGGCAGGAAACTACAGGCCAGTTAGCCTCACCTCGGTGGTGGGAAAAGTAATGGAGATGCTACTGAAGTAAAGAATAGTGAACTATCTACAGTCAGAAGAATTGCCAGACCAGAGGCAGCATGGATTCACTAGAGGAAGGTCCTGTCAGACAACTGGGTGACTAAGGAATTGGATCGAAGAAGAGCGCTCTCGATGTCATCTACTTGGATTTCAGCAAAGCTTTTGATATGGTCCCGCACAGGAGGCTTGTGAATAAAATGAGAAGCTTGGGAGTGAGCGCCAAGGTGGTGGTCTGGATTACAAACTGGTTGACAGATAGAAAGCAGCATGTGATGGTAAATGGAACCTACTCTGAAGAGACAGCAGTGTTAACCAGAGTGCCACAAGGATTGGTGTTGGGCCGGATCTTGTTAAATATCTTTGTGAGCGACATTGCGGAAGGGATAGAAGGTAAAGTTTGTCTTTTTGCGGATGATACTAAGATCTGCAACAGGGTGGACATGCAGAAGGAGTAGAGAAAATGAGACATAATTTAAGGAAGCTTGAACAGTGGTCAAAGAACATGGCATCTGGGATTCAATGCCAAGAAGTGCAGCGTCATGCATCTGGGGTGTGATAATCCAAAAGAGCTGTATGTCTTGGAGGGCGAAAGGCTGTTGTGCACGGAGCAAGAGAGGGACCTTGGGGAGATAGTGTCTAGCGATCTGAAGATGGCGAAGCAATGTGATAAGGTGATAGCTAAAGCCAGAAGAATGCTGGGCTGCACAGAGATAGTCCCTTTGTACAGGCCCTTGGTGAGACCTCACTTAGAGTATTGTGTTCAGTTCTGAAAACCGTTATCTGAAAAGGGACAGAGACAGGATGGAGGCGGTCCAGAGAAAGGCGACAAAAATGGTGGGGGGGGGGGGGGGGTCTCCATCAAATGACTTGTGAGGAGAGGTTGAAGGACCTAAATATGTTTACCCTGGAGAAGAGGAGGTACAGGGGAGATATGATGCAGACCTTCAGATACCTGAAAGATGTTAATGATGCACAATTGACAAACCTTTTCCTTTGGAAAAAAAAATCAGTATAACTAGGGGTCACATAATGAAATTCCAGGGAGGACGACTCAGAACCAATGAAAAGAAATATTTCTTCATGGAGAGGGTGATGGATGCCTGGAATGTCCTACTGGAGGAGATGGTGAAGACAAAAACAGTGAAGGAATTCAAAGGGGCTTGGGATAAACACTGTGAATCCCTAAAGGCTAGAAAATGGAACTGAAGAAAATAGTGCATGGGGGTAACTTGCTGGTGTGGCAGTTACTACCCTTAACCAACATACCTGATGCTTTGGATGCAACTCCAACATTGCTCTCTGCTTCAACGGCAAGAGGTAATGGGGAATTTAACTCAGATGGCAACCAACAAGGGCCCTGACTTTGACGGTTTGGGAAACTAAGTAAGGGGCTGACTTGTATAGCGCAGCAGATGCTACCATAAGCTTGCTAGGCAGACTGGATGGACCGTTTAGTCCTTTTCTGCCATCATTTTCTATGTTTCTATGACTGTGATCTTCAATGATTTTGAAGGAATTGTGGAATATAAGAAGAATTAATAAATAACAATAAATTTCTGGCAATATATATATTTTTCATACATTGGTTTTTATACATAGGGATCAAAAAGGGTTTTCGATTGAAGTATTGATCATATAGTCCTTCTCTCCACTTTTATGAGGTATTCTCCAATGATTAAGTTTACTAAATTGTC
Source organism: Rhinatrema bivittatum (assembly GCF_901001135.1). NCBI lineage: Eukaryota > Metazoa > Chordata > Amphibia > Gymnophiona > Rhinatrematidae > Rhinatrema > Rhinatrema bivittatum. Next base: position 507,688,314 of record NC_042615.1, on the reverse strand, counting down.
ATTACCTTTTTTGTATTTGTTTTATTCATTTGTATTTTTGTTATTAATTTCTAATTGTATAATGAATATACTTTTGTGAGTTTGTTATTAGTAAGTAGTTCTTATGGTTTTTATTGTGCTTATAGACACTGTTAAAATGATTTTTATTTATAGACATTAGAGAATTTATACCTGATTCAGGCAATGAACCAAAACATGATTATGTCAGGTCTATGAATATATTCATATGGTATTATCTGTTTTACTTTTGTACCATAGTATAATATTTTTAAAATAAAATGTATCTGCGAATTTTATAACATTTTCTTTTGTATCAATAAATATTAGTTTTCACCATTTATTATTATCTTTTATTCTCAGATTTATTTTAACTATTTTATTTTTTCTTTATATCCAATATGTAAGGTTTTATTTGTTTTTATTATCATTTTCATGCACACATCCCTCATCTTTTGGCTTTCCTTGTATTTGGCAGTGTAAGGCTTCTCTTCCCTTTCCTTTAATCAGCTAGAGAGACAAAAAAGGTATCACTGAATGTCACTAGGTTATCAGCATTGATAATGAAATTCTAAAGTATCTAAAGGTTTTGATGAGAAATATTAAGTTCAATAATTAATTCAATCAACTCTATTATTGTCGAATTAGTAAAAGGTGGGGGTGAGTGGGGATTTATAAACCAGAAGTTACATTAGATCAACTGTCGATTCTAATTGTAATGTAAGCATTTCAATCCCTGTTAGAGACCTACTTTCCAGTTTTTCAATTTAATTGCAAAAACCGTACTGCTAGTCCATACTTTTTTTTTATATGAATCTTTTATATGAAAAAAAAGAATAGCCAGAAGGTCAAGCCTGCATTAAACATAAACAGTCCCCTTCTTTAAACCAAGTTTCTGTAAGGAAAAGTATGTGAAGATTCAGGGAAAGAACAACAACTCCGATCATCACATATTTAGAAGACATAAACCTAACATTAAATAACCCGCATTTCAAGAAGGATAAAGCGAAATCTGTATTTTTAGGGTAATCAGGCAGTGGAACATTGCATAAAGTATGATAATTCGGCAATCTGCAAGAGAATAAGGCATTCCCTCAAAGCACCATAGCGACCGTGCCCCAGCTTAACTGGGATCCTCGCCCCACCCTCTCCGTTCCTGGAAACAAGAACCAGAACCTACCAAGCTTCCATGACAAGAGGGAAGAGAGCGGAGGCTCCGTGCGTGAGAAAGGCGGTCGAGCTAGCGCCGATGGCCTGGCCCCCAGCTGAAGGCGTCACGGCGATGTCAGAGACGATAGTAGTGTGCGTGAGGAGCAGCACCGGCGGGGGGAAATGCAGGCACCTCCCCTGCAGGCAGCGAGAGCCAGCGACAGAATTATAGGAGGCAGCCGGAGGAGAGGTCTTGCAAACCCTTCCCAAAGCAGCAGCAGGAGCCGTGGCAAGGAGGGCAACTTTCTGCCCCAACTTATATTATCTGTTGGGGGGGAGGGGAGCAGAGCTTACCAGAAGCCTCCGCAGGGAGGTCGAGGGCACCTGGCAGGAAGCAGCTAGAGGGCAGCTCTTTCAGTGCCCTTACCATACAGCAGGAGGAAAGGTGTAAAGCTGGCAAAAAGAGTTCAGGACACAATGAGGCCGATGCAATATTTGCGCGCAAAAAAAACGGGTGCTCGGTGTTGAGCGCCCGGCCACCTCTCCTGGGCGCGCAATGCAATATTTAAATTAGGGGTCGAGCAAAAAAAAGGAGGCGCTAGGGGAAATTTGTGCGTCCCTAGCGCCTCCTTGCCGTTGGGCGCACAGGAGAGGTGGCTGTCAGTGCGGGTTGGGAAAACCGACGCTCCATTTACGAGCCTCGGTTTTCTCCCGCTACCAAAGGCTTGGACCGTGTATCTTGTGTGTGCCTATTGGGCATCCAGAATTTTTATTTTTCAAAAACTTTTTTTTTTTTTTAACTAAATCTGCTTTATTTGGTTCCTCCTACTTAGTATCGCTACTACTATTAGGAGGAAGCACAGAAAGCAGGATTTTACTTTTTTTTTTCAATGCGCCCTTGAGCGTGGCATACCTTTACACCAGCTCCGGGCTGGCATAAAATTTGCCACATTGCAATGGGCGCATTGTCCGTGCGGGAACTTTTTTTGCATCCCAGGGATTAGCTAATAGCCTCATCTACATGGAATTTACATGTGATGAGCACTATTAGCTACACAGTGATTTCAACGCACATTTTGGACGCGCCGATCCCCGTATTGCAGCGGGGGTTATGGATGCACGTGTCCAGTCGCGTGCTAAGCCGTGCGCTAGACTCTGTGCACGGTATTTCATCAGACCCAATAAGATGAGGCAGCGCGAGATAAGAGAAGCAGCCTGGCGATTCAAGTTATCGGTCATCAAAAAGTGCGCAATGTGGAGTGGAGCCCAGCAAAAAGGAGAAAGCAGAAGGCAAAGAGAGAAGACCTTTGGAAACCCCAAAAGGGCCAGCTTAGTTTCCGACCCCAGTGAAACATGCTGTAGGCAGAACAGAGGCAGCCAAAATGAAGAAGGGGGGAAAAGAGGCAAAGGATCACACAAAGCAGCAGGCGCCCTGCCACTGGCATTGATTCAGACAATTTAAAGCAGCAGCAGTTACCAAAATCAGCATAGCCAAAAGTCATTGTTAATGGGAGAAGCTTGGGTGGAGGCTGGAGATGCTCACCTGCAGAACACAGCACAATTATAGTACAACTTTTATACCTGGAGACTCTCTCTGGATTTGGTCTGAGGACGCCAGAATTCTGAAGGAATTGCTGGATCTCTGATCCAACCCCACAAAACTTCAGATGTGGCAAAGAAGTACCTGTGTGGGCCTCGGAAAAAGGAAATCGTCTGGACCCTTGCAGGCAAGAAAGCAGGATAGTTGTTCATGCAGGAAAAAGAGTGCCATCTGCCCGCTCAGCCAGAAGAAAGTGAAGAAGCAACGTCAACTATGTGACTGAAGAAGGAGAAATCCTATCTGTAGTGCAGGCTGAAGGAGAAAACTGCTGCAGCTGGTGGGTTCATTGCAGGAGAGAGAGAATGAGTGGGGGATCCGTGTGTGTGTGTGTGGGCAAGAGAGTGGGCATGTGTTTGTGTGAAAAAGAGTGAGTGGGCATGTGTGTGAGGGAGTATGGGAGAAGAGAATGTGTGAGGGAGCATGTTTGTGTGTGTGTGTGTGTGTGTGTGGGCATGTACGTGTGTGGCTGTGTATAAGAGTGATCATGTGAGTGTGTCAGAGTATGTATGTATGAAAGAGGAGAAAGTTTGTGCACATATTGCCCAGACCTGACCCCTCACCCCGTCTATAATCAATGGCATTTTCCACCATTTTTACCATTCATTCTATGAGCCAGTGTGGCCAGATAAGAGGATGTTTATGCTTCCCCTGAAGAAGGCATGGCAGTGCCGAAAAATTGTCAATTTTGGGCGCGTTCTCAGGACTGATAGTAAGAACATAAGAACATGCCATACTGGGTCAGACCAAGGGTCCATCAAGCCCAGCATCCTGTTTCCAACAGTGGCCAATCCAGGCCACAAGAACCTGGGAAGTACCCAAAAACTAAGTCTATTCCATGTTACCATTGCTAATGGCAGTGGCTATTCTCTAAGTGAACTTAATAGCAGGTAATGGACTTCTCCTCCAAGAACTTATCCAATCCTTTTTTAAAAACAGCTACACTAACTGCACTAACCACATCCTCTGGCAACAAATTCCAGAGTTTAATTGTGCGCTGAGTAAAAAAGAACTTTCTCCGATTAGTTTTAAATGTGCCACATGCTAACTTCATGGAGTGCCCCCTAATCTTTCTACTATCCAAAAGAGTAAATAACCGTTTCACATCTACCCATTCTAGACCTCTCATGATTTTAAACATCTCTATCATATCCCCCCTCAGCCGTCTCTTCTCCAAGCTGAAAAGTCCTAGTTAAGCACTGTAGTCATGAAGTTTAAAACTAGAAACATTTTTCAACGGAAGATAAGTCATTTAACTTTTTTTGATATGGAATTTTAAAAGATTATTAAATTAATAAAGAGTGGCTATTTAGAAAAAAAAATTAAAAAGTTATCACAATAGTTATTAGGACATGGGAAACAGTATGTGAAGTTAACTAGGTGCTCTTCTATATGATACTGGTTGTAGTCCATTGTGGGCAAGAGCCTGAGGAATATTTGGTATAGAGCACATCAATTATTTATTTATTTATTTATACCAACATTCATTTGCATATCACATTGGTTTACAATTAATGGGGATATTAAACAAGGATTAGAAAAGGAAAATAATCTGATACTAATTCCCATTTTTAATATTAAATATGTTTCCTCGTTGGTGGTTTAATTTTTGATTCTGTACACCAGGTTTTTTTTTTTGCTGATTAAGTTTAATGATAATCAGTGAAAATCTCAGGATAATTAAAAAAATCAAGAAGTACCCAAGTATGCCCAATAAGGATCAGAAACACTGAGAGAGAGAATGCAAAAAGCAATCGGTGGTGTCAAATCATACAATTTAAAGCACCAGCAGCTACTGAAGTCAGCCCAGCCAGAGTCTCCTCTTTCCCATCCCTCTAGGCACACATGCTCTCTTTTGCCCCTCCCTAACACACCAGCTCCAGCAATGTAGTCTCCTTCAGTCTGCACGGTCGTCGACGGGACTCCTCTTTTTTTTCTTCGGCTGCACAGGCCAATGCTGCTCCCCTTCCTTTCTCCAGCCGCCCCAACCGATGCTGCTCCGCCTCCTGCTTCTGGCCGCACAGGTTGACGTTGCAGTCTGCTTTTGCCCCTTTCCATCTGCAGCCACTGCCCGCCCTTCTTCCCACCCGCCTGGGCCCATGCACGCAGGAAGGAGGAGATGCATTCGCCACGCTGCCTCCAGGTCTGTGGTACTCCAGCCCGGCTGCCTAGCCTGCGTGGGGTTTCCACTGGCCCTGAATAGCGCCTTACACAGACCTCGGGATCAGAGGGATCCCTGTGCCCGACCAACGCTCTACAGCCTACAATTGAAAGCGACATGGGTAAAGAAGGAGTTAGTGCTGCTGCCGCTCTTGGCTCTGCGGCCCTGGCATGGTTCCTGCGTTGGCGGTGGCCTCGATGGAAGGAGGAGTTAACTGCCGACGTTTGGGCTGTGCCTGAGAACATTACTTTGTTAACACTCTGGAAAGCAATTCTGATCTAAGGAGATTTACTTCCCGACGCACAAAATGTTTCAAGTAAGCTCAGAGGATTGGAGAGAAAAGGTGGATGTGCAGCAGTTAGGAGACTTGAGACTTTGGCTCTGTGGGTGTGTTGTAGCTAACTAAGGACAATATGATTACTACCAGGAGAATTAAGACTTTATTTATTTATTTATTTAGAGAATTTTATATACCGACAGCCGTTTGCACATCGTATCGGTTTACATATAACTTATAACTATTTGGCAATGCCTTTACATAGAACAGGAACAAAGTGTACAAAAACTAACAATAACAAGATAACCTGGATAATGAGAAACTATTTACAGGATTCAATGGTCAAATTTTAAACACCAGGGGAATCCCCTTGCTATTAAGATTTCCTGGGACTCTAATATCTCTGGAATACTTGGTTGAGTGCAGTTTACTAAAGACATGTTGCCACCTAAGCCAAAGGTTATTTATATCTCCACAAAATGTTTAACCTCTCACACAGGAAGGCAAGATATGGCCCTGGCCCAGGCACAAGGAAATACTTGGAAGTTGACAAAATATGGCCATGTGCCTTTTCTTCCGAAATATTGCTCAATCTCTTTTGGGTTTATGCTTGAGATGCCAAATGTATCTCATGTGACAGAGGCTAAAGGGAAGAATGGTTTGGGGTTTTTTCTCCCAGCAGTTGCCTCCTATTCCTTTGTATTTCCAACTCAACTGGAACCAAGGCAGGAATCCTGACACCATGTGCCTTCATTTGCAGCTGCCCATGGGTTTTACCCCTATTATTAATCTTCACTCCATTCCCTCTTCCCCTGCAACTGTTTCTAGTCATTGCAATGATGGGCCTAGGCTGGGGGGGGCATGCACCAGGGATCTTTCTGAAATGCTGCAATCCTGGGCCCTGAATCTGGCTGGTAAGGGTCACCCTGAAGCAATGACCATAACTCCCTCCTCCCTCTCCCTACCTTGGAAGGCTGTAAAGCCTGCCTCTGTGGCATCCCCAGCCCAAACCAACCAGGTGGTGCAACCAGCCCAGTCTGGGAGTCCAAACCAGGGACCTGCTGCATGGACGTGTGCAGCAATTCTGCTGAGCCACTGGGCCGGGCAGGGAAGAATTTTATAGCCTTGTGGCCTAAAGTTGCTAGGTCAGGGGCTACCTGTTCTTTGAGATAACATTTTTATATACAAAAGAAAACATTTTTCAGGTTAATTATATAATTTTGGGGAACCTTCTCAACTTTCTGTGTTTATTGTCAAATTTTCAGTATCATCACTTGAAGCTCACTCCAAGTGAAATAATTAGCTGCATCTCATTCCTTCTCATCGTAAGGCGATAGATTAGGTCACTGTTGCCAACAGCTTGTAACTCCTTGCAGCAGATCTGCCTCTGTTTTCTTTAATAATATTTTTTTCTTTTTGTATTATCTGCTCATTCTCCCCTCCCCTCATTTCCTTTCTAGAACTAAGAGTATTTTATTTCATCTCTCATTTGATTATTGCATTTTTGTTCTTATGGTCCTTGTAACATTACATATGTGAACATATAACAAAGTAAAAAGTTTTAAAACTAAATTTTCTGAAAGTGCATGTGGTCATATCTTTATCTTATTCAGAAACTGTTTAAAGATTGCACAGTTTTTGTACAATAATGGATTGGCGACCCAAGAGGGATTTTGTTCTCTACAAGCTGTGATCAGTGATTAAGAAGCTATAATCATAAGCGTATACTCTGCAGCAATATGTTTGCTCGTGTAAATTTTGCTGCAATTACATGGCACACTTTGCATATATTTCCATATTAAATGTAAATTTGCATTTGACTTTATTTTTATAAAGTTGTTTTCTGACATTTGTGTGCCCAGATAATTTACTTTGTTCTTTTTCAGAGGAAAGGGATCTATTACAGCACAAAGCTTTGGCCAGCCTCAGATATGCAGATTACCTGGGCAAGAGGCTAGAGCTCAAGCCACAAACCAAATGTACAGCTCTGAGCAACTGGAGCTGAGTATGCCCTAAGGCTTTCCAAAGACCTGCAACCCTACCTCTGAGGAGCAAACTGGTCCTTAAGACTTCTGAAGGGAGGTGCTGGGGTTCCAGGAAAGCTTTCGGCAATTTAAGAGCTGCAGGGTCAAGTTGTGAACATCAAGGGGAGCCCTGTAAAATCTGTAAGCATATTTGTGTCTGTAAAAGCTAAATGTTGAAGTACTAGGGCTGGTTTTAGTGTCAGCGAATCCCTGTACCAGCACTGAAAATCACACCCTTTATAGCTATGCAAGGCGGTGGGAAAGAATCCCCCCCTGGGATGCTTTGGCTAACAATGCCCCCTTGAAGGCTGGCAGAGGAAGGGGGCTCCCTCGCTTCCAGACGCAGTGCAGTCAAAGCTGCCACCGTGCCCCTGAAGTGACAGCACTCTGTGTTACCACACAGGCTGCACACCCCTAAAGCCAGCCCTGCAAAGTATTGTGTAACTGCATAACTGAGCTGAACTAGACTGAATTGCTTTAAGTTGTTTGAACCTGAAATCCCTGTCTGTCTCTTAAATAAGAGAATAGGTGAGGTTAATGAGCTGAGCCTCCAAAATGGGCTCGATGTTACTGGAGTGTGGCCTGGGAGAGATTCTGGGTTGGGGAGGCCCTTGACGTTTTCCCCAGGGTGCGGTAAATGGTTGATAATATTTTGATTTGGAAAGAAATCACTCTAAGACAATTACTATGAACAGCCACTAGATGGCACAGTAAATGGTAAAATGAACTCTGAGGATAGCTTTCAAAGAATTCTATGTAGCCCCATATGCGCGGAGCTCTATTACAGCATTTTATATCTTGCGCATATCAGGTGCATCCAGATTATAAAATCTGCACGTGTTAAGTGTGCATGCGAAACAAAAAATATGCGCATACATTTGATATTTATAAAATAGCATGTGCACAAGTACAAGCTATTTATACACATATGTGCTAATTTTACATGCATAATTCCTTTGACAATTCACCTCTGTGTATATTAATGAAGTGATAGGTTCTGGATGGAAGATTGGGATCTACTATGAATGTCTCCTTTAAGAGATCTGGGAAAAGGGTCTTCTAGGGGGAGTATTCTTGGGATTATATAAGGACAGTGTTCAAAGTCTGGCAGGGGGAGTTATGAGAAACACTCAAGAAGAGTGGGGTGTCCAGGATGCCTCTCTTTAAGGAGAGGATTCCACAGGGGCTTTCTTCCTCAAGGGGGAAGCCCAAGGCTGGAGAGGAGTTTCTTCCCACCAGGGAAACAACCAGGGGCCTTGTCCTGGGTCTGAAGATAGAAGAATGTTAGTACAGTTAGTGCAACTGGGTTCAAAAAAGGTTTGGATAAGTTCTTGGAGGAGAAGTCCATTAACTGCTATTAATCAAGTTTACTTAGGGAATAGCCACTGCTATTAATTGCATTAGTAGCATGGGATCTTCTTAGTGTTTGGGTACTTGCCAGGTTCTTGTGGCCTGGATTGGCCTCTGTTGGAAACAGGATGCTGGGCTTGATGGACCCTTGGTCTGACCCAGCATGGCAATTTCTTATGTTCTTATGTTCTTAATGGTCAGAGGTTCCACCATCAGTGGAAGATCTAGGAGACGAGAAGGCCTCGGAAAGGTGAGAGCAGAGGAAATTGGAAAAATCTTCAGCTACTACCTAAAAGATGCTTGAAGTCAAGGATATAGAATCTTAGAGCAGCGCTGGAGGTGCCGGGAGCGGGACAGAGGATCCCTTGCTTCCAGCAAGCAAAAGGAAGGTACTGGAGGGGGTGGGGAGGGTCGGGGAATGGGGGGTATCTGCGGCCATCTCTCTTAGCAGGAAGGAAGGGAGGGGGTAGGCTGCTTAACAAAATAGAGAAAAAAAAACTGGCACAGGGAGCCTCTGCTCCCAAAAAAGTTTTTGGAGGTGAAATGAGAATGGCCCAACATGGGCTTTTCTAAGATTTTATGGTGATGGGGAGGGAGGAAATTGCCCCGGAGACCCTCATATTTGAAAGCTTTTACGTTTTTCATTTTTATGACAATGCTTCTTAGCCGGATATCTTTTCAAGATATCCGGCTAAGTAGCAAGTTATCCAGCCACACATGGCCAGATAGCTTAAAAACATAAAGCAAGTATAGTCAGCGGGATGTTTATCCCGCTGACTATATGGGTCAAGTCCACTGACCGCCCTACTGAATATGGACATCTTCATGTTCTGTGTACAATTTGCTTTTTGTTATATGGAGAAACAAAGTTAGTGAGTGTCCTGGCAGCAGATCACTGATTGTATAAGAATCAGCCAGTACAGTGTATCCTCTTGGCTCATTCAGTATGGTCGGGGACAACTTTTAAATTGTCTCCATAAGGCCAGCAGAATCTTAGTAACACCAGTGTCCTGTGTTTTTAACAGGATTGTTCTTGGGATGGGGGTTGATCACGATTATTGCATTTAAAAGTTTAAAAATCTCAGGAAGAGAGACCATATGATGGGATTTCAGAGGCGGGAGATGGAGAAGCTATTTGTAAATAATCTAGCTACAAATCTAGCAACTTTGTCACAGCTCTAAAGTTTCAATCAGATTCCCTACTTAAGGAGCATTTCTGGAAGCAGGAAAGCGAAAGAGTGGGAGATCTCTTCTGGCTCACTTCCCCTTGCCACAGCCCCTCTTCAGAACAGGGTCTGCTGGTTGAATATCTCTTCCTGAGATTGATGTGGGTACTCATAGGCGCTTAGTCTCAGTGAAACACTTTTTGACATGTCACACAAGAAATCATTATTCCTTTTCTCCTAAGATTTTGATTTTTTTTTATCACAGGCAGCCTTTAACAACAAGCATAAAACTGTAACATGACATTTGTGTTAGCTAGATAAAGATGCTGAGCTATAAGGTTGTAAAACATTTTGAACTGTTTCCATCCAAAAACAGAGACAAGGTCAGTTTACATTTCATCCAAGATTATAGAAACATATCTAGAACTAGAACTAGAACTAGGATGAGGCCAATCGACATTCCATCTAAGATTATAGAAAATATTCTTAGAACAAACACAAGACTGCTAATGCCGCAAATTCCAAGAAAACATTCACATATCAGGAGACAATTAATTATCTTGGAAAATGAGAGCAAATTACCATATAGCCATTCAGATTATTTGTTTATAATAGAAAGCCAATCATAGAAATTGTGACAATTTTGTAAAATAGTTTAGGGGTTGGAAATATACAGGTGTAAATTCTATATAATGCTTTGCTATCAGTAAAATCATTTGAGAGGGAGTTTATGCTGCTGTCTTGCATGACACTCTGCCTCTCCATAAGGTACCTTATTATTTAATGTCTAAGATTTATATTATTTTATAGCATTTAATAAAAAAAATTTCTCTACAGCTAGCTTTAAGCATTCTTATTTCAATAAACCACAACAAAACACACTGGGGAATCCAATGATGTCACTGCTGAGCTCTCTCCACTGAAAGAAGAAAGGAGGAATCACAGCTAACAAGAAAAAAAAAGAACTGCAACTTTATTACCTTAGTAGTATGACAGACTGACAGTAGCATGTGTCCTGGTGATGCTTCTGTGTAAAAGGCCACAGGCCAAGCATGGACAGAGGTAGTGGAGTTGTTGAGTGTTCGGATAATGTGGCTAAGTTTGTACATTAATTTTTATTGAAGAAGATTTTCAATTAAGCTTCAAAATAAAAATAAAGTAGAAAGAAAGACTAATGACAAGATGGGTAGGACTCTGAGTGTAATCATTACACCATGCTAATCAAGTCAACTCTCCTTTTATCAAAACCTTTTATCAAAAAATGGTCATAGCACTTTCAGCATAATATGCATAAAAATGTAAATATATCAAATCTGTTTTTTGTTGTTTGAATATTTAATACAAGATAAAGTCCAGTTTGTTTGAGGTTATTTTAGAAACCTCAATATACAAGCATAAATCAGGGTCCACTAGTAAATTTGCACAAGTAAAAAGGGAGTGGGCCAGGGCATTCCAGGGAGGAGCCAACATTTACGCGTGTGAGAGAGGCAATGGTGATGGGGCCACTTGGCAATAGTGATCATAACATGATCACATTTGAACTAATGACTGGAAGGAGGACAGTATATAAGTCTATAGCTCTAATACTAAATTTTCAAAGGGGAAATTTTGATGAAATGAGGAAAATAGTTAGAAAAAACTGAAAGATACAGCTGCAATGGTTAAAAGTGTACAACAGGCGTGGACATTGTTTAAAAATGCCATCTAAGAAGCGCAGTCCAGATGTATTTCATGCATGAAAAAAGGTGGAAGGAAGCCAAAAAAAACAACCTTCAAAAATTGGAAGGATCCATTTGAAGAAAATCAGAAAAAGCATAAGCATTGTTAAGTGTAAAATATTGATAAGAGAGAATTTGAAATGAAGTTTGTGGTAGAGGCAAAAACACATTTAAAAACTTTTTAAAATTTATACAAAGTAGGAAATCTGCAAGGGAGCCAGTTGGACTGCTAGATGACCGAGGGGTTAAAGATATGGCCATTGCAGAAAAACTAAATGAATTCTTTGCTTCTGTGTTTACTAATGGATGTTCGGGAGATACCGGTTCCAGAGATGGTTTTCAAGGATGATGAGTCAGATGAACTGAACCAAATCACTGTGAACCTGGAAGATGTAGTAAGCCAGATTGACAAACTAAAGAGTAGCAAATCACCTGGACTAGATGGTATTCACACCAAGGTTCTGAAGGAACTCAAAAATGAAATTTCAGATCTGTTAGTTAAAATGTGTACACTATCATTAAAATAATCGATTATACATGAAGACTGGAGGGTGGCCAATATAACCCTAATATTTAAAAAGGGCTCCAGGGGTGATCTGAGAAACTACAGACCGGTGATCCTGACTTCAGTGCTATGAAAAACAGTGGAAACTATTCTAAAGGTCAAAATCACAGAGCATTTCGAAAGACATGGTTTAATATAACACAGTCAGCATTGATTTACCCAAGGGAAGTCTTGCCTCATAAATCTGCTTCATTTTTTTGAAGGGGTTAATAAACATGTGGATAAAGGTGAACCAGTAGATGTAGTGTATTTGGATTTTCAGAAGGCATTTGACAAAGTCCCCCATGAGAGGCTTCGAAGAAAACTAAAAATTAATGGAGGCGATGTCCTTTCGTGGACTGCAAACTGGTTAAAAGACAGGAAATAGAAAGTAGGATTAAATTGTCAATTTTCTTAGTGGAAAAGGTAAACAGTGGAGTGCTTTTGCATGAATAATGCTGAGAGATAGAGAGAGACTCTTTAGAATGCCTTCATAGTAGTCAACTATTTATATCACTATAGGAGGGCCAGCTAATAACGTGAGGTGAGGTTTTGGTGGTGGTTTAGAGTTTTGGAGCCAGTTTGACATGCAGAGTGAGACATACGAACAGCACAGTACACCTTGGTGAAGATCTGATGTCAGTTGGAGTGAGGAAAGTCTCACAAAAATGAGATTTCTACATTGTTCTCTCTCTCCCACCCATCCCTTTCAAAAGTTTGCATTTGTTTCATGCAGTACCACAATTATTGCATGTGTTATGCTGTTAACGCTATAATGCATTTTGATGAATGACCCTGCAATTTTGCAGATGATACAAAATTATTCAGGGTAGTTAAATAACAAGCAGATTGTGATAAATTGCAGGAGGATCTTGAGACACTAGAAGATTGGGCATCCAAATGGCAGATGAAATTTAATGTGGATAAGTGCAAGATGATGCATATAGGGAAAAATAACCCTTGCTGTAGTTACACTATGTTAAGTTCCATATTAGGAGCTACTACCCAGGAAAAGGATCTAGGTATCATAGTGGATAATACATTGAAATCGTTGGCTCAGGGTGCTGTGGCAGTTAAAAAAGCAAATAAAATGTTAAGAATTATTAGGAAGGGAATGGTAAATACAAGGAAAATGTCATAATGCCTCTGTATTGCTCCATGGTGAGACCGCACCTTGAGTACTGTGTACAATTCTGGTCACCACATCTCAAAAAATATATAGTTGTACTGGAGAAGGTACAGAGAAGGGTGACCAAAATGATAAAGGGAATGGAATGGCTCCCCTATGAGGAAAGGCTAAAGAGGTTAGGGCTGTCCAGCTTGGAGAAGAGATGGCTGAGGGGGGATATGATAGAGGTTTATAAAATCATGAGGGGTCTAGATTGGGTAAATGTGAATTGATTATTTACTGTTTCGGATAATAGAAGGACTCGAGGCACTTCATGAAGTTAGCAAGTAGCACAGTTAAAACAAATCAGAGAAAATTATTTTTCACTCTATGCACAATTAAGCTCTGGAATTTGTTGCCAGAGGATGTGGTTAGGGCTATTAGTGTAGCTGGGCTTAAAAAAGGAGGAGGAGAAGTCCATTAACTACTATTAATCAAGCTGACTTAGAGAATAGCCACTGCTATCACTTGCATTAGTAGCATGGGATCTACTTAATGTTTGGGTACTTGTAACCTGGATTGGCTACTATTGGAAATAGGACGCTGGGTTTGATGGACCCTTGATCTGACCCAGTATGACAACTTCTTATGTTCTTATATATTTTATAAGCAGTTTATGCATGTGAATGTCATGGTTGTGAGCCCTTAGGCTGTGGCATGGTTGACACAGTGGGTTGAGCCTTTGGGTTCCAGAGGCCAGCAGAACTTAGGCGAGTGTCTCTTAAGGAGTGGTCTGTGAGAGTCCAAGTATGGGCACTGTTCAAAGCAGACAGCAAGCAGACAATGTCTGGATCTAGGCCAAGGGTCAGGGCAAGCAGCGAGCAGACAAAGTCAGAATCCAAAGCAGAGGTCAGAACTGGGGAATCAGGCCAAGGCAGACAAGAGACAGAGACTAGACACTGAGGGACAAGACAGGACAAATTGGACAAGGCAAGGCAGAGAGGACAAGGCAACAAAGGCAGGCAAGCGCAAGGACAAGGCAAGGCAAGACAGCAGGATACCAAAGTAGGCACAGGGACACTAAAAGAAGGCACGGGAATAGCAACACATACTGCAAGGCAGGAGGACCTGTTGCTGAGGCATCTGTAGTAGTGCAGCTGAGGCTTAAGTGCCCAACCGCATGATGTCATCACTAGGTGCTAGCAAGGAGATTCCCGCCATAGGAACCTTCAAGAGGCAGCGTGCCTTGCCACGCATATGCCTAGGGAGAACCAGGGGGAAGCGGTATGGCAGCATGCTGGCTGAGTCAGCAGTAAGCGTGGTAAGTCATGAGCCTGTCCCCTGGTCAGCCAAAACTTTACAGTACCCCCCTCTTAATCCCCCTGTCCAGGCTTCTAGGCTTGAGCTTCTGGGGAAGGTGCCAATGAAATTCTTTCATGAGTCGGGGGGGCTTGAACATTGGAGGCAGGCTCCCATATGTTCTCTACAAAGCCAAAGCCCTTCCAAGAGATGAGGTATTGAAGTTGGTTCCAAATTCTCCTAGAGTCAATGATTTCCTGGACTTCATATTAGATGTCTTCCTCTGATGTTACCTCTATTGGATTAGGAGGGAGTCGTGAAGGCCATGACAAAAGTAGAGGCTTGAGTAGTGAAACATGGAATGCACTGTGAACCTTGAAGGTCCGTGGTAGCTTTAACTGAAAAGCTACTGGTTCCATCTGGTGATTGATAGGAAAAGGTCCAATGAAACCGAGAGAATATTTAATAGGAGTTCTGAGCCATAGGCTGTGGTTACTTAACCATACCAAGTCCTCCAGTTTGAGGGGGGATGACAGCCTGTGCCTCTTGTCAACTTGTTTTTGTATTAACCTGCAGCTGCTGTAGGGAGTTGGCGGATCTTCTGCCATAGCTCCTTGAGGTTTTGGCACATGATATCGGCTGCGGGAAATGGGACACTGAACCAACACTGAAATGGAGATCAGCATCCGAGGATGTCTGCTAAACACAATTTGAAATGGAGAGGATCCAGAGGAGCTTCCCACATGGTTATTGTGGCAGAATTCTGTCCATGGAATGAGGGAGGTCTAGAAGTCCTGTTAATTGACAAAAGCTCTCAAGAAACCCTGAAGGATTTGGTTGGTTCTCTCTGTCTGTCCATTACTCTGTGGGTGATATGCAGACGAGAAGTCCAAGGACATTTCCAGTCTTTTGCAGAGACTTCTCCAGAAGCGAGCCATGAATTTCACTCTGTGGTCAGAGAGGATGTGCTCTGGTAAGTCAAGGAGACTGAAGTTATGTTGAAAAAAAAAGAGAGACAAGCCAATTCTGGCACAGACGGAAGTCCAGAAAGTGGTATGAAGAAAGCCATCTTGGAGAACCAATCCATAGAAGTAAAGCCATTAGAGAGAGGTATGTCTGTGATGAAGTCCATTGCCACATGATTCCAGGGTTTCTTGAGGGCTGGCAATGACTGTAAAAGCCCCCAAAGGCAAACATGAGAACTCTTATGAATAGCACAATTGGGACAGGATTCCACGTAGTGCTGCATATCTCGCTTTACTTGATGCCACCAATAATGGCAAAGAACTAGTTCCAAGGTCCTGGCGAGTCTCTGCTGGCCTGTTAGGCAGGAATCATGGACCCATTTCAGCACTTTTTCTCACAACCATTTTGGTACCACTATCTTCCCTGGTGGATCAGGCACCGCTGAAGTGACCACGATTCTGGCTGGATAGATGATGTGATGAGGGGGTTCCTGGGAGTCCTCAGTTTCAAAGGATTGCAAAAGAGATTCAACCCATTGGTTTTTCTCTGCCAGCTGGTACCTGAGCTCAAAATCAAAGCTGTTACAAAGTAGAGACCATCAGGTCTGTCATGGATTTAGGTACTGGGCCTATGGAAAATATTCCAGATTGTTATGGTCTGTGAAGATCGTGATTGGATGTCTGGCCCCCTCCAGGGGATGGTGCCACTCCTCCAGGGCCATTTTTATAGCCAGGATTTCTCTGTCCCCAATAGTATAACTCTTTTCCATTGGGCTGAACTTCTTGGAAAAGAAAAAGCATGGCACAAAGGTCTCTTGGTTATTGTATTGAGCAAGGACAGCCGCTACCCCAAAGGCAAACGCATTGACTTCCACAATGAAGGGTTTAGAGGGATCCAGATGCTGGAGACAGGGATCTCAGAGAAATACCTGCTGGAGGAGGCAGAAGGCTTGTTCTGCTTCTTTGGACTGTCTGGTGTCGGTATTCTTTTTAGTAAGAGTGGTGAGTAGGGCCACCAGGGAGGAGTATCTGTGCATAAACTGTCAATAATAATTGGCAAAGTCAAGTAATCTTTGCAGTGCTTTGAGTCTGACGAGTTGAGGCCAGCCTTGAACAGCCTTTACTTTTTCTAGGTCCATACATAGGCCATGCTAAGAGATGATGTTACACAGGAAAGGCAGTTTATCCTGCTTGTAAGTGCACTTTTCAAGTCTGGCACATAAGCGGTTCTCCCGGAGCCTCTGCAATACTTGTTTCACATGCTTGCGGTGCTATACCAGGGTGCGAGAGAAGATGAGAATACCATTCTCATGTTCTTCAACATGGGAATACAGAAAGTCCCTGAAGATCTCATTGACCATATTTTGGAGTGTTGTTCAGGTCAAATGGCATGACCAAATACTCATAATGACCATCACAGGTGTTAAATGCTGTTTCCATTTGTCTCCTTCCTGTATTCAAATAAAATTATAGGCTCCTCTGAGCTCCAGTTTAGTGAAGATTTGTGCTTCACGCAGGCGATTGAATAGTTCTGTGATCAGGGGTTGTGAAGTTCTTTTGAGTTATTGAATTGATGATACCTCTATAATCTATGCACAGTTGAAAAGAGCCATCTTTCTTGCTCACAAAGAAAAATCTGGTCCCTGCAGAAGACAAGGAAAGGCAGATGAAGCCACGCTACATGTTTTCCTGATTGTAAGTGGACATGGCCACAGTTTCAGAGACTGAGAGCAGATAGACCCTGCCTCTAGGGGTCCTCTTATCTGGATGCAAAATCTGTGAGGTGGCAGGGTCTCTGCTTGCTGCTTACTGCTTCCTGAAAACATTTGCAAACTCTGTGTACAGAGCAGGAAGGCTCAGGAGGTCTAGGATCTGTGTCCGAGCTAGGGTGACCGGTGGGAGGATCATGGAGAGACAATGTTCTTGACAGAAAGTTTCCCAGCAGACAATCTGGAGAGCTTCCCAATCTATGGAGGAATTGTGAAGTATGAGCCAGGGCAATCCAAGTGTGATGGGACTGACAGCCTGGGGTAGAACAAAGAAAGAGATGCTCTCCTGATGCAGAAGTCCCATCTGAAGCATAATAGGACCAGTAGCCACAAATAGGCAGCCAAGAAGAGGTTCACCATATATTGAAGAGATGGTCATTGCTTTGTCCAAAGACACCATCAGAAGATTGTATTGGTGAACCATAGCTGCATCTATAAAGTTACTCCAAAAATCCAGCTATATGTGGGACTCAATTGTGACTTGCTTTCTTGCAACCGTCATACGTAGCGTCAGTAGATTAATGGCTTATAGTGTCAAGCCCATGAAACACTGGGCTTGAATAATCATAGGTTGCTGCAAGTGTTAAAGAGCAAATACTGTGTGAATACTACAAATATTTGCACTTATCGGTTTCCACCAGAAGGGCAGGTAATGTTTCACATCCTGAAGTACAGGAAGTCACAATTGAGTCCCACATATAGCTGGATTTTTTGAGTATTTTGAAAGTTTCTGTTTTTCAGCTATCCTGAGTGTTTATAATTTTCTATAAAGTTACCACCAGCTCCGGAATCCAAAAAGGCCTTGGTTTGTACCTCTGAATCTTGGAAGAAAAAGAGAACTGGCACCAGTAGCTGTGGAGAGGACAAAGGCCAGCCTAGGGTTGCCTCTCTGACCAACCCTAGGCTCTGAAATTTCACGCCTTTTCTGGGCAAGGACTGGCAAAGTATCCCTGGGCTGCGCAATAGAGGCAGAGTTTAAGTCGCCTATGCCTCTGCTTCTATTCTTCAGAGAGGTGGAATCTCGAAGTTGCATGGGTTCTTCCGAGGCAGCGGTGACCAGCTCATCTGTTGTGGTGACCAGAGGCCTCTGGAATTTGAGAGTCAGTCTGAAATACCAGCAGGATGCCTCCCTCTCACGGGCTTGCTCCTGGAACCGGAGGTCCAGCCATATGGCCAGGGCAATGAGGCCTTCTAATGCGGGCGACAAATCCTATTCTGCCAATTCATCTATTATATGATCTGTCCGGCCTTGCCAAATGATGGCAGTAAGGCTGTCTTCACCCCAGTGGAGTTTTGAAGCCAGGGTGCAGAACTGAATGACATAGTCGCCCATGTGCGACTATCCCGCCTGATGCAGAGCAGCTCAGTAGCTGCAGACAAAACCTGACCAGGCTCGTCAAAAACCTACCAGAACTGGCTGAGGAAGTTGTCCAGGTTTCTCATCAAGGGATTGTCCCACTCCAAGGGCAGGGATGCCCAGCCTAGTGCAGGTAATATCCAGTAGAGACAGCATAAAAGATCCTTTGGTACAATCCGAAAGAAAACTGGCGGCCTGCAGGTCAAAGTGCATTCTGCACTGGTTGATGAAATCTTAGTAGCCCTTAAAGTCACCCTCATACCTGGGCAGTGGCGGAAGATGTGGCATGGGTCCCATTGCCTGAGTCGGAAAGGCTGGGGGAGGCACCAGTGCAGGTGCTGGAGCATGAACCTGCATGAAGTCCATCCTGGCCACCAGGCATTGAAAGATGCCAGACAGACATGTTGTTGAGCTAGTCTTGTTGTTGCTGGACCTGAAGTGCCCACCCGGAAATAGCTTGAGCTGGAGCTTCACCTGTACCAACCTCATTCCTCGCGGGTTGAGCCTTTGGGGTCCAGGGGCCAGAGTGCTTAGGTGAGTGTCCCTAAAGGAGCAGGCAGAGAAAGTACAAATATAGGCAGTGTTTAAAGCAGGCAGCAAATAATCTGTCCAGGCTAAGGGTCAGGGCAGACAGTGAGCAGACAAAGTCAAGGCAGAGGTCAGAACCGGGGAATCAGGCCAAGACAGACAGAGACTAGACACTGAGGGACAAGACAGGGCAAGGCAACGGGACAGCAAGACAAGGCATGGAAACACTGAGACAAGGCATAGGGAGTAGCAACACATACTGCAAGGCAGGAGGCCATGTTGCTGAGGCATCTGTAGTAGGATGGCTGGGGCTTAAGTACCCAGTGTGTGATGTCATCACTAGGCACTGGCAAGCAGATTCCCGCCATGGGGCCTTTAAGAGCGGCGTGCCAGGGGAGAGCTGGGAGGAAAGCAGTATGGTGGCATGAAGGTGAAGTCAACGGAATCCCAGGCCACAGCAGTAAGTGCAGCTGGTCGCAGGCCCATCCCACAGCCGGCCAAAGCATTACAGTAAATTTGGCAGCTTACTTGCATATATTTTAATCCTGCTCAATATCTGGAGTAAGTGATCATATATGTCTTAGAAGTGAAGTCTAACTGAGTGTGGGGGGGGGGGGGGGAGGGATATGGGTGAAATAGTGGGACTTCAGGTTGAAGAGCCCGAATGGTCTCGATGACCTGCAGATGGTCTGGGAAAACTGGTGGACCAATTGGTAAAACTGGTAATTTTATTGTCATGCGCATAGAAAATCTCTGACATCTGCATATAAAAGCCAATTATTGGAAGGTAAATGCGTCTAAATTATGTCTGTACAATCTACTTGAGTATCCCCTTAAAATTTGAAGTAAAGATACACGTTTATCAATTGTGCACACTTATCCGGCTAAATTCCAATTTATCCGATTAAATTTCAACTTGCTACTACTTATCCAGATAAGTTCGATTAAGTAAGATAGCCAGATAATTCTGAAAAAAAAAGCCCTACTTAGATGGATAAGTCTTAAAGCGCTACTTATCTGGCTAAGTCAGGGAGCCATTGCCAATGCCACCAACTCTCTTTTTGCGGCCCTGAGCATCGCTGTCACTCCATGTGGCTCTAAGCCACCAGCCGACACCATCTCTGCCTTCTTGCAGCAGGAAAGCCACCAATGCTCCACTCCAGCTCCTGACCTCCTAGGCATGCGTGCGCGCCTCCCTTCCAGATTTAAAGGGCCAGCACCAGGAAAAGCTCCGTGGGTGTCATCGATGACATCATCTTCCAGGGACTATATAAGGATACTCCCTGCCTTCATCCGATACCTTGGCAATAGGTCCTCTCTCCTTGAGACGTGCATTGCCAGATCCTGCGTTACTGAGTTCCTTCTGTGCCCCTGGGTTGACCTTGGCTTTGACTTTGGTCTGGACTTTGACTATGAGCTATGCTGCCTGCCACAACCCTTGCCTCGTTTTCCAGGCTTACCAAACAGGCAGTGAATCCTGGTTCAACTCCAGAGGGTCTGTATGACCTCTTCATTCTGTCACAGGTCAGACAGGCTGGGCTGGGATTTCCCCCTAAGGCCAGACTCTGGGTCAAGGCCAGACTGGGTCTTCTGCCTGTACTAGCCACTTTCCCTGCAAGGTGAGCCCTTGGGTTCTGGCAGCCAACAGGACTTAACTGGAACACAGCACAGGCTGAGAGCTGGAACACGGCTAGTTCTGAGGACAAGCAGGAGCTGGATACAGGTACTGAGGGCTGGTAGGAGCTGGGTACAGGCAGAGCTGAAGACACAGACTGGAACCAAGGGCACGGCTGGGATTGAAGACAAGGGCTGGAACAGAAGACAGGCATACAAGGGCTTGAAGAGAGGGCAAGGCCTGATCTGGAAGCAGGGACTTGACTGGACAGGACAAGGACTGGATTAGGTTTGGATAAGGACAGGACCAGGACAAGCAAACAACAAATTTTGAAGGCCTGAACAGGCCACAAGGCAAGGCAAGAGGCAAAAGTAGGCCAAAAGGCAAGGTAATACAAGGAAGCAAGGATGGTCAGGTCAAGGAGTCAAGGTGACTCAACGAAGAAGCAAGTAGTGTATGGGGAGGCTGTGCTAAACAGGCATGGAACTGCAGCATCATGTGATGAGCAGGGAGGTGGCTAGAGCGGCTGGGAGCGAGGCTCCCAGATGACCTCTGCTGGCTGCATTGCAGGCATCTATTGACATAGCTGGATAAGTAGCATTTTAAGACTAATCCGTCTAAGTAACGCTTTTTCCAGTCTTTTCTGGCTAGTAACACCTTTGCCGCTACTTGGCTGGATAAATTGTAACTTAACTGGATAAGTGCTGCATGTTTAAGCACATATTTGCGCGTATTTATAACCCTGCACATATCATATACATGCAGGTTATAAAATATAGTAGTAGTAGTATCTTTGCACGTGCCCATATATACATATATATATGGGCGTACACAAGCAGCTTTTAAAGTTATCCTCCCTGCAAGCATATGAGCAGCAGCACAACAGCACAAAATGTGTGCCTAAGAGTGTGGGGCAGATATTCAGCCACGGAGCAGCTAGTTAAGTTAGCTGGATATAGCTATCTCTCTTCCTTAATGGGGATATTCAGTGGCATGGCCATGCCACTGAATATCCCTGGCTATCTTAAAGTTAGCCGGTTTTGTCAAACCGGCTATCTTTAGGACAGCCCTATGGGCTGACCAGAGTTAGCTTCATTGCGGCTAACTCTGGACCACCCCAAAATGCCTCCTGCCTGTCCCCTGTACCGCCCCTGAATTATGTGCCTAAATATCGCCGGCTGTCCATTTAGACGGATAACATGTCAGTCATCCGTCTAAATTGCTTCTGTCTATCAGCCTCCCTGTGTTTAGCTGTGCTATAAAGCAAGAGTGAGAGCAAGAAAGTGTATGTATCTGTGTCAGTCAGTTTGTGTGTGTGTGTGTGTGTGTGTGTGTGAGTATATGTTTGTGTGTGTGTGTGTAGCTGTGTTAGACTGAGTAAGAATGTGCATGTGTGTGTGTGTGGGGGGGGTATGTGGCTGTGTAAGTGTGCATTTCTGTGTGTGCCAAAATGTATTGATCTGAAACTATGAGTGTGTATGTCTCTGTCAGATAGAGCAAGCAAGAATGTGTGTGTGTGTGTGTTCTGTCTGTCAGAGAGAGCAAAAGTGTATATTAACCACTCCCCTTCCTGCCCCTCTACTAATCTACACCAAAAGTCAAAATTTCCCAGACATGCTGGCTGGCATCACTGTGTAGCAAAATGTTCCAGATACTTTCTTTTTTGTGCTGCGGTAGAATGTATTCTTTTTTTGGTTAATTTTCTAGCTACTTTTTAACCCAATTTGAAGACATTTCACAGTGTATCTGGTGACTTTCTTTAGGTAGGAGTTGGCAACATTGCTCCAGCCTGGGCAGATCAGGATGAGGAAGCAGCCTCAGCAGCTGTTGCTGTCCTCCGACCAAGCTCAGATCAGTGCAGGGGTGCAGAAAGGGAAACCACCACCACTTCCATGTAGCCCCCCCCCCCCCCCCCCCAATCTCCTGAGGCAAATCTACCACGAGACACTGCCTAAAATATATGGTTCAAGAACAGAAGGCTGAAAACCAGAGTCTTACAAGCCCGTGATCATTTTTCTGAATATGACCATAGTTACAGAATTGTCTTGGGATTGCAATGAGGTCTTTCAAGGATGTCTGGAGCATTATTTTATCACCCTGAAGACACAATTAGTGAGTGGAGAACTATGATAAAGGGGACAGTGTCCAGAAAGAGAATGGACAAAGTGAAAGTTTAACAAAAATGCGGAATATAAATCTAATAAAATAAATAAATAATACAAGTGGCTAGTAAAAGTATTTGACCCCCTAAAAAAGTCAGCAGATTTGGGTGGATTACAAATGACACTTAGACAGACTGTTCCAGACCGTATATCTATTGCAAACCAGTATGCTCTTAAAGTAAATTTCAAAGTCACAATTCATTTTTCTGCATTTTTTGTAAAATAAAATTAAAAACTGAAAAATGCTGTTTGCATAAGTATTCAACCCCTGTGTAAACTCCAAGTTTACACAAATGAAAGATATTGCCCTAACAACTGGCCTCTACCTGTGAATCATCAAAAAAGGTCAGCTTTTTTGGATCAAAGATCCCTCCTAATTCTAGTACCGTTGGTCAGACTGTGAATCTCTGAAGAAAAGCTGTGAAAATGAAGATCAAAGAGCACTCTAAGGAAATTAAAAATAAAATTATAGACATGAACAAACAAGGAAAAGTTTACAAAATAATATCCAAGTGCTTGGATATCACAGTGAGCACTGTTGGATCAATTATGAGGAAATGGAAGCTGCATCATACCACCCACATACTGCCTAGACCCTCAAAACTGAGCATCAGAGCAAGGAGACTTGTGAGGGTAGCAAAGGAGAGGTCAACAATCACTTTGAAGGACCTACAGAGTTCAGTGGCTGAGACTGGAGTGGAGGAACACCAGTCAACCATATCAAAAGCTCTGCATACAACCAGGCCCAGTGCGACCGGGTGTGCAAACCATGCAATTGCACATCCTCACCCGGGGGTGGGTGGCATCGGGAGCAAGGAAAGGCCCATGCTACCACCAGTGAACCCGATCCAACTGGCGGTGGAAGAAGCAGGAGGCCCGTTGTGGCCACTGGTGTTCCCCATCCCACCAGCGGCAGAAGAATCAGAAAGCCCATTTGGCCACCAGAGTTCTCCAATCCACCGGTGGCGGAAGAAGCCCATCCTGCAGCTCCTCCTCAATTACTGGCCCTATCGCAATTCAATACTCGCGGAGCTAGCGCTTCCTGTATTCTCATCTCACGATGAGATGAGAATACAGGAGCCTGCCTGGGATGGGTGGATGTGGATGTGTGTGCGTGTGCATGCTTGGGAGCCTTCCTTGGATGGGCAAGGTGTCTGCAGGCGCGAATGGGAGCTGCCTGGGTTGTGTGTATGTATGAGAGAGAGAGAGAATGGGACTGCAGGTGGATTCCAACCTGCCAGCAGCTAAAATGAAGAGGAGGGCCTGGGTGCTGCTGGCAGATCCCAACCAAAGAAGAGCTGGACATGCCTGTGGGTTTGTCTGAGAGGAAGTGTATGTGTGTATGAGCGTGTGTGTATGTGTGTGTGTGTGTGTGTGTGTGTGTGTGTAAATATAAGAAAGCGAGGACACAGTTTGAGCACTCCACTCCCACTAATTCACGACAATCTCAGGGTGACTGGAAATCAAATGTTCCTAGGTATGGAGGGCATGAATTTTTAAAATTCTTTTTAGTTTTATTTTTCAGATGTTATTTAATGTGTCTACTGTTTTGAAATATTTTATTGGTGTATGCGACATTTAAAAAAATTGTATGTGAGTTTTTAATTATTCAATCTAACAGGAAAAAAATTATTCAATCTAACAGGAAAAAATAAAAAGAAGGGACCATATAACAGAAACTCTAGCAGAACTACATTGGCTACCAATTGAATACAGGATCAAGTACAAAGCCTTATGCACAATACACAAACTAATATATGATAAAGAAGCAGACTGGCTAAATACAGCTCTAAGAGTCCATGTCCCACAAAGGAACCTTCGTTCAGCTAACAAGGCACTACTAACAATCCCTACAGTAAAATCAGCAAAACTAACCCAAGTAAGAGAAAGGGCCTTATCACTGGCTGGGCCCTTTCTATGGAACACGATGCCACCCGAACTCAGATTACAGAGTGACATCAAATCCTTTAAGAAAACCTTAAAGACATGGCTCTTTAAGCAAGCCTTTCCAAAAGAAACAAGGGGGTAGAGAGGGAGAGAGAGAATGAGAAATACAGAAAAATGCAGCTAAGAATAAATGGCATCCCAATATTATAAATACATAATACGGTAGAGAAATAGACCGAAATAAAGTACCTCAATAAACTTTCCCAGACTAATCCATCACTACCCAAAATTTTTAACTTTATGAATGATATTGTAACCATTTTTAGTTGGCACTTGTTAGAATGTACGATACCTACCTACATATACCTATTTGTGCCTATTTGTAAACCGTTGCGATGGTACATAACTTAGCGACGGCATAGAAAAGTTTTTAAATAAATAAATAAACAAACAAACAAATAAATAAATAAATAAATGGATTATTTGTCATCTGTTTTGGAATATTATTATTAGCATGTCTTTACTATTATGATTATGTATTTATTTTATTTCTTGATTTTATTGTTTGATGTTTGAGGAGTCTTGATGGTTCTGGTTTTTATTGTTCCATTGCATGGAAAGTCTGGCTTCTTGTGGTTTCCATGTCACATTTATATTTCTACTTTATAGTTGCTCTATTCTGTATTTGGTGAGGGTCTATTTATGCTCTACATGTGTGACTGAATTGAGGCATTCCCCTAATAGGAAGTGTATTAGTGTTTTAGGGCTTTTGGAGAGTCAAGTTCACATACAACACATGTTACAATAGGCCTAATACCATATGGGTTCCAAGTGTGATTTTACAGGCTTTCTGGTTGGCATCACAGCAGGGCAAGTAAATATAATGTAAGTGATATTTTTACTCAGAATATGGTACTTTGATATTTGTTATTATAAATGCATAACTCTTAACTCTGTGTGTGTGTAGCAGGCTGATGGCGGAGGTTTGGGGTGAGGGCATTGTGCAAGGCTATAAAGTTCGCCTAGGGCCCCTACTAATACCCGGGGAGGGGGGGATGGGAGGGGGCGACAGATGGTATCAGTTTTCAAATTTTGTATCACTGAAGGGAGCTGGGATTTTTTTTTTTGTGGGCCCGGGACAGACAATGAATGAACAAGGGGTGGGGTAAGCAAAGCATTTGTTCGCACAGGGCAGCAAGGAAGCCTGTACCAGCCCCTGCGTGGGAGGGTGGAGTCATTACTGAAAAATAAAATACATCAAAGCATGTCTGGAGTTTGCCAGAAAGCATCAGAGTGACCCAGCTAAAATGTGGGATAGGGTTTTGTGGTCAGAGGAGAAAAAAATGGAGCTTTTTGGCCAAAATTGAAATGTTATGTGTGGAGCAAACCTAAGACTGCCCATTCCTCAGCAAACACTATCCCAAAGGTAAGGTATGGGGGGGGGGGGGGGGGGGGGGGGAGTGACCAAAATCATGTTGTAGGGATGCTTTTCCTCAGCAGGGATTGGGCATCTTGTTAAAATTGAAGGAGGGATGGATGGTGCAACATGCAGGGAGATTCTGTAAGACAACCTGCTTCAGTCTGCTAAAAAACTAAAACTTGGGAGAAAGTTCACCTTTCAGCAGGGCAATGATCCCAAGCTCAAGGCCAAATCAACACAGGAATGATGGAATAACAAAAAGGTGAATCTCTACCATAGCCAAGTCAAAGTCCAGATCTCAGTCCAATCGAGAATCTGTGGTACTGTTTGAACATTGCAGGCCATAAGTGTCATCCAACCAACCTGAACAACCTGGAGCAAATCTGCCAGGAAGAATGGGCAAAAATCACTCCCAGTGTACAAAACTGGTAGGAACTTACCCCAACAGACTTATTTATTTATTTATTTATTATTTTTCTTATACCGAATTTCATGACAAGAATCACATCAACCCGGTTTACAATTAACAATGTGTGTAAAGCAGAGGGTAACATAGTAATCAATATTCCAACTTCAAACACAAACAATAGGATGGAAGTGAGAAAGTTACAATAAAACAGGGAGAATTAACTTGGATCTGGAAAAGGGGGAGATAACTGAGCAGTATAGTCCTTACATTGCAGACAATTGCATAGTTGTATAGTAAGAAAGAATCTATATGATACAGTTGTGTAACGTGATAAAAGGGTGCTGGGTATGAGTGTGGTTTCTTTTTTCAAACCAGTTTTTGAATAATAGTTAGTGCTGTTGGGTGGCGGTTTTAATCTAGGCCTGGGAATGCTTTTTTAAAAAGCCAAGTTTTTAGTCTTTTCCTAAATGTTAGTGTGCAGGGTTCTTGTCTCAAGTCAGGTGGGATAGAGTTCCATAGAGGTGGACCTGCTGAGGAGAAGGCTCTGCGACTGAGAGATTTATGTTGGTAGGTTTTGGCATGTGGAACCTGTAGTGATTCTTTGTAAGATTCCCTGATGGGTCTGGTGGATGTGTGTTTTTTAAAGGGGATTTGTAGGTCGAGCCGAGTGTGATGGTGGATGGCCTTGTAGATGGTTGTGATGGATTTGTAGATGATTCTGTAGTGAATCATCTACTTAAAGCTGTACTAGTCTGAAGGAGTTGAATACTTATGCAAGCAGCATTTTTCAGTTTTTAATTTTATTTTATAAAAAATACAGAGAAATAATGAATTGTGACTTTGAAAATTTACTTATGAGCATACTAGTTTGCAGTAAACATACTGTCTGGAAGAATCTGTATAATTGTCACTTGTAATACACACAAATCTGTAGACTTTTTAAGGGGTTGAACGCTTTTGCAAGCCACTGTATATATATAAATGGTGATACCTTTTTATTGGTCTAACCTAATACATTTCTTGACTATGGGCAGGATTCCCACGAAAAAAAACGGGCGGGGGGTGAAGGGGGGTGGGCCTGTGAAAGGCCACAGCTGTTCGCACTGCGGTAGTGTGATTTCACCAGCCGCGATGAGGCTAGCTGCAGCCTTTTGCAGCAAATAGCGACACTGTAAAAGGTGTAGCTATTCGCTGTGCTACTGCCGGCGATAATGTGCCTCACATTATCGCCGGCAGCAGTGCCGCAGCTGACTCCTCCCCCTCCCCACCCTGACTCCTCCCCTCCAGCTAATTTAAATCCTATCGCACGCGATAAACATTTAGAAAATAACCCCCTTTCTTTGGAGAGCTAATACTCTCTTTTTCCTGAAGACGAGAGTATTAGCTCTCCAAAGCTAGTCAAGAAATGCATCACATTATTCCAATAAAAAGGTATCATCTCTCATCTCTGTGTACCTGCTCTCTTTTAGACCACTTGTATTTTTATTTTTTGAATTATTGTATTTATTATTATTTTTATTGTTAACCGCTTAGATCTTATAAACATTTGTATATGCAGTATAAAAACGATTTTAAATAAATAAATACATCTTTTATATATATATCTTTTATATATAAGCAGAAAAACATTCCAAAGGACTGGACAAAAGAGCACTAGTACTGTTGTTATGGAATTAATTAAAACAGAAATCTTTATTAATCATTCACAGAAAAATAAAATTAAAATAAATGAACACCTTAATGTTAACAAATGTGGCACAAACAATCATGTGACCCTTCCACAAATAAGTATTGATAAGTTAAACATGGATCAATTGCAGACTATGCACTCCTATGGCGTGAGTGCTAATATATGTGTTGTCAGTGCTTGACCATCATGGCACAATTACTTTCCAGCAGTCTGTTACAACAATAATGAACAGGAAAACTGTTTTAAACAGGAGGTATGCTTTACCTTGATAAATACAATGACAATGTTGGAAAGCACAAAAAATGAGTAGCCAGTGTATTATCCAAAAAGTGCTTGCAATAAATCAGAAAACAAATAGGTAATGTGTTCCTCCTGGGTATGGTGTCAATTGCCCTGACAAGGCTCTTGTTTCACTAAAAGCGGCTTCCTCAGGGGGGAAACTCCTGGTATAAAGAACACCCGATGATCTTTGGTAGGCTTCTCATCTAACAGGGAGAGAAACCAGGAGTATATGGGCTAAAACGCCCTTTGACTTGTTAATTATTGATAGATTGGCTCAAATACTAGACTGGTGGAGAAGTTTCAAACATAATCAGGCTGATACAGTACAGTGCGCTCCGGTGGAGCGCACTGTTAGCCCGCGTTTTCGACGCTCTATTTTTACCCCTTATACACTAAGGGGTAATAGTGAGTCGAAAACGTGCGGCCAAGCCCTCTGAAACTAATAGCGCCCGCAACATGCAAATGCATGCTGATGGCCCTATTAGTTATTCCCGCGCGATACAGAAAGTAAAATGTGCAGCCAAGCCGCACATTTTACTTTCAGAAATTAACTTAGCGATATTAAGTCGGAGGGCCCAA
Organism: Rhinatrema bivittatum; assembly: GCF_901001135.1. Classification (NCBI taxonomy): domain Eukaryota; kingdom Metazoa; phylum Chordata; class Amphibia; order Gymnophiona; family Rhinatrematidae; genus Rhinatrema; species Rhinatrema bivittatum. The sequence continues at coordinate 507,659,261 of NC_042615.1, read as the reverse complement.
AAGTTAAAAAAAAGTAAAAATTAAAAAAATAAAAATTAAAAATCTGCCCGGGGCCCGCAGGTCGGAAGACAGATGCTCAATTTTGCCGGCATCCGTTTTCCGAACCCATGGCTGTCAGCGGGCTCAAGAACCGACACCGGCAAAATTGAGCGTCGGCTGTCAAACCTGCTGACAGCTGCTGCTCCTATCAAAAAGGAGGCACTAGGGACGCGCTAGGGTCCCTAGTGCCTCCTTTTACCATGGGCCCTCATTTGCATGTTGTTCCCTCATGAATCGTGCGCATAGGAGAGTGGCCTGTGCACGCGTCGGGAGAGCGGGCGCTCCCCGGCTCTCCCACGACTTTTACTGAATCGGCCTGTGAGTGAGTAGAAAGGTCACTCAACATTAAGTGGCCAAATTAGTGTGCAGAGAAAACATAAGCAGACTTAACTCAGCACACTGAAGGAACGTGACAGTCAGGCAAGGAGACCCGCACATCTCAATAAAAATCCACTGTGTCTGAAAACGCGGGCAGAGCCCCCGCTTCAGGCTGCCTCGCGGTAAGGATCATGATTGAAAATGTATTTACCATGGCTAAAGCCTTCCTCCCACTGTGAATTCTCACCAGCAGGAACCAATAATGAGGTGCCTTATTTTGTAAAGCCTTTGTTTCTATGCACTCAAGTAAAGTAGCAGGGCAGCCAAACTACTTCATCCAAGAAAGAGAACAGGCCACCAGGCTTCAGCCTCAGCTCCCTAACACAACTTGTGGTATGTGGAAAGCACAAGAACTGGAAACTTCCAGTGGTGAGTCAGCAAACATGAAGTCATATCACAAGAGATTTGTAACACTTCTCCTACACTTTTTTTTCGAGACAGAAACCTAGGAGGGAGGGAGCTGAATTAAAGCTCCCAAAATCCAATTATTATTTAACCTAGAGAGCAAGAAATCAAAAAGGTACTTATACAATTAGTGACCGCATGAACTGAAAAAAGAAACCCATACAAAATCGACCAGCTGAGAAAATGACAATTGTGCTGCTGATCACAGAAGATCTGCAGATGAATCATTTCCTCATGAGCATTTGCAAAAGCAAGTAGAAAAATGGCTTTAAACAATCCCCTGGAAACAAATAATACCGGACAGAAAAACTATCCCAGACTCCTTCCAACATCCACCAAAGCTGTTTCTGGAGAAGACAAGTTTCTCGACTCAAGTTAAGCTTCTAGGTGTTGATTTAATTTGCCATCAGACACTAGTTGAGTGTCTGTCTGTTTGTAAGATTCTTGCTTGACTATTGAAGATCCATTTTTTTTTTCCTTTTTTACTGCCTCATGTTTTGGGGTTTTTTTTTAATCTTCTCTTCTTATTCTTTTAAAATTCTAAATGCAAAGCTTCAATGACTTACCTAACTAGAAGTTTTTCTTTTTTGGAGAGATGAATCATACAGGGAGCAGAGCCAGTGCCTGAGCCTTCGCAGCTGTTGAACAAGGGAAACAGTGTCAGCAAGATTAAAATCAAATGCGCAGAGAGAAGGAGGAGAGAGTGTATGGCCCTGAATTTTTAAGTCCGCCTGCATGACCCTCCCCGTCCCCCTTGCCCCAGAACATTATGTTACTTGTAGTCATGGTTTTTAAGTCTGTAAACAACTTTAGATCCCAAAGCGCATATAGAGGAGAAGATGACAAATAGAAAGAAACTACACCTTGACATCGTCCTGGGAGTTATATCAAATGGTAAACGATTCTGGGCATGATGCCAGAAAGCCTGGCACTATTAACAGATTGCAGCAATAGTTTTTGTGCAAGCTGCTTGTGGAAGAGTGGATATCTGCAGCGGCAGCAGAGTCTTCTCAACCATATCTCGGCTCTATTGCTTCTTCTTTTGGCCTTATCGCCAGGCTCGGAGAGAGCAGGAATTAGGCCCATGCCAGCTAAGAAAAGTAGGCCCCTATGTAAGGTTCTGATGTGACACTTAATAAGAGAAATCGTTTTCTAAATTTCCCAAATAATTTTTATTTATTTAAGAAGACTTTACGAGCTTTTTTTGTTAGCAAATTCTTCAATTACAATTGAAATTTTTATTTATACATGTTAGAAATAGATATATTTAGCTTTTTTTTTAAAATTCTGCCCAACAAAAGTAGGCCCCTTGAACATTGTAGGCCCTAGCCAAATGGCCATGCTGGCACCCCCTCTCTCCTGGAGTGCTTATCACTAGGACTCTTGTCATTTCTGGCCCAATATATTTTATCTGTTTATGTTTCTATGTGTTTTCCCTTTCAATAGAAGGTATTCATCTTTTCTCTTGGCAACGCACCTGCCTGTTTAACAGTTTATTTTCTGAGTCTGCTTTTCAGCTGTCTGTGCTGTATTCCTGTTTTTATGTCTATCAGTGCGACACTTGCAAAAGGATGTGATGAAGATCTGCTCTTCAGCTGTCTGTATTCATGCTTTATGTATATTAGTGTGAAACCTACATGGGGCTTGGATGAAAATCTGCATTTCAGCTGACTGTGGAGTACTCGTGCTTTATGTGTTATCAGTATGGTGCCCACATGAAGCTTTGAAGAAGGTTCAGTCTTTAGCTGTCTGTGCTACATGCAGAGTTTAATTTCTGGAGGAACAGCCTGCAAAAACAGTTCTCACCGATATTAACTAATTTTTTTTTTCCAGGCTAGGTGTGGCTGTTCCCTACTTTTGAGCAAATAACTCTTGCACAGGAGCAGCAGTGGGTGGGAGAGGGGAGGCCACGAGACAAGAGACTGATCCTACCACAGTGCCATTGCTTATCGCTGCCACTAGCTCACCATCAAGCACCCACATTCAGTCTCTCATTCTCTCCATCTGTCTCTTCTTAGCTTCCATTTCTTTTTTCTTCGTTACCATCGCTTCTCACATCTTTCAGCTCTCGCTACCTCTCCATTTGCCTCTCCTAGTCTTCCAATCTTTCTGTCTCTATAAAGCAGTGTAAGTTAGACCCTCCTTAAAAGTTCAGGACCAGGCTGGTCTACCTGAAGACAGCCGCAGGGTATCCTGGTTGCAGGGCATTTCCCCTGGAGAGAGGGATAAGAAGCCAGGACCCGAAAAGAAAGGGGGACCCCCCAGACATGAGGAGAAGGAGGAAGAACGTTTGCTAAAGCTACTACAATTTTTGTTTCCATCACTGCTGAGATAAGCAGGTTCTTGTTTGTTTGATGTTTTGCCTGTAAAAATTAAAAGTCTATAGAAGAATAGCCGGAGTCTAATCTAGACTGTCCTCCTGCAGTCAGAGACCATGCACGCTGTGTTACGGTCTCCTATTCCTTCCACCTCCACCTCCACACCATTCATCATCCATATAATGCCTCCATTTCTATTCTTAACCCTTGCCACCTACCATCTTACATTTCCCCCGTCCATCCTTCTGCTGCCTCCTCGCTGCTCCCAGCATCCACCCTATAAGCCTCCTCCTCAAATGGATAGACATGGCTTAATAAGGAAGAGCCAGCATGGATGTAACAAAGGGGAGTTCCATATTCAGAAGCATTTAGACAGATAGCTCAGAAGTTATCCAGCTAAATGAATATTTGGTCAGTTAACTGACTATCTTATTATCTTATTAGCCAGATAGATTAGGGGCATTCCAGGGAGGAGTTAAGCTACTTCTGATATTCAGAGCTAGTTGGATAACTTATCCAGCTAAGTCTTGTTGGGCCAAAGAGCTGTACTAAAATTAGCCGGATAAAGTTAGCCAGCTATGTTAAGAACATAAGAAATTGCCATGCTGGGTCAGACCAAGGGCCTATCAAGCCCAGCATCCTGTTTCCAACAGAGGCCAAAACCAGGCCACAAGAACCTGGCAAGTACCCAAACACTAAGAAGATCCCATGCTACTGATGCAATTAATAGCAGTGGCTATTCCCTATTCAATAGCATGGGTGCAGAAACTTAGCTAGATAAATTTATCCAGCTAACTTTGCTATCTGGGCACTGATTATACCTGTGAACATTTGTCACCCTGAGATGGTGGGTGGGAAGGAATGGAATATTATGAAATCAGCTTTCTCTCTTACCTCCTCCAACTAATTCACACTTTCTCTCTTTTTCTCCAACCCACCACCATCACCTTTCCCCCTCCAAGAGATGACCCCAGCATACTTCCCCTTCCTCTCTCCCTGACCAACACTCTTTGATCTCACCCCCTAATAAGTCACAGCTCCATGACTGCATCCTCACTCCACCTGTGTGAGTTCCAAATCTGGAATCACAGCTGCAGCCCCTCTCCATTTTCTTCCCAAATGCAGCTTGCAATGTTTGCTCCAGACTCACCCCACTGCTCCTGTTCTCTACAGGCTTACTGAAGAAGGGGAGCGGCTGAGCGGTATACAGAGAGGCCCTGAGATTTCTAGTGTTTCCCCTGAGACCCTGCAACTCAAGCAAATTTCCTGAGTCTCAGAGTGAAATCCTGAGAGTTCCCAGGTATGACAGTGACTGAATATGGACCTTGGGAAGTCTTCCTTACCAATCTAATAGAATTCTTTGAAGATATAAATACGCATGTGGAGAAGGGTGAATCAGTCATCATGGTGTACCTGCATGAAAGTAAATTAAAATGTCATGAGATAGGAGGCAATGCCCATATCTGGGAACTTTTGATTTCCAGTCACCTTGAGCATGTCGTGGATTAGTTTGTGGGCAGAGAGGGGCAAGGGGATACAAACTCTCTCTTTTCTCTCTCACATACACAGGCAGGCTCCCTCTCTCACTCATGCAGACCAGATCTCTTTTTCTTCTCCATTCCTTGATCCATGAGCAAACCTATCTGGGCCTCTCGCACTCTTCTGCTTCTGTCTCTTGACCCACTGGGGTAAGAGGACAGGTACCCATTCCACTATTGGTGCTGCTCAGGAGCCCATTCCACCTCCAGCTCTGCTCTGTTGGGGGGAGGAATATAGGGACTGTTTCACTGCTCCTCCTTGTGTGCTGGACCTGCAGTGTATTCAAAACTCACAGGGTCTATGTTGATCTTGTACATCTGCTAGGGACAGCAGGATTTGAACCTGTGGCCTCAGGTGTTCAGGACCATGTGGACCCTGAAGCAATAGTCACTCTGGTAAATATCAAGAAATGTTAAGAAGGCCGGCCTTCAAGGGCCTCCTATTGGATCAGCATTAGATGTGGCTCCTAATAGATAGCAGTATATAAGGAAGCTCACTAGGCTTTGCTGGTCCAACAGCCCACACTGAGTTTGCTCCATGTATCTCTCTTGCCTGGTCGTTGTTCTTGTGCTCCTGCATTCCAGTGTTCCTGGTTCGTGGCTCCTGCTCCTGCCTCTGGCTCCTGTTTCCAGAGGCACCTGGGGTTCCTGGTGCCTTCCTGAACCTGAAGAGACCTGGTGGCCGCCTGAACCCAAGGACTCAACCCTCAGGGAATGGTAGCTGCTGCAGGCGAAGACCTTGCTTCAGAACATCCACCCTTACTTAAGGTATTGTCTGTCTGCTACTGTTTGTACATTCTAGACCCACAGCAGAGCGGGCTGTGACAATTTGGACCAGCCCAAAACAGGGATAGGCTGATGGAGCAGCTGCAGGACTGTGCTAAAGGCCTCATGGAGGAAGGGAAAGGGCTTCAGGCAATTTTATTTGATTCTACACGTCTCCTTGATTAAATTTTGAAAAAGACGCTCTTGTGGCATCCTTTTGTTTGTTGCTTACCTACGGTTTCACTGGATCGCCTACCCTGCTGTTTTTTGGGTCCAGCTCTATGCTCTGCAGTTCAAGGTTGAAATCTGCCAGGAACAAAGTACATTAGTTAATAGTTACCCCTTCCAGAAAGGTTTTATGGTAAGAAGGGGGGAAATACGGGAGGTTTTACACCAATATAAACTATGGTTTTAATTGAACCTCCATTCCTACGCCTCTGAGTAGTAAAACGTTGGCTTCATAATCAGCCTACTGACTAAAAAAGGCCCTCTTATGGGTTACTCCATTTTTAGAATGGGATGATCTGGTCGTAAATCAATTGGACTCATTTAAGGGAGCTCTCTCCCAAGCCTTCGGTGACTCTGATCACATGCAAGTAACAGAGAACAGAATCTTGGAGCTGTTCCAAGGATGCTGCAATGTAGTATGCAGGCTGCACCGAGGACACTACAATGTAACTGAGTATGTAATAGAATTTAACCAGGTTGCTAACAGTTGGTACTAAAATGAACTGGTCCTGCATGCTCATTTTTGTTGGAAGTTGGTGCCCCACATCAAAGATAAACTAGTTCGTTTAGTTCGTAAGTAGAACCTCAGTGAATCTAGAGGTTCTACTTACTCTCTGGTTAGAAATGAGTGGCACCTGGGATAGCAGGCCCACAAGAAGAAAGGAGCAATATAAGCTTTCAAGGGACAAGATGCTCCCACAAACGGTCCATCTACCCTCAAGGAACTCATGCTGGTTGATGACCCTAAGTGTTGCCTCGCTAAAGAGGAAAAGGAGCAGCAGCATGGAGAGGGGCTATGTCTTTATTGAGGCATTCCAGGGCATTTCTGAGATTCTTGCCAAAGTAAGCCTCAAGGTCAAGGGGGCCCCCAGCAAGGAAACTCCATCTCCTGACCTCAGTAGAGGGGGGCGTCGAGAGGTGGGCACTTCTCTTGAGCATTGACATGGCCCTGGGGGTCATCTCTCTCTTTCTTGTGCCACCCTGCCAATGGGACTATCTTGGGAAAATAACCAAATCCTGGCATTAGCCATGATCAGTTCCGAGACATCCATCTGTTTTCTGGATCTAATGTTTGCTAAACAACATTGAGTCCCCATATGATCAAAAGATCTAAATATCTTGGTAGGAACCATTGATGGTTCACCCCTAGCATCAGGGCCAGTTACTGCCAAAACCCAAACCCATGTACTGCCAACTGCATAGTAGCACCAAGAGACTATCATGTTAATTCTCATTAAGACACCACATTTTACAGTCATCCTTGATCTTCCATGGCTGGAACGACATGAGCCACATATTATCTGGAAGATTCAGCAGGTAACATTCCCCTCCATATACTGAAGCCAATATTCAGTAGGCCATTTAAAGGACAAGTTATCCAACTACAGTTAGATGGATAACTTGTTCAGTATATTCAGTGGGACAAACGTCCCACTGAATATGCTTGTTTAAAGTTATCTGGCTACATATAGCCAGATAACTTTAACCCTAACCAGCTCAGAGATATCCAGGTAAGTAGCACATCTTAAGAAAAAAAAACACAAGTTGCAGGCCTCCCAACATGATATCCACCCCCTACTACCACAAATATCTAACCCCCTCCCCCCCCCCTTTTGCTGTATCAAAAAGCTGCTTATAACAAACTTTCATACCAAGATCGCAACCAGCCCGGGCCTCACCCCTCCCTCTCCAGTAAAACACACTCTAAATTTCCCTCCTCTGCTTCCCGTCCCATAGTCATCCCCCTCCCCCACCCTAGGCCTACACCCTCCCATCCCAGTTTCCTGTAAAATTCTCCCCATTTCTCTGTGCCAGAATCGCTGTGGTCTGCGATCTCGGTCGCTTTCAGCATAACTGAGTTCTTTCAAGATATGCTGGACTAGTTTATGGTGATCTGTCTAGATGATATTTTGATATTTTCTGAAAATCCAGCAGAACATGACAGACAAGTCTGTCAGGTCCTGGAAATCCTTCAAAGACATAAGCTATACATAAGTTAGTAAAATGTGAATTTGAGAAATGGCCCATAGAGTTCCTGGGTCACATAATTTTGCCCGACATGATATAGATGGACCCGAGGAAGGACAGTGCAGTGACCCAGTGGCCTGCGCCAAAGAATATTTATTTATTTATTTAGACATTTTATATATCATTGTTCCATATATAGATCACAATGGTTTACAAGCTGTGCTAGCATTGTGAAACCAGGATACAGGAAATGCCAGTCCCACAAGTTTTGAATATGCTGCATGGCAGCAGATCAGTTGGAGTGTCAGAAGGGGCTCTTACATATTCAGTATGTCCAGATTATGCGTGATCATTTCTTCCTAGAAGGTGTTTTTCATTTGCTTTTTAATCAGTGTATGAAAGGTAAAGATGTGGTCAGTGGTTCAGTGCTTGGAGAGGAACCCAATCTGACTCCTGTGCAAGTTTTTACTTTTAGGAATTGCATAGCATTACTTTTTGTTGAGGACACTACAAAACAGTTTACTAATATTTCTGTATAATATTGTTGTTGACAGGGACACAATAATTACTTGGGCTAGTGTTATGCCCTGGGGTAGTATCTCTAAATGGATTAGTTTTACACATACTATGACAGGAATGAACTTCATTCATAGGTCAGGGCATGTTGGGTACAGTCTCAGTCTCTCAAATGGACTGCTAGTACTTTTCTTAATACTTGCATTGTGCCAAAGTGAGACCCCCTTCTGGAGTTCATAGGGAGAAATATGTACAAATAACTTATCAAGGTGTGTCTGGAAAGTTCTTGTTAATCAAGCCAGTAGCACCCAGTATAGTCTGGATTCTTTCTGTAACTTTCTGCTGCATTTTCTTGGTCTCTGACTGCACCTCTTGGCACTTGATGATCTGTCTCTCAATATATAGCACAGAATAGTTGCTTGGAATTGGAATGTCCCAGATTTTTATTTATTTGATTTATATTCCGCTTTTCAGATACTTCAAAGAAGATTACATTCAGATGCTTTAGGTAATCACAACTTCTTTAGTTCTCTCAGTGTCATGATCCCAGTGTTTTTCTGGAATAGTGATGTTATAGGGCGGGGTAGGCAACTGTGATCCTCGAGTGCTGCCAGCTGGTCAGGTTTTCAGGATATTCACAGTGAATGAGACGCATTTGCATCCAGTGGAGGCAGTGCATGCAAATGCATCTCATGATTATTCAGTGTGGATATTTTGAAATCCCAAATGGCTGCTGGCATTCGAAGAGTGGAGTTGCCTCCCTCTGTTGTACTGTTTACATAGTTTCAAATGAATGAGCCATAGCACCTTAATATGCCTCTTTGTATTCAAGCCTTCTGATATCAGCACATCACACCTAGTGATGATGGGCTGACTGCTGGACCATTTGGCGACTGAAGTCACCTACTCAGACTCCCATGGCAGCATGCATGCGGCCTTCTGCTCTCCTTATTGGTGCCATGGTGGGAAACGGGTTCCAGCGCTGGAAGATTATGTCACGGCCAGCAGGCCATTTAAACCCTGATGTGTCTGCAAGCCGGTGCCTTCGCAAAAGGTCTCCCTGCTTTGCTGCAGTGCATATCGCTTGGCCTTGTTTGGCTGTCATGTCTTATTCCTGCCCAGTCTCATCCTCCCCGCCTTATTGCTCCATTCCTGCTCTGCCTTGTTCCAGCCTGCCTTTGCCTTGTCTCTGCCCTGCCTTGCTCCAGTCCTTGCCTGCTCTCCTTCAGACTGATCTCTCATGCCTTGACCACAGACTGGAACTTGACGCTGCCTGATCTCCACCTGCCCCAACCATTGTCTGGACCTGACATTATTTGTTGTCTGTCTGTCTGTCCTGACCACTGCCTGGAACCTGACACCACCTAATCTCCACTTGTCTCGGCTATTGCCTGGACCTTGACGCTGCTGCCTGCCATCTGCCCTCACCTGGGCCTGTTTCTTGCCGACATCCATCTGGTACCCATGGGATCCTAGTCTAAGTCCTGTTGGCCTCTAAATCCAAGGACTGAACCTGCGGTGGAGGAGGCTGGTATAGGTGAAGCCCAGACCTGGTCCCAGTCTCAGTGAGTGAGGGCCCGGCTGGGTCACCAGTGGGTCAGCGCCAATCTCGCCTCAGTGCAAGAGCTCACATACCATGACATAACCATTTCCAGTCTGTTTTACAGAATTTGCATTTGTCTATTTCACCATTTTTTTCTATGCTGGTTGTAAACCATCTTGTAGTCCACTGTCCTGTGTTGCAATTATCAATCTCGCATTTTTAGGTTTAAGTCCACGTCTCCTTAGCTATTCCTGTGTCGGGTTTTGAGCCACATGTGACTACTGTATTTCCTTTGTGGCTGGTCCAATTCTTTCAAGAGTTTTTTTTCTTGGCTTGGAAGTTCTATTGCCTCTTTCTCCAAGTGTGCTGGCATATTCCCACTCATTCTTTCTGTTCGTTGGGATGCTTGTCCAACTTTAAGACTGGAGGCCCGTCTATGATTCCAAAACTGTTTTTGAGTGTGAGGATTGCAAGCTGATTGATGTATTGTATCCCATGCCATATCAGTTTCAGTCTCCTGCAGTATTCTTTACTGATCTTTTCTCTCAACGATTTGTGCTCAGTGGCAGATTGGCCCATCAAGGCTTCGGGTATGCCCCGATGGGCCTGTCAGGTCAGTCACGTGATTTATATTAGTTGCAGCGGCCCCATGCCTGCGGAGATGTTGTGACCAATGGAAGGCCTGCATTCATCTTTTCCTATAGAGCAGGAGTCGCCCTCAGGCTCGCTGCCCGTATTTATGGTTATTTAATTTCCTCGCGGCAGCGGCTCCCTGGTCATGCTCCTCTTGCTGGCCCCTCTCACTATGTTCCGTCTCTGTGGTGCTTTTCCTGGCCTACTCCTTTCCCATGCCTCCCCCATGTTCAGTCTCCACGGCGGGGGCAGGGGCTTCCTGTGTCTGCTCCTCTCTCAGGCCTTCCGTGTGTAGGCTCCATGGCAGCGGCAGCAGCTCCCTTTGCCTGCTTCTGCTGCTCTCCTACACCCCCCTTTTAGCCTCAGCGCAGTGAAATGTTGCCGCTGCCTACCCTCACACCTGTGCTGCCTCACCAGACAGCAGCCAACCGCCAATACTTCCAGGCCTCCTACTGTTCTATGCCACCAGCACCTCATCCTCAGGCCATGACTTGCATCTCTCCCCTTACCATGCCTAGGGACACTTCCTCCAAGAGCATTACCAGTCTGCCGACCCAGACCCTATTGTCCTGTGCCCATGCCTGGATCCTACCTAAGCACAAATGTAAGAAAGCATTTATATTCACTTATATGCGCAAGTCAGCACGCATGCAGAAACATGCGTATTTGTGTCAGCAAGCGTGAGTGCGTGTGTATCAGTGAGTATCAGCAATCGAAAGCATATGTGTGGGTGGGTGTGGGGGTGGGTGTGGCCAGCACAAGAAGGTAAGTGTCAGCCAGCATCTGTATATAGGTGTGTGTGCATCCCCCACTTCTGACTAATCCCAGGTATGAAGAGTGGGGAATCATTTAATCCTTATTATTTGTAATTGTTAATTGTTGCTTAATGTCCTCTGCTTTTCTTAAATATTTTATTGGTGTTTGGGAGCTTTTAAAAATGTGCATATCTTTTTAATTATTGGATATTCTTATTCAGCAACTGGTATTGAACTATTGTATTCTTTTTATTCTTATGGTTTTACTATAATGAATAATGTTTTCTATTTCTTGATTGTATTGTTTGATAGGAGGCATGGGAATGCTTCGTTTTTCCATTGTTGCACTGCAGACAGAATCCACTCCCCACCCACCAACAGGTCCTGTGCTGATTTTTATTCCTATTGTTGCTGCCCCTATTTTCCAAACCAGCCAAAAGAGAGGAGAGGGAAGGGGAGGAGAAGGAGGACCCAGGAAGGGGTCCATGGAGAGGACTGAAGGAAGAGGACACAGGAAGAGATCATGGGAGATGTAAAAGGGAGAGAACCTGGAAAGCGGCAAGAGGGAGAGGATCTGGAAGAAGGTCAAGGAGGGGGGCCAGGAAGGAGAGAACCCCAATAATGTTTGTCCGGGTCCACCAGGATTCTAGTTAAGGCACTGCCTGTAGCACCCCCTGCTATACCAATAATGAGACACCGCACACACAGTTCTGCCAATGTAATGTACCTGAATTGTGCCCTGCACAATCCCTTTTAATTCCAATTCCAAGACTCACACACTGATTGATCTCTGCTAATGCACCTCAGTCCTGCCCTGCAGCACCCTATTACTCCAGCCCCCCACCCAATACAGTTTTCCCTGAATCCCGTGTTTGGAAGAGACTGGAGCATGAGAACTAACATATTATTTGCACTGTCAGAACATTTTCCTTTTCACAGTCTCTAGTCCCCTCTTTATTCTGCTTTATCTTAAAGCTTTTGTTTTTCCAGAATTGGTACATAAAGGAAGAGGGGTGTGTGTGTGTGGGGGGGGGGGGGCAGGGGATACAGTAGAAATCTGTGAGTTTGAGAAAATAAAAACTATAGGGAAAGGGAAACAGGAGGATTTGGAAAATACTCAGCATGGAGAGATTTAGAGTTTAATAGGGAGACTCCCATTCTCTCTCTCTCACACACACACACACACACAAGGTATTGAAATACACACACAATCCATTCAGGCTCCCAACTATTTCATGCAGATAGGGTCCTGAGGGTCTCTCTTTCTCCTCCACTGCTGAGGAGGGCAAGAGTCATTTCGCAGCTAGAGGAGCCCGTTCCGCAGCTCCTCCTTGTGTGCCGGCCCCGCGGAATTCAAAACTTACAAGGCCAGTACTTCTTCTATGCTCATCTTGTCATGCACAAGAGCTTAGAGGAGGCGCTAAGCCCCGTGGGTTTTGAATACCGCGGGGCCATCACACAAGAAGGAGCTGCAGAATGGGCTCCCTTTTCATTTTTCTCCCGGGTCAGGTCATGTGGCTGAGGCACGGCCTGTGGGTCTCGCCTTTCTTCTGACGCCAGTGGGACGGGGTCCGCCGGCAGCTGCACAGGCATCTCCCTGCTTCCTTAGTGGACCCTTTCCTCACTTTGCTGCTGCCCTCCCCCTCCCAGGTGTGCTGCCTCGTGGAATTGTACGGTGTTCATACCCAGTACCACCGGGCCTGGTCCTAGCTGTTCATTCGCTACATGCTGCCTGTTAATTACCATATCTTGATGCTTGTGCTATACCTAGAAAGAAAAGGCATGCACGATTATTACACATGTTCTCAGAGGGGAGTTCCTTCAAGTTTAACTGTAAACCTGTTGGAGCAGCTTCCTTCAGAGTCTCACGAGTCATCTGTATTTGATAAATCCATCTCGTTTTGAGCAAGTTTTTATTTGATTGAAAAGGCACCTGCATAGTTACTGAGCAGCCCTCCCCGTCATCTGAATCACATTTCAGCACTGCATTTACACTTTGAGCTACTTCCATTGACTGCTATGAAGCCCTGTGATCACATTCTCCTAGCAATGCCTCCAACCCAGGAAATACGTCTGTCTGCCTCGCTTTCACTTTATCCTGGGTTTGGCACATATTCTTGTCTAAGTGTGTTGGTCAAGCGAGGTCATTTATTTTCACAGGTCAAGGTCATCATTTGTGAGTATATTCCTCCTCTGTGTCAGGATTAACAGGGACATCCTACAGCTCACAGAACCTTTGGGTTTCCTCACAGACATCATCCAGCTTAACTCTGATAAGTAAACTCTGTCTCATCAACAGTTCTCTGCAGAACACTAGAGGCTTGAGAAAATGCTGTCTCTTCTGTTTTCAGTATATGAATTGTACTAAGAACATGGCAAAAAAAAGCCAACAACAATGATCAAACCCACCACATTCTAATTTTTACAAATCTTCAACAAACCTGTTGCTTCAATGAATCTTCAGTAGGGAGTCACTGACAGTTCCATTTTTCCATCTACGTGCTCATCTTGTGTCTCTTAATCTAAATAATTGCAGATTCACTCCAAGCAAGCATAGTGTGTGCCAGGCTGTGAAAAAAATGTAAACAAACTGTTGAGCATAAAAAATCCTGATGCTGTCCAATTTAATTTGCAGGCCTCTACTAAAACCAAATTCAATGGATAAGGGGTGGGTGTATGTGTCTCTATATAGCTGTGGGAGTGATCTTGCAGCTTTTTTTTTTTTTGCTGTATTCTATTTACATGATGTGCCATAACAGTAGCCCAGTCTTAACATCGGCAAGTCTGCAATCTCTGATACTTGTAAGAACTGCTTAATCTTCTGATACTTGGCGTCACCATCTCCTCGCTCAGAGCAATTAAAAAATTCTAGAAATCACTCCCTTATGTCCAGATTTTTAAACAGAAGCTTGTTTGAAACTGCCTGTCCATCAATAAGAATAAAATACTAATTTCTCCTGATTGTTCTAAACAATATTCACTTGTACAAAATCAGCAGCAGTTTGTTAAAAGCTCAGTTTGAGTTGCGGGGCTTATGAAATGGAAAGAACCCCTCATTTTTCATGTAAATGCTTCATCATACTTCAAAAACAAAATGCAGAATCCCAGAAAGTTTCCATGGTTTGCTGATTCTTCTCTCTCATCGATGTCCTCACAATGCACTTCCTTGTTTATCTAGGTAAAGCAGTACAGTGATGAATTTTGCTGCATGCTTTCTGCTTTTATGCACTGCCATCTTGAAAGAATTTGACAACTGCGTTGCTATAGAGCCCACATCTCTTGTTTGAAAATAAAAGCCATCTCTCAGATCACTGCTGCTTATGATTTCCAGAATCTACATATTTCTGAAGCTTATTCCTTACGTTTTTTTCCAGTTAATTGCTCATTTGTTGGGGTGAGAGTCTTTCAAACCCCTGGAATTAGAAAAATGTCTGCAAAAAAAAAAAAAAGCAGAAAACTGCATCTGACTGCTTACTGTAACTCTAAAAATGAAAATGTCTTTTAATAGTCTGACGTAAGTGAATAATTTTACTTACCAAGAATAGATTTTGGATGCTCTGCTAAATGAGGCTGTGGTAGCCCTGTTGCAGTGGTACCAGGGTGCAAAGCCGGAGTGGGGATGAGGCTGCTGTCAGTTGAAAGTGCAGCATTAGGATAATTTAACAAGCAGTCTTCCCACTGATCAGGGGGGACCAGTATGCTAGAGCAGCAGCAGCAGGCAGCCAAGGAAATCTCTGAATCTTACTCAGCAACACTTGGTATTTCCTCGCCTGAAATATATTCCTTCAATTTCTATATTTATTCATGATTTACTTAAGGCTCTTACAAGCAGTTGTTTGTTTTTTTTTAACTGGACTTTATATAGAGTTCTCTGTGACTGCAGCTGTAAGTTGAGAACATCATGCATAGTTTGGTGCAAGGATCACAGACAGCAGAGGAATAGGGTGAATGTTAGGATACAATGCTTATTGTCAGAAAGTGAGATAATAGATGAGGAAGATTGCTACTATAATCAATCCTTTTTTTCTGGTGTTTGGGGAGGAAAGTGTCTCCCGAGTCCTGTCTCTCTTGTCTATAGCTTAAAAGTTTCAGGTGCTGAGGGGGGCTGTGTCTAAACTGTCTATAGCCTTCCACGGGGTCATCACTCGGCACATCTCTAACCTTCAGCCAGACGTGACTTAAAAGGATGAGCTCAGGCGGGCTTCTCTGCTCAAATCCTAAGCGATGGCTGGCTGGTAGTTCAACTCAAGTTGTGACCCAGGAAACTGTAGCGCCTGCACTTCCTTCGCCTTTCCGTAGTGAAGTTTACTTGTCCCAGTGAAGTGATTGCGGTTGTGGCTCACACCTTGTGCTAGGAGTCTTACCAGGCTGCTGCAGCTGAGCTGAGAAGGGGGCAGTCAGAGTAGGCAGGCCTGGCTGGCTGGCTTTGAGTTTTGAATCAAGGCTGTATCTATATCAGGGATGGGCAAATTGTTTTGGCTCAAGGACTAGAATGGGGGCCAGATCTGTGTGGAGTGAATGATGGTTTTGTAGGACTCTCCCCAAGAAGTCTGAGGGAGGAGTGGGGGAAGAGGGTCAATGGTGAGAGAGGGAGCCTAACCAACACTTTTCACTTCTGGCCTGACACCTCCTGTTGTCATCGCCATGGGTCAGGACCCAGTTTGTACCACAAGCTGGATTATAAGGATGGCTCTGGCTCATGGGCCATCGTTTGTCCCCCTCTGGTTTATATCATCATCTATAATAGTGCAAGTTGTCTTCTTTGTATAGTATCTGTGAGTGTATAGCTTACAACTACTTACTTGTCAGCACCAGCTGTACCAGTGTCTGCCAGACAGTAGCCATAGAGCCAAAACAGGACAATTGTCTTTTCTTTTCTAATAGTAGTTTTCTTCTGTATTCTTTCAATCTTCAGTTCACACATACTTAGGGCTTGATTTAGTAAGATTTTATCCTATTTGGTCTCTATACGGGGGAAAAAAAGCTTAGAAAATCAGAATCCTAGTCTCCAGTTCTCTTACCATATTCCGGACATAAGAACCCTGTGATTATTTCTAAAATTTGCAGGCTGGTGCTGTGGTGATCTTGCAGTGCATGTGATAAACTTGAGTTTTGCAGTCAGCCAGCAAATTGTAAAAATACCCACCCCTGACCCCTTGCCATGATGATGTGAAACCATTACCACTGTGAGGAGCAAGTTATGTGAGCCCAGTTCTGCTTAGTGAGTACTGTCCGTGATTTGTGCCAGCACGGCACACTGTGCTGTGAAACCGATTGCTCAAAAGACAAACTGAGGGCACACTTGCTTCTGGGTCCAGTCTCTTGACCACCAGCTCCTGTCTCTGGCCTCCAGTGACCAGCAGCACTGCCTTACTAATGAGCCCGAATGGAGTGTCTGACCACCTGTGCTGGTCTATGCCCCATAAAAAAAAAAAAAGAGCCGTACCCTCTTTTGTTTGGCAGCTGGCAGAGCCAAGGGAGGGACTCCGTGAGCTTCAGGGTGACAGCCAATCCAAGTTTTATACCCTCTACCTATGTTTCAGGCATAGGACCTTCATAAATCCACATCTCACTCTTCTTCAGTCGCAGCCCACATCCAAAACCAATTTTCAGGACAGAATCGTCTCTACTTGGGGATTCTGATCTCTGCAGTTTTCCCAGTTCTGGCCAAATATGTATCTGTCAGATGGGAAACAATTAACCTGACAGTTAATTTTGCAGTGAGATCAGTTGCGATCAACTCACAGGAATGCAGGACCAAAATGGTTTGTCTTATGGTGAAGGGTCACTTAGAGCAGGCCTTCATGGGTCCACCTCACTTTCTAATAGACTCTGGTCCTGGCAAGAATCTTAACTGGGTTATCAAAACCAGGTCCTCTCTGCATCGGATTGTGCAGCATTAGCACTGGACCAGTCCATCGTTTTGAATGCTAAACCATTTGCTCTTAGCTTTTCGGTCATCTTTTTCAAAAACCATAATGGTTTTTTTTCCTTCCTACTTTTAAATTACTTTCCTAACAAGGAGTGTTGATGTTAGTTCAGCACACTCTTTTTCTATTTCACTCTGATTTTCCCAATCTGCCACCTCCTCCCCCTCCCCCCCCCCCCCCCAGCACAATCAATACTTCTGAATTCCAGGACACTGACCTTTGTGTCACTCAGTGGCAGTCAGGACTGAGTTTTTGGTGGGGCTCAAAGTTAACATGGAGGAGGGGCACCTGCACTTGGCAGAGTAGAAATGAGAGGAGGGGAGAGATTTGCATTTTCATATATCCACTCTCTCCCATTCTCCCTCCCTTCCCCAGGTCCAACCCCAGTAATCTCCCCCCTTTCTGAGACTGATTCCTCTATCCCCTTTGTCCCATGTCTGTGAACACACACTATCTTTGGGCAGCATGATGAATGACACTGTTACACTTACCGGCCGTGGCCGCCCCCACCGGCTCTCCAGTGTGCCGGTTCACTCCCGACCCTGACCACACTCCCGACCCTGACCGCCCCCGCTGGGCTCTCCATTCCGCCGGGGCTGTCTCGGGCCTTCCTGCCACATCTCGCTGCCAACTCCGCCTCTCCTTGGTTCCCTCCTAGCGCGCGTGCCACCTGGGGGGCCTTAAAGGGCCCGTGGCGGGAAATCACTTGCAACTCCTCCTACTCACGTCAGAGCCTGCTGGCATTTAAACCCAGCTTCCTCCTGCAGCAGACGACTTAGCTACAGGTCTGCTTCGTTGGTGTTCTGCGTTGGGTTCCTACAGCAGTGTGTTCCAGTTCCTGTTCTGCTTCTTGCTCTGTTCCTGTTCCAGCCTTCCTGGTCCAGATCCTACCTGCTCGTCCCTTTTCCATCCTTCTCCCTTCGGACTGATCTTCTGGTTTCCTGACCTCGGACCAGCTATCGTACCTTCTTCTGGCTTCCTGACCTCGGACCACTTGCATCATCTCCTCTTCATCTGCCATCTTCCCAGGGGCCCACCTAAGTCCAGCTGGTCCCGGCACCCAAAGGCTCAACCCATGGGGAGCGGGATTGGTATTGGTGAAGCTCCAGCTGGCCCCTTTCTTCCATCAACCTCGCCTCCTGTCATTGGGAAACTGCGGCGGGCCTTCCTCCCAGGTAGTACCAATCCCAACACAGGCCAAGGGTCCACATTCCCACAGAGGTCATAACAGATAGCCAAGTCCATGAACCCGGTGGTGGTCTCCGCTTTGCAGGCTATTCCTGGCCTGGCTCAAAAATTACACGAGCAGAAGGCCTTGGAGACACTGGCCGCGGTGGTAGAATGCCTCAATGCACACCTGGACTCCTTGCTCTCCACCGCCTCTACCCCTGCCTTGGCGCCCGGGCCCTCCACTCCACTACCACCGTCCTGTCCGGTCCTTCCACTTCCAGCACCGCCGCGCTTCTCTGGTGATCCAACTATTTGTCGCAGCTTTTTAAACCAGTGCAATATGCACTTTTGCCTGCAAGTCACACTTTTTCCAGACGACATCACCAAGACCACCTACGTCCTCTCCCTTTTGGATGGTAAGGCTCTCGCCTGGGCCTCTTCTCTCTGGGAGCATATGAATCCAATTCTAAGCGATTTGTCCTGATTTTGTAACCTCTTTTACACTGTCTTTGATGATCCAGGAAGACAGGCAACCTCCTGTTCTTCTCTGCTCCATCTTCACCAGTGCTCCCGTCCTTTGGCCAACTACGTCATCGAATTTCAGATTTTGGCCATGGAGCTCCATTGGGGTGAGGATTGTCTACGCTCCATCTTTCTTGATGGATTAGCTCCCCATCTGAAAGACGAGCTGGTGGCCCGGGAACTACCTGCCACCCTTGAGGCTCTCATCGACCTGACCGGATGCATCGACCGCCGACTGCAGGAATGCTCCCGAGAACTACACCCTGCGAAAAGGTCTCCTTCCACTTCCCAGTGCTCCTTATGCTCACCTTCTCCTGGATCAAGTCCGTCTTAATCCAAGACACCTCTGGAGGAACTCATGCAGTTGGCACGAGGCACGTTGTCCCCCGAGGAGCGTCTTCAGCGTCGACGTTCAGGTCTTTGTCTCTAATGTGGAGAGGGCAGACATGTCCTAGCTCAAGGTCCTGTGCACCCAGTAAACTCCCGGGACTAGGGTGCACTGGGGAATTGCCCCTATGTCTGACACTTCCCCCACTCACTCTACTGGTGATGATTCAGACAACTGACGAGTACTTCCACACTTTGGCCCTGGTTGACTTTGGTGCCGGGGGCAACTTCATCATGAAAGCCTTGGTGGACCATCTCTGGATACTGTTCTGTACTTTTCCGGTTCTTCTGATTATATCCTCCATCCGTGGAGAGCCTCTTCCAGGTCGCATCACCCATACCTCCAGTCCCAGCTTCGTACGGGTGCTCTTCATGAGGAAACCCTGTCCTTCCACATTATTGAGAAGGCAATCCACCCTTTAATTCTGGGTCTTCCCTGGCTCCAACGACACTCTCCCCAGTTTGACTGGTCTTTGCTGCAACTTTCCCACTGGGGTCCTTCCTGCCATGATTCCTGTCTGAAGGCTGCACCCCAGCGAGCCAGCCAAGCCACCATGCTCCTTCCTCCAGGCCTTCCTCCGCAATATTCGTCCTACGTGGATGTTTTCTCCAGGGAGGGTGCAGATATGTTGCCACCACACCATCAATATGAGTGTGCCATTAATCTGTTGCCTGGTACGGAACCACCAGGGGTCGGGGTTTACTCCTTGTCCTTATCTGAGACCAAAGCCATGTCAGAGTATGTGAGGGTGAACCTGTCCAAAGGCTTTATCAGGCCTTCAAAGTCCCCCGCCGGAGCAGGATTCTTCTTTGTGGCTAAAAAGGATGGGACACTATGGCCATGTATAGACTACCGCGGTCTAAATACCATTACCCAAAGGGACCACAACCCGCTGCCCTTCATCGTGGAGCTCTTTGACCACCTGCAAGGAGCTCGTATCTTCTCCAAGTTGGACCTCCGAGGGGCATATAATTTGATCCGTATCAAGGAGGGCGACAAATGGAAGACGGCCTTTAATACCAGAGACGGCCATTACGAATACTTGGTTATGCCCTTTGGCCTCTGTAATGCACCCGCCATCTTTCAGAACATGATGAACGAGGTGTTCTGGGTCATGCTGTATGACTGTGTGGTCATCTATCTCGACGACATCTTGATTTTCTCTCGTGATCTCCAGACTCATCGCCGGGATGTCCTTCGTATCCTCCAATACCTCCGAGACCACCACTTGTTCGCCAAGTTGTAGAAGTGTTCCTTTGAGAGAGAGAGCTTACCTTTCCTGGGCTATATTGTTTCCAGACATGGGTTCCTAATGGACCCAGAGAAGCTTTCCACTATTCTGAAATGGCCCCAACCGCTCGGTCTCAAAGCCTTACAAAGATTCCTTGGTTTCGCCAATTATTAACGAAGCTTCATCCACAACTACTCGTCCTTGACTGCGCCACTGACTGCCTTGACTCGCAAAGGAGCCAACCCCAGACAATGGCCGGCCGCAGCCCAGACAGCCTTTCGCTGCTTGAAAGCTGCCTTCCTCATCGAACCCTGTTTTCGGCACCCGGATCCCCAAAAGCCTTTCATTGTGGAGGTGGATGCCTCCTCTGAGGGGGTAAGGGCTGTCTTAAGCCAGCATTCCTCCACAGGGACTCTGCATCCTTGCTCGTTCTTTTCAAGATGATTCCTTCCCACGGAGAAGAATTACAGTATTGGGGATAAGGAGTTATTAGCCATTAAGCTCGCCTTCGAGGAGTGAGCGCAACATTGTATCACTGTATCCTCCGACCACAAAAATCTGGAGTACCTGCACAGTGCCCAACTCCTAAATCTCTGACAGGGCCGATGGGCTCTTTTCTTCACCCATTTCAATTTTATATTATGATACCGACCTGCAACCAAAAATATCAAGGCAGATGCCCTTTCCCGCTCCTTTATTCCGGGTGACACGCCTGAACCATCGACTCATATTATCGACCCTGCGTGGCTGCAGCTCCTCGCCACCATAACGGTTCCAGTTGGGAAGACCGTTGTACCCCGCAGACTCTGCGAGAAAGTCCTTCAATGGGCCCATGATGCTTGAACTGCGGGACATCCTGGGCGAGCCCACACCCTAGCCTCCATCCAATGCTTTTATTGGTGGCCCTCCTTGAGAAGGGACGTTCGGAATTACGTGGACGCCTGTCACATATGCACCCAGCAGAAAACGCCACCTGGCGGCCCATGGGGCTTGCTGCAGCCTCTACTGGCTCCCAAGGAACCCTGGACCCATATCTCCACAGATTTTATCATGGACCTGCCTCTCTCCGAAGGCAAGAATACCATTTGGATAGTTGTGGACCGCTTCTCCAAAATCGCCCACTTTGTTCCCCTGCCCGGCCTAACGTCTGCTCCGCAACTTGCACAGCTGTTTGTCCAGAACATCTTCCGGCTCCATGGCCTCCCCAAGCATCTAGTCTCTGATCGAGGTACCCAATTTATGGCCAAATTTTGGAGAGCTCTTTGCAAAAAGTTCAGTATTTCATTGGACTTTACCACTGCCTACTATCCACAAGCAAATGGCCAATCGGAGAGAATTAACCATATCTTGAAACAGTTCCTCAGAGCTTTTATCAACCTTCAACAGGATGATTGGGCCCCACTTGTACCATGGGCTGAATTTACCCTCAACTCCCACGTCTCGGCCAGCACCAAATCCTCTCCCTTCCAAATAGTCTATGGAAGGCAACTGCTTCCTCCGCTACTGTTACTCCTGACAGTTCCTTCCCCCACAGCACAGTTAACAGCGCAGGAGATGCATCACCTGTGGGAACGCACACAACGCCTGATACTAGAGGCAGGTAACCTTGCCAAATGGAATGCAGACGCCCACTGGAGACCTGCCCCTCAACTCCGACCTGGCGATACTGTATGGCTCAGTATGCGCTTCATTCGACTGAAGCTTCCGTCCATGTGCCTGGCCCCCGCTACATAGAGCCCTTTTGAGTGCTCCAACGGCTAGGTCCAGTCACATACCAACTCGGACTACCATCAGCCTTGAAAATTCATAACTCCTTTCACGTCTTACTCTTGTAGCCCTTTGTGCTATCTTGGCCAACTAAGAGACCTCCTGAACCACAGCTGATAGCATCAGCAGACGACGCCACGTACCAAGCGTGGGAGGTGCTGGACATAAGAAAGAGGGGCTGAAGATGGGAGTACCTTCTCGTCTGTGAAGGCTTTGGTCCGGAATTCTTGGGAACCGGTCACCAACATCCTGGACAAGACTCTTACAGCAATTTCATGCCTCTCACCCCAACAAGCCCAAGCCCCCGGGAGGGGGGCGTAGAAAGGGGGGTACTTTTATGCTTACCGGCCATGGCCGCCCCCGCCAGCTCTCCAGTGTGCCGGTTCACTCCCGGCCCTGACAGCACCTCCCGGGCTCCCTGACGCAGCTACTGGGCTCTCCATTCTGCTAGGGCTGTCTCGGGCTTTCCTGCCGCGTCTCGTTGCCAACTCAGCCTCTCCTTGGCTTCCTCCTAGCACGCACACCACCTGAGGGGCCTTAAAGGGCCTGCGGCGGGAAATCACTTGCTGCTCCTCCTATTCACGTCTGAGCCTACTGACATTTAAACCCAGCTTCCTCCTGCAGCAGACGACTTGGCTACAGGTCTGCTTCCTTGGTGTTCTGCATTGGGTTCCTACAACAGCGTGTTACAGTTCCTGTTCTGCTCCTTGCTCCATTCCTGTTCCAGCCTTCCTGTTCCGGGCCTGCCTGCTCATCCCTCTTCTGTCCTTCTCCCTTCGGACTGATCTTCTGGCTTCCTGACCTCGGACCAGCTATTGTACCTTCCCTCTGGCTTCCTGACCTCTGACCTGCTATCATACCGTCTTCTGGCTTCCTGACCTCGGACCAGCTATCGTACCTTCTTCTGGCTTCCTGACCTTGGATTGCTTGCATCATCTCCTCTTCACCTGCCATCTTCCCAGGGGCCTACCTAAGTCCAGCCGGTCCCGGCACCCAAAGGCTCAACCCGCGGGGAACGAGATTGGTATTGGTGAAGCTCCAGCTGGCCCCTGCTTCCATCAACCTCGCCTCCTGTCGTTGGGAACCTGCGGTGGGGCCTTCCTCCCAGGTAGTACCAATCCCAACACAGGCCAAAGGTCCACATTCCCATAGAGGTCATAACAGACACCAATGCCAGTGACTGGGCTGCTGATGCTGATGAGCCTAAGCACATTAACCATCTCTTCAGCTTCAGCCTGCACAGAGCCTGATTTAAAACTTGCTTGCCCTATAAGAGTGCTAGCTTTATTTCCTCCAGCCCCCATGATCCAAGAGGAAGAGGCATGATAAGTGGACAGGAAAGTAGTACTGCCATATTTTAAATGGTTTATTGCCCAAAGTAAGACACTTTGTAGCCCAAAACTAGCCCAAGTAACAAGGAGGAAAGGAGGTCCTGAGCCCAAAATCTTCAAAAGAGGAAATAAAGTTTAATATAAATGTTATTTTCAATAATTATTCTCTTTCTGATGTAGTAGAACATATAAACTTGTAGTGTATCAATAGTATCGCAACAGGTGGATATACAAAACTGCATCATGCAAAACTGAAAATAAATTAAAACTTTGTAAATAAAAAATCCTTAGTGATCACAAAAAACTTTGTACATTAGGAGAGCAATTTTCAAAAGCCATTTTCATGCAAAAAAAAAACAAACAAACAAAAAACAAACTTTGCCAGCACCTCACAAGGAGGTATAAATGATGCTGAGGTCAAGCCTTTTCTGTGTAGTCTGTTACAAGTGCTGTTTTTCAGAAGTGTCATCTGAGAGAACAGCCTTTCATCTTGGGCATTTGACAATGGAAACGATAGCAATCTGATCGCACCTAGCATCATCTTTCATAAGCAATAATTGCCAGAAGCATCCTTGTAGATGTACATGACCAACCAAAATCTTTCCATGTTTTCTTCTTGGTTTTTTTTATAATTTTGATTTTATTGGAAAATTTGTGTTAAACAAACAGTCTTCAAATAATTTGATTCAAGTATAAAAATAGGTTGATACTCTCCCTCCCTCCCTGCTCCTCAATGCTCCAGCAAATGCGTGCTTTTATCTTTGTCCCAGGCTTCAAAGATGCTCCAATTCTTCTCACATGTAGCTATAGTATCTTGGTGGAAAGCTGTCAGGTGCTCCATCTGGCAGCTGTGTTAAAGTCGTTGATTATCAGATAACTTGCTGGGTGGATTCCTTGTTTTCCTGTGAGCAGCTGTTTTGCATCATGCAAGTAAACTCCTGGAGGAATTCTGCACAAAAAATTTAAAATTCTGCGCACAAATACTTAAAATTCTGCATACTTCATATTGGTCAAAATAACACAATATACATGACAGTCTTTAAGTAATTACATTTTAAATTAATACAGAAAAAAGTTATTACTTAAAGATGAAGATTTTAAATATTTTGAGCACAATTTCCTTAGAAATTCACTGTAAAAGTGTCCCTTCCACTCACTCTCCCTACTCCCCTGGCCACTTTGCTCCCTCAGGCCCCAGAATTGTACACAGTATTCAAGGTGCGGTCTCACCATGGAGCGATACAGAGGCATTATGACATTTTCTGTTTTATTCACCATTCCCTTTCTAATAATTCCCAACATTCTGTTTGCTTTTTTGACTGCCGCAGCACACTGAGCCGACGATTTCAATGTGTTATCCACTATGACGCTTAGATCTCTTTCTTGGGTGGTAGCTCCTAATATGGAACCTAACATTGTGTCACTATAGCATGGGTTATTTTTCCCTACATGCATCACCTTGCACTTATCCACATTAAATTTCATCTGCCATTTGGATGCCCAATTTTCCAGTCTCACAAGGTCTTCCTGCAATTTATCACAATCTGCTTGTGATTTAACTACTCTGAACAATTTTGTGTCATCTGCAAATTTGATTACCTCACTCGTCGTATTCCTTTCCAGATCATTTATAAATATATTGAAAAGTAAGGGTCCCAGTACAGATCCCTGAGGCACTCCAATGCCCACTCCCCTCCACTGAGAAAATTGTCCATTTAATCCTACTCTCTGTTTCATGTCTTTTAGCCAGGTTGTAATCCACGAAAGGACATTGCCACCTATCCCATGACTTTTTATTTTTCCTAGAAGCCTCTCATGAGGAACTTTGTCAAATGCCTTCTGAAAATCCAAGTACACAACATCTACCGATTCACCTTTATCTACATGTTTATTAAGTCCTTCAAAAAAGTGAAGCAGATTTGAGAGGCAAGACTTGCCTTGGGTAAAGCCATGCTGACTTTGTTCCAATAAACCATGTCTTTCTATATGTTCTGTGATTTTGATATTTAGAACACTTTCCACTATTTTTCCTGGCACTGAAGTCAGGCTAACTGGTCTGTAGTTTCCCAGATCGCAGCTGGAGCCCTTTTTAAATATTGGGGTTACATTAGCCACCCTCCAGTCTTCAGGTCATTGGATGATTTTAATGATAAGTTACAAATTTTTACTAATAGGTCTGAAATTTCATTTTTTAGTTCCTTCAGAACCCTGGGGTGTATACCATCCGATCCAGGTGATTTACAACTCTTCAGTTTGTCAGTCAGGCCTACCACATCTTCTAGGTTCACCGTGATTTGGTTCAATCCAACTGAATCATTACCCATGAAAATGTTCTCCGGAACAGGGATCTCCCCAACATCCTCTTCAGTAAACACTCTAACTTCTGTTTATTAGCTGCCTTACTATTAAAAGCACAACACACAAACACACTAAATAATATACCCCAATAGTTTACTTCTCCCCAATACTTTTTTTCTGGCCCCCCCCCCACCTTCCCCTATCTAACCCACCCCTATCCCAAACTAAATCCCCCCCTTACCTTTGCTCTAAAAGTTACGCCAGCCCAAGGCAGGCGTAACTTGCGTGCGCTGACTGGCTGCCAGCGCATTCAACCCGGCCCCTGGACCGCCGCCATGCCCCGAGCCACGCCCCCGGACTGCCCCTTTTTGCGAGCCCCAGGACATACGCGCGCAGGAGCAGATTTTCTCGGGTTACGCGTGTAGCCTTTGAAAATCTGCCCCTTAGTGTAGCTGGGTTCAAAAAAGGTTTGGATAATTTGGAGGAGAAGTCCATTAACTGCTATTAATCAAGTTGACTTAGGGAATAGCCTCTACTATTACTGGCATCAGTAGCATGGGATCTTCTTAGTGTTTGGGTACTTGCCAGGTTCTTGTGGCCTGGATTGGCCACTGTTGGAAACAGGATACTGAGCTTGATGGACCCTTGGTCTGACCCAGCATGGCAATTTCTTATGTTCTTAGACTGACCTCATCTTCTGATATATGCTATTTCCTATTGGTCAAGCGCTATGCTAGGGAGTTGTACATTGCTGTAATTTCCAAGAAAACAAAGAGGTAGGCAATCTATGATAGCCGTCAGGAAAACAAAACAGAATAGATGCCTCAGTCTTTTTTCAATATTTATTAAAACAGAGATGTGTTAAGAACGATTTACACCACATGTATAACATTAGGGGCGGATTTTCAGAGCCCTGCTCGCGTAAATCCGCCCAAAACCGGGCGGATTTACGCGAGCAGGGCCCTGCGCGCCGGGAAGCCTATTTTACATAGGCCTCCCGGCGCGCGCAGAGCCCCGAGACTCGCGTAAGTCCCGGGGTTCTCGGAGGGGGGCATGTCGGGGGCGTGTCGGGGGGCGGGCCCGGTCGTCGCAGCGTTTCGGGGGCGTGTCGGCAGCGTTTTGGGGGCAGGTACGGGGGCGTGGCTACGGCCCGGGGGCGTGGCCGCACCCTCCGTACCCGCCCCCAGGTCGCGGCCCGGCGCGCAGGAGGCCCTCTGGGAGGCGTAAATCCCCGACAAAGGTAAGGGGGGGGGTTTAGACAGGGCCGGGCGGGTGGGTTAGGTAGGGGAAGGGAGGGGAAGGTGAGGGGAGGGCAAAGGAAAGTTCCCTCCGAGGCTGCTCCGATTTCGGAGCGGCCTTGGAGGGAACGGGGTAGGCTGCGCGGCTCGGCGCGCGCCGGCTATACAAAATTCATAGCCTTGCGCGCGCCGATCCAGGATTTTAGTGGATACGCGCGGCTCCGCGCGTATCTACTAAAATCCAGCGTACTTTTGTTTGCGCCTGGAGCGCAAACAAAAGTAGGCTATTCGCGCGCCTTTTAAAATCCGCCCCTTAATGTATTAAACGTATTTCAAGATATGCACTGTAAATAATCATATATATTTCTTTTAGTTGGTTATACAATTGTTGCATGTTGGATGAAACTAATTTTGCAGAGTTTCATCTTGGAATTTAAAGTGTTCAAGGTAAAAACGTTCATTTATGTTTTTCATGTTTGTAAGGAAAATAAGGATTATTTATTTTAATTAACAACAAGTATTTTACAATTTTAAAAATTGTTTTTGCATTAAAGGTTGTTGTCACCATATGAATATTTTTAGTATTTTTGATATCTGAGATCTTAGTGATTATTAAAAAAGATTTTTACTTTTTATAAAAACTTTGTAATATTTATAAGATCTTAATGATATTGTTTATTATTGGTGTTAGTCTGAATATTGATGTAATCCTTATATGACTTTTGTCTGGTTTAATTGTAGCCCCTGAGGCAGCGGCTGACAAGCTGTGAAACTCGGCCTGAGTCGGGAATCCTGTGAAGAAGCTCAAATGAGCAACAGGTTTAGATAAATATCTTATAATAATATTCCAATGTTTATAAACTAAAAAAACTTTTTATTGAAAATGACATGTCCAAAAAATTATATATTAAAATGTGACCAAAAGGTCTATTGAATACTATGTAATAGAATGCAGCTGAAATGTGAATAACTCCTTGAAAAAACATAAAAGAGACAAATGTGTAAAATCTATCGTTGGCATGTCATACCGCATCTCAGCACTAAGATTAATCACTTATGTCAGCATCACAAAAGAATGATAACTCAGTGAGTATCATTAAGAGCAAAAAATGAAAAAATGAAAAAAAGAATGAAAAAAACCAGTGTGTTGAAACCTATCGGTAGCATGTCACGCCACATGTTGACATTAAAATTAATCACTTGTGTCGGCTCAATAAAAGATGTCCAATTATAAAAATAACTCAATAATGAGTTGTCATTTTTAACGATACCGGCATGAGTGATTAATCTTAATACGGTGCGGCATTCTATCGATGGATGTTTTTTTCAATACGTTTTGTTTATAATTGGACATCTTTTATTGAGCCGACACGGAGTGGGTGGTCGATGCCTGGAATGCCCTTCTGGAGGAAGTGGTGAAGACTAAAACTGTGAAGGATTTCAAAGGAGCATGGGATAAACACTGTGGATCCATAAAGGCTAGAGGATGGGAATAAATAAAAAAGCTTGGGAGTAACCTGCACGGAGTGGCAGTTACTACCTTGGAAAGCTTGCTGGGCAGACTACATGGACCATTTTTGTCTTTTTCTGCTGTCATTACTATGTTACTGTCTGACTTCTCTGTGGAAGTGAGAGTGGGTATTCAGGATGCGGTCCAGTTGGGGAAATTGGGTGTCTTATAGTCAGGTTTGTGCATTGATTGGAAGTTGCATTATTGGTGCAAATTAGACACATCTTTTCTCATTCTATGCTATCTCATCCCATATGTGGACTATATATTTGGTATATGTTTTTTTTTTCTTTTTTCTCTGTTTTCTTTTATATGTGCTCAATTTGTGGCAGAGGTGATAAATATATAACAGCGGCACAACTTTATAATGCACGTGATAAGGCCTTTTCGCATGCGATATAATGCAAATTAGGGGAAGGGGAGGAGTCGGCGCAGGGAGGGGCGGAATCGGCAGTGTCTTCGCTGCCGGCGATAATGTTACTAACTTTATCGTCGGCAGTAGCGCGCCAAATAGCACCACCTTTCACGGTGGTGCTATTCAGTATGAAAGCCGGCAGCCGGTGCACCGCCATGGTGCGAAGGCTGCGGGCTTTCGCAGGCCCCCCCCCCCCCCCATTTTCGCAGGATTCATCATTCTGCAAAGGATGATGAATCCAGGCCTATATCTTATTTAAAATATTTTTATTATATGAATACCTGCCTTTATGTGTAGTTTCTGTTCTACCAACTGCCCTGGGAAAGTGAACATCTACATTAGTAATAATTACATTTTGGGGGCTTAATTGTCTGGGATTTTTTCCAGCAGACCACCAGTTGGGTAAGTAGAATGCTTGTTTGTATAGTGTATGTACCAAGAATTTGGTTTACAGGCAAGATGAGACATATATCCAAAAGTCTCTGTAGTGCTTTTGAAATTTTGGTTAGTCTATTAAACTTTTTTTTATTATTATTTAATCATAGGCTTAGACAATGTGAGGTTTATAATCATTAGTCTTTGTAATCAAACCTGGTGATGTTGCATGGCATGGTATTTGTTTGGTTTAAATAAGTATATTGTACCGATGAGCTAGTTAGGATTTGTTTAAATTGCCAGAATCTTTTCCATTGTGTTAACTGCTTAGAAAGACTTACAGATATTCTGACTTGTTTTGGAATTGCACAGTAGAACAGCCCCTTATTAATTACATTACACATATATCCTTGTGATCTAAGCTATACCTTTTCCTATGACATCTTCTCATGCTAGCCTGTCCTAGTGAATATGTGGCTTGCCCATACCAGGACAGACATCTAGCAATTCGTATTTCCTTCTCTTTATTCTCACTAAAACTTCCCTCTGCAAAAAGGTTTTTCTTACTTTCTGCTATCCTTCAAATCTCTGGTCCCTATAAGAGAATTTCTACATCCAAAGTTACACATTTATATAAGAAAAATAAATCATAGGCCTTGTACAGATCTCTCTAAGCAGTTCCAAATAGGAAGTATTTGATTTCAAAGAATTAAAAGAGCTGGGATTCTACTGTAAGAAAAAAAGTTGGTCCATTTTTATAGGAGTCAAATGATTTGTCTCGGAATGTAATACAACAGCAAATGATAGGTACAGTAAATTCAAGAAAACGATTCTTCTGTAATTGTACTCTACTCAGCATAGGGGGATTGTTATGAGCAGAGAGTGTTTTAAATAAATAAAATAAAAAGAATAAGAACTAAATGCCTGTTTATGCAAGGGGTCTGCAGAAGTCTATCTGTGCTTAGAAAGGAGAATGCTGAACTTTCCAGTCAGTCTTTGCAGCTTTCCATTGATTTAGATGAAGCTCAAATCGCCATTAAAATGCAAAGAACCCAAGTGTTACAAGCCACACATTGCTTTTTACGGGTTTGTAAAGATCAGAAGCACTTACAAATCAAGTTAAGCATTTAAAAAGTGAATGGGCCTCCTAGGGACAGTTTCTGTCTCCTCTTCTGCTCCTCCTGCATGCCAAGACTCCCGCTGCCCCCCCCCCCCCCCTTTGAATTAAGGATAAAACAAAAATGTGCATGGCAGGGCTAAGAAGTGGCAAAACTACAGAAGCTGATCAGACAGAAGAAACATCTGGAAGCCCAGTAAAAGAACACAAACCCAGAGTAGCAGGTGAGGATTGATATATTCCTCAGATTCTGAGGGTGAATGCCCTGCACCTGTAAAACTGCTGTTACATGATTGACTGAAACAAAGTGATTTTGAAAGGTTAGCCGAGAAGGCTGGCCCTATGCCTTTTAATTCACTTGAATGGTGTAAATGGGCTACAGATATGCTGAGCCACTGGGAGGTCTAGAAAAGTATAAACAGAAAAATTCAGATTTTGACAAGATTTTGCACCTGGTTCTGAGACCACACTACTATAAATTTCCTTTCACCTCCAAGGAGGCAAAGGGCAGGACATGCTTTCGAATTCCAGACCCCACATCCCTATCCAAGGAGCATGAGTACAGCGGACAATGCACACCAGTCTGCCCTCGCCCCCTAAAGCAGAAGTGAGCCAGCTGATTCTGGTTTGAAGAGGTGGCCTGTTTACCCGCTGAGGAGGGAGAGAGGAGAGTTGCTGCAGAGGGTGATTTTCCAGGGAGAGGAGGGGGCTCAAACGTAAGGGCTTTAGGACCAGGGACAAGGCCCAAGGCCCACTGGGGAATTTATAGGTGCACAGAGCATGGAGGATCAGAATCACCAGGGCAGAGGAAATTTTTATAACATGCACGCGCTGGTGTGCATGTTATAAAATCGGCATATTCATGTGTGTGCCGGGAACCGCACGAGCGGGTCTTAAAATCAACCCCCTAATTGTTTACATAGAGCAGCAAAAAACAATTAGCACCATCCCTGCACCCCTCTCTCCTGCTACCGTCTTGCCCTTCTCTACCTTCACTCCCTACACTCTCCTCGCTGCCCCTCACCCCTAGCACTCCCCCTTTGCCCCTCATACTCACCCCTCTTGCCTTTCTCCCTTCTCCTATGAAGCTAATCTTCAGTCAGGCCAAAAAAAAAAAAAAAAAAAAGAAAAAGCCTCTTCCCTTAATCTTGCATTTTACCTCTGTTTCCCCATCCCATGCAGCAGCTGGGTAAAGTCAGGAGATCAGCAGCTTCAGGTTCAGGGCTCAGATGGTAGAATTCAGCAGAGGTGAAAGCAGAAAGCTCTGCTTTCTTAAAAGCTGAAATGGAGGTGAGCTGAAAGAGCTCTCCCTCTAAGCAGCTGAGTACACCTTCCTCTTCTTTCCATGTTCAGCAGCAACAACCAGTGTTGCCAGATTTTAAACAGGGGTTGTAACCAAAGTAAGACATCATGTAGCCAAATAACCCAGGTAAAGAGGTCCCATGCACAAAACTAGCCCAATCTTCAAAAGACCACATAAAGGCTAAGATACATTGTATTTTCAATAATCATTTTATTCTGATGTATTAAAACAGAAACCGTATTTACAGAATGGCAACAGGTGGACATACAAAACTGCATCAAGCAAAATTCAAAAGAAATTGAAGTTTGTAATAAAAAAACATTCTTGGTGTTCACAAAACTCTTCTCATTCCTACGGTGATCCACATCTTATTATTCTTCTCCCCTTGTCTCCAACACCAATCCCACAGTGCTACTCTGTCTCCCCCCTTTTAGGTAACCGGGAATTTATGTTCAAAACTCATTTAACACCTTCATAATTCAATAGCGTTTCTCCAAAAATGAAGATTAGATTAAAAGAGAGCTTTGCTGTTTGCAAGAGTTTTTAACAGATTTGGCATTTCTTTAATTCAAGAGGATATAAAGTGTTACTATTTCAAATGCTACCTTGGGATTTCCATGTGTAAAATGATGTCTTACACCAATAAGCTGGCTGAATCTCTATACTTGCATATGGAGCATCCTGAGGGTACATCCATTTCTTTTTAACATAAATATACCTGGCAAGGCTTGCAAACACACCTTTGAAGTGCCCCCAAGAATGCCGCTTGTAATGCACCCAAAAGTATAAATGTTATGAAAATATGTATGCATGTAATGCCATCAATCAACACTTTAAGGTACAGACGCATTTTTATCTGCATCACAAGTCAATATTCAGACACCCTGCACACAAGTGTCTGGTGTTTGAAAATTAGCAGGTATTGTGCAAGTTAAAAAGTCTGTGCCCTACTGCAGCAGCCTTGGATCTTGCACTTCAATCCTTAGCTGCCAGGTTTGGTCTTTCATCTGAGTATTCACACTCTCTTCCCCTCATCCCCCATCCCTCTCTCTACTTCCCATTTTTTCACCCCACATTCCCATCACTCTATCCCCAGCCTCTCCCCATTTCCCACCCTTTCTCTTTTGCGTCACTCATTTCTTTCTTCTCCTCCTGGTCCCACCCTCTACAGAATACCAGCTTTCTCCCCAACCAACCCCTCTGTCTTTGCCCCTTCACGTTGTACAACATCCTTTTTTTTCTCCCCAACCCTCTTGCCTCCCACCTATCGAATAATGTTATTCTCCCATTCCCCCAGAATGCTAAACTTCAGGTACTACCATTCAAAAAAAAAAATAAATAAAACAAACCCTCTGTTCCCCTAGTCTTGCCTTTTACCTCCTGTGGTGGTGAAGACTCTGCTTCTGGTTTCCAAGCAGCGGCCGGGTGATGACGATTCAGCAAGGTGAAGAGAGGAGGTTAGCTTCGAGTTCAGGACCAAGATGGAGGCCGAGTCCAGTGGTGGTAATGACAACTTCAGCAGGCTCGGACATGTGGGCAGACAGGTTGGGCTGTGCAGGCAAGCTGCTGTTTTCTTACAAGCGCCATTAATCAGGCAGTGAGCAGATTCAGATAATGGAGAAATTACTTACCTGATAATTTCATTTTCCTTTGTGTAGACAGATGGACTCAGGACCAGTGGGTATTGTGCTCTTCTGCTAGCAGATGGGAGACGGAGTCAGATTTCAAAGCTGACATCACACTAGATATACCCCTGCAGTAACCTCAGCTCTTCAGTATTCTCTTCGAAAAGCCATTGTGGATATATCTTTGCTTAAATAACTTGATTAAACTTAATTAAAACTTGAACTGGTTCAACTAATTTCGAAACTGGAGACTGCCAGTGCACTCAACCAATTAACGCCAACACCGGACAAATTGTGGGTGTGTTGAACTAGGGGTAGGCTGTGGCTTACCCATATTTGCTTAGTCTCGAGGTTTGCTATCTGAGGTTCTCCTTTTCTGGGGCAGCCATGGGCAGGATGCTGAGTCCATCTGTCTACACTAAAGAAAACAACATTATCAGGTAAGTAATTTCTCAATTTCCTAGCGTGTAGCCAGATGGACTCAGGACCAGTGGGATGTACAAAAGCTACTCCCGGACAGAGCGGGAGGCTGCCCGTGGCCCACTTAGTACTGCCCTTGCGAAGGCTGCGTCTTCTCGGGCTTAAACATCCAGGTGGTAGAACCTGGAGAAGGTGTGTATGGAAGACCACGTTGCTGCCCGACAGATCTTGGCGGGCATCAGCAGCTTGGTTTCTGCCCAAGAAACTACCTGTGCCCTCGTAGAAAAAGCCTTAACCTTTAGTGGTAAGGGCTTCCCTGCCTCTATGTAGGCTGCGTTGATTACTTCCTTGATCCAGCAGGCTATGGTCGCCCGCGAGGCTGCTTCTCCTTGTTTCTTCCCATTGTGAAGAACAAGTGATCCATTTTGCGCACCGGTTCCGATCTTTCCAGGTACCGCACTAGGAGTCTGCCGACATTTAGATGGCGAAGAAGGCATGAGTCTTCCGAATCCTTATGTTCATCCGGAGATAGTAGTGAGATGGTCTGGTTCAAGTGAAACTCGGAAACCACTTTCGGCAGGAAGGAGGGGACAGTGCGCAGCTGTATGGTTCCTGGCGTGAACCTAAGGAATGGTTCCCAAAGGATAGTGCCCTTAGTTCAGAGATGCGACGAGCTGAACATATTGCCATCAGGAATATCATCTTCAATATTAAGAGGTGTAGTGAGACCATGTGTTGGTCTGAAGGAAGCCCCAGCTAGGAAGTCTAGTACTAGATTGAGATTCCATAGAGGCACCGGCCACTTTAGGGGTGGTCGGAGTTGTTTAACCCCTTTCAGGAAGCGGGCCAAATCCGGATGGGTTGATAGCCGGATACTGTCCACTTCGGCTCTGAAGCAGGATAGTGCGGTAATTAGACCTTGAGGGAGTTGATTGACAACCCCTTCTTCATGCCTTCCTGTAGGAACTCCAGAATCATGGGAATCTTGGCTGTCCACGGGAGTATCCCACTGTTCTCGCACCAGGCTTCGAATACTCTCCAGATCCGTATGTAAGACAGGGATGTGGAGAACTTGCGTGCTCAAAGCAGGGTGTCAGTCACGGCCTTTGAGTAACCACGCTTCTTCAGGTGAGTCCTCTCAAGGGCCAGACCGTAAGAGAGAATCGAGACGGATCTTCGTGGAGAATCGGGCCCTGCCGGAGAAGGTCCCTGTGTGGAGGTAGGCATAGAGGGTTCCTCGCAAGGAGTCTTTGCATGTCTGCATACCATGGTCATCTTGGCCAATCCGGGGCCACTAGTAGAACTAATCCCCTGTGATGTTCTATCTTGCAGATGACCTTGCCCCAGTAGTGGCCATGGGGGGAAGGCATACAGTAAGTCTTCCTCTGGCCAAATCTGGACGAGGGCGTCGATCCCTTGGGAATGTGGCTCTCGTCTGCGGCTGAAGAACCTGTGAACTTGGGCACTGAGACAGGTGGTCAGTAGATCCATGGTTGGGAGGCCCCAGCGATTTACTATCAGTTGAAAAGCTGTGGTCGACAGCGTCCATTCTCCCGGGTCCAGGCTCTCTCTGCTGAGGAAGTCTGCTGAGACGTTTTCTTTTCCTACGATGTGGGAGGCCGAGATCCCTTGAAGGTTTATCTCTGCCCATGCCATGAGAAGATCTATCTCCAGAGACACCTGCTGGCTCCTGGTTCCTCCCTGGCGGTTGATGTAAACAACCGTTGTCGCGTTGTCCAACGTTACTCGAATCGCTTTGCCTCACATTCTGTGGCTGAATCACAGGCTCGCTAGTCTGACTGATCGAGCTTCCAGGCGCCTCTTCCTTGTTCCATTGTCTCTGGGTCGTCAGTTCCTGACAGTGGGGTCCCCACCCTCGCAGGCTCACATCCGTGGTGAGCAAGGTCCAGTTCGGTGGGAACAGAATTACTTCTCTGCTTAGGTGGTCTTCCTGTAGCCACCACTGGAGCTGAGAACGTACCTCTGCTGGTAGTTGGAGGCGAATTGAAAAGTCCTGGGACAGTGGGTTCCATCGTGACTGTAAGGAGTGCTGGAGCGGTCGCATATGGGCCCTCGCCCACAGGATGACCTCCAGGGTTGATGCCATGAGGCCGAGAACTTGAAGATAGTCCCAAACCTTGGGGTGTGCATTGGTCATCAATCGTCGTAATTGTTCCATCAGTTTCCTTCTCCTCGGAGGAAGGAGGAAGACCTTGTTCTGTTTGGTGTCGAAACGGGCCCCCAGGTACTCTAGAGATTGAGAGGGCTGCAGACTGCTCTTGCCCGTGTTCATGACCCAACCGAGTTCCTGCAGTAGGCTCTTGACTCTGCTGGTCACGTGCCGGCTCTCTTCCGAAGACTTTGCACTGATCAGCCAGTCATCCAGGTAAGGGTGTACCAAGATCCCATCCTTCCTCAGTGTTGCCGCCATGACCACCATGATTTTGGTGAACGTTCTGTGGGCAGTTGCTAGGCCGAAGGGTAGCGCTCAGAACTGGTAATGGTGACCCAGTATCGCAAAGCGCAGGAAGCGCTGACGATCCTGATGGACTGGGATGTGAAGGTAGGCTTCGGAGAGGTCCAGGGAGGTTAAGAACTCTCCTGGTTGTACTGCCATTATTACGGAGCGAACAGTTTCCATGCGGAAGTGTAGTACCCGCAGATGACGGTTGACGCTCTTGAGATCCAAGATGGGCCAGAAAGATCCTTCCTTCTTGGAAACGATAAAATAGATGGAATAGCGCCCCATATTTTGTTGGGGCATGGGAACCGGAGTTATAGCCTTCAGAATGAGTAGCCTTGTTAGAGTGGTTTCTACTGCCAGTCTCTTAGTGTGGGAGTGGCAGGGTGACATCATAAATTTGTCTCGAGGGATGCTGTGGAACTCCGGAGAGTAACCTTCTCGAATAATGTTTAGTACCCATTTGTCCAACGTTATCTCGACCCATCTTTGGTAGAAGAGGGCAAGTTGACCCCCTATCTCCTCTTCCTGTGGATGGGTCGGCCCATTCTCATTGTGGAGCATGGCTGGAGCCTGCCCCCGGGCCTGCTCCCCTCTTGGTCTGTCGGTTCTGAAAGGGCTGGGAACTTCCGGAGGAATGAGGTGCCTGGAACTGCGAGTTCCTGTAGGGTCTAAAGCGCTGCAAGCCTCTGCCCTTGGTTCTTCTGGGGGGGATCTTTTACTCCTATCTTCCGGTAGCCGAGGCACTGGGGATTCGCCCCATTTACTGGCTAACTTCTCCAATTCGCTTCCGAACAAGAGATCCTTTAAAGGCATTCTTGTGAGATTCGCTTTAGATGTCGCGTCCGCAGACCAATTCCACAGCCATAGTTATCTTCTGGCTGCCTCTACTGAGGCAACGCACCTGGCTGAGGTGCGCACCAGGTCTGAGCTTGCGCCCATCAGGAAGGCTGCTGCAGGTTCCATCGTCTCACCAGTATACATTCCGGAGTTATTTGCCTCTCTTGAGAGGAGCAAGCAGGAATGTGCCACCAGTGCGCAGCAGGAAGCAATCTGCAGTGTCATTGCTGTGCGTCGAAGGCCTGCTTAAGGATGGATTCCAATCGTCTGTCCTGAGTATCCTTCAATGCAGCCCCTCCCTCAACGGGAATCGTTGTTCACTTTGAGACGGCACAGACTATAGCGTCCAGTTTCGGGAAACGCAGGCGTTCCTTGGTCGCTGGCTCTAGAGGGTATAGAGCTTCCAAGGTCCGACCCCCTTTGAACCTGGCCTCCGGGGCATCCCACTCCAGGTCAATCAGTTCCTGGATGGATTCCATCATTGAAAGGTAGCATGAGGCCTTACGAAGGGACACCAAGATGGGGTTCTTCTTTGGTTCCGCCATAGGGTCCATGCCTGAAATACCCAGCATCTGGGAAACAAGGGCTGGTAATTCGTCCTTGTGGAAGAAGCGAAGCATGGTTCGGTATGGTTCCATTCCTGGAGGGATTTCTCCTTCTTCCAGGGAGTCACCCTCATCATCTGAGGTGTCTGGGTCCCTGTCAGGGAAGTTCTTGGTTAGGCTAGGCACGTCTCGAGGCATCCGAGCAGGGCAGGGAGGATCTTGTGCTTCCAGCAGGGCTTGAGCCCGGGGCACAGCCGGGGCTGATTGCGCTTTAACGAAGGCTTGCAGGCCTTGGAAAAATTCCAACCAGGAGAAGGTTCCTGGGTCGATGTTAATCCCAGGGGGAGTCGGAGTAGGGGCCCAGAGGTGCCCTCCTGTGGACAAGCCATCTCGGAGATGCATAGATCCGGGGAGCTATCGTCAGTATGTCTGGAACCATCTCCCAACAGTAAGGGACCAGGCTTTGGTTCCCCCTGGGCTTCTTCGCAATGTTGACATAGGCAGGACTCCAATTCAGCTGCGCGGCTCTTACATGGCAGGCTGTGCAAAAAGAGTGCCTTCTGACCTTCTTGGGCGCCAGTGCCATTGTCTCTATGGGTTTGCACATGTGCAGTTGTAAACGCGGCTGTGCGTGTAGTTATGCACACGGTGCGTTCAGTTGTGCGCGTCTCAGTTGTGCATATGTCTGTATTGGACATGCGCAAGTTAGGCGCATCGGCCGCCTGGCCTGTCCCTCGCGTACCGCCGGTTGAGAAGGGAAGATGACGCCGACGACCCCCACGCGGGTCTCGTGTGTGGGCCCTTGCACACGAGGCTGCTCAACCCAATCGGTTGGGGTTGAGACTGCTCAACCCGATTGGGTTGAGGCTGCTCAACCCAATCGGTTCTCCCTTTTAACCTCGCCGGAAGAATTCGGTACAGCAATCCAAGCTCTGGAGACCTGAATTTAAAGATTTTTTCTTAACTGGTCTCGGCGCTTACTGGTGTGTCGGACGGTCTCCAGCTGCGGGGGGGAGAGGGAATTACCTTCACCGCTGCGCTCGGTTCTGCACCCGCTGCCTTTCAGCCACACTGGGGACTAAGTCCATGCCAGGAACTGGCTACTGGACCAAGGCACACCTCTGAGGGATATCGGAGATCACCTCAGGAATTCTCGACTGGAGGAGGGATCCTTAGGTATCACTGCAGTAGAGCGGGGCTCAGCAGCGGATTCCCGATGAAGACCGGCCCGGGGATTCGCCGCCCAGGCCGACCCAGGAGATACCATGTGGTCTGCCGAGCGCGGCTCTGTCACAGCCGCGCTCGGCAGACCACGTGACTAGCGCGCCCATCGGGGGATGCCCGATCCCCCGATTGGCCAATCCGCCCCTGGCGGGGCTCGATCTTCTTTCTGATAAATTTTGTTTCTTCTTTGCTGTAATTCTTGACACTATTCTAGTGTGTGGGATAGTGTTCGCATCTACTAGGAGACGGAGAGATACTGAAGAGCTGAGGTTACTGCAGGGGTATATGTAGAGTGACATCAGCTTTGAAATCTGACTCCATCTCCCATCTGCTAGCAGAAGAGCACAATACTCACTGGTCCTGAGTCCATCTGGCTACACGCTAGGAAACTTTATGACAATTTTACGTGTTGCCAAAGTAATATATATACAGGCTGATACAGTACGGTGTGCTCCGGCGGAGTGCACTGTTAGCCCGCGTTTGGACGCGCTAGCTTTACCCCTTATTCACTAAGGCAGGGGTCGGGAACCCATGGCTCGCGAGCCAGATATGGCTCTTTTGAGGGCTGCATCTGGCTCACAGACAAGTGTCGCCACACTTTCCCGCTGACCCAGCTGCTCCCCGGTCCTCCTCCGCCCGGGCTTAAAATGCTGTCAGCCCGGGCGGAACGCGGCAGGATAGCTGGAGTCAGCGGCACCGGCATGGTCTCTTCTTCTCGCCCCCCCCCCCCCCCCCCGCGGCCCGGAAGAGGAAGTGGAGAGTATCGGGTGCATGCGCGGCAAGAAGAGGCCACGCTATGTTCTTGGCATCGGCCCGAAGAAAAGAAGACTGCAGCGCGGCTCGGAGGAAAATGAAGAGCTTCAGCCGTGGCCGATGGGACTCCGCCTCCGCGAGGGCTGAAAATGAAGAAGTTAGCGTTGGGAGGAGGCTGCTGCTGCCGCGAGTTCCCGGGGTGGGGGTAAGAGAGAGCATTCTCATGCTTGCTCGCTCATTCACTCTCTCTCTCCCCCACCCTCACCCCGGGAACTCGCGGCAGCAGCAGCCTCCTCCCAACGCTAACCTCTTCATTTTCAGCCCTCGCGGAGGCGGAGTCCCATCGGCC
This sequence comes from Rhinatrema bivittatum, assembly GCF_901001135.1. Classification (NCBI taxonomy): domain Eukaryota; kingdom Metazoa; phylum Chordata; class Amphibia; order Gymnophiona; family Rhinatrematidae; genus Rhinatrema; species Rhinatrema bivittatum. Next base: position 507,619,363 of record NC_042615.1, on the reverse strand, counting down.
GCGGCTGAAGCTCTTCATTTTCCTCCGAGCCGCGCTGCAGTCTTCTTTTCGTCGGATCGACGCAGACCACACTAGTGTGGCCTCTTCTTTCCGCGCACGCACCCGATACTCTCCACTTCCTCTTCCGGGCCGCGGGGGGGGGGGGGGGGGGGGGCGGCTGTGTGTGTGTGAGAGATTGCATGTATGTGAATGATTGAGAGCCTGTACATGTGAAAGAGAGTATGTCTGTGATTGAGAGCCTGCCTGTGAGAGAGAGAGCATGAATGTAAGTTTACCATTGGGAACCTGTATGTGTAAGTTTGTGATTGAAAACCTGTTTGTGTGAAAGAGTATGTGTGTATGATTGAGATCTTTTGTGGGTGAGAGAGATCATGTGTATGTGTATGTATGATTAAGAGCCTGTGTGTATAAGTAAGAGAGAGATCATGTGTGTCTGTGTGTGATTGAGAGCTGGTTTAGGTGATGGAGCATGTGAGTATGTGATTGAGAACCTGTGTTTAAATGAGAGAGAGAGACCATGTGTGTCTTTGTGTGAGAGCTGATTTAGGTGAGGGAGCATGTGAGTATGTGATTGAGAGCCTGTGTTTAAATGAGAGAGAGAGACCATGTGTGTCTGTGAGTGCTTAAGAGCTGGTTTAGGTGATGGAGCATGTGAGTATGTGATTGAGAGCCTGTGTTTAAATGAGAGAGAGAGACCATGTGTGTCTGTGTGTGATTGAGAGCTGATTTAGGTGAGGGAGCATGTGAGTATGTGATTGAGAACCTGTGTGTAAATGAGAGAAAGAGAGGACATGTTTGTAAGCATGTGAATGAGAGTCTGTGTGTGAGAGAAAAAGACAGCATGTATTTATGTGATTGAAAGCCTGTGTGTGTGTGTAAGCGTGAAAAGATAGACAGCATGTGTGTAAATGTGTAAGAGCCTATATAAGTGAGAGAGAAAAAACATGTGTATATGTGAGTGACTGAGAGCAAGTGTGTATAGGTGTGTCATTGAGAGCCAGTGTGAGAGAGCGCTGGTATGTGACTGAGAGAGGAGAAAGTTCCAAGCAAACCACCCCACCTCCTGCTAATTCAGAACAATCTCAGGACACCTGGATATCAAACGTTCCCAGGTAGGTAGAGCAAAAAAATTTTTGTATCTTTATTATTTTTCATTACTGGGTCTTTGTGTCTGCTATTTTGAAATATTTTGTGGGTATCTGGAAATGTTTTATATGAGTTTTTAATTATTGGATATTCCACTCATCAGCTGTTTCGAAATATGTTCTTTTTGTTAGTACAGTTTTACTGCTGATGATTTTATATTTCTTGATTTGTTTTATAAGGATGGGTGATGTTTCTTTTTCCTTTGTTACACTGCATACAGAGACTCTGGCTTGTTGCAGTTTCCAATTCAGTTTTTTCTGCATGCTTCTTGTTATGCGTTTTGGTCTCTTTATTCTATGTTAGGTGAGGGATAGCACGTGATTCAGGTGAGGTTTTCTGCTGGCGTGTAGTTTCTGTGTAAGACTCTATAGCAGCCTGACTTGGTCCGTTTTCCTAATAGGAGATGTATTGGTGTCTTAAGGCCTGGTGTAATATTTTCAGAGACTTATTGTACTTTAAAAGTGTGATCTTACATAAAATGCACACATTTACTTGTATTTAGTTTTAAACATATTGTATGGCTCTCATGGAATTACATTTTAAAATATGTGGCGTTTATGGCTCTCTCAGCCAAAAAGGTTCCTGACCCCTGCACTAAGGGATCGAAAACGCGCATCCAACCCCCCCGAAACTAATAGCGCCCGCAACATGCAAATGCATGTTGATGGCCTTATTAGTTATTCCCGTGCGATTCAGTAAGTAAAATGTGCAGCCAAGCCGCACATTTTACTTTCAGAAATTAGGTAGGCGCTAATTTCTCTCGGCACCCAGGAAAGTATACAGAAAAGCAGTAAAAACTGCTTTTCTGTACACCCTCCGACTTAATATCATGGCAACATTAAGTCGGAGGTCCCAAAAGTAAAAAAATAATAAATTTAAAATCGCCCCGCGGCTTGAAAATCGGATGCACAGGAAGTACAATAACAAATCTCAAGTTTTTGTAGTCAAGTAAAATTGTGTGCTTTGAGAGAATTCTGTCTCATGTGTCCTAACACCCCTCGAGCTCCTTTTACTGGAGGGTGTGCAGTCCTGTCTTACACAACTCCTGTTATCTTGTGGGTTGTTTTTTTGTTGTAAAACAAGAAATAAGACCAACACATAATAATAGCTGTATTCGGGGGGAGGGGGCGTCTGCTATTCAGATTTAGATTTAATGCTCGTTTCATTTCTACCATATTTTCTCTACGTACAACCACCTGATTGCAGTGAGTTATGTTTAGTGGTGCTGCTTGCTAGAAAGTGTTAGTGATACCAGCCCAAGAACAAGCTGGAAAGAAACTACTTACCTTTCACGTTTGTTTCATTTAAATCTATAATTTGTTTTAGGAGCATTGGTGGTAAGTGCAATAGCTCGCCCTCTACAAAACGGCATGCCTAATCCCTTTCCGGGCCCTGCTAGCTACAGCATCAGTCGCCTTCTTAGCGCTAACGTTCCCGTAGCCTCTGATTGGCTGCTGCCGGAGAGTCATCATCACACTACGACTGCTGGCAAGGCTGCCCAACTGTCAGTGGCAAAGGCAAAAAGATACCAGCAACAAAGAGGGCTGCTAGCACTCGGCTGCTCATTTGCCCAGCCCAAATCGTATATAAAAAAAAATGTTGCCATGGGGGGGGGGGGGGGGGGGGGGGTAGCCCAACTGTGCGGGGCATAGCCCAATCTGACAAAACTCGCCTTTTGCAGCTGTGTTGCTGTTCCTGTCACCTCTGACTAGTTATTGCTGCCGCCGCCGATGAGTCATCATTCTGCGACTGCCGGCTGAGCTGCCCGAGGCAAAGAGTAAAAAGACGCAAGCAACACAGAGGGGCTGCCAGCAATCAGCCACTCAGTCACCCGGCCCCAAAACACTCCCGTTTGCACAAAAATATTTGTTTTCCGCACAACGGGGTGGGGGGGGGGGGGAGAGAAGTCCAATCGGGCGTGACATAGCCCAATCTGGCCAACACTGGTGGAGGGGGTGTCAGGTGACTTTTGTTTGAATGAAGGCGGGAGGGGAGGGGCCGGCGAGGCGTAGTGGCGATAATGGCGGTGGAGATCGAGGACACGGCTCGCCGGTGAGTGGTGAAACTGAGTTTATTCTTACTTAATTCTCCCGCTTTGGCTTTATTTATTTAATTATTTGTGTGGGTGTGTTTCCTGCTCAAGGAGAAAGTTTTTCCCAGTGAATGTTCCCCGAATGGATTTGTTTATCTGCTTTGAATACGGGATTGTTTCAAGGCCTTGAATGAAATGTTTGATGGAGTGTTGTGGTTTTTGTGTGTGCCTGAATTATTAGGGGAAAGGTGGTAACAGACTGTATGGAAAGATAATAATGACTTCTCCATCCATCTAAGTCTGTGTCCAATTTGCAGTCCACAGGCCCCAGCTGAGCTCTGGTTTTCTCTTTGCTATTTCTTATCTAGAGATCCTCTGCGCTTATTATTTTCGTTTATATAATGTTATTGTGCAGATACATATTACAAAAAAAATCCCTGTTCAATGGATTTTACAATCTAAGCAAGACATAGACAAGACAAAATGTTCCGGGAGCTTTGGTACCTAGAAATATGGTCAAAGTTGAGAAAACCAAGGAAAAAAACTGCTCTAGGGCTGCAGCCCACCCGAAGAATTAAGTATAGTGGTTGAAGGTTCCCTGATTTCCCCAACCAAACGAAGAGAACATAAGTGCCAGGTCAGACTAGGTCCATCAAGTCCAGCATCCTGTCTCTTGACAGTGGCCCATTGCAGAAGTAGTTCCTATTGGTCCAGACTCCAGGGTTTGGCATCCCTGCTAGCAGATGGAAACAGAAAGTTTTACCGGGTTATGTGCCACCTGCAGTCCCTCAGTATTTATCTCCCGTAGATGGTGTAAAAATTGCAATCTGAAGAGAAAGAAAAAGATTAAAAGACAACATTTCTGGATCCTTCCAGGGCTTGTGAGGTTCTGGTGGGGCTTTCCCCCTGGCTTGAGGCAGGGGAATTAGTTGGTGACCCTTTGATAGCTCGGTCTGTGGGTTGGACTTCTGGTGGTCCAGAACCTTCATAATCCCCCTCCCCCCCAAGACAGCCGTGGGACCTGCTGGCAGTTCTGCATTGCAAGCCCAGTGAAGCTGGGACGTATCCCTTTTATACGTTTGTCCTGAGCTAGGTTGCTAAAATTTGGTAAAAGGAGTCGTGATGGATATAGCCAGTGGTCTGGCTGTCTTCTGATCTGCCATGTAGCCTATGCCTTTGGAACTGGAACCTCTGCTCTCCTAGCGTGTAGACAGATGAACTCAGGACCAGTGGATTATGCTCCCCTCCAGTTGATGGAGACTGAGCAAACTGACATCACAGTATATCTTCTCCTGCAGTGACACCAACCTACCATTATTCTCCATCTCCCCAGATGGTTGACGAGCATCTCCCTATGGGAATTGCTTCAGATTTTGGAAAGAGAATTTAAAATAGAAAAAGAAAAGCTCCGCTCTCCTGTGGTGATACCAGATGGTCCCTCCCACAGTTGAGAATTCCTGAGATGATTTCCATGGTCCCTCAGATGTGTGCCTTGCTCTGGTAGCTGGGTTTCTCAGTGTGGACTTAGCTGATTGTATAGCTTAAAGGCAGTCGGTGCAGGAGACTGAGCGAGGTTGTCCTCCTTACTTACATTTTCTAGGTTTTATCATCTGGATGTGCAGCCCCGGGAGGATGCAGCCTTTGCACATGCGGGATTAACTGGACCGCAAGCAGTCTCCCGCCCGGTTTGGGAGCAGCTTTGGTGCATCCCACTGGTCCCGAGATCATCTGTCTACACGTTAGAAAGGGAGAAATTACTACTTACGTGATAATTTCATTTCCTTAGTGTAGACACCTTCAGCTACCGAATGATTGTATCATTGGTCCTCCTGTGGGGCTACATGTTCCAGGGTATTACTGGTAAGTGTTCATCCAGCCCCTAGATTGGGGTACATACATTCCTTGCTTGAGTTCAGTGTTTCTTGTTGGTTGAGTATAGTAATGGTTGACTGTTTTTAATTAAGTTTTTTGCTAGTCTGTCCACAGTTGCTTTTGAAGAGAATTCTGGCAGGCTGAGGTCACTGCAGGGGTATATATACTGTGACATCAGCTTGCTCAATCTGCTGGCAGGGGAGCATAACCCACTGGTCCTGAGTCCATCTGTCTACACAAAAGAAAACTAAATTATTAGGTAAATAGTAATTTCTCCTTCTATGTATCTTTATTTGTTCTTAGTAAAAATAAATAAACTAGTTAGAGGAATCTGCAACATTGGGGTTCTGGAGGGTGGGGGGAGAAGATACTTTTAGTAGCTCAGTGAAGGGGTTTTTCAGCAACTTCCCTGCCTGCTGAGGAGACTGAGTGGTGGCTCCGTGGTGCAGAGGGACTGTTCCCCTGCTAGCCGTTGAGGTGCTGGTGGTGGTGCCACGGGTGTAGGGAGGAACAGTGTGTGTGGGTGTGGAAAAAGTGGCATGGCCTCACCGGTAGAAGAAGCATTGGGGCTGTCCGATGGGGCAGATGCTGGTTAGACAGCAGGGACTGAGCCGAGAGAGAGAGAAAATAGAAAAGCGGCAGTGGCTAGTAGAACTTCCCTTCCCTGCAACACAGGAATGGTGGCCATCTTAGATGCAGCTCTAGTATTGCCAGAGGATGGGGAGCAATGAGTCATAATCAGTTGGTGCAGAGTCGTTTGTCAAATCGGTTAGAGACTAAAGCGGTGCATGACGCTTTGCTTGCCTTTCTGCCTTGGTTACTCGGCCTTCCTGTTCGGTTCCTATTGGATAGTACAAGGATGGTGGCCTATCTGAAGAGGCAGGGAGCAACCCAGAGTCGGGTGATGGCTCGAGAGGCCCAGGAGTTGATTCTTTGGGCGGAAAAGCACTTGGAGAAGATAGCGACATCACCGGGGTGGACAATGTTCAGATGTTTTTTCCCAGTTAAAGAATATTAGACCCCAAGGAACGGGTGCTGTCACAGGTGGGATGCATCTCATCCACAGAACATGGGGATATCCTCATATGAACTTGATGGCGACCAGGCAGAATACCAAGGCGACTCGTTTTTACAGCCGTCGGAGAGGACACGGGACAGAAGACATTGATGCTTTAGTAATGGCCTCAACATTCTTCTGTATAGAGAAGTATCCAGACAGAGTGATTTGATGGCTCCGGAGTGGTTGTGTTGGCCATGGTGCACAGATCTGGTCAGCATGGCCATAGAGGGACCACTGGGGTCACCTATCTGTTGAATTTTCTTCACCAGCGCTCAATATTTTTGGATCAGGTGACTCACTTTTTTGTTTCATGCTCTGGCTTTTGAGAGAAGATGGCTGCGGCAGAAGGGATATTCCGAGGCAGTTGTTACCACTTTATTGCAGGCCAGGTGACCACCTATGTCCTTGGTGTACATGAAGATTTGGGGGTTCTTCAAGGCCTGCTTTACAGTCAATGGAGTATAGCCTACTTTGGCTATGGTGTTGCATATTTTGGTCATTCTTCAGGAGGGTTTGGTCAAGGGTCTGGCCTTTAACTCACTGAGAGTCCAGGTACCGGTCTTGGGCTGTCTCTGGGGTAAGGTGCAGGGATAACCTCTGTCGGCACATCTAGATGTTATACAATTTCTTCAGGAGGCTACGAATTTGTGTCCTCTGGTGTGAAAAATGTGTCTGTCTTGGAATCTTAATCTGGTGCTTACAGGGATGTGTGCGGCTTAGTTTGAACTGCTAACAGGGACAAATTTGAAGACTTTGACTTTCAAGGTGGCTTTTCTGGTGGTGGTTTGTTCAGTCAGGAGAATTTTGAAACTCCAGGCTTTATCATGTCAAGATCTCTCTTTTGCAGATTTCAGATTTGGGGGAGTCGTTACGCATGGTGCCTTTCTACTAGAGGTGATTTCAGTGTTCCATCTTAGTCAGACTGTGGAAGAAAAAAGGAGGGGTTGAAAGGGGCAGTCTGTCCTGGCTCAAGCCATTCACAAAAGGGCATGCAAGCAGTGGATGTTTCGCCAAAGGACAACGCTGCTGGGATACTGGAGATAGATGTGGTCTGGATGTATCTTTCCTAATTCCACTATATCTTTTTGCGATGGGGCAACCAGAACTGCACACAATACTTGCCATAGATCTATACAGAGGCATTATGATGATTTCTGTCTTATTTGCCATTCCTTTCTGAATAATTGCTAGTATTCTGTGTTTGCTTTTTTGACCTCACTATCCACAATAACTCCTTCAGATACTGGATACCCTATCAGAACCAGTGGTTCTTGTCAGTTCACAATATTCTGCATCAACTGCAGATAAGAATGTGGGAAAAAAATTGGACCTCAAAATATAGAGTAAAGAAATCATCTGGGATTGTACTAGTCCAATTATGTTATCGGCCAGTTGTCCTTAAATCTGGCCTAAAGATAGCAAAGAAAATAATTTATTCAAATTCATGTCCAGGGAAAGATCCCAGACCACTAGACAACTTTGGAAGAAATGTTTTTCAGAGTTTTATGCTAACTGCTTGTGTATCTGCTCACCAGTTTTATATGGTATAGAACCTACATGAGTACATGCAAAAACTGAAACCTTTCCTTCAGCCAGTTAAAGGCGGAAATTATTATCTTCTTCTTAGACAAGGAAGGTGCGTACAACATCTCCTTTGCTCAGTCTATGAATCATTTGATGCTATATCACGTGCCTTGACTGCTTTATATGGGAACTTGATGTATGGCCTGATTAAGAGCCAGCAGCAATTTGCAATGACATACATGAGGCAGGGATGCCTTGTCTGAGGGAGCACAGTTTTGGGGAGAAGCTTAGAGAAACAGTTATTCAAATAAAAGAACAAAACTTGGTGGTCCAGTCCCTCTTGACAGGACCTAAGCAGCCTTCCTCTTTGAGACGCTCCTATTCATACAAAAGGTCGTACTTCAAAATACGCCTATTCCGACCTTTTCAAATGTATTCGCTTCTTGCCACTTCCGGCTCAGTAACAGCAGCTTCTGGCCTGAGCTTGTCAGCGTGAATGCCGTCAGTCTAAGATGATGCAATAGGCACAACCAAAACCAGGGTTTAGTTTTTGATCCTTGTGAAGTTTCAGCATTCACCCTCTGCATTTGGGGCAGAATCCAAGCCTTGTGGAAGAGTGGTGCCAGATAACCAAGGGCCAATAGATCCTGAAGACTGTGGAGTCTGGATTCCATTTTTGTTTCTTTCGGCTACCATCTCTCCCTCATTGTTTGACTCTCAGTTCAGATCTGTCCCACTTAATGCAACTCCATCTGGAAGTAGAATTACTTCTTCAGCACAACAAGCAATAGAGCCAGTCTCTGTGCTCCAATATGGGCAAAGATTCAACTCCTGATTTTCTTATCCCCAAGAAATTGGGATTGAGACCCATTCTGGATCTAAGAGACCTGAACAAGTACTTGCTTCCAAAGAAATTCAAAATTAATTTCCTTAGCAGGACTTTTCCCTTTATTCAGAAATGTTGTTAATGTTCACATACCTATTCATACCGCCCACTGGCATTACCTGCACTTCAAGTGGGTTTTTCCTATTACAGAGTATGTCCCCTTGGTTTCTTGGCAGCTCAGAGAGTCTTCACCAAGTGCCTGGCTGTAGTAGCAGCACACCTACTATGTCTGGGAGTCCAAGATTTCCTGTATCTGAACAATTGGCTTGTCACAGCCAGCTTCTGGGAGGTAATGTAAATCTCATAAGTACATAAGACTTGCCATACTGGATCAGACCTCAAGGTTCATCAAGCTTAGTATCCTGTTTCCAACAGTTGCCAATCCAAGTCACAAGTACCTAACAGGATCTCAAAGGGTAGATAGGTTCTATGCTACAACTCCATCTTAATATTGGTTTATGGCCTTTTCCTCCAGGAACTTATCCAAACCTTTTTTTAAACGCAGTTACACTAATAGCTTTCACCACATCTCCTGGCAATGAATTCCAGAGCTTGATTATGCATTGAATAAAAAGATTGGGCTTTCTGGACAATTTTAAGAAGTTTTAGCTGGAACTGTCCCAGAAAATAAAATTCATCAGGACATGGATAGGCTTTCTACAGGAGAGGACTTTTCTGCCATTGGAACGAGCGAACATCGTGAAATCACCCATTCATAAGCTACTGGCCTTACTGCACTTGACAGCAGGAGCGATTCTAGTTATCTTAGGTAATATGGTAGTGTCAATTAATGTAGTTCCACTAACCTGCCTCTATATTTATCACCTGCACTGGGGTCTCTGCTGTGAGTGGGACCATCTGACTCAACCCCTCACAACCACGCTACAAGTCTTTTGCAGATATGAAATGAGAATTATGCTGGTGTTTGAACCTCCATTTACTTAAGGGGGAAGCTCTGTTTCATGCTCTTGCCCTATTAGATAATAGGGATGTGAATCGTGTGCCCGATTGTCTTAACGATCGAATTCGACTGGCAGGAGAAGAAAATCGTGATTGGCATGACTTTTTCAGTAAAAAATAGGTTTTTCCGATTAGTGCGCACTAACAGAAAATGATACAATTTGACACTTTTCAGGTCAGTTAAGGTCAGTTTTGGAATGAATATGTATTCCTATTGGCTGCCCTCTTATTTTTTGATGTTACCAAGGTTCCCACTGACTTGATGGTTTAATATATGGGTGATGGGAAATGGAAACGGTTGGTAGCTTGACAAAAAAAGTAATGTGATCAGTCAGTCAATGTGACTAGAACTTGTTTATTATTTTTGTTACCAGGCACTGGCACGTGAAATGCTAGTGCATGTTTTGAATTTGCCAATCCCTGTGCATTTTAGAAAGGTGGTCCTGGAATTATTATACTCACTTCGAATATATGTATATGGTAATTGTATTTTTGAAGTGGCCAGTACGTTTACTTTCCCTCCTACTTTTACTCACCAGCTAAGCTTTATAAGAAGGGCTTCTCTGCTTGTGTGTTGCTTTTGTTTGGTGTGAGGAGAGGAGAAACATCAGCTCTTTATTCAATCTACTAGATCTATTTTATCAACCTACTCAATTTTTTATTGATTTATTATATCAGTGAATTAACTTGTGAGTGTTGTGATCTTCCTGCACGCAGTGCCCTATCCCTGATAGCGGGCTTGTTGTGATCTTCCTGCACGCAGTGCCCTATCCCGGTTACCGGGTGTGTTGTGATTTTCCTGCACACATCCCGGTATCAGGGATAGGGCACTGCAAGGTAGAAGATCACAGCTCTCGAGATCCTGCACAGGGCAGTGCAGAGAGGAAGATCACAACACCCTCGGTAACCGGGATAGGGCACTGCGTGCAGGAAGATCACAACACGCCCGCTATCAGGGATAGGGCACTGCATGCCGGAAGATCACAACACTCCCAAGTTAATTCACTGATATAATAAATCAATAAATTGAGTAGGTTGATAAAATAGATCTAGTAGATTGAATAAAGAGCTGATGTTTGTCCTCTCCTCACACCAAGCAAAAGCAACACACAAGCAGAGAAGCCCTTCTTATAAAGCTTAGCTGGTGAGTAAAAGTAGGAGGGAAAGTAAACGTACTGGCCACTTCAAAAATACAATTACCATATACATATATTCGAAGCGAGTATAATAATTCCAGGACCACCTTTCTAAAATGCACAGGGATTGGCAAATTCAAAACATGCACTAGCATTTCACGTGCCAGTGCCTGGTAACAAAAATAATAAACAAGTTCTAGTCACATTGACTGACTGATCACATTACTTTTTTTGTCAAGCTACTAACCATTTCCATTTCCCATCACCCATATATTAAACCATCAAGTCAGTGGGAACCTTGGTAACATAAAAAAAGAGGGCAGCCAATAGGAATACATATTCATTCCTAAACTGACCTGAAAAATGTCAAATTGTATCACTTCCTGTTAGTGCGCACTAACTTCCTGTTAGTGCGCACTAACTTCCTGTTAGTGCGCACTAACTTCCTGTTAGTGCGCACTAACTTCCTGTTAGTGCGCACTAACTTCCTGTTAGTGCGCACTAACTTCCTGTTAGTGCGCACTAACTTCCTGTTAGTGCGCACTAACTTCCTGTTAGTGCGCACTAACTTCCTGTTAGTGCGCACTAACTTCCTGTTAGTGCGCACTAACTTCCTGTTAGTGCGCACTAACTTCCTGTTAGTGCGCACTAACTTCCTGTTAGTGCCGTCCCAGTCGGAGAGGGTGACAAAGATCCAGGCTCAAATAGTGCGTTTTCTGCATCTGCCAGTTTCCAGGACCCAGGAGCTTTTTGACTGGGCGGAGTGGCATCTGCAGGGGATAGTGGCATTGCATGTGGCCAGAGTGGACAATGTGCAGACGGACTATCTCAGCAGGCAACAGTTGGATCCGGGGGAATGGGAGTTGTCAGCACAGGCCTTTGACATTAATCTATCCCATTGGGGCAGTCCCCATCTGGATTTAATGGCTGGCGTTGTGAAGCAATGCCAAGGTGGCAAGGCTTTTCAGTTGCTGGAGAGAGTTTGGAACTGAGGGACTAGTTACTCTGGTTCATCCATGGTCGACAGGAATTCTGCTGTCATTTTTCCTCCATGGCCACTAATAGGCCGCATATTGCAGCGCATAGAGAAGCATCCAGGAAGGTTAGTGCTAGTAGTACCAGAGTGGCCAGCAATCTATGGTTCGTGGATCTGATTTATTTCGTGGTAGATGGAGCCCTCAGAATAGCTCATCTGCAGGGGCTGCTGCGAGAAGGACCTATCTTTTCATTTCGAACAGATCACTTTTGTCTCGTGGCTTGGCTTTTGAGTGGAGATGTTTAAGATTGAAGGGGTACTCTGAGTCAGTGATTGCCAGAGGAGACGTTACTCCAGGCCAGAAGACCATCCATGTCTATGGCTTACGTCAGGGTATGGAGAGCTTTTGAGGCCTGAGGTATGGAGGAAGGAATGGACCCATTGAGGATGGCTGTCCCTTATATTCTGGCCTTTTTACAGTAGGGCTTGTCTAAGGGTCTAGCATTCATCTCCCTTCATGTACAAGCGGCTGGCTTACGGTGCCTTAGAGGTAAGACACAAGGGAGACCTTTGGCGCATCCGGATGTGGTGCGGTTTTTAAAGAGGATCAAGCATTTGCAACCGCTGGTACGCGAGATGTGTCCGGCATGGAGTTTGAGCTAGGTTCTTTGGGTTCTCTGTGGGTTCTCCATTTGAGCTAATGTGAAGGGCGTCTCTAAAGGATCTCGCCCTAAAAGTGTTTTTTCTGGTGACGATTTGTTCGGCCAGACGGATTTCAAAGTTACAGGCTTTACCCTGAATGAGCTGTTTCTGAGGATTACAGGTGACTGGATATCTCTGTATGGTTCCCTCATTTCTTTCCAAGGTGGTGACTTCGTTCCACCTGAACCAGATTGTGGAGCTCCTAGTTTTTCAAATTGGTCTTTGGAGACTACAGAAGTGAGGGAGCTGCATTTATTGGATGTTTGCCAGGTTATGTTGTGGTATCTGAAGGTTACCAACTGCTTTCAGCGATCAGATCATCTGTTTGGAGAAGGAAGTAAAGCTTCTAAGGGTATGATTGCTCGTTGGCTGAATAAAGCTATATTTTTCAGCCTATCTTTGCAAGGGTCGGAAGATTCAAAATGGGTTGCGAGCACTCTCTACTAGGGCACAGGCAGTCTCCTGGACCGAGTGTCAGCTGGTGTCTCCTCGGGAGATCTGTAGGGTGGCAACGTGGTCTTCGCTATACACTTTCTCCCATAATTACCGGTTGGATGTTCGAGCACTGGGTGAGCCGATGTTTGGCAAGAGTGTGAGAGTGGGTCTTTCGAATGCCCTCCCAGTGTAGGCTGCTTTGGTACATCCCACTTGTCTGGACTGATCCTGGGTATGAACAGGAAAGGAAAATTGGTTTTTACCTGCTAACTTTCATTCCTGAAGTACCACAGATCAGTCCAGATATCCAGCCCCTTATCTGCGAAGGACTGTTCTGATCCAAATTTGTCCATGCAATCAAATTTCAGTGTGTATATATTCAGAGCCTATAGGATGACCATGTTTGTTTGGTTTCCTTGGCATTGATGTGGGGCTCCAGTTAGGGGGGGCTCTAATCCTGTTTTCAATGTTTGCCCTGATAAAGAAGGGGAAAGTTTTGGATTTAAATTTACTTTGACTTGGGTTCAAGCCGATACCGAGGGACTGCAGGTGGCATTCTTGGATATGTAGCAGTGCCTCAAAGATTTTGTTCTCTGCCTACATCAGCTGGTAGGGATGCAAAACTCACTTGTTTGGAGTGATCTGTGGTACTTCAGGAACGAAAATTAGCAGGTAAGAACCAATTTTCCTTTTACATTAAAACTAAAAAAATTTAACCATGGTACACATTCCCATCGAAGTTGTGTTATGGAAGGAACAGGTTCTAATGGGATATTCTCCTTATTTCCCATGTGTTACAGGCTTCTGGCTAAGCTCGATACTGCCTCATCGTTTCAACAAGGTCCGAAAGATGATGGTGAGGTGGAACTTCCAGCAAAGATATTAGTGGAGCATGCTGTGGTATGGAAGAATGTTTAATCTCTCTCCAAAGTCCTGTTTCATATCTGCATTTATATCCTTTCTGCACAGTTCCTCTTGCTTCTTAATCCTGGGACTTATATACTAATGGACATTAATGCCAATGTTCTACGCTATTACACGCATCATTTGTGCACACTTCAGCGTTAGCTGTTCTTAAGAAGCTGATAGTAATGCTAATACACATGAAAATTTTAACAAAATATTATTTAAAAATAGTTGGGGGTTAACACTGGATATACTATCCAGCATTAATACCTATAAGGGTTAACACAGGAAAGTTAACTACATTCAAGAAGCATAGTTTAACCTAGATGGCTTAAGTAGCTGTTAACACGTAACACTGGCCTCCCTCCCCCTGAAGAAATAGAAATGGCCTCTAAGCCTAACCACATTCACCTATTCCATACCAAGGTTTCCTACAAATCTTCACTGGTAGGAGAGATCCAACTTCCCTCCTGCTGGCAGTGGTGCCCAATGGAATATGGTGCCTTTGACATTGACCCACACACCATACTATGTGTAGGGTTTGAGGTTCAGGCCCAGAAATGTTCAGTATTTCGAGTGTGAGGGGCTTCAGAGCCTGGAGGCCTTTTTTGTTTTTTTTAAATCAGGTTGGGTCTGGAGACCTTTTTATGACTGAGGTTTTCCTATCCCTTTGAGCCAGATAGCGCAGCGAAAACTGAGCTTCCTAACATGGCAGCATTACTATGGCCATGTTTATGCAGTTTGCGTTGTGCATCTCTTTACCTTTGTACACTGAGACTTAAAATTAGTGGATAACATGAGCTAGTGCATAAACATCTATGTAACTAAACCCGCTGACCGCTATTCATTCTGTTTTGCGAGTACTTGGATATTTATCCCCTTCAATTACCTCTCCATCTATTTCTTTCTGTACTTTAAGAATAACAGAAGGAAGCAGAAGATTTTTTATCGCCAGCTGCAGGTCATCCGTTTTTTGCTTGAGTTCTTGGAGCAGGCAGACACGACCCCCTGGGCAGAGGGCTCTGTGCAGATGGCAGGTAGGTAAAAACATCATAAAATCAGCTCCTTGTGACTTCCAGCCCATTCTGACCACTGTTTATGTTGGGGAGGAGAGAGAATCGGAAGAGCCGTGCCTCTTAATTTGTGACTCCAAAGGACTTTTCTTATTCTTCAGTTCCACTCCCTGTAGCCCAGTCCTGGTGGTGGCATTCTGGCTGAGGTGCACAAATCATGGCCCCCTCTGAAACCTGGCATAAGCATGCCTTTAAGCAATCTGATAGGTGGTGTTAATTTGCACAACATGGAAGTCACTCCATGAAATGTTGGGGGCATTTGTTCTCTTGCTGGCTTCTGGTATTTAGAGTTTACTGTCTTTAGTCTTTTATTATAAGGTATCTCATAATAGGAGCAGAAAATGCCTGCTCAGCTCTTCTGAGCCATTACACTTAAATACATCATTACCTCTAAATTTACACACTAATGGGTTAGTTTGTTTGCATAACATTTTTCAACTGGTTGGAATTATATTTCCTAGATCAGTCCAGACTCCTGGGTTTTGCCTCCCCTCCAGCACATGGAGACAGAGAAGTTTTTGACTGACACTGCCCTATACCTCGAGGTGTCACCTACAGTCCATCAGTATTTTTCTGTCTCCAGCAGATAGTAGAGCTGTAAAATCCTTCAGTCTATGACAGAAGATTACAAAAAAAAAAAAGTGAAGATTCCTAAGCCTCCCAGGGGGTTGCCAGGTCCTGGTGGGACCATCCCCCCTGGTATTTGAGGCCGTTGAGCAGAGGGTCGGGGACCCTGCATGCTTGCCCTGTTGACAGCAGCTGGGATGATACTGGGGAGCCCTGCTCACTCACCCTGAGGGGAACAGGACAAGGTGTCACTTTTGGAGCTTGAGTTTTGCAATTTAAAAAAAAAAAAAAAGAGTAGAGGAACAGGGACAGAGATTTCTCTGCCGCCAGGTAGGAGCGGCGATTGCCTTTTCAGGGCTGCTTCTCCGTTCCCCCCGGCTCTGTCCTTCTGCCACTGCTGTCCTTCTGCCGTCATTGGCTTTCTTATTTTCTCTAGTAGCTCCAACTTCCGATGCTGTGTGGCACGGCCTACTGTGCGTGTGCAGACGCGTGCGACTTTTGCGTGATGGCCTTTGTCCCAGGTGCTTCCCAAGTGGGGAGGGCACCTCTGGGGCCTCTGCGGGTGGCAGTTTACATGCACATCAGGAGCCTGGGAGGCTCAGTCAGGTGCAACAGCCCTCTCCAGATCCGTTCCCACTAAGCGCGGGAGCGGAGTCCATTTGGCTGCCTTTAGGGCTCTCGCATGGACCGCAGAGGGGGAGGGAAATTCCCTTCCTTCCTTATCCCCGCAGCCAGGTGTCTCCAGAGGGGACAGAGTACCTGAGTATTCAGTGATTTATTCGGAGGAGGGCCCGGGGGGGTGGAGGGGGCCGCCTGGCTCTTCATTCTCGTCCGATTTTTGTGTTGCTGCTTGAGAAGGCTTTTAAAACTAGGAAGGCAGCTAGAAGGCATTCTATTAGAGATTCTCATTCCAGGCCTCCATGCATAGCCTGCCAAAGTGCTGTCAGCTCCTGCCAAGAAGGGGGTCTCGGCCCCCAAGAGACCTAGACTCCTGAAGGGGGAGGGGGGTCACGAAATCAAGGCGCCCCTTAAGGACTGCACCGTCTCAGCCCGCGGGAGACTCAACTTCTGAGGTTTCGGGGCCAGACTAGCCGAGGGGGCAGGAACCTCAGGGGGCAGATCCTGATTTGGGTGACTAGGTCCAAGATTATCAGTTGGCAGGGACTCTGATGGTTAGGAGGGATGACCCTAAAGTGTGTTTGTTCCGCAAGGACGAGCTGGGTCCACTTATTCCTGCAGTGCTGGAGGAAGTGGGCATTGCGGCCCCTCAGGAGGACTCTCGGATGGGAGCGTGGTCTGACCCGGTCTTTCCCCTTTCATCTGTCCGCCACTGACCTGTTTCGGGAGTGGGACACTCCGGACTTAGGTTTGAAGACCTCCTCAGGGTTCCCAAAGTGGATGCAACGGTGTCTGCGGTCACCAAAAAGACCATCATCCCGGTGATGGACACTAAAGCCCTTAAGGATATCCAGGATCCGAAGCTAGAGGTGCAGCTTAAGAAGATCTTTGAAGTATCGGCTCTTGGGGTGCGGGCTGCCACGTGTAGCAGTTTCACGCTGAGAGCAAGTCTTCGCTGGGTGCAGCAATTACAGATGGGCTCGTCCCTCTCTGAGGGGGAAGCTATACAAGCTGGGCGGCTGGAGGCCGCAGTGACTTACAGTGCAGACGCACTGTACAATCTTCTTCAAACTTTGGCCAGGTCTGTGGTTTCAGCTGTCTCTGCCAGCAGACTCCTCTGGCTGAGGAACTGGTCTGCGGATGTTTCTTCTAAGGCTCAGCTGGGTTCGTTACCATTCAAGGGCAAACTGCTCTTTGGAAAGGATTTGGAAGACATGATTAAATCCCTGGGGGAGAACAAAGCCCATAAGCTGCTGGAGGATAGGTCCAAGGCAAGGGGCTCCTTTCCCCCGAGGTGATTTCCGCAATCCCTCAGAGGTAAGCCTCGGTCCGGCGGCCAACTCTTGGCGTGGACCTAGCTCCTGACACTGGGTGAGGCTGAGAGGCAGTGGATGCAACTTCGAGCACAGCGGTGAAGGTATTTCCCTCTCCCCCCGCAGCCGGAGACCGCCCAGAATGAGACTGGGAAATGCCGAGACAAAGTAAGGTAGAAATCTATTTAAAAGTCTCCGGTCTCCGAAGCTTGAAGAGTCGCACAGATCGCCAGCCGGTGCCAGTGCTGCCGGGTTGATCTGCCCTAGCAGGGCTAGACCCCGGTCAGATCCGAGGGTCCTCCCACATGGAGATCCTCCGAGGTGGTCACCATATTGTCCATGTGGTCGCAGTCACAATCTTGACCTGTTCGCCACGCTATTCACCACCCCGACCTGTACGCACAAAGGCGAGCCGTGCGCACATCGTGCGCCCAAGCGACGCTCATAGCCACATGCTTACTGTGCCGGGCACATAACTTCGATCTGTGCGCACAATAGCGCGCACATCTCTCTGAGCGCATACCAATCCTATGTGCACAACTTAGACGCACCGGAGCACATAACTAAGCCACCCGGGCTCTGTATTTTACGTGCACAAGCCATGGCACCACTGGAGAAGAAGCTCAAGGCTCAGGGCCTTTGCCCAGCATGCCACAGCAGAGCTGCGCAGCATGAGGAGGCCACGGCCTGTGTATACAGTGCGAGGAGGCCCTGGGGGATCCAGCCCATGGCCCTCCCCAGCCAGTACCAGGTTCCAGCTTCTCGAACAGTACGCCGGACCTAGCATCCCCCAGCGGGAGCCTCCCTCAAACGGGACTCCCCAAGGACACAGCACCTCTTAATTTAGACCCAGCATCTATCTCCTGGGTGGAATTCTTCAAAGGCCTGCATACCTTTGTCCACATGCAGCCGGGGCCTCCGATAATAAAGCCACAACCTCCGCCAGAGGACCTCAACATCCCGGGACCCTCTATGCCCAGAGAAGGGATTCCACCACCCAGAAGCTCCACCTTCAGGGACACGGACGATTCAGAACCCCTGGAGGAAGGGGAACTCCCCTTCCCCTCCCCCCCCCCCCCCTCCCCCCCAGGGACCAAGCCCCACCGAACCATGATGCGCTTCTTCACCAAGGATGAGCTTCCAGACCTGGTCACACACAGCTTGAAAGAGCTCGCTATCTCGGGCACAAGTGTCTCGGGGGAAACCTAAGACGAATCTCCTCCTAGAGGGACTCCGTCAGACCTCCCATCATTTCCCACTATTACAAGCTGTCCAGCAGCTAATTGACCTGGAATGGGAAGCTCCAGAGACTACTTTCAAAGGGGGGCATTCCCTGGCAGCCATGTACCCTCTGGATCCAGCTGCCAAAGATCTCCTGGCATGTCCGAAAGTGTATGCCATGGTCTGCGCGGTCTCGAAGCGCACCACTATCCCAGTTGAGGGAGGAGCAGCACTCAAGGATGTTAAAGACAGACATCTGGAATCCATCCTCAAACAGTCTTTTGACATCTCTGCTATGTTTCTACAGATCGTAGCCTGCTGTGCCATGGTGACACACGCCTGCTTATCACAGACCAGGAACAACACTCCCGGGGAAGCCCTGGAACCAGCAGTATCATTCCTCAAGGATGCTGCTTCTGATCTGGTGCGCACCGCAGCTAGAGGAGCGTCATCAGCCATGGCAGCCAGAAGACAACTCTGGCTCTGAAGCTGGTCGGCCGACGCATCATCCAAAACGAGACTCACAAGGATGCCCTTCAAGGGAACCCTCCTGTTCGGAAGCGAACCAGAGAAGCTAGCCAACAAATAGGGCAAATCCTCACTGCCGCAGCCACCAGAGAACAGGAATAAGAGAAACCAGCGACTCTTCCCCCGAACTTCCAGGGACAGAGGATCACAGCGCTTCAACACATACAGAAGCACATATCAAGCGGCTCGCCCCACAGGCAGGAGCCAGTCCTTTCGGAACAAGCACAACAAAAGGGGAGCCGGCTTGGGCCCAGGTCCCAGCTGCACCCCACAATGAAAATCAGCCGACCTATCCAAAGGAAGAAGCCATAGGGGGCAGACTTGCCCTATTCTACCAAAGATGGGTCGAGAGAACTTCGGTCAAGTGGGTCCTAGCCATCATTCGAGAGGGATATTACCTGGATTTCCACCACCACCCTCCGGACAAGTTTGTGGAATCCCCCTGCCACGACCCTTCCAAGAGGATGGCAGTGGAAGCTACACTGACCAGATTATTAGCCTTAGAGGCTATAACACCAGTGCCCACACAACAAATAAATACTGGACATTATTCCATCTATTTTATCTTTCCCAAGAAAGAAAGGAACATTCCGGCCCATCCTGGACCTCAAGTCGGTCAACCGCTACCTGAAGATTCCTAGCTTCTGCATGGAAACCCTACGCTCGGTAATAAGGGCGATACAACCGGGAGAGTTCCTTACATCCCTGCATCTGTCGGAAGCCTACCTACACATTCCGGTCCATCAAGAGCATCAGCGTTTTCTACGCTTCACGATCCTGGATCACCACTACCAGTTCCAGGCACTACCATTCGGGTTAGCCACAGCTCCCCGGACGTTCACCAAAATCATGGTGGTAGTGGCAGAACACTGAGGAAGGAAGGAATCCTCGTACACCCTTATCTCGACGATTGGCTGATCAGGGCGAAATCCCCAGAGGAAAGTCACCAGGCGACCAACAGAGTCAAAACTCTACTGGAGAGCCTCGGGTGGGTGGTCAACACAAACAAGAGCTGTCTGCAGCCCTCCCAATCTCTAGAATACCTGGGAGTTCTCTCTCCTCACCAAACAAGACAAGGTCATCCTGACACCGACAAGGAGATCAAAACTGATGACCCAGTTGCGAACCCTGTTGAGCGAGCTTCGTCCCACAGCATGGGACTACCTCCAAGTCCTCTGCCTCATGGCATCCACACTGGAAGTCGTGCCATGGGCAAGAGCTCACATGACACTTCTACAGCACTCCCTACTATCACGATGGAATCCGCTGTCCCAGAACTACACCGTACGTCTTCAGCTCCCGGACAAAGTTCGGACCCAACTACAATGGTGGCTATAAGAAGGCCATCTGAGCCAGGGAGTGAGGCTATCCTCAGCAACCTGGATTCTGTTCACCACGGACGCCAGCCTACGAGGATGGGGAGCACATTGCCAGGAGCTAACCGCCCAGGGGCAATGGAACAAGAGTCGGGATGGAACATCAATCGCCTAAAAGCCCGGGCAGTCGGATTAGCCTGCCTACGGTTCGGTCACAGATTCCGAGAAAAATCAGTCAGTCATGTCTGACAACGCCACAACAGTGGCCTACATAAACTGTCAGGGAGGACCCAGAAGCCAACAGGTGACTCTGGAAATAGAACCCCTAATGTCATGGGCGGAAGTGAACCTTCAAGAGATCTCTGCCATCCACATTGCCAGGAAAGACAACATCACTGTGGATTATCTTGGCAGAGAAAGTCTAGACCCAGGAGAATGGAGACTATCGACCACAGCATTCCAATTGATAGTAAACCGTTGGGGAACACCAACCATGGACCTCCTGGCAAACCGGTCCAATGCCCAAGTGCCCAGCTTCTTCAGTCGCAGACGGGAATCGATGCCCTGGTACAGACCTGGCCACAGGAAACTCCATTATACGCCTTCCCACCGTGGTCCCTATTGGGCGCAATCATCCACAAGATAGAACACCACAAGGGACCAGTACGTCTAGTGGCCCCGATCTGGCCAAGAAGACCGAGGTACGCAGACCTGCGAAGGCTGTCGGGGAGCCCTCTCCCGTTAATGCCACACAGGGATCTGCTCCATCAAGGGCCGATCCTCCACGAGGATCCAGCTCGATTCTCTCTTATGGCCTGGCCATTGAGAGGACTCGCCTGAGGAAGAGCAGATACTCGGGGGCAGTAATTGACATCCTGCTCCGAGCATGCAAGTTCTCCACATCCCTAACATAAATAAGGATTTGGAGAGTATTCGAAGCCTGGTGTGAGGACCACGACATCATGCCACACTCAGTCAAAATTCCCGCGATTTTGGAATTCCTGCAGAATGTCCTACAGAAGGGATAGTCTCTCAACTCCATCAAGGTACAGGTGGCCGCATTGTCATGCTACGGAACCAAGAGTGAGGGCGGCAGCCTAGCCTCTCACCCGGATGTCTCCTGCTTCCTGAAAGGAGTCAAGCAGATCCGACCACCCCTAAAGTGGCCGGTGCCTCTATGGAACCTCGACCTGGTCCTAGATTTCTTAGCAGGAGCCTCCTTCAGACCTCTTTGCGGCCTGTCTCTCCGGCTATTAACATTGAAAACAGCTTTCCTGGTGGCAGTCTGTTTGGCCCGTCGTATCTCCGAGCTACAAGCACTGTCCTGCCAGGAGCCGTTCCTCAGACTCACTCCGGGAACCATCCAGTTACGCACGGTCCCGTCCTTCCTCCCCAAAGTGGTTTCTCACATCCATCTCGCTACCATCGCCAGATGAGCATAAGAATTCGGAAGAGTCTCGCAGTCTGCGCCACCTCAACGTCGGCAGACTCCTAGTCCGATACCTGGAAAGGTCTGAATCCGTACGAAAGACGAACGATCTATTCGTCCTTCACAGCGGGAAGAAGCAAGGGGAAGCGGCCTTGTGAGCAACCATAGCCCGCTGGATCAAAGAAGTTAGCAAGGTGGCCTATGTAGAAGCAGGCAAGCCTCCGCCTTTACAAGTCAAGGCCCATTCCACTAGAGCCCAGGCAGTGTCCTGGGAGGAAACCAAGATGCTGTCACCCACCGAGATCTGTTGGGCGGCGACATGGTCCTCCATCCACACCTTCTCCAGGTTCTACTGCCTGGATGTTCAGGTCGAGAGGACACAGCAATTGCAAGGGCAGTACTAAGTGGGCCACGGGCAGCCTCCCACCCGATTCGGGAGTAGCTTTTATACATCCCATTGGTCCTGAGTCCATCTGCTACACGCTAGGAAATGGAGAAATTAGGTATCACTGCAGGAGAGTGGGGCTCTATCTTTCTCCAATGTAAAGGTAAATTTTCTTTGAACTAGTACTGCAATCCTGCTATACACAAATGCTGGTATGGGGATGACATGTCCACATCTGCTAGGAGATGGAGAGATACTGGATGGCTGAGGTCACTGCAAGGGTGTATCTAAGGTGACGTCAGCTTTGAAACCTGACTCAGTCTCCACCTGCTAGCAGGGATGCACATAACCCATTGGTACTGAATCCATCTGGCTACACACTAGGAAAAGGTCCATCAAGCCCAGTATCCTCTTTCCAACAGTGGCCACGAGTACCTTACAGGATCCCAAGAAGTAGATAGATTCCAAGCTGCTTATCCCAAGAATAAACACTGGATTTCTGCAACTCTACCTTAATAATGGTTAATGGACTTTACCTCCAGGAACTTACGCAGCTCCACTAATAGCTTTCACCACATTCTCTGGCAACGAAATCCAGAGCTTAATTATGCATTGAATAAAAAAAAGTTCTCTTTTTAGTTTTAAATGTATTACCTAGTAACTTCATTGTGAGTCCCCTTGTCTTCTCCAAGCTGAAAAGTCCTAATCTCTTTAGCCTTTCTTCATAGGGGAATTGTTCCATAATTTTGGGCCATTGGCAAATTTGATCACCTCACTTCTTGTTACCATTTCCAAGTCATTTATAAATATATTAAAAAGCAGTGGTCCCAGAACAGATCCCTGGGGCACCACTATTCACCTTTTTCCATTGGGAAAATTTACCATTTAGCCCTACTTTATCTTTTAACCAGTTGGCAATCCACAATAGAACACTGTCCCCTATCCCATGACTTTTTAATTTCCTAACAAGTCTCTCAAGAGGGACTTATGCTTTCTGGAAATCCAGATACAATATATCAACCGGCTCACCTTTATCCATGTTTATTTACGCCCTCAAAAAAAAAATGTAGTAAATTTGTGAAGCAAGACGTCCCTTGGCTAAATTCATGTTTGCTTTGTCCCATTAAACTATGCTTATCTATATGTTCAGCAATTTTATTCTTTATGATAGTTTCTACCATTTTGCCTGGCACAGGCATCAGACTCACTGGTCTGTAGTTTCCTGGATCACTCCTTGATCCCTTTCTAAAAATTGGCATTACATTGGCAACACTCCAGTCTTCAGGTACCACAGATGATGTTACTGATAGTTTACAAATTTCCAATAGCAGGTATGCAATTTCATTTCTCAGTTCTTTCAATACTTAAAGTAAGCCATCTGGTCCAGGTGATTTACTAATTTTTAGTTTGTCAATTTGCTCTAGTACATCTTCCAGTTTCACTGAGATTTGTTTCAACTCTTCTGAATCATCAGCTTTGAATATTATTTTTGGTATGGGTATCTCTCTTACATCTTCCTCAGTGAATACTGAAGCAAAGAATTCATTTAGTGTCTCTGTTATGGCTTTGTCATCCCTAAGTACCCCTTTTACCCCTTGATCATCTAAAGGTCCAACTGACTTCCTTGCAGGCGTTTTATCTCAAAATGTACCTGAAAAGGTTATGAGTTTTTGCTTCCACTGCAAGCTTCTTTTCAAATTCTCTATTTGTCTTCCTTACCAATGCTTTCTAACTGACTTGTCAGTGCTTTATGCTATTTCCTTCATTTGGATCCCTTTCTTAAATATTATAGCTTCTCACCTCACCTTTTAAACATGCTGGTAACCTTTTAGCCTTCCTTCCACCTATATATCTATCTATCATATTTCTAGGATTCAGCACTTATGTTTGGTTGAGTACAGTTACGGTCACCAATTTTTTAATCAAGTTATTAAATTGTATTCAAATTTTATTCGTTTTTCAATAGTATGTCTACAATAGCTTTTGAAGAGAATACTGAATGGCTGAGGTTACTGCAGGGGGTATATCTAAGGTGATGTCAGCTTTGAAATCTGACTCTGTCTCCATCTGCTAGCAGTGGAGCACATACCCATTGGTCCTGAGTCCATCTGTCTAAGGAAAATGAAATTATCGGGTAAGTAATTTCTCCATTGGCTGACCCAGTATGGCAAACCTTAAGTTCTTATGTTCATATGATGCTTAAGGCTCGCAAAACCTCAACCTCTTTAGCCTCTATTATGATTTGGAGGTTGTTCGAGGCAATCTGCCAGGAGGAAGGAATGTCTCCCTGGAGGGCAGACATTGCTCAAATCCTGGACTTCTTGCAGAAGGGATTGGACAAGGGTTTATCACTCAGTTCCTTAAGATTATAGGTATTGGCCATTTCATATTTTAGATGCCATGTCGCAGAAGCTTATGTCTCTAAACACCCAGGTTTAGTATGCTTTCTGAAGGGTACAAAGCACATCAGGTCGCCCTTCAGATCAGTTTTCCCCATGGGAGCTTAACCTGGTCCTGAAGGCATTGGCAGTGGGCCTCTCCATGGATTTACCATTTAAAATAGCTTTTGTGGTTGCAATGTGCTCGGCCAGATGCATTTTGGAATTGCAGGCCGTCTCTTGCGGAGCCTTATAATGCAATATTGCGTTACGTGATTACATTTTAGCCAGTATCGTCCTTTTTTCTGGGGAAAAGGAAGGCAATGAGGGAAACTGGATGTCCAGAGGGTAGAACTAAGGTATCTGAAAGTGACTAATGCATTTAGGAAAATGGCAAGTTTTGGATCTAATCGTACCTTACAAATCTTTTTGGTCTGAAACTCTTTCTCCCATAGCTCTATATATAAATACAATTGACAGATGGTTATCTCACAGCCATCTAAAATTAAACCCCAATAAAACTGAAGTTCTATTTCTAAGTTCGATTGTCAATCCTTCAAATGGTCCTCCTACACACCTTCTCTTAAATGGCACTTCCATACCAATTCTCACTAAAGCTCGAAATCTAGGAGTCTTACTAAATTCATATTTGTCTCTGTCACAACACATTTCTTTAACAGTTAAAAATTCTTTCTTTAAATTGCATCTTTTGGGAGATCACATGATGTGCTGAGCTGTGAGGACGTGCGGACCTCCGGCTCTCAGGCCCACCCCGTTCATTGCGGTCCATCGTAGCGCGTCAACCACTTAAAAATTTTATTTTTGCATACCCCGGTTTTAAGTGCATGTCCTCGATTCGCACCTGGTGCAAGACGTCGCCGGCCATGACCTCCAAGAGTGGGAGGAGAGAGAAAGAAAAACCGCGGGCCCCGGAACCCAAAATGGCGGACGCCAGTGCGGGTGAGTCGGCCCCCGAGCCCCCTCCGAATCTTACCCTCACGGACATCAAAGCCGCCATCAAAGAGGCGCTGGATGAAAAATGGTCTCAGCTCCATGAAGAGTTGGGGGAAGTCCGGGACTCCATTGCTGCCCTGCAACCGAGCCTTGCTCAGATGGAGTCTCGTGTCTCGGGGGTTGAAGATGACGCGACTGTAATGGCGGGCAAGGTAGACTCTCAAGTAAAATTAATCACCGCGCTCTCTCAGAAGGTGGAGGACCTTGAGAACAGGGCCCGTAGGGACAACCTCAGATTCATGGGCTTCTCGGAGGAGATAGCTGAAAGCACCCTATGTACACTCCTTGAAACCTGGCTCCCGGAGGCCCTGGAGCTGCCGCAGCTCGGTGGGAAATTGGTGGTGGAGAGGGCCCACCGTTTGGGTTCTAAGCCGGCCACTCAGGGGCGCCCCCACCTGATAATTGCCAAGATCTTAAATTCGGCGCACAAAGCCGAGATTTGGCGGGCTTCTCGCAGGAAAGCTGCTTTAACTTATCAGGGCCAAGTTATTCGGATCTTTCAAGACTACTCATCTGCGGTCTCGGAGGCCCGGCGGCGATTTTCTCCACTCTGCACTAATCTCCACAACCGGGGAGTCAAGTTCTCCCTTTTGTACCCAGCCCGTCTCCGAGTGTGGCATGCCGACGTCCCCCACCTGTTTGAGTCACCGGACCAAGCTCAGCGTTTCATTGATACCATCTCCTGAGCGAGCCCCACGCGGGCCATGTTGCGTTCTACTATGCTTCGGGGGAGCGGCTGCGACTAGTTAATGACCATTATCGCGGGGTTTTTTTTTATTTTTATTACTGTTCTATCCCCTATTTTGCCTTTTGCCTGACTGGTGAGTGTAGGTCCCTAACTTGCCCTTGGGCTGCTTGTTTTTTTTTGGGGAACACTTGGAGTGCTCAGGATTAATGAATACTGCCTCTGGAATGGGAATGAGGACGTACAGTGCGTATTGTGCCTAGCCAGCCGGTTCCTAGCACTGTTATCTCACGCTCTTCCCTGGACTGGGGTAAATTAATCCCGAGTTGGTATGCTTTTTGGTTTTTTGGCTACTCCGCTTACACGCTATCTTTCCCAACCAGCCTGGTCAGCTAGTGAGCCCTTGCAATTAAGGGTTTTTTTGTTTGTTTTTTTTTGCATCTTACGTTGTGGCCTGTCGGATGTCGGGTCCTGATATTCCTTTTTTTTCTTCGTGTACTTTTGCTTGGCCCTAGCGCCTAAATTGCCCTAGTGCGGGACTTTTTATGCCACGGCTGGGCCTGTAGTCCCTGTGTTCTCTTTTTTACATTGTTGGTTATTGGAGTGCTTACGAGTGGCCCCATCTGTTAATCTGGTCCTTGGGTACTCCTGTAGGGGATGGCCACAGGCGAAAGGGTTGGGTTGATGCACTGTTAATCTTTCATGCTTGTTACTGCTATTGTAAGTTCTTGATATTGCCTTACATTTGGGGTGGACCTGTTCACGTCTTGACGGATCTCTCTGCCTTCTTAATGAAGGCCTGGTTTGTGGAACGGAGGGGGGAAGGGTTTCGCACACTGCTTGGGTTGGGGGGCAGGGGAGGGGGGTGGGGGAGGGGATAGGGTTCGGGCTCATGTGGGAAGGGGGGTTTGGTGGGTGGGGTGCGGGGGGGACTTGTGTGAGTTGTGGGGATTTCGTGTGGTGGAGGGGGTTGCTCCAACCGCTGTAGTCACCGAGGATCCCCCAAGGCCTTTCTTTTCTCCTCGGCCTTGGGGGATCAGAGTCTGAAGGGAGGGGCCTGGGCTGGGCAGGCCTGCTCTCAGTTTTTCTGGCCTCACTGTGCGGTTCCACTTGCTTTCGATCTACGTCATGAGTAATGCTACGAAGTTGATTTCTTGGAACGTATGTGGCCTGCACTCCCCTATTAAGCGCACGAAAGTCCTCTCACTGTTAAAACGCCAGTCGGCGGCGGTGGCTTTCTTACAGGAGACCCACCTCTCTGATGGAGAACATGTGAAGCTTTGTAGGACATGGGTGGGAGAGGTGCGGTATGCTTCCGCTTCCTCTAAGTCCGCGGGGGTGGCCATCCTTTTTCACAAACAACTCCCTATTATTGTTACTAAGGAAATTAAGGATCCCCAGTGACCTGATTTTGGTCACTGAACTGTTTCATCATGTTGTGGTTTTTTGCAATGTTTACGCACCAAATACGTATGCTCCCAGTTTTTACCGTGCTTTGTTTACCCATCTTTTGCCTTATTTATCTGATATGTTAGTTGTCGGGGGAGATTTCAACACTGTCCGTGATTCTCACTTAGATGCTTCAACATGTCGGGGATGGGATGCGGGAGCGGGACGGGGTCCCAATATGCTGGAATCCCAGTTACAGTTGCTCGATGTCTGGAGGACGCTGCATCCCACGGAGTGCGACTTCACGCATCTTTCTAGGGCACATGCCTCATTTGCTAGGCTTGATTACTTCTTAGTGAGTACACATGCCTTCCACCGGGTTTTAGCAGCGGGTATTGAGAGCATAGCTGTCTCGGACCACGCCCCGGTGTGGGTGGAGGTTCGGCTTATGACTCCCCCCACTTCGCCACGTCATTGGCGCTACCCTTATTACTTGGCACAAGACGAGAAGTTTAAGGCCTTTATTACACAAAAATGGGCAGACTTTGTGGTTAACAATCAAACCCACGTATCTCAACCCATTTTATTTTGGAACACTGCCAAAGCGGTCTTGCGCGGCGAAATTATATCGTACACTGCGCAGCGCCGGAAAATCCTGGATCGCCGCATCCTAGAGCTGAGCTCCCAAGCTCGGGTAGCCAGGGTCCATCTAATTCAATCTAAGTCCGCGACTGCCCGGGCGGCCTATCTGGTTAAGCAACATGCTCTCAATGCTCTGCTACATCAAAGAGCACAGAAAAGTTACCAATATTACCAATTTAAACTCTACCAGTTTAGTAACAAAGCTGGTAAACTGATGTCTAACCTTATTAAGTCCACGCGGGCTTGCCGCCATATCCCGGCCCTACGCACTTCCTCAGGGACAGTGGTTCATGACACCCCCTCTATTTTAACAAATTTCAGGGCCTTTTACTCCTCGCTTTACACGTCTGAGGGGTGGAATCAGGTTGCTTGTCAGCGCTTTTGTGAAGGATTATCGCTCCCACACTTGACCCCGGCAGACCGAGATAGGCTTAATGCCCCAATCTCCTCGACGGAAGTATTGGCTGCTATTCATGGCTCTAAGAATTTTAAGGCACCGGGACCAGATGGCTTCACCTCGGAATTTTTCAAACTTTTAAAGGAGTCTGTGTCCCAACCACTAGCGTCGGCATTCACGGAATTAATCTCCCGGGGTTCCTTTCCCGCCCATGATAATTTGGCACATATTATCTTAATACCAAAACCTGGAAAGGACCACTTGCAGACCGAGTCCTACCGTCCCATATCTTTACTTAATTATGACCACAAATTACTGGCGAAGATCCTGGCGGACAGACTAGCGACCTGCCTGCCATATTTAGTTGGTGAGTCCCAGGCTGGCTTTGTCCGCAAACGGTATGCCTTGTCTAATATTCGCAAGATTTTAGCCGCAATGTCCATCGGCCGGAGATTGTCACTCCCCTATCTTGCGATTAGTTTTGACGCTGAAAAGCGTTCGATCGGGTGGAATGGCGCTACTTATTTTATGTGTTACATACACCGTATGGGATTTGAGGGTTTTTTTTCTACAAGCCCTACAACTTCTTTATACTGACCCTAGGGCGCGCATAGTGGCCAATGGTTCCCAGTCGGAGGAGTTCGCTGTACACCGCGGTACGCGACAGGGTTGCCCCCTCTCCCCTCTCCTTTTTCTGTTACAATTGGAGCCCCTATTGAGCGCGATTGCTGATGCCCCGGAGATTTGCGGTCTTCGAATGGACTCTGAGATTCTTAAATCCGTGGCTTTTGCGGATGACTTGCTACTCTTTATTACCCACCCCCGTTCGTCTTTGCCTGCACTCTTATGTCTCCTTGCAACGTTTGGAACCTTTTCTGGCTTCCGATTAAATGAGGCTAAGTCGTCCGCGTTGGCGTATCCGGCTACTATGCCGGCAGACTGGGGGGCTTCCTTTCCCTTACAATGGGCGGGAGATACACTTCGTTATCTGGGGGTTTATTTGCCCTCGGATCCTGAACTAGTCTACCAAGCTAACGTTCCCGGGATGCTCAAACACACTCAAGCCACTCTCTCTGCTTGGAAAACCCTCCCCCTTTCCCTGGCGGGGCGGGGTGGCCCTATTCAAAATGACCCTGCTCCCCAAATGGCTATATTTGTTACAGAACTTACCGTTGTTATTGAAACGCAGGGACCTAGACCGGGTGGAGGGGGCAATGCGTAAATTTTTGTGGAGAGGAGGGAAATCAAGATTGCCTTTCCGATGGCTCCAAAACTCTTGGGGGGGGGAGGACTGGGGGTGCCTAACCTGTCCCTCTATAACCTAGCCTGTAACATGCGGCTCCTCCGTAACTGGTTGAAGGGTTCCTCGCATTATGCCCCACTTTCGATTGATCGGACGTTACTCTACCCGTGGGCTCCTTCTTATATCTTGCAGGCTAATGCGGGTCGGCTCCCTTCGTGCCTCTTGCATTCCGCCCTCCTCCAGCCGATACGGCAATCTTGGCGGCGCCTTACTAAATTCCTGCATATCCCTCCTACTTGTGCATATTTTTTACCGATTAGGGGGAATGCGGAATTTCAGCCTGGTATCCAATCTGGTGCGTTTAGGGTCTGGGAGGCTAGGGGGGTGATATATTTAGGTCACCTGTGGAATTCGGAGGGGGAGTTACTGCGGTTTACCGATTTTCAAACTCTTTATGGTCTCCGTCCCATTCACACGTTTTCATACTTACAAGTTCATCACTACCTCCGGTCCCTGCCCCCGGCAACTAAGGATATTGCTACGTTTAAGGCCCTGGATGTGATGTTTCAGTTTACAGTTGACAAGGCCCTTACTATTTCCCATTATTATAGACCTCTACAGCGGGATGCCCAGGTTGATGTATGTGCTTCCTTGGTGGATCGATGGCATAAAGATGGTGAGTTTCAACTCACCGGTTTTATTTTGCGTGTCTGCTTTCGGCGCATAGCCCGGATCTCTATCAATATGTACTATAGGGAGATGCAATATAAGTTCTTGACCCGAGCCTACATATCACGTCAGAGGGCTCATCAATTGTCTGTTGCCCTCACGCCCTTTTGTATAAGCTGTTCGGGAACCGTGGGTAGTTTGTCTCACGTTTTTTGGACCTGCCCCACGATCCATGGATTTTGGCGTAAGATTGCGGACTATTTAACCGACTTGCTTGATGTGGTGTTGCCCTTCTCCCCACTGTGGTTTTTATTTGGTTGCATCTCCCCGCTTCGAGTTAGAGATCCTGGCTCGCGCCTTTTGTTTCAGAAGGCGAGTTTGGTGGGGAAGAAGACGATCCTTTTGGTCTGGCGGTCTCCGGAGGCGCCCTCCTTTTGGACTTGGCGCAATCAGCTACATGCGATGATGACCATGGAAAGTATGGCGGCACGAGGCTCTCCCCATCGACGACGACGCTTCACATCCATCTGGGGTCCCTACCTGCAATCATTACCCCATCGTGCGAGGAGTATGGTTCTGAATGATTGACCATTATCTGCTCATTGACTGTCTGATCCCTCTAGCGGATTGCACCTAGGTTTCCCACACGATTCCTCATTATTGTATCTGTTATTGTGGGGGGGGGGGGAGGGGGGAAAGGTGGGAGGGGGGTAGGGTTTGGTTCTCTGTGGGGGTTACAGTGCTTTCATGTTGGGTTTGTTGCTCAGGAGAGAGATCTGACTACACTCTCTCTTGCGATGTTCTTTTTCTATATAAAAACCTAATAAAAATTGTTTAAACATAAATTGCATCTTTTAAAATGCCTTCGCCCGCTTCTATTCTTTCGTGACTTCCGCTCTGTCCTCCAATCTCTAATCTTCTCAGGATTGGACTATTATAATGAGCTTTACTTGGGACTTCCTGATTCTGCGATCCGACTTTTACAGCTTATACAAAATTCTGCTGCCCATATCTTACTAGGTTCACCTGTCAAAAATCATATCACCCCAATGCTATGTTCTTTATACTGGTTACCCATCAAATTCAGAATCCTCTATAAAATATTGTCCATTGTGCATTCTGTTACATAACCCATCCTCTATTTGGCTCTGTTTCATTTTCCGGATCTACAAACCATCCAGACATTTAAGATCCCTGAACAAAAATTTACTAGATATTCCATCAATACGTCTAGCTCGCCTGAATATCACAAAGAAAAGAGCTTTCTCAGTAGCAGGTCCATTATTATGGAACTCTTTACCTACTCCTCTTTGTCAAATCTCTAACCACAAAGAATTCAAGAAATCACTAAAAACACCTCTTCTCAAAATCATTTGTCATCCCCGACGCAAACCTCACTTAACTACATCCTTCACAGTTGTTACCACTATGCTATTTTTATTCTATCTCATTTGTTTCCTTCCTTTACTTCAATTTTAATTAGTTTTATTATTTTGTTTGTCTTTTTATTTATATAACTTTATTTATGTAATTTTTTGTCCCAACTCTTGTTTTATTTGTTTTTGTTTTTTACACATTGTAAACCGTTTTGTTCAATATTTTATTGCTAAACAGTATATAAATAATTTTAAATAAATTGGTGGATCCTAAAAGGGAGAAAGAGAGCTTCTAAATCCACCATATCAAGATGGTCAAGGAGGCCATCTCTTCAGCATACATCTTCAATGGCAAGCAGGTCTGACTGGCCTTGAGGGTGCATTCTTATGAGAACACAAGCATCCTGCTAGGTAGAGGCCTCGTCAATCTCCCAAGGGGAGATCTAGAACCATGACCTGGTTATCCCTGCACTCCTTTACCAAGCTTTATAGGCTAGATGTTCAAGCAAAGAAAGAAGCGAACTTCAGGGCTAGGTACTGAGGAAGGCCTTGTCTTCTTCCTATCTTATTAAGAATGTACTTTTTTTACTTTTCAAGTGTAGTGGACTGGTTTAGCAGATAAGATGAAATTATACTTGCCTTATAATTTTCTTTCTGAGTGCTGCTAGACTAGTCCAGGCACCATATGACCACTTTCTTTCCTGCTTTCTTCTTGCTTCCTCCCTCCCCTTTGCTCTCCTTCTACATTCCCTGTACACCCTCCTGGGACAAAAGGAGGACCTAAAAAAAAAAATGTATATATAAAAGATGTACTTTAGGGTATTCTTGTCTGAGCGCTTTGACAGCGGTATACTGATCGGTTTTAGACCACTCCTATATGCAAAGTCTGACAACATAGAATGGGTGTGTCCTCTGTGTCCAGTGGCTGGTCCAGCAGCACACAAGGAAAGAAAATTATCAGGCAAGTATAATTTCATCTTAATGTTAACCTTTAACTCTTTTTTAACCTTTTACTTTGTAGCAGTTCAGCAGCCTTGGCTATTCTTACAAGTCTGATCAGTGCAATCTCATTGTGTTGTAATTATCTTTTTCTTAACTACCATCAAACTAGTCTGACTTCCTAGAAAACCTTCTCAAAGCACCCTTATACAAGTCCCTTCTGGCTCAAGGCACAGGCGACAGATAAAGTGATTGAACCTGTCTCTTACATGGCAGTGTACTGGATAACTGCAGATGAGTACTACTCCAGATGTATGGAGAGTCTGAAGGCTGAACTTGTTTTCCAGCTGTGGAGTCCATATGTGAGAGAGCAAGAAATGCATAACTCTAATTCTCTCTCCCTCTCCTCCTCTATAGGCAACGAGTTGAGCGAAGTGAAACAGCAGTGGAAGAATCTGAAAGGGGAATACCTGCAACAAGTTGAGAAAATCCAGGAGCTCATCATCCAGGTGCTGCAGAAACTAGAATCATTGCAAGGAAAGAGATCGCTTATGGCCAGTGTGCTTCACCAGTACCAGGTCCAGGTATGGATTCCTCTTTTTATTGTGCAGACTGGAAGTCATTTTAAGATTCAGAAAGCCTCCTTCCCTGTACGTACCTGGATCAGTCCAGACAGTGGGTTATGTCCCCAATCCAGCAGATGGAGTCAGCACAAGCTTTGAGGGGGCGTATCCATATACACTACTACCCCCTCTGCAGGAGTTCAGTATCTTCTGACTCCAGCAGATGCGAGTAGGGGAATCAGGCTTCCCCTCCTTTTCCTTTTTCTTCACTTTCTTGCTTGATTATGGCTTGTTGTTGTCTTTTTCTGTGGAGTAGGGCAGCCACCTGGAAATCGTTACACACGTTCTCGAGGCACTATCGTCTGCACCTCGCCTCTTCGGTCTCTGGACACTTTGGCGAGCAGGTTCTCCGAGCAGGCCTCGCAGGACCCCACCCGATTTAGGGAAGCTTGGGTACATCCCACTGTCTGGACTGATCCAGGTACGTACAGGGAAAAGAAAATTATTACTTACCTGCTAATTTTCGTTCCTGTAGTACCATGGATCAGTCCAGACGCCCACCGCGTTTGGGTTCTTGATCCTGCTCAGCTCTGCGCTACTTCTTGCTCGCAGTGTTCTGTGTCTTCACAGTCGTTTCTTTTCGCTGTTTTTCACAGCTCCCTACAAGTTGGTAGGATGTTTGCAGTTACTTGTTGCGGTTACAATTGTTTTCATTATCTGTTTCCACAAACTTGATCCTTCGGGGGTTTCTACTCTGGCTTTGATATACTCGATACTGAACTCCTGCAGAGGGGGTAGTAGTGTATATGGATACGCCCCCCTCAAAGCTTGTGCTGACTCCATCTGCTGGATTGGGGACATAACCCACTGTCTGGACTGATCCATGGTACTACAGGAACGAAAATTAGCAGGTAAGTAATAATTTTCTTTTTGCAGCAAGATCAGCTAGGCTCATGAATACTTGGTTGTGCTACTGCATATACAGCACTAGAAGTACAGATTACTGGAGCTTTTTTATCATTCTCTTATTGATTGCAAACCAGTTTGAGTTCTTAAAGAAGCTGTACTACATAGATTGCTCCAAGTATCCATATGTCGTCATCTCAGCTGTTTTCTTCTTGATCTTAAAATATCATCTTTTTGTTTTTAAATGATTTTTGTCAATCAAAAATAAACCTAGCACAATATAAACATAAGTAGAAACATATAGATACATTGAGAACATATTCAATATCAAACATCCAAAATGATTGACCGTTTGAAATTGCAATCACCCCCACCCTCATATCCAGGATCACATAGGATAAAAAGTACAGTATATAAATATACACACAGAGCGGAAGTATGTGTTCTATAAAGATAGTAATAGGGAAGCAAACATCATAGCAAATCATGTAAGGGGACGGGGCAGATAATCTTCAAATGAGTGGGTAACGGGGAATATAAGTTGTGATGGAACACAAAGTTATTCACTATGGTCTTTTCATGAATCGGATATAACAGGAATAAACAGAAATAGGGTGCGCATCATTCAGCCCAATAAGTGCGGCGACAGAACAAGGATCCATGCAAACCTGTGCCTCTGAGTCATAGAACAGAGCAGGAATCTTTAGTGATACCTCTATGATTGTGCGTCCAACCACTTAATGTATAAACTCCATGTATTTAGAAACCATCTCAGTCTGTCGTGGTGGACAGCAGTGAGTCTACTCAACTGATAATAGGTGTGTAATCTATGTTGTATTTTTGCCAAGCTTGGTGTGGATGTAGTCTTCCAGTGTAATGCAACTTCTGATCTAGCTGCAATAAAAACTTGGAGCATAAAGTGTTCTTCTTTTTTGTGCCCCGGTAAAGGAAGACCCAGCAATACATGCCATGGCTTGACTTCTACCTGCACCTGTAACACTTGTGATATACACTCTATGATAACTGGCCAAAACAGAGCTATTTTAAGGCACTCCCACCAATATATGTCAATTTGACCGCACCCTCTCCAGCAATGATCTGAGAGAGCAGGTTTGAATCTATATAATGTTCCCTGTACGTACCAGGATCAGTCCAGGACACCTGGGTTGTGACTCCGCACCAGTAGATGGAGACAGACTAAAACTTGTGGGCGGAGCCATATATGCCCCTGTGCCAGTCACAGCCCCTCAGTCTTACTCTGTCTCCAGTAGATGGTGCAGGTCCGGTCACAGCCCTGCCTGCCCTGATTCTGGTAGTTAGTCAGGGTTGCAGTTTTTCTTTGTTTTTTGTGCTCAGTTCTTAGGCCTAGTTAGTGGTTTTTTGCCAAATTGGGTTTTTTTCTTTTTGATTGAAGAGTCAGATCCCGGCCGCCCTGCCTCCCAGGGGGGTTGAGAGGTTCTGAGGGGACCACCCCCCCCCTGGTTGAGGCCGCTGCTAGGGTCGAGGACCCGGCTCCACAAGTAGCAGCGTCAGGGGTGACACCGGGGAGCCCGGTTCACTCACCCCTGCAGGTACAGGGCTCCAGGACCCGGGACAGCGACAAGCGTCAGTATAAAAAAAAAAAAAAAAGTTTCTGCTTTTGTTTTTGTTTTCGGCCGGCCCTCCGTTTTCCTTGCATCGCCGTTCCGTTTTGAGAGGGGTGTCGCTTGCAGGGGGGGGTTCGCCGAATTAATTAATTAATTTTTTATTTCTGAGGTGCGTCTTGGCCTTCCCGCGTTCGCCGGTTTGCCACGCGGCTCCCCGTGTCGGGCCTGCGGCTCGGCACGCGCGCGCCTATCTTGTGAGGGCTTTTGTTTTTTCCTGCGTCCCGGGCGGGGAAGGGCCGTCCGGGGCACCTCGGGGGTCTCGCTTCTGGATCGCGCGTTCGCCGCCGCTGGTTGGAGGCGCCATAAGTAGGCCTCAGGACTTGTTCCCGCTTAGCGCGGGAGTGGCGGCCATTTTGGCTACAGGAAGTAAAATCGCGCGGATCACGCCAGGGGTTTCGGCCTTGCCTCCCGCGTTTTCCCCGCAGTGGGGCGCGGCGGGAGGGGGCTCCTTGGAGGGGCTTCGGTCCGGGGAGGTTTTCTGGGGCCGATTCTTCTGGGTCAGGTTCTTTCTCGGAGGACGTTGCGCTATTGCTGCGCAAGGTACCTGGGTACAAGCGTAGCAAGCGCAGCCGAGGGGGGATCCCTACAGAGGGTCCCCACAAGCTTCCTCCACGGAAGAGAAAAGCTATGAAGGCTGCGGAGGGCCTCCAGGAGCCCTCATGGGGGAATCGGGCCCCCCGGGGCATGCCGCAGGAATCGGATTCAGAGGATTCCCCCGTGGAGGATACTGATTTTCCCGAAGAGCCCCTGAGGGGGGCTGAGGAGGCGGCGGCGGATGGCTCCGCCCAGCCCAGCGCGGGAACGGGAGTACAGACCGGGGAAGGGGATGACCCCAAGGTAGTCCGGTTCCGCAGGGAGGAACTGTCGCCCGTTATTCCAGCCATCCTCCAGGAGCTGGGGATAGAGGCCCCACCTGTGGTGGTCCGCCAAGAGGCCAACATGGATCCTATTCTGCTGGGCCTTACGGGTCCGGCAGTTGCCTTCCCGTTTCATTTTTCTTCGGATTTCTTATTCCGCGAAGGTGATACTCCGGAATTAGGATTGAAGGTCAGCAAGGCCATGGATAAGCTCTATCCGCTCCCAGAGGAGGCGCTGGACCTTAAAGGTGGATTCAGCGGTCTCCGCGGTGACAAAGATCTACTATCCCGGTCACAGGAGCTACGGCGCTCCGGGATATCCCGGATAGGAAGTTGGAAGGGCAGCTTAAGAAGATTTTTGAGGTATCCGCCCTGGGTGTGCGGGCCGCCATGTGCACTAACTTCGCTATGGGAGCTAGTCTGCGCTGGGCCCATGTCCTTCAGGAGAATGCGGGCCTGTCTGCGGAGGAGGTTTCTCAGGCAGATAGATTGGAGGCGGCAATAGCATATGGGGCAGACGCCCTGCATGATCTGCTGCGTACATCCGCTAGGTCCATGGTGGCGGCGGTGGCTGCGCGTCGTCTCCTATGGCTGCGCAACTGGGCTGCGAATGGCTCGTCCAAGGCTCACCTGGGGGGCTCTGCTTTTCAAGGGGAAATTGCTGTTTGGCACGGAATTGGATGAGGCTTCAGGGGCCCAGGAAATCGCGCCCTCAAAGATCCACCGGCTCTTCGTATAGGCCGTCTTCCTCTCGGAACCTTCAGTGGTAGCAGTCCTTCTGGGGGACACGAGTCTTCGCAATGAAGTTCGGATGGTCCATCCCTCGCCGCGCCTGCAGCACGTCATTCCACATGTGGGAGCGCGGTTACCTTTATTTTTCGAGGAATGGACCAAAGTGAAGTCGGACCAGTGGGTCCTCAACGTGATAAGACACAGCGGCGAGTTAGATTTTGCTCGCATCCCAGCGGACAAGTTTCTGGTCTCACTCTGCAAGGACCCCAAGAAAAGGGCGGCGGTGCTGGACACCATCCGATGATTGGAAAGCTTGGGGGCCATTTCCCCTGTCCCTGTCGATCAGCGAGGCAGGGGCAGGTACTCCATTTTATTCGTGGTTCCCAAGAACGACGGCACATCAAGGCCAATCCTGGATCTAAAAGGGGTAAACAAATGCCTTCGTGTTCCCCACTTCCAAGTGGAGACAATTCGCTCGGTGCGTCTGGGCGAATTTCTGGCGTCCCTAGATCTCACAAAAGCGTACTTTCACGTGAGCATCCAGCCATCGTGCCAGCGGTTCCTAAGGTTCTGCATTCCAAGCAGGCACTACCAATTTCGAGCGCTCCCCTTTTGGGCTCGCGACCGCTCCTCGGACATTCACGACAGTGATGGTGGTAGTGGCAGCGCAGCTCCGTCGGGAAGGACTCCCGGTTCATCCTTACCTGGACGATTGGTTGGTCCGGGCGAAGTCAGAGGATCAGTGTCGGCAGGCGGTGGCCAGGGTGCTACAGCTCTTGCAGTCCCTGGGCTGGGTGGTCAACTACAACAAGAGTCAACTGACTCCCACTCAATCCTTGGAATATCTGGGAGCCATATTCGTCACGAAGCAGGGCTAGGTGGTCCTATCTCAAGATCGGATATGCAAGCTGCAATCTCAAGTGCGGCGTTGGTTATCTCTCAGCCGCCCGCGGGTGTGCGATTACCTGACGATTCTGGGATTGATGGCTTCAACGCTCACGTTGGTTCCCTGGGTTTTCGCTCACCTGCGGCCCTTGCAGTCCTCTTTACTATCCCGCTGGAAGCTGGTTTCGGAGGATTTCTACCTACCGCTCCCTCTAGCGGGCCAGGCGAGGTCCAGCCTACTCTGGTGGCTGGATCCCAGTCTTCTGTCCTGTGGAGTGTCCCTTCTGGTGCCCAGGTGGACGGTGGTGACCACGGATGCCAGTCTCTCCGGCTGGGAGCAGTTTGCCTAGGGACATCGGTGCAAGGGCTTTGGTCAGAGTCGCAAGCCCGCTGGCCTATCAACCGTCTGGAGACCAGAGCGGTCCATCTGACTCTTCAAGCCTTCCTACCGGTGCTCTGGGAAAGGCGGTCCGAGTTCTTTCGGACAATACGACTACAGTGGTCTACATCACTCGCCAAGTCGGGACGAGAAGTCCGCTGGTGGCGCAGGAGGCGCAGTCCTTGATGGCCTGGTCGGAACGAAACCGCAGCAAGATTGCGGCGTCTCATATTGCCGGGGTCGACAACGTCCAGGCCGATTATCTCAGCCGTCACCGCCTGGATCCTGGAGAGTGGGAGCTGGCGGACGACGCGTTTCTCCTCATCTGCAGGAAGTGGGGGGTTCCCCACATGACTCTGATGGCCACGTGGCACGACGCGAAGGCGCCACGATTTACAGTCGGCGTCGAGAAAGGGGAGCAGAAGGCGTCGACGCGTTGGTACTCCCTGGCCGACGGATGTCCTGCTGTACGTGTTTTCCCCATGGCCCATGATCGGCAAGATTCTGCGGCGCATAGAATTGCAATCCTGGTGGCACCGGAGTGGCTGCGCCGCCCGTGGTTCGCAGACCTCCTCCAGTTGTCGGTGGCGGCTCCCCTTCGTCTCCAGGGGTTCGCGGGGCTGCTTCATCAGGGCCCCGTCTGTTTGGAGGATGCGGATCACTTCTGTCTCGCGGCATGGCTTTTGAGAGGAATCGGTTGAGGGGAAAAAGGTTCCTCGGACACGGTCATAGCTACGCTGCTGAGGTCCCGGAAGCAGTCTACGTCCCTGGCGTATATCCGGGTATGGGTAATCTTTGAGGAATGGTGTGTTGAGCGGGGTTTGGACCCCACTGCCGTTGCCGTTTCCGATATTCTGGCTTTTCTCCAGGCTGGGCTGGCCTAAGGCTTCGCGTGCAGTTCGCTACGGGTTCAGGTGGCGGCGCTTGGTTGCTTGCGGGGAAAGATCCGGGGAGCCTCCCTGACTCTTCACCCGGATATCGCCCGTTTCCTGCGGGGGGGCTAACCACCTCCGTCCTCCCTTGCGTTCACCTTGTCCGTCTTGGAACCTCAACTGGGTTCTTTCCGCCTTAGGCTCGGCACTGTTTGAGCCCTTGAAGCGCGCTACGGTCCAAGATCTCACATTGTAGACCGTATTCCTGGAGGCGGTTGCTTCGGCACGCCGTGTCTCGGAATTACAGGCGTTGTCATGTAGAGAGCCGTTGTTGCGGATCTCTGCCGTAGGGGTTCCCTTACGGACTGTTCTTTCTTTTCTGCCTACGGTAGTGTCGGCTTTTCACTTGAATCGATCAGTGGAGCTTCCCGCTTTCGCGGTCGGGGAGTCTTCGGACCCGAATTCGAAAGAATTGCGAAAACTGGATGTGCGGAGGTCCCTTCTTCGCTATCTAGAGGTCACTAATCCTTTCGGGTAACAAATCATCTGTTTGTCCTGTTTTCGGGCCCAAAGAATGGTTCTGCGGCGTCTCGCACAACAATCGCCCGTTGGTTCAAAGAGGCCAGTGGCTCAGCGTATGTAGTGCGGGGAAAACCTCCGCACGTGGGTCTCAAGGCTCATCCGACGCGGTCTCACGCGGCGTCTTGGGCGGAATCTTCTCAGGTGTCGCCTCAAAAGATTTGCAGGGTGGCTACCTGGAAGTCGTTGCATACCTTTATTATACATTATCGGTTGGAGGTTCAGGCTACTGAGGCCGGAGGGTTTGGAGAGAGGGTACTCCGAGCGGGACTCTCTGCTTCCCACCCTCGGTAACTTAGCTCTGGTACATCCCAGGTGTCCTGGACTGATCCTGGTACGTACAGGGAAAGGAAAATTAGTTTCTTACCTGATAATTTTCGTTCCTGTAGTACCAAGGATCAGTCCAGGATCCCGCCCGCAGTGCTACGCTAACATAACGGAGAGTCCGCTCATGTTTCTTCACGATTAAAGCTATCCGCTTGTTTGTTTCGCTCTCCCGGTTGGGGAGTTTGGTTCCCGTAGGGGTTGGTATTGTTTCCATTTAAGTAGCGTGTTTTGCTAGTTGGCTATGGTTGCCTTATTGCTTTTCTACTTTGACATTACGTATGACTGAGGGGCTGTGACTGGCACAGGGGCATATATGGCTCCGCCCACAAGTTTTAGTCTGTCTCCATCTACTGGTGCGGAGTCACAACCCAGGTGTCCTGGACTGATCCTTGGTACTACAGGAACGAAAATTATCAGGTAAGAAACTAATTTTCCTTTACTGGGGTGTAGTGCCAATGATATATTAACTTATAGCAATTTTCCTGCAGCCTAGTAGACATAGAACATTTTCGAGCCATGAGGTAAATAGCTTCCCATTCCCTTTCTCCGAAGGTAAAATGAAAATCTGTTTTCCCATCGGGAGCGGTGTTTAGGTTTTTTAGATGGTTGACCATTAAGAAGGTTATATATTTTAGATAATACTCCCCTAAGTGTTGCAGCATTTTTACAGAAGTTTCCAAATAGGGTGCCTGTCACTTTAATAGTGCTCAGTCTTAGTCCTCTTTGTATGAAATGGTAGAGTTTAGCAAAATATCACCTTTTTAAATGTGATCTGTATATGGTTTTGGGGATGAAGCATTTTTTACCTATCCCCAGCTTTAAAAATTCATTCATTTTATTTAACAGTTCTTATAATCCGCAATTCTATCAATATTCAATGTGGAGAATATCAAACATTCTTAATTCATTAACAGAAATAAAACATAACAAAACAAAGAATAAAAATACATGAATTTAATTAAAAGCCTGCCAAAAAAGAAATGTTTTTATAAATTTACGAAAATGTAAATCACTCATTGCAAATTTCAACTGGTACTGCATTCCATTCCTCAGGAACCATAATAGAAAAAGCTTTCTTTCTCATAGTACATAAAGTATACTGCTTCACCAAAGAAACAATAACAGCTGGTCAGAAGAATGTAAGGAACAAGCTGAAACATCAAATAACCTTATTACTCCAACAATAAGATTAATCATAAATGGCATTGTGCAATAAAACCAATATTTTAAAATGTATTCTCTGAGCAATTGGTAACCAGTGTAACTCTTTCAAATAAAGTTATACGGTCATTCCATTTTAAAACAAAAATCACACATACCGAAAAAAGATTTTAATTGTAAACCTGCACCAAACCTTTTGATAGACTGGCATACAAAGCATTTCAATAGTCTAAATTACTCATTACAATAGCCTGTATAACAAGGTGAAAATCTTGAATAGAAAGCTTCCTAAGTGACGTCCTCTCTCCCAGCTGTTTATGTTGCATTACTTCTTCTGAGATCATTTTCAGTTTTGCACCCTGCCTTTTGGGTTGACAACAGCGCCAAGGACCTTTACAAAGGTGATGGTCTTAGTGGCAGCAGCTCTTCGGCAGGAGAGCATCCTGGTTCACCCGTATTTGGACGACTGGTTGATTGCGCAAAATCAATGGAGATCTGTCATCGGGTGGTGGCGGTAGTGTTGCAGCGTTTACAGTTCCTGAGCTGGGTTGTGAATTTGCAAAAGAGCCAGCTAATACCATCTCAAGTTCTGGAATTTCTGGGAGCGTGTTTCCACACTGGGCTCGAGTTTTTTTTGGTTTTTTTTTTTGTTTTTTTTTTTTACCAAGGAGAGGATTATTAAAATCCAGGGTCAGATTGACAGTTTTCTAAGCAGTGCAGTTCCCAGGGTCAGGGATTATCTGCAGGTTCTTGGGTCTATGGTTTCCACCTTGGAATTGATCCTTGGGCATTCACTCATATGCGGCCATTTCAGTCGGCCTTGCTCTCCAGGTGGAATCCGGTATCTGAGCAATTTCATCTGCCTCTGCCTCTTACGGAAAGCGCCAGATCGCGTCTGGATTGGTGGCTGTGTTGGGACAATTTGACCCGCGGGATGGCCTTGGAGGCTTCGATTTGGATAGTGGTCACAACTGATGCCAGCCTATGTGGTTGGGGGGCTGTGTATCAGGCTCAAGCGGCACAGCAACACTGGTCTCTGGAGGAGACGTCATGGTCCATCAACTGTCTAGAGATGAGCAGAGTGTCTAGCATTGCAGGCCTTCTTGCCTCTTGTTCAGGGCAGGCCAGTGAGAGTTTTGTCAGACAATGTGACAGTGGTGGCTTACATCAACCAGCAGGGCAGTACCAAGAGTCGGGCAGTGGGCGCAGGTGGCCCAAGAGTTAGTCCACTGGGCAGAACGCCACCTGGAGATGCTGACAGCTTCCCACATAGCGAGGTTGGACAGTGTCCAGATGGATTTCCTCAGTTGTCAACAGTTGGATCCCAGGGAGTGGGAGTTGTCAGAGGAAGCCATGCTCCTGATTCGTCACAGGTGGGGGAGTACCGTGCACAGAGCTTGTGGCAACGTGCAAGAATGTCAAGGCTCCGAGATTCTTCAATTGAAGAAGAGAACACAGGGCTGAAGGTGTTGATGTCTTAGTCCTCTCATGACCACAGGGAATTCTCCTGTATGTGTTCCCGCCATGGCCATTGGTGGGCAAAGTCTTGTGAAGAATAGAGTTTCATCCGGGGTAGGTGGTTCTGGTGGCACCGGAATGGCCTCATCGGCCATTGTTCGTGGATTTAGTCAATCTCGCAGCGGACAGCCTGCTACTTCTGACTCATCTTCTCAACCTGCTGCGCCAAGGTTCTATGTTTTTTGGATCAGGGGGGTCGCTTCTCTCGCAGCTTGGCTTTTGAGAGGAATCACCTGCGAGAAAAGGGGTATCCAGAGGATGTTACCACTTTGTTACAAGCAAGGAAGAAGTCCACCTCCTTGGCATATATGCGGGTGTGGAAGGTGTTCGAGGTTTGGTGCAAGGAGCATAGTGTGGATCCATTTCGAGCTTCGATGGCCCACATTTTGTCCTTTTTTGC
The DNA here is from genome assembly GCF_901001135.1 of Rhinatrema bivittatum. Lineage (NCBI taxonomy): Eukaryota > Metazoa > Chordata > Amphibia > Gymnophiona > Rhinatrematidae > Rhinatrema > Rhinatrema bivittatum. Next base: position 507,575,721 of record NC_042615.1, on the reverse strand, counting down.
AGCAAGATTTGATAAAAGGTTTGGCTTTCAATTCTTTATGGGTCTAGGTGGCTGCCTTGGAGTGCCTTAAGGGGTACCTCTGGCTGCATATCTGGATGTGGTATGTGTTTTACGAGGGGTCAAACACTTGCATCTCTCAGTGCGAAAAGTATGTCCTCCATGGCGCCCAAACTTGGTTCTTAAAGCATTGTGTGCAGCACCATTTGAACCACTACGCAGGGCAACTTTGAAGAATCTTACTTTAAAAGTCGTTTTTCTGGTGGCAATTTGTTCGGCTAGACAGATTTCAGAACTGCAAGCCCTTTCATGTAGAAAGCCTTTCCTAAGTTTTTCGAATTTGGATGTCTCATTGCATACGGTGCCTTCTTTCCTTCCAAAGATTGTTTCCTCCTTTTACTTGAATCAGTCAGTGGAGTTACCTGCCTTTCCAAATTTGGATAGGACGGTTGCCTTGGATAAGGAGTTGAGGTGTCTGGATGTGAAGCGAACACTGTTACGGTATCTGGAAGTCACTAATAGTTTCAAGTTTCTGATCATCTTTTCATTCTTTTGAGTGATGCAAAGAAAGGGCAGAAAGCTTCAAAAGCAACCATAGCATGGTGGCTGAAAGAGGTCATAGTTTCGGTGAACATTTGCATGGGTTGGTTGGTGCCTCGGTCTGAGAGCTCACTCGACATGGTCACAAGCAGCATCCTGGGCTAAATGTCAGTGTCACTGCAAGAGATTTGGAGGGTGGCTAATTGGAAGTCTTTGCACACTTTTTCCAGGCATTATTGTCTGGACGTCCAGGCACCAGAATCTACCAGATTTGGTGGAAGCATGCTTTGAGTAGAACTCTCACAGTCCCCCACCGGTTTAAAGAAGCTTTGGTACATCCCAGGGGTCTGGACTAATCTGGATACATACAGGGAAAGGAAAATTTGGTCCTTACCTGCTAATTTTCGTTCCTGTAGTACCACAGATCAGTCCAGAGTCCTACCTGGGTTTGGAGAGTCCGCTTGATATGTGCTTTTTGTATATAATCTGAAGTATTTTCAAATGGCTTTTTCTGGTTCAGGTGATGGTTGTACATGCTGATTTATTTGGTTATAAGGCTTGTTCAGATTTAGTGTTTTCTCTTCCTCCTGCTCGTTTGGCGGGAGATGTGGGGTAGGTTATGGGTACAGGTCAATACTGATGTACTACAGGTGGCACAACAGGTTAAGTGACAGTGTCAGTAAAACTTTCTCTGTCTCCATCTGCTGGAAGGGAGGCAAAACCCAGGAGTCTGGACTGATCTGTGGTACTACAGGAACGAAAATTAGCAGGTAAGAACAACTTTTCCTTTATGTGGCTAAGGAGCTCTGTCCCAGTCCTCCCACAATACATGCTGCTAAATACGTAGCCATATAAGTGATTTATGTGGCTAAGTGGTGGCCTGCTTGAATGTAGGCACATATTCAGCAGCCACTATTAAGCTGCATAAGTCATACTTATGTGGCTAAATAGTGCTTAACATGCTTTGAATATCGGGCCCAAAGTACAGAGTAAAAAAAACAAAAACCTCTTAATTTTGGTGCGGTGCAGCTGCACCATCAGATTGGTCATTGTGGAGTCTGCACTAAAGCAGGCAAAGAAAAGATTCCACTTTGTCCTGCTACGCCAGTCTAATCTATACAGGTGGGTTTTGGCCCCTCATCAGCAGCTAGGAGAACACTGTTTTCCCAACATAACATCGCTACTACTTAAAGGTGATGCAGCTCAGAGAAAATCCAATATTCTCTGCCTTCGGCAGATGGTAGGATGACTGGTGCAGTAGGATTTCATTGGATTCAAGCTCTGAAACAGGCTTAGGGTCAGGCCACTAGCTTTGGCCAGCAGTGTGAGCCTGAAGTTCTCTGCCAGAGAAGACTAGGTAGAGCTTAGGGGTGATGGGGGAGCTGCTTACATAAACACAAAAACCCTCCGAAGCCTGGAGATTGTTTTTTGTTTTGTTTTTTTGCCAGTTGAGAAATTATTTAGAAGAAAATCCTCTGTTCTTCCCCCCCCCCCCCCTACTGGTTTTTCTGCCTGAAAACCTTTTAAAAAAAGAAAAATGCAGATTGGCTATGTTTGGCTTCTCACAGGACAAGCAGAATGGTAGTCCTCACATATGGGTGACATCACAGGATGGAGTCCAATCACGGAACACTTTTGTCAAAGTTTCTAGAACTTCGACTGGCACCTACTGGGCATGCCCAGCATGGCACTAACCCTGCAACCAGCAGGGGTCCCCCTTCAGTCTTCTCTTTTCCGCGCAGCAGTAGCCACGTGGGTTAAGGAGCTCCACAGAGATTCCTGACAGGAATTTTCCTCATGGAATTACTGAAAACTTTCATACCCCACAGGGGTCCCCCTCTCGAATTTTTGCGTCCACGGTACTCCAGTAAGTTGTTTACTCGGTTCCGGTCGATTCCCGTTGAGTTTGGCCCTCGCGGCCTACTGGCCATCGACCGCAACGCAGCTCAATTTTTCAAAGGGCCATGGCGTCGGGGTTCCGTCGGTGCCCTGACTGCGCTCACACCATGTCCAAACAGACCCCCATAAAATCTGTGTAATGTGCCTCGGGTGTGAGCATGTTGTCCTGACTTGCACCAAATGTGCCTTAATGACACCAAAAGGTCGCAAAACCAGAATGGAGAAAATGGAACTTCTCTTCCGTTCTCACACTCAGATGCCGTCTATTGCTTCGACGTCTGAACCGGCGCCGTCCACTTCGCGCCAGCATCGGGCACTGACCGGTGACTATCCGGCGTCGACAACCTCCTGGCCATTGACTACCTCTACTCCCCCTCAGGACCGAGGGGATCGTAGAGAGAAGCATCGACACCGAAAACCTCGAACTATCGATGAAAGAAAGTCATCGACCTCGCCATTGTCCGAGCCGCCATCGAAGAAACTCCGCCCAGAAAAGGCATCGACCCTTTCTGAGACCGGGTCACTGAGGCAACCCTCACCTGGACGGGTGTTGGGAGCCGCGACTTTGCCTTTAATGGTGGTCCTTCCGGCTATGCCTTTGCCTCCTTCTTCCCTTCCGGAGCCAGGACTGATTGCTCCAGGACTCCATGAAGAGCTGGACTGGATGGTTCAGGAGGCTATCAATAAGGCGATGCACAGATTCCAGGTTCCTCTGACGCTGAAACCGGTGCCGATTGTGGAACAGACTACCGATCCCATTCCGGCAGTATTGGCACCGCTGCTCTTGAAGATGGAAGCTCTTCTAGCCGCTTTTCCACCGATGGATCTGGGGTCACCGATGGCTCCGGTGCCTTCTCCACTTGCTCTGTCATTGGGAGGAGAAACACCGTTCCGTCTTCCTCCATCGGTAGTCCTGTTGATGCCTCAACCATCAATGCCAATGCAGCCATCTGCTCCACCAATCCATCCGTCGATGCCCTCGATGCCCGCATCGGTGCCTCCAGTACTTCCCTCGATGCCTTCAGAGCCTAGACCGAGACCTTCAGGAATACCTTCGTCCCATCCCTCTCAGGTTCCTAGAGGGACAGGTGCTGATCCCTATGACACCTGGACTGATGATTCCTCCCCTGTCACCGATTTACCATTACCACCCTCTCCTACTGAAAGCAGGAAGCATTCTCCTCCAGAGGACTTGTCCTTCATAAATTTTGTGAAGGAAATGTCTGAGTTGGTTCCCTTCCAATTACAGACTGAGCAAGATGATAGACACCAGATGATGGAGCTGTTACAATTCCTGGATGCTCCCAAGGAAAAACCTCCATCCCTATCCATCAGGTTCTTTTGGATCTTCTCAAAAAGAACTGGGAACACACTGGTTCGGTAGCTCCAGTCATCCGAAAAGCAGACACCACTTACTTGGTCCAGCCAGCTCCAGGGTTCCAAAAACCTCAACTGGATCACCAATCCATGGTAGTAGAGTCTGCCCAAAAGAGGGCACAACGCTCAAAGCCCCACTCTTCCTTCCCTCCAGGCAAGGAGCAGAAATTCCTGGATGCCATTGGCCGACGTGTCTTTCAGGGATCTATGCTCATTTCTCGGATCGCCTCTTACCAGCTTTATATGACCCAGTATAATAGGGTCTTATTCAAGCAGATACATGATTTTGCAGAGTCCCTGCCTCAGCAATTCCAGGAACAGTTACAAACCCTAGTTCACAAAGGTTTTGAAGCGGGGAAACATGAAATAAGGTCCTCTTATGACATCTTCGACATCGCTTCCAGGGTTTCAGCAGCTGCTATTTCTGCAAGAAGATGGGCCTGGCTTAAGTCTTCGGACTTGTGCCATAAAGTACAAGACAGATTGTCCGATCTGCCTTGCATTGGAGACAATCTGTTTGGTGAACACATCCAGCAGACAGTGGCGGAACTCAAGGAGCATCATGAGACACTTCGCCAACTCTCTCTGATGCCTTTTGAATATTCGACTAAACAACCATTTAGGAAGGACACCCAAAAGTCATTCTTCCGTCCAAAGAAATCCTATCCACCACAGTCTAGAGCTCGTTCTTCGAGGCCTTTCCAAAAGGCCCAGTCTTGTCAACCTCGTAAACAAAAGCTGCAAGCAGCTCCTCAGCCGGGCCCTGCTTTGGTTTTTGACTCCTGCATAGAGAGCAGCAGCCAGCTTCCACTGCCACAGGTACCGGTAGGAGGTCGATTGTGCCATTTCAACAACATAAGGCACACAATCACCTCTGACCAGTGGGTCCTTGCCATAATCTCTCAAGGTTATCACCTGAACTTTCTCTCCATCCCACCGGACTCCCCACCTCGGCTGACGTGGGGAACATCAGACATTCACTACTCCTGGATCAGGAAGTCTCCCTACTCCTTCAATCCAGAGTAATCGAACCGGTGCCCTATCCCAACAGGGCCTAGGATTCTATTCCCGGTACTTTCTAATCCCCAAAAAATCAGGCGGCATTCGTCCAATTCTGGACCTGCGTGCCCTCAAGTACCTCCAACGAGAAAAGTTCAAGATGGTAACCTTGGGTTCTCTCCTTCCTCTTCTGCAAAGAGGAGACTGGCTCTGCTCTCTAGACCTCCAGGACGCGTACACACACATTGCGATAACGCCATCTCATCACAGATTTCTGAGATTTCTGGTAGGCCCCAAGCACTATCAGTACAGAGTGCTCCCGTTCGGCCTAGCATCTGCTCCACGAGTTTTCACCAAGTGTCTCGTAGTAGTAGCAGCCTTCCTCAGGACTCAGGGTAGACGTGGACACCTTATCTCGACGATTGGTTGATCAGGGCTCCCACTCAGCAAGCTGCTCTGTCGTCCCTACATCCTGTCCAACCAGGATGACCTGGTTGGACAGGTGATCCCGAAACACCCTGAGAGCATATCTGATTGCTCGTAGCTCCAGGAAATTGTAAGGTATTACACACTCTGATTTCGCTAGGATTTCTCGTCAACTACACGAAATCCTGCTTAGTCCCATCTCAAACATTGTCCTTCATAGGAGCAGACTTGGACACCTTTCAGGCAAAGGCTTTTCTGCTTCGATGGCGAGCTCTCACTCTCATTTCTCTCGCACACCAGCTACAGTCTCAACACTGTTCGACTGCACGAAACTTCCTCATCCTGCTGGGACACATGGCATCCTCGGTACAGGTTACACCAATGGCCCGCTTGACCATGAGTCATGCAGTGGACTCTAAGGTCACAATGGACTCAATCCATTCGACCGTTGTCCACGTCGCCAACCTACCCTTCCAGGCTCCAGATCCTCAAATAACTCTTACCACCGATGCTTCCAATTTCGGCTGGGGAGCACATGTCGCCAATTTGCAAACCCAAGGAGCTTGGTCTCCAGAGAAGCCAAACATCAAATCAATTTCCTGGAGCTACGAGCAATCAGATATGCTCTCAGGGTGTTTCGGGATCGCCTGTCCAACCAGGTCATCCTGATCTATACGGACAACCAGGTGGCCATGTGGTACATCAACAAGCAGGGAGGGATGGGATCATACCTACTGTGTCAGGAAGCGGCACAGATATGGGTGGAGGCCCTTTCCCATTCGATGTACCTCAGGACCACCTACTTGCCGGGAGTGGACAACGTCTTGGCAGACAAGCTGAGTCGCACCTTTCAGCCGCACGAGAGTGGTCTCTCAACCCCACAGTAGCGGACTCTGTATTCCCACATTGGGGTTATCCTCACATAGACCTCTTTGCGTCACCTCAAAACCGCAAAGTAGAGAACTTTTTGTTCTCTCACTCGCAGCTGCAACTCACAGCCAAGAGATTTATTTATTTATTTATTTAAATTCTTTTACTATACCGATACTCAAGACGAGGTCTTATCATACCGGTTTACATTAGAACAGGGGAAACCATTTAACAACTAAGTAGAAGGTAAAGTTACATTAAACAGGGAGCAAAAAACATGGGCGATGGAAGATAGGAGAGATTTTAAAAACGATAACAACTGGAGAGTGATAAAATAATCAACTAAAAACCATAGAGTAGCGAGACTTAATCAGAGATTTATCCTAGGCGATTATTAACATAGTATATCCGGTAGGAGGAGGAGACACGGAGAGGTGAGCAGGGGGGGGAGGTGTCAGGTCAGGGACTGGAAACGGGGAGGGATTAGGGAAGAAATCGAGGGGTGAGAGTCAATGTTATTTAATAGAAGTTCCTTCAACGGTATGCTTGTGTGAACAACCAGGTTTTCAGTTTCTTTCTGAAGGAGAGATGGCATTGTTCTAGGCGTATATCTGGAGGAAGCGAATTCCAATGGAGCGGACCTGCTGTCGAAAGTGCTCACTTGTGAATAGAGTTGTGGACCGAGGATTTTTGGGGGGGGGCCTTGAGCGAACCTTTTTGGCGGTTCTGGTCGGCCTTGCGGAAGTATGTAGTTCGAGAGGGATGGCGAGTTGTAGTGTGGATTATTGGTAGACGGATTTGTGGATGATGGTGAGAGCCTTGAAGAGTATTCTGTATTGGATGGGTAGCCAGTGTAGGATTTTTAGGATTGATGTGATGTGGTCCTTACGCCGTGTGTTTGTAAGGATCCTGGCCGCTGCGTTTTGCAGCATCTGTAGAGGTTTAGTAGAAGAGGCGGGGAGACCGAGTAGTAAAGCGTTACAATAGTCGATCTTTGAAAACAGTATGGCTTGAAGCACTGAACGGAAATCCTGGAAGTGTAAGAGCGGTCTTAGCTGCTTCAGGACCTGAAGCTTAAAGAAACATTCTTTAGTTGTAGTGTTAATGAACTTTTTGAAATTCATTCTAGAGTCAAGGGTGGCCCCAAGGTCTCTAACCTGGCTTGCTAGTGGAGTAATTGAATTGTTGGCGAAGGGGTTGTTATCGCTAGGGGAGATAATCAGGAGTTCTGTTTTGGACGTATTAAGGACCAGGTTGAGACTCGAGAGAAGAAGGTTGATGGCGTGTAAGCAGTTGTTCCAAAAATTTAGAGTAGAGGAGAAGGGGTCCAAGATGGGGATTATGATTTGCACATCGTCCGCGTATATAAAATGGGTGAGGTTGAGGCTATTGAATAGCTGGCATAAAGGGAGTAGATATATATTGAACAGGGTAGGGGAAAGTGAAGAACCCTGTGGTACTCCTTGATTTGAAGGAATGGGGTGGGATTCTTTGTCATTTATTTTAACTTTGTAGTGCCTGTTGTTCAGAAAGGATTTGAGCCAGAGATGCCTATTTCCATTAGACGGTTGATGAGGATAGAATGGTTTACCGTGTCGAACGCTGCGGAAATATAGAGTAGGGCTAGAAGGTATGATTGTCCCTTGTCGAGGCCCATCAGAATGTTGTCCGTTAAAGAAAGAAGGAGAGATTCTGTGTTTAGGCGTTTTCTGAATCCGAATTGAGAAGGGTAGAGAATATTGTGAGAGTCCAGGTAGTCTGTGAGTCGGATGTTGACAAGCCTTTCCATTAGCTTGGCTATAAATGGTAAGTTTGCAATGGGGCGAAAATTTATAGGGTTGGGTCCAGGTTGGGTTTTTTTAGTAAGGGTTTCAGCGAAGCAATTTTTAAACAGTCAGGGACTGTTTAAAAAATTACATGAGAGGGAGAACGCATGAGAGATGCGTTCTCCCTCTCATGGGCAACCGGTCTCCTATATGCATTCCCTCCACTTCCACTTCTCTCAAAGACTCTCGTGAAGTTATGTCAGGATTAGGGACTAATGATCCTGATAGCACCTCACTGGCCACGCCAAGTGTGGTTTCCGATCCTTCAGGATCTCTCCATTCGCAGGCACATTCTCTTAGGAAAGGACCCGCTTCTGATCACTCAGAATGACGGGTGCCTACGCCACCCCAATCTTCAGGCCTTGTCCCTGACGACCTGGATGGAGGTCTTCAACCTCTCAACCTTTCGGAGCCAGTTTCCCGTGTCCTGATTGCTTCATGGAAGCCTTCCACGAGAAAATCCTATCTTTACAAATGGAACAGGTTTAAGTCATGGTGTTCCTATCTGTCACTTGATCCTTTTACCTGTTCCACCACGAAGTTTCTGGAGTATCTCTGGCACTTATCAGAGTCAGGTCTAAAAACTTCCTCCATCAGAATGCATGTCAGCATGGTAGCCACCTTCCATAAAGGTGTTGGGGATGTACCCATTTCAGTACAACCCCTTGTAACATGCTTTTTTGAAGGGCTTGCTCCACCTCAAATCTTCACTGCGCCCTCCGGCCCCTTCTTGGGACCTCAACCTGGTTTTGGGTCGGCTCATGAAACCTCCATTCGAGCCTCTCCAATCCTGCGATCTTCGCTATCTCACATGGAAAGTGATTTTTCTTCTAGCAATCACATCCGCTTGCAGAGTTAGTGAGTTACAAGCCCTAGTTACCTATCCGCCTTACACTAAACTTCTGCACGACCGGGTAGTACTCCGCACTCACCCTAAATTTTTACCTAAGGTAGTATCTGAGTTTCATATCAATCAATCCATTATACTACCCACCTTCTTTCCCAGGCCCCATTCTAATCCGGGAGAACAGGCTCTGCATACCCTTGACTGTAAGCGTGCTCTAGCGTTCTATCTAGACCGCACAACTGCCCACAGGAAAAACACACAATTGTTTGTTTCTTTCCATTCCACCAGATTGGGGCAACCTGTGGGTAAGCAGACTCTCTCTTCCTGGTTAGCGGACTGCATATCCTTTTGCTATCAGCAAGCAGGCATTCCACTTCAAGACCATGTTAAAGCACACTCTGTCAGGGCCATGGCAACTTCAGTAGCGCACCTATGCTCGGTGCCGCTCCCTGATATTTGCAGGGCTGCTACCTGGAGTTCTCTCCACACCTTTACAGCCCATTATTGAATAGACAAGGCTGGAAGACAAGATTCCATCTTCGGCCAGTCTGTCTTGCGCAACCTTTTTGCAACTTGATGTAACACCCTTCCGCCTCCCTGTTAGGATTCAGGATGCCCTCTACCGAATTCCACCCCAGTTGTTGTGCCAGTTGCACGTCTTTGGGCACATTTGGTGCATTCTCTGACATCCTCAGCTTGGTACTCACCCATATGTGAGGACTACCATCCTGCTTGTCCTGTGAGAAAGCAAATGTTGCTTACCTGTAACAGGTATTCTCACAGGACAGCAGGATGTTAGTCCTCACGAAACCTGCCCGCCACCCTGCGGTGCTGGGTTCATTACGTTTTTCTTGTTTTATTTTTTGGCACTTCCTGTAGCTTTAAACAAGACTGAAGGGGGACCCCTGCTGGTTGCAGGGTTAGTGCCATGCTGGGCATGCCCAGTAGGTGCCAGTCAAAGTTCTAGAAACTTTGACAAAAGTGTTCCGTGATTGGGCTCCATCTTGTGATGTCACCCATATGTGAGGACTAACATCCTGCTGTCTTGTGAAAACACCTGTTACAGGTAAGCAACATTTTGCTTTCTGCAGGGGCAGCTGAGGAACTCGCCTGTTTAGGTCTGACGAGGGCAATGGGGAGTCAGTGCAATCTGGCTGGCCTGTGATTTGTGAATACTTGGTGGGGGAGAGGTGGTTCCTTGCTTGGCTCCCATGGTTTTAGAGAGGATGGTTAATGGAAAAGGCATACCCATAGCCAAAGATGCGTCGCCTTTGGCAGTCTGCACACTTCATCGGACAAGGGGCCCTTGGTGCGGCCTGTGTTCAGGCAGGCGCAATCCCAGTAGAAACGTCAGTTTGCTGCTGCGGGGCCGAGGTCTTTGCCCCAGGTGTCGATGAACAGCAATCTACAGAGTCTGCAGGAAGCTCAGGCTTGCACATTGCAACAGGAACTATGATTGCAGCATCCATTTTGTCTTTGATTCCCGTGACCTCCAGCCATTTCTTGCTGATGTTGGCAGTGTATGGAAGGGCCTCAGGCTTCCCCCAAGCTTGATACCAATTGGGGAATCTTCCAATTCCAGCTTCCTCTTCTTCTCTTAAAGATTTGTGGGCATTTACTCCTGAGTTTTTTTTTTCACTTCCTCTGCCAGGCCTTTTGTGCAATTAAGAGACCTGGGGAACCCCCTCCAAAGTTCATGAAGACCAATCTATTGCTGCTTTTCAGCAAGTCCCTCCTAAGTGCCCTAGGGGTTCTTCTGAGTGCCTGATCCCTGTTTGGGAGGAGACTCAGGATGATCCTGAGGCGCATATGGACTCTGCCAGCTGTACTTCCTAAGAGGAAGGAGCAATCCATTCCAAGGAGGATGATGTCGCTGTAATTTGGCTCTTTCACAGAGATGAAGTTTCTGGTCTCTTTAGTCAGGTAGTATGTAACCATTTAGAGGATTCTAAATTGGAGGATTCCCCAGTTTAGGATGCCATTGTTAAAGGGGCTCAAAAGACCACTAAGGCCTTTCCATTCCACTCTGAAGTGGAGGAGATGTTGCTTGGCAGGATTGTGTTATCTTTTTGTTTGTATGTCTATGCTGTATTGTATTTTGCTAACTGATTTTTGAGCAATATCAAATACAATAAATAACCGATTTTCAGGGTTGTTTGGTCTGTTCTCCTCTTGATTTGTTTTTCAGCTTTGAAAGTTTCTTGTCTGGTAAATTACTCAGATGGGTGTGCTGGATTGTGAGAAACTGTGATCTTGCTTTGGCCTTAACCTAAAGGGAGCACTAACACCAGACTAGTATGATATACTAACATAACATGAATTGATCAAAGAAAACCAAAAATCCCATTTTCCTAACTTGTGATGTTGTGCAGCATTGTCCAACCTGCATCAAGATTGAATGCTGTTCAACATGTGTGATGCCATCTGTAATCTTTCTACTCGAATTGCAGAATTTCAATTTAATTTATTGTGTTCTTTTTAATAGAAAGAAGCCACAGAAAAGCAGCAACAACAAAAGGTATTTTGGTTACAAAGATATTCAGGAGCTTGGAGGAGCATTGAATCTCCTTGAAGGTGTAACCACTCTTCTTTGGTCTACACTGGAAAGGGAATTTTGGAGGGTTCTCATCCAGGGGAAGATAGACTGTAGGCCCTATTAAAGCACTGCTAACAACAGAACACTTGAGCACAAACTGCAGATGCCATACAGAGGTTGTTTAACCAAAGAAATAAAACTACTGAATTTATTTCTGTGGTGACCATGTCAGACAGTACATTTAACAAGAAATGAATCATGCACTCCATTCATGAGAATTTTAAAACATCCAACATAGCTCTATAAACTTCTTATAGGGAGTCCTATTAGAATTTGACTCACTTCATAACAGTTTCTCTAGTTATTTTAACTTCACTGGACTGGGCTAACTACAGAAATATTTAGTGGTACAATTTCTTCCTCACACTGTTTTCTCTGCATCAGTCTCATAGCAAACTAATCTGCCATCTACTAGATCCTGCCCCCTGCTTTCTCCAATACTTAAGAGATCCTAGTTCCATGGTTCTCATGCAGCAGTCTGCAGACAAGACACTTTTTACTCTTTTGTTCAGTTTTGGCACTGGGTAGGTACTTTTTGGGAATATGATATAAGTGAAATTATACTCGTCTTTCTCCTTCTGTTGGTGCACAGCAGGCTGCTGCATTGGTTTGCAGAAACTTCTGGATATCCAGTGATAGTCTGATCTATCAGCAGTTGAGGGAGGAAAGCTGCTGCTGTCACCTCATCACTGCAAGGTTGCTAGAGATTTCTCTGTTGGAGTTGAGACTCTTACTTCCAAGTCTGAAGTTTCTTCTCAAATTCCCTAGGAACTCACTAGTGGTCTCAGTATCTCCTAGGAACACTCCATTTCCATCTCGAAACAAAGCAGTATCTCTAAAGCTGGAAGACACCATTACAAACCTTGTACTATGAATATTAATTTAGTGGGGAATCCTGACTCCAGTACCATGCAGTATGGCAGGGGTGGCCAACTATATTCCTTGAGAGCCACAAACAGGTCAGGTTTTCAGGATATCAAAAATGAATACGCACGAGAGAGATTTGCATACAATGGTGGCAGTGCATACAAATCTCTCATGCATATTCATTGCGGATATCGTGAAAACCTGGCCTTTTGTGGCTCTCGAGGACCCCAAGTTGGCCACCCCTGTATATGGCATCTCAAGTTTCTTCTTTCCCGTTAGTTTGTTTAATATTTGTGTTTAGTTTTATCTGTGGTATTACCAAAACTTTAGATGTTTTGTTAGAATTATGATAGAAATGTTAATGACTTTATAAATGAAAGTCTGGTGGTAGCTATTGATTGTTCACCCCTTTTGAAAGTACTGGTATCTAGAGCTTGGGCAAAAGGGGTACAAACTCAGAAGTAGAGCAAAGGTGGGAGAAACTCAGAGGCTGGTGGTCCATGGTAGCCCTAAAACTTAATTTGTCCACTGCTGTCTTCCAATAACTAGTCCAGTGATTCCCAACTGCAGGGAAGGGAGTCAAGTACAATATAGCCATGCCAGCATTGCCGAAAACAACCTGCCACCTGACACTTTCTCCCCCCACCTAGTGAAGAAGGGAGAATCTGAGGATAAGAAGAGCTATCTGCTTCTACTCCATGCCACCCTTCTGTAGAGGAGAGGAGTTATTTGTCTTGCCACCAAAAGCAATGCATGATAGAGAAGAGGATCCAGAGAAGCTTTTTTTCCTTTTTATATAAGAGTTTTATTTTTTTAGTGGGCAAAATTAGACCGATTGAAATACTTTGATTTGCAAATTTTTATAATTCCATGGTCAGCTATACCAGTCCAGGCTTCACAAGGGGGTGATTTCCCCCTACCAGCAGAGAGAGGTAGAGAACACTCTGTTTTCCCAGTGTGACATTGTCGCTACTACTTAGGGTGGTGTTGTCCAGGAAATTCTAGTATTTTCTGCCTTCAGCAAATGGTAAGATCTGGTGGTGCAGCAGTTAAACATTGAATTCTTGTCTCTTGTCCAACCTGTGCCAATGGCTCCAGCCAGCAAAGCAAGCCCTTTTTGTCAGTTCCCAGTCCCGGGGGCCCTAGGTGGAGCTTGGAGGGGGAATGCTTCCATATTAAAAATAAATAAATTTAAAAAAAAATGGTGAAGCTGCCTTCTAGTTGGGGCTGCATTTCCTCTGGCCTCCCTCTCACCTTTCTCTGCGTGCCCCCCCCCCCCCCCCAGAGATCCTTCTTCCTGTTTTCCCCTCCCTGTCCGTTTGGCAAAATAAAAAAAGAAAAGGGACAAGAAGGAAATGGAGTACAATGCATCACACTGCCGATCAGGAGAGGAGAGAGCAGACTTACTTACAAGGATACTGCAGGCTTCTTGTTGGGAGTACCAGCGTGGGCCGAGCATTTTGTAGCACACCAGGATGGATGAAACACGTTGTTTGAAGCCTCTGGGGAGGGCTGCGGTACATGGACAAGTCCGAGTGTGCCTGCTGATGCAGCGCATGTGGAGTCTGACATGCCATCTCAGAGAAGAGAGCCTTTGAGTCTGGCCTCTGTGTTCATTCGGTTCCCGGCGGAACTTCGTGGTGAGCTCTGCAAGTCCTGGTCTCGTTCCTGTCTCTGAGCAGATGTGGCAAACATGAGTCAGCAGGCCTTGGCAGGAACAAGTCGGGAAGCAGCCATAGTTGTGGTTCCTGCATTCCCAATCCCCTTACCTTTGGAATCTGGGGGGGGGAGGGGGCTGATTAGTTTGTCTTCAGGCCCACATGTTTTTCCATCCCAGGGAGCCTCCGGGGACTTTTCTTTTGAATTCTTTCATTTTCTCCACCAGGCATTTTGTGTTGTTAAGAGACCTGGTGAACCTGACTCAGGTTGATCCAAGGAAGATCTCCCTCTGGCTTTAGCCTTGGAGATGCCCTCTAGGAGGGCTCTTGGAGCCCTCGGACTGCTTGGGAAGTTGTCCAGGAAGAGTCTGAGGGGCTACCAGATGTGGAGATCCACTTCCTTAGAAGGAGAGCTCCTACCTGATACAGAGGATGACTGTCATTTAGGTCTTCCACAGGGACAAGATCAGGGGCTTTATTGACTAAGTGGTCACTTGTTTGCATATTGATGCCAAGGTGGAGCAGTCACCAGTTTGCGACCCCATTATTATAGGAATCCATAAGTCTACTTTTGGCTTTTCATCTTCACCCCGGGTTGAGGCAATGATGCTAGCCAAGTAGGAGGTGCTGGAAGCTGCTGCGGAAGCTGTATCCTCTCCCACAGATAACGTTCCAGCAGTTCTTTCAGTCTCCCACATTGGATGCTTTGGTTACAATGGTGACCAGGTGTACCATAATCCTGGTAGAAGGGAGTACCTCTTTGAAAGACCCACAGGACAAGAACATGGAGCTTCCCTTGAAGCATCTGTTCATATTGGTGGCTATGTTGGGTCGCATCTCTATTTGCTCAGCCCTGATGGTGAGGGCCCTTTTGCATCAAATCCAACAGCTCTCAAAGAGTGAGGAGATGGTCCACATGAAATCAGTTGCATCCTTTCTGGCAGATGAGTTGTATGATTTACTCCGTAGTTCGAGATCTGTGGCCCTTTTTCTTGCAATTCGGAGGCTTCTTTGGCTCCATAACTGGTGGATTCTTGGTCCAAAATGTGCCTGGAAAAGCCTCCTTTTAAGGGTAAGCTTTTGTTCAGAAATGACCTGGACCAGCTGGTAAACAACTTGGGTAATCAGAAACCAAAATGTCTTCCAGAGGACAAGGGGCATTCTTTCTATAGAGTCGGTAGAGGTCAAGCCCAGTTCTAGGATTCTAGATGTTATAGATTAGGAAAGCGATCTTATTCCTATTTGCCTTGTGCCTTTCAGTCCCCCAGAAGAGGAGGCCAGTCCTTTTGTAGTTCCTGCAAAGCCTAGATCAGGCTCTAGTCCAGCATCTGTAACCTCATGAGGCCTGCAATGAGTTGTGATGGATTTACTCGCTGGTAACTCAGGTAGGCAGTCGGTTACAGGGATTCTACCAGAAGTAGGCTCAGTTAACCCACGGATCAGTGGGTGCTGGACATAATTTGCCTTTTGTATTCTCTGGACTTGAACTGGCCAGTACCCAAGTCCTTCATGACGTCTCCCTGTTCCTCTCTAGTCAAGCAGCGAGTGTCCAGGAAGCTTTACTAAAGCTTCAGCTGTTAAACGATGGTTCTGTTCCAGCCACCATCTATTTTGTAGTGCCCAAGAAGAACATAACTTAAGATATGCTAAACTGGGTCAGACCAAGGGTCCATCAAGCCCAGCATCCTGTTTTCAGCAGTGGCCAAACCAAGTCACAAGTACCTGGCAAGTATCCAAACATTAAATAGATCTCAAGTTACTATTGCTTATTAATTAATAGCAGTTTATGGATTTTTCCTCAAGGAACTTATCCAAACTTTTTTTAAACCCATTTACATTAACTGCCATAACCACATCCTCTGGCAATGAATTCCAGAGCATAACTATGGGCTGAGTGAAATAATTTTCTTCTATTTGTTTTAAATGAGTTACTTGCTAACTTCATGGAATGCCCCCTAGTCCTTCTATTATCTGAGAGAGTAAATAACTGATTTACATTAACCTGTTTAAGTCCTTTCATGGTTTTGTAGACCCCTATCATTTCCCCTTTTTGGCTGATTCTAGATCTGAAAGGGATGAACCACTGCATTCCCATTTCCGGATGGAGACGCTTTGGTCTGTTCTTGTGGCAATAAGGCAGGGGGGATATCTGTGCTCTGTCGATTTTATCCAAGGCCTACTTCCACATTTCTATCCCATCAGAAGATAAGCAATTTCTCCGTTTTTGTGTCCTACAGGAACATTTTCAGTTTTGGGTGTTGCCTTTTGGGCTGGTGACGGCTCCACAGATTTTTACTAAGCTCATGGTAATGGTTATGGCAGTCTCCTTGCAACATGAAGGCATTATGGTCCATCCATCATCTGGCTGGCTGATTCAGGCAAAGTTTTTATCAGGAAGCCATTTGAGTATCAAGCTTAAGTGGTTCAAGTCTTAGTTTGAGCTTGGTCAACTATTTTGCAGTACCTGGAGGGGGTGTTTTTTGATACACGCATAGGTCGGGTGCACCTGTCAGATGAGACGGTGAGCAAACTGGTTTGGGCAGTTACGCTTTCTTTACTCAGCGAGCCCAAAGACTTGGGACTACCTGCAGATTCTTTGCCTCATGGCAGCAATGCTGGATCTTGTTCCTTGGGCCCAAGCCCATATGAGACCATTGCAGGCCACCCTTCTATCATGCTGGTCTCCTCAGTCACAGGATTACGAGGTCTAGCTTTTTTTTTTTTTTTTACTGGCGTCAGTTATAGATTCCCTTCATTGGTGGATGGAACCCTCACATTTGCTGCCTGGATTGTAATATCAGATGCGAGTCTGACAGGTTGGGGGGGGGGGGGTGTTACATGCAGCAGGTAACCCAAGGCCTGTGAACTCCGGTAGAGGCTTCCTGGTCGATCAACCGATTGGAAACCAGAGCCATTTGATTGGCATTGTAGCATTTTCTTCCGATCCTATAAGGCAAAACAATGGGGTCATCTCAGATAATGCCACAGAGGTGGCACGTGGAGTCATGGAGTGTCAGCGGAAATGAGCTTGCTCTTCCTGTGAGTGGAACAGAATCTGTAGTTGCTGTCTATGACCTAGATTCCCAGTCAGGAGAATGTTTAGACGGATTTCCTCAGCAGGAGTCTTCTGGATCCGGGGGCAGGTGGGAGCTCAGTCAGGATACCTTCCATATCATCACTCAGTAGTGGGGCTACCCCTATATAGATCTGATGGCAACCAACAATTCCAAGGTCTGTCTCTTCTTCAGCCAATGAAGGGAGTTTGGAGCAATAGGTATCGATGCCCTGCTTCAACCATGGCCACCAGGAAAACTCCTTTATATTTTTCCTCCGTGGCCTCTCATAGGAAGGATTCTGCACAGAGTGGAGATAAGCAGGTTGTCTGTCTCTTAGTCCAGGGCCCAGAAACTGTGGGAAATCTGGCTCAATTTTATCTTGCGGCTTGGCTTTTGAGTAGAGGTGGCTATTCCACCTCTGTGATATCCACACTCTTGAAGACTAGGAAGGCTTCCCGCTTGCCTTATCTGAGTTTGGCTTTTATTTGAGAATTTCTTTAGGGGAGAGTTCAGATCTCCAAGGAATCTCAGATCTCCTTGGGGATCTGAGATTCCTTATATCCTGTCCTTTCTCTAGAAGGGCCTGGAAAAGGGGTCTGGCCTTAATTCCCTAAAAGTGCAGGTGGCCGCCATCTCTTGTTACAGAGGGAGTCTAAATGGCAGGCTGGTAGCAGTGCATCCTGATGTGGCTCTCTTTCTGTGGGGTGTTAAGAGATTGCATCCGCCTTTCTGTTCTTTCCTCAGTGGGATCTTAATGTGGAGCTGGGGACCCATCCACTTGAGCCTCTGAGGCATGTTTCTCTCAAGGATCTTACTCTAAAGGCCGCCGCCTTGGTGTCCATTTGCTCCTCTAGGTGCATCTTGGGACTTTTCTTGTAATTTCTTCAAATTCAATCATTTTTACTCAAGCCAATTTCTTTTTTCATACTAATCAGGAAGTGTTTCTCCTGCTCTTCCCTTGAGAGGAGTGCAAGAATGAATTCAGGTCACTGAGATGTCTGGATGTTCGCAGGTTACTCATGCGCTACTTGGAAGTGACTAATGACTTTCACAAGTCGGACAAGTTGTTTGTCTTGTTTGAGAGCCTGCATAAAGGAGGAGCAGCCTCCAAGGTGAGACTCGCTCGTTGGCTCAAGGAGACTATTATTTCCGCCTAAGTCATCAGCGGCAGGAGGCCTCATGTTGGCCTCTGAGCACACACACTGAGAACACAGTCGTCCTCTCCTGTGGACGTTTGCAGAGTGGCCACTTGGTTTGTTAAGCATTATCAGTTGGATGTTTTGGCCAAGGAAGAGAGAGCCTTTGGGATTGGTGGCCCTTGCTTCTTCCCACCTGGAATAGTAGGGCTTTGATACTTCCCACTGGTGTAGCTGGATGACGTGGAAGAAGACATTTTTCTTTCCCTGTTAATTTCTTTTCCATTAGTCCTGCTACACCAGTCCTGGACCCACCGGGAAGCAGGACCTGTTCAGTCGCAATTTGGGGCTTCTCATCTTTGTGTACAGTCTGGATATTTATATTTGTTTTCCTTACTGTGGAATATTAGTTTGGTTCTGTTTAGGGGACATGCAGACCCACAGGAATGGCTTCTCCAGTTTTGGTATTTTTTTTTGGGGGGGGGGGAGGGGGTGAAAGTGCCTTTGGAGCTTAGTTCCTGGGCTGCACCACCCCTAAGTAGTGACAATGATGTCATGCCAGGAAAACAGCGTTTTCTCCTTCATCCTGGTAGGGGAAACAGTCCGCTTTTGATGCCTGGACTGGTGAAGCAGGACTGAGGGAAAAGAAAATAGGTAAGGAAAAATGTTCTTCTTATTGGGGGAGGTGTCTCAAAGATCCCTTGAAACGTTTAGGGGAGCTGGATGTAAAAAGTTGAGAACCACTGAATTAGTTCTATGATGGCTAAGCCACATGGTTCCCTACATAAAGGTGCTCCTGTCTACTGCTTTCTGTCTTCCATGAATTGAAACCAGGATGGACTATTATTCTGCAGGTGCAGGAAGAGAAGAGCCAGCTGGAAGGGCTGGTGGAAGAACTTAATGAGAAAATGCAGAAATGTGAGTCCCAAATCCAGTTGCTACAAAATGAGGTGCAGGACCGACAGGCAGATGCTAGCATATGGCAGGAGATAGTAAACAGGTGAGGGGTACTATAAAGCATGCCCTGTCTCAAATGTTCATATTGCAAAAACTGAGCTTTAACTTGATGTTTCAGTAATTATTTCTCTCTCTCAGGGATTTAGAGGTCTGCCAGCTTCTGGAGACTCTGCAGAATGTGAGGCTTGTTTCTGCACATGAGGATAAACTGGTGTTGGACCTGCTGGCCAGTGACTGCACCCTGATGCCCAAACCGCAACCGCTGAGGCTATCTGTGTGTTGGATGCCTGAGGGAAAGATCATAATACAGGTAGGTTCACGCTTTACCTAACTGATAATATATGAAGAGAGTGAAGTAGGAGAGGCATCTTGAATTCTACTTTAAGGGATATATAGTGGCATGTTTGCCTGTAAATAGCAGTTCAGTGGAACCCACTACTTCTGATGTGCTGTGGTTTTTTTTTTTGTTTTTTTTTTAATTTTAGCTGTTTGAGACAGAATTATACCTCAGTTGTAGTTTCTGCATGTTGGGCAGAGCACTCTGAGCTGTAACCAGACAATTTGGTATCTATGGCCAAGTGAAAAACTGCCCTTGCCCACTACATCACTGTTTCCTCTTCATCCAGCCAGACTAGTTCAGATGTATGGGTTTTGACCACCAACAAGCAGATATCAGCAAAAGACTAACAGACTTTGCTGACATCATCCCTTACAGGCTCCCTGCTGACCTCAGTTTGCTAGTATTCTTAGTCTCCAGCAGATGGTAGGCAAACATTCTGTGCTGTGAGCTGAAACTTTGAGCATAGAAGGTATTCCTATTAGCTAAAATGTATTTAGTATCATTGGACATCAAGAGAATCTCCTTCTATAACTTATTGGAGGAATACTTTACATAATCTCTTAAAGGAGATGTTTACTGGGAGAAAGGGATCCTTTAAGAAGAAAAAGACAGTTTAAGATGTATGGGAATCTTATCTTCAAGTCTTACTTTCGGTTGCGAGAAGCTTTTTCTCAACAATTTTGTGTGCAGAGATGGGGACAGGGTGTGGTTGGGCTTACAGTTGTGACTGTGGTCTTATTCTTCTGTGTATACCTTTGGTGAAAGTTGTGTTATATTTGTGGAAGTCTTTTGATATTTACTTCATTGTTTTAATAATGATGATAAAAAGATATGAATATTAAAAAAGAGTTCAGACCCTGTGCCTTCTATAGTTTATAAAGTTAAAAAAAAGAGTATTAAGAAGGAAGAGCAGAGTGGCTGAGGATAGCTTTCCTGCAGAGCCTTTGGTCAGCAAAGCTGATTTTTCTTTGGAACTCTTTTACAGAGCCATGTCTGCTCCTGAGCATGGGAAAAAGGCCACATTGTGCTCTATGTCTTAGACACGAAGGTAGGCAGGGGGAGGAAGATCACTTTGTCATGGCTGTCTGGAGCTGAAGGGGAGTGAGATCTCAGCCCTGGGGAAGACTGCATCAGTGGGGTGAATGAGCCAGCCGTTTCCTGCTGCCTTTTGTGATACTGCAGTGCCATTTTAAGTGCACTGTGAAAACGCAGTGATCTGAGTCTACCCTTCTTATGGGCTGATACAGTAAACCGAGCGGGCAAGCGCTCGCTCTCCCGCCACGCACACAGGCCACTCTCCTGTGCGTTCGATTCAGTAACTTTATTTAAATTAGGGCCCGCGGTAAAAAGAGGCGCTAGGAACACTAGCGCATCCCTAGCGCCTCTTTTTTGCGGAAGCAGCGGCTGGCAGCGAGTTTGATAGCCGACGTTCAATTTTGCCAGCGTCTGTTCTCAAACCCGCTGACAGCCACGGGTTCGGAAACCGGACGCTAGCAAAATTGAGCATCCAGTTTTCAAGTCGCGGGGCCCATTTTAAATTTTTTTACTTTTTAAAAAATGTTTAACTTTTGGGGCCTCCGACTTAATATCGCCATGATATTAAGTCGGAGGGTGCACAGAAAAGCAGTTTTTACTGCTTTTCTGTGCACTTCCCCGGCGCTGGCAGAAATTAATGCCTACCTTTGGGTAGGCACTAATTTCTTAAAGTAAAATGTGTGGCTTGGCTGCACATTTTACTTACAGTATCTTGTGTGAATACCTAATAGGGCCATCAACATGCATTTGCATGTTGCGGGCGCTATTAGTCTCGGGGGGGGGGGGGTTGGACGCGCGTTTTTGACGCGCTATTCACCCTTACGGTGGAGCGCACTGTACTGTATCGGCCTGTTCCTAAGGAGCAGGAATCTGCAGCTATTTCCTCTGGGTCTGTGTTAGCTACAAACCTTAAAGGAGCAGCTCTCTCTTGTACGGAGGCAATCTCAGCTTCTGCCTGCTCTGCTATTACTTCAAAAAATCTGAATATCTTCCCTAGGCATTTTGTTTGGAGCAAAGCACTGCTCCAGCGCTCCCATCCTCCCAGGGAATAAACATGGCATTGTAGGGCACAAGAGGGAGAGAAAGGAAGAAGATTAAGATTTGGAGGATGACAGAGTCCTCTAGATCAGATGTTTCTCTTCCTGGCCTGAGGGGTCTTAAAGAGAGTGGTAGTGAGAGGGAATTTAGAAAAAGGAAAGTATTCTCCTGATATGGAAGACAGATCTGCCATAGCAAGACTTTCATAAAGAGGAACTTTATTCTTTAATTTCTCATTCCACAAACCAGTCCAGATGAGTGGGTATTTCTCCCCTACCAGCAGATGGAGAGAGAGCAGAAAAACCTTACTGTACTGTTTATAGATAAGATACTGTGCCATCTGCAGTCTTTCAGTATACTTTGTCTCCAGCAGATGGGAGAGGTGTCTAACCTGCACTCGGACTTTGATTTTAGATTGCTCCCAGGGTTGTTAGGTACTGGATTGGGATCATCCCCCTAGTGGAGTAGGGTGAGCAGGGGATCAGTGGTCCTTGTGTAGTGCAGTGGTCCAGAGAGAAGTTTTAACAGCCAGTGTTTCTGGCTCCCTCATCCACTACCTTCATCTCCCTCTTATTGGCTAGTTCCCCTGGCCCTTTTATAATTTTCTTTTTATTGACTTCTGTATAACAGAGAATAAGGATAATGCCATATACATAAATGAAAGAAGTCACAACGATTAATACATAATAAACCCCCTTGCTCTGTGTCAGTATACAATAGAAAACAAAGTTAACAGAATCATACCTAATTGAGTCATCCATAATACATGGTGTGGTCTACAGTAAACCAGAACAGAGCTGTAGGTGTACAACTCATACCTAGGGCCCCTGTCCGGAAAACCTCTGATGGGTGCCTCCAAGCCCTTTATTACAAATTACATCTCTTAAGTAAATAGGGGCTCCACATAGCATGAAATTTCTATAAAGTGTGTCTTTTAACAGCTGTCAGTTTGTGCATTGTACATATCCTATCCAGGCGCAGTAAAACTTTACCCATAGCAGCTGCCTGTTTTTCCCTCCAGAGTGTTGCTATTTCATTTCGAGCTGCTATTCAGACCTGCTGCACCATACTGTTTTGATTATTATCCAATATGGGGATTGGGAAGTGCAGCAGTGCCTGCTCAGCCTGGATCACGAGAGAGGTCTGCAGCAATTGAGATAAAGCTCCCAATTCTGTTCAGAGTGCTGAGATAGCAGGACATTCCCACCAAATATGTTAAAAGGAGCCCCTGTTGCCACAACCCCTCCAGCATAAATCGCTTATAGTAGGATACATCACATACAGTTTATCGGGTGTGTAGTACCAGCAGTATAATAGCTTAAGGCAGTTCTCCTGAATAAAAAAGTGCAGAGGGGCCACCTGAACAGCAGAAGACCTTGGCATTCCAGATAGGAGAGCTTATCAAGGGTTCTGTCTGCATTGTGGGCTGACTGAGAACCAGTTGTTTCCTGTTGATAGCAGGTCTGAATTAGCCATGCTGTCTAAGGACATCCTCCTCTGGCCTCAGGGCAGAGCTTCTCTCCAAGTTCATAGAGCTTTTGCTCTGTGCGGCTGTGCGTGCCTTCCCAGGTGATCACCATCTTCTCCTCAGTCTTTCTTCTGTGCTGCCAGCTGCACGTGGAGTTTTTCTCTCCTTTTCTCCTCAGATTTAACACATAAAAAACAAACAAACAGCACTTTTCAGGGCTAACATGGCGCCCAAACTGCCTGGATTTAAATATTGCCAGTGTGGTAAAGTTTTTTATCCATCACTGATGGACATAACTATTGTTGCTTCTGCCTAGGGCCTGAGCATGACCAGTCCAACTGCCAGGATTGTGGTTGAATGTCACCCAGGGCCCTATGTTGCGTCCGTCGGTCTTAGACTGCTTCGCCCCGCTTGCCTCACCTTATTCTCGGCTCCTCCCGCTTACCTGGGCAAGATGGCTACCGCAGCATCTATAAGCCAATCACTCTGGTGTCCCCAGAATGGCTATGGTGCAGCCTCCCGCTATTGCTCCTCCCAGGTACTTACTAGGGTGCGCGCACGGCACCCACGTCTTTGTACTACCCTTGGCGCGAACCTCAAGGGCGTTCCCTCATCCTGACGTCACGCCATCCGGGTATATTACCATCACAGATTTGCTAGCTCGTTGAGTTGGCAAGGACTCGAATCCGTTCCTGTCTGTGCTACTCTGCCGCTTCCGTGCTGCCACTGGAAGCTCTCCCTTTGCCCTTCGGGGTATCTACTAACTTGGGTATCCGCTCCTCAGGGGCCCTCTGCTTTATTTCAGGTACCTTTAGGGGACAGGTACTCGCTCCTTGAGGGCCTGCTCTCCCTGCCTCAGGGCCTGTACCTTCTACAACTTATCTGGTGGAATTGCATACCTACAGCTAACATCGAGTGAGTACTCTAACTTCTCAATCTATCTCATCCACAGTAATTCCTCGCTGTGTAACCCGTTGCGGAGCCTCCTGACATCATCCAGGAGAGAAGGGCTCCCTCTGCCGAGGTCCCTGAGACTGCAACTCACTACTCCCACCCAGTGGCCATCTTCAAGCTGTATAATAAAGAGTTCAATTCCGGTGTTTTTGTGTATAAGAGTCTAGCCCAGTGCTTGGGCTCCTCCCCGTGGGCATGGTCATCTCCACAGCACCCAAAGATCCACCAAAACACATGTAATTACAACACCCTAAGGCAGCGTGCCTGAGGGACAAAGCTGCTGGTTCATATGCCCCAGCATCTCAGCACCTTTCATCTCACTCGTCCTTGGGGCTGAAGATGGACTGCCCAGAGAAGTGGAGGGGCCCCAGGGTAAGCAACAGTGCCAGAGCCAAGTGGGTCCAACGCCCCCCAGGGTTCCCGACTCCCACATCCCGCAAAAACATCGGGCATCGGGAAATGTGCCACCCAGCCAAGCGCCAGAGTCAGCATTGGCAAGTGGCCGCGATGCCAATGCGACAGTGTCGAGGCACACGAGGTGAGACAAGGACATACCATGCAAGAAAGATCCGGCAGGATGTGCATGGAAGAATACTTGTCCCAAAGTACGGTGCAGTAATGCGTCGAAGAGTCATGACGCTCCAAAGCATGTTGCTCCAAGCCTGCCCCCATCGACACAGGTGACCGCTAAAAAGGCATTGACGCAACTTTATGGCCCATTGCCCACGTCCATGGCGCACCTGACGCAGACGACACATACGTAGAGCACAAAGCCTCGAGCGGATTCTGACCGGCGTAAACCTTTCTGAGCTCTGCCATGGCAATCGCAGCAAGACCCTCAGGTCATCTTCATGCTGGAGGAGCTGCTAGAAATGGGTTTTTCGGATGTGGACCGCTCTCAGATTCTCCCTTGTCGGGAGGCTCTTCAGGGTCATCATACTGATCTATCTTCTGTCTCCTGGAGGAAGAGGCGTTCGCCCCAATTTCACGAGCCCTTATCAAAGAGAGACAGGCCTTCCAGCGCGGTTGAGCCATCCTAACATCGCAAGAAGGGGGATGCCTCT
Organism: Rhinatrema bivittatum; assembly: GCF_901001135.1. NCBI lineage: Eukaryota > Metazoa > Chordata > Amphibia > Gymnophiona > Rhinatrematidae > Rhinatrema > Rhinatrema bivittatum. Next base: position 507,550,771 of record NC_042615.1, on the reverse strand, counting down.
AACATTCTTTTGGCTGTGGTACCTACATCATCCAAAAGGTCCAAGTCTGTCCTGGGCAGAGGACGGGATGTGGTCACATCCACTGCCCCATTGAAGGAATAGCATACCTCTGTGGAAACTGGCCTAGCTTCCCAGGTAGATGTCCCAGATTTCAGACATTCTATACAACTTCTTCACATCCCTGGAGTCAAGTACAAAAAGGTGTCTGCCTCCAAGCCCTTTGCCCGAAGAGTTGTCCCCAGTGGGTGAATTCCCTCTCAGGCAACTGGAGGTCTATAGCCCACAGGAAGAGAGGGTGGCTTTGCCTGCCATTATCACCACAGGTGAGCTCAGAGGCACTTGACTTCTCCTTACTACTCCAGGGTCATCTACGGGCATTCTATCCGACCCACCTGAGGAGCCTCCAAAACTCTCTTCCCCACCAGAGGACCTCTCTCTTACTCCAAATTCATCGAGAAGGTGGGGGCACTATTCAAGGTAGAGACCAGGAAAATACCTGACCCTAGGGCAGAAGTCCTTGGCATCCTGAAGATCTTCGAGGTTCCGTCTAAACCTGCACTGCTTTTTTATGCGGTCCTGGATGCTGTCATGGAGAAGACCTGTGAGTTTTTGTTTTATTTATTTATTTAAAGTTTTTATATACCGACACTTGTTAAGAAAACATCACATCGGTTTCCATACAACATAAAATCAGCCAATGGGTGCAGCAGTTGCAGAGTGCCAAGGATCTGTTGCCCAAGGAGTCGAACAGGCAGAAAATTTGGACGTGGCAGTTGTCTATGGTGCTGATGCTCTGTATGATCTTATCCACATAAACTCGAGGACCATGGTGTCTGCGATCTCAGCCAGGAAGACTCTCTTGTGGCTCCGCAACTGGTCAGCTGATGTTTCTTCCAAGGCACTGCTGGGGGCTCTCCCCTTTTAAGGGGAAGTTGCTTTTCGGTGAAGACCTGGAGCAGTTACGCACCTAGGCGATGACAAAGTACACAAGTTGCCCGAAGACAGGCCAAAAGGATCCAAGTGTTTTCAGCCGGTTTGCTCTCAACTTTGGAACCAGAGGCATTTCCATCAGACCAGGGGTCCAGGGGCAAGTCAAAAGCAGGCCTCTGGGAGGTCTCTATCCTGGAACCAGTCCTTTCGGAGCCATCAGATCACTTGTGAGGGTTCAGGAGAAGGCCCACAGAGCCAAAATCCTCACAATGAGGAATGGCTGGCCCACTCCTCCACTCCAGTCATTGTGAGTTGGTTGGCCCTTTTTTACTAGGAGTGGGTCAAAATCACGTTGGGCTGGTGGGTTCTAAGTGTGATAGAAAACGGTTACGCATTAGAATTTGCTCGACCTCTAATAAGAAAGTTATCGTTCACCAAACCATCCAAAGGCTCAGGATGTTGGGGGCCATTGTGCCTGTTCCCCTGGAAGAGTGAGGGGCGGGGCGTTATTCCATTTACTTCGTAGTGCCCAAGAAGGAAAGGACCTTTCCGCCCCATCCTAGATGTACAGAAGGTGAACATGACTCTCAAGGTACCCCATTTCCAGATGGAAACTTTAAGGTCGGTAATAGTGGCTGTATGAAGTGGAGAATATCTGACATCCCTGGACCTGATAGGCATATTTACGCATTGGGATACATTGGGATCATCAGAAGTATCTCAGGTTTGTAATCCTTGGGGAGCATTTTCAGTTTTGCCTTTCAATCTCGCCATGGCTCCAAGGACGTTCACCAAGGTCATGGTGGTAGTAGCGGCAGCACTCAGATGACAGGGCATACTAGTTCATCCGTATTTGGACGATTGGCTCATCCGAGCGAAGTCTGAAGTCCTTTGTCGTCAAGCGGTGGATGTGGTGTTACACTGCCTGAGGACCTTGGGCTGGGTGGTGAATCTAACCAAGAGTCATCTTTCTCCCTCGCAGGTCTTGGAATTCTTGGATGCGAGGTTCGATACCCATGTAGGAAAAGTCTTCCTCACAGCAAAGTGTATTTCGAAGTTACAGGCGCAAGTGCACAGGCTCTTGGAAATACAGATTTCTAAGGTCTGGGACTATTTGCAGGTCCTTGGGTTCATGGCTTCAACCCTGGAATCCCGTGGGCTTTTTGTGCATATAAGACCGCTTCAGAGAGCTCTTCTTTCCCGATGGGATCCCAGGTCGGAGCAGTTCCATCTTTCCCTACCACTTACGGAGTCTGCCATATCCAGTCTGTCATGGTGGCTTTGCCGGGACCACTTGATCAGAGGAGTGGATCTCTAGGTCCCTCAATGGATAGTAGTCACCACTGATGCCAGTCTTTCCAGATGGAGTGCTGTGTGCCAGTTCCAGTCAGTACAGGGTCAATGGTTGATGGAAGAAGCCTCTTGGTCCATCAATCATCTGGAGACGAGGGCTGTATGTTTGGTGCTCCTGCATTTTCTTCCGCTTGTTCGCAACCACGCAGTCCGAGTCCTCTCAGACAATGCCATGACTGTGGCCTACATCAACCGCCAGGGAGGACCAAGAGCAAAGGGGTTACTCTAGAAGCAGAGATGCTGATATCCTGGGCGGAACTGCATCTATCCTAAATAGCGGCATCGCACATAGCGGGCTCTGACAACATACTGGAGAATTTTCTCAGCTGTTAACAGTTGGATCTAAGAGAGTGGGAACTATTAAAAGAAGCAATGCTTCTCATCTCGCACAAATGGGGCAGACCTCATGTGGACCTGATGGCAACCCAAAGGAATGCCAAGGCGCCATGCTTCTTCAGTCGTAGAAGAGAATACGGAGCAGAAGATGTTGATGCTCTGGTCCTGCCCTGGCCTCACGAAGTTCTACTTTACATTTTCCCTCCCTGGTATCCAGTGGGCAAGGTGCTGCGCAGAATAGAGATTCACCCAAGGAGAGTGATACTCATGGCTCCCGAGTGGCCAAGAAGGCCTTCATTTGCAAATCTGGCCATCGACTGTCCTCTGAGTCTGGGCCATCTGCACAACCTTCTACATCAAGGTCCTATATTTTCAGATCAAGCAGATTGCTTTTGTCTGGCGGCTTGGCTTTTGAAAGAAAGAAGTTGAGGAAGAAGGGCTTATCCAGAGGATGTGATTTCTACTCTACTGAGTGTTTGCAAGACCTCTACTTCCTTAGCTTATGTCTGGGTTTGGAAGGTTTTTGAGTCTTGGTGTGTTGCACAAAGTATTGACCCTTAGAGGGCATCGGTGGCGCAGATTCTGGCTTTTTTACAGAAGGATCTGAAAAAGGCCTATCCATCAGTTCCTTGAAGGTTCAGGTCTCTGCGCTGGGTTATTTTATTAGGCAAGGTCAATGGGTTATCCCTAGCACTGCATCTGGATGAGGCACGTTTCCTTCGGGGAGCAAAGAATGTGTCCCCCCCTATTCCTAAGGTTTGTCTTTCCTGGAGCCTCAATCTAGTCCTCATGTGTGCCTCGCCTTTCAAGCCTATTGAAAGGGCTATGTTAAAGGATCTTAATTTTGAAAGTGGTTTTCTTGGTGGCTATTTGTTTTCTAGAAGGGTTTCAGAACTTTGAGCCCTTCCTGCGTATTTCGGAGTCGGGGATTTAGTTACGGACGGCCCCTTCCTTTCTACTGAAAGTCGTGTCTGCTTTCATTTGAGTCAGTCAGTTGAACTTCCTGCCTTTCTGAATCTGGAGGCCGGTTCGCATCATGCTAAGGAATTGAGGCGGCTCGATGTTAGGCGAGCCATATTGCGTTATTTGGAGGTTACTAACAGCTTTAGGTTATCGGACCACCTGTTTGTGTTATGGAATGGAGCCAAGAAGGATCAGGAAGCATCCAAAGCTACTATTGCACGGTAGTCGAAGGAAGCTATTGCTTCCGCTTACATATCCTGTGGTCACCCTGTCCCGGAGGGGTTAAGGGCATATTCTACCCGTTCCCAGGCAGCTTCCTGGGCGGAATGTCGGCTGGTTTCGCTGCAAGAGATTTGCAGGGCAGCTACTTGGAAGTCTTTATGTTTGCCAGACACTACTGATTGGATGTCCAAGCTTCGGATGTCGGCAATTTTGGAGAGAGTGTCATTCGAGCAGGACTCTCATGGTCCCATCCCGGTTAGGGAAGCTTGGGTATATCCCAGGAGTCTGGACTGATTGAAGTACAAATGGGGGAAGGAAAATTGGTTCTTACCTGCTAATTTTCGTTCCTGTAGTACCGCATATCAGTCTAGCATCCCGCCCAGGAGAGGTGGAAAGTACGTGTATAGTCTACTCAATCTGTCTTTGTCCTTTCTTAAAGTATACTTCCGAAGAATGGTAAGGGTTGTTTCCAGTCAATTGCATTTCATTGACGTTTTATTGTCTCTCTCCCTCTGCTTGTTCTGGTTAACTTTAGAGTAGTTAAGTTTTTGGTTTCTATTTTCTGCTTGGGTACTGAGAAATACTGAAGAGATGCAGGTGGTACATTGGGTTAAGAGGCGGTGCCCTCAAAACTTTCTCTGTCTCCATCTGCTGAAAGGGAGGCAGAACCCAGGAGTCTGGTCTGTTCTGTGGTACTACAGGAACAAAAATTATCAGGTAAGAACCAATTTTCCTGTAGGTTTGGGTTTCTCCCTTTACTGTTAATTCCTGTCTTTATTGTTTTCTCCTTTAGGAACCCTTCTGGGTGGAGGGATAGGGAATGTTTATTTTTAGCTTGTTACAGGAATACTGGCAGCTAAGGTCAGCACTGGAGCCTATAATGGGTGACATCTGTTAGTCTCTGTCTCCATCTGCAGGTTGGTGGTCATAACCCATACATCTAGACTGGTCTGGCTGGACTCAGAGAGGAAACTGAGGTAAGAATACATTTCTCCTTTCTGTACATATCCAGATCAGTCCAGACAAGTGGGTTTTGCATCCCTCCCAGCAGACAGAGGCAGAGAACAAAACTTTAAAGCACTGCTACATAACTGAAAGTGCCACCTGCAGTCCCTCAGTATTTGTCTGTCTCCAGCAGATGGTAGAGGTGCAAACCAGCAGTCTGACCAAAAGTTTAGATTAAGAGAGAAAATTGGTTTTAAGAAGTTTTCAAAGACTCCTTGAGGTGTTAGGCTCCTTCGTGGACCATCCCTCAGGCGGAGCAGGGCAACCGGGGGGGGGGGAGGTTGGAGATCCCTGGCTGGTGTTCGTCCTTGTCCAGCCGGAGGTCCTGATAGCCAGGGGACTGGCTTCCTCAGGGTCTTTGCTTCCTCCTGAATCTTCACCAGCCTGTCAGGGAAGTACCCTGTTGTCTTTTTTTTCTTTAAGCTGTTAAATAAAGAAGAAAGATGTTTGCCTTTATTTACAGTGGCTTAAGGGAACAGTCAGGTGGTGAGACCGCCTGTAGCAGCGGGAGCTGTCGGCACTTCAGGAGGGTAAGGTTGTAGGAGGGGATTTCTCCCTCTCTCCAGGAGCTCCGGGGGTGGTGAGAGAAGTAGCGGCTAGGCTGACAGGGACCGCAGGTGCAGTTTGTTTTGCCCTTGTTTGCCGGTTGGGTTGTCGGCCGCGCGTATTTTTAAGCAGATCCAACTGCTATTGCGTCAGGGTTTCCCGCACGCCACTCAGGCCGGTTTTTGGAACTTGCCGACATGCGCCGTTGCAGCCGTGTGTGTGGCCTGCTGGGCCTGTTTGCGAGGCGATTACAGCCGTGTATGGCCTGTGGTGCTGTGCACCTAGTTTCTAGTGGCAGCCTTCAGGGTCTGGTCTGCTTGGTTGAGCAGTAAATCCCTGTGTTCCAGCTGCAAGGTGGAGGATGAAGGGACCTTGGCAGGGGGGTCCTTGGAGAAGAGGGCTCTTCAGTCATCAGGAACCCCGGCTGTGGCCCCGGGGAGGTCTTGGAGGTTTAGCCGTGCCCGAGGGGGATCGTGGCCAGGCTCCTGCGGTCGACAAATTTCCCATCTCCCCCCCACTGTCACCTGTGGCACAGGAAGATATGGATAGGGGTGGAGATTCGGAGGGCAGCCTTCCTGAACAGGGGACTGAGGACCCTGAAGATTTTTTGCCAGAGTTCATGCTACTCCTTCATAAGGCCTTCCTGGCAAGGAAGGAGGCAGGGATGAAGCATCCGAAGGAGAGGCTTTCCCATCGTGCTTCCAAGAGCCTTAAGGTGGCCTCTGCTGGGGGATCCGGGGACCTGCTGCGACACCTAGGATTGGGTCAAGCAGGTCCAGAGGTTGACCCCCAGGGATGGGGAAGACTGATAGTATGCCAGAGGATCCTCTGAATTTGCAGGGGACCGACCTGGATGTGGACACAGATGCAACCCCGAATGCGGACCCAGATGCAAATAAGGATGATTTGGACCTGGACAAGTTCCTGGTGTCAGGAGATCACCCTCAGGTACTATGCTTCTTTAAAAAAGAATCACAACCAACCCAGCTTGTGGTAGGATGTCCCAAGCAGCGAAGATTAAAAGTCTCTGGACTTGATGTAACAGTACGTCAAAGTCATTAGTTCTTTTAGGAGTCACCGCAGTCCATCTTATGAAACTTCATCTCTCCACGATGACCCAGACCGGAAACTTGGCTGAGTGTCAAGTCCGAGGATCCTAGCTCCACAGAGTAAGTCAAATTAGCTATAAAGGGTAGGCACTGTGACTCGTCAGCACATTCAGTGCACACTGCATCAGTGCCGTCAAAGAAAAAAGACTCTACGTAGCATCGCCTAATAATATATTCCTGTTCAGTCCAGACAAGTGGGTTTTGCATCCCTACCAGCAGATGGAGGCAGTGAATAAAAACTTTTCAGGCACTGCTACATAACCGAGAGTGCCACCTGAGGTCCCTCAGAATTTCTCTGTCTCCTGCAGATGGTAGAAATGCAAACACTGCAGTCTGGAGTTGCTAAGAAATCAGGAGAAAGAAAAGTTTAAAAAAATAAAAGGAATATTTCCATGTTGGCGACTCCCCGAGGTGTTAGGTTCCTTCGTGGGCCATTCCTCGGGTAGAGCAGGGCAAGAGGGGTCTGGTAATCTCTGTGCTAGCTCGGCCCTTGTCTTCAGAGGGGGTGATAGCCGGTGGTTCTGGTTCCCTCTCCCCCTCTGGGTCCCTGCCACTGTCAGTACACAGCTTCTCCACCAGAAGCAGGGAAGTATTTCATTTTATTTTCCCGTATTGATTTTGGTGTGAGTGTTCCTTTAATTTAGTTTAAAAAAAAAAAAAAGACTGGAGCAAGTTAGGCAGTGCTTGGGCAGCTGATTGCTGTTTGTTGTTTTAGTGCCGGGAGGCAGTCGCAGGTGAGTGGGACCTGATCGCTGTGATTAGTTGTGGCTGAGTGCTTAGTCAACACTGGACAGCGCCGCCAACATTTTTCTCAGGCAGGGGCTATTTTTAGGATTGTTTTCGCTGGCATGGCGCTTCCTACGCTGCACGGGAAAGTTTGCCATGGCTGTGGAGCCAAGAAGGTACGCCTCAGTGTGACCGCATTTTGCCATGATTGCATCTCGGGGGGGCCCCTAGGACACCCGCAAGGAACCGCTGGGAACTGGAGTACCTCGTTGTCGGGACCAGTGCCAGAGACCCCGGGAGAGCCTGAAGGGATGGCGGCCACTTTAGCTCCTCGTGGTAGGAGCCAGGCTCCATGTGGAGGACCTTGGGACTCCCCTCGCCCACTTTTTCCTGTGGATCAGGTCCCTGTAAGCAGCAGGGAGGGTGAGGGGGCCCAGGGGATGCTGAGCAGGGTTCTTCTGATTCGTACAAATTCTCCACTTATTTTGTCCTGCTTCTCCACAGAGCCTATTTGGCCAAAAGGAGCCACAATCCAAGCGGCTGCTCCTCAGGAAGACTCTTGGGAATAAGAAGACTAGGGAGGAGGAGCAGACAGGATCGGGAGGGATCCTGCAGCTGCCTAGTGTCTGATGGACAGCTGATGAGGATGGGAACACGTCAGACAATGCATACAAGCCTGATTAGCTACAAGGGGATTCCAGTGGATCTGGACAAGGACCTGGAGCTGCCTTGGGAGATCCAATGCAGGATTCCGACGACATTCTGATTGCCAATGGGGTTGATCCTCGGGTGGTCAGGATGTTCTGAAAGGAGGAGCTGCGGCCATTAATTCCCCAAGTGCTGGAAGAGTTGGGGATCAAGGTCAAACAAGGACTTCAACAATGAGGGAAGCCCATCCGGTCCTGGGTGGGCTTTGGGGTCCACCTAAGGCCTTTCCCTTACCTAAGAAGGTGAAGAGGTTGGTGGATCAGGCGTGGGAGTCTCTCGAAGTGGACTTCAAAGTAGCCAGGTCAATGGCTAAGTTATATGCTTTGCCTGGAGCATGTGTTGGAGTCGTCGAAGATTCCTAAGGTGGATGTGGCTGTGTTAGTGGTAACCAAGAAGACAACCATTCCTCTGGCAGGCTTGGCCGCTCTGAAGGATATCCAGGATTGAAAGCTGGAAATTGTGTTGAAGAGACTGTTTGAGGTTTTGGCGTTAAGCCTTTGGGCGGCGGTCTGTGGAAGCTTGATGCAGAGGGTCTGCTTATGCTGGGTTCAGAAAGCCCACGAGAAGGCGACAGGCGTCATGTGAGGCCACTCAGGCTTCCCGCTTGGAAGCAGGAGTAACTTATGTGACAAATGCCCTATACGACTTGGTTTGAACGTCAACCAGAAATATGGTTTCGGCTGTTGCAGCGCGAAGGCTACTGTGGTTGCGAAATTGGTTTGCGGACATGTGGTCGAAAGCCCAGATGGGTAACCTCCCCTTTAAAGGCAAGCTGCTGTTCAGAGAGGATTTAGAGCATCTGATGAAGCAGTTGGGGGAGTCTAAGGGAATAAATTGCCTGAGGACCAGAAGACCACAAAGAAGTCTTTTCCACCATATGCTCGTTTTTGAGATGCAAGGAGATTTCGGTCAAGCAGAAGTTCCGTGCCCTCTGCTCAAAAACAGGGCTCTGGTAGGCAGCAGTCCTTCTGAGTGCAATGTCTGCCTCCTAGGGATGGTGATACTCCAGGGGGAGGTGGAGGTAAGATTGGCCAATGAAGGTAAGCTGGTCCACTCCTCCCCAGCAGTTATTGGAGGGAGACTGCCCCTTTTTTACGAGTGGGCCAGAAACACGTCAGACCAGTGGGTGCTGGAGGTGGTGAGAGACGCTACCCTTAGAATTTTCTCGGCCATTCAGGGACACCTTTGTGATCTCCTGCTGCATCTCCTGTTCAATGCGGGAAGCAGTGCAGGACATTTTACAGAGGTTGCAGCTTCAGCTTCTGCAAGCGATTGTTCTGGTGCCCCCTCCATTCAATTTATAAATCCTTTTGATACTACAGCGTGCACGTCTGCTGCCCCATAGGAGACCAATGAATGGCATGGTTAAGAACCAGCAGCATTCGCGAAGATGCACATGAGAAGTTAGCTGATTTGCCTTGCCTAGGCAATAAGCTTTTCGGGGAAAAGTTGCGGGAGACTGCACTCCTCTGGCAAAGATCATACTTTGCTTACAAGTGTCCCTACTACCTCAGAAGGGCTTATTCCTCCTACCATCAGTATTGCCTGCCACATTTTCCAACACAGTGCCAGCGGTTCCAAACCGCAAAAGTTAGAGGCTGCCCTAGAGAGTGACGCCAACAGAAGATGCAGCAACACACACAAGCTAAACAGGTCAGAGTTCTTGATCGACCCAATACCCACGACACTTCATCCAGTGAGGGACAGGGTTTAGTAGTTTCTCTGTCTGGTGTCAGATTTCCCAGGGCAAGTGGATCCTAAATTGTTCAACATGCTGATTATCTCAATTTCAAACAACTAGTGCTTCCTCATTTTGCTCTTCCGCCATCTGACTCTGCACACCTTCCCCAGTTACATCTAGAGATGCAGCAGCTGTTGGCACAGAACGCTATATAGGAGGTACCTCCCTCACAGCATGGCCAGAGATTTTACTCCCACTATTTCCTAATTCCCAAGAAATCTGGCAGCCTACGCGCCATCCTGGATCTGCAGGATCTCAACCAGTATTTTTGTCCGGAGAAATTCAAGATGACCATGTTAGGCAGTATACTTCCCTTCATTCAGTGGGGAGATTGGATGTGCTGTCTGGATCTCAGGGATGACTGTGCATATCCCTATCCACCCTTTTTTTTTTTTTTGGCATTACCTCTGCTATCAGATGGATATGGCACACTACCAAAGTTTTTTTTCCCATTTGGATCTTTTGCCAGGAGACCCTTTCAATATGGCGGTGAGTGATAGAAAATGAAGACAAACTACAGGCTGCTTACCTATCTGGAATAGTAAATACACTGGTGAATCGCCTCAGCAGGATATTCCATCCTCACGAATGGTCATTATAGCAATCCATAGCTGACCATCTATTCTGACTTTGGGGTCAACTCTGGATCGAACTGTTCACAACAGAACTATAAATTGTTGATTTTGCTTTATATTACCCAGCACGCTACATGAAACACAAGACACTATCCTACTGCCCTTGGGCACAGGCTTCGTGTATGCCTTTCATCTTATAGCAAAAACCGTATAGAAGCTTATGCAGGACCAAGCCATCAGGATACTGATCAAACTAGCTGGGCCCAGACCTGAATGGTATGCATATCTCATACAACTGTCCATGAGGTCCCCCCCCTCCCCCACCATATGACTCGAGTGCAACCTATATCTTCTATCTCAGGAGGACAGTCTCCTTCACCCAGCCCTTCAATCTCTCAATTTCACGCCTGGATATTGAGCACACAGTCCTATCATCTTTAGACTTACCAGGGCCAATATAGGATATATTCCTCTCAGCAAGGAAACCTTCCACAATATATAGTTACTCTTTCAAATGGAAAAGATATTCGAACTGGTATGCATCTCTTGACTTCGTTTGTGAGCCAAGACATTTATTGTCATAATTCCATTTTTTATCGCAAACTGGCCTTGTGACAGCGTCCATGCAAGTGCACCTCTGTCATTGCAGTTTACCATTCCGCAGTAAACAGTGCACCAATTTCTATGGATCCTCTTGTTTCCAAGTTCATGAGAGGTCTTTTGCACATATGTCCACTGGTTTGCAAGCCTCCAGTACCCTGGAACCTCAATGTAGTTCTCACCTACCTAATGCAATCTCCATTTGAGCCTATGGAATCTTCATCTTTTAAGAATTTCACCTGGAAAGTGGTTTTCCTGGTAGCAATAACTTCCACCAGTCGTGCTAGTGAACTACTAGCTCTGGTGCATTATCCACTGTACCTGCAGTTCTTCCATAATAAAGTGGTACTTTGAACACACTCCAAGCACTTACAAAAGTGCGTTTCATATAAACCAGCCAATTATACTTCCCATTTCCTTTCCTCAACCTCATGCTCATGACAGGGAAAAAGTTCTTCACTTGCATACTATAAGCAGCATACTCAAGCTCATAGGAAAAAATTTGCAGCTGTTTATCTCTTATGATCCAAACAGACTTGGCATAACCATTACTAAGAGGACTTTAACTGGATTACGAACTGTGTTCATCATTGCTATACTGCAGGTGGTCTCAACCTTTCTTTTTTTTTTTTTAATTTATATCTTTATTAAGAATTTTAACAAGTGTTTAACATAAAACATGTTACATCACAATTAAGCAATCCTTCCTTTGAAAATCATAAATTCCCCAATAACAATGAACTTAAACTACAAAATTTCCAAGTTAGGAACTAATAATGAAGGGGGTCTGTTTAAAAAAAAAAAAAAAAAAAAAAAAAACTTCAGCATAACAAACATAATATGAAAGGACAATTTCATTCATTCAATTCTATAGCCTCACCCATGATTGATTCTTGGTTACTTACTAGACTAGATTTCTTTCAGGAAATTTTCTAACTGTAGAGGCTCATTGAAACTGAATTTCTTTCCCTTGAAATTTATAAAACATCTTGATGGGTATTTCAAATAAAAAGTTGCCCCAATTTCTAGAGTCTTACTTTTCAGTGTCAAAAATTGCTTTCTACGTATTTGTGTTACCCTGGCTACGTCAGGGAACATATAAACCTTTTGCCCACAAAACTGTATATCTTTATTCCTGAAAAATTTCTCAAGCATAATCTCCTTATCTCTCTCAGACATAAAGGATAGAAAGAGTGTAGCTCTACTGTTAATGAGGTCTATGGATTCTTCTAAAAAGGTGGTAATACCTAAACTGTTTTCTTCATTTAACACATTATTTTTCCGAAATGAAAAATAGAATATCTTGGAAATACCTGGGATATCTTTATCTTCATACATGAGAATTTCTTTTAAATACTTAACCAACATCTCTGTTGGAGATAATAACCTAGTGATAGGAAAGTTAACCAATCTTAAGTTTTTAACTTTTAACATATTTTCCAGGTTTTCCATTTCAATGTGTATAGAGGTATTATCTCTAACCAATGCATTACCTATATTTTGTGTACTATTCATTTTCTCAGACATTTCATTAAGTGTAGTTTCTACTAAACTCAGTTTCTTACCCTGCTCCACAATCGACACTCTATTAACATTTACTAATGATGAGAGAGATGAGTTAACCTGAGTCAAATTCAAGTCAAGCTTCACCAGAACCCTCCACAAATCCGATAGGGTTACCTTGGTAGGATCTACAGAATTAATCTGTGTATTACCAAGAGTCACAGTAAGATTTTCCTCTCGTGCCTCAGTTAAAACACTTTTGAGGCCCGAAGAGGGTTCAGGCTCATCTACCACTTCCTGCAAATTTCTTGCACTCACGTGTGATGAATCCTTCCCGTCCTGCTGGACTTCTAGCAGACTTGTTTGTGGTTGGAGGGGGGTGGGCTGGTTGCCTGGACTAAGTGAGGCCTCAGACGAGTCTCGCAAATTGTCCATTATTGGCAGTCCCTGCTGACTCACGTGGGCATCCATAGGGCCGCTTCTAATCGTGGAAGGCGATGATGTTATAAACTTAGCCTTTCTTTTCCGACCCATAGATCTTTAACAAGGGACCAAATCCTCTATCATGCGCCGTACCAATCCCAGTCAAAGCCGGTCTAAGCCGCGCGCCGGCATCGCTCGGGTTTTAAACCCGGTCTCCTGGTGATGTCGTCAGTCTCGGGCACAGCTGATGCTATTAGCCTTCTCCTCTGCTACTCACTGCTCGCAGAAAGCTGGTAATTAGCAAGCGTTTTCACTCTCATTGACTGGAACCAGGGCGGCTAGTTGTCCTCTCAGCTTCACGACCAGACCCCCGGTCTCAACCTTTCTAATTCAGTTCGAGCTCATCAGGCACCATTTCAATGGCACCATCTCCAAGAAATGCCCATTAGAGATATTTGTAAAACTGTATGTGGTCCTTGGTGCATATTTTCATGGTGGAATCTGGATTGCTTTCCAGTAAACGCTCCACTGCAACCCTCAGCTTGGGACTCCCCACAGATCAAGGCTCTCGGCCCTATTTATTGATTGGAAAAACAGTTTTCTGTAGATAGCAGGATGAATTAGCCATGAGATGCCCACCTGCCCTCCTCCCTGGAGTGTACATTATATTCCTGCTAGCTTTGACATGGACTTGAGACTAAAGCAACACCTGCGTGGGAACTCCCGCACATGTTCAGTAGAGTTCAAAGCTCTTAGCTTGGAGAGAGAGATCCATTCAGTGCCACTGGATGATGTCGCCCACAGATCATGGCTAATTCATCCTGCTACCTACGGAAAACAGTTTTATGATAAGCAAACCTTTCTTAAACTGGCTCATTACCTTCTTAAAATGACATAGACCAACTGCAGGGAAGACCCATGAGATTAAAAACCAGATGGGGGAGGAAATATATCCCTCTGTTCTTTAATTTTCTGGCCCACTCCCATTCATTAGTACTGCAACTGATCCACATAATTTAAGGAAGGTAGCTAGTCAGCATATAAAAGCTGAAAGAAACTGCACTACACAATACATCACCATGAACTGGGAACCTCTATTAAATATATGATTGTGTTTAACTTAATAAACACACTATTTATAATTTACAATAGACACAAGTGTGACTCTGTCCCAAAACTATAAGTCTTGGGTCTCTATGGATGTGATCTTTAACATCTATCAGAACTGACCCTTAGTAATCTGTTAAGCAGCAGAAGTTGGAGTGTATACCTTTAAACCATGATGTCAACCATGACCCATCATGGGTATAAAACTGGACTGCTACAGGTACTTACACAGAAGACTTTAACACAAGCAAAATCATTCATCTCTATCTCCAGTGCAGAACATGATTAGATCCTCACCAAATACAGAAGGGACCAAAATTAGACATAGAAATGTGCAGATAAAAACTTGAAGTTTCCAGTTCAGAAGCATACATGGCAGCTTTTGAATTCTGGTCACCCTCTTGTGGACTAGTGGGGAGAAAAGACTCCAGCATTTTCTCCACCCTCCTCCCTAGGATGGATCCCAGTATTTTCCTCTTTCCCACATCCAGCATTTCTCCCCTCTTCCCCTGAATGGCCCCAAGCACTTTCACTTTTCCGTTTCAGGCTGAAACCCAGCACTCTTTCCCTTGTCTTTTCCCCCTAGCTCCCTTATCAACCAAGCAGCTTCCCTTTTGTCCTCTTCCTAGGTCCTGTTGCAGCTAGCACTATCCTCTCCCAGCTCATCCCCAGCAGCAGCACTGTTCTCCTTAGTACCCCTCCCTAGCTGCCTGCTTCCCGGCACTCTTCCCTGTATAGTCCCATTCCCACCATAAATCATATCCCCCCATTCCTCAGCCTTTGCCCCTGTCTCTCTGCCTCTCTCCTTTTTCCAGCATCTGCCCTTACCTTTTTTGCTCACATACTTCCATTAAGTTTTGAGACCGCTTTCCACTGCAGACTAGGACCCACGCTGCACCAACAGAGCGACTACAGGTTCAGACCTTGGGGACAGGCACTTCTACTGTTGATCTCATGATTCGCAAGATCAGTACCAGGAAGTACCTGCCTTCAAGATTTAAACCTGCTAAATCACTATGCTGGCTAGAGCAGCAAGGGGAGATGGACTCTGCGCCACTGCTGACAGCAGGAAGAGTACATGAAGGCATCATAAAGCTGAAACAGTGTACAGTGCTCCTACACCACCAGCCCATCATGATGACAACTGCATTTGGTGGGCCAGCAACACAACACTCAGGCACCCTTCCAATAGCAGCACTTATGACCAAGGCCTTATTGGCCATAGGTTCACTGCGAATCTAAAAGCACCACACAAGCATGCCCTTCCATTTGTAATAATCTTGCTTGCCATCCAGGGATATCAGCCCCTCATTCACATCTTGTCAAGGAGAATTGTACAGCTATTGATTTGTTTTTTTCTTTATTATGGTCCTTCAGAGTGACTGTGAAGTTTTCTGCCCGGCTGAGATCCTGCTGGCAGATGATCTGAAAAACATGACTGTGGCTCTCCTGGAGATACAGCAGTACTACCAGAGTCATGCACAGCTGCTGTGTGAGTTACAGAAACTAAAAGACAGGTTAGTTCATGAGGCTGACTTGCTGTGGAGGTGGGGGACATCCAAGTTAGTAAAGCAGCAGAAGAGTGTTACAGATATATTCAGTTCCGCATAATCCTTTCTGTCTTATGGTAGATGTTACAGAGGCACTGAGCTCTTCTATACAGTGTCTGCTGTTCCATGGCAGGAATCACAATTTGCTTGTTGCCACTTTTTTTTTTTTTTTCTGGATCAAGGCGCTGCTGTTTTTCCCACCTTACGCTCCTGTTTCTGCAGATATGCCATTGACTGGCTCCCTAAAGAGCGGAAGCTGCTGTATTTAAAAGCCACAGCTGTGTGCACATTGTTTGTGCAACCTGGGTACCCAGCCAGTGGAGGAATTCAATTACTGTCTGTAGCAAACCCCAGGTGTTCGGCTGACCACTTGCTGATGAAGGTGAGTTTAGTGCTGGCTGTTCTTGACAAAAACATTTTTTTGCAATGTGTTAACTGCCTAAGAGGCACTGTGCACTCTTGTCATTGCATGATAATAACTCCTATGGGTGAGATTCAGGGAGCATTTATAATGGAGTTCTAAGGAGGCCTGGTTTGTGGCACATCTGCTGAGGACTGTTGTTGTGATGGGCTATTTGAAGGAATGTGGGGGATTAAAAATGGGAGGAAATCTATATATAGTAGCAAGTGAAGGCCATAACCCTCATGTGGGCAGGTTCCAATTGAGCAGGAAGCTGAAAAAGAGTAGGATGAAACTGCCAGAGTAGAAAAACTAATTTCCTCTCCAGTCTGACAATGCAGAGACGAACCAAAAAAGTAAACCCTCTCTTTAATCTGAGGATTCTTTTGTCAACAAGCAGTTCCCTGTACGTACCGGATCAGTTCAGACTGTGGGTTATGCCTCCCTTCCAGCAGATGAAGACAGAGAAGAACTTTAAGGACACCCTCTCATAACCCGGTGTGCCACCTGCATTCCTTCAGTATTTCTCTGTCTCCAGCTGATGGAGGTGGTGCAAAACCTCCAGATTTTAGGGTTGGGACTATTTCCTTTTTTTTTTTTTAAATAGAGTACTAAAGGAAACAAAGCTATTAACAACGAATCAAGCTTTAAAAAAAAGTGGAACTTTGAAAAAAAAAAGAGAGAAAATTCCTCCCAGGGGGGTCCTGGTAGGACATTCTCCCCTGGTTGAGGGCTAAGGAGCTGGGGTTGGTGGCCCTGCGATGCTCCCACTGGTGGTCCGGTCCCTCTTCCTTCCTCACTGCCACGAGCTGATTTAAGCAAAAAAAAAAAAAAAAGTAAATAGAGCAACCTACCGCTTTTTTTCTCGAGACAGGGCATTTTGTTTTCTACTAACCGCGCATCTCTCTGGCTCTCTGCCGTTTCTTCGTCACTGCTGTGATTTTTTTAGCTTTCCTGACGCTGCCTCGATGCCGCGGCCATCTTGTTGCAGTGCCTGCAGAGAGTCTTTCAATAGGCTGTCCCATGCAGGCCTTTGTTCTCAATGCCTCTCCGGTGGGGAAGGCAGTTCGGCACAGGAGGCAGGCAGCTCTTTAAAGCCCCGAGGTGTCTTGAAAGGGTCAGCACCTCGGGAGTCTAGGGCCGATCCTTTCCCCCTCTCCGTGAGAACAGCGGCCATCTTGGAATCTTTTAAAGCAGCAGAAGCCAGAGTTTTAGGAGCTAGGGAGCTACCTCCTGATTTATCTCCGGTGTCTACCAGTCCTGGGGACCTTTCTGACCAGGATATTTTTCAGGGTGAGCCCGATCCTCTCGTGGGGGAAGGGGCTGGTTCTAATACATTTAACCTGGACTTTATGCTTCTCATACTCAAGGCTTTCCTGGCTTCTCAGACTCAGCAAAGCTGTGCTTTGCATTTGAGTCATTCTTCTGACCTGCCAAATAAAGTGGCTAAGTGATCAGATTCCCAGGCATCTCTTAGGGACGCTAAATTGCGTGCATCGTCCACAACAGCGGATGGCGGAGCTCCAGATACGCTGGTCACCTCCTTGCCACTGCCTGGCACATGCTCCGAGGAGGATCTGATTAAACTCTCCCCTTTGGATGGTGATGACCCGAAGGTGGTCCGCTTGTTTCACAAGGAGGAGCTGGAGCCTCTTATTCCTTCAGTGTTATCTGAATTAGGGGTGGATCTCTCACAAGATATCCTCCCGCAGGATTCTGTGGATCCTGTCTTAGCAGGGCTGCGTGCTTCAGCCAAAGCCGTCCCATTTCATCCTATGTTGCATCAGCTGATGACACGAGAATACGAGGTCCCAGATTCCAGCTTGAGAGCAGGTAGGGCTATGGATAAATCTTTTCTCACAGGACAAGCAGGATGGTAGTCCTCACATGGAAAACTTCTGTCAAAGTTTCCAGAACTTTGACTGGCCCCTACTGGGCATGCCCAGCATGGCACTATCCCTGCAGCCAGCAGGGTTCCCCCTTCAGTCTTCTTTTTTCCCGCACAGCAGTAGCCTCGCGGTAAAGGAGCTCGGCAGAGATTCCTGACCGGAATTTTCCTCACGGAATTATTAAAAGTTAAATTGCCCCTCAGGGGTCCCTCCTCTAACTTTTCTCTGACCGCGGTACTGTGGTAAGTTTTTACCTGTTTTTCCGTCGATTACCATCAAGTTTGGCCCTTGCGGCCTACTGGCCGTCGACCGTACCGTGGCTCAATTTTTTTCAATGGCGTTGGGGTTCCGTCAGTGCCCGGACTGTACTCGCACCATGTCTATCACAGACCCCCATAAAGTCTGTGTAATGTGTCTAGGCCGTGAGCATGATGTCCTGACTTGCACCATATGTGCCCTAATGACACCAAAAGGTCGCAAGGCCAGAATGGAGAAGATGGAACTCCTCTTCCGTTCTCAAACCTCGACTTGGGGTAATGATACCTCATCAGACACCAATGACTTACCTTCACTCACTGAGAGTAGAAAGCGTTCTCCTCCAGAGGACCTCTCATTTAAAAATTTTGTGAAGGGAAATGTCTGAATTGGTTCCTTTTCAACTACAGACGGAACAGGATGATAGGCACCAGATGATGGAGTTGCTCCAATTCCTGGATGCCCCCAAGGTGATCACCTCTTCCCATTCATTAGGTCCTTCTCGATCTCCTCAAGAAGAACTGGGAAAATCCTGGATCAATTGCTCCAGTACACAGAAAGGTTGACACTACTTATTTAGTTCAGTCAGCCCTAGGCTTTCAAAAATCACAGCTTGATCACCACTTGGTTGTGGTAGAGTCTGCACAAAAGAGGGCAAAAAGGTCAAAACCCCACTTGTCTACCCCTCCTGGTAAGGAACAAAAATTCCTAGATAACATAGGTCGACGAGTTTTCCAAGGGGCCATGCTCGTCTCCCGAATTGCTGCCTATCAGCTTTATATGACCCAATATAACAGGGTCATCTTTAAGCAGATACCGGACTTCTCCGACTCCCTGCCTCAGCAATTCCAAGACCAACTACAAACCCTTGTAAGCAAAGGGTTTGAGGCAGGCAAGTATGAGATCAGAACATCTTATGACATTTTTGACACTTCTACCAGAGTGTCTGCAGCTGCTGTCTCGGCAAGAAGGTGGGCCTGGCTCAAGTCTTCTGACCTTCGCCCAGAAGTGCAAGATCAGTTGTCCAAACTACCATGTGTAGGAGATAATCTGTTCGGTGAACAGATCTAACAGACGGTGGCTGAATTAAAAGACCATCATGAGACCCTCAAGCAGCTCTCTTCGATGCCTTCCGACTTCTCCTCAAAGCAGCCCTTTAGAAAGGACCCTAAGAAGTCGTTTTACCATCCAAGGAAGTCCTATCCGCCACCAGCCAGATCCCGTGCTACGAGACCTTATCAAAAACCTCAGTCTCGCCAAACCCGAAAACAAAAACCACAAGCAGCGCCCCAACCAGGGTCTGCTTCAGGTTTTTGACTTCCGCTTGGAAAGCAGCAGCCAGATTCCTCTGTCACACATACCAGTCGGAGGTCGACTGTGCCATTTTCACAACATGTGGCATTCAATCACATCCAACCAATGGATATTGGCAGTCATTGCTCAGGGTTACCATCTGAACTTTCTCGCCCTACCACCGGACTCCCCACCTCTACAGATGTGGAGAACATCCGATCACTCCATTCTTCTGGATCAAGAGGTCTCCCTCCTTCTCCAGTCAAGAGCAATAGAACCCGTTCCACACTCTCAGCAAGGCCTAGGGTTCTATTCCCGGTACTTTCTAATCCCCAAAAAATCGGGGGGGTTCGTCCAATTCTGGACCTACGTGCTCTCAAGTACCTCCAGCGGGAAAAGTTCAAGATGGTAACCTTGGGATCGCTTCTACCTCTTCTACAAAGAGGAGACTGGCTCTGCTCTCTGGACCTCCAGGACGCATATACCCACATTGCGATAACTCCAGCTCATCGCAAGTACCTGAGGTTTTTAGTAGGCCCCAAGCACTATCAATACCGAATGCTTCCATTCAGCCTAGCATCTGCACCACGAGTCTTTTTACAAAATGCCTCGTAGTCGTTGCAGCTTTCCTCAAAACTCAAGGTGTTCACGTCTACCCTTATCTGGACGACTGGTTAATCAGGGCTCCAACCCAGCAAGCTGCTTTGTCGTCCCTCAATCTAACCTTACACACTCTAGTTTTGCTAGGATTTCTAGTCAATTACGAAAAATCCTATTTAGTCCCATCTCAAACCTTGTCGTTCATTGGGGCAGACTTGGACACCTTGCAGGCAAAGGCTTTCCTGCCTCGACAACGAGTACTAACTCTCGTGTCTCTCGCTTACCAGCTGCAGTCTCAGCATGCTGCGACCGCTCGCCAATTTCTTGTCCTTCTGGGACACATGGCGTCCTCAGTCCATGTCACACCAATGGCCTGCTTGGCCATGAGACTCATGCACTGGACTCTGAGGTCACAATGGATTCATGCTATTCAGCCTCTGTCGGCCATTGTCCACATCACCAACTCACTCCGTCTGTCTCTCGCCTGGTGGAAAAATCAGACCAATCTCCTCCAGGGATTGCCCTTTCAGGTTCCAAATCCTCAAGTTATTCTCACCACCAATGCTTCCAACCTCGGATGGGGAGCCCATGTAGCCGATTTGCAGACACAAGTCTCTTGGTCTCCAGAGGAAGCCAAACAAATTTCCTAGAGCTTCGAGCAATACGATATGCTCTCAGGGCTTTTCAGGATTGCCTGTCAAATCAGGTCATCCTAATTCAGACAGACAAACAGGTGGCCATGTGGTACATCAACAAGCAGGGAGCCACAGGCTCCTTCCTTCTGTGTCAGGAAGCTGCGCAGATTTGGGCGGAAGCTCTCTCCCATTCGATGTACCTCAGGGCCACCTACTTGCCAGGAGTGGACAATGTGCTGGCAGACAAGCTGAATCGCGTCTTTCAACCGCACGAGTGGTCTCTCAACCCCTCGGTAGTGAACTCCATCTTCCTACAATGGGGATATCCTCAGATAGACCTTTGTGTCCCCTCAGAACCACAAGGTAGACAATTTACTGCTCCCTCATTCGCAGCAAACACTCTCAGCCCAGAGACAAATTCTCCCTCTCATGGGCAACCGGTCTGCTTTATGCATTCCCTCCACTTCCTCTTCTCTCGAAGACTCTCGTGAAGTTACGTCAGGACAAGGGAACCATGATCCTGATAGCACCTCACTGGCCACGCCAAGTGTGGTTTCCCATACTTCAGGATCTCTCCATCCGCAGGAACATTCCCTTGGGAAAGGACCCGCTTCTGATCACTCAGAACAATGGGTGCCTACGCCATCCCAGTCTTCAAGCCTTGTCCCTGACGGCATGGATGTTGAAAGGTTAATCCTTCAGCCACTTAAACTTTCAGATCCAGTTTCCCATGTCTTGATTGCTTCATGGAAGCCTTCCACGAGAAAATCGTACTCTTATAAATGGAAAAGGTTCACATCATGGTGCTCTTCTCAGTCCCTTGATCCCTTTTCTTGTCCAATCCTGACGTTTTTGGACTATCTCTGGCATCTGTCAGTCAGGTCTCAAGACATCTTCCATCAGAATGCATGTTAGTGCGGTGGCCACCTTCCACAAAGGTGTTGGGGATGTCCCTATATCAGTACAACCCCTTGTAACACGCTTTTTGAAGGGCTTGCTCCATATCAAGCCACCATTACGTCCTCCGGCCCCTTCTTGGGACCTTAATCTGGTTCTCGGTCGACTCATGAAACCACCATTCGAGCCTCTTCACTCCTGAGACCTAAAATATCTCACGTGGAAAGTGATTTTCCTTTTGGCTATCACTTCAGCTCTCAGGGTTAGTGAGTTACAGACCCTAGTTACTTATCCGCCTTACACTAAACTCCTGCAGGACCGGGCAGTATGCCGCACTCACCCTAAATTTTTACCCAAGGTAGTTTCGGATTTTCATCTAAACCAATCCATCGTACTACCTACCTTTTTTCCCAGACCCCATGCCAAACCAAGCAGAACAGGCTCTGCATACCCTTGACTGTAAACAGGCTCTAGCGTTTTACCTAGACCGTACAGCTACCCTCAGGGAAAACACTCAATTGTTCATATCTTTCCACCCTAACAAGTTAGGGAAGACTGTGGGGTAAGCAGACTCTCTCCTCCTGGTTGGCGGACTGCATATCCTTTTGCTATCAACAAGGGGGCATTCCATTTCAAGACCGTGTCAAAGCACACTCTGAGGGCCATGGCGACTTCAGTAGCACACCTGCGATCGGTGCCGCTTCCTGACATCTGCAGGGCTGCCACCTGGAGTTCTCTCCACACCTTTGCAGCCCACTATTGCTTGGACAAAGCCGGAAGACAGGATTCCATCTTCGGCCAGTCTGTCCTTCGTAATTTATTTACAACGTGACGTACCTACACCCTTCCGCCTGCCTGGTGGGGTTCAGGATGCCCTCTCCCAAATTCCACCCCAGTTGTTGTGCCTGTTGCACGCCTTTGGGTACATTTGGTGCATGTTCGGACATCCTCAGCTTGGTACTCACCCATATGTGAGGACTACCATCCTGCTTGTCCTGTGAGAAAGCAAATGTTGCTTACCTGTAACAGGTGTTCTCACAGGACAGCAGGATGTTAGTCCTCACGAAACCCGCCAGCCGCCCCGCGGTGTTGGGTTCGTAACGTTTTGTTTTATTTTTTGGCACTGCCTGTAGCTTTCAAATAAGACTGAAGGGGGACCCCTGCTGGCTACAGGGTTAGTGCCATGCTGGGCATGCCCAGTAGAGGGGCCAGTCAAAGTTCTGGAAACTTTGACAGAAGTTTTCCGTGATTGGGCTCCATCCTGATGATGTCACCCATATGTGAGGACTAGCATCCTGCTGTCCTGTGAGAACACCTGTTACAGGTAAGCAACATTTGCTATCCCTTGCCAGAAGATTCATAGAAACATAGAAATGACGGCAGAAGAAGACCGAATGGCCCATCCAGTCTGCCCAGCAAGCTTCACACCTTTTTTCTCTCATACTTATCTGTTTCTCTTAGCTCTTTGTTCTATTCCCCTTCCACCCCCACCATTAATGTAGAGAGCAGTGATGGAGCTGCATCCAAGTGAAATATCTAGCTTGATTAGTTAGGGGTAGTAGGGGTAGTAACCGCCGCAATAAGCAAGCTACACCCATGATTATTTGTTTTACCTAGACTATGTTGTACAGCCCTTGTTGGTTGTTTTTTTTCTTCTCCCCTGCCGTTGAAGCAGGGAGCTATGCTGGATATGCGTGAAGTATCAGTTTTTTTTCTCCCCTGCTGTTGAAGCAGAGAGCCATGCTGGATATGCATTGAAAGTGAAGTATCAGGCACATTTGGTTTGGGGTAGTAACCGCCGTAACAAGCCAGCTACTCCTCGCTTTGTGATTGCGAATCTTTTTCTTCACCCCTGTCGTTGAAGCTATGCAGGATATGCGTGAAGCATTAGTTTTTTTTTGTTTTTGTTTTTTCCCCTGCTGTTGAAGCAGAGAGCTATGCTGGAAATGCGTGATGTATCAGTCTTTCTCCCATGCCGTTGAAGCAGAGAGCCATGCTGGATATGCATGGAAAGTGAAGTATCAGGCACATTTGGTTTGGGGTAGTAACCGCCGTAACAAGCCAGCTACTCCCCGATTCCTTGGAGCTTTTGAAGTCTCCTAAAATTGACGCTTCTGTGTCTGTGGTCACAAAGCGAACCACCATTCCCGTCGCTGAGGCGGCAGCCCTCAGAGATCTTCAGGATAGAAAACTTGAGGTTCTTCTCAAATGCATCTTTGAGGTTTCGGCCCTGGGTATTCGCGCAGCAGTGTGCAGTAGCTACATGCAGCGGGCGAGCCTCCGATGGGGACAACAATTATTGACTTCAAGGTATCTTCCTCCATGAGAGTCGGAGCAAGCGGAAAACTTGGAAGCGGCAGTGGCTTATGGAACGGATGTGCTGTATGATCTCCTTCGAACGTCCTCCCGTACCATGTCCTCCGCTGTATCTGCACGGAGGCTCCTTTGGCTGCGTAACTGGTCAGCAGACGTTTCTTCGAAAGCTCAGTTAGGCTCATTGCCATTTAAAGGAAAGTTCCTCTTTGGTGAGGATCTGGAGCCACTGATGACATCTCTGAGTGAAAACAGAGTTCACAAGCTCCCTGAGGACAGGCCGAGACCTTCCAGGGGTTTTCCATCAACCTGATCTCGTTTTCGAGGACAACCGAGGCTTTGCCAGGCTAGGCCATAGTCAACAGGATAGAGACAGCCGGCGCAGAGGACACAAGTCTGGAATTCTTCCTTTCGAGGGCGCAGAACAACCCACGACACAAGTTTTGCCACGCCCCTTGCCTCCAAGTCTTCACAATGAGATCAGGCCAGCCCATCCCTTGCTACTTCGAGTAGGGGGACGCTTGTCTCAATTCTCCGAGGTATGAGTCAGAATTACTTCCGATCAATGGGTTCTAAGCATCATAGAACATGGCTACGCTTTGGAATTTGTTCGGCCACTCCAAGACTTCTTCATGATCTCCCCCTGCGGGGCAAGAACCAAGGCTCAGATCATACGGCAGACCCTCGACCAGCTCCTGGCTCTCGGGACGATACAGCCGGTTCCCCAAGCAGAATGGAGAACGGGGCGTTGCTCCATTTATTTCATGGTCCCAAAAAAGGAGGGATCGTTCCGGCCTATTTCTGGACTTAAAAAAGGTGAACAAAGCTCTCAAGATACCACAATTCTGCATGGAAACCCTATGTTCCGTGATAGCTGCGGTTCGCAAGGGCGAATTCCTGGCGTCCCTGGATCTGATGGAAGCATACTTACATATACCTACCCGCGAGGATAATTACAAATTTCTTCGTTTCACAATACTAAGTATGCATTTCCAGTTCTGCACACTGCCGTTCGGTCTGGCTACGGCCCCTTGTACATTCACCAAGGTTATGATGGTTGTGGCAGCAGCCCTGAAGAAGCAAGGCCTTCTAATTCATCCCTACCTAGACAACTGGCTCAGGGCAAAATCCAAGAGTCTCTGTATAATAGCGGTCAGCCATGTCGTCAGGCTCCTGGAATCATTCGGTTGGGTGATCAATCAGGCCAAAAGCAACGTTGTTCCCTCTCAGACGTTGGACTCCTGGGAGTCCGCTTCGATACCAACGTGGGGAAGGTTTTCCTCCCTCTGGACAGAAGAAACAAATTAATGGAGCAAGTTTGGCGCTTGTCACTCCAGCCTCCCAAAGCCTGGGACTATCTTCAGGTCCTTGGCTCCATGGCATCCACTCTGGAGGTGGTCCCCTGGGCCTTTGCTCATATGAGGCCATTACGAGTGTTGCTTTCCCGTTGGTACCCCAAGTCGGAGGAGTTCCAGTTCCCTTTACCACTCACCGATCACACCAGGTCCAGTCTTGGGTGGTGGCTGTGCCCACACAACCTGTCTCAAGGGGTGGACCTTGAAGTCCCGAAGTGGATAGTGGTGACTACGGATGCCAGTCTCTCCAGCTGGGGAGCAGTCTGTCAATCCCATTCTGTTCAGAGCCGCTGGTCCGAGGAAGAATCCAGCTCGTCGATCAATCGCCTGGAGACCAAGGCAGTTTGGCTGGCCTTGCGGCACTTTCTCCCAGGTGGTTTGAGTTCTGTCCGACAATGTGATGACGGTAGCCTACATCAACCGACAAGGAGGCACCAAAAGTCAGGCTGTAGCCAAAGAAGCAGAACATCTCATGGCTTGGGCAGAAAAACATCTTGCGCTGTTAGCGGCATCTCATATCGCCAGTAAAGAAAACACACAGGCAGATTTCCTGAGTCGGAAACACATAGATCCAGGAGAGTGGGAACTTTCCAACCGAGCAATGGATCTCATTTTCCCGCAGGTGTGGGACACCCCACATGGACTTGATGGCGACACAAGAGAATGCCAAGGCCCCTCACTTTTTCAGTCGCAGAAGGGACCACGGCGCAGAGGAAGTCTATGCACTGGTGCTTCCTTGGCCAATCTCTGTTCTCCTATACATGTTCCCTCCTTGACTGCTAGTAGGCAGTTCTACGCAGGATAGAGGTTCATCCAGGCAGCGTGATTTTGGTGGCTCTGGAGTGGCCCTGACGGCCATGGTTTGCGGATCTAGTCAACCTGGCAGTAGATGAGCCTCTGCGACTCTGTCATCTTCCACATCTTCTGTGGCAAGGCCCTATATTTTTCGACCAGGCAGATCATTTTTTTCTAGCGGCCTGGCTTTTGAAAGGAGACTGAGGAAGAAAGGGTATTTTGAAGAATTCATTACTACTCTGCTACAAGCCAGGAAGACATCTACCTCTCTCGTATGTTAGGGTGTGGAGAGTTTTCGAGACCTGGTGTCGTCAACGAGGAGTTTTTCCAAGAAAGGCTTCAATTGCTCATATTTTGGCCTTTTTGCAAAGTGGCTTATCCAAGGGCTTGTCTTTTAACTCGCTTCGTGTGCATGTGGCGGCCCTGGGCTCCCTTATAGGTAGCTCAGTAGCTTCGCATCCGGATGTTGTGCATTTCCTCAGCGGAGTAAGGCATTTGGTCCCTGCTTTACGTCCTGTATGCCCATCCTAGAGTCTTAACTTGGTGCTTCTTGTCTTGTGAGATCTGCGGTTTGAACCCCTTAGGAAGGCGACGTTGAAAGATCTCACATTAAAGACTGTCTTTTTAGTGGCAATATGCTCGGCTCGCAGAATTTCAGAACTACAGGCCCTCTCTTGTAGGGAACCCTTTTTGATAATTTCTGACTCGGCTATATCTCTTAGAACAGGTCCTTCCTTTTTGCCAAAGGTGGTCTTGGCTTTTCATTTAAATCAATCTGTAGAGCTCCCAGCTTTTCAAAACATATCGGCTGACGTCGCACAAGTGAGAGAACTTTGTCGTTTGGATGACGTGCCGCCTTATGCTATTTGGAGGTCAAGAATCTTTTCAGAGTTTCGGATCATTTGTTTGTCTTGTGGAGTAGTCCTAGGAGAGATCAGAAAGCTTCTAAACCTACGATTGCCCGATGGTTGAAAGAAGCTATTTCCTCCGTTTACATTTGTAAAGGGCAAACCGTTCCTGAGGTGTTGAAAGCTCATTCCATTTGCTCCCAAGCGGCTTCTTGGGCTGAATGCCAGTTGGTTTCGCCACAAGAAATCTGTAGGGTGGCTACTTGGAAGACATTACATACTTTTGCTCGGCACTACCGCTTGGATGTGCCGGCTCCAGATGTCAGCAATTTTGGCAGTGGAGTTCTTCGCGCAGGACTCTAAATGTCCCACCCTGTTTAGGGAAGCTTTGGTACATCCCACAGTCTGGACTGATCCGGGTACATACAGGGAAAAGAAAATTGGTTCTTACCTGTTAATTTTCGTTCCTGTAGTACCACGGATCAGTCCAGATGCCCGCCCGGGAAGTGGGTGTTTGAAGTCTGTGCTCATATTCACTGTTTAATGCATAACACTAAGGAAAAAAAAAAGTGGAGTAGCCGCCTAGTGGTTAGAGCAGTGGGCTACGAACCAGGAGACCAGGGTTCGAGTCCCACTATCACTCCTTGTGACCTTGGGCAAGTCACTTTACCCTCTATTACCTCAGGTACAAACTTAGATTGTAAGCCCTCTGGGGATAGGGAAATACCTACAGTACATGAATGTAATCCACTTTGAAGTGCTGAAAAAAGTGCAAAAAGCGGAATATAAATCTAAATAAATAATGCACGTTGCTCTCAATTTTTTTCACTTCTACAGTTACAGTTCTCTTATGGCTTGATTCGTTGTTGTTGTTCTTCTTATTATATATATTCGGCTTGGATAATCTTAATACTGAAGGGATGCAGGTGGCACACCGAGTTATGAGAGGGTGTGCCCTTCAAGTTTTTCTGTCTCTATCTGCTGGAAGGGAGGCATAACCCACAGTCTGGACTGATCCATGGTACTACAGGAATGAAAATTAACAAGTAAGAACCAATTTTCTTATATAAATCAGCCATAGCATGTGGGTGATGTCATCTGATGGTGCCAACACAGACTCAGTGCTGGGGAGGAGCTGGTTGCCATGATACATGTGGGCACCAACGATGTACAAAAATGTGGGAGGGAGGTTCTGGAAGCCAAATTTAGGCTCTTAGGTAGAAAGCTGAAATCCAGAACCTCCAGGATAGCATTCTCTGAAATGCTCCCTGTTCCACGCGCAGGTCCCCAGAGGCAGGCAGATAGTGTAACTTCTTGCTTTTTGCATGATTGCCTCTTTCACAGGGAAGTCATGGAGACAGGGTATTATATCTCATGGCTGATTATTACTTGGCTTACCCAGAGATCTGTGAGCTCTATCCACTTTCATAACTTGCTCAGGTTCTTCAGTGGCCCCCGTATGCAAAATGGCCTTACATATAACCTGAATTAGGAGAATATAATTTGTATTTCCTTCCTCCTCAGGTACTCCTCTAAATTGGAGATTATTTCTTCTGTTTTTATTTTCCAGATCCTCCAGCTTGGAGGAGAATTCTTGACATCTTTTTTTTAGCATTTGTACCCCTTTAGAATGCTGTGTCATAGTCTGTTCGTCAGCGTTTTGCTCAAGATCGTGCACCCATTGCCCTAAGTCCTTCACTTCTTGGTGTAAGTCGCCAACCACATAATGAATTTCATTTTTTACCGCAGCAATATTGGACTTGAGGTCTTGGAGCCATGCCAATAGCTCCCTTCTCGTTAGGCCTGTCTCCCTGTCATTTTCGGCTGCAGCCCTGCCTGCCAATCAATCCTCCCTCTCACCGTCTGTATCTGTGCAGGGTTCGGCTGTCTGTGTTTGCGCCGTGCTTCCAGCGTATGAAAATTCTGTGAGGTCCACAGTTCACCGGCGGTTTGCCATCTTCTCTCTGAGGTTTTCGGTCAGATTAGGTGCTCGAGAAGGGACTCCCGATGCTGGTTTTACCACTTTTATTTAGCTGCCTCGCGAAGCTCTAAGATCAAGCGGCCTTTTGCTGGGGCAGACGTCACTTCCTCTAAAATTGCGCCTTTTGAAGGAATGGAAAAGGATTTGAATGACTGGGTAATGGAATGCAGACAGAATGGCCATATTGTGACTTATCAAGCATTAGGATTCATGCCCTTCAAATGGCAAAAGAAAAATATTCAGCAACCAAAGGTCTGAAAGAAATCACAGCATTGTCTGTTTGGTGTTTGCGGTTCATGAACCAATATGGATTATGCCTTTATCAGTGCACAAAGTTTTCACAAAAACTTCCTAAAGAGCTTGATGAAAAGATCTGTTTGTTTCACAAATTCATTATTCAGCAGAGAATAAAGTGTCATTTTGATTTAAATAACATTGGTATTATGGATGAAATGCCAATGACATTTGAAATACTTGGCAATCGCACTGTAGCTGGTGTTGGTGAGAAGACCATACTTATAAACCAACTGGTCATGAAAAGACCCATTTCGCGGTGGTCCTGTCTTGCCTGGCAGATGGCACAAAACTGCGTCCAGTGGTGATATTCAAGAGGAAATCAATGCCGAAGAACCTAAAAATTCCAGCAGGCGTAACTGTTCGGGTTCATCCTAAAGGCTGGATGGATGAGGAGGGAACAAAATGGTGGCTGTGCAATGTGTGGGGTAGGCGACCAGGCATGGAGCTAAGAAATCGACCGTCACTATTGGCGTGTGATATCCGCGCCCATATAAGAGGATGTGAAGGACGATGCAAAGAAAATGGCAACCACATTAGCAGTGATCCCAGGAGGTCTGACATCAATGCTCCAGCCATTAGATGTCTGACTCAACAAGCCTTTCAAGGACCAATTGTGGCATATGTGGCAACAATGGATGTGTTCTGATCAAGCAAAGTTAACGAAAGGAGGGAATCTGATGAAACTAGACTGATTTGGTATCAAAATGGGTAAAGTATGCCTGGGAGTCAATTCCACCAGAAATGGTCAAGGAGTCATTCCTGAAATGTGGCATTAGCAATGCTATGGATGGATCAGAAGATGACACCATTTATGAAGAGAAAGATGAATCGGCATCGGATGATGATTCAACAGATGGATACAGTGAAGACAATATTTACGCTGATGGCATCACCAAAGAACAGTTCCACAATTTATTCGGACATTCTGACGATGAAGAATCAGACGATGAAGAATCGGACTTGAATAAAAGTGAAGGATTCAAACAGCAGGGACAGCCATGGGGTAAGGAGGCAAGGATTCATACAGCAGGGATGCTTTAAGTTGTTAAAGTGTCTCATAAGAGACATTATCATTTATTCTGCTTTTAAAAAATAAATAAAAGCAATTTTCTTAAGTTATCGGTTTGTTTCTTAGTATGATTTCACCAATTCATAAGTCTCCTAGGTTTTACCTGTGACTTATCCATAAGTGACAGATAGTTTTGATTTGGGGGTCCAAAAAAATACCCTCGACTTATACATGAGTATATAT
This sequence comes from Rhinatrema bivittatum, assembly GCF_901001135.1. NCBI lineage: Eukaryota > Metazoa > Chordata > Amphibia > Gymnophiona > Rhinatrematidae > Rhinatrema > Rhinatrema bivittatum. The sequence continues at coordinate 507,520,564 of NC_042615.1, read as the reverse complement.
GGTAGGTCTATGTGCTGTCAGATGACATCACCCATGCATTAGGCTGATTTATCCTGCTGTCTACAGAAAATCCTGTTTATAGGTAATCAAATATGCTTTCTCTTACTGGTGTGAGGTTTTTTTTAACTGTTTATTTTAACAAGGGGTGTATACAGCATCGCTTGGAAGAACAAAGAAAATAACAAACTCCTGTAATTTAGATGACAAAACACATCAAAAGCATGCCATATAACAAAGATGCATTTAGATCTAGCCCCGAACCTGGTAACTGAACTCTTCAGCCTTCCCCTTGGGTCCCTTAGACCGTCTCTCCCAGTAAAACCCTAAAGGCATTCCAAATGTTTTCATACAGACTCATGTTTTAATAAAGTACATTTTTCAATAAGTGCAATCGCATAAATGTGTTTGTGCCATACAGCTGTAGAAAGAGCAGAATTGCATAGCAAGGCAATAGTAAATCTACCCACTTGAATTAAATGATCAGCTAATCTTCTTTTAGCAGTTACCAGCCTCTGAGCCTCCTATCTTCCCAGCAGACAAAGTTCAGCAGTTAAGTGAAGAGTCCCCCCCCCCCCCCCCCCCCCCCCCAAAAAAAAATTCTTGGACACTACTCCCTCCAATCTCTGCCAAAAAGACACCCCCAATGGGCAATCCCACCACCTGTGAATGTAATAATCTTCCAGTTCACATCCCCTCCAGCAAATCCTTGCAGAGCCCGAAGAAAAATCAGTATAGAAGAGATGGTAACAGTACGTGCGATGCAGCAACTTCACCCTTAACTCAACCCTCCTTCTACAAATAGAAATCTTATAAGCAGCCTGCTAAATCCTCCCCTAATTAGTATCTTTCAGTGATAACTGAAGATCTGTAATACACAAAGCAACATATGCAGGAGAGTGGTGTTTAGCCAGTATGCATTCATAGAAACAGAGAAATGACGGCAGAAGACCAAATGGCCCATCAAGTCTGCCCAGCAAGCTACGCACTTTATCCATTTTTTTTCCCCTTTTTCTCTCTCCCACCTGTTACTATTGGCTTCCAGTACCCTCCAGCCCTAATTCCCCTCCACCCAATTTAGAGAGCAGCTTTGAATCTGCATCCAAGTGACATCCAGCTCAATTGGGGGTAGCAACTGCTGTAACAAGCAGGCCACCCCCTTGCCCCATACTCTTACCCACCCCTGTTTTTATTTTTATTTTTTTTTTGGAAATAGCAGCCCTCCATCCTTCCGCTCCGTGAAGGTGGAACACCAACTACTGGCCACTGGCATCCCGCTCCGTGAATGCTTCTGTGGCTACTGCCGCTCCGTGCAGTGTTTGAATGCTTCTGTGGCTACTGCCGCTCCGTGCAGTGTTTGAATGCCACTGTGGCTACTGCCGCTCCGTGCAGTGTTTGAAGCCGCTGTGGCTACTGCCGCTCCGTGCAGTGTTTGAATGCCGCTGTGGTTACTGCCGCTCCATGCAGTGTTTGAATGCCTCCATTTTATTCACGCCCTCTAGACTTGATGGATCCACAGTGTTTATCCCACGCCCCTTTGAAGTCGTTCACAGTTTTAGACTTCACCACCTCCTCCGGAAGGGCATTCCAGGCATCCACCACCCTTTCCGTGAAGAAATACTTCCTGACATTGGTTCTTAGTCTTCCTCCCTGGAGCCTCAGCTCGTGACCTCTGGTTCTGCTGATTTTTTTCTTTTTTTTTTTAATTTATAAGATTTTTATTAACTGGCAAAACTGAAACATACAAAGTATTGTACCATATCGGGAAATACAAGCATAAGCGTACAGAAAAACTACATACGAAATTCCCAGCATAGTACACAGTACACAAACAAAGAAGCCAGAAAACATGTTTATGCTTAACATCCTATAACTTCCCCCCCTTCCCTCCCCCCCCCGAACTTCTCATTTAGACCATATGTAGTGATCTCCTGTATATAGCTACAGACATGGGAAACCCATGCCACAATAACCAGACTGGGGCAATATCTCCAAACCGGTAGAGGCTATAGGCCTAGGCCCCCACCCTCACGGGATGAGGATCCCACTTCAACACCCTCCTTAAGAGGAGGGGTCAGAAAGTTTCCATTTTTCATATAAAGACCATATTTTCTTAAAGGTGGGCAGAGTTTTGTGTTTATATGCTGTTATTTCCCCTAAAGTATGGGTCGCTATCATAAGTTTGTGTATATCCTGAATACAAGGCATCTGTGGATCTTTCCATAAACGGGCAAGAGCCCCTCGCGCTACAGTCACTGTATATTTAATAAAAATATTTTGATGTCTGGAATAATCTGGATTGTCTTTATTGAGTAATGCTTGAGCGGATGAAAGAGAAATTGGCCTTCCCAAGACTGTTGTTAACCAATCTGAGATGGAGGCCCAGTAGAGTTGTAATTTAGGACACTCCCACCACAAATGGAAAAAAGTGCCCATGCCTTGGCAAAGTTTCCAGCACAATGGAGATTGAGTTGGTTGAATGCGGTGTAATCTCACCGGTGTCCAGTGCCACCGAAATAGCATCTTGTAACCATTTTCTATATGGGCAGCGGAGATTAAACCCTTCCCCAGCGAATGGGAGAGACGTTTCCATTCATCCAACGTCCAAGAGACTCCCAAGTCCCTCTCCCACGCCGTGATATGTAATGCAGGAGTTGAGGGGCCACTCACTATTAAAGTATAAAGTTGGGAGATATGTCGACGAACCTTGGAAGCCTGCCGACACATCGCTTCAAAAGAAGACATACTCAGGGGACTAGCCCCTATCTTGAGAGTATGTTTCATGAAATGGCACGTTTGTAAATAAAAGTAATAGTCTCTAGAGTCCAGGTGATAACGTTCTTGTAGAATAGGAAATGAAACAAAGCCCCCCGGATCCCACAGGTGTGCCACCTTAATGACGCCCAGGGATTGCCAACGGGAAGCCCTCCGTGACTGCCCAGCATGGGAAAAAGCTTGGTGGTGGAACAAATGTGTGCTTGAAAAGACAACACAGTTTTTCACCAACACAGTCCGCCATCTGTTCCACACAGCCAGCGTCGCTTGTACAGTCTCGGGCAGTGTAGGCCTCGGACTCCAGGTTGTTCTCTGTTGCCATAAAAGAGCAGATAAAGGGAGACCCCCCACAAGTTCCTGTTCTAACTGCACCCAGGGCTTTACTAACTGGGAGTTGTGCCAGTCCACTGCCGCCTTCAAATGTGCCGCCCCGTGGTATCCTAATAAGTATGGCATCCCCAATCCACCCTGAGATTTGGGGAAGTATAATAGGGACCTTTTAATCCTGGGCTGTTTAGCCCGCCACAGAAATTTAAACAACCTGCCTTGCCACTTATGAATCAATTTGGTAGGCACCACTATGGGTAAGGTCTGGAAAAGATATAAAAGTCTGGGTAAAATGTTCATCTTTATAATGGCCAGGCGCCCCAACCACGAAATATGGTATCGATCCCATTCCTCCAGCTCTTTATAAATTTTTAATAACAAGGGGGGATAATTAAGCCGAAAGAGATCAGTGTGGTTACCAATATATATTCCCAAGTATTTCAATTTCCCATTGGCCCATTTAAATGGATGCGACTTTTTAAGCTGGTCCACTAGCGAGGCTGGGATAGTAATATTGAGCAATTCAGATTTGTCCCAGTTTACTTTAAAACCGGACACATCACTGAAGGACTTCATCTCTGCTGTAAGTGCCGCAAGAGAGGTTTTGGGGTTAGTGATGGTGAACAAAATGTCGTCCGCAAAAAGGGACATTTTAGAGTAAAAAGACCCCGTTCCCAGCCCGTGAATCTGGGTATTAGCCCTAATATGTTGTGTAAAGGGTTCTAAAAAGATGGCAAATAAGAGAGGAGATAGAGGACACCCCTGACGAGTGCCCCGTCCCACGTTAAAGGGAGAAGAATAACCCCCATTAATTTTCAAACAGGCCTGAGGCGCCTCATACAATTTCCTTACCCATCGAATGAATCGCTCGCCAAATTTGAAAGCCGTCATCGTTTGAAACAAAAAGGGCCAGTGGACCATGTCAAAAGCTTTTTCAGCATCAATTGCCAAAAGAGCCAAAGGAATACTCTCCGCACGAGCCAGCCCCATAAGGTCTATAATTTTCCGAACGTTGTCTGACTCCATACGTCCTGGTATAAATCCCGATTGATCCGTATGTATAATTTGAGGGAGATAATTATTTAACCTGTTCGCCAGAATTTTCGCTAAAATTTTCATATCTAAATTTATGAGTGAAATGGGTCGGTAAGAACCACAATTAGTAGGGTCCCTTCCAGGTTTCACCAATATAGTCACCCCAGCTAGGTTAGCGGTAGTAGAAAGGGAGAGGTCTCCCTGAAGGGCATTAAAGAGTGTTACTAAGATGGGAGTAAGTAAGCCACTAAACTTTTTATAAAAGACAGCAGTATACCCGTCCAACCCCGGAGATTTCCCCATTTTCAAATGTTTTATAGCCCAGGCAACTTCAGCCGGGGAAATGTTACGGTCTAAAGATTCCTGGATGGCCTGAGAAATGGCCGGAAGCGAGGTCTGGGCTAAATAAGAATCTATCATTGCCAATTGGATTTGTCCTTCGGCAGTATATAAAGTAGAGTAAAATCTTATAAATCTCTTCCTGATTTCTGTGTTGGATGTGACCATATGTCCATTCTCATCTTTTATTTTGAGGATATTATTCTGCAGTTGTTGAGTCTTAAGTTTTCTTGCTAATTGTTTCCCTGCTTTATTTCCCCCTTCATAATACAATTGTCTAGTGATCGTTAACTTATGTGCTATCTGGGCGGATTCTAGTTTTTCCAACTTTGCCCTCAGGCTATTCATCTCCTCCAGTAATGCGGGGGCTCCAGATCTTTGATGTTGCAACCCTAAAGTATGTAAAAGTTGTAGAATGTCTGTTTTGGCTTTATTGCGTTCTTTTTTTAAATACGTCCCTCTAGCGATAAGCTTGCCTCGGAGAACTGCCTTTAAGCAGTCCCACAGCGTCATGGGAGAAATGTCAGCTGTGTCATTGTGCTCCAGGTACTCCTGGATCACCGTGTGCAGCTGTTGCACAAACGAATCATCATCCAACAAACTCTCATTTAACTTCCAGTATTGGAGACCTTTATCATAGGAACTAATCGCTACTCGACACAGTACAGGGCCATGATCTGACCAGGTACTAGGCCCCAGCGTCGGATTTTCTACTAAATTAACACAGCTTTTAGAGATTAAGAACATATCAATCCTGGAATACGTCTGGTGTACCTTGGAATAAAACGTGTAACCTTTGCCCCTAGGATTCCAGCAGCGCCAAACATCAATCAGATGCCACTGGGATACAAAGGACTTAAAAATTCTGCGATCATTACCAGAAGAGGTAGCACTACCCCTAGAGTTGTCCAAATGGGGGTTGAGGGTAAGGTTGAAGTCACCTCCCACCACTAAATGCCCCTCACTGTATTGCTCTAGCAAGTGGCTAATGCGATGGAGAAATACCCCCTGGCCGGAGTTAGGAGCATAGATATTAACGAAAGTAAACTTTTCCCCTCCAATATTAATAAGAAGCATTAAATATCTGCCCTCGGGATCTCTGTGGCAGGCCACCTCCTCATACATTACATCTTTAGAGATTAGGATCCCAACCCCTAGGTATTTATGGTTGAGGGGTCTAGCTGCCCAATACTGTGCGGGGTACGCCTGATTTTTCAAAAGAGATTCGTAGCGTTTTTTTAAATGCGTCTCCTGAAGAAAAATAATTGAGGCACCATGGTGTAGCAAGTCAGAATAAAGGCAGTGCCGCTTATATGGGGAGTTCAGACCCTTAACATTAAGGGACAAGAGCGTCAACACTACCATGACGGACCCTGAAAACAGTCATATACCATCGCATCTCCTGAGAGGAGGACAGCCCCCAGCCTACCAAGGTGCATGACAGTGCCTACATAGCCAATGGGAACTAATGATCGCCCCTTAGTATAATTAAAGTGTTGGAGCTCCATATTAATTCTGAGAAGTACCCCCATTCCCATTCCCCCTCCCCCCTCCCGCGCTACCCCTATCCCCTCCATTTGGTATGCAACCAGCATCCAAATATATATCTGAAGGGAGGAAGAAATCATCCCCGTGAGACTGCCTGTCCAATCCAACCAACTATAACAGTTAAACATCAATGTTTACAAAAAGTTCCCCTTATAAATTGCAAACTCATATATCAGGTATAGAAAAACCATCCACTGACACCATATGCCCATAGCACCGGTAGTACCCCCAAAGCGTTTACAGAGACCAGTCTCTCAAGTTTTTGCCTGTTGAGGAGCAGGGAGGTCCGCGTTGCGTCTCAGCCGTTTATCCCCTTTCTGCACCCGTTGCCATTTAGGATGTTGTTCTCTTCGAGCAGTCGCTTGTGGCACCTTTCGGAACTGTTCGAATCCAGAGAAGCCTGCGATGTGAAGAAGGGTCTCCGCTTCCGATAAAGATTTAGTGCGGTGAGTTTCACCCTTCAAAGAGAAGCTTAATCCAAAGGGATACAGCCATCGAGATCGTATATTTTCATCCCTCAGCAATTTAGTAACTGGCTGCATCTCCTGGCGCCGCTTAACAGTAATGGGAGATAAATCAGCAAATACCATTATGGCTTCCCCCTGCCATTGCCACGTGGCCTGCTTCCTCGCAATACTCAGTATCTGTTCTTTAATATGAAAGTCGTGAAAACAGGCGAGAAGGTCTTTGGGCTTATTACCAACTCGGGGTCCCATGACCCTATGGGCGCGATCAATTTTTATTTCACTGTTCATATCACCTACGGGCCGTGTGGAGTCAGACTCAAGCAGCATAGTACAAATCTGTTGAACCACCGAAGTACAGTTTGGATTATCTGGGGATTCCGGCACGCCGTGAAACCGTAAGTTATTTCTTCTCGAGCGGTTTTCAAGGTCCTCTAGCTTTTCGTTTATCCGTTCTACATCCGCCTGAGTGCTCGACTGATTATCCAGAAGTTTTTTAACATGGTCCTCGGAGGCATCCACTCGGGTTTCCAGCTCAAAGATACGGCGGCCATGTTCAGCCAGCTCCCCCTTGAGCTCCTCTATCGACTCCATGATGTCCCTTGTGTTCGAGGCGAGTTCATTTTTTATTTCAGAAAACCAGTTTTTCATTTCTGTTTTAGTCGGCAAAACCCCTTCATCATTTCCTGCCGAAGCCTCCTGATTTGCCGTTCCGTCATCAGCCAGCTCCTGATCCGCCATCTCGCCTCCCAGAGTAGGCCCGTGCTCCACCTCCAGTTTTTGATAAGAATATTTGCGAAAATCAATTTGTTTTCGCCTCTTGTCATCCGGGCAGGATGGAGCAACAATAGTAAGCACTTTTAGTGAAAGGCAGCGAATCGGATGGTAAGATATCGTGGGGATTCTTAGGAAGGTTGGAGGAGCTCACAGATTAAGCAGCCATCCCTGAGGGTGACGTCACTTCCTCCCTGCTGATTTTTTTCTGACGGAAAAGGTTTGTCGTTGTCTTTGGATCATTAAAGTTTTTCAAGTATCTGAAAGTCTGAATCATATCACCCCTGCTCCTCCTTTCCTCCAGGGAGTACATATTTAGATTCTTCAATCTCTCCTCGTATGTCATCCTATGAAGATCCTCCACCTTCCTGGTCGCCATTCTCTGTACTGCTTCCATCTTGTCCTTGTCTCTTTGTAGATATGGTCTCCAGAACTGAACACAGTACTCCAGGTGTGGCCGCACCAAGGATCTGTACAAGGGGATAATCACTTCCCTTTTCTTACTCTATATTCCTCTCTCTATGCATCCCAGCATTCTTCTGGCTTTTGCTATCGCCTTGTCGCATTGTTTCGCAGACTTCATATCATTAGACACTATCACCCCAAGGTCCCTCTCCTGCTCCGTGCACATCAGCCTTCCCCCCCCCCCCCCCCCCCCAATCGAATACAGTTCATTCGGATTTCCACTCCCCATATGCATGACTTTGCACTTCTTGGCATTGAATCTCAGCTGCCATATCTTCGACCACTCTTCCAGTTTCCTTAAATCCCATCTCATTCTCTCCACTCCTTCCGGCATGTCCACTCTGTTGCAGATCTTAGTGTCATCCGCAAAAAGACAAACCTTACCTTCTATCCCGTCCGCAATGTCGCTCACAAAGATATTGAACAGGACTGGTCCCAACACCGATCCTTGCGGTACACCACTTAAAACCTCTCTCTTCAGAGAAAGTTCCATTTACCATCACGCATTGTTTTCTGTCCGTCAACCAGTTTTCAATCCAGGTCACCACCTCAGCACTCACTCCTAAGCTTCTCGTTTTATTCACCAGTCTCCTGTGCGGAACCGTATCAAAAGCTTTGCTGAAATCCAAGTAGATGACATCGAGCGCTCTTCCTCGATCCAATTCCTTGGTTACCCAGTCAAAGTCAATCAGATTTGTCTGACAGGATCTTCCTCTGGTGAATCCATGCTGCCTCAGGTCCATCAATTCTCCGGACTGTAGATAGTTCACTATTCTCTCTTTCAACAGTGACTCCATTACTTTTCCCACCACTGAAGTGAGGCTAACCGGTCTGTAGTTACCAGCCTCCTCTCTGTTCCCACTCTTGTGAAGCGGGACCACCACCGCTCTTCTCCAATCACTCGGCACCACTCCCGTTTCTAGGGATCTATTGAACAGGTCGCACAGCGGTCCCACCAGCACATCTCTGAGCTCCCTCAGTATCCTTGGATGAATCCCATCAGGCCCCATGGCTTTGTCCACTTTCAGATTCTTTAGCTCTTCCCACTTCCCTCCAGTTTCTTGTTGTGTAGAGATGGTCCTTCTCCAGGGTCTTCTTTAGTGAACACAGAGCTGAAGTATTCGTTTAATATTTCTGCCATTTCTTTGTCTCTCTCCACACATTGATCATTTCCACCTTTCAATTTCACTATACCACTTTGGACTTTTCTCTTTTCGCTGATGTATCTGAAAAATGTTTTGTCACCATATTTTATCTCCTTGGCAATCCACTCTTCCACTTGACTTTTTGCCAACTTGATTAATTTCTTCGTCTCCCTCAGTTGAATCAGATATTCTTCTTTGTGCTCCTCCCTTTGGGATCTTTTATATTTCTTGTATGCTGTTCTTTTAGCTTTAATTTTGTCAGCCACCTCCTTTGAGAACCAGATAGGTTTCATTTTTCTTTTGCTTTTCTTTACATTTCTAACATATAGAGCAGTTGCCTTGGTGATTGCTCCTTTTAGATTGGTCCACTGCTGATCCACATCTCTCTCATTTTCCCATCCATTTAGTTCTTCCTCCAGGTACTTCCCCATTTCCTCAAAGTCTGTGTTTTTGAACTGATGATATACATCTCCTGGGGACTACATGCTGTATAAAAACTTTTTCCAACAGTGTCAGTGGGGATGGTTCCCAGCTCTGTGGCATGACACTGCAGGGCTTCTAACATTCTAGTGTAGTGGGCTTGAGACTTCGCGTGGACCTCATATTCTTCACGTAGGTCCGAGAAGGATTGATAAGTAACACTTTCTTCCTCCCAAAGCTACTCACATATTTGTCCCATCCGCCACCATTCTGCAGCTTCTCTACTCTACATGTGGACAGAGTAGAGGATTACTCATCATTGGAGAGAGAAGATACTGGTCCTGTAACTAGACCCATACCGTTGTACACAATTCTCCAGATCTTCAATATATGGGACTACCCGACCAGCCTGTTGGGTCTGTGGAAAGGGCTGCTCATAAAACAAAAGATGAAATATCTCAGCCTTATCCGCCAGCTTCTACTCCAGTGAGTACCAAGGAGTTCAGGTATCTCTATATAGCCACAGCATTACTCCTTGCAACCTGGCAGCCCAGTAATAGGCCTGCAAATTAGGTAATTCTATACCACCCCTCTCCTTGGGCCTTCACAGAGTACGAAGTTTAATGTGGGCATTTTTTATGCCAAATAAGTTTAGAAATTGTACTGTTAATAAGGTCAAAAAAGCTATAAGGCAGGTAGCAAGGAACGTGATGGAATACATTCATGAGTTATGGCAAAATGTTCATTTTTAGTATAGTTATTCTAACTGCCCAGGAAATGAAATGGTCATCCTATTCCTGCAGGTCTGTCTGTGTTTTATGTACCACTGGTGCCAAATTGAGTCTATAGAGGTCAGCAGGATTCTTAGCAACATTTAATGCCCAGGTACTTTATACAATCTTTTAGCTATCTTAAAATGTGAAAAACAGGAGTAAATATCCAGTTCAGATGTCACCCCTAGGGGAAAGACCTCTGACTTCTAAAAAAATTAACCTTATAGCCAGATCGCCTACCCTACTCAGCCAGCAGCAAACGTCTGGGACCCGAAACCCTGGCATTCAAAAGAAACAACAATGCATCATCAGCGTATAAAGAAATACCATGATTAATCTTCTCCACTCTGAATCCATCCACTGCAGGGCAACCCCTAGAACCTCAATCGCCAGGTTGAATAGCAAAGGAGATAAAGGGCTTCCTTGCCTTGTGCCACTTGCAGTTGGGAGCAGGTTAGATCTACAACCATTATTGAGCACCTGGGCACTAGGTGCAGAATACAGAGCCTGGACTAAGGGGCTAAAATTCCACATTTTTCCAGGATAGAGAAAAAAGGTCCATCTGATTCTGTCAAAGGCCTTCTCTGCATCCAAGGCCACTACCAGCCCTCAGCTCCTCTCCTTTTTGACCAGAGATGTAATATTGAACAACCAATGAACATTGATAGTTGCTGATCTTTGGTTTTTGTCACATGTCTGGGTATAGCTGACTCTTGTGTCTTTGTTTCCAGCCACCCCAGAAGAAGCCCTCATTGAGCAACTGGCTGGCGTATCTGCAGGAGTCATCAGCTTTCTGAGTGTTTAGGGCTGAACACAAACCATAATCTTCCATGGAATCTGCTTCACAGCTGCATCAGGAAACAAGAAAACTTGGTGCTCACACTAGCATGAAAGAGGAGGAAACGTAAAAAGACCTCAGAAGAGCATGTTAAATATCATCTTTGGTAGGGCCTGCTTAATGGCTCACTGGAGGTTTTGCATATTGTTGTGCAATGGGACCTGAATTTAGTTCTTGAGCCTAGTTATTACTCTTCAGGCCAACGGGGGAAGCTACAGAGGAGGGAAGAGGAGCCATTGTTCAGTAGCAGTACTTAATGACCAAACTCTGGAGTATGTGTACTGGGTTCCAGAAAGGGTTTGTGAGCCATGCCTGCGGATTGTCACTGCAATGACTGGACCAGAGAGGAGCGAGGCTTAAAAATGAGGGAGATAAATTACCATGTAATTGCAGATGAAGTCGCATGACATTAGCTCTAGTGGGAGTTGATTCTGATTTAAGGTGGAAGCCTTAAGAATCAAGATAGGTGCTGAGCCAAAATAAAAATCATTTTGGGGCTGATGCAATGTACTATGTGGCTAGCACATGGCTTAACATGCAACTGGATGGTCATCCATAACCCCTGATACATTATGGGGGATTAGTTCGTCCAAAATGTACATCCAAACCACCGCGTAGCTAATAGTGCTCATCTCATGTAAATTCTATGTAGGTGAAGCTATTAGCTAATATTCATGATGCAAAAAATTTCCTGTGCAGCCAATGCACCCATTTCCATGTGGCAAATTTTATGCCAGCCCAGGGCTGGTGTAAAGAGACGGTGCATGGAAGGGCTCATTGATAAAAGCAAAACATCCTGCTTTCTGCGATTCCTCCTATTAGTATCGCAGCAATACTAAGTAGGAGAAACCACAGAAAGCAGATTCAGGTAAAAAAAAAAATAATTCAGGGCGCCCAATATAAACGCACAAGATATACAGTCCAGGCCATGAATATTGTGTGTGTATATTGTGCCAGTAGTGGAATAAAACGGACACTCGTATTGAGCATCCATTTTCCCAACCCGCATTTGACAGCCACTTCTGTGCGCCTGACGCAGAGGAGGCGCTAGGGGGACACAATTTTCCCTAGCGCCTCCTTGTAGCATGACCCCTCATTTAAATATTGCATCGTGCGCCCAGGAGAGGTAGCTGGGCGCATGTTAGGAAAACGGGAGCTCAACATTGCTCGCCTGTTTTCTACATTGCTCGCCTGTTTTCTACATACAAATATTGCATCCCTTTGTTTGGGAGATTATGGCAACCAGTTATCATGGATACTTTGTAGTCCTGGTTTTTAAACCACCCAGTTCCTCAAATGCATGGGTTCTATAGTCCTTCACTTTTGTATTGACAAAAGCAGGACTATAAATCTCACAATGCTTAGATATGGGATTTTCATAAAATAAAAGGCTAGATGAAAGTGTCCCTGGTGGCTCTAAATTTGGCATTGTGTCCTGGCCCTGAGGAGGTGTTACTTTGTTTTTGCTATTGCATCACTGTCCAAAGATAAATGAACGGGACAGTATCCTAAGCCTGTGCTTCTGAAGTTGTTAACCTTATGAACTAAAAAAATAGAATGACTTGGTGCTAGAGCCTTATTTGAGTTTTGTATAAAAGTTGTCTTGCTTGTTTTGTTTTTGTTTGAATAAAAATATTCAGGGATTTCTTGTCTCAGATCTGTACTGTTTTGGGGGGGCCCACTGAGATCCTGAATTTTGTCCCTCCCATAGGTTTGTCTGAATGAGGAAAGTGTGTCACTGCTCTGTGCTGCTTGCAGAAATAACTCATTGGGTTGGCATTGACATCAATAGAAGCCAAAAAAAGCAAAGTTTGGAGGATATTCGAGTTTCAACATAATCCCTAACACTGGGTCTTATTTATCCAGAGGTTCATCCCATTTTTTTACCTAAGGAAAAAGCCTTTGAATAGGGCCTTTAGTGCCATAGCTCACCATCCAGTAAATACTACCTGGAGGTGATTTTGAAACTAGTGATGAGACTTTTGAGGTAGCAGCTCTCTCCTTGCTTTCTCTCAGGGCTGCCTCAAATTGAGGCCCCTTTAGATACTGTAGACACCTTTCTCCCTGAGAACAACTTGCTGTTTTGAGCAATAAATCTATCTGATCCATGCCACTTCCTTCAGCTCACAAGAGTATCTGCATTGCTGTGGCTTATTGTTAATCCCCCTGAGTTAGTTGCCCTTGTGGTTTCACTGCTGTGTGAATTGTGGGATTTTTCAAGCTGGCTGCAAGCGAGTTCAGATGGATACAAGTATAAAAGATAATGATCATTTTGTACAGCCCATTTCTTAACAGTCTCAGCAGCACTGTCAGCAGCCCCCTAACCCTGGGTGCTTACAAAAATTTGCTGTGAAAGGAATATAAGGCAAGTATAAAGAGGGTTATAAAGAAAGCTGAGAAAACTATTGCCTATTCTGTTTCTATGGTACCTTCTACCCAGATAATAATATTTACAGGAGTTATGCTATCAGTTTTGCATAAACTGATAAACAACCTCCTCCATAGGAAAGCTTCATTACGCAGGTTGAAAGAAGAACAAAAGTCTAGCAAGTCCAACCTTCTTTAAATATTTATTTAGTCAAGACAAACATTGTGCAACATAGAGAGCGCACATATCTCTTTAACAATTTAACAAACACAACATTGGGCCTGCTAATGCTCATGGTCCCCTCCCCCACACAATTGAACATAAAATAAACCAATAATACATTCACACCCAAACCAAACCTGAACAAACTGACCAGCATCCATTCATTCATCTCTCAATTATACCACATTATATAAATGTGCTTGGGGAATGAGTGAAACACTGCCAAAAAGGATGAAATTGCAACCTGCCTGTTGGCAGAGAGCAAATTCTTGAAGCTAAGCCAAAATATATAATGTCCATCTTGTCCTGCTACACTAGTCCAGCCCTGACAAGTTGGGTTATTTCCCCATACCAGCAGATGGAGGCAGACAGCTCTATTTTCCTCTGTGATATCACAGCCACTTCTTAGGAAATGGTGCTAGGAGCAGGAATCCAGTATTTCCTGTTCATACACAGATTAGTCCAGACTCCTGGGCTTTGCCTCCCTGCCAGCAAATGGAGACAGAGAAAAAAGTTTCACTGGCACTGCCATATAAGAACATAAGGTACGCCATACTGGGTCAGACAAGAATCCATCAAGCCCAGTATCATGTCTTCAGTAGTGGCCAATCCAAGTCACAAGTACCTGCCAAGTACCCAAATATTAAATAAATCCCATGCTACTAATATCGGCAACAATCGGTGGCTATCCCCTATTGACTAAAGCAGTTTATGGACTTCTCCTCCAGGAACTTATCCAAACCTTTTTATATAACCTAGTGTGCCACCTGCAGTCCCTTGGTATTTCTCTGTCTCCAGCAGATGGTAGAGATGTAAAACCTGCAGTCTGGAGAGAGAGGGAAAAAAAAATTTTTAACTCTCCTCCCAGGACTGTTTTGAGCATAATTTAGTAAAAGGACCCATTTTACTAAAGTGGGTAACTAGTTAAATATCTGGGAGCATACATACCTGCTGATCTTGCTTTGTTGTATACTTTGAATGTCATACCCAAAGTGAGAAGTATTATGGAAGAGTTGACAGCTTGGGCAGAGCTTCCTTCCTTCTTGTTTAGGAGGTGTGCTTTACTCAAAATGCTTCTTTTTCTTACCTTACTGTGTTTTACAAATGGTCCCTTGTTGGTTAAGAAATAAAGATATTGCTGCTTTGAGATCTGATTTCCTTTCTTTGGAGAAGGAGGGGAGCCAAAGTTGGCTATAATAAGCTTCTACTTCCTACAGACTATGGAGGCCTTAATTTACCAGATTTTCATTTTTACATTATGGCTTGTCAGATGAGATTTCTCTGGGAGTGGCTCTCTGATGACTATAGATAGTAAACCATAGACACATGATGGATGTGCACGCAGGTCCTTTTTAGTCGGGATATGCACTACGTATGAGTGAGACTAATGTTCCCTTAGCTTGCGAAATCACCATTTATTTAAATTTGTGAATAAATGGTGGGGAAAGGCACATTTAATATCTGAATTTTTTATCTCTTGTAGGAAATGAGGAATTTGTCCTGGGATTGGACACTAATGTTTTTTTGAAGTGGAAATATAAAGTACTGAAGGATGTGTCTGCCTTTTATTGGAAAGCCTGTAATACATTGTTTTCATTTGAGCAATTGCGAGAGCAATATGTTCTCCCTCATAGACACTTTTATGCTTATCTGCAATCCAGACACGACATTTGTTCATTAAAACACTGATGTTAGTCTTTGTTCCAGTTTGACTCTTTAGAAGAGGAGATACGTTTATTGGTAATAAAGGAAATAAGTTATCTTTTGGTAAAAACTGTGACTACTTAAATGTGGGCCCCAAATTACTAGATGCCTACTAGAACAGAGAACTGGGTCTAGAAATCTCTTCCAAAGATATGATGATCCTTTTTTCTCATTTAAACAAAGAATGTACAGTTCCCTGTACGTACCTGGATCAGTCCAGACAGTGGGTTATGTCCCCAATCCAGCAGATGGAGTCAGCCAAAGCTTTGAGGGGGCGTCACCATGAGTACTACTACCCCCTCTGCAGGAGTTCAGTATCTTCTGACTCCAGCAGATGCGAGTAGTGAATCTGGGTTGCTCCCGATTACCTTAGGCATTTCTTGTATTTCTTGTATTTCTTATCTGAATTTGTTTTCTCTCTGCCTACTTCTTTTTGGATCAAGTTTGTTTAAAAAAAAAAAAAAAGGTTAGAGGGTTCTAATTGGGAGGCGTGGCTTCCCTCTGTGTTTGTTTGCTCTCTCCTTCTTCTCTCATTGCGAGCGGGGTAAGTGCAGTGTTTTTTGCTTTTTCCCCTGCAGCTTTTCTTCGTCGGAGGGGCTCGCGGAGGCCAGTAGGACCGGCCTCTCCGCGTTCTCTCCCTTGCCCGCGGCCATTTTCGCGGCTCCTCGTGGGCTGCGGAGGCAGGCAGGGAGATCGTCGTTGGCGGGTCGCGCGGCCAGGAAGGCACCCCCGCGGTGCCGCTTCGTTTTCGGCGGGTTGTGCAGGCCGTCCGGGCCCCCCCCCCCCCCCCCGAGGCTCTGCCGGGTGGTTTTTGTTTGCCTGCTGGGGCTGTTCTTACTGTCGGCTCCGATGCCGCGGCCAGCGCGCTGCTCGGCCTGCGGCGAGCCCGGCTCGCGGATTTCGAGGGAGGGCATCTGTGCGAGGTGCCTTCCCGGGGGGGAAGGCACCTCGCGGCCCCTCAACGATTTCCCTCGTTTGGCAGGCTTGCCCGGGCGGCGTGGGCCGGCCCCTCCCCCATTCCTGGCGGGAACGGCGGCCATCTTACATGCTATGCGCCCTGAAGGGGGACAGGCAGCGCTGGGGGCCGGGGATGCGGAGGGCTCTCCTCCACTTTTGCTTCCTGAATCGGACCCGGAGACAGTCCCGCAGGGGCAGGGTTCCCCGGGGCCCCCCCCCTCGGAGACCCCCTCGGGTAGACCGGGTTTTTCCCGGAGTTTATCCTTTTGATGCACACTGCTTATCTGCAGGGCCTTGATGCTCCCATGGGACCTCCTCCAAACAAGATACCACGGCCCTCGCTACCTCCCCCGGCCCCCCCCCCCCGCTCCGGCGGGCGTGGGGGCCCCCCCACCCCCCGCTCGCGCCCGGCTCCCGGTGGGCTCGGGGGCAGCGGGCACAGGACCAGGTTCCCCTGGATCGGACCCGGGTCAAGGGGACTCCACCTCCGAGGGGGATGATCCGCGCACGCTGCGTCTGTTCCAGCGGGAAGAACTGGATGACCTACTCCCACAAATCATTAAGGAGTTGGACCTCGATCCACCGCCGGAGCCGCCCGCGCCCGTAGCGCCCGCTGTGGTCACTTCCTCAAAGAAGGGGGATCCAGTCTTGGCAGCCCTGAGGCCGAGAGCTCGGGCTTTTCCCATTCATGACTCTTTTCTTCAGCTCCTCACCAGGGAATGGGATGCCCCGGAAGCTTCCCTTAAGGGCAGCCGGGCCATGGAGAAGCTGTATCCGCTGCCGGAAGATTTTCTAGATCTCATCAAGGTACCTAAAGTGGACTCCGCGGTGACAGCGGTCACGAAGAGGACGACCATCCCAGTGACGGGAGGAGCGGCCTTGAGAGACACGCAAGATCGCAAGTTGGAAGTCTTTCTCAAGCGGGTCTTCGAGGTCTCCGTGGTAGGGTTGCGGGCGGTGATGTGTAGTTCGCTGGCACAGCGGGCCAGCCTTCTCTGGGTGCAACAGCTACTCACCTCTCAGGTTCTACCGGCCGGGGAGGCCGCCCAGGCGGATAGGCTGGAAGCTGCGGTTGCGTATGGGGCTGACGCCTCCTATGACCTGTTTCGGGTCCTCGCCCGCACCATGGCCTCGGTGGTAGCGGCACGCCGACTCCTATGGCTCCGCAACTGGGCGGCGGACACGTCCTCCAAGTCGAGTCTGGGCTCCCTGCCATTCAGGGGCAAGTTTTTGTTCGGGGAGGATCTGGATCAAATCATCAAGTCGCTGGGGGAAAACGCGGTTCATCGCCTGCCGGAAGACAGATATCGCTCCACCAGGGCGTTTCCGTCCTCTCGGACCAGTGCCAGGGCGCAACGGCGCTACCGGAACTACAGACCGGCGGCAGCCAGGTCCTCGGCCCCCAGGTCTCAACCCTGGTCTCGCTCCTTTCGCGGGCGCCGCCCCGCTCCCACAGCTGGACAGCCCTCTCCCAAGTCCTCACAATGATGTTCAGCTCGCCCACTCCGCCGTCCCCAGGATCGGGGGGCGGCTGGCGTTCTTCTACGAGGAGTGGGCGCGGATCACCTCGGACCAGTGGGTCTTGGATACCATCGGACAAGGTTACGCATTGGAATTTGTCCGCGCTCCAAAGGGACGGTTCATATTCTCCCCTTGCGGCTCGGACACCAAGTGAAGGGCGGTGCAGTTGACCCTGGACAGACTTTGGGAGATAGGCGCCATTGCGCCCGTGCCCTTCGGAGAGGTGGGCTCGGGCCATTATTCCATCTACTTCGTGGTGCCAAAGAAGGACGGATCCTACCGCCCCATCCTGGACTTGAAGGAAGTCAACAAATCGCTCCGGGTAGTCCGGTTCCGCATGGAAACGCTGCGGTCGGTGATCGCGGCGGTGCATCGGGGGGAATTCCTGGCCTCCTTGGACCTGACGGAGGCCTACCTCCACATCCCCATTCGCCGGGAGCATCATTGTCTTCTACGGTTCAAGATCCTGGATCAACATTTCCAGTTTGTGGCTCTCCCGTTCGGGCTGGCAACGGCGCCGCGCACTTTCACCAAGATCATGGTGGTGGTAGCGGTTGCCTTGCACAAGGAGGGGATTCTAGTTCATCCTTACCTGGACGATTGGCTCATCCGAGCGAAGTCTTTTCGCCATGGACAGGCGGCTGTGACCAGAGTCATAGAGTTTCTGCAGTCCCTGGGATGGGTGGTGAACTTCTCCAAGAGCTCCCTGGTACCCTCGCAGCACTTGGATTTCTTGGGGGCGACCTTCGACACCCGTCTCGGTGTGGTTTTCCTACGTCAGGACAAGGCGCAGGCCCTGCGGGAACACATACAACGGTTCTCTGCGTTATCGGTTCCCACCTCCTGGGACTATCTGCAGCTCCTGGGGGTGATGGGTTCCACCATCGACATGGTCCCTTGGGCATTTGCGCACCTCAGGCCTCTACAGAGAGCGCTTCTATCACGTTGGAAACCGCTTTCGCAGGACTATCAGGTGCTCCTCCCTCTGCCTCAGTTTGCCAGGAACAGTCTAACCTGGTGGATGGATCCGGAGAATTTGGCCCGCGGCATGTCTCTCGATCTGCCAAATTGGGTCGTGGTAACCACCGACGCCAGTCTCGTAGGCTGGGGAGCGGTCTGCGACCGCAGCGCCACACAGGGGACGTGGTCCGCGGAGGAATCGAAGTGGTCCATCAATCGACTGGAGACCAGAGCGGTCAGACTAGCGCTCCAGCACTTCCTGCCACTCCTTCGGAACCGGGAGGTCAGGATCTTATCGGACCACGCGACGACGGTGGCCTATATCAACTGACAGGGCGGCACGCACAGTCCGCAGGTTGCGCTCGAGGCAGAGATGCTGATGCAGTGGGCGGAGCGGCATCTGGGCCGCCTGGCGGCCTCACACATCGCGGGCGTGGACAACGTACAGGCGGATTTCCTCAGCCGTCAGCTTTTGGATCCCGGGGAATGGTCCTTCTCAGACGAGGCAATGCAGCTGCTCGTCCGGCGGTGGGGATCCCCCCACCTGGATCTCATGGCGTCCGCACGAAACACCAAGGCGCCCCGGTTCTTCAGCCGCCGGAGAGAGCGAGGAGCGGAGGGCGTGGACGCTCTCGTGCTCCCATGGCCGACCAACCTGCTTCTATACGCGTTTCCGCCGTGGCCGCTGGTGGGAAGACTACTCCGCCGCGTAGAGGCCCACCAGGGACCTGTGATCTTCGTCGCTCCGGAGTGGCCAAGACGACCTTGGTTTGCGGACCTGCTCCAACTGGTGATCGACGGACCCATCCGTCTGGGACATCTCCCCCGCCTCCTTCACCAAGGCCCGGTATTTTTCGACCAGGCAGAACTCTTCTGTCTTGCGGCCTGGCTTTTGAGAGGCACCGCCTTCGGCGCCGGGGCTACCAGGAGGCGGTAGTGTCAACGCTGCTGCGTTCTCGAAAGACTTCGACGTCGGTGGCCTACGTGCGAGTCTGGAAGGTGTTCGAGCTGTGGTGTGCCGGACTGAACACGAGTCCCACTGAGGCTTCGGTTCCTCAGATCCTTCAGTTTCTGCAAGCAGGGGTGGACAAGGGGCTTGCCTACAACTCACTCCGGGTTCAGGTGGCCGCCCTTGGTTCGCTCCTGCAGGACGGGGGTTCTCTGCTACGACACCCGGATATTCTTCGTTTTCTCAAGGGTGTCAAGCACTTGCGACCGCCGTTGCGGAATCCTTGTCCCTCCTGGAGTCTCAACCTGGTGCTACGGGCCATGTCGGGATCTCCGTTTGAACCACTGCGGACTGCGACGCTCAAGGATCTCACTCTTAAGACGGTGTTTCTGGTGGCTATCTGCTCCGCTCGGCGCATCTCGGAGCTGCAGGCCCTGTCGTGCAGAGAGCCCTATCTCCGTTTCTCGGATTCCGGGGTTTCGATTCGCACTGTGCCCTCCTTTCTTCCGAAGGTGGTGTCCGCGTTCCATGTGAATCAGACGGTGGAACTTCCTTCCTTCTCCTCTTCGGAGCCGAGGGCTCTCCGGCTACTGGACGTCAAGCGCACCCTGCGCCTCTATCTGGAGGCTACGAATGATTTCCGGACTTCTGACCATCTCTTCGTCCTCTGGTCCGGCCCTCGGAAGGGATCTCAGGCCTCGAAGACGACCATTGCCAGATGGTTGAAGGCTGGCATTGCCGCTTCTTACATTGGGGTGGGGCGGACTCCCCCGCCCGGTATTGTAGCGCATTCTACACGGTCTCAGGCGGCCTCTTGGGCGGAGACTCGCTCGGTCTCCTCTCAAGAAATCTGTAGAGCGGCCACCTGGAAACCGTTACACACGTTCTCGAGACACTATCATCTACACCTCGCTTCTTCGGTCTTTGGACACTTTGGGGAGCAGGTTTTACGAGCGGGTCTCGCAGGACCCCACCCGGTTTAGGGAAGCTTGGGTACATCCCACTGTCTGGACTGATCCAGGTACGTACAGGGAAAAGAAAATTATTACTTACCTGCTAATTTTCGTTCCTGTAGTACCATGGATCAGTCCAGACGCCCACCGCATTTGGGTCCTAATCCTGCTAGACTGTCTTTCTTCCATGGGACGGTAGTGCTTTCTGTCTCTCACGATTTCTCAGTTTTCACTGTTTGTCACAGTTCCGTTTTGGGGTTGGCACGCTGACCTCCCGTCCTCCCACCCGTTGGTGGGACGGGCACGGTTTGGTTGCTTACGTTATGCGGCTTATTGTTGCCGTTACTTTAAACTTGATCCAATTTGGGGGTTCTTTGTTTACTCGGGCTTTGATATACTCGATACTGAACTCCTGCAGAGGGGGTAGTAGTACTCATGGTGACGTCCCCTCAAAGCTTTGACTGACTCCATCTGCTGGATTGGGGACATAACCCACTGTCTGGACTGATCCATGGTACTACAGGAACGAAAATTAGCAGGTAAGTAATAATTTTCTTATGTTCGCTTTTACGAAATGTATATTTAAAATATTGTATCATTCTTACACTGATGCTGTGAAAGCATATTGAATGGAGATTACCCAGTCTGCTCTTTGTAATAAATGTTCTACGATTAATGGATCAATGATTCATAATCTAGGTCTGTGTTCCAGAATTTTTTATTTTTGGGATATGGTATTATAACTTTGGAAAGGGTTGTCTCTTGTAAACCCCCTTATTGTGATAAAAGTATATTATTGAGTTCTCTCACTTGGACAGCTGAGAAGCTATAAGAAATGTGTGCAAATAGGATTATTGTTAACAAAGTATTGCATCGTGCTGTTTTGGTTGAAACCAAATGTACCTCCATCTTCAGTTTGATATCAACAGGTGATAAATTGGATGCAATCAGAATGTATAGATGGTCAACATATAACAAGAAGCATTGCCAAAGGGCTATGTATTAGCTTAAGAAACGTTCTAGTCTGGAGACTAGATCAAGATTACAAGAATTGCAATATTTTACACATTGGTTGATTTAATGTTCAGCTTCTGCTTATTTGTCATATATTGGATGAATGGGAATGAATAAATGTCTTGTGATGTCTTTATGTGACTCCCTCGGTAGCCTATCTGTTTTTGTTCTTAAATAGATGTGATATTGTTTAGAGTAAAGGTTAAGCTGCTATTTGTTCCTGTATTATTATCAGATATATGTGTATTAATATGTGCTGTTCAGCAGTATAAGACTGTACAATATGGCATCTAAAATAAACTTTAAAAAAATAGCTGAATGTGTTTTGGAAGTCTGCAACTGCTGGTATTTGAGCTGATAGAGAGGGCATTAATTTCAAATTATAGAAGTCTTGATGACTGACACTACTGCTGACAAATTCAACTTGTGCTTATTTAACCTTTTTGTGTTTATTACCATGTATCCAATATATGTGCACCTATCTTTTTGTGTAATTAACAGCATGATAAACTGCTGATACTGAGGTCATTTTTAGCATAAGCTCACATACTCAGAAATATGACAAGGACTTTCTCAAGAAAATATAAAAAGTATGGTTACATGCTTTCAATTCAAAGCAAAAGTAATATTTCATAGTTAAAAGTTTATAATTTGTCTTAATTTGATAAATTGTAGATTTTTGTACATGGTACATTTGTATTTGAATATTTAAATATTGTTTAGAAACAAATGATTTGAGTGGTTTTTAATAAAATATTAACTCTTTTGCATAATCAGAGGTATGAAACTATGCAAAATTATGCAAATTTGACACAGAATTGCCAAGGAATTTGGAAAAATCTGCCACATAATGTATCAAAAAAATCAGCTGCAGGAACTTGGGAACTATAATACTTTATATCATTTTGCCTAGCACTGACATCAGGTTCACAGGTCTGAATCACTCCTGGAACCCTTTTTGAAAACTGGCATCACTTTGGCCATCCTCCAATTTTCAGGTACCATAGCTGTTTTTAATGATTATTTACAAATTACTTATAGGAAGTCTGTATTTTCATTTTTCAGTTCTTTCAACACACTAGGATGTATACCATCTGGTTCAAGAGATTTTCTGTTCTTTAGTTTGTCAATTTCTTCTTCACAATCAGTTGCTGGTAGGCTTGTGCTAGGTCAAGTTCTACACAGACTTTCCCCCCAACAAGTGTGGCAAGTAGTTGGTTAACAGCAGGCATGCAGTGTGGGTGATCTTTAAGTATCTTGTTAACAATGTACTTCTAATTATCACAGATCTGCACATCTCCATTTTGCTTTAGCACTGATAAAATGGATGTGGCACATTTTGTGTGTTATTGATTCTATGGAACTTTGCTTTGTTCTCTGATATGCTCAAACTCTGCTTTGATCATATGCAAAGGGAAAAAGGCACATTCCTTCAGCAAAATGGGTGTAATGTCTGGGACCAGGTGGCATGCCATTGCTGGTCCCTTGTAAGTTTTATGCTTCTCAGAGAGCACCTGAGAGAATTCCTTGGATGCCCATCAGTGATACCTAAGAGGCTCTTGTGTTTAACCCATGTGACTATAAGTAGCAATGTCCTCTGAAAAGGACATAGCAAGCACTTATAACACAGATTCCTGCAAGCTCAAGCTCAATGTTCTGTCCATTGTAATCACACAGGCCGCACTCTGGGGGTGGGGACACAACTTGGGAGAATTGTGAGTAGGAAATAACTCCTTGAGTGTCTTCACTGATAACTGACAATCCAGACTCAGAGTCAACTTCCACTGCACATTCAAAGCCATTGATATGAACTGTTAACACTTCCAAATCATGTGACTCCATGTTCTGTACTAGCTGAATGTCACATAGTTTCCCAATCTCATCACTCATTGCTGTGTTGAGCATAACTTATTGTTCCCCCTATGCGTCTTACCACTTTGATCTGCAAACTCATTCAATGTGGCTTTTCTTTTTGCAAAAATTACATTCTGCTCCTTTTAAATCTGCATGCAGAATGTCTATGCTGTCCTCCACAGCTCAAACATGATTTTGGAAGCAGAGCTCCTTTATGACCTGGATTTCTTTCTTGTGCTGCAGCATCATTTCAGCTGCCAAAGCCTTTGCTTGTGCTGTTGCAAGAGTCAGATTTGGTTTAGCAAGAAGATGACACTGAAGTGCTTCATTCTGAACTCTGCAGACTAGACAGCCATGAAAGCATGTCATTTAAGAATTTGCCGAATTTGCAATGATCCGAGATTCTGCGCAGTTCAGCCATATCGGTGGAACTGCAAACTTTGCACTATGACACATGACATATGTGACAAATGGGCCTTTAGCAATGCTCTGATCTCCTCATTTGGTTGGTAAGTTTTAAACAGCCGCACGAGTGCACATGTACACACACATGCCGACTGGCGCCAAAGGACGCGGCCATTTTATAACACTCGCCTATATGCGCGCGCCGCATAAAATAGGATAAACGCGCGTACATGTGCACGCAAATCCCGCTTCCACTGCATAAATGGGGGGGGGGGGGGGGGATTTTAAAAGGAGTACGCGTCCACATCATCGCCAGTTTCACCAGTTCGTTCTCAATTCCTCCAAGCAAAGGATAGGACTTTCCAAACCTCCTAGTTTAATAGTCTCCCTTTCTCCCTATTAGCCCTGACCCTTAAAACCCCACTGATTAATCTGTTTTTTTTTTTATGTTATTACTTACACGCCATCCATAGCAGTAGTAAAGCTGCGGGGCAGGGGACCCCGGTGCGTGCTTGTGTGCATAAATATTTATGTCCGCATTTCATGTTAAAGTCCTGGAATGCCCATTTCCTGCCCTTGCCCTGCTAAGACCGCGCCCACACCCTGCCCCCTTTTTTTTTTAACTTTCTCAATTGTGTGCATGGCGGGAGATATGTGCGCACACGGGCGCCTTTAAAAATCTGTGGCCAGGCATACTTGTGTATCTCTCAGTTTTGACATGCGCCAGGCTTTTAAGTGTGTGAGTGTTTGGCAAGGTTGGCAAGATCAGCAAACATATGATGTGACACATTATTTTCCAAAAAATAGTAATGGAGTTTAGCGTGAAGCACTTGAGGATCTTTAAAGTGCAAATAAAGGATTCAGTCAATGCAACAGGTGCCAAGCAATTCCATCTTTTAATCTTGATTTGTATATAAGAGAAACAGAATTCCGTGTTTCGCCACTCCAGCTGTGTTGGGATGGGACAGAAGCCCAAACCAATTAATGGCAATGTAAAAAAGATTGTAACAAAGAAAGACTGGCATCTCCAGACACACATGCGAACTATCAAGGCATCTCGAAAAACAATTGTACACAGGGCCCCCACAAGAACAGCGTCAAGTAGTCGAAGAGCGGGGAGCCCACAGATAACCGCTGAAGGAGAAAGCAACAACGCAGGGTTTCACTGTTGTGTGTACCACTCTTCTTCTTCACTTTTGAATTTACATATTCCTTAGCACTCGGGTAGGTCAATCCCAACAAGTGGCTTTTATGCACCTCTGCCAGCAGATGGCGATGTAGCAAAAGCTGACATCACAGCTATATAGTCCTGCCCCGACATCAGCCCACTAGTATTCTCCATCTCCAGCAGATGGTGAACATGCATTTCCCTTCGGAGGATTGCCTTGAGTAAAAAAAAAAAAAAAAAAGATGTCTCTCTAACACCACTTGCCTCCTGAGTTTATACCCTGATTGGTCAGTCCAGTAGCCTTGACTGGCGTGGACCTATATTACAATTAGCGGTTGCAGGCCGAAAGAAGCTCTGCAGTGAAGGCTTTAGCCCTCTCCCCCTGTAGCCGGGACCTATTCCTGCTCTTAGCCAGGAAGAAGTAAAAGTTTTTAACTTAAAAAAAAAAATTCAGCAATAGGAAGACAGCAGGAGAAGGGTCTGTTTCCTCTGCATTCGGCTGTCTTGCTCATGTCTCTGGGGAGTTCTGTGAGGTGAGGAGAGAGTGCAGGCATGGCGGGTTGAGCAACCTTTTGGCTAGGCCCCGCTTTCAGGCTTCTCATATTTTGGCATGCAGTGGGCCATGGGGTACTTTCACACGCTTTTTTGCTGCAGACCATAAGTGCCCACTTGCACGTCCAGGTGTGCACCCATTCTCATTTGTGCGTGCAATTGGGTGTTCTTCCTTCTGGAAGCACATCTTAAGCACTTAGTTTAAGTGTCAGTCCTGGGTGTCCAGTTTGGGCATCCAGTAGAACTAGTGGCCTAGGTGCATGGACGTGGACACACATTATTTGTGTGTCCATATTAAACCTGGCTATACAAAAAAGCCTACTATGCCTGAACTGGGTCCTTTGCTTTGCGTTCTAGTTTAATCCCACAGTCACTCATATTCTGATATTTATTTTCGTTGTACAAAGTTTTTACATGGATTTGTATTCTTTCAGTTTTTAATGTTATAATGTAAAGCAATATGCTGAATTAATGTTTGAATGTAAACCGAGGTGATGTTACTTACGTGCCCCGGTATATAAAAAACCCGTAAATAAATAATAAATAAATATTAGGCATGAGCCTTCATCAGGCTGTGCATATATAGCATGGCGCCCATGGTGAAGAAGCCTAAGCACCTATCTATCTGTTCTGCATGCCACATCAGAGCCATTCAGCCGGAGCTTTCTTTAAGCATGTGTCAGTGCCTTCTCTGATGATGATCCAGCTCTTCAGTCTGAGGGGAGTGGGACTGAGGGAGACACTGCAGGGGTGTCTTCTCCCCTGATTGGTCTGCAAGTCGAGACCTCAGGGGATACTGGCTTACAGGACATCAGATTTGGGCCTATGGGGCCTGGAATGGACCCAGCCTCCTTCTCCTGGGTGGAATTCTTCCAGGGATTGTAGACATTGCTACAGAGCTGGTCTGCTGAAGTGGCAGTTCCTATTAAGGTAGGTCCAGGCGCTTCGAGTCCTCCTCTACCTGCCTCCGCTGTCAAGCACCATAGCACATTGCAGTCTGACAGAGCTCGAATGCAGGTGGATCAGGATGATATCAATAATGACAGTGGGGTCTCCTTGGGGATGCAGAAGAAGGATTCTATTTTGATCACCCTGTGCAAGGCTTCTTGGGGGTTTTTTGCCCTCTTGGATGCAATCCAGGAGTTGATTGATCTGGAATGGAATGCGCCAGAAATGTCCTTTAAAGGAGGATGCATCTTAGTGGGTTTATACCCCTTGGATCTGCAGGCCAGAGAGCAGTTGCATTTCCCTAAGGTGGATGCCTTGGTGAGTTCTGTCACGAAAAGTATCACCAACCCAGTAGAGGGAGGTGCAGCTCTGAAGGATGCTCAAGATAGGAGGATTGAGGCTATCCTGAAGCAAACCTTTGAAGCAGTGACAATAAACTTGCAAATTGCTTCTTGTTATGCCTTGGTAATTCGGACTACCTTGTGATTTTGGCAAGAGTCTGATGGCATTGGGTTTGATTTAGGACCTATGGTAGAACTGGGGGCCACCTTCTTGGCTGTTGTGGGCTGTGACTTGGTAGAGAATAGGAAAAAATGGCAAGTAAATGGGGAGAGACCCAGGCTCCACATTTGCTGGAGGATAAGAAGCCAGTTTCTCAGAATTCTCAGGAAAGTGGCTGCTCTCGAGACTATCAGCATTTTCGTCCTTATAGGGGGGAGGTTCTTCCCAGAGATCCTGTCCCTTCTGCAGAACTCAGTCCTTTCACCCCCAAGGTCCTTGAAAGGATATGGGCTCTGGAGGCGGAGCTGCTCGGTTTTCTGAAAGAAGGTTTGCAGGCTCACCTGGTGGTGCAGGAGATAGGTGGACATCTATCCCGGTTTTATCATAGGTGAGTTCAGATTACTTCGGATCAATGGGTTCTCAAAGTGATTTGAAATGGCTATGCTCTAGAATTTCTTTGCATTCCTGTGGATGCTTCATGGTCTCTCCATGCAACTCCTCTCAGAAGAGGGTAGAAGTGGAAGAGACATTACAACGGTTGTTGATTCTGAAAACTGTGATCCCTGTTCCCGAATCACAATGAAATATGGGCCGATATTCCATTTATTTTGTTGTACCCAAGAAGGAAGGATCATTTCATCCCATACTGGATATCAAGGGCATCAACCATCATTTTTGAGTCGCGCATTTCAGGATGGAAATGGTGTGCTCTGTCATAATGGCAGTTCAAACAGAGGAGTACCACACGTCTCTGAATCTGACAGAGGCATATCCTCTGAATTGCCATCCTGGATCAGTTTCAGGCCTTGCCTTTCGAACAAGCCACAGACCCAGGACCTTTTCCAAGATCATGGTAGTGGTAGCGGCAGCCCTTCACAAGGAGGGCATTCTAGTTCTCCCCTATCTGCACAACTGGTTGATTTGAGCTAAGACATTGGAAGAGAGTCTTTGCATTTCCCACAGGGTGGTTTCCTTGATATAAGAACTAGGCTGAGTGGAGAATCTGGCCAAGATCGATTTGCAACTGTCACAGACCCTGAATTATCTCGAGGTTCAAGTCAATTCAAGGCAGGGCAGAGGTTCAAATTCAGTTTCTGCCAGAGACTCAAATCCACTCATTGAATCTGTGAGTCAGATCCCTATGGAACTCTGTTCGTCCGACCGTGTGGTCTAATTTACAAGTCCTGGAGTTGAAGTGGCTCCCTGGTGAGGGCACATATGCGCCCTCTTCAGCATGCCTTGCTTTCCCAATGGAGTCCACAGTTGCAGAACTATGTGGTGAGGCTGCTTCTTCTGTTAGAGATGGAATCCCAGTTGAATTGGTGGTTACATGTGGACCATCTCAGGATGGGAATTTCCTTGATGACGCTAGATTGGTTGGTACTCATGACAGATGCGAGCCTCCGGGGCTGGGCGGCTTACTGTCAGGAGTTGGTGGTGCAAGGGTGCTGGAATGCAGTGGCGTGGCAGTGGAACTTTAACAGACTGGAGGCACAAACTGTTCAGTTGGCGTGCCTGCAGTTCACCAAGTGGCTAGAGGTTCGGGTGATCCAGATAATGTCTGGCAATGCAACAATGGTGGCTTACATCAATTATCAGGATAGAACCAAGAGTTGACAAATGTTGGAGAAGATAGATACGCTCATGGTATGGGCGGAGCAGCATCTCCTAAGCATATCTGCCTCTCACATTGCTGGAATGGACAATATCAGACCAGATTTCCTCTCCAGGAGAAGCTTGGATCCAGGAGAATGAGAGCTGGCAGACAAGACATTTCAGCTCCTGGTGGACCGCTGGGGCCTACCAGATCTAGACCTGTTGGCGAACTTCAACAACGTGAAAGTTCCATGCTTCTTCAGTTGCAGGTGGGACCCAAAAGTGATGGGCATAGATGCTTTCATTCAGGAGTGGCCACATGTTGCCCTGCTGTATGAGTTCCTGCCTTGGCCTTTGATAGGCAGACTGGTACAGAAGATTGCAAGTCAAACCAATATCATCCTTTTAGTGGCTCTGGATTGGGCTCAAAGGCCATGGTACACCGATATCCAGAGACTTCTGGTGGGTTGCCCCTCCGACCACCATCTCGGATGGATCTGTTACATCAGGAGCCCATTCTGCAGAAGGATCCAGGTCTGTTCTGTCTTATAGGGATGTGAATCGTTTTAGGACGATTAAAATTATCGTCCGATAATTTTAATATCGTCTTAAACCGTTATGGAACACAATACAATACAGATTCTAACGATTTATCGTTATAAATCGTTAGAATCGTGAGCCGGCACACTAAAACCCCCTAAAACCCACCCCCGACCCTTTAAATTAAATCCCCCACTCTCCCGAACCCCCCCCAAATAACTTAAATAACCTGCGGGTCCAGCGGCGGTCCAGAACGGCAGCGGTCCGGAACGGGCTCCTGCTCTGAATCTTGTCGTCTTCAGCCGGCGCCATTTTCCAAAATGGCGCTGAAAAATGGCGGCGGCCATAGACGAAAAAGATTGGACGGCAGGAGGTCCTTCCGGACCCCCGCTGGACTTTTGGCAAGTCTCGTGGGGGTCAGGAGGCCCCCCACAAGCTGGCCAAAAGTTCCTGGAGGTCCAGCGGGGGTCAGGGAGCGATTTCCCGCCGCAAATCGTTTTCGTACGGAAAATGGCGCCGGCAGGTGATCGACTGCAGGAGGTCGTTCAGCGAGGGTTCCGGCGCCTCGCTGAACGACCTCCTGCAGTCGATCTCCTGCCGGCGCCATTTTCCGTACGAAAACGATTCGCGGCGGGAAATCGCTCCCTGACCCCCGCTGGACCTCCAGGAACTTTTGGCCAGCTTGTGGGGGGCCTCCTGACCCCCACGAGACTTGCCAAAAGTCCAGCGGGGGTCCGGAAGGACCTCCTGCCGTCCAATCTTTTTCGTCTATGGCCGCCGCCATTTTTCGGCGCCATTTTGGAAAATGGCGCCGGCTGAAGACGACAAGATTCAGAGCAGGAGCCCGTTCCGGACCGCTGCCGTTCCGGACCGCCGCTGGACCCGCAGGTTATTTAAGTTATTTGGGGGGGGTTCGGGAGGGTGGGGGATTTAATTTAAAGGGTCGGGGGTGGGTTTTAGGGGGTTTTAATGTGCCGGTTTTTCGATTTTTAACGATTTTTTCACGATTTTTCACGATATTTTACCCCCCCAAACGGCAACAATACGATTCCCTCCCCCTCCCAGCCGAAATCGATCGTTAAGACGATCGAGGACACGATTCACATCCCTACTGTCTTACGGTTTGGCCATTGAAAGAGCTCGGCTGTTGAAGTGCGATTATTCATCTTCTATAATTTCCACTCTTCGAGCCCAGAAATTTTCTACTTCTCTAGTTTACGTTAGAGTTTGGAGGGTCTTTGAGGTCTGGTATTCTGAGTGAGGTACTCAACTGCTGAAAGTGGATATTCTTTTGATTTTGGAATTTTTGCAGGATGGCTTGCTTAAGGGTTTGGCTCTTAATATCTTGAAGGTTCAATGTTCGGCACTGGCATGTTACAGGGGAAGAGTCAATGGAGGGTCTTTGTCTTCCCAGCCAGATGTGACCTGTTTCTTGCAGGGAATTAAACATCTTTGATCCCCACTGTGGCTTCTGGTGCCTTTGTGGATCTTAACTTAGTCCTCGAGTTCCTGACAGGTTTGACTTTTTGACAGCTGCATACTCTTTCCTTGCAGCTGCTTATTTTGAAGACAGTTTTTCTGGTAACAATCTGTTCGGCTAGTCAGGTTTCTGAGCTGTAGGCTCTTTCTTGTTGTAAGCCTTTTCTCCATATGACTCCAGATGTGGTTCAGCTTCGGACTGTGCCTACCTTTTTGCCCAAAATGGTTTCAGACTTCCATTTGAATCAGAACATTTCTCTGCCTGCCTTGTTCAGGAACAAAGATGAAGCTGAGTATTGACTTTTGCGTTCCTTGGATGTCAAGCTTCATTTACTGTGCTACTTGGAAGTGACTTAATACTGTTTAGAAGTCTGATCACCTGTTTGTGCTCCATGCTAGAGGTAAGCAAGGAGTACCAATGATGCGGGCAATAATTGTCCGCTGGTTTAAAGAGGTCATTAGGGCAGCTCTGGAGACTTGGACGAGACGAGCCTCTGGAGACTTGGACGAGACGAGACTCTTGGAACATTGAAGAGATGAGATTCTAGGAGTTGGAAGGTGCTGTCCCTCAGGGCGCCCTACACAGCCCAATGTGGACTGGTCACGGACCACCTTGTCCCACTGCGCGCCCTACACAACCTGGGAGGTTGGTCACGGACCACGTGGAGAGCGGAACATACACAGAACAGAGAAGAGAGTCCGGGCAGCGCTTGAGAGAAGTCCAGGCGGAAGGGAATCCCAGTCACCTGAAGATGGACACCAAATGAGACGGATTTACTCCTAAGAAGGTCAGCTGGAGACGAAGTCCGGTGGATGGCAAGGCTGCAGGCAGATTCTTCGAAATTGTGATAAGGAGTGAAAGAAGATGGTACACAAGAGAGAGTTACCTCAGGACACAAGCCATCTGGACACTTGGACATCTGGATCGCTGAATGAGTGGACATCTGGACAGATGGACAGTGGGATGAGTGGACTTCTGGACGAGAAGAGATCTGGAACTCTCGGACAAGTGGACAAATGGACATTAAGATGAAGGAAGTCTGGACACCTGGACATCTGGATCTCTGAACGAGTGGACATCTGGGCATCTGGACATCAGGAACATCTAGGACATCAAGGTACTGACGAGGAACCCCGCTGCTTACAGGAAGGGAAGCCGAGGGCTGGAACATACCATGAGGATGAACAGAAGAGGGACAAGACCAGGAGTGTCGGACGGAGACATTAAGAATAAGAAGACATGGAACATGAAGTCATCCGGACAGGAGCAGCAAGATGGACCATGATGGTAGCGGTGGAACTCCATGGACGAAGGAGAAGCTCCATGTAGTGTGTAACTTCATCCGAAGGCCCTGAGGAACAGAAACAGGGCCTTTTTATAGGGCAGGTCCAGGAAGTGCCCTAAGGACTTCATCCGGAGGGGCCGAAGGGTGCTTCCTGCTTCTGGCCCTTTAAAAGAGGAAGAAAGGTGCGCACCCACGCCTAGAGGGAGCCCCGGAGGAAGATGGGCAGAGCTGAGGCCTGCAGTGGCGTCCTGCCACATGGAGGAAGAGGGAGCAGGCCAGAGGCAGCTCCTGCCGCGAAGAGGAGCCATGCTAGAGCCGAGCTGCAGCCCCGAAGAACAGGAGGAGGAGGCGGCGGCGGCTCCCTGCCACTGAAGAGGAGATCCAGCAGCGGCACTTGTGCCGCGAAGAAGGGAATCCCGGCGGGGACTTCCCCCAAGGAGGAGACAGCGGCGCAGCTCTGGCCGCGCAGGAGGGAAGCAGCAGCAGGCCACTCTGAGGAACGCCGGCAGCGGCCCATGGCCGCAAAGATATGCAGCAGTGTCAGCCGGCACGGGAGAGGAAGGGGAGAGACCGTCCGCGGGATGGGGTCCATGGACAGGATCGTAACACTCTTAATGCCATGACATGACTATGGAGGAGGAGAATTTTTTTTCAACTTCCTGTTTCCCGCTTTAAAAGCTTCCTGTTTCCCGCTTTAAAAGCTCCTGTTAAACTAATGGCGGGTTGCTGTCAGAATTCAGGGTTGGGCTGGTGTTCTCTCAAACTGTCAAGATAAGTGCAAATTAACTCTGCCTTCTGCATAATCTAAGATTGCTTTAAAGTAACCTGGTTACCGATGATTATAAAAGATGGTGTAGCATAGTCGCCAAAAGTTTTCGAATGACATGCAAAGCAGTATATAAACAAACTGCACACCTTATCCTTGAGGCATTTTAAATAAAGCCCAAGTGAAATATATGAGGTATCCACAACAAAGCAATAATTATATATTCAGCTCTTTTAGGTGGGTGTTTTCTTTATTGCAATGACATGACTATGATCATCATTGCTTAGATCGTGAGCCCTCTGGGGACAGGGAAATACCTAAAGTACCTGAATGTAATGAGCCTTGAGCTACAATGAAAAGGCGTGAGCTAAATGAACAAAAATGAGCATCTTTCCTATTGTCAATATTATCTAGGCTACTCCCTCCCCACTTCAACCACAATGAGGTTCATTCACTGACCCACTCTCCCTACCTCACTCAATGGTTTCTACCTCCTATTATTCCTTCTACTATCCTAAATGACCCATCTATTCCTCTTTAGCTTCAGTCTTCCTATATGCCTACTGTCATGTTCCCTATATTGATTGTAACCCATTATGCTATTATAAAAGAGAACTTTAAATTTGATTGTAATCCTCTTTGGGAATAACTTAGAAAAAGCAAAATATCAGAAGTTTATAAATATAACTGTCATTCTATAGTCAACTCCACAAACCCCCGTTGCCAAGTTGGCTGGGACTAGCTCCTGCTAGACATGCTCCCCTCCTCTAGTGTGTGGGCTTGCATATCTCTGTGTGTCTTATTGCTGGCATGTTAATCAGAAGCTGAATCTACATGTCCCCATCCTGTATATTTTTGCTATCGCTGCACTTTCTCTCCTCTTCCCCTCTCCTATAAGCTTCTTCAATTGCTGTTGCATGCAACTTTTTCAGCTGCCTTCCACTGCTCAAGATCTCAGTGAAGATTAAACTTCTACTTAAGTCTAACAATCCATTACTCACTGTGAATGTTTTGTCTAACTCTGCTTCACCAGCATTCCAGTTCAGAGTCCATCTCCACCATGCAGCCCTCAGCCATTTAGTTAACCAAACACTGGGTCTTTCCCAGCAACTCCTGCTTAAGCTTACCAAAGACCAATCTGGATCCTGGGGATAGGGCCGGATCCTGGACTAACACTGGTTTGTGGCCTCATTAGCAGGGCACCAGCCATCAACCGGGTGAACAGGTCAAGGCTTACCAACAAACATTTTTACCCTGGCCTAGCCTGAGGGAGAGACTTTGCTACTCCTGGGAGCTTGCATCTTTAAACATTCATTGACCTTCTAACACGATCACCTTTTCTGATTGCTTTGTTAGTTTTATTTAAACCAATTATAAATATTCTTTAGAAATTCAAATTAGGCTTACATCTTTAGCAGCTATTCTATTATGTTTAAAAGACACAATGTAGTCCCCATCCCATAACATCCCTATATAAACAGCTCCCTATAAGACATAGGCATCAGAATGGG
Organism: Rhinatrema bivittatum; assembly: GCF_901001135.1. Classification (NCBI taxonomy): domain Eukaryota; kingdom Metazoa; phylum Chordata; class Amphibia; order Gymnophiona; family Rhinatrematidae; genus Rhinatrema; species Rhinatrema bivittatum. Next base: position 507,486,410 of record NC_042615.1, on the reverse strand, counting down.
GTTGTCCACAGAGGCCATGGCCCAACCAACTTGTGCAAGGCAGCATATTAGAAATAAACTGGCATATCTTGCAAGCCACAGGGGCTCTTTAATGTGAAAAAGTGACTCTTGATTTCAGCGAGAACCTGGCACCAGAAAGGCATGCTGGGCAACACCTCTGCCAACCCACTCCTGTCTATATGATGCTGTTAGATGTGCCTCCAGGGGATCCTTCTGGGCAGCCAAAGCATGGTGGAGGTTAAAAGCTCTACAACTTTCATCATGAGCAAGCTGATTGTAGGAAGAATGCTCATCACCTCCAGGAGTTGCATTCCATCTTTGCCATCATTGCCACTGGACCCGCACGGAGTTGACACAAGTAGATCTATACATCGCGGCTGGACCTGTAAGGACCCGCTGCCACTGCTTATAACAGTGTTGTGCAAGGCTTGCTCTGCAGGATCCCCAGAGTTGCAGATGCCTTCAGCAGCTGTGGTCCTTCTGCTATCTTATTGCTTGAGCCTGGAGACAGAGGGGTCAGTGGGAAGCTGGGCGGAGGGGACGGGGAAGAACATAAACATCAAGCTGGTTCAATCCGAGATCCATCGAGCCTAGCATTCAGTCTCTGACAGTGGCCAGTCCAGGTCACAAGTACCTGTCAGATCCCAATAGTTGATCTATTTCTCCCAGGGATAAGCTCTGGCTTTCCCAAGTCTATCTGGCTAATAATATTTTATGGTCTTTTCCTTCAGGAACTTGTCCAATCCTCTTTTGAACCCCTCTATGTTAATTGTCTTGACCACGTCCTCAGGCAACAGATTCTATAGCTTGATTGTGTGTGGAGTGAAAACAAAATACTTCCTACAGTTTGTTTTATATCTGCTAGTTGCTAGTTTCATGGAGTGCCCTCTAATCCTAGTGTTTTTTGAAAGGGTAAATAACTGTTCCTATTTACCCATTCCACCCCACTCATAAGTTTATAAATCTCAGTCAAATCCCCTCTCATTCATCTCTTTTTCATGCTAAAGAGCCCTAATCTGTTTAACCTTTCTTCATTAGGGAAGTTTTCCATTCTCTTTATCATTTGTCACACTTCTCTGTACCTTTTCTATGTCCGCTATGTCTTTTTTGAGATGGGTTGACCAGAACTGCACACAGTACTCAAGGGGTAGTTACATCATGGATCTATACAAGAGCATAATGATATTCTGTTTTATTCTCTGTTCTTTTCCAAATAATTCCTAACATTCTATTTGCCTTTTTGACTGCTGTGGCATACTGAGTCGAAGATTTCAAGGTTTTCACAAGGACTTTTCCTGGTTGGTGACTCCACACAAGAAACCCAGCATTTTGTACTCACAGTTGGGATTGTTTTTCTCTACATGAGTTACTTTGCATTTGTCCATATTAAATTGCATCTGCCATTTAGAAGCCCAATATCCAAGTCTCACAAGGTCCTTCTTCAGTTCTTCACAATCTCAAAACAAATTTGTGTCATCTGCAAAATTTGGTCACCTCACTTGTCATTCCTTTCTTTAGAGGCACTCCACTAATGACCCTTCTCCATTTGAAATACTGACCATTTAATCCTACCCTCTGTTTCCTTTCATTTATCCAGCTACCAATCCACAATAGGACACTGCCTCTGATCTCATGACCTCCAAATTTCCTGAGGAGTCTCTCAAGAAGGACTTTGTCAAAAGCCTTCTGAAAATCCAAATACACAATATCAACCGGCTCACCTTTATCTGCATATTTATTTTCATCCTCAAAAAAAATCTATTAAATTGGTAAGTCAAGACTTCCCTTTGCAAAACCCATGTTGACTCTTCCCCAATAAACCATGTCTATTTATGTGGTAAGTAATTTTGTTTTAAAGAATAGTCTGGCACAGATGTCAGGCTCCTTGGTCTATAGTTTCCTGGATCACTCCTGGAGCCCTTTTTGAAAATTGGTGTCACATTGGCCACTCTCCAAACTTTTGATACCATGGCTGTTTGATAACAATTTTCATTTTTTAGTTCCTTCAGAACTCTGGGGCGAATACTATCTGGTTCTGGTAATGCTATTCTTTAGTTATTACATTCTCCAGTTTCACAGTGATTTCATATAGTCAGTCATCACAATAAAAAAACATTTCCGGTGTGGGTATGACCCTGACATCTTTCTCAGTAAAGACAGAGGCGAAGAATTCATTTAGTTTTTCTGCTATTTCCTTGTCCTCCATGATCACCCATTTACTCCTCGGCCCAAGTGACTCCTTCAGAGGCTTTTTGCTTTTAATACACTTAAAAAAGTTTGTTACTTTTTTTTTCTGTTAGCAGTTTGCAGTCTGTTTCTTATCCTGGTCAGGCGGGTGATAAAACATCCCCACTACTATACTCTTCCCTTTTACTCTTGGAATTTCTAGCCATAAAAATTCCAGTTTGCAGTTTATTTCCTGCAAAACGTTTATCCTGCTTTACTCTATGCCATCCTTAACATATAATGCGACCCCCTCCTACAATTTTATCTACCCATCTACCCTGTCATGGTGATATGATTTGTAACTTGGTATCACAGAGTACCATTGGTTATTTTCATTCTATCAAGTTTTCTTATGTCTGTATCTTCCTTTAACACCATACATTCTAACTCTCCAGTTGTATTTTTCATACTTCTGGTATTTGCATACAGACATTTTAAAATAGTTTTATATGTAACTACAACCTGCTTATTATCAGATGATACATACAATTTGGAATTATTTTTATCTGCATTATCTGTATTTAAATATATCTGGATTTTTTTTTGTTTAGTTTTTACAACCACCTCTCTATTGAGACTTTCTAACTTACTTGGTTTGCCAATAACCTTTGAAGATACATTCCTCTGAGCCAAGCAGTGCTGAGCAATTGTCAGCTTTATTCCATGTTCTAATTTAAAAGCTGCTCTACCTCCTTTGCAGCCTGGTTCCATTCTGGTTAAGGTGGAGCCTATCCCATTGGAATAGGCTCCCCCCTTTCCCAGAATGTCCCCCAGTTCCTAGAAAACCTAAAACCCTCTTCCCTGCACCATCATCTTTTCCGTGCATTGAGACTCTGTAGCTCATCCTGCCTCTGAGGTCCTGTGCATGGAATGGGAAGCATTGCTGACAATGCAACCCTGGAGGTTCTGGATTTCAGTTTTATATCTAAGAACCCAAATGTAGCCTCTAGAATCTCCCTCCCGCATCTTTCTATGTCATTGTACCCACATGTACCACTACAGCTGGCTCCTTCCCGGCAATCTCTAAAATCGTATCTAGGTGGCGCATGAGGTCCACTACTTTCACACCAGGCAGGCAAGTTACCAAGTGCCCACCAGCCACTCAGCAACCTACTTTTCTAACGATCGAATCACCCACTACGAAGGCCATCCTAACCCTGCCCTCCTGGGCATGGATCCCTGGAAACACATCCTCTGTGAGAGAAGATAAAGCATCACCTGGAGGGCAGGTCCTAGCTACAGGCTCACTCCCTACCACACCAAGGTGATGGCATCCTGCCAGGTGACCCTGCTCCTCTGAAGCAGCACAAGGGCTTACTAGACTGAATCTGGGACCACTCTGCTATGTCCCTGAAGGTCTCCTCTGTATACCTCTCTGTCTGCTTGGGCAGGGGGAGAAAGCAAGAGAAAGGGGTGGGGCAGGGGAGTGAGAAGGGGGCTGAGGGGAGGGGAGCAGAGGGAGGAGGGAAGAAAGAAAGAGGAAGGGGGTGGGAACAGGAGGAGAGAGAGAGCAAGAGGTGGGGGCAGGGACACATGAGAGGGGATCAGTGAAAATACTGGTGCAGGTCAGAGAGTGGGAAGAAGAGGAGGAGGCAAAGCAGTGCAAGGAGTGGGATGAGAGGAGTTATGTGTTGGCCCTGCTGCTGTCTGGATGGTGTAAACGTTATCTTAGGCCACCGAATCCCTGTTATTGTTCCTGTGTATGGTGGGGATGTTAGACCGGGGCTGCTGAGCCCCAGCATTATTCTTATGGGGGTGTAATGTTACATAACAGCTCCCACCTCCCCACATGCACCCCACATCTCACAGAGACTTGGGCTTGACTCAGTAAAGGGGGAAATACATTTCTGTTTCTAATTCTTCAGTTTTGCATCGCCTATAGAGTCTGGCTTCTTTGGGGCTCCATTACAGTTTTTTGTCTGTACATTTGTAATTTGTGGTCAAATTTTCTGCATTTGGTGAAGGTCTGTCTGTCTTCTGTGTGTGTGTGTGTGTGTGTGTGTGTATGTGTGTGTCACCAAAATGAGGTATTTTGCTAGCAGGTAGGGGGATCTATTACAGTCAGATTGAGGAAATGTTTTTGGCATGACACTTTCTACATTACATTGCTGGCCTATTGGCAGTTGTGTAGGCACTTGATGATTATTGGTATTGGGTAGCTGGCACAAATGGCCTGCACGAGGTGCATAACACTGTGAGTCTGTAACCCAAGCCGACAGCAGCCACAGAAGCAGTGAGTGGCACACCCTTCCCCCCTCAACAACGAAAAAGACGTTCTGCTGATAAGTTCCCCAGTTTGTGAGGCACTATAGATATGAGGTCGTTATGTACAGCGACCTTTTCCTATAACTCCCTTAGCTTATAAGGTCACCATTAGATCTAAAGAAAGGGACCTATGTGGTTTCAAAGCTCATACACAATGTCTTTGGCATATTCATGTTGGTTCCATAAAAAGTATTATATCCTGCAAACACTCCATTTATATAAAGGCATTATATACGATGACTTCTCACTTAAACATTCCTGGCTGTGGATACAAGTACACACACAGGGAGCTGCACCTCCAGCAATGTCTGAGGAATAAGAGACAGAGACTAAGAAATAATTGGTTCAGAGACAGTTTAGCAAGTCAGAGATGTCTCCAGTAAGTTAGTGGTTTCTGCCAGAAGCTATCTAACACGATAATATTCTTCCTTCCTTTTCATTATCTACAATGTGAATTACTATTGGCCAACTTCAACCCTAAGCATCACGATAGGAAGAGTTTCCATCATGTTGCAATTTTGCCATTCTGCAGTCTTTACAGCATCGTGAAGCCTTGGAAATGTTGACTTGTGGCGCTCCTTGTCTGCACACCTGCACAACTATGCCTTCCAGAAAAGAGAGATACTACTTGGTGCTTGCCTTGTCTTTTTCATTCTTTCTGTCTCAGGCATGTAAGTAAATATTTTATGATATATGAGGGATGGTGAGAGAAAGGGAGGAAGGGCAGGTATGTTTCATGAAATAATATTTCTACCTCCAAGTCCCTCTTATTCTCTTCCTTGTAGTACTAACCTGGATTCTGATTTGCTTTGATGCTTTCTATTATCAGCTCTCTGGTTATTGACCCTGGCTGCCCTCGCTGTCTATTGCCCCTGCTTTTCCCCCTCACGCTCCTTTTTCTCTTCTCAGCAGTTTCTGAATCTCTCTCTGTTGTCCCTGCTTTTCCCCTCCCTGTCTCTCTCTCTCTCTCTGTCCCCAGCATTCCCTATATGTTAAGAACATAAGAACATGCTATACTGGGTCAGACTAAAGGTTCATCAAGCCCAGCATCCTGCTTCCAACAGAGGCCAAGCCAGGTCACGAGTACCTGGCAGGATCCTAAGGGGTAGATAGATTCCATGCTGCTTATCCCAGGAATAAGCCGTGGATTTCCCCAAGTCCACCTTAATAATGGTTTATGGACTTTTCCTCCAGGAATTTGCCACAACTTTTTTGAAACACAGCTACACAAACAACTTTCACCACATCTTTTGGCAACAAATTCCCGAGTTAATTATGCATTGAGTAAAAAATATTTCCTCTTATTAGTTTTAAATGTGTTACCTAGAAACTTTAAACTATGCCTATCTATATATTTTCAATAATTGTGTTCTTTATGATACTTTATGTGGTTTTGCCCGGCATCAGACTCATTTGTCTGTAGTTTCCTGGATCACCCCTTGATTCCTTTTTAGACCCTCCAGTCTTCTGGTACCTTAGACTATTTTAATGATAGTTTACAAATTACTAATAGGAGGTCCACAATTTCATTTTTTCATTACTTTCAGCACTCTGGAATGTCTACTATTTGGTCCAGGTGATTTACTTCTCTTTAGTTTGTCAATTTGCCCTATTACATCTTCCAAATACACTGAGATTTGTTTCAGTTCTGCTGAATCATCACCTTTGAATATCATTTCTGGCATGGGTATCTCTCTTACATCTTCCTCAGTGAAGACCGAAGCAAAGAATTAATTCAGTCTCTCTGCTATGGCTTTGTCATTCCTAAGTGCTCCTTTTACCCCTTGATCTTCTAATGGTCCAACTGACTCCCTCACAGGCTTTTACTTCGAATGTTCCTGCAAAAGATTTTATTATAAGTTTTTGCTTCTACAGCAAGCTTATTTTCAAGTTCTCTCTTTGCCTTCCTTATCAATGCTTTGCATCTAACTTGCCAATGCTTATGTTGTTCCTTGTTTTCTTCATTCGGATCCCTTTTCCATTTTTTGAAAGATGTTCTTTTAGCTATTATAGTCTCTTTCAAGTCACCTTTTAACCACGTCAATAGTCCACCTTTTCTAATGTGTAGAATACATCTGGTCTGGGCTTCCAAGATGGTATTTTTAAACAACGTCCATGCCTGATGTAAACTCCTACCCTTTGCAGTTGCTCTTTTCAGTTTTTCCTAACCAACTTCTTCATTTTCTTATAGTCACCTTTTTAAAAGTTAAATAATGTTGCAGTAGATTTCTTTAGTGTCCACCTTCCAGTTATTAAGACAAAATTGATCATGTTGTGATTACTGTTGCCAAATGGCTCCATCACTGTTATCTCTTGTACCAAATCCTATGTTCCACTAAGGACTAGGTCTAAAATTGCTGGTTCTTGTACCAGCTGCTACATGAAACAGTAATTTATTTCATCTAGGAACTTTACCTCTCTAGCATGTCCTGATGTAACACCCAGTCAATACTGGTGTAATTGAAATCACCCATTATTACTGTGCTGCTGATTTTGTTAGCTTCCCTAATTTCTTTTAGCATTTTGTTGTCTGCTTGTTCATTCTGACTGGGTGGACGATAATACACCCTCACTACTATATTATTCCCCTTTTCACCTGGAATTTCTATCCAGATTCAACTTTGCAATTTGTTTCCTGCAGAACTTTTATCTTCCATGACTCAATACCCTCCTTAATATATAGTGTCACCCCTCAACCAATTTGAACCACCCTATCATTTCAATATAATTTGTACCCTGGTATCACAGTATCCCATTCCTTATCTTCCTTTCACCAGGTCTCTCAGATGCCAATTATATCTACCTCTTCATCCAGAGCTATAGACTCTAACTCTCCCATCTTATTTTTTTCTACTTCTAGCATTTGTATACAGACATTTCAAACTATGTGTTCTGTTTGCATTAACAACCTACTTATCAGTTGGGGTAATTTATTAAAAGAATTTTTAAAATGCACACGCGACAGGTTGTGGTAGCGTACAAAGTAAACATACATAATCAGTTAAAATACATAAAATGGTACAGCTACCTGAAATAAGACATCACATCACATAGCATATTACCTGACTCCTCAGAATAATTATTACAAACCTAAGCTGCACTTTTTGGTCTTTGTGCCTCAGATTCCAAATGTGTTTACTCTTCAAAAGTGGCTTTAAATAGCCAAGTTTTTAAAGCTATTTTAAACTCTTTGCTGTCAGCCAGAGTACGGGTGGAGCAGGCATGGTGTTCTAGAATCTCGGTCCTACCACCGATATCACCCTATCCTGAACCAACCCTGTATTACAGAGGGTATGTCCAAGAAACTATGATTGGCAGAACGTAATGAACGCGAAGGGGTATATGATTGCAGCCAAACCATTTTAGGAATCTTTCTAGTTTGTCTGTTCTTTACTTAAAGTCACCTGGTCCATTTTAGCATTTATTACAACCTCTCTATTGGGATGTCCTAATTTCCCTGTTCTCTTAGTATCATTCTGAACCATGCACTTCTAAGCGACTGTTAGCTTTCCCTCATCATCTAGTTTAAAAGCTGCTCTATCTCCTTTATAAAGATTAGTGCCAGCAGCCTGATTCCACCCTGGTGAAGGTGGAGCCCATACATTCAGAAAAGCCCCACCCCCCTTCCCCAAAATGATGCCAAGTTCCTAACAAACCTAAAACCCTCTTCCCTACACCATCGTCTCATCCACGCATTGAGACTCCGGAGCTCTGCCTGCCTCTGGGGACCTGCACATGAGAATGCTACCCTGGAAGTTCTGGATTTCAACTTTCTACTTAAAATCCTAAATTTGGCTTCCAGAACCTCCCTCCTGCACTTTCCTATATCATTGGTACCCACATGTACCAAGACAGCCATCTCCTCTCCAGCATTGTCTAAAATCCTGTCTGATGTGTGAGGTCTGCAACCTTCACACCAGGCAGGCAAGTTACCAAGCGATCTTCATGTCCACCAGCCACCCAGCTATCAACCTTCCTAATAACTGAATCACTAACTATAACGGCCGTCCTAACTAGGGGCGGTTCTATAGTGAGGCAGGGCGAGGCAGCCGCTTCCGGCAGCAGACTTTTGAGGCAGCAAAAAATGCCCCTCAGAATGCCACTGTGGCGTCCACCTCACCCTGCCTGCCCCTGCCACGGCTGCTGACCCAGGCTGGCGGCAGCAGAAAAGAGGAGGGTCGCTGCCGCCGGCCGCTGCCACCAGAGGCCAGGCTGGTGGTGGCTTAAGGGAGAAGGGATGCCACTGCCGGAGGCCAGGCCGGCAGCGTGTGGAGGGACCCCACTGCAACCGGAGGCCAGACCAGCTGTGCATGGAGGAGGGACACCAATGCTGCTAGAAGCCAGGCCGGCGGCGCATGGAGGAGGGGTGCCGACACCGCTGGAGGCCAGGCTGGCGGTGGCTGAAGGAAGGAGGGCAGGGTGAGGGGACGCCACCTCATTCCTTGCCTCAGGCAGCAGATTGCCTTGAGCTGCTCCTAGTCCTAACCCTTCCCTCCTGGGCACGTGCTCATGGAGACATATCCTCGGTGCAAAAGGATACTACATCACTTTGAGTGCAGGTCCTAGCTACAGGATTGCTTCTTGTTTCACCAAGGTGGTAATTTCCTTCCAGGTGACCTTTCTTCTCCAGGGCAGCACAGGGGCTCCCAGATTGCAAGTGGGACTGCTCTACTATGTCCCTGAAGATCTGCTCTATACACCTCTCTGTCTTTCTTAGCTCCTCCAAATCTGCCACTCTTGCCTCCAGAGGTCAGACTCGTTCTCCGAGCGCTAGGACCTCTCTGCACCTAGTGCACACATACAACCTCTCGCCAACTGGGAGATAATCATACATGTGGCACTCGGTGCAAAAGACTGGAAAGCATCCATTTTGCTGCTGGACTACAATCTGCATCTTAATTTTGTTGATTTTTTTTAGTGCTAGAAGCCAGGCCGGCGGCGCATGGAGGGAGCAGAGATGTAAAGCTAATCCAAAGTAGCTTTGATTTATTTATCTACTGATTTATTTTATATTTGTCTGTCAATGGCCCTCAAAACACTACAATTAATCTACTTATAACTACCGAGTTACCCACCTTATTGACTCTTGTTTTGGATTAAATTCCTTCTGTATAAAATCTGTTGTAAATTTATAATAAGGAGCTTTGAGGTGCACGTGCTGTCAGGCACACTCTTCCAGTCCTCTTCTGCTGCAAGGGGTGTGGGGCGTCTGGAAGCTGGGGCTGTGGAGCTTGAAGCCTGGCTATCTCGCTGTGACCTCTCCAGGGGGGCTGCTGCTGAGTAAAGTGTGCAGATGAGCCTTCCACTCCTTCTTATGCTGTTATTCCTCCTGCGTTCCCCTTCCAGCCTCTCTCTCTCATCCCTGTATCTATTTATTGCCCCTTTTCCTCCCTACCTTGTCCCCTCCTTTTTTGACATTCACTCCTTGTTTTCAGGTGGCAAAAAAGTTCGCCTGGTTAACGGGGACCACCTTTGCTCTGGACGAGTGGAGGTTCAACACAATGACAAATGGTGGCAGGTATGCGACGACAACTGGGATGACAAAGATGCGCGGGTGGTGTGCCAGCAGCTCTCGTGTGGTGTTAGTGCAAAAGCCTTCAGCATGGCATATTATGGAGAATCCTCGGGGAACTACATACTGGATCGTGTGAACTGTTCTGGAAGCGAGGCATCGCTCTTGGACTGCCCCTCGCGTGGCCTGGAGACGCATACCTGCCAGCCTGGGGAAGAGGCAGGAGTGAACTGTACTGGTAAGGAGGGGCTCCAGTCTTCTCTGTCTGCTTTGATTATATATATGGGCTATTGACAAAGATTTTGACAGCAATATGAACTAACAAAAAATTTTTTAAAAGAGTGGTAGAAGAAGAAACATAAGCAAGGAAACAACTGTGTTTTCCAAGAAGAATTGTGCACCCAGAAAAAAACCATAACTGTAACAATAATTAGGGTAGGATTGGAGCAATTGGTCTATAAGCCAGTAGAATTTGCAGAGGTTTGATGATTTACTTGTGCCTTTGCTTCTGGCTGGTTATGGATTGAGTTAGTAGCAGCTGCTGTTTGGAGGTTGGGGGATCTGTTTGTTTTTTAGTTTGTGTTACTATGGACGAGGGTAGAGGTTGGATTGCTGATTGTATTTTGTGGGTAGGCACTAATTTCTGAAAGTTAAATGTGTGGCTTGGCTGCACATTTTACTTACTGAATCGCGCGGGAATAACTAATAGGCCCATCAACATGCATTTGCATGTTGCAGGCGCTATTAGGTTCGGGGGGGGGGGGGGGGGTTGGACGCGCTATTACCTCTTACTGAATAAGGGGTAAAACTAGCGCGTCAAACGCGCATCCAAATGCCGGCTAACAGCGCACTGTACTGTATCGGCCTGTAGATTAGGTAACATGCAGCCTGTTGGTCCACTGCCTCAGTCCCAGTGCTTCCATTAAGCAAACTAGGCCGTCGCCTAGAGCACCCAGATTTTACAGGCAGCAAAATCCTGCCAGTGCAAGGGCTAGAAGGATGCTATATCAGAGCCCATTACTGTCAAAGATGGGAACACTGTGCTGGAGCCACTGCTGCTAGTCATTAAGGTGGGATGGGGGGATGGGGGGAGGAGAGAGAGAGAAATGACCAAAGGTTCACCTAGGCTGCCAAATATGCTTGCACTGGCCCTGCACTGCCTCCTCTCTGATTGGCACAGGAATCCCATATAAAACCTTCCCTTCTTTAATACATTTCTAGTCCAATAAAAAGGTATTCCCTTATATATATATATATATGTGTGTATATTTTGGGTTTTTATTTGTTAACCTTTGTTTCTATGTTTTCAAGTGGACTAACAAGGGCAATCATACTTCTTTCTTACTTACAGAACCGATTCAGGTCAGATTGGCGGATGGTGGGAGTGCCTGTGCTGGACGGGTTGAGCTGTTCCTCGACGGCACATGGAGCCCAGTGTGTGACAGCAGCTGGGACCTGCAGGGTGCAAAAGTGGTGTGTGGTCAGCTGAAGTGCGGCAGTGCTACGGCTGCACAGGGCAGCCCCTTCTTCGGGCTGGGCACGGCCCCTGTAAGGTCTGTGCGCTGCAGAGGAAATGAGACCATGCTCCCGCAGTGCACGTTATCCAAGACAGTGCAGTCAGGCTGCACCCGTGCCAGGGCCATCTGTTCAGGTAAGGAGACCACTGATGCACTCCCAGTCTTATTATGTTGTAAGCTCTATTGAAAGGGATTATCTTTTTACATGCTTGTATAGCGCTGCCTATGTTGTATAGTGATATAGAAATGTTAAGTAGTAGTAGAAGCAGCTAGGAAACCAAAAGGGTTGCCTATGATATCAAATATATATATATGTATTAGTACTTGATTGGTCTATGTGTGTTTGTATGCCACTTATGATGTCATGGACACCCGGAATCTACTGGATCGTTTAAGGCAGCCCTTATCTGATTTAAAGACAAACCACTGCTATGGAATGCAGAACACAGAGAGACATTTTCTCTGCAGCTGTTGAAATTGGGGCTTACATTTTCATAAAATATTTCCTAGATTCCCACCCCAATGAAAGAATGGCTCTGGGGGAAAAATCTTCATGTGTAATTAAACCACCTTCAGGGAGTGGGGGGAGGGAGTCAATGGGCAAGGGTCTACCTCATAATTGTACTACCACATGCTGCTATACTTGTCCACACTTTACTGACAGGCCTGGATTTGCCAGTAGGCAAAAATCTGGGGGCAGCAGACTGATTTATTTTTTCCCAGATGCTCTGAACATAAGATATGCCATACTGGGTCAGACCAAGGGTCCATCAAGCCCAGTATCCTGTTTCCAACAGTGGCCAACCAAGTCACAAGTACCTAGCAAGTATACAAACATTAAATGAATAGATTCCAAGCTACTAATCCTTATTGATTACTAGCTGTTTATGGACTTCTGCTCTAGGAACTTATCCAAACCTTTTTTAAACCCAGCTACACTAACTGCCGTAACCACATCCTCTGGCAATGAATTCCAGAGTTTAATTGTGCGTTGACTGTGAATTTTCTCCGATTTGTTTTAAACGAGGTACTTGCTAACTTCATGGAGTGCCCCCTAGTCCTTGTATTATCTGAAAGTAATCAATTCACATTTATCTGTTCAAGTCCTTATCATAATTTTGTAGACCTCTATCATATCCTCCCTCAGCTTTCTCTTCTCTAGTCTTTAGTCTTTCCTGATAGGGAACCTGTTCCATCCCCTTTATCATTTTGGTCGCCCTTCTCTGTACTTTCTCCAGTGCAACTATATCTTTTTTGAGATGCGGCGACCAGACCTGCACACAGTATTCAAGATGCGGTCTCACCATAGAGCAATACAGAGGCATTATGACATCCAACATTTTATTTGCCATTCCCTTCCTAATAATTCTTATCATTGTTTGCTTTTTTGTCTGCCACAGCACACTCCTAATGTGGAACCTAAGATCGTGTAACCACAGCAAGGATTATTTTTCCCCATATGCATCACCTTGCACTTGTCCACATTAAATTTCATCTGCCATTTGGATGCCCAATCTTCCAGTCTCACAAGGTCCTCCTGCAATGTATTATAGTCTGCTTGAGATTTAACTGTTTTGCATAATTTTGTGTCATCCACAAGTACCTCACTCATCGTGCCCCTTTCCAAATCATTTATAAATATATTAAAAAGCACCAATCCTAGTACACATCCCTGAGGAACTCCGCTGTTTACCTTTTTCCACTATGAAAACATAACATTTAATCCTATTCTCTGTTTCCTGTCTTTTAACCAGTTTGCAATCCACAAAAGGACATTGCCTCCTATCCCATGACTTTTTAACATAAGAACATGCCATACTGGGTCAGACCAATGGTCCATCAAGCCCTGCATCCTGCTTCCAACAGTGGCCAATCCAGGCCACAAGAACCTGGCAAGTCCCCAAAGTCTCCTCCAAGAACTTATCCAATCCTTTTTTAAACACAGCTATACTAACTGCACCAACCACTTCCACTGGCAACAAATTCCAGAGTTTAATTGTGCGTTGAGTGAAGAAGAACTTTCTCTGATTAGTTTTAAATGTGCCACATGCTAACTTTGTGGAGTGCCCCCTAGTCATTCTATTATCTGAAAGACTAAATAACCGATTCACATCTAACCATTCTAGACCTCTCATGATTTTAAACACTTCTATCATATCCCCCCTCAACTGTCTCTTCTCCAAGCTGAAAAGTCCTAACCTCTTTAGTCTTTCCTCATAAGGGAGGTGTTCCATTCCCCTTATCATTTTGGTCGCCCTTCTCTGTACCTTCTCCATTGCAATTATATCTTTTTTGAGATGCGGCGATCAGAATTGTACACAGTATTCAAGGTGCGGTCTCACCATGGAGCGATACAGAGGCATTATGACATTTTCCGTTTTATTCACGATTCCCTTCCTAATAATTCCCAACATTCTGTTTGCTTTTTTTGACTGCCGCAGCACACTGAACCGACAATTTCAATGTGTTATCCACTTTGACGCCTAGATTTCTTTCTTGGGTGGTAGCACCTAATATGGAACCTAACATTGTGTAACTATAGCATGGGTTATTTTTCCCTATATGCATCACCTTGCACTTATCCACATTAAATTTCATCTGCCATTTCGATGCCCAATTTTCCAGTCTCACAAGGTCTTCCTGCAATTTATCACAATCTGCTTGTGATTTAACTACTCTGAACAATTTTGTATCATCTGCAAATTTGATTACCTCACTCGTCGTATTCCTTTCCAGATCATTTATAAATATATTGAAAACTAAGGGTCCCAATACAGATACACTGAGAAAATTGTCCATTTAATCCTACTCTCTGTTTCCTGTCTTTTAGCCAGTTTGTAATCCACGAAAGGACATCGCCAGCTATACCATGACTTTTTACTTTTCCTAGAAGCCTCTCATGAGGAACTTTATCAAATGCCTTCTGAAAATTCAAGTACACTATGTCTACCGGTTCACCTTTATCCATATGTTTATTAACTCCTTCAAAAAAGTGAAGCAGATTTGTGAGGCAAGACTTGCCTTGGGTAAAGCCATCTGACTTTGTTCCATTAAACCATGTCTTTCTACATCTTCTGTGATTTTGATGCTTAGAACACTTTCCACTATTTTTCCTGGCACTTAAGTCATGCTAACCGGTCTATAGTTTCCTGGATCACCCCTGGAGCCCTTTTTAAATATTGGGGTTACATTAGCTATCCTCCAGTCTTCAGGTACAATGGATGATTTTAATGATAGGTTACAAAGTTTTACTAATAGGTCTGAAATTTCATTTTTTACTTCCTTCTCAATCCTGGGGTGTATACCATCCGGTCCAGGTGATTTACTACTCCTCAGTTTATCAATCAGGCCTACCACATCTTCTAGGTTCACCGTGATTTGGTTCAGTCCATCTGAATCATTACCCATGAAACAGATATCTCCCCAACATACTCTTCAGTAAACACCGAAGCAAAGAAATCATTTAATCTTTCCGCGATGGCCTTATCTTCTCTAAGTGCCCCTTTAACCCCTCGATCATCTAACGGTCCAACTGACTCCCTCACAGGCTTTCTGCTTCGGATATATTTTAAAAAGTTTTTACTGTGAGTTTTTTCCTCTACAGCCAACTTCTTTTCAAATTCTCTCTTATCCTGTCTTATCAATGTCTTACATTTAACTTGCCAACGTTTATGCATTATCCTATTTCCTTCTGTTGGATCCTTCTTCCAATTTTTGAATGAAGATCTTTTGGCTAAAATAGCCTCTTTCACCTCACTTTTTAACTATGCTGGCAATCGTTTGGCCTTCCTTCCTCCTTTCCTCTCTGCTGAATCTTATTCAGTAGAGAACAGCCTTCTGTTTCCTGCTTCAGCCCCTCCTCTCTCCTTCCCTCCCCTCCCAGGCAACATGCAGAGAACAGGAAGGGAGGGGATGAGGTTGACATAGACAGCAGAGCAAGAAAAAAAAATGCTGCTCTGTTCCCTAATCCAAGGCCTTCCCCTCTTAACCATGTGCAAGGAGGCAGAGGACACAATAGCATCAACAGTGCTTAAAGGCAACAAAAACCTAAATCCATTGATCCAGCATTGTATTTCTTATGTTCTACTGAATGATGGCACTAAAAGCAACACAATTTTAAGACCAGCAGTGGTGGCATTGTTTGAAAATATTTGCCTGAGACATGGGTGGAATGGTTAGCATCTAAAAATGTCAGCTTGCCCAGTCTATGAAGCACACATTCTGATCTTAGAAAGATGGAGGATCATATTCAAAAAATTTATGTGGGAAAAAATTCTTTTACCCACATAAATCTGGACCTTTAAATATATCCCCCTTTTGTCTGCAAAGTTACCCTGACCAACAGGGGGCAGGGCCGAAAGTATGGTGAGGGCAGAGTAACACTTAACCGGACAGTGTCATGTGTCTGACTAGATCGGGCTGCACAAACAGTAGTCCTAAAGTTATCTGGGTAACTTTACTTGGCTATTTAGCGGATAACTTGATTTGGATAACTGACCTGCTCACCGGCCTTTTTAAATATGGACCTTACAATAATAATGAACATTCCATCTTATTCTCAATTTTCAGTTCAGCAATGCAGATCCTACTCGATCTCTTGCTTCACCGTTCACTCTCCCACCACCTAGGATCTTCTGTGCCCATCCCATGCTTTACCCTCTACTTCCCCATCACTGAGGATCCTCTTTCACAGACTGTGTCCCTGAATCCTCCACTGCTAAGTATCCTCTGTGCCTGTCCTAGGCTTTACCCTCTCTTACTACCTCTGAGGATTTTCTGTGCCCATCTCAGCTTTTGACCCTCATTCTCTGACAGAATCTATCCTTCTCTCCACCACCCCTTGAAGATCCTCTGTGCCTGTCCCAGGCTCCACTCCATCACTGCTGAAGATTACCCTGTACTGGTCCAAAACTTTACCTCTCCTTTCTTCTCTACTGTGCTCTGCCTATCCCAGGTTTTACCACTGCACTATCATTATGGTAGATCTCTTTCTGGACTGACTCCATGCTGTCTGTTCCACTGCCATTCTGCAATAACCAAGTGAGAAAGTGCCACGTAACCAGATAGCTGAGACCAATGTAAGCCGGGAGAGGCAGAACAGAGTCATGCAGGCTGCATCAGTTAGTGCACAATGGCTTTAGTTCATGAAATATCTTGGAGGTTTTCTGTGGCAGTGTATGGCTATGGCCCCACCAGAACAGGCCCACACTCACTTGTTTTTGTTTCGCTCACTCACCTCCTCTGCAGAGCACAAGGAACTGCGGCTGAAGGACAGCCCCCGGGCCTGCACGGGTACGATTCTCATAAAGGAAGGCAGCAAGTTCAGCTCTATCTGCAGGGAGTACTGGACGCTGAAGGATGCACTTGTGGCCTGCAGGCAGCTGGGATGTGGGGAGGCTGTATCCACTGGCCAGGTGGCAGTGAATGCCAATGACAACATATGGGACTTCCAGCCACACTGTGTGGGGAATGAGAGCAGTCTGTGGCAATGCCCAACTGTACCAATGAAAGACAAGATCTGTGCAGACAACCTTGTAGCCAGAATTGAGTGTTCAGGTAAGCAAGGCATGTGGTTACCAATGGTCTTTCAGATTATCTGTGGTGATCCAAAACACCCAGTGTGCACTCAGCCTTTCAAAATGTTCCTCACTGCCAAAGCATTCAATTATTTTTGCTTTTTCTCTTCTGAGAATACACTAAGTGTCTATAAAATTGCATAATGGGCATGCAATGAACGAATGGGATAAATTTTGAAAAAGCTGCTTCCCTGTGCGTACCAGGATCAGTCCAGATGGTGGTTATGTCCCCCGTCCAGCAGATGGAGTCAGACAAGGCTTCGGAGGGTGCTGTCATATTAACCAGTGCACCCTCTGCAAGAGCTCAGTATCTCTCTGACTCCAGCAGATAGGAGTAGGGGAACCTGGAGCTTTCCCTGCATGAAGGATAGTTCCTTCAATTGTTTCTCTCTCTAAGTGTTTCTTTTAAGGTTGGATCAAGGAAAGTTTGTGTGGCTTGCAGGCTGGTCTGCTCCAGTCATTTCTCCCCTCCTACTCCCTCCCTCCCTCCCTCTTCTTTTGGGTAAGTGGACTTCTTGAATTTATTTGTGAATTATTTTCCTTTCAGCTTAGGAGCTGTGTTTGGGGTGGTGGAAGCTGGTGGTGCAAGCATCTCCCCACTTTTTCACCACAAACTGCCCCGCGGCCCCGAGACGCTCATTCCCCGGGGCCGCTGCAGCAGAGAGCTGATATTCCTCTGCTGCCGATCCAAGGGCACTCGGGGGAGCGCAGGTGTGCTTTCCCGCTCCCCGCAGCGATTCTCTCCTCTGTCGGCCCCTCCGTGGCTCCCCCCCCCCCCCCCCCCCCCCCGCCGCCTGTGAGCATGCCGTGGTCGTCCCACTGCTTGGCCTGTGGCGAGCCAGGGTCGAGGCTATCAAGAGAGGGCATTTGTTCTAGGTACCTCCCTGGCGGGGAGGGCACCTCTGGGCCGCTGGACAGCTTTTCCTCCCGCGCCTCAGTGCGACTCGGGCAGCGTGGGCCGGCCCCTTTGCCGCTTTCAGCGGGAACGGCGGCCATTTTGAATCCTCCAGATCGTGTTCTGCAGCCATCAGGGGAGGAAGAAGAGGATCCCTGCGAAAGTCCTCCACCGATCCTGACGCCGGTTACTCCCTTAGGTGCCCAGGGACCCCTGGATGACTCCTCGATTGCCCCCCCCCCCCGGGTCCCCCACTTTTTTCCCTGGAGTTTATTGTGCTCATGCACAATGCCTACCTGCAGCACCTGGAGGCCTCAGGACGCCCATTCCGGAACCACCTCCCGCCAAGACCCCCAGGTTAGCGGATGTCCCGCATGGGACCCAGAACACAGCGGGGGGGGGGGGGGTGCCAGGGACCTTCCATGGGGCTCCCAGGGTCCACTTTGCACCTCCCTCGCTGGGAGGTGCGGGCTCTTTCCCGGATCGGGGGGGGGGGAATCCCCCGTCTCATCCGGATGATCCTCTCTCGGAGGCACAGCTAGATGGAGATGACCCACGGGTCCTCCGCATCTTTAGGAGAGAAGAGCTCAAGGATCTCATCCCTCAGATACTTCAGGAGTTGGACCTTGATCCCCCACCCGACCCGCCAGGACCCTCTGTTCCAATCATCGCTTCATTCGCCAAGAAGGGTGACCCTGTCCTAGCCGGCTTGCACCCTCTGTTCCGGGCCTTTCCCACCCATCTCACCTTTCTTCAGTTATTGGCCAGGGAATGGGATACTCCCGAGACCTCTCTTAAGGTCGGAAGAGCCATGGAGAAGCTTTATTCCCCCCCCCCCCCCCCCCCCCCCCGGAGGACTTCCTGGAGTTGCTCAATGTCCCAAAGGTGGACTCGGCGGTGTCGGCAGTTACCAAGAGGACAACTATACCGGTTACTGGTGGCACAGCTCTGCGGGACCTCCAGGATAGAAAGCTGGAAGTCTACCTCAAGAGAGTCTTTGAGGTCTCGGCTTTGGGGATTCGCGCTGCCATCTGTAGCTCCCTAGCGTAGAGGGCGGGACTCCACTGGGTCCAACAGTTACTCACCTCGTAAGACTTGCCATCCGAGGAAGCGCGCCAGGCAGACCACCTAGAGTCCGCCATAGCATACGGAGCGGACGCTTTGTATGATCTATTCTGCGTTCTGCGTCCTGGCGAGATCTATGGTCTTGGTGGTGTTGGCGAGGTGCCTACTATGGCTTCGCAACTGGTCGGCGAATTCCTCTTCCAAATCCAGCCTGGGATCTCTCCCTTTCAAGGGCAAGTTCCTTTCTTCACACCTTTGCATGACATTATCGACTGCACCTACCGTCGTCAACCTCCGGACATTTTGGCGACCAGGTCATTCGAGCAGGGCTTTCAAGGGCCCACCCGGTTTAGGGAAGCTTTGGTACATCCCACCGTCTGGACTGATCCTGGTACGTACAGGGAAAAGAAAATTATTCTTTAACTGCTAATTTTCGTTCCTGTAGTACCAAGGATCAGTCCAGACGCCCACCTCATTGATTGCTGGGTTTCTAGGGTCTTTTCCTGCTCAATCTACTCTACTCATTCTGGTACCTGTTGTTAATCTCGTCTTATGGGACTGTTTCACGGTTCTTTCTGCAAGTTACAGTTATGGCACCAGTTGCCTTAGTTTATGATCTGTTATGATTGGGACACTTGATCCATCCTTCATAAGTTGTTATTCTGGCTTTGATATACTCTATACTGAGCTCTTACAGAGTAAGGGGTAATAGCACGTCGAAAACGCGCATCCAACCCCCCCGAACCTAATAGCGCCCGCAACTTGCAAATGCATGTTGATGGCCCTATTAGGTATTCCCGCACGATACAGTAAGTAAAATGTGCAGCCAAGCCACACATTTTACTTTAAGAAATTAGCGCCTGCCCAAAGGTAGGCGTTAATTTCTGCTGGCGCCGGGGAAGTGCACAGAAAACAGTAAAAACTGCTTTTCTGTGCACCCTCCAACTTAATATCATGGCGATATTAAGTCGGAGGCCCCAAAAGTTAAAAAAAAAAGTAAAAAATTAAAAAAAATAATTTTTAAATGGGCCTGCGGCTCGTGGGTTGAAAACCGGACGCTCAATTTTGCCGGCGTCCGTTTTCCGAACCCGTGGTTGTCAGCGGGCTCGAAAACCGACGCCGGCAAAATTGAGCGTCGGCTGTCAAACCCGCTGACAGCCGCCGCTCCTGTCCAAAAAGAGGCGCTTGGGACGCGCTAGTGTCCCTAGCGCCTCTTTTTGCCGCGGACCCTAATTTAAATAAAATAATTTACTGAATCGCGCACACAGGAGATTGGGCGTGCGCCCACTCTCCCGCAAATTTTATTGTATCGGCCCAATAGGTAAGCTTGTTGCTGTTGGAATCCTGTGGAATCCTGTGAATTAGAGTTGCTGTGGTATGGCAGCTTTGCTACATATGTCCTGAGTGTTCTTTCTTTCTTTTTTCCCTGCAGGATTTTGTATTATTTTACAATGTGCCTGGTAGTGGAGGGAGTTTGTGTTAGTGTTACTTAGATGACATCAGAATGTGAGGGTTTTATTTTGTATGGGGAGCTGTACAGGGAAATATCCTGCTTTGCCCTCATTGTTGAAGTTGTGTGTGTGAGGTGGGTGGGGTTATATGGATATTTACAGAACTGGAGGTACAGGATTTGTATTTGATTTGCCTTCCCCATATAATGATAAGAATGAACCTCACACTTAAGCCAGGATATGTTATATATGATCTCAGTGTCTCAGATTTACTGCTACTGGTCTTCTTAATACTACTTGCATTGGGCTAAACAGCTTCTTTCTGAAGCTTGTTAAGGTTATTTACAGGTAACACATCTAGGTGAGTTGGAAATTCTTTTTCATTATGCAAGTGATACCCAAACAATTATTTTTATTTTATTTATTTATTTTTATATACCGGTGTTCGATTTTACATATTAGGACCGTCTCTGTATCTTTAGGCCACATTTTCTTGGGTTTTGATTATATCTCTTGGTACTTCATGATCTTCTCTCTCTCCATAGCAGCGCCATATAAATGCAAATAAATAAAATACAAAATAGTCGCTTAGCACTGACACTTCTGTTAGTTATGCTATTTTTTTTGTTATTTTCTCCTTTACCACTATGTCTGGTTTTCTTACATCAGGTTTTTTATTGATTGGTCTGGGAATGAATAATTATACTCTATGATTTATGCAAATAATGCATGGCAGAAAGAATGACATTAACTGTAAACTTAAAGTAAGATACTGGCAGTGGGAGCTGAGGGCAGGGCTTGTTTAATTTGATGACCTTCCCCCAACCAAAAGGGCATGCCACCCTGCCCCTATAAAAAAAAAAAATGGGGCAGTGTTCCCTCTCATGTCTGTCCTGGAAACAATGGGGAGAAGGGCGCTGGTGGAAGCGTTGGTGAGCGAGGCTATATCTCTTCTTCTGTAGGGATTTGGAAGACTGGAGCAGTGCCTCAGCATCAATAAGTGGTGTGACCATTGCTAGAAGCCGTAGTAAGTGGTACTGTGTCTCTTCTTCTGTGGTGAAAGTGCTAGTGAATGGGGCATTGCTCTCTTGCGCAGTAAAACCCAAGCTGGAAGTGTAAGGGAGAGAGCTGTGCCCTCTTCTCCTGCAGTGACCCATGCTGGAAACATCAGTGGGCGTTGTTGATTCTCTTCCATCAAATGCAGCAAGACTGAGCATCTTCTATTAAACTGAACCATACACTACCAACCAATCACTACAACGTTTTACTTCTTGTTAATCTTTTATCTTTCCTCTTACTCTACTCCCAGTTAGAATAACCCCTGTTTTATTGTAACTTATTCTTCTATGCACTTGTTATATTTTGTAATGTATACTCTTATGTTTTAGTTATGCACGTTATAATGTATTGCTCACCCCTTGTTTTATGTAAACCGACATGATACAAACTTCCGTGAATGCTGGTATAGAAAAACACAAATAAATAAATAAAATAAATAAATATTCCTTTCTTGTGCCCTGGCCCATGCTTATCCAGCTTGTTTATCAGTTTTCAAAAGCCTTTCTGGACTTCAGTAAGACTTTTGACACAATTGCACATAGAAGACAAACAGGGCAGGATGGGGTGTAGGCCAGAAAGTTGTAAACTAGGTAAGGAACTACCGGTAGTTGAGCAGCAGGGTGCAGATCACTCTGGAGAAGGTAAAGTGACCAGTGGGGTACCCTAAAGCTTGGTGCTAAGACCATTTTATATTTTCATATTTTTATTAACATTGCAGAAGTATTCGAGGGGAAAATACACGTTTTCAGATGATACAAAATGTCTGTGGCAGAGTGGATACACTGAAAAGAGTGAAAAAAATGAAAAGAGACCTGAAAAAAAACTGATCAAATACAAAACTACGCACCCTGTTGGCTCCCTAACCTAACACCTCGGGAATGCCTCTGCAAAGGTGCAGGTAAAAGTAGGCGTGCCGTGGAACGATGCATCTACTTTTATCTGCGTACAAGTTGGGCAGTTTTCAAAAAGCCCTTTTAGCTGCATAGCTATCCATTTACACAGGTAAATGTTTTGAAGCTTGCCTTCTCTGTATCTACGAGCTGGAAGCACCAGTGAGTGGGCAATGATCTGTACTCCTCTTACCGTCTCCTGCAGGTAACATCAGTGTGAGACTGGTGAATGGAACAGACCGTTGCTTGGGGACGTTGGAGGTGATGGAGGTGGGAAGCTGGGGAACGGTGTGTGCCCGAGGCTGGAATCTCGCCGACGCCGATGTGGTGTGCCGGGAGCTGGGGTGTGGGAAGGCTGCGTTTCAGCCTGATAAAGGCCATCTGCCCTTCAGCTCCCAGCAGATGGCGATCAGTGATGTGGACTGCGGTGGACAGGAGCAGTTTCTCTGGCAGTGCGGATTCAACAGACACACGCAGGCCTGCAGTGATGGGCAGGTACAGGTAGTGTGCCAAGGTGAGACATCATCCTTACACAGGCAAGTATGGCATCCCTCACTGTACTCCCGGAGTTAGAAATTGGTTATATGGAGGGATACATTGCAATAGCATACCTGGGTTAAAGTCATTATGCTCAGGGATGCACAGTTCCAGTGCTAGGGACCTGGCGTTGAAAAGCTGCACTGTGATGTTAGTCTCTATTTAACGTAAATCCTCTTTTGTCTCTTGGCAGATAGCCTGAGGGTCAGGCTGGTTGGCGGGGACAGTCGGTGTGCTGGCCGACTGGAAGTTAGGTATCAGGGAACCTGGGGAACTGTGTGTACCTCACATGAGCCCACCAACCTTGGTGAGGTTGTGTGCCAAGAGCTGAACTGTGAAGGGGAAAGCACAACTCGCAAGAACACTTTCTATGGATCAGGGACGGGTAAGATCTGGCTGAGGATTATGCAGTGTGACAAGCCATTTACATCCCTGTGGCAGTGCAAGAAATCTTTCAGTACTGGGAGCTGCCAACACTCTGCGGACATATCTGTGACATGTAAAGGTAAGCCTACCCCTCTTCCTTAGGATCCCACCCAGAACTCTCACAACGTAGGGGGCGATCATCATATACATAAGATCATATTTTATTTGTTGCACACCTTTCTATGATGTGCTCAAGGCGCATGGTACACAACACCAAATGCCGAAGAAACAGTTATCAAAACAAAAACTGTGAGATCCATATTGAGCAAGCCGGGGAGTGGAAAGACTTGGTCCGGGTAACGTTAACCAGATATCTGCAGAACATGCCTGGATAACATTGTGCCAAACCTTATCCGCTGATTATACCTGGATACAGTTTTCTGCATAATTTTAGGGCAGGTATTTTTCCAACCAGACTGATCCAGCTAAGTTTTTGTTTGGGCAGTGTTGAGTATCAGCGCTGCTCAGGTAAAGTGAAAATGCATCCCGGGAATGCCCCAGTGGTGCCTCTTTTTAGCTATGTGGAGTTTGTGCAGATAACGAGTTCTCTGGATAAAATTTATTTGAGAATTGGGGGGGGGGGGGGGAGGGAAATTATTCAAATCTTGGGTTTTGTCCACATAATTCAGACAAACCCTTTGAAGACTGACATCTGTATTATTTAGTCACTGGTGGTTCTTGTAAAATAATTTATGTGTAGGTGGAGGACTTGGATCTTCTTGATTGGGCCTTGGAAATCCTTTTTTTGTACAGGAACAGCCTTTGTGTGTAGTGCTAAATGCCCCAGGTGCCTCATTTTATACAGGACAAGCCTGGGTTATTATTATTTTTTTTGTATTTAAAGAAATTGTCCTCTGTCCTGCTTTAACCACAGGTTCCCTGTTCATGCTGGATCAGTCCAGACTCCTGGGTTCATTCATCTGTGCCAGCAGACGGAGACAGAGAAAGTAAAACTGATACTGCTTCATATACCCTGGTGCCACCTGCAGTTCCTCAGTGTTTCTCTGTCTCCAGCAGTGGGTGACTGATGCTTAAACCTGCAGTTTTGATCCAGTATTTTTTCTTTTTTATTGCAGTTTTTTCTTTGGATTCTAATTTGAGCTTTCCTCCTAGGGGTCAGGGTTGCTTGTGAGGGATCCCCTATCCTGTTTGGTTGAGGCAGGGGGGCTGGGGGTTGGCGACCCTTTTGTACGCCCGCTCCCCAGGTAACCGTGAGATGCACATCCGGTGGTCCGGATCCCTCCCTGTCACGTGTGGGCTCCCTAAATTTGTGTTCCTCACTTTCCTCTCCTGTTTTAATTAGTTTGCTGAATGGAGCTGGACATCTCTCTTTGGAAACAGGAAGAGAAACTTTTCAGTGAGGCTGCTTTTAGAGCAGTAAAGTTGTAAAAAAAAAAAAAAAAGGAAACGGAGTTTGCAAGAACAGGTAGGGATGACAGCTTGGGCCGAGTGTCCATTTTACAGATCTGCCACACTTGCAAATGGTTACTTGATAAGCAATTCCAAAAATGAGTTCCTCTGCACTCAGGCAGGTCAATCCATTCCAGTGGGTTATGCATTCCTACCAGCAGATGGCGATGGAGTTAAACTGATTTGCTGATGTCACTGACATATAGCCCCACCCTGACATCAGCTTGCCAGTATTCTTTGCCTCCAGCAGATGGTGGACATATATCTCCCTTGTGGGGGTTGCTTGTAGTTAAAAAAAAAGAAAAAATATCAGACGATAAGGAGAAGAATTAGACACAAAATTTGAACTCTTGAGGTGATACCTGATTGGTCCCTACCTCAGTTGAGCAGTTTAAAACTTGAAGTCTGGCCAGGCGTAGACTTATACAGGACGAGGGAGTACTTGGCGATGAAGACCTGTTCCCTCTGCCCCCATAGCCAGTGTCCCGATCGTGTTCTTAGCCAGGAAAGGACTGAGCTCAGGTAAAAAAGAGTTAGGAGGGAAGTGTTAGGCACTCCCCTTCTGTTTTCCTTATTGAGTCGTTCTCTTCCTCGATGTTTCCTACCTTTTTCCTTCACTTCTTGGGGGAGATAGTGGAGAGTGGAGGTGATGCGGGTTGGCAGGTTGAGCAGCTTTCGCTAGGTCCCGCATCACATTCTCGGTTCAGTCAGCCACATAGTAGGCTACGTCGGGTGTTTTTCCCCTGCACGCTCCGGCGTGGGTGCTCAGCACGGCAGTCTCTTTCCACAGGTGCGCGTGTGTGTGGGCACTTTTGCACGTAATTCCGCAGCCTATGTTTGAGCACGTAATTGCATAGGTACACCTGGATGCCATTGGTGTGCGCACAGGAGGCCGCTTAAGACCACGTGGAAAGAAGACTAATAGCACTGGAGACAAAGAAGTTTAAGTGTCTTGCTATTTGTGCAGCTTGACATATAAGGGCAATCCAGCCATCGCTCTCTCTTCACCTGTCTCAGCACTGCTCAAGGCAATTTGCCTACTATGCATTTTGCTGACATTGGGACATCCCCTTGGCCTATAGTGGACTTGAAGGGAAGAGGCACAGGAGGCGATATGGCGGACAGTTCCCCTCCCCCCCCCTTATTCCCAGTGGGAAAGACATCCCCAGGGCAGAGATCGGAGAGTGCCATGTTTGGGCTTATTGGCCCCGGTTTGGAACCATCCTCCTTCTCCTGGGTGGAATTTTTCCAGGGCTTGCAGGCTTTCTGAACGGACATCCAGCAGAAGCGAAGCAGCCCAATAAGAAGGGGTCACTTTCTTTTTGAAACTTTTTATTTATTAACAAGACAATGCATAGAAAGCAAAAACAAGCAACAAATGTTATATCAGCCATACTACAAAAAGTGAACACATTACCAGACCATATGGAGGTCATCTCCAGTAGATACAGCATATTCCAACTTTGGATAATATAAGTAGATTATCATTTAAAGTAGAACAACACCATTTTCAATATTTTCCCCACACCCCATCATACAATAAAGTTTTCTCTTTTAACGCAAACGTAATACGTTCTAATACATCCACTTTTGAAATAGTATTTTGCCAGAAAGGAATCTGGGGTAGGGTCTTCCAGAAGTATGCAATGGTAATCTTCCCTGCATATGGCATATGTGAGAGTAAGTGTTTATTCTTTTTAGAATGATCCTCCCACCTATTTAATAGACAAAACAATAGGTAATCCTACAATTCTTAAGGGGTCACTTTCTCGGGCATCCCTCTTGCCATCCACTTTGGGCAAGCGCCAAAAGAGATGCTGCCCCTAGAGATGTTGAGGAGGAAGCGGATCATGACCCATCAGGTGATTTCGGTGGGGACTCGGATTTCATACCTCTGGATGAGGGAGAAATTCCACCTGATTTGGAACCACATCGGACTCTACTCCTTTTTTTTTCATAAGGATGAGTTGCCAGATCTGTTGACTCAGACCCTGAAAACATTCAGAGTAGATAGGAGTGATGCTTGGGGATTACAAAAGAAAGATCCCATATTGGTCACTTTGCACAAAGCATCCTGTTTATTTACCCTCCTGGAGCAAATTCAAGAGCTGATTGATCTTGAGTGGAAATCTCCGGAAGTAAGTTTTAAAGAGGGGCACTATTTGGTGAGTTTATACCCCTTGGATCCAAAGGCAAGAGAGCAGTTATGATTCCTGAAGGTTAATGCCTTGGAGTGCGCTGATACTAAGTGAACCGCCATCCCGGTTGAAGGAGGAGCAGCTGTAAAGAATGCTCAGGATAGAAAGATTGAGGCCATCCTCAAACAGGCCTTTGAAGCCATGACATGAATTTGCAAATTGCTTCTTGCTGCTGCCTGGCAGCTCAGTTAGGTTTGCATCTCTCTCAGGAGACTCAAGGAGCAGGGTTTGATAGTGGGCCGGTGATGGAACTGGGAGCCATATTTTTAACTGATGCAGGCTGTGACTTGGTGCGGTGGCCAATATAGGATGGCTTCCATGATAGGGGCTAAGCGCCGGTTGTGGCTGCGAAACTGGTCAGCAGACACTATTTCTAAATCCAATTTGGCAAGGTTACCCTTTAAGGGTTCTCTCTTATTTGGCAGTGAGTTGTAGAAGACTGCGAATAGATGGGGTGAATCCAAAATTCTGTGATTGCCAAAGGACAGGAAAGCAGTATCATATTTTTTTAAGGTAAAGGGCCGCTCTAGGGATTCCCATCACTTTCACCCTTACAAAGGAGCAGCTCCTCAAAAGTCTCATCCCTTTGGAAGATCTCAGTCCTTTTGGCCTAAGAAGCCTCATAAGGACACAGGCTCCGGGACCGGAGCTTCTCGATCTTCACAATGAAGGTATGGGGGCTCACCCACTGAATTAGAAGACAGGCAGTCATCTATCTCACTTTTATCAGAGATGGGCCCAGATTATGACAGACCAGTGAGTTCTGGAGGTAGTAAGGGTCATCTATGCTCTAGAATTTCTCCGAATTCCTCCAGATGAATTTATGGTCTCTCCATGCAACTCCCTAGTGAAAAGAGCAGCAGTGGAGGCTATGTTAAGAAGGCTGATAGATCTGAATGCCTTAATTCAGTTTCCAGATTGCAAAAAATCAGGACGTTATTCCATTTATTTTGTTGTTCCCAAGAAGGAAGATGGTTCCTTTCGACTCATGCTGGATCTGAAGGGAGTCAATCGGCATTTGTAAATAACTCACTTCAGGATGGAAATTTTACATTCCATAATTATGGCTGTATAGAAAAAGGAATTTCTTACATCTCTCCATCCGATGGAGGCCTATTTATATATCCCCATTCGAAAGGAACATCTTTTTCTGCATTTCGCTGTTCTTGGATATCCTTATCAGTTTCAGGCCCTACCTTTCGATCTGGCTACTGCGCCAAGAACCTTCTCCAAAGTCATGGTGGTGGTAGCGGCATCTCTGCACAAGGTGTTTATAGTCCCGAGGGTGGCTGTCTCGGGGACTATTTAATTATTACCTGCCTTACCAGCAGGGCAGGGACTTTACTAGTTGTTACCTTTCTTACCTCACAAGAAGTTCCCAATTTACTAACTGAGGCTTATGGCACTCAGAGGTTTCGTTGCGCAGGCTGGTTTTTTATAGAAAACACTCACAGTTTTTATATTTCTCAATAATACTCTTTATTATAGTAATCAAAGGAAAGCCAGAAGAAGAATTCAGGAAAGATACAACGTTTCCTGGGAGTGACTTGTAGCATCTTAACAGTGACGCATCAAAGCCTTCTCAGTTTTCAAGTTACACATTACATTCTTATATACTGATTTTGCTAACAGTGTCTGTTTTTTGTTTTGGGATGACTTCCTTATTTGGACTAAACCTTTTACCTAAACTAATGATGTAAAAGTACCGTTATCTTGGTACGCTAGGCCTTGAGCTGGCTCCACACAAACTGCTTGCGTCTCTCATGCAAAGCCTGTTAAAACAAATACACAAAGGGCATTCTAGTCCATTTGTATCTGGACAACTGGATGATTCAGGCCAAGAGTGTGGAAGAGGGCCAGTTGGCATCACTACCGGAGCTAGGCTGGATGTTGAACTTAGCCAAGAGCAGCTTACAGCCACCTCAGACCCTGAAGTACCTCAGCGTGCAATTCAATATGGAGCAGGACAGAGTGTTCATGCCGGAGAATCGTATTCAGAAATTGGTGACTCAAGTGCAGTCTTTGAGAAGGAATATTGAGCAATGGTGTGGTCTTATCTGCAGGTTCTAGAGTCTATGGTGGCAATATTGGTGGTAGTCCCCTGGGCAAGGGCACACATGTGGCCCCTTCAGTGTGCATTGCTGACCTGGTGGAATCCACAATCACAGGAATACACAGTGAGACTCCACTTGCTGTTGGAGGTGAACGTTCAGCTGCAGTGATGGTTGCAAGCAAATCATCTCAGGAAGGAAGTACCCTTGGAAACATTGGTCTGGTTGGTGCTCATGACAGATGTGAACCTTCTGGGTTGGGGGCTCAATATCAAGAGTTGGTGGCACAAGGTCAGTGGAATGCCAAAGAACGGCAGTGGACTATCAGTCGTTTGGAAGTGCATTTGGTTCGCCTGGCATGCTTATGGTTCGCTAAGAGACTGGAAACTCAAGCGGTAAGAATAATGTTGGACAGTGCCATGACTGTCACCTACATAAATCATCAGGGTGGAACCAGAAGGCAACAGGTGTCAGTGGAGGTAGCTGTGCTCATGGTGCAGCAGAGTAACATCTTCAGGACATATCCACCTCCCGGGTCCAGACAGGTCTTGGACCCAGGAGAATGGGAGCTGGCAGATGAAGCCTTTCAACTCATAGTGGCATGTTGGGGTGGACCATATCTGGATCTAATAGCTAGCTCCAACAATGTGAAGGCATCAAATTTTACAGTCGCAGAAGGGATCAAGAGTGCTGAGAATTGATGCTCTCGATCAGGTGTGGCTGTGGAGAGGGGTGTTATGCACCTTCCTGCTCTGTCCGAAGATCGGCAGGATGCTTTGGAAGATTGCAAGTCAGACCGAGACTGTACTTCTGGTGGCTCTGGATTGGTATGCCATAAGAACATAAGAAAATGCCATACTGGGTCAGACCAAGGGTCCATCAAGCCCAGCATCCTATTTCCAACAGTGGCCAATCCAGGCCATAAGAACCTGGCAAGTACCCAAAAACTAAGTCTATTCCATGTTACCATTGCTAATGGCAGTGGCTATTCTCTAAGGGGCGGATTTTCAGACTCCGCGAATAGGCCTACTTTTGTTTGCGCTCCAGGCGCAAACAAAAGTACGCTGGATTTTAGTAGATACGCGCGGAGCCGCGCGTATCTGCTAAAAACCTGGATCGGCGCGCGCAAGGCTATCGATTTTGTATAGCCGGCGCGCGCCGAGCCGCGCAGCCTACCCCCGTTCCCTCCGAGGCCGCTCCGAAATCGGAGCGGCCTCGGAGGGAACTTCCTTTTGCCCTCCCCTCACCTTCCCCTCCCTTCCCCTACCTAACCCCCCCACCCGGCCCTGTCTAAGCCCCCCCCCTTACCTTTGTCGGGGGATTTACGCCTCCCAGAGGGAGGCGTAAATCCCCGCACATCAGCGGGCCTCCTGCGCGCCGGGACGCGACCTGGGGGCGGGTCCGGAGGGCGCGGCCATGCCCCCGGGCCGCCCCGGGCCATAGCCACGCCCCCGGGCCCGCCCCCGGAACGCTCCCGACATGCCCCGAAAACGCCGTGCGGTTCGGGCCCGCCCCCCGACACGCCCCCTCCGAAAACCCCGGGACTTACGCGAGTCCCGGGGCTCTGTGCGCGCCGGTAGGCCTATGTAAAATAGGCTTACCGTCACGCAGGGCCCTGCTCGCCTAAATCCGCCCGGTTTTGGGCGGATTTAGGCGAGCAGGGCTCTGAAAATCCGCCCCTAAGTGAACTAATAGCAGGTAATGGACTTCTCCTCCAAGAACTTATCCAATCCTTTTTTAAACACAGCTATACTAACTGCACTAACCACATCCTCTGGTAACAAATTCCAGAGTTTAATTGTGCGTTGAGTAAAAAAGAACTTTCTCCGATTAGTTTTAAATGGTAGAGACTCTGGGTAGAGTCTCCCAAGGACTCTACCCAGAGGACCTTAAATTGGCTTCTCTCAAACCACTCCTAAAAAAACCCAGTCTGGATCCTAAAGACCCAAATAACTTCCGCCCGATCGCCAACCTGCCCTTCATAGCAAAACTCATGGAAAAATTAGTGAACACTCAACTTTCAGACTACTTAGAAGATAATAATCTCCTGTTTCCCTCCCAACATGGGTTCCGCAAAGCCTTTAGCACAGAATCACTCCTCATTTCCCTGACAGACTACCTCATCATGGGCCTCGACAAAGGACAATCATTTCTACTGATTCTACTGGACCTCTCGGCAGCGTTTGACACTGTCAATCACTCCATCCTCATAAATCAGTTGGCGGCAATAGGAATTACTGGCGCCGCACTTAATTGGTTCAAAACTTTTCTCAACAACAGAGGCTACAAGGTTAAAATCCAAAACAAAGAATCATCATGTTACAATTCAACCGTAGGAGTCCCACAGGGTTCCTCTCTGTCCCCTACGCTCTTTAACATCTATCTCTTACCGCTATGCCAGCTCCTCTCCAGCCTCAATCTAAAACATTTTCTATATGCGGACGATATTCAGATAATAATCCCTGTTAAAGACACATACTTGAAAACACTAGATCACTGGGAAAACTGCCACCAACAAATCAAACTCCTCCTCACTAGTCTAAACTTAGTATTAAATTCCTCCAAAACCGAACTCCTGCTCATCTCTCCCGAGAACAGTAACATCACTTCCACTCACCCTGGCATCCCACAATCCACGCAACTGAGAGACCTTGGAGTTTTAATTGACAGTCGGATGAATTTGAAAGCTTCTATCAACAAAACTACCAAAGACTGTTTTCACAAACTCCAAGTCTTGAAAAGGATAAGACCTCTCTTTCACTTGCAGGACTTTAGAACAATCCTTCAGGCATTAGTTTTCTCAAAGTTAGACTATTGCAATTCTATCCTACTAGGTCTCCCTTCCTCCTATACCAAACTGCTTCAGATGGTACAAAATGCGGCAGCACGAATATTAACAAACACCAGAAGAAGAGATCACATCTCCCCTATCCTAAAAAGCCTTCATTGGCTGCCAGTGCACTTCAGAATTCTCTACAAATCCATCTCCGTTATCTACAAAATCATTCATCAACATACTTCTATCGACCTGCAAATTCCTCTCCTCTTACACAATTCTTCAAGACCTATCAGAGACGCATATAGAGGTTCACTCCAGGTTCCTCCAACCAAAGCCACTAGACATATTACCTTGAGAGATCGGGCCCTCTCTACCGTCGGTCCCCCTTTATGGAATTCCATCCCCCCAGACCTAAGACAGGAACCCTGCCTCCCAACCTTCAGGAAGAGACTTAAGACTTGGCTCTTCAAACAAGCTTTCCCGGACCCCAGCTAATGTCCTTCAACTTCAAGTTCTATAACACAACCAGCTCATTTAACTGTTCGTTGTAAATATTTAAAATGCTATTAACCTTTTCTTTTTCCTTCCTCTCCCAGTTTAAGCATCCCTGTTTTTTGTAACTGCTTTCTTCTGCACTACAGTTCCAGTTTGTTTTTTCTTTCTATGCACCACTGTTTTAATGTAAACCAGCATGATGTGATTTTATCATGAATGCCGGTATATAAAAACCTTAAATAAATAAAATAAATAAATGTGCCCCATGCTAACTTCATGGAGTGCCCCCTAGTCTTTCTACTATCCGAAAGAGTAAATAACCGATTCACATCTACCCGTTCTAGACCTCTCATGATTTTAAACACCTCTATCATATCCCCCCTCAGTCGTCTCTTCTCCAAGCTGAAAAGTCCTAACCTCTTTAGTCTTTCCTCATAGGGAAGTTGTTCCATTCCCCTTATCATTTTGGTAGCCCTTTTCTGTACCTTCTCCATCGCAATTATATCTTTTTTGAGATGTGGCGACCAGAATTGTACACAGTATTCAAGGTGCGGTCTCACCATGGAGCGATACAGAGGCATTATGACATTTTCCGTTTTATTCACCATTCCCTTTCTAATAATTCCCAACATTCTGTTTGCTTTTTTGACTGCCACAGCACACTGAACCGACGATTTCAATGTGTTATCCACTATGACACCTAGATCTCTTTCTTGGGTTGTAGCACCTAATATGGAACCCAACATTGTGTAATTATAGCATGGGTTATTTTTCCCTATATGCATCACCTTGCACTTATCCACATTAAATTTCATCTGCCATTTGGATGCCCAATTTTCCAGTCTCACAAGGTCTTCCTGCAATTTATCACAATCTGCTTGTGATTTAACTACTCTGAACAATTTTGTGTCATCTGCAAATTTGATGCCCATCTTCAGCAACTCCTAGTGGGCAGTCCTCTCAAGTTGCCACCCAGGAAGGATCTGTTGCATCAGAGGCTGATACTACGCGATGATCCGGGTCGGTTTTGTCTTATGGTTTGGCCTCTGAGAGGGCTCAGTTGCTGAAGTGGGATTATTCTTCTGCAGTGATTTCCACATTGCTTCATGCCAGGAATATTTCTACATCTCTAGCTTATTTTAGGGTTTGGAGAGTGTTCAAGAGCTCGTGTGAGGTGCGAGGTTCTCACCCTCTTAAAGTTGAAATTCCTCTGACATTAGAATTTTTGCAGGAAGATTTGATTAAATACTTGGCTTTTAATACTCTGAAGGTACAAGTAACAGCTCTCACTTGCTATAGGGGATGGGTCATTGGTAGACCCTTGTCTTCCCATCCAGACATGTCCAGGTTTTTGAAGGGAGCCAAGCATCTACGTTCACCCTTGCTTCTACCAGTGCCTCTTTGGGATCTTAATCTCATATTGCATTTTTTGGCGGGTCCTACATTTTGGTCATTACATGATCTCTCCTTGCAGATGCTTACCTTGAAAATAGTTTTTCTGGTGGCAGTCTGTTCGGCACAGTGGATCTCCGAGCTACAGGCTCTTTCTTGCTGTGAAACATTTCTGTGAATGATTCCAGAAGTGGTACAGCTTAAGACTATACATTTACTTTTTACTGGAGCTTCATTTGAATCAGTTTATTTCCTTGCCCACATTAGACAAGGATAGAGATGAGCAGGCTTATCGCCTGTTGCATGCCTTGGATGAGAAGTAGCATCTGGTGCGGTACTTGAAGGTTACTTGCTTCTTGAGGAAGACTGATAGACTGTGCTCCATGGTGGAGGTAAACAAGGGGACCTGGCGATGCGGGCGATGATAGCCCGTTGGGTAAAGGAAGTCATCACATCTGCCTATGTGGATTCAGATGTACCATTTCCTAGACAGGTCAAGGCACATTCCACTAGAGCTCAGACAGTCTAGTGGGCATAAATTCGGTTGTTGTCTTCTGTCGGGATTTGCTGGGCAGCGACGTACTCCTCCTTACATACTTTCTCCAGACATTACCGCTTGGACGTTAAAGCTCAGGAAGATACATGTGCAGTGTTGACAGCACCACAGGCAACCTCCCGCCCTTTTTGGGAGTAGCTTTGGTACATCCCACTGCTGTGGATTGACCTGCCTGAGTGCAGAGGAAAAAGAAATTACCACTTACCTGGTAATTTTCTTTCCTTTAAGGAAGACAGGCCAATCCACAACCCCCCCTGAGCTGCCTACTTGCTTTTAGTTCGTCCTTTATATGTGAACGATGAAGAGTGTTATTTCTATTAATTAATTTTAAGGACTGGTAAACGACATAACCAGCCCTAAGATTAGCTGATGTGAACTTTTTTTGCCAAGCTCAGTGTTTCCCGGTTGGTTGGAAGCATAAGTGGTTAATGGTTAATATTCATATTCAAGTATAATCAGTTTGTCCACAGTTTGGCTTTTCTAGAGAATACTGGTGGGCTGAAGTCTGGGCAGGGATATATGTCAGTGACGTCAGCGAATCAGCTTTACTCTATTCTATCTCCATCTGCTGGAAGGAGTGCATAACCCACCGGTGTGGATTGGTCTGCCTTCCTTAGAGGAAAGAAAATTTATCAGGAAATTTATGAGACCGCATGAAACACATCAATACTGCGGGGTTCTTTTATAATTCACTTAATTAATTTTGTATTATGCAGGCATCCTGTGAAAATAGTAGGATGAAACCAACTTTTCATTGTAAGGGCATCCACAAAGGAGAATCAATGCATTATGTGTTGTCATTTCTCAAACTCACCACCAAGTTTATTGTCTCTTTTTTTTAAAAATCAATTTATTTATTTCTTAAAAAATAGTGGCATTTATCTAAGTCACTCCAAGAAACGTTGATATCCATTCAACACTTCTCAAAGCCAAAATCCAGTCCTCAAAAACATTGTATAGTCTATTTCTATATATTCTCATTATACAATTTATTTTCGAGAAGAGAGACAAAAAACTTAGTTTCTTAGTGATGATAATCTTTCATTTGTCAGGAACAGTGGCATATCTTGTTGGGGTTTTTTTGTTTTTTTTTAGTATACTCCTACATATATTCCAAATTTCAAAGTGTGCTCGCATTCACATTGGTTCCCTTAATGTCTCCTGACGTGGACCACGTTTCACCTCAGGAGAGATTTAATCATGGGAAACCTTGCATTCACCAAACAGATAAATTGCTTCTCTGCCGACTGGCAGGTCAGGGACACAGTGAACATGTACTCCTCTTCTCCCATTGTGTGGTGAGCACTTCCTTGGTAAATCAGGAAGCCCGTAGTGTGTGTGGGTGGGGGGAGAACAGCTGTAGAGACTGGGAGTGTGTGCTTACAGTGTGTTCTCATGCTGCTGGCCTTCCATTGCTGCCCTTGATTTGACTGCCAGGGAGGAGGAAGAGGTGAAGGAAAGTCAGCCTTTTAAATGTGCTAATGTTTGGTACAGTTTTTACCAAGGAAATGTTCTGTATGCTGGGGATGCTTCAGCGGGCCCACCCTAGCACTGTCCCTTAAAAAGAACCACATGATTGAGCACATGCAAAATCCTTCTGTAACTCAGCCAGACTGTCAGGATCAGCAGCACAGCTCAAGAAAATTCGCAGAACTTTGGTATGGCTCAGCCAGCAGGAGGCGCTTTCTGGTCAGTGCAGCTGCTGCCTGGTCCACCTTTCCTCATGAACCGGTGAGTGCTGTGGAACCAATTTTGAAATGTCAATTGATGACTAATGAATCCTCCTGGTCCTTCTTTCTTTCTGTTTGGGGAATAATAGGGCACAAGGAGCTGAGGCTGAAGGGAGAGCCATGCTCTGGCCTGCTGGAGATCAAGCGGATAGACCAAAATATCTGGAGTCCTGTTTCTGTCACTTACTCAAATGGCACAGCCAGTATTGCCAGTGTTGCCTGCCGGCAGATGCAATGTGGTCATGCCACAAACTACACCTCGCAGATGGTAGACAACAAACCGGTGTTTGCCATCGATTGCCAGGGCAGTGAGGAGAATGTGTGGAGCTGTAACATTCAGGACCTGTCGGAGGAAGAAAGCATTGACATTAGCAGTAGTGAAGAAGAGGATGAAGAGAGCACTCCTGATACGACGCTTGCCCCTGTGACAGAATTTGCAGTCAGACATCAAGTCATCAGTGTGAACTGTTCAGGTAATATCCACTGTTGCCATCAATGAACCCCCCACCCCTCTTTTCCTCCATAATCCCTCCTCTTCCTCCTCTCCCTCTATTATCATGCAACTGTGTTGAGGAGCACACAGCATCGATGAGTCTCCTCCTTTCCACAATAATTGTTCCTCCTGTTCCTCTCTTAATTAAGCAGCACCGAGGAGCAAACAGAATCGATGAATCCTCGTTCTGAGCCTTTAATGCTTTGATGCCTTTTTTTATTCCCTCCTCTTGTTACAGAGCACATCTCTCTGAGGTTGCAAAGTGGCGGGCATCGGTGCTCGGGGATGGTCGAAGTATACTACAAGGGGGAATGGCGTGCTGTGTGCAGCCGAGGCTGGAATATTGTGGCAGCAGAGCTAACATGCAGGGAGCTGGGTTGCGGGAAGGTGGTGTCACATGCGAGAACCAACGACCTGCCCAAGGTCTCCGGTCGTGCTTGGCTGGACAGCCTGAACTGCAGAGACGACGCACAGTTTCTGTGGCACTGCTCAACCCAGCTGCGAGAGGAGGCCGCGTGCAGCGGGAATTCTGGGGCTGTGGTCGCCTGCTCAGGTATGGTCCCCTCCCTTTACTCTCTATCCACCCAGATTTCATCCACAGAGGCCCTAATTATTCATGCACCCTTTGCAGCAGAAGGCTTCGACTGCTTCAGAGGAGGCGGCATTGACTTGATCTCATGCCCTCCCTCAGATCAGATTTTCTCTTAAGCTTCATGTTCAGTCCATTGATTGAGATTATATATACAGTGTAGGGGAATGACCTGGGATGCAGTTCCAGCACTTTTTTACAGACTTAAGCAGCAGCGGTTTGCAGCATCCCACACTTCAGGCAGCCAAAAGGAAGGGGGAGTGGTAAACTGGAACAGAGGGAGAACAGCCTCTCTGCTCCCTGATTCAGCCCCTCTCCTTTTGTTCTACAGGAAACAGGAGGAAAGAGCACCAAAAAGGGATTGAATAAGAAAATTATTCCTCACCTGCTAATTTTCGTTCCTGTAGTACCATGGATCAGTCCAGACGGTGGGTTATGTTCCCCGTCCAGCAGATGGAGTCAGAATAAAAACTCGAGAGGGGGCACTATATAAGCCCCTCCCCTTTCCTCAATCTTCAGTAAACTAGACTACAAAGCCTACAAGAGAGGAGATAGAGGGATCAAGTAAAGAGAAGCCCGAAAACAAGGCCAAAAAAGTGAAATTTGACTAAACATTACCCCAGAGGGAACTTGCCAACAGAACGTGAACCATAACTAACACTGGAAAAAAAATCCCAGGAAACAGAGAGAAATAAAAGAAAGACTGACCTTCGAGCGGAGTCAACAATCCCAACTGAGAAGAGAAAAACCCCGTAAAATACAGGGAGAGCGTCTGGACTGATCCATGGTACTACAGGAACGAAAATTAGCAGGTGAGGAATAATTTTCTTTTCCCTGTACGTACCAGGATCAGTCCAGACGGTGGGATGTACCAAAGCTTCCCTTACTAAGGGTGGGCCACAGACAGCCCTGGTTGAAGGACTCTATCCCCAAAAGAATCCAAACCTGGCGCCCGGACATCTAAACGATAGTGGCGCGCGAAGGTGTGGAGAGACGTCCACGTGGCCGCCCTGCAGATCTCCTGGGGAGATACCGAAGAACTTTCCACCCAGGAAGTCGCCTGGGACCGAAGTGAATGTGCCCGAACAGAAATTGGAGAGATTTTCCCAGCCCCAAGATATGCGGCTGAGATCGCCCCTTTGAGCCAACGGGCAACAGTTGCTTTGGAGGCCAGATGACCCTTCCGAGGACCCGACCAGAGTACGAATAAGTGGTCCGAGAGACGAAACTCGTTAGTGACCGATAGATATTGAAGGAGACACCTTCTGACATCAAGCTTGCGGAGTTCCCTGGGTTCCATCGAAGTGAAGGAAGGCAAATCGACAGATTGGTTAATATGGAAGGCTGAGACTACCTTTGGTAAGAACGACGGGACCGTGCATAAAGAGACTCCTTCGTCAGTAAAGCGAAGATATGGCTCCCGACAAGACAACGCCTGAAGCTCCAAAATACGACTGGCCGAACAGATAGCCACCAGAAATATAGTCTTAAGGGTGAGATCCTTGATAGAAGCTGACCTAAGAGGCTCAAAAGGCGGCCCACACAGTATACGAAGTACTAAGTTAAGATTCCAAGATGGACAAGGCGGCCTCAAGGGTGGCTTCAGGTGTCTAGCACCTTGCAGAAAACGTACAATATCTGGGTGAGCCGACAGCCTTGAGTCCTGCCCATTGTGCAGGAAAGCCCCTAACGCCGCAACTTGTACCCTAAGTGAATTATAGGCTAACCCCAAATCCAAACCGGCCTGCAAGAAAGAAAGGACTTGCGTCACCGAAGCAGAGATCGGACGAATAGAACGCTCCTGGCACCATACCTCAAAGACTTTCCAGACGCGCACGTAAGTGACAGAGGTAGATGTCTTGCGTGCCCTTAGGAGAGTGGAAATCACTCCCTCGGAGTATCCACGACGTCTCAACTTGAGCCTCTCAAAAGCCAAGCCGCAAGACAGAAGCGATCTGCCTGCTCGAAAAATATAGGACCCTGTCGCAGTAGGTGGAAGAGATGATTGAGCCGCAGGGGTCCCTCCGCCGCTAGATGAAGAAGGTCTGCAAACCAGGGCCGTCGGGGCCATTCCAGGGCTACTAGAATGACTGGACCCGGATGGCTCTCAATGCGACGGAGAACCTTCCCCACCAGGGGCCACAGAGGGAAGACATACAGTAAGATCTTCCGAGGCCACGGTAGAACCAGGGCATCGACTCCTTCCGCCCCGTATTCTCTTCGTCGGCTGAAGAATCGAGGGGCCTTTGCATTTGCGGCCGTGGCCATGAGGTCATGTGAGGAGTCCCCCAGCGGGAGGTTATTAGACTCATCGCTTCCTCGGAAAGCTCCCATTCTCCGGGATCTAAGCGCTGTCAGCTTAAGAAGTCCGCCTGTATATTGTCCACGCCCGCAATGTGAGAGGCTGCCAGATGACTCAAGTTGACCTCCGCCCACTGCATCAGTCTGTCCGCCTCCAGCGAGACGTGACGGCTCCTTGTGCCCCCCTGACGGTTGATGTACGATACCGTGGTCGCATTGTCTGATAGGACCCTGACCGCCCAATGGCGGACCAAGGGAAGAAACTCCTGCAACGCCAGGCGCACCGCTCTCGTTTCCAGACGGTTGATGGGCCACCGGGACTGTTCCGCTGTCCAAGTGCCCTGAATGGAATCCGCCCCGCAGACCGCTCCCCAGCCGGTCAGACTTGCGTCCGTGGTGACGACCACCCAGTCTGGGACCTCCAGGGAGACCCCTCGTGCTAGGTGGCGAGGAACCAGCCACCAGTGGAGACTGAGCCTTGCAACAGTCGGTATTGGGAGAACCTCCTGAAATTCCCGCGACACTGGCTTCCAACGGTATAACAAGGCCCACTGAAGAGGACGCAGATGCGCAAATGCCCACGGGACTAGGTCTATGGTGGAGGCCATGGACCCCAGTACCTGTAGGTAGTTCCATGCTGTGGGTGCCTGGAGAGATTGGAACTGGAGGATCTGTTCGCGAAAGGCATGTGCCCGGTCCTCGCTTAGAAACACCTGTCCCAGATTGGTATCGAAGCGCGCACCCAGAAAATTCAACGACTGGGATGGAGAGAGACTGCTCTTGGGAAAGTTGATGATCCACCCTAGGGACCGAAGTAATCGCACCACCTTGCTGACCGCTTGGACCCCTTCGGTGCGAGATTTTGCCCGGATAAGCCAGTCGTCCAGGTAAGGGTGCACCAGAACCCCATCTTGGCGCAGGGCTGCGGCCACAACCACCATAATCTTTGTAAAAACCCGTGGAGCTGTCGCCAAACCGAACGGGAGTGCTTGAAACTGAAAATGCTGTCCTAGAATTTTGAAATGAAGATAACGGTGGTGCGCCCTGTGAATCTGGATATGCAGGTAAGCTTCCTTTATATCCAAGGATGCGAGGAATTCCCCTGGGTGGACCGCCGCCAGCACTGAGCGTAGAGTTTCCATGCGTAAACGTGGGACCCGGAGGTACTGGTTGACAGTCTTTAAGTCCAGGATGGGCCGAAAATTGCCCTCTTTCTTGGGCACCATAAAATAAATGGAATAATGACCCCGACCCAGTTCGGCAGCAGATACTGGGGTAATTGCCCCCAAAGAGAGAAGACATTCGAGAGTTTGCCGGACTGCTTGTCTCTTGAGAAAAGAGCCGCAGGAGGAGAAAAGAAACCTGTCTCTGGGCGGGTGGACAAAATCCAAGGCGTAGCCGTGTCTTAAGATATCCAGGACCCACTGATCCGACGTGATTTGGGCCCATTCCCCGTAGAAGCGGGCAATGCGACCCCCCAGTCTGGGAATCGGATCGCAGGTCAGCCTGGCATCATTGGGGTTTTGAGGAAGAACCCTGGGGCTGTCCTCCCTTGCCGGGCCTGCAGCCCCGAAAGGACCGGTTCCAGGTCTGCGAACGAAAAGGAGAAGTCCGAGACTGTTGATGCTGCTGTTGCTGCTGTCTGGGAGGATGGTATCGTCGTTGAGTACGGGAGCGAT
The DNA here is from genome assembly GCF_901001135.1 of Rhinatrema bivittatum. NCBI lineage: Eukaryota > Metazoa > Chordata > Amphibia > Gymnophiona > Rhinatrematidae > Rhinatrema > Rhinatrema bivittatum. The sequence goes on along the minus strand of NC_042615.1, from coordinate 507,445,318 downwards.
ACCTGGTGGAGCTGAAGGACCTAGATGTTCGCGGCCTGTCCTCCGGAAGCTTGTAAATCGCATTCTCGTTGAAGGACTTGATGATCTGGTCCAAGTCCTCTCCAAAGAGAAACTTACCTTTAAAAGGAAGCGAGCCTAAGCGTGTTTTGGAAGAGGCATCCGCTGACCAGTTTCGCAACCACAGAAGCCGACAGGCCGAGACCGCAGCGACCATCGATCGGGCCTGGACCCGAAGGAGGTCATAGAAGGCATCTGCTCCATAGGCGAGCACGGATTCTAAACGATCCGCCTGCTGAGCTTCAGCATCCGGAAGAACCTGGGAGGTGAGCAATTGTTGAACCCATCGGAGTCCCACTCTTTGTGCAAGAGAACTGCAGATGGTCGCTCGGAGGCCCAATGCTGAAACCTCAAAGATTCTTTTGAGATAAACCTCCAACTTCCTGTCCTGGAGATCCTTGAGCGCTGTACCGCCCGTGACCGGGATGGTAGGGCTCTTAGTTACAGCCGAAACTGCGGAATCCACAGCAGGAACTTTGAGGAGCTCCAAAAAATCTTCTGGCAGAGGATAAAGTTTGTTCATTGCTCTTCTGACCTTGAGAGAGGCCTCCGGTGAATCCCATTCTCTAGAGATCAGTTGCAAAAAGGTGGGATGAGTTGGAAACACCTTCGACAGAGGACGAAGGCCTGCCAGCAAAGGGTCCCCCTTTCTGCCCTGACAAGAGGCTGCTACCGGTTCTGGGGGAGCATCAATATCCATTTCCTGGAGAATATGAGGAATTAGATCATCCAGCTCATCATACTGAAAAATTCGTAGGACCCTTGGGTCATCCCCTTCCACCTGAGAAGTGAACGTGGGGTCATCCTCTGCATCCGGGAGCGGGTCCCCTGTCGGGGGGTTGCTGGGGCCACCCACTGGGGCCTGCGGGACCCAGGAGGGTCCTGAGTCTCCTGCGTGAGGTAACGCCCTATCCTGGGAAGAAGACCCCTCCAGGGACGATCCCAGACGCGCCCGTTTGGGAGGAGGGAGTCCCCCAGGAGTCTCCAAGAGCTGAGACTTGCACTGTAAGAAAGCCTGGTGCATAAGAAGCACGAACTCGGGCGAAAACTCCAGAGGTCCCTGAGGAAAACTATCCTGGTGCTCCCCTCCACGACCGCCAGGTTCCGGGCCAGGGAGTGGCGCAGAGCCAGAGGGCAACACCGGAGTCGGGCCTTCAGTATCTTCCTCCCCTTCTGAAAACAAAATGGCCGCCGTTCCCGCGCTCAGAGGGAACGGGGCCTGCCGCTTTTGAGACGTGCGGTCCTCACAGCGAGGACCCGTGAACTCGTCCTCCTGTCCTTCGGTGACTTCACCCTCAAAAATGCAGGAGTCACAGAGGCCCTCCCGTGAGAGCCGACCAGCCTGCCTGCCGCAGGCAGAACACTCAGAGGAGCGTGGCATGGTCTGTTCGGCTTTTTTTTTTTTTTTTTAAAGGACTGACAGGAAAAAGAGCGCGCAATTCGCACTGCAGAAACCACGCGGGAACACAGACCACCCCTCCCCCACTGACCCAGAGAGAGCGCCGAAGGACTAAACCTCCCGGCGTCCGACGGTCCCAGGAGAAGGATTCGCGAACCGTGGGTCGGTAGCGGCTGAAACTAATTTAAAATAACGGGGGAGGGAGGGGGAGTGACTAGCACCACTAGTATGCACCCCGGGTCTGGCCCGAATACAGAGAGTACAACAAGAAAACCTGAGGAAAATTTTTTTTTTTTTTTTTTTTTATTAACACAAGAAAATTCCCCAACACTCCCCCAATACCCAAAGAAGGGTGCCCTGAAAAAACGGAGGGGGGGGGAGGGGGGAAATGAAAGAAACGAGGTACAGACCTGGCAGCAAGCACCTCACGACTCAAAGGCAGAAACCTGCTGAGTCACCTCAGAAAACTAAATTGTTTCAAAATTATACCTTATACTTATTTATTTGATCCCTTTATGAGAAAAAGGCAAAATAAAACAGAAAACTAGAAAACCTAATCTCCTGCACTGGGGACCGCAGAGTCCCCTGCTCACATCTGCTGGAGTCAGAAGAATACTGAAGATTGAGGAAGGGGAGGGGCTTATATAGTGCCCCCTCTCGAGTTTTTATTCTGACTCCATCTGCTGGACGGGGAACATAACCCACCGTCTGGACTGATCCTGGTACGTACAGGGAACAGCATGTTTGAAACTTATGAGCAGTAGTGCTAATCATTACGGCTTCAACCTTTGCCTGGATGTTTGGCGCTATAGCTCATAAGTTTCTAACATGCTTACACAATCCCTTTTTGTTTCCGTTACCCAGGCCTTAATTTTTGGTGGAGCCCCTCAGAATGGCAATCTGCCCCCCCCGAGACCAGGGCAGCTGAGTGGAGCTGGTGGTGTAGTCAGTCCTGGCTTCCCTGAGTACAAACGGAATTTGATTTGCACCTGCCCTGCGCCCCCTCCCCCCATCCTCCGGGCCTCAGAGGAAGCCGAGGGTTTTGGAGCTGCTTACCCTGTGGCCTTGATTGTTGTGCAGTTTCCCTGGTACAATTTAGGAGGCTCTGAGGGATCATGGCCAAGGTCAAAGAGACCTGAGGTAAATGCCTGTCAGCCCCTCTGCTTTTGCCACTGCTGGGTCACTGTGTTTGGGCTTCCTGACCAGCTTGCTACTTACCATGCTGGCTTCCTGGGATTTGCTGCCTCTTCTGCTTGTGACCGCACTAGGGGAGGGGGAAGAAAGTGAGTGTGTGTGTGTGGGGGGGTCAGCAGAGTGAATGCAGTGATCAGAGAAAAGCAGAGCGAGGGTGGGAGAAAAGCGAGAAAATGAATGAGAAGATGTGGGAGGGGGAAGAGTAAGTGAAGAGATCGGAGGGAGGGGAGGGAAAATGAATGAGGGGATTGTTGGGGCTGTGGGTTCCGAGGGGAGACAGTGAGTGAGGGGACCCTCATTGTGGGTGTGAGTGAGGGGCTCAGAGGGGGGGGGGGGCTGTGAGGTATGAGTGGGATAAGAGAGGGGGCTATTTGTAAATGAGGAGATTGGAGGAGGCAGGGAAAAAGTGAATGAGGGGAGGGAAAGGGATAGGAGGGAGAGAGTGAGTGAGGATAGCATAGGATGCTGCTCCCTTATTTCTTCCTCTGAGAATGCAAGGGGCAGGATGCACATTTGAATTCCAGACCCCCCCCCCCTCCCCCACTCTGAGGAAGATGAGAAGCATGGGTAGTGCATGCTAAGTCTGCTCCCACCCCCAAATTGAGGATTGCCAGCCAATTCCGGCTCAGAGGCCTGTACCTTACTGGTCAAAGAGGGAGAGGAGGAGAGATGCTGGAGCAGATAATTATCTTGGAAGGAGGAATTAGTGGTCATTGAGGGGAGTGGGACTCCCATCAGTATTTGGGGATGAGATTTGAGGGCTCTAGGACTACTGGATTAATCATGGGGGGCTAGGGAGGGTGGGGGAGGGGGCTTGCAATGAAGAACCAGACACAAGGAAGGTAGACAAAATGAGCCCCATTCTCTCTACACTCCTCCTCCTCCTTACCTTGTGGCCCTCCATTCACAGCCCCCCCAACAGTGTTCAACCCCCGGCTGTCCTTCATCTGCTAGTGCTTACTGAGCATTGATGGGTAAAGAATGGCTGGAGGCTGACCACTGGTGGGGGCTGGGATAGAGAGGAGGAAGAGTGCTTACATGTATGTGTGTGAGAGATTGTGTGTGTGTTTAGGAAAGGGAGTTCTCAGCCAGCCCGGGTCCTGGCCCCTTCACCCCAACACAGGTCACAACCTACCCCGGCTCTGCTCTAGGCCACCACTTACTTCCTCCGCGTCTACAAATTAAGCTCTGTATATATATATAAAATATGTGGAAAGATAGATTCTTCACCTGGGTTAGAGGACACCCCACGAGCCCAAGGGTTAAAACCTTTCTGAGGACAATTTTCAAAGCAATCTAGTCATGAAAAATAGGATCAATGTGGCCAGGTTGCCTCTTTTTTGAAAAGATTGGCCCCATCAATGCAGCTAAAGGACCGCATGGGATTTCACAGGGCGCATAATTTCAACCTTCACTAAGGGGGAGGCATTCCCAGGGGCGGGTTAGAAAAACAACACGAGGGCGATTTGGTTCTCAAATGTATGCATGTGGTTTTCTAGCCATTTTCTGCCGGCACAAATTGCAGGGCAAAAGCCACCTTCACACTTTCCCTTTGGGCAGTAGCCACAAGGAGTACCTGGAATTTGCAGTTACGTGGGCTTTTCTGAAAATTGCTTGCTCTGTGCACAAAATAAGGGGCCACAGGAAGGCATACCTGCCTGGCTTGTGATACACTCCAATTAGAAACCCAGCCAGCCACAGATTTAGAACAAACCAATTTTTATGTCTAGTAACTGAAGTACCCATTCATTAACTGTGGTGATGTTTTTTGGTAATTGCAGTGCTTGTTTTCAAACAACTTAGTAAAACATAGTTAGGTGAAAATCTGAATTTATTTTCAAAATAGCCATAGTAGCTCCATCTTAATTGAACAGTGAAATAATTCCAGTCAGTGGAAGCCCCAGAAAGGGTGACATCAAAAATGACTTGCTTATAATTTTCTTCACATGGTTCTCAGTAATTTTTTTAAGTTTAGAACACATAGGATTGTCTGTTATCAAGTTATTAGCAAACATATATACAGATACCCACTTCATTTTATATAAATAGATAGATACATTAATGTGTGTGGATGTAGGAGTTAGCTATGTATATATAATGTTGGAAAAAGAACTGATAGAGAAAATGCATTTGTTTCTCATCTCTCCGCTTTGCACCCCCCTCCAATAACCTAGGCAAACAAATTCTGGTAAAAAGAAAATGCTTCAGCCAACTAAAAATGAATCATCTTTATAAACTAGGATCTTCAGTAGAGCCTTGGATTGAATGCATGTATTCTGGGATAATTTTTATTCTCTTTTGCACTCTCTTTGTACATCTCTTTGTCTATCTCTGTCTTTTGTGTGTGTGTGGGGGGGGGGGGGGGAGCTCGTTTCATCTTACTCCTTCTGGCTCTGTCTTTTCTCTCGTTGTTTGTCTCGGCATTTCTCTCCATAATTAGACAGCCTGGATCTCAAACTGGTGGGGGGCCAGAGTCGGTGCTCTGGAACCTTGGAAGTATTCTACAGATATCAGTGGAGGAAGGTCTGCAGTTCCTCATGGCGCCAGGAGGATTATGCCAGGCTCTGCCAGAGGCTGGACTGTGGAAACATCAGCTCACCGGCTTCAGGGGAAAAGCTGGCGCCGGGTACCACCTGGTTGTCTGTGTCATGCAAGAAAGCGAATACATTCTTTCTGGAGTGCGCCGGGACTGACTGGAAGGAGGAGTCCTGTAACCAGAAGGCGGTTGCAGTCATCTGTTCAGGTTAGAGGGGAGCACTGGGTCTGTTTCTCTTTAGTGAGTAGCCTCTAGTGGAGGGGTGTCAATTTATTTATTTTTAGGTTTTTTTATATACCGTCGTTTGGGGGTACCATCATAACAGTTTACATCATTAATAGAAATACAATAAGATAGCAATAATAAAAATATAAAATAGAGTTCGATCTGTCAGTACTAAATGACTGCAGAGTGGAAGGTGAGGTGAGACATGAAGACTCTGCCACTATGGAAACTGTGTAGAGGAGGAAAACTGCCTTCTGCTCGGCTTTTGATCGTGTGGGTTGTAGAAGGCAACATCAAAATAACGGTGCAATATTTTGCATTCTTCAGTGTTTTATTTATTTAGCACTTTAACCTACAGTTCAAGTAAGATGGAGGGAGCCATTTTACAGTTCAAGTAAGCTGGAGGCAGCCATTTTGTTGACTAGTATTCATGGATGGACTATAGTACCAGGACATGGGGGAATTTCCTGTTGCATTGGTACCGCAATCCAAGTCCAGCCCCTGGGACTAGGATCAAAGATAACAGAGCCAGGACAGGAGCTGCACTGTTTCTTTACAGTGTCCCCTTTTCTTCCTGTCACATGAAGCTGATGGGCAGAGAAGGCCAGAGCCATGAAGACACAAGCAGCTGCAGCAGGAAACAAAACCTGGGAGCACAGACTGCTGCTGGACTACTACAGCTCCTGCTCTCGTCTCCTTTTCAAATCACTCCCCCCATATTCAGGCAGCCAGTCTTGGCCCTAGCTCAGTCTGCGTTTGGGGGGGAGGGAGGGGGGGGAAAGAAACCACCTTTTGCTTTCCTTGCTGCTGCTGTGGGAACAGAAAACTCATAAGCTTTTTGTCCCCAGATCTCACTTTACATATGCTAAGGGGAGAGAAAGGGGGTCAAAGGCCTGGGATGGGGTAAGAGATGGAGGAGTACAGGAGGCTGGGTGGGACCGACTTGGGCAAGGGACAGCAGGGTAGGAAGGGGATGAAGTGGCACACAGCTCTGGGAGGGGTTGAACGACGGGGCAGCAGGCTCAGCAGATGGTGAGAGTTGGGGGTGACACGAGGGCTGGGAGGTAGCAAGAGGTGAGTGTGTATAGAGGCAGGGAGGGGGCGAGAAACATGGAGGTGGGAGAGGGCTGGGAGGGGTAAGACGCGGTAGGAGACAGAGTGATGAAAGACATGGCGGGAAGGTGGAGAAAATGAAGGAGGAGCAACAGGCAGGAAGAGACGGTGGGGCTGAGACAGAGAGGAAGAAGATGGATGATAGGTGGGAAAGAGGTAAAAAATCAGTGAGTACAGGAGCAGCAGAGATGTGAAAAAATGACACAAAATATGAGAGAAATGGCATGATGGGAAAAGAGAAGAGTTGTAGAAGGGAGAGTAATATGGAGAGAGAAGTAAAAGGAATCCGGCAGAGGAGAAGGAACAGAATGGTATCGTAAAAAGCATAAAAGGCAATCACATTTATTTTCATTTATATGTTTGATTATACAGTTTTAAAAAGTTTTATATTATCTAATATATTTAAACAATGAGTTTTAAAACTCCTTGAAGCAGAGGTATAGCCCTACTAGCTAGGAGCTGGTCAATATCAAAACCCAAAAATCATCTTCTCTGCAACAAGGAAAACCATCCTGAGGTCCGTGAGGGCTCTCCAGAATAACTCTCCTTTCCTCAGCTTTTAGAGAGAGGCCGTGTGTACAGTGCAACAGAAGCAGCCTGAACAAGAATATAAAAGTAATTCCTGCTAATTTATTCACCTTATGAAACAAGGTATACCATATATTACCAATGGCTCGTCAACAGAATGGTTCCCTCCACATCAGGTGTATTGGACAATAATAAAATCCAAAATAAAGAGTAAAAAGAGATGTAATTAGATTGGTACTCCTATTTCTTTAGTACCATAAGACCTACTTGGGTCATGGCATTTGTAACATAAGTAAAACAATTCTGGAACATTCGTGGGAGGAATGCATGAATCTCATTCTTCACAGGGGAACGATGGATGATTCTCTTGTATTATACGCCTTCAGATAGTCAGGGGAATATAACTCGCTAGAGTTAACGCAAGTGTGTGGAAAGCGGGTGGGTTTTGGATCCCCATGTGACCCTCAGCAGCTAAGCTCCTCCCCTCTAGTTTTTGCTGTGGTCTCAGAGGGGAAGGGCAATACTGCTGCTTTAAGCAGCCAGAGCCATCTTTATTTCTAACCCTAGCCCCCATAAAAATATTTTTTCTTGCTTTTTCATCTGTGCGTGCCCCACAGCAGCGAAGGACAGACCAAAAGCAGTACAGGATCCCTGTGTTAAAGGCATTATTGGAATCACATTTTGTAGTAGGTCGACGCCACAAGCTAAGGAAGCTGATTCTTTTGTTGGGGGGGGGTTCTTTTGTTTTATCCCGCAATGACTACAGTCCTGCTAGGTGCATAGTTAGATCTGCACTGCAACTGAAGTGTGCTGCATCTGTACCTTTGAAAGCCTGTCTACCTCATATGATTTATGTCATTTCTAGATGGAATTAAAGGGTGACATTCAGCACACATATAGAAGATAGTTAAGGCCTGGAAAAGTCTAAAATCTCTGCTGCGCGCATGTTATAAAATCCAGAGTCGGCGCGCGCAAGGGGTTGCACACTTGTGCACCTTGCGCGCACCGAGCCCTAGGGGAGGCCCGATGGCTTTCCCCATTCCCTCCACGGCCACTCCGAAATCGGAGCGGCCTCGGATGGAACTTTTTTCGGCTCCCCCCCACCTTCCCCTCCCTTCCCCTATCTAACCCTCCCCCAGCCCTACCTAAATCCTCCCCCTACCTCGGGCAGGCGTAACTTGCGCGCGTTGGCCAGCTGCCTTTTTGAACTTGTTTCATGTTCCCCATTGCCGCTGATCATTTTCTTAAAAAAAAAAAAGAAAAAGGTACCACTGGGCTCAGATCCATACGGCCCATATGGACTCCCCCGGAGCTTTTGATAATTGAATTCCCACTTCCACCACCTCTGGTTCCGTCACCCTTCCCTCTTACTACCTCTGGCTCTCTCCTCACACATCTTGCATCACCATCCCTGGCTGCCTTCACCCCATCACCACCTCTGGCTTTGTTTCGCAGAGACTCTCCCCCTCCAGTTCCTCTTGCAGCCCACTTCTAACAGCATTTTACTCAGGTCTTGTGCTCCTCAGACTGCTCAACTTTGCACTGCTGATTTCAGGGAGGACGGGAAAGGAAACTGCATTCAACCCCCTTCTCGGGCCACCTCCCCGTCCTCCACAGCATTTGCCCCTCCTCCTCATCTTCCCAACACTCTTCCCCTATCACACACCCCCAGCATTCAGCCCTTCTTCACCTCTCCCCCTTTTAGTATTTACATCCTCCTTCTCACCATCAATTTATGTATTTATTTATTTATTTAACATCTTCTGCAAAATTATATTATTTATTTATTTATTTATTTATTTATTTAACGTCTCTTATATACCGATAGCCGTTCGCACATCGTATCGGTTCACAAAGAACAAAAAACTTATGGGCAGCGCCCTTACAAATAACAGATAACAATACAAATAACCGGGGGAGGAGGCAAAGCAACTTAATACTAGGTCAATAAATAGGGAGAAACTATAAATATAACATACATAAAACTATATACAAATGATATCTGCATACAGTAAGCAACCTAATCAGTATGCAGATATCATTTGTTCAAAAAGTTAATAAAGAAATGTTTTAAAAAAAAAAAACCAAAAAACTATATACAAAGCATCAGTCGACATCAAAAACGTCAAGGCAAAAATCGGTGGTCGTGGGCATTCTTGGTCGAGGTCGTGGAGCATACTTAATCGTAGGATGCTGAATAGTTATGAATTGGATGGTGTCAGGGGGTAGGCTTGCTGGAAAAGCCAGGTTTTCAATTTTTTTTTGAACTTGGGGGTGTAGGACTCCATGCGTATGTCATAGGGCAATGAGTTCCATATTGAGGGTCCGGCAATATCCGTGCAGATCCCTTAAAATAACATACGTAAAACACTTTAACACACACACACACACACCATGTAAACACGTAAAAGAATAAAACAAACCAGAGCAGTATCAAGCCACATATCATGCCAATGCCAAATTGTTTCCATTATCCCTGAGCCTCCAGGAAGAGCACTGTCTTAACACCTTTCCTGGTCATCTTCATATCGGATTCCTGCCTTAAATCCCATGGTAGGGCATTCCATAAATTGGGAGCTACATGGGAGCATGCCCTATTTCTACATTGTTGTTGCCTACAATCCCTAGAAGAAGGAATTTGCAGCAAAAGTTGGGATTCTGGACTAAGTGGTTGAACAGGATGATGCCAATTTAATTTCCTTTGAACCACACATGGCAGTTCAGCAAGAAGAAGCTTAAAAAACAGTGACCAACAATTGAAATTTTATCCTCTGCTTTATTGGTAGGCAACGTAACCTTTTTAAAATTGGGGAGGTGTGATCCCTGTTGAATTAATGTACCAGTACTGCAGCAGTGATCTAGGTGGCTCATTACTAAAGCCTGAAGAACAGTCTGAAACCTCTGTATAGGAATAAGAGACTTCACTGGTCAGAGCATTTTTAACTTAGAAAATGCTATCTTAGCCAAATGTTTAATGTGAGGTCGCAATGTAAGCTGCAAATCTAAAAAGATCTCAGACAAAATAGGCAGAGTTTCACCTTCAGCTTTATCACGGAGGTTTCCGCTGTTAGGGGCTGTTGTCCTACCCAGAGAAGTTTAGCTTTTAAAATATTTAACGGCAGCCCATTGGCAGCCCATTTTTTACCTCGTACAGGCACTGCTTAACTTTCCCTTCAGGAAACATACCATTTACATTTCTCTGAATATACATCTGTATATCATCAGCATACATAAAGTATAAAATCCTCAACTCAGGAAGTACTTGCCCCAGGGGTGCTAAATACAAATTTAAAAGTACAGCCAACTAACAGAGATCACCATGAGGATCTTCTTAGTGTTTGGGTAATTGCCAGGTTCTTGTGGCCTGGTTTTGGCCCCTGTTGGAAACAGGATGCTGGGCTTGGTGGACCCTTGGTCTGACCCAGCATGGCAAGTCCTTATGTTCTTAAAATTGATCCTCAGTCTGTAGCACCTGGCATCTGTTGAATACAAAAGATTCAAACCACATTAAGACTTTTTCCTGCAATCTCCATGGATCGTAAACTTGAAATCAAAATGTCATGCCTCACTGAATCGAAAGCCCTTGAGAAATCCAGTTGTACTCGGGGAGGAGGGGGTGTCAGCGTCCCCCGGTGGGCCAGCTCCGGGGAAACGCCAGCGGCACTGCAGGGCCTCTTCATCTGCTCCGGTTTGGGGGAAACCCCGGCAACACTGCAGAGTCTCGTTATCTGCTGTTGGTTGGGAGAAAATGCCGGCAGCACTGCAAGGCCTCTTCTTCCACTGCAGGACCTTCTTATGTTGGCAGGGAGTGGGAACCCGCCAGCACGTCACCTCTCTGTGCTGCTAGCGCCACAGGTTTTCCTGCTGGTGTGTTGGCCTGAATGCAGGGTGATGCTTTGGGTCATTTTTGCTGCCTGAGGCAGCCGCCTCACCCTGCCTCGTTATAGAACCTCCCCTGCCTGTAATACAACTATTTGGGGGCGGGAGGAGTCCCTAGAAGACATGAACATCTCTTCATTTAGTATGGGGTTAGTAAGAAAGAACTTCCAGATTCCAAAATCTCCTTTGCGAGATGAATTTTCTGTATTTCTGAATCCCATATGAGGGGAGCTTCATCAGAGCACATTTTATGAGGGCGATAAAACTCATCACTGGGTGAGATATAGAAGGCATTCCCCTAGGGTTCTATACATACCTTCATTAAGAACTACAGGGTGAGCAGGTGGGACTTGGCAAAGAAGTTCTTAGCTCACAGTGAAGTCAACCCCGAGAGGTACTGCTAAGACGTAAGAAATGCCATGATGGATCAGGCCAAGGTCCAGCAAGCCCAGCCTGTCTCCAGCAGTGACCAATCCAGGGCACAAGTACCTGGCATATCCCATAAAGTATATCTAATTCCTAGTGCTCACCCTTAGAGATAGCAATGGCTTTGCCTAGTCTACCTGACTGCTAATGTTTTGTTTTGGTTTGTTTTTCAAAATAAATATTTTATTCTGGGTAATCAACAACAACATAATACAAACTACCAGCAGATCCAACAGTGTAGTCATTTAGCAGCAACAGATAAAGTAACAAGATCCAGATACTTAGGGAGCTTACACAGAAAGATTTGTAATATATTGAAAAACCCAACTTGTGTATATATATATATATATATATCTCCCCCCTCCCTGTACAGTAACACCCTGTCCGTGTTGCAAATTTGACATCCAATCTTTCATTTAGCATAAGATCTACAATTTTAAATTGCTATCTAGTCAGTTCAGGTGTAGATCATCTATCTATTTTATCAAGATACACTTGCATGCTAACTGCAAAGCCAAGGTTATACATTGTTTTTCACATTTATTCACAATCATAATGCTAGAGAGGTCCCCCGGCTAATGATGATGTTTTATGGACTTTTCTTCCAGGATTTTGTCCAAACCTCTTTTAAACCCCACTCGGCTAGTCCCTTTTACCACATCCTCTGGCAACAGATTCCACAGCTTGATTGTGCTTGATGGAAAAAAAGTACTTTCTGCAATTTGTTTTGGTTGTTACTTTCATGGCGTGACCCCTTGTTTTAGTATTATTTGATCCTGTATTTACCTGCTCCACCCCCATTCATGATTTTATAAATTTCTATCATGTCCCCTCGCAGCTAACTCTTTTCCAAGTTGAAAAATCCTAAAGCCCAAGGGATGTCCCCTAAACTGAGACCTGGACACAAAGCCAAAAAGGGTAGCATCACCCAAAAGACCTCTTCTAGATAGTGCATGACTGTCCTCGAGATCTGTGGATCCTCCGGATCTAAGAGGAGAAAGAACTGAATATCGTTAACATAAATTCGATACTCAAACCCTCGAAGATTTTAACAAGCTACCAGTGGATTGCAAAAAATATTAAATAACACAGGTGCAAGAGATGCTGCTTGAGGGACACCTATAGCAACTGATTTTCTTGCACAATACCCATTACTTAAACACGTTTATTGCAAATGATCCAACAGAAATGACCCAAACCACTGTATAACCCAAGGACCCGTACCAAACATTTTTAAATGGTCCAAAAGAACAGAACGCTGCAGTGCATCAAAAGCTGACGAAACATCCAGAAATAAGAGCAAGACAGGATTGCCGTTATCTGAATGGATCCTCAGGGAGTCCAGTGCTGAGCCTAATTAAGGGTCTTGGTGCTGTGCCCCCTGCAGAAACCAGTCTAAAATGAATCCCAAATCCCCTGCTCCTCCAAAAGGTCTTGTAACTGAACAAGAACTGCCCGCTCAAGCAGTTTACCCTCAAGTGGGAGATTTGATACCAGACGATAACTAGTAGGCTCCATCGGGTTCAAAGCGGGGCGCAGTATAGCTTTCTTCAAAACAGGAGACACATAAAGCACACTAAAGACTTAATAATTAAGCACCTCTGCCAAAGAATTCTTAGAAGCCTTAATCAAACCTGCAGGACAAGGGGCCGGAGCACAACCTGATCCTCTAATAGCCGAAAAAAGCCCATCAACCTGTGAAACTGAAATCAATTGAAAATCCTCCCACCCTCCAGTCACAGACCCACTAGGGCTAAAATCAACGCAAGCTATAACCGGATTACAACCCCGCTAAAGGGTCTTCATTTTAGCCTCAAAATGGTTGGGTAATGTTTCACTGTCCATATTTCTCTCAGGATATTAAATGGACAGATACGAAGGGGAGAGCACGGCCTTTTTTTTTTTTTTTTCTTTTAAGTTTTCTTCCATTATGTTGGCTGGGGGATGTGCTCAAACTGGAGGGAAGGAGCTGTGGTTGTGAGGGCCACAGGCTGGAGCAGGAGGAATCACAGCCTTTAATAGTGGCTGTACTCTTAGTACCAGTCCCTAGTATACAGACACCTCCAACGGTACTGACTGTTTTTTCAGAGTTGTTATGGAAAGAAAACTGATGGGTAAGAATTTCTTTCCGTCCAGAGCACAAGGAGTTACGCCTGAAGGGAAGCAAGTCGCCTTGCTCCGGTCGTGTGGAGATTCACCATAAGGACCAGTGGAAAGTTTTGTCTGGGGAAGGCTGGGACCGGAGAGACGCCGACGTGGCCTGCCGCCAGCTGCACTGTGGCACCGCGCTAAATTTCAGCAGCGACGGCGAGTACTTTGGCAGTCACGGGCCCTGGGAAGAGGAATTCCATTGCGCTGGCAATGAAAGTCGCCTCTGGGATTGTCGCACGACCCCCAAGGAGGTGGTTGATACTACAACCCGCAGAGATGCCGCCACCGTGCACTGTTCAGGTGATTTCCAGTTTTTTTTCAGATGATGTAATTGCACTTTCCTTTCACTTTGCACCTTGGCTGTTGAGCTCAAAGTTACTAAGCATTGCCACATGGTAGAAACAAGTCTTAAGAGTATATTTTTGTAATAATGTTCCTTTGAGCTTCTTTTCAGAGTAACCTTTAATTTCAGTTTGCAGCTGAAGACTCACTGACTATTGGCAATTTGATGCCTATGTTGATGTGGGAGAGGTGAAGGATATTGTTTCATGAGCTACAAAAGTATAGCTTCCTCTCACTTTTTGAAGGATAGAGAAAATAAAAATCAATAAACAAAATCTCTATACTGAATATAGAAGGCTTTGGTCGGTTGGTCACACTGTTGTGTCTGTCTGTGGCCACCAGGTGGCACTTGCAACAGTGAAAATTGCACTGCGCAAAGACAATATGCTTTGTCTGCAAAGCCCTATCACACAGGCACATGCACACGCACACTCATGCACGCATGCATACAAATGTATGCACACACATACTCACAGTACCGCAGGCTCCCCCTCAAACACACACACCCACAGGCACATGCCACCACACACATACACAGCCAGAGGCACACCCACAGACACAGGCCCCCCACATATAACCAGATAACCCGAGCAACACTGGGTACTGATCTCTAATATGCTTCGTCTCTGAAGCCTGTGTCTCATGCTCCCACACACAGGGACAGGCAGTTATAGGCATACACAGAGACACAAACACAGGTGCATACAAGCTCACACAGGCTCACATACACACACAGGCAGAAACACATATAGGCACAGGCACTCACAGAACTCCTAAACACACACTTACAGGCAGACTCATACACATAGACACAGGCAGAGGCACCCACACACGCACACATAGACACAGGCAGAAAGGCACAGGCACCCACACACACTCATACAGATTCCCCCAAACACACATGCACACTCAAGCAGATATACAGGCACACGCACACCAGCACATGTCCTCAGACTCACAGGCACACCCACACAAACACACATATATATAGGCTGATATAGACCGAGCAATGCTGGGCACTTTTTGCTAGTTTATATATATGCAACCAGGTGACACCTTTTTATTAGTCTAACTTAATATATTTCTTGACAAGCTTTAGGGAGCTAATATTCCCTTTCTCAAATCCAAACAGAATGAGCAAGTCAAAGCAAAAGATGACGTTGCCGGACCACACAAGAGGAGACCTGAGCAATTTAGTTCACTGTTCTAAGCACTTAGGTCATAACCATGATAACAAAGCCACAGGCTAATTGCTTTCAGACGGTTGACATCTTGGGAACTGATGACTGGGGCCATCTGCTGTGAAATAGTGATATATTAATAGGGTTCCCTCTATCCTGTCATATACTTTACAAAGCAGATGGCCCTTATCATCCACTCACCAGATGTCAACTTTTCTCAGGTTAATGCTGGGTTGTGTGCATGGAAGCAAATTTTACTCTCAGTTTAAGAAGGCATTTTGCACACCAAGAACTGTGCGTGCAATCCTGTGTTAACCTGCGCACACATTGGCAATGCTTCATGCAAATTCCATGTTGATCAAGGCATTAGCCATTACCCCACAATGTAGAGAGGTACGTCAACGCCACTCGCATTTTCTTAACACTACTATTTTAACTCCAGAAGCGGAATAAAGTTTCCAGGGCTAGCGTTATTATGATGAGTTCATGGTACCTATGCTTGGAATTTATGTGCAGAAAATATGCTTTCTGTACATGATTTATACACAGAAATCCCGATTCCTGTTAATACCCCAGATCATTCCAGACTCCTGGGTTTTGCCTCCCTGCAAGCAGATGAAGACAGAGAAGAAAAGCTTTACTGACACTGCTTCTTAACCTAGTGTGCTGCCTGCAGTCTTTCTCTGTCTCCAACAGATGGTAGAAGTGTAAAACTTGCAGTCTAGATTATTTTTAAAAAAGTATAGGTACAGTCCTCCCAGGGGGTTATTCGGTGCCTGGTGGGCGCCATCCCCCTTGGTTGAGGCGGATGAGCAGGGGGCTGGTGACCCTCAGTGAAGGCTCGTCCCCCGATCATGGTGGGGATTTCAGAAAGCTGGTGGTCCAGTTCCCTCGATTCCCCCTGAAAGCCCTTTGGATCCAACAGTCCACTCTGCAGCATGCGGGAAAGTACTTTCTTTTCTGTTTGTTCTGGGCATTAAAGTTTAAAAAAGAAAGAAAGAAAGAAAGAAAACTGATCACAGGAGCAGTAGCGTCTGACTAAGCTGCAGTAGATCTGGGCTCCAGCTGCCCCTGAAAGTGATCGGGTATCCATGGAAATCAGGGAACTATCCACTGGTAGCTGGGGGTCCCAGGGTTGAGCAGACCACAGTGGCGAGTGACAAGCAAGCAAGCGGCAATGCTTGGAATATGGTGCTGGTGAAGGATCGGGTCAAGAGCTTTCTGTTCGTGTGGGAAACCACATGTGCAGCTGACTAAGGAAGGATTGTGTGTCCACTGTCTACAGGGGAGAAGGCAATTCTAATGGGACGAACTCCGGGTCGGCAGAAAAGAAGATGATGAGAGCATTGGGGGCTGCTGCTAATACTTTTCCTGTAAGCGCGGGAGTGACAGACATCGTGGCTTCAGTGGCAGTAGCGAGAGAGGCTCCTAGGGAGGCAGGGGATTCCCCTCCTTCCTTATCTCCAGTCTTCCAAAGTCCTGTGGAGGTGCAGGAAGCTTCTGGAGAGGTTGAGGCCATGCTGGAGGAGGATTCTCTCTCCTTTTTTTCTGATTTTGTGTTGCTTCTCCATAGTGCATATCTGGCCAGAAAAGCAGCAGGGGGAGAAGTGCCTTCACCTCCAGGGTTGGCCACAAGGTTGTCCGTGGCCTGCAGAAAAGCTCAAGGTGGCTGAGAAGAAGGGGTCTGTGAGCCTTCGGGGGGTACTCTGCTTGGCTGGGCAGCCGAGCAGCCCCATGGGAGAGGCTGAGGACTCCAAGAACACGGATGGTCTGGCAGAGGATTCTCCGAGATGTCCACTCAGATGGACATCCCGGAGTCCACTCAGGATGGACATCCCGGAGTCCACTCAGGATGTGTTGGATCTGGAAGAGGTGCCAGTGGCTGAAGGGGATGACCATAAGGTAGTCTATCTGTTTTGCAAGGATGAATTGTGGCCCTTGAATCCACATGTGCTTAAAGAGCTAGGCATCAAACTTCCAAAAAAAGGCCTACCAGGAAGGAGTGGAACCTGTCAGGGACAGGTGGAGAGGTCCAGTGAAGGCGTTTGTCTTCCACAAATCGGAAAAGAAATTGATGGTCATGGAGTGGGAGACTCCTGAGACCGGTTGGAAGGGCAATGGCTAAGTTGTATCTGTTATTGGAAGAGATGTTCGAGCTTTTGGTGCTCACAGAGGTGGACACTTCGGTCTCGGCAGTGACCAGGAAAACCACCATTCCAGTGGCAGGGTCTGCTGTGCTAAATGATGTGCAGGACCGAAAATTAGAAGTGCACCTCAAAAGAATTTTTTAGGTCTCATCTTTGGGTATCCGAGCTGTGGTATGCAGCAGTTTTAATGCAGTGTTATGGTTAAGCGGTGTTTGAGTGGATTCTTGGGTACTGTGGCAGATGACCACGCCCATAGGGAGGAGCCCCGTGAGGCGCCACAGTACTGGGCTAAACGCAGACGCCCAAACACAGAGTTTAGTTCTTTTATTAAACAGCTTGAGGTGTACCACCAGAGGTGGCAATAGTGAGGTAGTCTGGATGTAGCAGTCTCAGGACCCTCAGCAGAGGGGACCCTTCTCACCCCGTTGGTAAAGGGGGATTCCGGTGCAGGTTTCCCAGCAAGGCAGTACTGTGGATGAGATAGACTGAGAGTTAGATTACTCACTAGATGGTTGCTGTTGGTATGCGATTCCACCAGGTTGAAGAAGTTAGGTAGCGGCACCAAGGCAGGGAGAGCAGGCCCTCGAGGAGCGAGTACCTGATCCCTGTAAGGCACCTGAAATAAAGCAGAGGGCCCCCGAGGAGCAGGTATCCAGGTTAGCAATACCCCGAAGGGCAGAGAGAGCTTCCAGCGGCAGCACGGAAGCGGCGGAAACCAATCCTTTGCTAACTTAACGAGCTAGCAACAGGCTATATACCCGGATGGCGTGAAGTCAGTAGAGGGGAACGCTCCCGAGGTTCGCACCAATGCTGGAATAAAGACGTGGCTGGCATGCTTGCGCGCACCCTAGTAGGCCCTTGGGAGGAGCATGGCAGGAGGCAGTACCATAGCCGTTCCGGGGACACCGGAGAGGTTGGCTTGTAGACGCTGCAGCAGCCATTTTCCCCAAGGATGCGGGAGGAGCCGTGAACAAGGTGAGGCACATGGGGCGAAGCAGTCTGGCATCGACGGACGCAACATGCAGAGAGCATGTTTGCGTTGGGTTCAGCATTTGCAGGCAAAGGAGAATACTTCATCATCCTCCACTAAGCAAGCTGAGCACTTAGAGGTGGCGGTGGCCTTTGTGGAAGACACATTGTATGGCTTGATTAGAACATCTTCCAGGATTATGATGTCAGCAGTTTCGGCCAGGCAACTGCTATGGTAGAGAAACTGTCAGCGGATATTTAGTCAAAGTCTTAGGGACCCTGCCGTTCAATGGCATGCTCTTGTATGGGGAGGATTTAGAGCAGCTGGTGAAACACCCGGGAGCATCCAAAGGGCATCAATTGCCAGAGGACAAACTAAAGAGGGGAAAGAGGTCCTTTCTGGCCCATTCGCAGTTTAGGGACAATTGGAGATTTTGGCAGGCCTTTCGGCAGCACAGAGGCAAGGCTCAGGCAGGATCCAGTCCTTCCAGGGTGGGTGGAAGCTGACCCGAGACAACCCTGGCTAGAGAACCAGGGATGCTAGGTCTTCACAATGAAATGAGATCGGTCAACTCTTCTCTTTCGGCTGTTGGAGGGTGGTTAGCCCTTTTTTATGAGGACTGGATCAGAATCACGAAGGACCAATAGGTTGTAGAAGTGATGAGAGACAGCTATGTGTTAGAATTTGCTCTGCCAGTATGAGAGTCCTATATCATCTCCCCTTGCACTCCCTGCGCCAAGCAGGTAGTGGTTTGCTACATGGTGGACTGTTTTTGGTGCCTGGGGGCTATAGTGCCAGTTCCCCGAGAGGAACAGAGAAAAGTAAGGTATCCATTTATTTTATGGTACCAAAAAAGGAGGGAATATTTAAGACCATTTTGGATTTAAAGAAGGTGAATGCGGCCCTCAGATTGCCACAGTTTCGTATGGAGACCCTGCATTCGGACATAGCAACGGTATACAAAGGAGAGTTCCTGGTGTCACTAGACCTCACAGAGGCATATCTGCATATCCCAATCAGGCCAGAGCACCAGACGTTTCTGAGGTTTATGATTCTGGGGGGCCATTTTCAGTTTTGCACTCTTCCTTATGGGTTAGGGACGGCTCCATGTACCTTCACCAAAGTGAAGTTGGTGGTGGCAACAGTGCTCAGAAAGGAAGGAGTACTGATGCACCTATATTTTGATGACTGGCTCATTTGGGCAAAGACAGCAAACCTCTGTCAGGTGGTACAGTAGGCCAAGGAGAGTCTGAGGTCTCTGGGCTAGGTGGTGAACCTAGTGAAGAGCCATATAATGCTGTACCAATCCTTGGAGTACCTGGGAGCTTGTTTCAACACCCAGATTAGCAAGGTGTTTCTCTCAGAGGAGAGGGTGGTGAAACTGCAGAATCAGGTTCGCCACCTATTGCGACTCCCGGTGCCCAGAGTCTGGAATTATTTGCAGATCCTGGGTTCCATGGCATTGATGCTAGAGCTAGTTCCATGGGCGTTTGCTCATATGCAGCCCTTTCAGAGAGTGCTCCTCTCCTTCTGGACCCTGTTATCAGAGGAGTTTCAAATTCTACTTCCACTTGGGGGAGTCCAGGTCCAGTCTTTCATGGTAGCTTGGTTGGGCCAATCTGGAACGAGGGATGGAGTTGGAAGTCCTGGACTGGGTGATAATGACCACTGATGCCAGCCTATCTGGTTGGGGAGCAGTGTATCAGGGACAGGCAGCGCAAGGCCGATGGTTGACTAGAGTGGTGCACTTAGCGTTACTTTCCTTTCTGCCATGGTTGCAAGGTTGTGCAGTGCATGTTCTATCAGATAATGCAACGATGGTGTAATGCTGTGGTGTGATTGGCATTGCTAGTAAGCAAGCCCACTAGGCCCAATCAGACAGGTGGTGGAAAAGCCCTGTGGTGGGACTGGCTGGAGCTTCGCCTATACCAGCTGCCACCCCCACAGGTTGAGCCCTTGGGTTCTGATGGCCAGCAAGTCTTAGGTAGGTCCCTAGGGCAGTTCAGAAATGAGAGTCCAAGACCAAGCGAAAGTTGGGGCAGGCAGCAGAAAGCAGACGGACAACAGGCCAGAGGTTGGGGAGGGCAGCAGACAAAGCTAGGCCAGATCCAGAGCAGAAGGTCTGGAGGCAATCAAGGAGGATCAGGATTTAAGCCAGGGTCAGAATCTGGAAGGTCAAGCTAGGGGAAACAAGAGAAACAAGAACATGGACAGACAAGACAAGAGTTAGGGCAGGGCAAGGACAAGACACAAACAAGACAGGAGCACAGGAACACCAAGAGGCCCTAAATAGAGCAAAGCTTGCTAATGTCATTTGAGGCACCGTGGCCAGTTTCTGAAGCGGGCCGTTTAAGTGCCAGTCAGTTGGGTGCGTGTGCCTAAGAGCAAGGGCAAGAGGAGCGGGATGGCGATGTCCCGGCCACAAAGATCTGGTGCCAGCGTCCTGAGCTGTGCTTTTGAGTTGATGGTGTCAGGGGTAAGAGAGGTGGCTCACAGGGCTGTCTTAGGAGCAGCTGAGCATGACAGACTGTGGCTTATATCAACTGGCAGGGAGGGACCAAAGTCAAATAGTTTCTCAAGAAGCTCAGGAGTTGGTTCACTCAGTGGAGCAGCACCTGACAGTCTTGGTGATGTCTCACATAGCCAGGGTGGACAACGTGCAGGCAGATTTCCTCAGTCGGCAAAAGCTGGACCCCAGAGAATGGGAGCTGTCAGAGGAAGCAATGCTCCTCATTTGGGCCAGGTGGGAAACGCCCCACATGGGTTTGATGGCGTCGAAACAGAATGCCAAGGTGTCTTGATTTTACAGTCACAAGCAAGAACACAAGGCATAAGGAATCAATGCTCTGGCTCTACCATGGCCACCAGGGATTCTTCTTTATGTGTTCCTCTATGGTCATTGGTGGGCATGGTGCTACTGTGTATAGAGAAGCACCCAGACAAATTGATTCTAGTGGCTCCGGAGTAGCCAAATTGATCGTGGTTCACGGAGCTAGTAAACTTGGTGGTGGATGGCTGTTAAGTTTCAGTCATTTTCTGAGGCTGCTTCATCAGATATTTTTGGATAAGGCTGATTGCTTCTATTTTGTGGCTTGGCTTTTGAAAGGAAATGCTTTAGTGGAAGGGTTATCTCGAAGATGTCATTGTCACCTTACTGCAGGCCAAAAGACCATCTACATACTTGGCCTACGTTAGAGTGTGAAGGGTTTTTGAGGCTTGGTGTGTCAAACAGGGCATGCAGCCTGCAAAAGCATCTGGTTAAGGGGCTAGCCTTTATTTTCCTTCAGGTGCAGGGGGCAAGGTGCAGGGAATGTCCCTGGCCTCGCATCCAGATGTAATTCATTTCCTTTAAGGGGCAAAGAATTTACAATCTCCGGTGCAAGGGATATGTCCCTCATGAAATCTTAATTTATTTCTGAGGGTGATGTGTGAGGTTCTGTTCGAACTACTGAAGAGGGCAATTCTAAAGGATCTCACCCTGAAGGTGTGGGGTTTTTTGTGGCAATTTATTTGGCCAGAAGATTTTCAGAACTTTAAGCATTGTCTTGTAGAGATCCATTTCTGCAGATTACAGAGTCTGGGGTGGTGTTGCGCATGGTTTTTCTACCGAAGGTTGTTTTTGCCTTTCCTCTTAGTTAGACAGTGGAACTTCCCACTTTTCCAAATTTGGATTCATCCATGCCAATGTGAAGGAACTTCACCTGTTCGTGCTTTGAAATGGGCCAAGGAAGGAGAGCAAGATGTCCAAAGCTTTTGGCTGACGGAGGCGATGGTGCTGAAGGGTCTAAGGGCTCACTTGACTTGGGCACAGGTGATTTCCTGGGCCAAGTGCCAGCAGATGTCTCCACAAGAATCTGTTTGGCGTCTGTTTGGAAATAGTTACACACTTTCACCAGACATTACTGGTTGGATGTCCAGGCACTGGGTTCCATGGGGTTTGGCGAGAGTGTATTGTGAGCAGGGTTATCATATTACCTCCCAGTTTAGGGGATCTTGGGTATATCCCAGGAGTCTGGACTAATTTGGGGTATGAACAGAAAGGAAAATTGGTTCTTATCTGCTAATTTTCCTTCCCGGAATACCACAAATCAGTCCAGAGCCCCATCCGTTCAGTAAAGTCCATTCGTATTGACAGTATGTAAATGGTGCAGATTTGCTTATTGGGTTGAATGATATTCTAATTCGTGTTCTTGGAATGGAGTTCCAATTTGAGGCTTCGCCTTCCTTCTGCTTGTTAATGAGGAGTTGGAGGTCTCAGTTATGGTTATAGTTATTCTAGGCTTGGGTACGGTCATAATGAGCGACTGCAGGTGGCACACTAGGTTAAGTAGCAGTGTCAGTAAAGCTTTTCTTCTTTGTCTCCATTGCTGGCAGGGAGGCAAAACCCAGGAGTCTGGACTGATTTGTGGTATTCCAGGAGCAAAAATTAGGTAATTTTCCTTTTTTGCATAGAGCAGATGTTTTCTGAGTAAAACACATGCTTTAACAGCGTAAATCATGTTTTGTATGTGCTAATTATGTCTTTGTGCACTTTTTAAATTGTCTAGTTCACTAGCATGCTATTAGCATGCTGCATTTGGAGTTAACTCAATTTTTACAATGTGAGTATAGAAAATGTGTGCAAAAATTTGCTCTAGCTTTACTGCTAGCAACTTGTGATCTCCGATGGTGTAATTTCTCTCTGCAGAAGTAAATTTCTTAGAGAAATAGGAGTAGATCACAAGAGTTCCATGGTTATTATGCTGTAAGAGGACAGCCCCTCCTCAAGAGGATAGAAGTATCTACCTCTAGTAAAAATGGTTTAGAAGTATCTGGTTGGTGCAGGCATGGGTCAGGGGTGAATTCCTCCTTGAAATGCTGAAATGCCTGAATGGCACTGTCTGTCCAATTCTTGGTATCTGAATCCTTTTTGTTTTGTGCAGTGAGAGGTGCGGCAACGAAACATAGCCATGAATGAATTGCTGTAATAGTTTGCAAATCTGAGGAAGCAATGCAGAGCTTTGAGACCCCAAATTGAGGGCCACTCTAGGATGGCTTTCAGTTTCTCCGGGTTCATGCATAGGCCTTGCCAGGAAATGGTATACCAACCAAGGAATTGGAGTTCAAGTCAGTGGGACAGTCATAGGAGTGATATAGTGGCAGGACCTCTGCCTGCTGTTTGCTAAAGACATTTGCATACTCTGCATACTGCGGTGGTAGACCCAGTAGCTCTGGGGAGACTGGGCGAGATGCATGACGACTGAGACCTTGGCGAGACATTGCTCATGGCAGCAGGAGCTCCATTTGGTGATCTGTAGATTGATATGCAGCTGGTGCAGCATGAACCAAGGTATGCTGTTGACTGCTTTGGGAAGCACATATATGCTGATCTACTCCCTGTGTAGGAGGCCTGTCTGCATAGTAACAAGAACGGTGACCCTCATGTCACGTCCATGTAAGGGTTCTCCATGAACAGACAAGATTGTGAGTGTAGTCTCCAAACAAAACGGTCGGGATCCCATAGTGATGCACCAAGGACTTGTGAATGAAGCTGCCACTTATGCTGGTATCAAGGCTTGTGAATCAACATGGGTGTCCCTAAATGAAAGACATACTGGAACTAGAATTTGTGGAGAGGTACATGGTTGACCTAGGGTGACCTCTCCCACCAGACCTAGGTCCTGGAGTTTCCCAGCTTGGCTGGGCAGCAATTTGTGAAGTGCCCAGGTGTGGCACAATATAGGTACAAATTAAGGCATTGGCATCTCTGCTTTTCCTCAGTGGACATCTTGAGGTGATCTATCTGCATTGGACTCATCTTGTACTGGTCCCGACTCAGGAGGTGACCTGGAAACTAGGGGCAAGGTGAATGGGATGTTGAGCCAGGCCCCTCTCTCAAGCCCGTTCTTGAAATCTGAAGTCCAGGCATATGGCCAAACTGATTAACCTCCTTCCAAAGTATCAGACAGATCCCAGCCAGCCAGGTCATCTTTGATATGCTCTGACAGCCCTTGCCTGAAGATGGCTATTAAGCTTTCACTGCCCCATTGGAATTTAGATACCAGTTTATGACAATGTTCTGAATCAGGTAAACGTCCATGCTTCTTCCTATTCAGGCAACTAAACTTTCTCTCCAATCAGTCCTCAAGACAAAGATTCTGTAAGTTTGAAATTATTTATTGTACAGGTAAATTCTATTTACAATAGTTGTACTTCAAACGCAAGCCCCACGGCAAGGATCTTTGGTACTGGAGATAAGGTAGCAGGAGGGAGAAGGAGGTCTCTTGTGTTGCAGGAGTTGGTTTATGGTAGAGGTAGGAAGCATGAGGAATATGAGGCTGATTTAGTCCTTAGAAGAGGGCAGTAAGAGAGAAGGTAAAAAACCCGATCGTTTCACAGGGTGTTACGGAGCGCTGCTGGCTCAGAAGCACGCAAGAGGTGAACTGAACTCTTGTCGAGAGCTGCTAAAGGAAATGCCTCCACAAGCTGGGGCAAGGGGGGCAAGGTCCAATGGCAGCGAGCCTAAGAACCATGTGACACAGGAGGAGCATGAAGGGCAGTCCCTTAAGCCTATAAGGCACCTAGGAAGACTCAAGTTAGATTGAGGGGCATTCAAGCTCTTCCGATAGTGAGAGAAGGTGGAGGGGGGAGGGAGCTTCTCTTAAGGGCAAAGGCTCCTCTTAAAGGCAAAGGCTCACAGACTTTTATCATGAGTTACAAAAAGTGTTTCAGTATTAAGAATCCTCAGAAGGGAGGACTGCACTAAACACAGTTAACTACAATATGTACAGATACAAACATGTACCCACTGCTGGGGACAGAACAGACAATAAACCACTTACTCTCTAATAGACCGAGGAGCCTTATCTGATCTGAAGAAACTCAGTGATCATGGAAGATATGTGGCCGGTCTCATCAAAAATCATGTGGAATTCTCACAGGAAGCTGTTGAGATTCCCTAGGAGCAGGTCATCTCTCTCACAGAGGGGTGAAACCCAGACTAGGGCAGAACGGCCCATGTTGTGATTCTGCCTGTTATGCAGCCTCCCGACCACCAGAAGTCCTCAGAGAGCTGCTCTTACCCTTTCTCCAGTTATAGTTTCCGTGACCTCATGACTTGGCCTATTTAACCCTCCCTTTGGTTATGCTCAGGGCTTTCTCATCAAGTCTACTCTGCTCCCTGTTTGGCCCCATGTCTCTGAATGCCTTGTGGCTTTCCTAAGCCTTCCGCTCCAGATTTACTCTGTGGCTTTCCCATGCCTTCTGTTCTAGTTTTGCTCTGTGGCTTTCCCAAGCCGCCTGCTCTAGTTTTGCTCTGTGGCTTTCCCAAGCCGCCTGCTCTAGTTTTGCTCTGTGGCTTTCCCAAGCCACCTGCTCTAAGAACATAAGAACATAAGAACAAGACATACTGGGTCAGACCAAGGGTCCATCAAGCCCAGCATCCTGTCTCCAACAGTGGCCAATCCAGGCCATAAGAACCTAGCAAGTACCCAAAAACTAATTCTATTCCATGTTACCATTGCTAATGGCAGTGCCTATTCTCTAAGTGAACTTAATAGCAGGTAATGGACTTCTCCTCCAAGAATCTATCCAATACTTTTTTAAACACAGCTATACTAAATGCACTAACCACATCCTCTGGCAACAAATTCCAGAGTCCTGGCAGCCGCCAGAACCCAAGGGCTCAACTTGTGGGGGTGGTGGCTGGTATAGAATGAAGATTCCCTAGCTCTGTTCTGTTTTGCCCTGTAGCCCTGAACTATTCCCGTGGGGGTTCCCCAGCCTGGCTGAGTCCTCCACCACAACACCAAGGACAAGATATATGTAATCTTGATGCGATCAGATAGAAATAGAGGTGCTTGCAATTCAAACTGCATCCAGCATTGATTCAAGAATCCTCTACACTTGGTGGGATCTCCCTCAGATCTTGGAGGTGGAGGCAAATGAAGCATGGAAGTAGCAGGCAGTATCCGAGGTGCTGGAGCAGGTGCCATGAGAGCTGGATGGGCGACCATATCCTGAAGATAGATGGCCATCTTATTCAGTTGGTCTTGTTGCGATTGTAGCTGGTGAGTTAACCTGGCAATGGCAGAGGCCTGGGATGAGTCTGCTGAGTTCATGGCCTCAGCAAACTGTGATGAGTGGAGTGAGAGTGAGCCTTTATTGCTGTGGCGTAGTGGACACAGCCTCACAGGTTTACCTATGAGGTCTACGCCGACAGCTGGCAAATGCTCCCTGAAGCAGGACAAGACTGGAGCTTCACCTATGCCAGCCAATTCTCTCATAGGTTTAGCCCTTGGCTTCTGATTCCCAGCAGGACTTAGATGGATCCCTAGGGTGGTAGCAAGAACAGGCATGCCGGGGTCGGGACAGGAAGCAGACTGGAGATACTGGGAACAGGCCAAGGATCGGGATAGGTGGCAAGCAAGCATAGTCGGGTACAAGGCAAGATGTCATGTCCAGGCGGCAGGCAATCATGGTCACGTCCAAAGCAAAAGGTCAATACCAGGAGATCAGGCCAAGGATAGACAAAGACACAAAAAAGACACTGGATGAAACAGCTGGGCAGTGCAAGGCTGGATGAGTGTTGCGTTCGTGCCCTCTTCTCGCCCCTTGCTCCACCCTCTCTACCTGGGATGCGACTCCCTTCGGCTCTGACAGACAGGTGCGGCCACGGCTTCTCTCCGCCTCTTGGTCCCGGTTCCCCCGGGCTGGTCTAACGCTATGGAGCCGCCATGTTCCCGATGACGTAAGGGCGCGCGCGCATGCTCCAGACTTTGTACCAGCAAGGGCGCGAACCTTGGGGGCGTCCCCCCATAGTAACATCATCCATTTGTTCTTTAAAAAGTCTTTGTTTGCTATCCTCTAATGAGTTAGCAAGGAACTCCAATGGGACTTGTTTCGGCAGTCCATGATACTTGCACCAACGATCCGAGTCAGCCAGGGAACCCGTCCCCACTGCTCGGCCTTTTCAAACTTACCAGGAGTACCCGCTCCACGGGGGCTCCGCTCTCTCTTCTTGATTTCAGATTGCCAGAACACTCGGAAGACTCCTCATTGCCTGGAGGCGATCGCGGATGTGAACACAGTGAGTTCTATTGCAGATAGGAATTGGTACTCGCTCCACGAGGGCCTACATTCCTATTTGCTCTGTTCCGTCCAAGACGTTATCGCAGGTACAGAGATCTAGAGTTACATTGGCAAGACTACAGATAGGAACTGGTACTCGCTCCACGAGGGCCCATGTTCCTAGAATCTTATACAGCTATTGTTCTTATTGCAGACTGTTTGTGGGAACCAGTGCTCGCCTACGGCTCCTGTTCCTGAATGTACTGAAGACTCTCTGTGGCATAGAGACCCATTGCAGACATTTACTATTGTGAGTGTACCATCTTGTATCCAGTATACCCTGTCTACTCACTACTTCTAGTCTCTCTCTACAGCTCAGCGACCCAGAGATTATATTCCAGTATCAGAAGGACTTCAGCCTTGCCGGACACAGTGACTCACTACTGCCACCTCTGGTGGTCCAGCTTCCAGTCTAATAAAGAACTATTGTGTTTATCTCATATTCTAGCCTAGCCGGTGGTCCCGCACAGGATCTCCTCCTGGGGGTGCTGTCATCTGCCATCGACCCAGGGATTCACCATTTCCTCCAAGTGGTCATTCCTTTCACTATTGCCTCCTTTTGGGAGCCAACCACTACACACCACTAACTCCACTCACAGAAGTATTATATAGACAGCTACTCCTCTTTCTCTGAGACTTGCCAGCAGCTTATATATATATATGTATATACAGATTGCTACTCCGTAGCGAGGGGCATGATAGATTGCTATCTCAGTAGCGAAGTATTATATACCTATTGCCAACTCCTCTCCCTTGGAGAGTTGATCCATAACAGATTACTACTCCTTAGCAGATTGGTAACAGCTTGCTACTTCCTTCCTTACAGGAGTATCTACAACAGTTCGCTAACAGATCTACAGATAGCTAATTCCTCCCCTCTGGAGGAGCAGGTCATGTCATATCGCTACTCCTTCCCCTTTCAGGAGAACAGCAGAACAGCTTGCCAACTCCACCCTCCTGGCGAAGTGAGTGACAGCAGATTATTAACTCCTCCCCTCTGGAGGAGGCGAGTGTAATAGATTGCTGACTCCTCCCCTCTGGAGAAGGAGAGCGTAACAGATTGCTAACTCTGCGTTCCTGGCGGGGTAAGCACAACAATGAGACAGCTGGGCAAAGCAAGGCTGGAGCCCAGGAACTCAGGAACAATCAGGAGCTCAGGAACAACATGCACTACTTTAGGCAGGAGATCCATTACTGAGGTGTTTGTTGTTCTTCAAGAGGAGCCTTATGTAGCGAGAATCGGGTGATGTCATCAGAGGGTGCCGAGCTGAGGTCCTGCCATGGGCCCTTTAAAAGTGGAGCTGTTGGGTGTGCACCTAAGCAAAGTCAGGGGAGTGGCAGCTGGCAGCATCCTGTGTTGTATTGAGCGGTATTTGTAGTGTGAAGCGGCGTCCTGGCCGCAAAACAGGTCTGGCGGCATTGGGGGTGAGTGAAGCAGCTTGAGGGGCCATCCAGTGAGCCGCCAAACATAACACAATCCCCCTTCTACATACGATCTCTCTCCCCCACATACAATTACTCATACTCATAGGATCCCTCTCCCCCATATGCAATCCCCCACACACATGCTCTCTCTCTCTCTAATGCAATCACTCACACACACCCACAATCTTTGTCTCCTCCTCATGCAATCCACACACACACAGGCTCTTTCACAGACACATACACACATGCACACAAGTTATTACACAGAGATACACAGGCATACATACATGCACATGGGTACACATGGCTTCCCTTTCCTTCAGGATGCGGTGGGATGAACTCCAACGTGACCCCACTTGTTTCCTCTTCCATTTGGACTGCAGAGGGATGAGCTCCATTGTGGCCTCGCAGGCCTTCCTGTGGTGGGGGCAGGAAAGCTGTGTGCGCTTCTGGGAAAAGTTGTGTGTGGGCATGCATGCACGCAGCTTAGAAGGAACACTGCTCAGCAGTGCTGTGCTACTGTGCTGTGCCACTAAAAATGGCTTCACATGCCACTCTTGATATGCATGCTATAGATTGCCAACCCCTGACTTAGACGGATAAGTCTTAAAATGCTACTTATCTGCCTAAGTCAGATAGCACTTGTAGACTTACCTGACTATTTGACTTAAACAGATAAGTAGCAATTTAAGACTTATCCATCTAAGTAGTGCTATTTCCCAGACTTGTCCTGCTATCTTACTTACCCAGGTAAGTCTTAAATGCACTAGTTAGACAAGTAGTGTTTTTCAGGCTTATCTGGCTAAGAAGCTCCCTGCTACTACTTAGCCAGATAAGTTGTTTGGCACTTGTCTGGATAAGTGTCGCTACAAAGCAAGATAAGTCCAAACTTGTCCCATCTAAGTAGCAGAAGCACAATCTGCATTCAGGGGCCACCTACAAAGCGGCTCCAGCACTGAGCCCCACACCGAACGCCGAGGCGAAATCCCGGCACAGGAAAAAGGGAGACAGACAACCAACCGAGGCAGTGAGGAGCATGTCGACCAGAAACGAGGGAGAGATATAGTGGTGAGACAGAAGGTTGTGAGCCTAACGGGACAGGCAGGACGTCCCAATGGGACCTCACCTAACGTGACCCAGCAGGAGCAGGAGAGCTCACCAACCCGGCCTGCAGCAATGGAGACCACAATGATGACAATGAATGCAGAGCATGACCAGCAGCAGAACACTTTTATTCCATCGCACACCAGAGCCTCCTTGAAAGCACACAGCCACAAAGCTGGCAGAATGCAAAACATCAACAGGTTCCTCCACACAGCTGGGGGTACAGGAGCGGTGCAAATACAGACTGCACATGGTCGGCCCTTGGGGGCCCACATTTGCAATCTGGACATGGAGGGCAGGGTCATGCCACTGGCCATCCAGCACATATGAACTACGAGAATGCAGCATGGCAGCAGAAAGTGGCTTGGGTTCTCAGTGTGCCCAGCTCAGGCCCTGGATGGGGCCCTGCCATTCATCCCCACAGTGGAGCAACATACTGGGATTTCCCATCATATGGCAGTTTTGGCAGTCCATATCTATAACCCCCCACCATGGGGACATTGGCCATCTCCCATCCCTGGAATCAGCATCCCACACAGCCAAGGGCAGGCAACACAAGAAGTTACACATCCCAGTTTGAGCAGCACGGGAGCAGCAGCAGGTGGCACCGCACCGGGTATGCAGGAGGTCCTTGGGAACCCACCGATGATGAACACAGCTTAATCCACAGATTCAGGCTGTAGTCGCAGCACACGGCAGCATGGGACTGGCAGCCGAGAACAGTGAAGGCATTGAGGGTGAGTCAAGAGGGGAGGCCGGCGGTAGCATGCATGCTGATTAGAGGGCAGATGGCAGGTGACAAGACGTAAGGCCAAGCACAAACTTAGGGCCAGCTCTAGTTCAAGTGGTAGCTCTTCGGAGACAACCAATTCAGACTCCACGGATGATAATATCCCTCAGCCCCTGGCAGCAGGAGCAGGCAAAGCATCCAGAAGTCCTCCAAGGCTCACCACTTTATCCAAAATATAAGAGAGTGTTCCCAGATCCCTTTGCAGGAAGATTCTAAAGTGATCTTACATTGACATATTTCGTATCATGGAGGGAAGGTGTCGGAAGGCCACAAGGAAGAAGATAAAGGAGGAGGGTACGGTACATAGTGCTGACAAAAGAGTCCCCAAGAACATCATCAATTGGACCCGTACCTTCCTGCATATGATAAGCGTGGTTGGGCACGATGACCCCTCCCAATATGACCCCATGCTAAGCTACGCAGACAACATCCTCAAAGCTTACAAGGAACATGAAGGCTGGGTGTGGCTGAATTATGACGAGAAATTCCACGACAAGATGGAAGAAAATTGTTTCATCCTCTGGGGAATGCAGGATGTCAACTTGTAGGTGAAGCAGTTGACACACAAGGCAAACGATGCAGGAGCATGCATGCGGGTGTTAAGGAAGTCATCATTGACCATGCAGGCCAAGGGTCAACACAGGTAGAAGAAAGCACATACTGGCATTACAACAGATCGACATGCACTTTCCAGGACTGCAAGTTCAAGCATGTTTGTTCATCCTGTGCCGTTCCACACCCGGTCACAAAATGCTCCAAGAAACCAATGGGAGGGAGTAATGGAAAAGGGAGATAGCTACTAGCAATTTGGCAAATGTTATAAATCTGCTGCTTGGAGTTAGCAACCTGTTATTGAGCTCCTCCTGTAGAGAGAGGAGTTAGCAATCTGTTATCAATCCCTGCTGCTAGGAGTAGCAATCTGTAGAAACTGCACCCCGGGAGCGGAGTTAGAATCTGTAATAAATCACCCCGCCACGGGGAGGCATTGGCAATCTGTTAAAGTTCGCCAGGGAGTTAGCAATCTGTTATGGATCACCCTGCCAAGGGGAAGAGCTAACAATTGTAATACTCCGTAGGCGGAGTTAATGATCTGTGGTGGGTTGGCTTCCCCAGAGAGGCAGTCGTATAATACCGCTCTAGTAGTGTAAGGAATGAACACTTGAGGTAATTGGTGAATCCCTGGGCCGATGGCAGATGACAGCGCCCCCAGGAGGATATCCTGAGAGGGACCACCAGCTAGGCTGGAGTATGGAGACAAACACAGATAGTTCTTTATTAGACAGGAAGTAGAACCACCAGAGGTGGCAGTAGTGAGCTGATGTGCCCAGTGGGGCTGAAGTCCCTCAGATACTGGAATTGCGGTCTCTGGGTTGCTGAGCTGTAGAGAGAGACTATAGGTAGTGAGTAGACAGGGTATGTTGGATACATAACCAGAAGTAGATGATACACTCACAATTGTAGATATATGTAATGGCTTCTATGCAACAGAGAGTCTTCAGTATATTCAGGAACCGGAGCCGTAGGCGAGTGCTGGTTCCTATATGCAGTCTGGAATGAGAACTCACAATATCTGTGTATGTGATGGCTTATGGAATAGAAGAGAGTCTTTGGAGGGTTTTAGGAACATAGGCCCTCGTGGAGCGAGTACCGGTTCCTATCTGCAATCTATAATAGTAATGCACAAGATATAGGTATATGATAGCTTCTGATATAGAAGAGAGTTGAGAAAGGATTTAGGAACATGGGTCCTCGTGCAGCGAGTACCGGTTCCTATCTGCAATCTACAATAATGACTCACGATCTCCGTACCTGCGATAACATCTTAGACAGAAGGGAGTCTTCGGAGATTAGGAACATAGGCCCTTGTGGAGTGAGTACCGGTTCCTGTCTGTAATAGAACTCAGTGTGTTCATGTCTGCGATCGCTTCCAGGTAGTAAGGAGTCTTCTGAGCATTCAGGGACGTAGGCTCTTGTGGAGCGAGTACCAGATCCCGTCTTAGCAATCTGAAATCAAGAAGAGAGAGCGGGGCCCCCAAGGAACAGGTAACCCTAGGTAAGGTTGTGGAGGCAGAGCAGCGGAGAAAGAATTCCCCTTGCTAACTCGATTCGTAGTTGCAAGCAAAGACCTTTTAAGGTGGAAGCGGATGATGTCACTACGGGGGGGACGCCTCCGAGGTTCGCGCCCTTGCCAGTACAAACTCTGGAGCGCGCGCACCCTTACGTCATCAGGAACATGGCGGATCTGCAGCATCAGGCCAGCCCGGGGATTCCAGGAAGAACGGTGAGGAGAAGCCACGGCAGCATCTGTCTGTCAGACCCGAAGGGAGTCGCCACTAAGGTAGAAAGGGTGGAGCGAGGGCAAGAACAGGCACGAATGCAACAGCAAAGAGGCATCACTCATTGACTTGTTGGCTATGATCCCTTGGCTTGACCAATACCCCAAGCACAGAGAGGCACAATGAATTGTACAAGGTTTCTGCAATGGATTCCCCATTCCATTCCAGCAACACTTGGAGGGGACAACTACATCCAATGCTACATCCGCGGTGTGACACGCTGCCATTGTACAAGCAAAATTGGACATGGAGTTGGCACTGGGACATATGGCAGATCCATTTCAAATCAGCCTTTTCAAAAAATGTACCTATCACCTCTGGCAGTGATCCATAAGAAAGAGACCGGAAAGTTCCTTCTCATCCAGAACCTCTTCTACCCTCCAGGCTCATCTGTGAACGAACAACTTCCCCCTGAAGAGTGCTCAGTGCAATACGCTTCATTTGACCTGGCAATTGCATTGGTCAGGAAGTATGATGCAGGCGCCTTAATGGCCAAGTCTGATATAGAGTCAGCTGTTCATCCGAGCAGCTTCTCATTGTTGGGCTTTCGATTCAGAAACCAATACTACTTTGATAAATGCATGCCAATGGGATGTTCAGTTTCATGTGCCTACTTTGAGCTCTTCAGCTCTTTCCTTCATTGGGTGACATTACAGCAGGCAGGATCAAGCAACATCATACATTACCTTGAAGATTTTTTATTCGTCGAGCCAAAGGAATCAGACACATTCACATGCCTATTACAGGAATTCCAATCCGTTGCCACCAACTTCGGTGCTCTCCTGGCGCACAAGAAAACTGAAGGTCCTTCTGCAGTCATTTGTTTTCTTAGCATAGAGTTGGATTCGATCAACATGGTTTCTAGGCTTCCAGATGACAAAGTGGCGAAACTGCGTGTAATGTTGTGACAGGCATTGATAGCAAAGAAACTCAGACTGCGATCGATCCCAGCTATCTTGGGGACACTGAACTTCGCCTGTCGAGTAATTCCCATGGGGCGAGTTTTCTTGAGGTGGTTGGCTGCTGCCACAGTCGGCATCAGTATGCTGCATCACTTCGTGAGGGTGTCGAAAGCTATGCATGTGGACATCTCCATATGGCCATCATTTCTGAATGAATTTAATGGTGTGTCCATATATCAGGGGCTCCCATTCTCGAGCAGAGATTTGGATATACACTTGGATGCCTCAGCTGGGTTGGGGCTTCGAGGTATTCTGTCAAGGGGCATGGTGTGCCAAGCTTTGGCCAGCTGAGTGGGCTGAAGTCGGCTTGACAAGAACATCACATTCCTGGAATTATTCCCTATATAGGTAGCCCTCGAATTATGGAGCGAAAGATTGAAGGATAAACATATAATTTTTTGGTGTGACAATTAAGTGGTGGTCCAGGTTTTGAACTGACAGTCAGCTAAATGCTTCAAGGTGGTAGACTTGCTAAGGGAGGTTGTCCTCACGGGTTTGCGCATCAATACTACAGTGAGAACAAGGCACATTCCAGGGGTTTGTAATGGTATTGCTGATTCCTTATCTTGTGCTAAGTGGGATTTGTTTCACAAGCAGGTACCCACAGCGGACGAATACGGAACACCAATGCCAGAGCATCTGCAGACGATTGGTCTCCAACCACCAGGGACTTAGTACAAGGATCGTTGGCTATGGCCACATGGTTTGCATATTGCCGAAGTTAAGACCACATGACAAGATTCCTTTTGCAACATGGCTGGAGGCATGGACCAGTGCCAGATGACCTGATGGTAAAGTATGTCTCTTCGGCCAAGGAAATGAGGGCATCCAGAAGTTCAGTGGTTAGACATCTAGCAGGTCTGACCTTTTTTTTTTTTTTTTTTGGAAGGCACGTGAATGGGGGGATCCCACCAAGTCCTTCCTGTTGAAGAAGATGTTTTGGGTGTTGGTCGAGAAAGTTGGGGTTGACTATGGATACACGGCTTCCGATTACACACAACCTGCTGGGGACCCTATGGGTCTGCTTGGTATCCATCTGTGCTTCCAACTTTGAAACCAACCTGTTTCACCTTTCCTTCTAGCTAGGCTTTATTGGAGCTTTACGCGAGGGGAGGTTGGTCGCATCCAACAAGAACGATTCATGTACCTGTGGCATACTGTTGCGGAACGTGACATGTACACCTCTAGCACATCATATCAAGATATACAGGTCAAAAACCGATCAGGTGGGAAAGGGAGCAATCCTTTCTTTGAAGCGGATTGAGACATATGCATCACTTGTCCTGTCCAAAACTTGGAAAAGTATCTAGCTGTTCGACCTTCTGGAGGTGTACATTTGTTGGTGCACACTGACCAGGTCCCAATGACCAGATATCAATTCTCCACTGTGCTCAGAACGTCTATAACAAGCATGGGTCTGGATGCCAGGAAATTTACCACTCACTCCTTTAGGATTGGAGCGGCCACAAGCGCTGCGCAAGCAGATCTACAGATCAGCACCATACAGTAAATAGGAAGATGGAGATCCGCAGTAGTCAATACTTATGTCAGGATGGACCGGGCGAGCACAACTACTCACAATTCTTAATGGTATTTTGCAGATTCACGCCAGGTTCAGTTAACTACTTGGATTATTAAACACTCTTTTGTGCATTGGGATGCTAGGAGAGCACGTGATTGCCCCTATGGACCGCACTTGGGATTGGCACCTCGTGGGCTGGTAGTGACATGGATAGGCAAGCCATGCATGTGTTGGGACCATTTGTTACCCTTTCTTTGGAATTTGAGGGATTCAATGGCGGCCCAGGATGCCATCATAATACATTTGGGGGGCAATGACTTTGGTGAATTATCAAACAAGCAGTTAATTATGAGGATCAAGAATGACTTGGCTGAGTTATCATCCTGGTTCCCGCATACTCATTTCTTGTGGTCTAATATTATTCCACGTCCAAAATTGAATGATTTGAAACTGTGGAGGAGAGGGCGCAAGGTCAACTGTCAGATTGGTGTATGGACCTGCAAGTTTGGTGGTCGCCAAATAAGGCACGAATGGACAGATGTCAATTGTCAAGGTTTGTTTAGGTCGGACAGAGTCCATCTTTAGGATACTGGCTATGATATATTTAACAACACCCTACAGGAGGCTTTGGAGGGATGGTTGTTGGGGATTGATGTCGACCACATTAAATGTTGGTGGGGGGCATGAGGCAAGGGCACACCCTACCTCATGACTATGGCAGTTACCTGGGCTGGTAGGGGCGTTTTAGACGTGGGGCTGGCGTGCATCATGGTCCAGGTCAGCAGTGGACCGGCGCCTTGGGTGGTGCATGGCGGGGCATTCCGTACACCTCGGGGAGGGGGCCCTTACTTGGGGACAAGGCAGGGGGCCTGAATTTGATACTGCCTTGCTTGGTTTTTACAGCGAGTAGCAGAGGTGGTGGTGTAGCCTGGTCTTTGGCAAGTGCCATACCAGCTCTGGTACCGCTTTGTCTAGGGGTGTATGTATATCTACCATATAAATGGTCTTGGACCGACGTGCCGCAAATGCGCAGTAGAGAGCAGCTCTACTGCGCATGCGTGAGCACGTCGGTCCGAGGGGAGCCCAGCGGACGGCTTTCTTTGAAGTGGCGAGGAGGAGCGGCGGCGGCGGCAGGTGGTCTCTCTCTCGCGCGCGCAGGAAGAAGCGGCGGTGGCGGCACAGATACAGAAATGGGAGGTCGCCGGAAGTCTCTCTCTTGCGCGCGCCTCTTCACCGAGCCCGGTGGAGCGGCGCGCGTGCGAGAGAGAGAGATCCCCGGAGACCTCCCATTTGGCGCGCGCGCGGGAGGGAGGAGCAGTAGCGGCAGCGACGCGCGCGCTAGGGAGGGAGGAGCAGTAGCGGTGGCGACGCGCAAGGGAGGGACACCCCCCTG
Organism: Rhinatrema bivittatum; assembly: GCF_901001135.1. NCBI lineage: Eukaryota > Metazoa > Chordata > Amphibia > Gymnophiona > Rhinatrematidae > Rhinatrema > Rhinatrema bivittatum. Next base: position 507,408,530 of record NC_042615.1, on the reverse strand, counting down.
TCTGCCGGTTGTGATCAGCTGAAAGGGGAGGGAGGAGGAGAGAGTGAGGAGAGTGAGCTGAGGGGAGGGGGAGGGAGGAGAGAGTGAGGGGAGGGAGAGGGAGAATAGAGGGGGGAGGTGGGAGGGAGGAGAGAGTGAGGTGGGTGGGGGAGGGAGGTGAGAGGGAGGGAGAGAGTGAGGTGGGGGGAGGGAGGGAGGAGAGAGTGAGGTGAGGAGAGGGAGAATAGAGGTGGGAGGGAGGAGAGGGAGAATAGAGGGGGGAGGTGGGAGGGAGGAGAGAGTGAGGTGGGTGGAGGTGAGAGGGAGGAGAGAGTGAGGTGAGGGAGGAGAGAGTGAGGTGGGGGGAGGGAGGGAGGGAGGAGAGAGTGAGGTGAGGGGAGGAGAGGGAGAATAGAGGGGGGAGGAGAGAGTGAGGTGGGGGGGGGGGGAGAAAGTGGGAAGGAAATAGACCGAAAATTTTTTTTTAAATGAAGCCCGTTGTTACGGGCTTAACGGCTAGTATATATATATAATACAATAAAGCTGCAGCCTTTTTATTCAATATCTGTGTCTGTTATTCCATTGTATTAAAGAACGTATACATGTATGGCAGTGGGTTAATTAGAGGTGATGGGGCGGTAGGAAGTAGGAGGGACGTAACGGGACGACACTGTAGTCGCAGCTGCTAGAGTTACTAGGAAAGCTGAGCACAGAGAGAACTGTTGCATCATAGCTGCCAACTTTGTATGGATGATTATGATGATGATGATGATGATAAATTACTGGTGTGGTTCAAAAAGCACTCACATGTTAGGTGATAATATTTTGTTGAGAGCTTTTGTATCCTTTCTGTAACAGAAGAAATCAAGATGAAGCTGAGTGGCAATTGTTCTGGAGTGGTGGAGTTGTTTTATCAGAACCAGTCGGTGACAGTCTGCAACCAGTACTGGAAAGACAACATAACGTATGCCAATCTTGTCTGCAAGAACCTAAATTGTGGCCAGGCAGTAACACACATGAAAAACATGGACCTAGGATCTGGCCCAACCTCAGTGAATTTCCTGCAGAGGAATTTTCACCCATTACACCTGTGGCAGTGCCTGACCTCTGCGCCAGAGAACATCAAATGTGGGCAAAAGCAACACGCTGGCGTTATCTGCTCAGGTAGAGATCTGCAAGGGCTGACAGGGTGCAGTGATGCTTTGACACTTGAGTAGGGACTGCAGAAGAGACTCGCGCTCCAATCTGCACTGAAAAAGGAACTGACACCCATGTGCTGTTTGGTGTTTCTGAAATGTCCATCTGCTCTAACAGTACTTGCTCTGTACCTATAAAAATTGTTATGCTATTGAAGCCTTATTTCCCTAGCTCGTAGTGGCTTATATTTGGAAGAGGCATTAGCAAGCCATTGTGTGAGCTGATTGACTCATTCATCATATTATGAACCAGACAGATCCAGAATTTGTGATGTCACGTACCTCTTGCTTAACATGACTACAGAGCAGCAAGAATTTTTAAAATAATTAAAGATTTTTCAATATTTATAATTGATGCAGGATGTTATTTGTGCCTGCCCGAAATATTGTGCAATACATGAAGAGTACAAATAAGATGATTCCCTGATGAACCAGATAGGAAGGAGTCAGGAGGGAGGCCATGCATGATGGGTGCCAGTCAAGAGCTGGATAGGAAAAAGAAAGGGAATGAGGCTGTGTGAGAGGAGAGCCACAAGGAAAGGCAAGTATATTCTGACTTGAAAGCTATGCAGTGACTGGAATACTTGCTCTTCGGTCACAGACTCGGTGCAGATCAGGCTGACAGATGGGAACAGCACCTGCGATGGGAGGCTAGAGGTCCTCTACCACGGCACCTGGGGGAGTGTGTGCAGCGATGGATGGGATGAGGCGGGTGCCCATGTTGTCTGCAAGCAGCTGAAATGTGACATGGTGAACGCCACCTCACTTAACAACCTCCCCAGTAACATCAGTGGTGGGCGAGTGTGGCTGGCCAATGTGAAATGCAAGAAGAACGAGTCTTTCCTGTGGGAGTGTGAAGGGGACTGGGATCCTGGAAATGCCTGCTCAAACAAGCCACCTGCCGGCGTGATCTGCTCAAGTAAGTTTTTGCTGTTAATGATGATGAAGGGACATAAACCCCAAGGTCCATATTGAATAAGCCAGTGAGAGGGAAATTTACCCAGCTAACGTTAACCAGATGGTCAGTGGATCTTAACCTGGATAACTATTCCCCTGAATATACCCATGGAAAGTTAATTGGACAACTTTACTCTGGATAAAGTTGGCCAGGTGGCTGTAGGACAGGTGTTTATCTGACCAGGCTTAGCTGCCTAACCTTTTCCAGGGCAGCACAGATATTCAACGATATTCACTGCCCAGGCAAAGTGAAACCACTCCACTTCTTTTTACTTGGGTAAATGTTGTGCAGCTGCCCAGACAAAATTTAGCTGGGGAGCAGGGAGAAATGTCATAATCTTGGATTTTGCCTGGCTAACTCCAAAGGTTAACAGAAGAAACCCTCTGAATGCTGACCTCCTTGCGTTGTACGTGGTAAATTGTTTTTGGTTAGGTCCTACTCTCCCTTTTTTCTGTCCTAATTTTCTCTTCATTTCTTTTTTCAGAGCAGTCAATAATAGAGCCTAAGGAGCAATCCGATTTCACCATCCTCATTTCTGTCCTTGTGTCTATCTTATTGGTTGTACTGGTCATGCTGGGAATCGTAATCTGGAAGTGTTGGAGCTCTGCTAAGAAACGTAAAAAGATGTTTTCTTTCCTTTTTTTTTTTTTTTTTTTAAATTCATTATTCATCTCCTTTTAAGGGAAGGAGGAATAAGCAAGAAATAAGAGGAAGCAATAAACAGTTACCAGAACTGTTGAGGGCAACAGAGAGAGAGGCGTAGGCAAGAGAAAAGCAAGTTCAATAAATAGGAAGAAAGACAGTGTAACAAAGTCAAAGCAAGATGGGAAACCAAAACAGTAATCTGCATTAAAGCCTGCTTGTATTTGCTGTCCCAGGCTCTGCTAAAGATCCTGATGCAATTTACCAGGTAGCAGATAACTCAGGCCCAGAGGAACAGTGGCTGAAGAGAAGGGGTTCCATGGATATGCACGTGCTTTGCCTATCAGGAATGAATAACTGGCAGGCTCAGGGTTAATGATGGAAAGAAAGGATCTTGCTAGCCTAATGTCTATAGGAAGCTCCACGCAGGGACATTTAAAACTAATCGGAGAAAGTTCTTTTTCACTCAACGCACAATTAAACTCTGGAATTTGTTGCCAGAGGATGTGGTTAGTGCAGTTAGTATATCTGGGTTTAAAAAAGGATTGGATAAGTTCTTGGAGGAGAAGTCCATTACCTGCTATTAAGTTCACTTAGAGAATAGCCACTGCCATTAGCAATGGTTACATGGAATAGACTTAGTTTTTGGGTTCTTGCCAGGTTCTTATGGCCTGGATTGGCCACTGTTGGAAACAGGATGCTGGGCTTGATGGACCCTTGGTCTGACCCAGTATAGCATGTTCTTATGTTCTTATGTCAACTTCTATTTACTTTGATGTCTTGTGATTTTGGTTTTCAATTTTGGACGTTTTTTCCCATCTTTCATTTGTGTTTGATGGACGTGGGGGTTGACCTGCCGCGCCAGCCGGATACCAGGAAATCTCCCGGCGGGCCAGTGCAGCATTCCAGGCCTCCCCCCCTCCCAGGTCCCTGCTGCCAGTGCTACAAAAGATTGCGTAAGGGAACTGCTCGGTGTCCGTGCAGTGTCAGCATCCCACTCCCTCCCCTGCTGTTACGTGGGTTAAGTGGAACCTGGGTCGACCCCGCTTACCTTGAGTCTGGGAAGCACAGGAACAGAAGGTCCTACAGTCCCGGTCGGGGCTGGTGGCAAACAGAAGAATCCAATGCGTCGGTTCGGATCAAGGCAGGCAGCAAACAGAATAATCCAAGGGTCAGTCCGGGTCAAGACAGGCAGCAAACAGAATAATCCAATGAGTCAGTCCGGGTCAAGGCAGGCAGCAAACAGAGTAATCCGATGAAGGGGTCCAGGTCAGGGCAGGCAGCAGACAGAATAATCCAAGGGTCAGTCCGGGTCAAGACAGGCAGCAAACAGAATAATCCAATGAGTCAGTCCGGGTCAAGGCAGGCATCAAACAGAGTAATCCGATGAAGGAGTCCAGGTCAGGGCAGGCAGCAGACAGGAGTACCAAAACAAACCAGATCCAGGAAACAGGTAGCAGACAGGAATCCAAAAAGGCAGACCAAGGTCAGGGCAGGCAGCAGGCAGAAGAATCCACGAAGCAGTCCGGGTCAAGAACTGTAGCGACAGGCAGGGAAGTAACAAAACACTCACCAAGCGCACTGTGGCCGAAGCGAAGGGCTCAGCAGGGAGCTCCGTTTAAATCTCAATCTTTTCCCGCGCAAACCGCGGCTGGCCGGCGTCTGACGTCAGGGGGCGTGTCCACGGCGCGCTTTAGCGCGAGATTTGCCCGCGGCGTCGGTCCTGACCACGGACGTCCTCAGAAAACGTCGGGCCCGTGCAGGAGGAAGACGCGCCACCGGCGCCACGGGAACAGCGGGGACAGAGGCAGAACCCCGCCGACCCCGGAGGACAGCCCCGCTGGCACGGGAAACGGTAACAGTACCCCCCCTGCAAGGTCCCCCTCTCTGCCTCTGGGGACCGGGCTTGAGAGGGAATCGAAGGTGAAATTGCTGAAGTAATCGGGGAGCATGCACATGGCCCGCAGGTTCCCACGTGTTTTCTTCCAGACCAAAGTGTTTCCAAGAGATCAAATATTGTAACTGCCCCTTCACTTTTCTAGAATCCAGGATGTCCTGTACCTCAAATTGATCATCATTCTGAACTATGTTGGAATTGACCGTACGCTTCCTATGTGGCCAAGTCATGACAGCAGGTTTCAGTAAGGAGATATGGAAAGCATTGTGGATACATAAGGACGGAGGCAAACGTAGTCTGTAGGAGACAGAGTTTATCCGTTTCTCAATGGGGAAAGGTCCAATGAAGCGAGGAGCAAATTTCGCGGAGGGTAAACGTAGTCGCAGATTGCGAGTGCTCAACCAGACTGGATCTCCAGCCTGAAGAGGGGGAGCCATGCACCGTCCCTTATCCGCTTGAGCTTTCATCTTGGCCGCATTCCGGAGCAACAAGGCCCTAGTCTCCGTCCAAAGACTGGACATGGATTCAATAGCAGGATTGACCGCAGGACAGTTGGAGGACCCTTCAATAGGCAAAGGAAGACGAGGATGCCTACCAAACACCACGAAAAAAGGGGACTTCCCAGTGGCCTGAGATGGAAGATTGTTGTGGCACATTTCGGCCCAAACCAGAAGAGATGCCCAATTATCCTGTCTTTGATTAACGTATGCACGCAGAAAAGTCTTTAAAGATTGATTTGTCCGTTCAGTGAGTCCATTGGACTGGGGATGGTAGGCAGATGAGAAGGCAAGCTTGACCTGAAGAAGTTTGCATAAATTAGTCCAAAATGAGGCAGTAAACTGTACCCCCCTGTCTGAAACAATACTGATGGGAAGACCGTGAAAGCGGAAGATGTGTTGAATAAAAAGGCGGGCTAACTGGGAGGCAGAGGGTAGTCCAGGTAGGGGAATGAAATGCGCCATCCGGGAGAAGCGGTCTACTACTACCCAAATAACGGTATTACCCTCAGAGACTGGCAGATCCGTAATGAAATCCGTAGCCACATGAGTCAACGGGGAAGCAGGAATGGGTAGAGGTTGCAACAAACCGAAGGGTTTTCGTCGGGGAGTCTTTTGTGCTGCACAAACTGGACAGGAATCCACATACCGTTTGACATCCATCTCCCAGCGGGGCCACCAATAGTGTCTGGAGAGGAGACCCTTGGTCCGGGCAATCCCGGGATGTCCTGCTAAACGGGCATCATGAGCCCAGTGAAGGACCCGGGGGCGCAAGCGTTTAGGAACCACGGTTCTCCCCAATGGAACAGTAAAAGTGGCGGCTATCTGTACGCGAGCTGGATCTATGATATAATGAGGCGGGTCCGGAGTCTCATCCAGATCAAAACTGCAGGAGAGAGCGTCGGCCTGAACATTCTTTTGAGCCGGTCGAAAATGGAGTACAAAATCGAAACAGCTAAAGAAAAGCGCCCATCTGGCTGTCGTGGGTTCAGGCGCTGAGCCGTAGCCAGATACGCCAGATTTTTGTGATCCGTGTAGATCGTAACAGTGTGCCGAGCGCCCTCCAGAAGATGACGCCATTCCTCCAGAGCTAGCTTAATGGCTAGAAGCTCGCGATCCCCGATGGTGTAGTTCTTTTCTGCAGGGGAAAATTTCTTGGAGAAGAACGCGCAGGTCATCAAGCGGTTGTCGTCGGTTTCTTGCAGAAGAACCGCCCCGACCCCCACTGCGGAAGCATCGACCTCCAGAATGAATGATCTGGTGGAGTCGGGGCGCCGGAGGCATAAATCCTTAGTGAATTCTTGCTTGAGTTGAAGAAAAGCCTGTACTGCCGCAGCAGGCCACATATGTGTCGGAGCTCCCTTTTTGGTAAGCAGCGTGAGGGGAGCAACCAACGAAGAAAAGTTGGGAATAAACTGTCTGTAATAATTAGAAAAGCCCAAGAACCGTTGTAAGGCTTTCAAGCCCACAGGTTGAGGCCAAGTCAGAATGGCCTTCAGTTTATCGGGATCCATGGATAGTCCTTTATTGGAAATAATATATCCCAGAAATGATAACTCGGGTACATGAAAAACACATTTCTCTAATTTAGCGAACAATTTGTTGTCACGAAGACGTTGAAGCACCTGTCGAACATGAAGTAGATGTTGTTGCAAGGTATCCGAAAAAATGAGAATGTCATCTAAGTAAACAATGACATGCGAGTACAACATATCCCGAAAAATGTCATTGATCATATCCTGGAAAACGGCTGGAGCGTTACATAAGCCAAACGGCATAACCCTGTATTCGTAGTGGCTGTCATGGGTGTTAAACGCCGTCTTCCATTCATCCCCTTCGCGAATTCTTATCAGGTTGTAAGCCCCACGTAAGTCCAGTTTAGAAAAAATTTGAGCTCCTTTAATGCGATCGAATAATTCAGAAATAAGCGGAATTGGATACTTATTCTTCCTCGTGATGCTATTGAGACCTCGATAGTCGATGCAGGGTCGTAATGACCCATCCTTCTTTTTGACAAAAAAGAACCCTGCTCCAGCAGGAGATGTAGATGGTCGAATAAACCCATTAGCTAAATTTTCCTTGATGTATTTCCGTAACGCCTCGGATTCCGGCTCTGACAGTGCATAAATCCTCCCTCTGGGTGGAATCTTTTCCGGAAGAAGATCTATAGCGCAATCATACGGTCTGTGAGGTGGCAGGGTCTCAGCTCGTTGTTTACTGAAAACATCCTGGAAGTCTTGATAGGGAGCAGGAATATTAGGAGAGAGTTGTGTAGTCTGGATGGAGGTTCTGTGGATAGACGTTAAACAGTTCTGAAAGCAAAAAGGACTCCAAGAGGTGAGTTGCAATGAAGCCCAGTCCAACCGGGGTTGATGAGTCCGTAACCAGGGTAGACCTAAAATTATTTGATTGACAGAAGATGGAAGTACATATAGCTGGATGAGTTCTTGATGCAAAACTCCAGTGGTAAGTAAGATGGGTTCGGTGATGTAGCAGATTCGCATACCTACAGAATGCCCGGAGACTGAAGTAACAGAGAGGGAAATGTCTAGAGGTTTGACCGGAATCTGGTAAGACTTAACCAGTTGCTCCTGAATAAAATTACCTGCCGCTCCTGAATCAATGAACGCCTGGGCCGAATGTACTTGCTCCTTAAATGAAATGGTAACAGGAAGGAGTAGTTGTGGAGAGGAGCCAGTGGGACCCAGGGAGGCCTGTCCTACCCGTCCTAGGTCCGAGAGTTTCCCGCCTTGTTGGGACATTTATTGACGAAATGACCGGCGCCCGCACAATAGAGACAGAGATTCTTGGTTCTCCTTCTGTGACGTTCCTCCGGAGTTAGACGAACCCTATCAATCTGCATGGGTTCCTCAGTACAGCTCGAAGCTTCTGCAGCAGGTTGAACCAAAAGAGGCTGCTGAAAAGTGGGGGCTAGGCGAAAGGTCCTTCGGGAAGCAGCTCGCTCACGTGTTCTTTCCTGGAAACGCAAATCTAGTCGGATAGACAGACGAATTAATCCCTCCAAGGTTTCAGGAGGGTCTCTGCCAGCAAGCTCATCCTTAATGTTCTCTGCTAGACCTTGTCGAAAAATTGCCAACAAACTATCCTCTCCCCAAGCGAGTTCAGAGGCTAATGTCCGGAACTGGATGGCGTATTCACCCACAGATCGAGATCCTTGCCTGATGTGAAGTAATTCGTTAGCTGCTGAGTTTGAACGTCCGGGTTCGTCAAAAATAAGGCGAAATTCTTTTAAGAATCGCTCCAGGTTAGAGAGAAGGGGATCATCCCTCTCCCAAAGAGGAGAAGCCCAAGCCAGGGCGGGTCCCTCCAACAAGGAAAGAATAAAGGTAGTCCTGGTTTTGTCATTGGGAAAGGAAGTGGGCTGTAACGAGAAGTGCATTCGACACTGATTAATGAATCCTCTACACAGTGTGGCAGTGCCATTAAATCGAGGCGGAGGAGGAATCCGAATAGGTGTAGGACTTGCTGCAGTACTGGTTATAGGAATAGCCGGGGTATGGGCTAACGCATCCATTCGGGCCACCAGCCGATCTAAGACCCCTGTAACTTGGTCCAGAACCCCTTGCTGCTGTTGAATTCGGTTGGCCATCCCGGGAATTGCCTGGAGTGCGGCCAAGTCGATTGGTTCCATGGCTTTGGCCAACTGTTACGTGGGTTAAGTGGAACCTGGGTCGACCCCGCTTACCTTGAGTCTGGGAAGCACAGGAACAGAAGGTCCTACAGTCCCGGTCGGGGCTGGTGGCAAACAGAAGAATCCAATGCGTCTGTTCGGATCAAGGCAGGCAGCAAACAGAATAATCCAATGAAGGAGTCCAGGTCACGGCAGGCAGCGAACAGAATAATCCAAGGGTCAGTCCGGGTCAAGACAGGCAGCAAACAGAATAATCCAATGAGTCAGTCCGGGTCAAGGCAGGCAGCAAACAGAATATCCGATGAATCAGTCCGGGTCAAGGCAGGCAGCAAACAGAGTAATCCGATGAAGGGGTCCAGGTCAGGGCAGGCAGCAGACAGAATAATCCAAGGGTCAGTCCGGGTCAAGACAGGCAGCAAACAGAATAATCCAATGAGTCAGTCCGGGTCAAGGCAGGCATCAAACAGAATATCCGATGAATCAGTCCGGGTCAAGGCAGGCAGCAAACAGAGTAATCCGATGAAGGAGTACCTCATTCATAAGATTCTGGAAGACAGCTGGGGCATTACATAAGCCGAAAGGCATTACCAAATACTCGTAATGTCCGTCTCGAGTGTTGAACGCTGTCTTCCACTCGTCCCCCGGACGAATACGAACCAGGTTGTATGCCCCACGCAGATCCAGTTTTGTAAAGACCTTGGCCCCTTGTAATCTATCGAGCAATTCCGGGATCAGAGGCAAGGGATATCGATCCTTTCTTGTGATGGAATTTAAGCCTTGATAGTCTATGCATGGCCTGAGGGAGCCATCCTTTTTGGCTACAAAAAAGAAGCCCGCTCCTGCAGGAGAGTGTGAAGGGCGAATGAAGCCCTTAGCAAGGTTTTCCGTAATGTAATCTGACATTGCGTGGGTTTCTGGTAGTGAAAGAGGGTAGACCCTACCCCGTGGAGGAGTGGAGCCTGGAAGTAGATCAATGGCACAATCGAAGGGCCAATGGCACGGGAGGAGCTCTGCCTTTTGCTTAGAGAACACGTCAGAGAATTCCTGGTATGGCAGAGGAAGCTCCAGAGCTGAGTAAGAGAGCAGCACCTCGGGCCTTGGAAGGGGATCCAGGCAGTTCTGGATGCAATAAGAACTCCACTGAGCAATTTGGAGAGTATCCCAATGGATCACAGGGGCGTGCTGTTGCAACCAAGGGAGTCCCAAGACCACAGGATGTATTGACTTTTCGAGTAGCAAGAAAGAGATTGTTTCGGTATGAAGTGTGCCAGTTCGCAAGGTGAGTGGCAATGTGGTTTCGGAAATGTAACCAGGTAGAGGGGTTCTCCGGATGGACGTGACTCGTAACGGAGGGACTCGGCGCTTCGTAGGAAGTCCCAGTTGACGTACTAGTTCCTCCAGGATAAAATTCCCACCGGCTCCGGAATCAATAAAGGCTAGAGTCCGGAGTACTCTAAGGTGATAGGAACCGTACATTGAGGAGCAGCATTAATACAGCCTAGGGGAATCTCCTCCTTTCTCCCTAGACTCGACCATTTCCCGGTCTCTCAGGACATTGAGCCAAGAAATGGCCCTTGGTACCGCAATACAAGCAGAGCCCCTGGGTGCGGCGTCGCCTCTTTTCTTCCTCGGTCAAAGGCGTCCGGCCGAGCTGCATGGGCTCTTCTGAGGAGTTGCTAGCAGCCGACTGTATCTTGTGAGGTGCGGTTAGAGATCGAGAGAAGGAGGGTGCCAGCGAAACCGGCCGACGAAGAACTTGGCCCTCCTTAGCCCGTTGTTGCAGACGTCGGTCAATCTTCCCTGCCAAATCTATTACCTCGTTCAGGGTGGACGGAACATCCCGGGCCATCAATTTGTCCTTAATATGACCTGCGAGTCCCTCCAGGAAAATACCTCGCAAGCAGTCATCCTGCCACCCGAGTTCCATAGCCAAGGTGCGGAATTCTATGGCGTAGTCCGCCAGAGAACGGGACCCTTGTCTTAGCTGCAGGATCTCCGTGGTAGCAGTAGTCACACGGGCTGGTTCATCAAAAGTCTGTTTGAAATGAGCCACAAAATCCTGCAGGTAATAACCAATTTCCTTTTGGAGGAAGGTAAATCCCACCTGACTTGAAGCCACATAGGACTCTGCTCCATTTCTTCCACAGGGACAAGTTGTCGGGTTTATTGGTTCAGACCCTGAAAATGCTTGGAATATTCGGGAGTGGACCTATGGGTGTGCAGAAGAAGGCTCCCATCCTGGTCACCTTATGTAAGGCGTCCAGCTTTTTTCCACTCCTGGAACCAGTCTAGGAGTTGATTGACCTTGCGTGGAATACCCCAAAAGCAAATTTTAAAGGGGGGGTGATCATTGGTGAGCCTGTATCCCCTAGATCCTGAAGCAAGAGAGCAGTTACGATTCCCGATTGTTGATGCCCTGGTGTAGACTGTCACCAAGCGACCACCATCCTGGTCGAAGGAGAAGAAGCTCTGATGGATGCCCAGGATAGAATGATTAAGGCTAACCTCAAGCAGGTATCTTAGGCAATGGCAATGAATTTGCAAATAGCTTCTTGCTGCTGTATAGTGGGTAGAGCAGGCTTGTGTCTCACCCAGGAGAGGGAAGCGATAGCAAGCTTGCATTAGAAACAGGAGCCACACTTATAGGTAATGCGGGCTGTGACTTGGTGCGTATGGCTGCTAGAGGAATAGCTTCTGTTATAGCGGCAAGATACCTTCTGTGGCTGAGGAACTGGTAACCAGATACGATTTCTAAATCAAAATTGACCAAGTTATCCTTTAAGGATTCTTTCTTGTTCGGAAATGAATTGCAGAAGATGGCAAATCGATGGGTAGATTCCAAGATGCTGGACAAGAGAGCAGCTTTGCGCTCTTTTGGGGCAAGAGGCCACTCCAGGGATTCCCATTGTTTTTGCCATAACTGTGGATCGACAAATCAGAAATCTCATTCCTTCAGAAGATTTCAGTCCTTTCAGCCGAAGAAACCAAATTTTCCCAAACTGCAGGAAAATAAGGGGCGATATCCTATCTATTTTGTCATATCCAAGAAGGAAGACCCATCCTGGATCTGAAAAGGGCACCAGCATTTCTGCCGTCATTTCTATGTTTCTATGTTTCTATGGAGGAGGTTGCTGCTGCCGCTAGTTTGGGGGGGGGGGGGAAGGGAGTGAGTGAATGAGCAAGCATATGTGTTTGAGATCTCTGTGTGTGTGTGTGTGTGAGTGAGACAGCATGTTTGTGAATGATTGAGAGCCTGTATATGTGAAAGAGAATATGTGTGTGATTGAGAACCTGTGTTGGGGAGATAGCATGAATGTAAGTGTAATGTATTTGTGATTGAAAACCTGTTTGTGTGAAAGAGTATGTGTGTGTGATTGAGATTCTTTGTGTGTGAGAGAGATCATGTGTATGTATGATTAAGAGCCTGTGTGTATAAGTAAGAGAGAGGCGTAACTTGTGTGTCTGTGTGTGATTGAGAGCTGGTTTAGGTGAGGGAGCATGTGAGTATGTGATTGAGAGCCTGTGTGTAAATGAGAGAAAGAGAGAAAGCATGTGTGTAAGCATGTCAATGAGAGTCTGTGTGTGAGAGAAAAAGACAGCATGTATGTGTGTGATTGAAAGCCTGTGTGTGTAAGCGTGAAAAGACAGAGACAGTATGTGTGTAAATGTGTAATTAAGAGCCTATATAAATGAGAGAGAAAAAGCATGTGTATATGTGAGCGATTGAGAACCAGTGTGAGAGAGAGAGGAGAAAGTTGCAAGCAAACCATCCCTCCTCCTGCTAATTCAAAACAATCTCAGGGCACCTGGATATCAAACGTTCCCAGGTATGCAGAGCAAACCATTTTTTGAATCCTTATTATTTTTCATTATTGGAATCATTTTGAAATATTTTATTGGTATCTAGAAATATTTTATAAGAGTTTTTAATTATTGGATATATTCCATTCATCAGCTGTTTTGAAATAATCTGTTCTTTTTGTTAGTATGGTTTTGCTGCTATTGATTTTATATTTCTTGATTTATTTTATAAGGACTGGTAATGTTTCTTTTTTTTTCCTTTGTTACACTGCATACAGAGACTCTGGCTTGTTGCGGTTTCCAATTCAGTTTTGTCTGCATGCTTCTAGTTATGCGTTTTGGTCTCTTTATTCTTTGTTAGGTGAGGGTCAGCACATGTGATTCACATGAGGTTTTCTTCTGGTGTGTAGTTTCTGTGTAGGGTTCTATAGTTGCCTGGCTTGTTCCATTTTCCTAACAGGAGGTAAATTGGTGTCTTAAGGCCTGGTGTAATATTCTCAGTGTTGCCTGTTTAAGTACTGGAAATTGGTGCTGTTTTGGTGTGGGATGTTTACTATTTATGCAATTTCTGTTCAGACAGAATACGTATCTTTCCCTTGTGTCATTCTTAACAATAAAAATAATACTGGGCCTTTTATTTTTTATTTCCGCTATGAATTGTAATGAGCAGTATGTCACACATGTGAGCGTGGTCTGTCAGGTGTGTCACGATGGGGAAAAGGTTGAGAACCACTGCTCTAATGGAATGTGCAGAGTAACATCTACAGATGATAGCCTCTCATGTTGATGGGACAGACAATGTGAGGGCCACTTTCTCAGCAAACATGCCTTAGACCCAAGAGAGTGGGAGCTGGCAGACAGCGCCTTTCAACTCATAGTCTCTCGATGGGGTCTGCTATATCTGGATCTGATGGCAAATTGCAACAACGTCAAGGTGCAATGGTTCTACAGTCGCAGAAAGGACCCATGGACATTGGAAGCGAGATGCTGTTTGTATTCCCTCCTTAGCCGATGATCGGCAGGATAATACAGAGGATTGTGAGTCATCCCAAAACTGTACTTCTGATGACCCTGGATGGGCCACAGAGATCATGGTATGTGTACTCCAAAGTTTACTGATAGACAGTACTATGAGGCTGCCAGTCAAGAAGGATCTTCTATGACAGGGGCCAATCCTGCACAATTCTGTCTTATGGTTTGGCCCTTAAGAGGGCTTGACTGCTGAGGCATGGTTATTTTCTGGCAGTGGTGTCCACACAACTCTGAGCTAGGAAGCTTTCTACATCTCTGGCTTATACCAGGATTTGAAGAGTGTTCGAAAGTTGGTGTAGCATGAGAGATTGTCAGAGTGGAAATTCCACTAATTCTGGTGTTTCTGCAGGAAGGATTAATTAAGGGTCTGGCCTTAAACACCTTGAAGGTTCAGGTTGCAGCACTGGCATGTTATAAAGATCGTATTAATGGTAGACCTTTGTCCTCCCATCTAGATGATTCTCAATTTTTGAAGGAAGTCAAACATCTACATCCTCCTTTGCATCAGCCTGTGCCACTTTGGAACCTCAACCTGGTATTGAGATTTTTGGAGGGTCCCACCTTTTGGCTGCTGCATGATCTCCCCTTGCAACTGCTTACCATGCAAATGTTTTTTCTAGTTCCTACCTGTTGGCAAGGTGCATTTTTGAGCTGCAAGTTCTTTCTTGCCATGAGCCTATTTTGCAGATAACTCCGGGGGCGGTGCAGTTTAGGACTGTACCTTTCTTTATGCCGACGGTGGTGTCGGAGTTCCATTTGAATCAGTCTATTACCCTGCTGGTGCTGGACAGGGCAGAAATGAGTAGGAATACCTGTCGTTACATGCCTTAGATGTGAACTGACATCTATTACGGTCCCTGAGGGTCCCTGCTCCTTGCGGAAGACTGTTCAGCTGTTTTTTCTCCATGATGAAAGAGGACAAGGAGAACTGGCATCACGGGCTACAGTGGCCCATTGGGCTAAAGAGGTTATCACAGCAGTCTATGTGGATGCAGTAGTACCATTACCTGGGCATGTTAGGTTGCATTCTAATAACGCGCAAGCAGTCTCATGGCTGGAAATTCAATTGTTGTCTCCTGAGATTTGCCGGGCTGCAACGTGGTCCCCCTTACATACTTTCTCCAAGCATTACTACTTTGATGTTAAAGTTCAAGAGGATATGACCTTCGCAAAGGCAGTGTTGATGGGAGTATAGGCAGCCTCCCAACCATTTTAGGAGTAACTTTGGTACATCCCACCAGTGTGGCTTGGCTTGCCTGAGTGCAAGGGAAAGTGAACTTACTTCTTACCTGATAAGGAAGGCAGGCCAATCCACAGTCCTGCCCTGGGCTGCCTACTTGTGTTTTTATTTTCAGTTTGTCCTTTCTTTCAGGGACGATGCAGTTTGAAGGACTGGTAAGTGTAGTTAATATTTTTTTTACTGACTTCAGAACTTCTGAGTTGGCTGGAAGTAATGAGTTGTTGGTTGTTAATAGTCATAGTTCAAGTGTAATTGGTTGTCCAAAGTTTGCTTTTCTAGAAATACTGGCAGGTTGATGTTGAGGCAGGGCTATATGTCAGTGATATCAGTGACCAGTTGTCTCAGTCTTCATATGTTGGTAGGAGTGCATAACTCATTGATGTGGATTGGCCTGCCTGCCTTAGAGGAACGGAAATTATCAAGTAAGAAGTAATTTCACCATTTCAGACATTTCTGTGTGGAGGAGTAGCCTAGTGGTTAGAGCAGCAGGCTGTAAATCAGGGAAACCAGAGTTCCACTGCCAATCATTGTGACCTTGGGCAAGTCACTTTACCCTCCATTTCCTCAGGTACAAACTTAGAGTGTGAGAACAGGGAAATACCCATAGTACCTGAATGTAATCTGCTTTGAAGTGCAGAAAAGAAAAAATGTATTATACAAAATCACAGCTTTTTAACCTGAAACAAGCAGGCCAGCCACACAATTTCCAGGTGAGATATCCCCCAGCTTAGACATCTCAAACCTCAATTTTTCCCACAAATCTTGCAATGCAACATAAAACAGGTGCACCAGATTTAAAAGGGATTATAAACTCTTCCTTTTCAAATACATCTACGTGCCATATAATTGCTTTAAAATCAGTCTCATCACATTCACCCAACAGGTTAGACCAAAGACACTACACATATGAAAAACGACAAAATCCAATTGCTCCAAGGGTCTGCAGCCTCAATAAGTCATTTTCTCCCAACAGTCAAAAATGCACCCTGTGGGGTCTATGCCAACTGCTCATCTACACATCTCTGTAGCTCTCATAAAGGAAATCATATTAATTGCCTCTGGTGTATATTTATTGCAATCTATGAATCCAAGTAGCAAAGCCTTCAAAAATGGCTAATCATAAGGCAACTACAGAAACAAAATGACTTACATAATAATTCTTTTTTTTTTAATTGTTTATTTTCAAAAGTTTTTACAATTTTACACAAGAATACACTTGTATTGGAAAAGTTGTACTAGAATTATAAGAAAATAGAGGGGGCAGAAAATAGAAGCCTTTAGAAAAGAAATCTCATATTTAAATAATATAAGATGGTTACGCCGAGTAGCCGAACTTATATCTATGCCGATATCCCGGTGGAACTTACATGGGGATGCACAATGAGGAAGGCTTTGAGCTGTTCAGGTTCAAAGAATACATAATTATTATTTAAATATCTTGTACAATATTTGCATGGAGATCTTATAACGAATCTAGCTCCCAGTTGGAGTACTTCAGTACGCATGGCAAGGAAACTTTTTCTATGCATTTATGTTGTTTCAATTACATTCGGATACATCCAAATCTGCCGGCCATAAAAGGGAATTTGGTGATTTACAAGAAATAATTTCAGTACATTATTACGGTCAGACAGAAATGCAAACAATATCAGAAGTGTTCTTCTATGAGTAATTTCCATTTCTTGCGACAACTCTAAAATCTGAGAAATATCCAACGTTGAAGTCTGTCTATCCATTTCTCCTTCCCCCAATCCTGCCTGTTGGAGGTAATAAGCCTTAGTAATTGGTGGCATTGCTTGCGAAGGAATTTTCAAAATTTGCAGAGTATATTGCTTAATTAACTCCAAAGGTGAAATCAGATTACTAACAAGAAAAGGTAAAACCCTGAGATTGTGAGACCTCAGAGCATTCTCAACAGTCTCTATTCTCCTGTTACATGATAAATCAGACTGAATCAGCTTCAATTGAATTTTGTCCATATCAGAAACCTTTTTTTCCAGCTTTTCCACTTTATCTTTAAAAGTAGCATCAGGTTAGCATTTATCACAGTCTGATTTTTTGTTTCTATAGTTGTTTGTGTTAAGAAGGTTATAGAAGACTCTGGATTTTAACACTGACCAAATCCCTTCTAAAGATATCTTCTGAGGATTAACCATTTGCTTCAAAGTCCCAGCCTCTATTTGTACCCCTTCCGCTTCCACCTTCGTTCCTGGACTCACTCCCAAACCTTGTGCTGATATAAAAGTCACCAGTCGTTGTTCCTCTTGCATGGAAGCCATTCCCAGTTCAGAAACTATGGCTGAAAATGCTTGTGGTTCTCTCCGGAGACCCACATTATTCTCCAAGATTTTCCTCCATTGCTCTGGCATTGCCTCACCCTGTAGGAACCCAGGGAGATTCCTGCCGTTGCCGGCAGCGTGGAGAGCTCCTCCATCTGGCTGGGATGAGCTGGCCTACTCGGAGATCCAGGCTCAGAGTGGTGTCAGGGGGGACGGCGCACGCTCCAGCACCGTCCCTCCAACTTACATAATAATTCTAACTGCCCCCATGGCATTTACCAGAACAATTTCTGATTCTTATGGATTATTGAGTTATTGCTGTTCAAAGCTTATGTATCAGTGTGAAATTATCCATAAAGTGTTAGTATAAATAAAGCACTACAGATTGCAAAATGCCATAATTATCTTCAAGATGACATACTCATTGAGCAAAGTGAAAAATGGACAAGAAACAAAAATCATAAACATTGAGCAATTTTGTACTCTTATAATGCTCTTCACCACTAACTCCCTCACATCTACAGAGTATTCCAGTAGGTAAAATAAGATGAAAATAAAAAATCTCTCAATAGCACTAAGTATCATTTAGATTGCTTCTCCATATGCTGTGAGCTTGCAACAATCAAAAATAAAAAGGAAACCAAAAAAAGCAAAATATAGCAAAGTTAAAGCATAATTCAGAAGTGAAAATTAAAAAATTTCAGATTAAGCGCAAAACATCCAGACACCTCAATGTAGACTAATAACTAGACTGCAGTTCATAGAGTTCAAGATGATAATTTATAGCATGTTTGAAATCTTTGCAACTCATTGATGATATTCTTCATAAATGATCTACAAAACTTATAGTTATCACTTATTACTGCTAGTCAAAAAGGTATTGAAATAGCCAGAATATTATCACATTTATTAGCATAAAGGAAAATTGGTTCTTACCTGCTAATTTTTATTCCTGGATTACTACAGATCAGTCCAGGCTCCTGGGCTTTTGTCTCCCTGCCAGCAGATAGAGACAAAGAAAAGATATACTGACACTGCTACTTAACCTAGAGTGTCACCTGCTGAACCCTCAGTATGACCTGTACCCAAGCCAAGATTAGAACAACCATAGCAATAACTGAGACTCTCAACCCCTCTCAACGAGCAGAAGGGAGGCAAAGCCTCTATGGATAACTCGTTCCAACAACATTAAGCAGTAGCTCATGCAACCAAACAAACTGCCATGACAAACAGGCTTTAATGAACAGGCGAGCTCTGGACTGATCTGTGATATTCCAGGAATAAAAATTAGCAGATAAGAACCAGTTTTCCTTTCCTGTTCATCCCCTAGATCAGTCGAGACTCCTGGGATGTACCCAAACTCCATTATATTGGGCAGGAATGTGATAGCCCTATTCGCAATACACTCTCTCCAAGCCCTCTCAGAGTCCAGATCCCGGACATCCAGCTGATAATGTCTGGAGAAAGTGTGTAACAACTTCCAAGTAGCTGCCCAACATATATATTGTGAAAAAACCAGCTGACACTTGGCCTATGAGGTTGCCTGCGACCAAGTCAAGTGAGCCCTTAGACCCTCTGACACCGGATGGTCTTTATAAATATTTACCAAGCTAATCGCGTCCTTCAGCTATCTTGCAATAGTAGCCTTGGATGCCCTGCACCTCTTTCTTGGCACATTCCAAAGCACAAAAATATGATCTGATTGCCAGAAATTATTAATCACCTAGAGATACCTTAACCACCCTGCCGCACATCCAACACGCAAAGTTTCTTCGCATGCGGCACAGACTAATCCAAATTCGGAAAGGCAGAAAGTTCCACTGTTTGACTAAGATGAAAGGCCGAAACAACTTTCGGCAGAAATGAAGGTACCGTTCACAAGGTCACCCCATTCTCCATAAACTGAAGAAAGAGATCTCTACAAGACAATACTTGAAGCTCTGAAATTCTTCTGGCCGAACAAATCGTCACCAAAAAAAAAACCACTTTCAGGTTTACGCCTGAATATAGATAAATCAGAAACATTTGCCTTTCCAGACTCAGTGCATGTGCTGTGATATGGACGATTTCCATTAAAATGGATGACAGGACCTATTTGGTATTTAGGCTTGAAAATCTCTCCTAATTTAGAAAAGCTGTATGAGCTTAATGTGTCTCACCTCTTGGCCCATACTAAGCAAAATTTTCAGGTTTGGCAAAATCTACCTTTGTCATTGGTATGGAGGATTAATCTTTACCAAATGGTGGTATTCCCTAAATGGCTCTATATCCTTCAAAACCTTCCACTTCGTTTACTTACAAGAGACTTGAGGGCTTTGGATCGTTTGTTATTAGCCTTTATTTGGAGAGGCAAGAAGGCTTGCATCTCTCTATTATGTGTGAAGAAGGACTGGGTTGATGGAGGTCTGGGGTTACTGGACATGGAATTCTACACTCTGGCATGTCTTTTGTGACTTCTTCAGGACTGGCTGTATGATAAATCCATTTGTTAATTTGATGGGGGAGAGGGCACTAACAAGTCCCTGAGATTTGTGATATGTCCTACATGCACCTTATGGAAACTTCCAAGAGAATGGTCTAAGTCTTTATTGATATCCCCCTCTAAAGTGGGCTTGGTCCTCTTTAGTAAAGATATTTAAGAGATCCCCTCTTTACTCTCAATTTTTACCTATACAGGGAAATTTGGATTTTCCTCCTGATAGTTATACTTTTGATTTTCAGAGATGGCAGGCTAGTAGTATAACTCAAGAGCAGCATGTCATGGGTGGTGAGCACACAGTTATGTAATTTCAAGATCTGAAGCAACAATATGCACTAAACGACACAAATCTTTTCTTATGTTCAACTGAAACATTATATTTCCTCACTACTGGGTGGGTACTTGGATTTTGCTTTTTTGGATTCCTTGGATGATCTTTTTAAACCGGAATTAGTGAGGAAGCTGTCATTCTCCAGGATCCATAAAGGGTTAAACAAACTGGAGCCCAGATTTGGTTTTGGGATTTTGCTGAAGGAAGAAGATGGAAGGAAGAAAGTGGATTTATAATTTTGGAAGCAACTGTGAGATTTTTTCAAACATATTAAGGAACTCTGCTCCAATGTGTATATTAGGGAGTTACAATATACATTTTTGAGGAGAGCATACATTTCTCAAGCATTGGCATTTAAGGTAAGGATTACTACCACAGATCGGTGTATGCATTGTGGTGTTGAGGAAGGTATGCTTTCGCATACTTTTTGGATCTGCTTACAGATCCAACTTTTGTGGATGGATATATCAACTTATGTATCAGCAGTTGTAGGCTATGATATCCCGAATACCCTGGAAGCTTTGTTGTTTGAACAATTTCTCCTTTTTCTTTTCAAGTCTCTGGGGGATAGACTGTTACCCCAAAAAACCTGTGTTATAGGAAAAAGAACTATCTCTCTAAATTGGAGAGGAGAGAATAAGCCTTTTTGGCAATGGCAAAACCTGTTGCATGACATGATGCAAATGGAAAAATCTGTTAAAGGAGAAGTATATCCAAACCCTGAGGATCATTTATGATGCATACCAGTTTGGAGACAGAGACTAGCTATAATGTCTTCTCCCTAGATAGGTATTTCTATCCCTATGGGAGGCCCACCTAGTAACTCGAGGTGAGGTTTAGGTATTAGTGTAGGGGGTTGGGGGCCACTTTGACATTCAACGTGGTTGTATGCAGGAAATATAACACATCTAGCATGTATCACAAAGTGTGAAAATGTTATCACAATTTGTGCTAACTTAGCTCTTCACATAGGTATTATTGCAATAAACTGTCTATTTGCATAAAACACACCCCTTTTGCTATCGCATGCAATACTTATCGCATTTTGATAAATCCAGGCCCCTGTCGCTTAAGGCCAGAAGTCTGGTTTTAAATAGTGGCCCTTAATCTGATATTCTGAGAATAACTGAAGGGAATCTCTCGGGTGTTTCAGAGGATTTCATTGTTCCGGGTAGGGGTTATGGGAGGGGGAAGCTGGGGGTCATATGCTCTGGGATTACAGTTTTAATTTCAAGTGTAAAAATGCTTTTCAGGTATCCTTTTAACTGGAGAGGACAGGATGTACTAATTGCTGAATGACAAATTTATTGATATCTTTGTGGGAGAGGATGGGGGACAGGGTTATTCTTGAATAATTGTTAAAAGTAATTTTGCGACTACCTTCCAGGTACATAAGAAAAACTTTACTGGGAGGATCTGTTTGTAAATGTTTATTGCTGTTAATAAAAGGTTGAAACATAGCCCTCCCCCCTCCACTTTCAAGGTTAAATCCTTTAGAATCGTTTGCAGTAACTCGAACGGAGCCTCAAACAACCTTCATCACCAAATTAAGATTCTATGAGGGGACACGTTCCACATTGGGGGCCTCAAGTGTTTTGCTTCTTGAAAATGAATCACTGCCAGATGTGAGGCTAGGGACACTCCTTGCACCTTACCCCGAAAACAGCCTAAAGCCGCCACCTGTACCCGAAATTATAGGCTAGATCCTTCACTAGACCATTTTGTAAAAAGATCAAGGTATGGGAAATTGTAGTCCCAGTAGACTGCATACCCTGTTCAACACACCAAGCTTCAAAAATCCTCCACAGCCTAAAATAAGCTAAGGATGTGGATGGCTGTCTGGCCTGCAGTAAGGTGGCAATGACATCTTCAGAATACCCCTTCTATCTCAAGCAGTTCCTCCTGAAAATGAAGCTGCAAGACAGAAACGATCCACCTGATCTGCAAAAATGGGACCCTGGCACAACTATCTCGGAAGGTGGCCGAACCTTAACGGAACATCTACCACCAAATTTACTAGATCTGTGAACCTCGGCTGACATGGCCATTCCGAAGCCATAAGAATCACTTTGCCCGGGTGTTTCTCTATGCACCATAGCACCCTGCCTAGCAATAGCCATGAGGGAAAGACATAAAGAAGAAGCCCCGGTATCCATAGTAGCACCAGAGCATTGATACCTTCTTCTCAGTGTTCTTGCCTGTGATTGTAAAAGTGCGCCACCTTGGTTTTTTGTCTCGATGCCATAAAGTGCATGCAAAAAGCGTTCCTCATCTGGCCTGAATGAGAAGCATTACTTCCTCTGACAGCTCCAATTCTCCAGAGTCCAACTTTTGCCTGCCTAGAAATTCCACCCGCATGTCATCTATCCCGGCTATGTAAGGTGTTGCCAGAGCTTCCAGGTGTTGCTTCGCCTGGTGAACCAACAACTGAGCTTCCTGAGAAACATCCAACTTTTCGTCCTTCCCTGTCGGTTGATATAAGCCATTTTCGTTGCATTGTCCAACAGAACTCGCATTGCTCGACCTTATAACTGTGGCAGAAAGGAAAACAAGGCTAACTCCACTGCTGTCATCTCTAACAGATTGATAGACCACGATACCTCCTCTTTTAACCATTGACTCTGCACGGTCTGGCCCTGACACACCGCTTCCAATCGGAGATGCTGACATCGGCAGACCCTATCACCCAATCCAAGATTTCCAACTCCATTCCCTGTTCCAGATGGACCCAACCAAGCCCCCTCCCCAAAGAGGGAAAGAGGAATTTGCAACTCCGATAACAGGATCCAATGGGAGGGGAGCGCTCTCTGAAGGAGCCACATATGCATAAATGCCCAGGGAGCTAGATCTAGTGTCGATGTCATAGACCCCCGGACTTGCAAATAATCCCAAACACTGGGCATCTTGATTAGCAAAAGGTGGTGAACCTGACTCTGCAGCTTCACCATCCTGTCCTCCATGAGAAACACCTTGCTAAGCCAGGTGTTGAATCGAGCACCTAGTTACTCCAAGGCTTGGGATGGCATTAGATGGCTATTCACTAGGTTCACCACCGAGCCCAGAGCCCTCAACTTCTCAAGAATCCACTGTACCGCCAGCTGACAGAGGTCTGCCAACTTTGCCAGAATGAGTCAGTTGCCCAGATATGGGTGTACCAGCACTCCTTCCTTCCGAAGAACTACTGCCACCACCACCATCACTTTGGTGAACACATGCAGCACTGTCTCCAAACTGAAAGGAAGGGCGCAAAAGTGATTGGTATATGTAGGTACACCTCTGTGAGGTCTAGTGATGCCAGGAAGTCTCCCTTGCAAACTGCTACTATGTCCAAATGAAGCATCTCCATATGAAACTGTGGTACCTTGATGGCTGCATTGACCTTCTTTAAATCCAAAATTGGTCTGAATGTCCCTTTCCTTTTTGAGGACCATGAAATAAATGGAATACTGACCTTTTCCCCATTCTTCTTAGGGAACCGGCACCATTGCTCTTAGCTATCGCAAGCGGTCCACCTTGTCACGAACCTCTATCTGTTTGGCAAGAGTAGTGCAAGGGAAGACGATGAAGACTTCCCACATTGGGCATGTAAATTCTGATGTGTAGCCATCATTTTATCATTCCCAAGATTCACTGGTCCATTGTGATTCTGGTCCACTCCCCATAAAAGTAGACTAACCGCCCGACAGCTGGAAGAGGAGAGTAGACCAGCTTCATTTCATTGTGAAGACTTAGTGTTCCCGGTTTCTTGACCAGGGGTATCTTGGGTTAGTTTTCACCCACCTCAAAAGGACTAGGTCCTGCCCAAGCTTTGCTTCTGAGTTGCCGAAGGGCCTCTGTTCTGCCAATATCACCTATAGTCTCTAAAACGCTAATTCAGCTAGTGCAGGCAACCACACCTGCACTAGCTGAATTAGTTCCTGATCTTTCATATTTTCTGTTAAGTCAATTATGTGGATATTATTCCTTCTTCAAAGGATTTCTTGATCCTCAATTTTTTTCATTAATAAAGCATTTTCTTTTTTTTATAATGCAGCCAGCTGAACAGTATATTGTTCAGCTGTAATTTCTTCAACTGCAACCCTTTGATCAATGTCTGCTATTTTAACTCAAATGAGGACTGCAGCTTACTGAGTCTGTCTTTTAAAACTGCTGAGACGTTCCTTTAGATTTCTTTTACCATTTTTTTTCCTTTAGGACAGCTAACAATTTTCCCACTTCTGATGCCATCTTGTTAGACAGTTTAGCTTTCTCCAGGCATAGCTAGTCCTTCTTAGCTTTAGATGTGCTTTATCTATGTAACTCTTGTTCTCATGGATAGGTTTGCACCTGAGATGTTAGAATTAGCTGATATAGAGCAGATTCCTGCTGAGCTCTCCTCACATACAATCTCTTAACTACATAGCCATGCCAGAAGCATGATCTTTTGAGATATTTGCCCAGTCAGTAATGGGGTAATTGAAATCTCCCATTATTATTCTGTTACCAATTTTATTTGCCTTTCTAATCTGTTAGCATTTCATAGACTTTCTTTATCTTGGCCAGGCAGGCGGTAGCATATCTCCACTGCTATACTCTTCCACCATACATAGAATTTCTATCAAAATATCCAAAGTACATTTTGTTTTCTGCATCCTTGACACCTATCCAATAGAACTAGGGGTAAAGAAATGAAACTCCAGGGAGGTTGACTTAGAACCAACATCAGGAAATATTTCTTCATGGAGAGGGCGGTGGAGGCCTGGAATCCCCTTCTGGAAAAGGTGATGAAGACAAAAACAGTCAAAGAATTCAAAGATGCATGGGATAAAAGACTGTGGATCTCTATAGGCTAGAGGATAGAAATAAGATAAGCGTGCAGGATGGTAACTTGCTGGTACAGAGGTTACTACCTCTAGCAGACGGCATGGAGATTACTACCCTTAACAAATATGCTTTGATGCTTTTAATGCAACTGCAACATTGCTCCCTGCTTAAATGGCAGGGAGAAAAAAGAGGAATTTGGTTCAGAAGACAATAGGGGGCCCTGACTTCCATGGTCTGGGATACTGTTACGAAAGACTTAAGGGAAAAAGCACAGGACTGCTTCTATGGCCAAGTCCTAAAGGAAATGAAGAAAACATGCATGGGGGTGTCTTGTTGGTGCAGCGGTTCCAACCTTTAACCAATAATCCTTGATCATTTTGATCCAACTCCAACACTACTCTGCTTCAACGGTAGGGAGAAAGGGGAATTGGATTCAGACAGTAACCGAGGGCCCCATCTTTTATGGTCTGCACAGAGCAGTAGTTACTACCCTTAACAGAAGGCATGGGATTACTACCCTTAACCAATAAGCCTTGATGCTTTTGATGCAACTGCAGCATCTCTCTCTCTGCTTCGACGGAGGGAGGTGGTGGGTAGAGGGAAAAAGGAATTTAGATTCAGAGACAACTAACACAAGCCATGACTTTTTTACAGTCTGGGATACTGATGCACAGACATTGGGAAAAAACACAGGACTGCTACTACGGACAAGTCCATAAGCAAAGCACGTCAAGCAGCACTGACTGATACGTGGGGGTAACCTGCATGGCGCGGCAGATACTACCATGGGAGGCTTACTGGGCAGACTGGATGGACCACTGGTCCTTTTCTGCTGTCATTTCTATGTTTCTATGTCATCCTAGACATATAATGCCACCCGTCCACCAATTTGCTTTGCCCGGTCCTGTTGAAATCATTTGTACCCTGATATCATAGTATTCTTTTGGTTATCCTCTGTCCATCAGATTTCTGAGATATCTGTTAAGTCTGTATCTTCATTTTTATCTTGTTTTAACCCTAATGCAAACATTTATGAGAAGCTTATTTGCTGTTGTTTTGGTAGCTGTCACATCCCTGTGTTATATTATCTCCTAGTTTGCAATATGCACTTAGGAAAATTAGAGGATCAGACATACAACTTCTGATTTGGCCAGTGTCAGTCTCATGATCCTTTGAATGGCGCGTGCTGTGCCGAGAGTACCCAATAATAGGAGAGCTTTCTGTGCATCCCACAGGTGAGAGCCGTATTGAGCCAGACCCCCCCAGCAGGAGTTATGATGATGTGGACAACGTTCCCATGAATGATGAAGATATGGATTCAGAGGTCTACAAAGGCAGCAAAGAGGCTGACACTGCAGGTGAGTGGGCACGGAGGAGCCACAGCCAGAAAACTTTGGTTAGAAAGGCTTGGTGGGAAGAAATGGCCGTGACAGGCTCCTCTACAACTACATTCAGAGCTGTAGCCAGGCAATTTGGCAACTATGACCAAATTAAAAAGTGTACCCTCAACCATGCACAACACGCAACACCATGACTAGAAGACTGTTACAGTTTCTCTTGCTGCACTCCGATCAGTCATCCCCTTTCACTATTCCTCCAATTTTCTCCATTAGGCATCTCTCCTTTTCCTTTTCCCCTCTCTACTGTCCCTTCCACATCAAGTACACCTTTTCCCCACTTTTTTCATTAAGGATCTCGCCCCCCCCCCCCCCCCCATCAGGCACCCCCTTTTTCTTCTTCTCTCTCATAAAGAACTCCCTCTTCTTCATCAGGCACCCCTCCATTCCCTTTTCCCTTCTCTCACATCTCTCCATCAGGCACCCACTTTCTCCCCTCTTCCCCCTTCAAGCACGCCCTTCTCCCCCTCTTCCCCATCACCACTCCTCTCTTCCATCAGACACCCTCCCCTTTCCCCTCTTCTCCCCCTTCGCTTCCCCAACCTCTATCCCTCCTCATCCATCAGGCACCCCTTCTCCTTTCCTTGGGATCTCATTCTCCCCCCATATCCCAGAATTTGCACCTCCTTTTCCTCCTCCCCCTCCCATTATGTGTTCCAGCTGCAGCAGGTCTCAATGTAGCTCTCTGCAGCTCCTCCAGCCAGTGATGCTGCTCCTCCCCCTCCTGCACAGTTCAGTGTTCTTTTGTTTGAACTATGTGGAGCTCTGTATGTAGGGATCTCTGTGCGGTTTAAACAGAAGATTATTGAATGTGCGGGGGGGGGGGGGGGAGCAGTGTGGAGGTGAGGCAGAGAGAGCAGAATTTTGGGGCCAAGCCACTGCTTCTTCCAGCTCCTGTTTGGCCATCCCCATGCTTTGTGGCTGCTGCTGCCATCTTTCACTCCCTGTGGCTGAAGATGGAAACTGATAGGGAAAGTTGTCAGTGCACACTCCTCTTGCACCACCTGCCTCCCCATGCCTTGGATAACTGCATGTGGTAATCTGTGATGCAGGAATGCACTGCAGCACTGCACTACAGGAACTTTTCTCCACTGTCACCTATGGCTGAGGCCATAGGATAGATATGACATTAGCTATATTCTAGGAGAGTGAGTATTGTAATGTCATTGAGCATTGTTGAAGTTCCCTACTTCAGGAATCTGTCTTGGGGCCAGGTCTGTACGATATCTTTATGAGCCATATTGCAGATGGAGTAGTAGAACAGGTTTGTGGGTTGTTTTTTTTAAAGATAGCATTAAGATCTGTAACAGAGTGGATACCTCTGAGAGAATAGAAAGACTGAGGAAAGATAAAAGAAAGTTTGAGGAATGGTTAAATGCTTAGCAGCTAAGATTCAGTACAAAGTCATGCATTTTTCAGATGCAGAAAACACAATGGGGGTTGAGAGATTGCTGTGCACTGACCAAGAGAGCGAGACTTTGGAGTGATCATGTCTGATGATCTCATAGTCATGAACCAGTGTAATAATGTGGTGGCCAGAGGCATCAGGATGTCAGGCTGCAACGGGAGAGGCATAATAAGTGGAAACAAGTCAAAACCAACACATTCTAAAAAGCCTCCACATAGCTTCCCATTCAGTCTCCTGTGCTTGTATCTCTTTGCCACACACCATCACGAGAAATGATGTCCCACCTGTCTATAAATTAGAAAGATCACATTGACTAAAAGACTACATCCCCAAAGTCCATCAGCATCCCGAAATGTTTGAGACCCCTAGCCGAAGCCATTTTTTTAATTATGGGGGATGGGGCAGACATGCAAACCACTACACACAGAGACACTGTACAATCTTGCAATAATGCCTCTATACAGAGCATTGGTGAGATCTCACCTACAATATTGTGCCCAGTTCTGGAGGCCATATTTCAGAAAGCATATAAATGGGCTGGAGGAGGTCCAGAGAAGAGCGACCAATATCTGCAGGGTCTAAGCCAAAAGCTAGATGAGACGTAAGGACCTAAACCCTAGAAAAGATGAGAGAAAAGGGAGAGAGGAGATATGATAAAGACATTTAAATATCTTTAAGGTGTCCATAATGCAAAAGATGGAAACTATTTTTTTAGAGGAAAAAAATGATTCGGAACAAAAGATCACAGTAGGAGCAACATCAAGATATATTTCTTCACTGAAAGGGTGGTGGCTACATGGACTGGTTTCTTGGGGGAGGAGGTGTAAAGAAAAAATGATAATGGAATTCAAGACAGTCTTGGATATGCACATAAGATCCTTAGTTGCAAAGAAGAGAAGAAAAAACCAGAGATCAAATAGGGTCTATGGCATTGGATAGAGTATATTAGATTGAGACTAGATGTAGTCCTTATCTGCAGTCATATGCTCTCATTTCTTCACGATGTGCCATCTGTACCTTACAGAACTGTGATGCATGGTGACCTGACCAATCCCCGTGCCCAGTAGTATTGAACCCATTTAGAAAGTGAAAGTAGATGCCATGCATTTCTCAAATCCAGCTCTGCTGCCAGGAAGGTACTAACCTGTGCCCTCCCCTCTTTCCCACCACAGCATCTGAGCAGCTCGTTCTCCCAAGTGAGGAAATCGTAACACCACCAGGAGGTGATCCCAAGAATGCAGGAGAGGAGAGTCACACCAACCTGGAAGCCATATTGTTAGAAACATAAAAGGTCAAAAGCTGAGAGAGGACAAACTTCCTCCCTCCCTGATTCCCAATTTCAGGATCTGTTACGCTTACGTGGATAGTTTGTATTTGATGGCCTATAATAAATCTGAAACTTTTTTTTTTTTTTTTGCATATATGAGAGAAATAAACAGCTTTTGATACATGCTAAGGCAGCAGTTTGCCTCCTATGAGTCTTGATGGGCTTAGCTACCAGCTTTCCAGCATTTGCTGTGCTCTGTACTGCCAAGGCTTTTTTTTAAAATAAAAATAACTAGTTATGCTTTTTCTCATTTCTGTTGTACTATTTCCTGTCAAATAAATGGGATTAGTTAATTTCTAGACCTGGTTTGTGTTTTTAATTTTGGGACAAATTTTAGATGCACATTAGCTTTCTGAATAAAGAAATTACTTTGCCGTATTGCTAAATCCCTCTTTAAAAGCCCAGCATTTGATTTTTGAGCTCAGCTTCTGCTTCTGAGGCCAGCTAGGGATGAGGATGCTGCAGAAACGGTGTTCATAGTCGCTGGGTGGGGTGGAGGGGGGGAGAGAGAAGTTGTGCTAGCTTCACATAACAGTAGCATGTAGTAGCAGGTCTTGAGGTGCACGTGCAACAGGTTTCGAAAGGAGCTGCTCTATGTGATTCCCCATGGACCAAAGACCGACACTGGGATGACTGGGCTAGATGGGGGAAGAAACTCTAAAATGGGGAAAATTTGCACATAGGCGCAAATGAAGGCCTGTGGCACCTTAAATCACAAGAGGCTGGTTCCAATTGAGCTGGAAAGCCATGCAAACTGTTGCAAAAATCCCCCAAAAATGTGCAGAGGAGGGAAAGAAGGTCAGCAACAGAAATACAAGTTATTTAATTCCCTAAACATTTAGGGGTAGATATTTACAAGTTATCCATATAAATGGCTTAAACAACATATTGAGCCTCTTATCTGACTAAATCATGGCACAATATGTTATTATCCGGCTATAATATAGCCAGATATAAAAGGGGTGTTTGGGGGGCATTCTGGAGAGGGGTCCCATAACTGTCTAACTTAGCCAAATATCGGGTATATCCAGCTAAGGGGGTCATTTTCTAAGGCTTATCGTGTGCGATAAGCCTCTATTGCACGCGAAAAGTCCCTTTTCGCGTGCGATAGCTTGTTAGGGGCGGAGTCGGGGTGGCGAGGGGGCAGGCTCCGCAATGTCTTTGCTGGCGGCGATAAGGTTAGTAACCTTATCGTCGCCAATAGCGCACCCAATAGCGCCACCTTTCACTGTGGCGCTATTGGGTGCGAAAGCCGGTAGCGAAAACACCGCAGTGGTACGAAGGCTGCTGGCTTTCATAGGCCCGCCCCCCGTTTTTGCTGGATTCACCATTCTGCGATAGAATGGTGAATCCAGACCTGTTAGCTGCATAACTTTAGATGTGCTGGAAGCAGGTCTAAAGTGATATGGCTTCGTGGGGCCATTTAACTTGAGACTTACCCGGATCTATTCAAAAAAGAATATATACTGTCAAGAAAAAAAAATCCCAATGTGGCCTTTCCCCCCGCCTCCCTCCCATCCAAGTTGCAAAGGCCCTCTGGGGCCGATCTTTCCATTCCCCAAAAACGGCCCATTTAATTAAAATAAAAATGTAATAGCGCCAGGAGAACTCCCTCCCACACCTTCTGCTCCAACTTCCCCTTAAATGCGCAAATTTTAAATTTTGCAGCCCTCTGACCCCCCCCCCCCCCCCCCCCCCATGCCAAATCCTTTCCCTTCATACCCCCCCGCTCAGTACCTTTATTTAAAGTTGATGACCAGGGTTGCAGTAGCCTCCTACCATAATCCGGGCCTGGCGCTTCTGGGGACTCTTCTGCCCGAAGCTATCTTGTCAGTTTACTAAGCACACTTATAAGCATCTCTTCATTATTAAGTTCTAACTTATAAACAATCTTATGGACCTATAAACATTAAAAATTGTTGCTTATCCATTCTGATAAACCATAACAATTTATCTGCTTACAGAGAAACATCACTGTTTATAAGTACTTAACTTATAAACATTAAAAATTGTTGTTTCTCTTTTCTGGCAACCCAAATAACTTAATGACTTACAAAACACTTTGTTTTAATTTGCTGTTGAGGTTTTTCAGATTGTCTAGTTGACTTGTAATGTAGAGGAAATGTCACCTCTGTTCCCTCTGGCAGCGTATTTGTAAGAAACGTTATTATTTCTCTACTAAACATCTGTGTGTTCCTGAGAGTTAAACTAAGATACATTCCAGAGGGTTCTGGCTGCATCAAGAATAACTGTATGGACTCTTTAGATTGTTATAGGGGACATCCATAATGACATCATGCTCCGGTGGGGGGACGGGATTACCAGTTTTGTGACAAGGGGGTTTGGAGATTTGTGATGAAGTGTGACAAGGGGGTGGTGGGTGGGGGTTGATTTCATGCAAAAATAGTGTGATGTCATGTATGGACAGCCCCATAGCTGTGATGAGTTTTTCTGGACTTCTTTAGTTGAACTCCGGAGGTAAAAATCAGTACATTTTTCAGGAGGTATTAAATGGCGAGTGAGAGAGGTTGCTGCAGGCTTAGCTGGGAGCCTTTGTCTAAACTGAAGAATTCTCTGCCCAACGAACAACTGCCTCTGGGACAGGATACTTTGGGAGAAAGTGGGAGGGTTGTCTCTGGGGATCAATTGGGAAAAAGATTCCACTCTGAATCAGGAAATGCCAAACAGTATTCTCTGCCTCCAGCAGATGGTAGGTTGGGCTGGTGCAGCAGTGTGACACTGAATCTGCGATCAGACCCTGGAGGTCAAGCCACTGGTTTCTTTTTCCCAGCAAATCGAGCCCATCACCCCCATTCCTGGCTACTGAGGAGGTGTCTGGTTGAACTGGCCGGGAAACCTCCACGGTTGGTGCAGGCGCATTTCACCAGGGTGCAGTCGACATCCTGGGTGGAGGTACAGGCACTTGTCCTAGCCGATATTTGCGGGTAGGCCCACTTGGTCCACTCCGCATACTTTGGTGAAGCACTAGAGATTGGATGCAATGGCGCAGGAGAACACGGCAAGTGGTGCGGGGGTCCTTCGGTGGGGGGGGCCCTCGCTTCCTCCCGCCCAGGTGGATGATGGTTTGGTATTTCCAACTTTTCATGACCTGGACTGGTATAACAGGGCGACATGGAAGGGGAACCTTTCTTTACCTGTTAATTTGTTTTGCATTAGTCCTGCTATACCAGACCAGGACCCACTCGGGAAGTGAGTCTGTGTCAGTTTTGTTTTTTCGCAGATCGTTAACTTTATTGAATGGTTGATATCTTCCTTGCTTACCTCCAGGAGATTTGGGTGTCTGGTTTTCTTCTTCTCCTTACAGGGCAGCTTTTCTTCAGTTTTTCTTGTTGTCATTTGGAGTTCCTTAACCAAACCGGATCTGATCAGAAGCTTTGTCAGAAAGATATTGGATTCCTACTGCTGAGCATCACCCCTAAGCAGTGGCTGTGATGTCTCAAAGGAAAAGTGTGTTGTCTGTCTCCATCTGCTGACAGAAGGAACTTGTCATGACCTGCAGTGGTGTAGCAAGACTAATGGAAAGAAAATTAACTGGTAAAAAAAATTCCCCATTTTCTTTTGTTGTGTAAATTTGATCAAAGAACTTTAACATGGATTTTCAGTGAACTGGATTACCAGGAGGACACCCTCGTGATTGAACTATATTTAGATAACTCTTGCATTTACTTTATTATGCTTAAGAATGAACAGGGCATTTTTGCAGTGTTATTTCCCTCCTTGGATCCTGTGAAGAAAATCCACTAGAAAAAGCACAGGCAGTGCAAATCGACTGAACTATACAGAACCTATTAGTCTGAGAACACAGAACAACCTTAACATCTCTAACTCAAGAAGAGTGGCATGTGACATTAGCCAAAGGGTGGGGTTCCCCCAAAAATTGTTCATGGTAAAATCTCTGAATACCTGCAGGACTCCTTGGCCAGTTTAACCACAGCGATGATCCTAACCATCATGCCACTGCCGTGGAGTCTGTCCATTTACACACCACTATGAAACCTCTCTGCCTTGTACATTGTGAGGTATGCAGCAGTAATTTAAGTATTTCTGTCATTCTAGACAACTTTTGCAAAATGTTTTCTAGATAATTAGCATGTTTATAACTTATGTATACATAAAGGGGTAGATTTTCAAAGGGATACGCGCGTACCCCCCGAAAACCTACCCCAAACCCCCCCTGCGCTCGCCGAGCCTATTTTGCATAGGCTCGGCGGCGCGCGCAAGCCCCGGGACGTGCGTAAGTCCCGGGGCTTGCATGAAGGGGCGTGTCGGGGGGCGTGTCGGGAGTGACGCGCCGTTTCGGGGGGTGTCGCGAGTGACGCGGCGTTTCGGGGGCGGCGCCGCGGCCTCCGGACCAGCCCCCGGACCGGAACATGGAGCGCAGCAGCCGGCCCGGCGCGCGCAAGTTACGCCTGCTTCCAGCAGGCGTAACTTTGCCGACAAAGGTAGGGGGGGTTTAGATAGGGCCGGGGGGGTGGGTTAGGTAGGGGAAGGGAAGGGAAGGTGCGGGGGGGGGGGGGGGTGGGTGGTGGAAGGAAAGTTCCCTCCGAGGCCGCTCCGATTTCGGAGCGGCCTCGGAGGGAACGGAGGCAGGCTGCGCAGCTCAGCGCGCGCAGGCTGCCGATTTTGGGCAGCCTTGCGCGCACTGACCCCGGATTTTAATGGATACGCACGGCTATGCGCGTATCTATTAAAATCCTGCGTACTCTTGTTCCCGCCTGGTGCGCGAACAAAAGTACGCGTGTGCGCAGATTTATAAAATCTGCCCCAGCTAGTATTGCATTTTTTAGTCAAGTGGATTAATAAATGAGAAATATAAAAGAATAAGTACCTTTTGCTAAATCTGCTATTAAAAAAGAATTTTAGAAGGTAGGGGTTGTGAACTGAAAAGTGAACAAACAAAAATGGTTTGCTAAGAATGAGTTTAGATGGGCATGCTTGATGTTTGAAGTCTTTTCCTCTTTGGCTAATGAATAGTTTTGTACTATATAATTGCTTACTTCATGGAGGAGTTTTCTTATATGATTGTTAGCAAGTAAAAACCTGACCTGAGGCAGGTATTATATCAGGCAATCAATCAGGGCATGCCGCAGAGCTAGGACCCGCCCCTGGCCCTACAAGAGACCAGGTGGAGCACGCGCGCATAGGATGCCAAACTCTGGAGTGAGGGCTGGTGCGCAGTGGAAGGACCGCCGCCGTAGGACCGCCGCCGTAGGACGCCGAGGCCTGGAGGAGCTCACGGCTACCACTGGGGAGGCCCACCCATGATCTGCAGAGGAGTTATCGAAGTGAGCAGGCCCATGCGCGGGCACAGACGTGACGCATAACAGTACCCCCCTTCTAGGCCTCCCTGTACGCAGTCTAGGCTTATCAGGATAAGTCCTATGGAAGGTTCTGAGGAGCTCCTTATCAAGGATATTGTGGGAGGGTTCCCATGAGTTCTCCTCGGCCCCATAACCCTCCCAGGCTAAGAGGTATTCCCATCTACCTCGACGCCGACGGATGTCGAGGACCTCTCTTACCTGAAGAGATGAGTCTGGTTCCGTGAAGATCCGTGGAGGTGATGGATCTCTATGAGAGGGCCAGGAGAGGACCAAAAGCTTCAAAAGGAGACATGAAATGTGTTGTGAATGCCCATAGCACGAGGTAGCTGAAGCTGATAAGACACTGCTCCCACTCTTCAAAGCACTGGAAATGGACCGATATACTTGGGAGCCAGGTGATGAGAGGGAAGTCTGAACTGTATGTGTCAGGCGCTTAACCACACCTTTTGACCTGGACAGAAGAGTGGAGCGGGATGTCTATGGGCATCAGAAGTCCACTTGGAACGTTCAGCGGCTTGGGTAAGGCGTTCTTTGACTTGATTCCACACCTGACGAATGGTGTGGGCCATTGATTGCACAGCCGGAGAAGGGTTCAGAAGTTGAGCTTCTTTAAGGTGCTCAAGATTCTTATGGTTGGTGAAAATGGTAAATTTGTGCTGCACCCCTTCCAACCAGGGACGCCACTCTTGGAGTGCCAACTTGATGGCGAGAAGTTCTCAGTCACCCATGGTGTAGCGCAGCTCTGTAGGCGAGAACTTGTGTGAGTAGAACGAGCAAGGTATCAGTTTACCCTTGGGAAAAAACTGGCTTAAGGAGGATCAGTCCAAAGAGTGGTCAACGAGGCAGGGGTCAGGTTCCGAAGGTCAAACAAGGTCACAAAGCAGGCAGAGGTCAGGATCCAGGCAGCAGGCAGAATGGTCGAGGAACAGGCTGATGTCAGTACCAGAGAGACAATCCGAAGGTACTACCTGGGGAAACGAGACAGACGGACACTGCAACGGAAGGACGTCGGGACAAGGCTGGAACAGTAGGATGCTGGAACAAGGCTGGAACAAGACTGTGAACGCGGAGGCAAACTATCACACAAGCAGTGTCGACCCGATTGCCAAGGCAAGGAAGTGCAGGCAGGAACTTCCTTATATCTGTTGTGGTTAAGCAGTGTTTGGGTGGATTCTCGGGTACTGTGGCAGATGACCACACCCACGGGGAGGAGCCCTGTGAGGCGCCACAATACTGGGCTAAACGCAGGACACACAAACACAGAATTAGTTCTTCATTTATACAGCTTGAAGTATACCACCAGAGGTGGCAGTAGTGAGGTAGTCTGGATGTAGCAGTCTCAGGACCCTCAATAGAGGGGACCCTTCTCCCCCCTTTGCCTTACTGGGAAACCTACACCTACTTCCGGTGTAGGTTTCCCAGTAAGGCAGTACTGTGGATGAGATAGACTGAGAGTTAGACTACTCACTAGATGGTTGTTGTAGGTATGTGTTTCCACCAGGTTGAAGAAGATGGTACAGGCACCGAGGCAGGGAGAGCAGGCCCTGGAGGAGCAAGTGCCTGATCCTCGAGCTATTCAAATCTGTTTTTGATGGCCCTGCCCGGTATACCATTGCAGGATCTTCTTTGGTTCACCTGAAGCAAGGTAATAAACTTTTAGCTGACTTCGCTATCGAATTCAAGACACTGGCGTCTGAGTTACACTGGGACCCTAAATGCCTGAGGACCCTCTTCTTTGAAGGACTGAACCCTCAATCAAAGGACAAGTTCGTTGTTCGTGAAATGCCTGAGACATTGGCAACTAGGATTGATCGCCGACTTCGTGACAAGGTTCAAGAGACCAAGACTTACATAAGACCCTTTCAGAGTGAAACTCGAGTTAAGTCCATACCCAGGCCTGTTCCCCCAGTTCCAGTTGCTGGCGAAGAAGAACCAATGTAATTAGGCTGCTCCTACACGCTTTTCGGGGAAGTTTGCAGATGCAGAGGTTTTCTTAATCAGTGTTGCATGCACTTTTCCCTGCAACCTAGCCATTTCCCCACAGCTTATGCAGATCTACCCACTCATTATTCATACTGTGCACTGCCTCGGCCTCGCCTCCTGCCCAAAGACAAGTCGAGCAGGAGATGAGGGAGGTCCCAGCTGAGAGGCTCTCTACTCGGAGCTAGCCCCCACATACAGTGAGGTTGGTGCATGGAGCAGTGGCAACAGGTAGGTTTTTAACCTGGGTATGGGCCTCCTCCCAGCTGTGTCTGCTCCATAGGGAGGAGGAGTTCTTAGAACACTTGGTGGTGGGGTACACCCATTTATCGCTATTTTTTGGCTTAATTTTACCTATTTGTTTATCTACGGGTGCACATTGCTGAGGGGTCTCACTCAAGCTCGGAACTGTCTGGTCATGACCAAACAGGTCATCCGGTGGACTAGGAGGGTCAAGTTAACTGGGGGCTCCTCACTCGAGTATATGGCCTTGATGAAGGGAATGCTGCACACCTAACGCCAGGTAGCACACTCAACTGTCTAGCCTAATCTTTTAACGCCCACTGCGTTAAAGATTAGGCTAGACAGTGGGTAATAGGGGGAGTGCTGTGCCTTCCCCATAGCCCCCCCTCCCAATATTATGCCCTTGTTCTTTACCTTTGAGTTCTCCCTGATTCATTTCTTTATTTTTCCCTTTATTTAGTTTACTGTTAGGGAGCAGTGGCAGGGCTATTAGATCTGTATGGGGCAGTGAGACTTCTCTGCTTCTTACCGAGTGTGAGCCTTGGGGGCCGTGCTGTGGGTGAGAGGACCCCCAAAGCCCCTCAGACAGGGTTATGGCACCTCCTTCCCTTCTAGGGGTATCCTGAACCCCCTCCCCCCAAAGAATTCCTGAACACATCCCGCCCACCCCTCAGTTTCAGTCACTCCTAGTGTGCCTCAAAGGGCATGTGCATCCCTTGGCTTCTTCAGGAGAGAGAGATGAAGATTCAAGTTCAGTGAAGCTCTATGTGGGTGGGTCTGCACTGGTTGCAAATAGTCTCCTCCAGCACTAGGAGAATCTCTCGTTGTGTTTGTAAAACATGCCCATTCTAAATCATACAATTGAAAAGTGGAATTATTTATGGAGTTTGTCTTATACAGAAAGTGGTACATGTGGTACCACCATCAGCAGAATTTGGACTGCGTTAGCATCCCCAGAGTTGTGGTGAAACGCCCATTGGGACCAACTCCAGAGTGGACACCATGGAGCCAAGGACCTGAATCCCAGGCCCTGGGCACCACCACCGCCAACAGATGTTGAACTTGCGACTGCAACTTCTGGATCTGGTCCTCCGCTAGAAAGATCTTGCCCACATGAGTATTGAAACGTGCTCCTAGAAAATCCAGAACCTGAGAAGGACGAAGGTGAATCTTGGAGTTGTTGACGACCCAACTGAGGGATCCCAAAAGGGACAAGACCTTGTACACTGCTTGCCTGCAGAGCTCCTCTGATGAGCCAGTCGTCCAAGTACGGGTGGACTAGCACTCCCTCCCGCTGGAAGGCCACTGCCACCACCACCATCACTTTGGTGAATGTGCGCGGAGCTGTAGCCAGGCCGAAAGGTAGAACACAGAACTGGAAATGCATCCCTAGGATCGTGAAACAGAGAAACCTCTGGTGATCCCTACAAATCCCTATGTGCAGATATGCTTCCGTCAGATCTAGGGAAGCCAAGAACTCCCCCCAGCAAACAGCCGCCATAACTGAGCGTAGGGTATCCATCCAAAATCGCGGGACTCTGAGGGCCTTGTTCACCTGCTTCAGGTCCAGAATTGGGTGGAAGGAGCCACGAAGTAAATGGAATAACGGCCAATACCACATTCTTCCTGAGGGACAGGCATAATGGCCCCTAGACTGAGCAAACGCTGAATTGTTTGCTGAACTATCACTTTCTTCAATGGGGAGATGATAAACAGGTCGCGTAGGGGCTGAGCAAAATCTAAAGCATAGCCGCTTTCTATGACACTTAGAACCCACTGGTCCACGTTATCGTGATCCATTCCTCGCAAAAGAGGGCCAGCTAGCCCCCTATCAGTGGGATGGAGGAACAGGCTGGCTGAATCTCATTGGGAGGACTTGTAGCCGGGGGCCCCCTGAGCAGCGCCATCTCGGTTCGCTCTGCATCCTCGAAAGGATTGGGACTTTCCTGTGGGCTGTCATTGACCTGCTCCCGTTGCCATGCTTTGGCGAAAGTGCCTTTGCCCCCTAAAATGAGAGCGGGTGGGGGGAAATCCCCTAGCCCCTTTAGGCTTATCCTCTGGAAGTTTGTGTACCTTGTTGTCGCCCAAAAACTTGATCAGCTGCTCCAAGTCTTCGCCAAAAAGAAACTTGCCCTTAAATGGCATCGCACTGTGCTGGGCTTTGGAGGACACATCTGCCAACCAATTGCAAATCCAGAGAAGCTGCCTCACCAAGACCACTGAAACCATAATCCTGGAGGAAGTATGAAGATCATACAGGGCGTCTGCTCCATAGGCCACCGCTGCTTCCAAGCGCTCGGCGTGTTCCGACTCTTGAGGGGAGAGATCCCCTAAACTTCCGAATGCGAACAGCCCCCTGGGGATCCTGTCTCCTGGGGACCTTAGCTGGTGGGCCTTCGGCTGGTGAGCGCTGAGAAGCCCCTGAGCAGGCCTGGATGGCCAGATAGGCTTTGTGCATTAAAAGCACAAAATCTGCAGTAAATTTAGTTGGCCCCTAGCACCTCCAAGAACCACGGGGAAATCGGCTGGGCCCCTAGATCCCCTTAACGGGGATCGAGCTCCTCCTTCCAAAAATCTGCGCTCAAACTAGCCGGAGAGAGATCAGGCAGGAGATCTCCTTCCCCTGCTGCTCTCTGCTGAGCTGTGCTGAAGAACTCCAAGATGGCCGCCGTTCCCGCACTCAGTGGGAATGGGTTGGCCTCACGCGCTGACGGAGCCGCTCGCTTGCCCGCACCGTGTGTCCAACCTACTTTTGCCCCTGCCACCGCTGAAGAGCCCATCCCACCAGGAAGGCAATGTGCACAAAGTCCTTTGTGGGAAAGCCCCGAAGCAAGCTCCCCACAGGCTGGGCATTGGACACCGCACAGCATTGCGGTGGGAAGGGGGCGCCGATAATGAGCGATCCAAGATCCCAAGGTGCGGAGAACGGCCCAAACAGGGTCCAGTCGCGAACAGCCCCCGAGCCGGCACAAAAAGGCAGTTGCCTCTGCTTCTTTATTTATTTTTTTAAATAAGCTTACCGGCTCCAACGAAAGCTTACAGGAATTGGGGGGGCGGGGGGAAGGGACCAGACCACCGGTATCACCCCCGGCGCCATTGATGAAAAGGGAGCAACTCCAGGTCACCGACCCTGCTTTGGACACCTGCGACCAGGGGGGATGGTCCCACTAGGACCTGTCAACCCCCTGGGAGGAATAAAGGATCCTTATTATCAGCTGTTTCTGCCAGAAAAAACAATTATAATTTTATCTCTCTTTGTCTCTTTTCTTTTTGAAAACATAGAATGGGGAGACCCGGCAGAGCTGCAGGTTATGCACTATCTCCATCTGCTGGAGACAGAGAAATACTGAGGAGACACTGGTATTACACCTGAGGGCGATCTTCGCGTTTTTCTCTGTCTCCATCTGCTGGAAGGGAGGCAAAACTAACTGTCTGGACTGATCCGGGTAGGTACAGGGAATAGCATTATGTGAGTTGCAGCTCCCTCCTAGTGTTCCAGTTTCGTGTGAATTTTGCATATAAAATAGTTTGGTGGATCCTTCCCGCTTGAACCCTTCTTTGTTACATACTACTACCGAACCCATAACCTCATAGACAGGGACGAGAAAAGAATCCACACGTTTAACATTTTGACCCCCAAAAAAGTGATGGGACCTCCATTGCTGATTTTGGGAGGCCAATGTTTCAAATGCAGGTTTTAACACCGAGCAGCACGCAACTGGAGAATACCTAGGTTCAAAACCTTTAAAACTGGAAGCTCAAATGTAGCCCAAAGCAAAGTGGTGCCACCAGCATGTCAAGCTACACTGTACCGCAAGCGCACGCCGCGTAAGAACTCCTATCTCCTCGACGCTCGGCTCGGGCTCGCATCACATGACATGAGGCTCCGACAGAGCAATAACGTCATCACCCTCCGCCTCCTTTTCAGGGCAGGAGCAGGCACCGGGGAGTCCCGTGACGTCACGCGCGGCCTGAGGCGCTCGCAGCCCCCGCCCCGGGAGTCGATGGTACCCGAGGTGGGGCGGGACGGGGCGGGCTGGAGATTGGTGAGCGCGTCTGGTTTCAGTCGCCGAGAAGGGTGGGCTCTGCTCCTCCAAGCTGTGCGTTTGTTGCTGTCCTGACGTTACCCTGCTTGTTTTCTCCCACCCAGGCGCTGTCCTCCTTCGCCTCGCCCTGACAGGCTTCCAGGTTCTTGTGTTATGGCCGCAGTGTGGCAGCAGGTCCTAGCAGTGGACGCAAGGTAAGGTTACATAGGGTTCAGGCATGATCTGAGGTAGGTGGATGGGAGAGAGAGCGGAGGTTAGTCGGGTCTCCCTCCCTGATTGGATGATCTAGTATTGTTTTTGCTCTGTTTTGTCATTCATTCAAAGCCCCCTATTAACGCCTTAATGGCCAAACGCAGTTCTTGTACTCTGTTGCTGCTTTGGTCTGGCAGTCATGGGCAGTGTGCCACGTAGTTTTATGTAATGTCAGAGCTGGAATCTGGGTTGTCGCAGAGCTAAGGCTCACGCAGATGCTGCCCAGTCTGGAGCCTGTTCAGCCAAGCCTGCTAGTGGCCTGGCAAGTGGAAGCCAAGTGGGCAATCTGGGATAAGGAACTTATTTGGTGGGAATGTTGTACGCGCCTTATGCCCAAGAGTGGCCATCAGACAATCCTGCAGGCCGATGCAATACCGTACGCTCATGCTAGATTGGATGCGTGTTTTGGATATGCGTCCATAACCCCTTATGCAATAAGGGGATTAGCGCATCCAAAATGTGTGTCCAAACCAGCACGAAGCTGATAACGCTTATCACATGTAAATGCTATTAATTAGTATCCCCCCTAGGCTCAGTGTATTGTGGCAATCAAAAGAGCAAACAGAATGTTTCCTGTACATGCCCAGATCAGTCCAGACTCCTGCGTTTTGCCTCCCCTCCAGCAGATGGAGACAGGGTTTTACTAATACTACCACATAACACAAGGTGCCACCTGCAATCCCTCAGTATTTCTCTGTCTCCAGCAGAGAGTGGAGGTGCAAAACCTGCAGTCTGAGACTGAGAAAATATATATTAGTATTCTTGGAGATTGCCTCCCAGGGGTTTGCTAGGTCCTGGTGGGGCCACCCCCCCCTGGTTTTGAGGCAGACAAGTAGGGGGTTGGGAACCCTTTTTTTGCTCAGTCCTTCTTTACAAGTGGAGGACAGATGGAACCTGAGGCTATTCTTCTGTGAAGGGAAGTGGTCATTTTTTTCTTTATTGTGCTGCTGAGCCTGATTAAAAAAAAAAAAAAAAAGTCATTTAAGTTGCTCAAACAGTGTGCCGTTGTAGTCACTGAGTTGTATTAGCTCCTCATTATCGCGGTATTTTCTTTCTGCAGAGCAGACAGCTCCTTATTCCTCCGATGGCGATTGTTGCTTCTGACACACTGCCACGATGCCGTGCAGGTCGAGTTGTTCTAACTCTGGAGATGCGCGTGCTAAGTGCCTCCACAGGGGAAAAGGCACTTTGCAGGCAGTGGTGACTTCAGGTGGCCACCACAAGCCTGGAAGGCTTTCTCGTGTGCGGCAGCCAGTGGATGAACCATTCCCGCTGAGCATGGAAACAGTGGCCATTTTGTTCTCCGTCGCAGCTACTTTGCGGGCCGTGGAGGGGAGAGGGATATTCCTTCTGCTTTGCCCACAGTGCTAGGGGCCTCCGGTGGAGGTCATAATGCTGAGGAATTTCATTCAGACAGTGAGGAAGACCGTCTGAATGAAAGCTGGGGGAGTCGGATGGTTCTGCCGATTTTTCTGCTGATTTTTTTTTTTTTAATCTTGCATAGAGCTTATTCAGCCAGGAAGGCCGTGGGGCGGTGTAGGGCTGCGCAGTGAGTGCCGGCTCATCCTGGCTCTTCAAGAAGGGGTAGGTCGTCTCGGGCAACAGTGGCCAAGAGACTTAGGCAGGTTCTGGGGGTCCCGGTACCACTGCTCACTGCGGATAGCTCCTCTGAGGTTTCAGAGACTCTCTGCCAATGTAGAATTCGAATGATATAGATCTGAATTTGGTGGAGCATGATCTGGATGATAACCATGGCAAAGCCCTGGCTGTGGAAGGGAATGGTGGTGCGGCTCTTCCATAGGGAGGAGTTGAGTCCCTTGATACCCTATGTTCTGGAGGAATTGGGTATAAAAGTCCCGTGGGACGAATCAGATCAGGAGGAGGTGGATCCAGTTATGGAAGGCCTTCGACGTCCAGCAAAATCTTTTCCCTTCCATAAATCGGTCAAAAAGTTGGTATTTAGAGAGTGGGATACTCCTGAGATCAGCTTGAAGGTTAGCAGAGCCATGGACAAATTATATTCTTTGCTTGAGGATACGCTTGAGCTCCTGAGGGTCCCAAAAGTGGATGCCTCAGTTTCAGCTGTTACTAAGAAGGCAACCATTCTGGTGGTTGGGGCTGAAAGACCTTCAAGATAGAAAGTTGGGAGGTTCACCTCAAGAAGATATTTGAGGTTTCGGCTCTCAGCATATGAGCTGTGGTGTGCAGCAGTTTTATGCAAAGAGTGGCTCTGCGTTGGGTATAGCAGTTGCAGGCAGAGTACCTGGAAGCCATGATGGCCTATGGAGCTGATGCGTTATATGACCTCATTAGGACTTCATCCAGGACCTTGATGTTGATGGTATTAGCCATAGACTCCTCTGGATGAGGAATTGGTCAGTGGAATTTCATCCAAGTCACAGTTGGGAGCGTTGCCCTTCAAAGGGAAGTTGCTCTTTGGGCAACTTAAATGACACGGCACACTGTCTGAGCAACTTAAATGACTTTTTTTTTTTTTTTAATCAGGCTCAGCAGCACAATAAAGAAAGTTGCTCTTTGGAGAAGATGATTAAGCTTCTTGGGGAGAATAAGGTTCACAAATTGCCTGAAGATTAACCAAAAGGGAAGGGGTCTTTTCCCCTACTCTCTTGCTTCAAAAAGAATAGTTGGTTTTGACCTTTCAGAGCTTTAAGTGGTACCCAAAGGCAGTCCTCGGGAAGGCAACTGTCCTGGAATCAGTCTTTCCGTGGGCGAAAGACTGGTAGAGATGGCGCCTCCCAGGGTGGCGCTGCAGCCAAATCTGCTCTATGAGGCGAGGCCGGTCCACTCCTCTGTTCCTGTGATAGGGGGTCAGTTGGCTCTTTTATATGAGGAGTGGGCCAAGATCACGTCAGACCAATGGGTCTTAAGCGTGATAGAACAAAGTTACGCTTTTGAATTTGCTTGCCCTCTCAGAGACTTGTTCATAGTTTCCCTGTGTACTTACAAGGAAAAGAAGTTAGCAGTGCAGGAAACCATCTGTCGTCTTCGGAGACTGGGAGCCATTGTTCCAGGTCCTCTGCAGGAACAGAGGATAGGCCGCTATTCCATTTACCTCATAGTCCCCAAGAAAGATGGCACGTTCCGCCCAGTTCTGGATTTAAAAAGTGTGAACGTGGCTCTAAAAGTGCCTCGTTTTCAAATGGAAACCCTGCATTCGGTGATTGCGTCGGTGCACAAAGGGGCAGTACCTTGCATCTCTGGAATTGACCAAAGCATACTTGCAAATAAGGATTCAGCCCAATCATCAAAGATATGAGATTCATGGTTCTGGGGAAACATTTTCAGTTTTGCGCCCTGCCCTTTGTTCTGGCAATAGTGCCCAGGACCTTCACCAAGATGATGGTCGTGGTAGCTGCGGCTCTCCGGAGGGATGGGGGTCTTGGTTCATCCCTATCTGGATGACTGACTGATTTGGGCCAAATTGGAGTCCCTTTGCCGGGAGGCAGTGGACTTAGTCCTCCAGTGCCTATGATCATTGGGATGGACAGTCAATCTGTCCAAGAGTCATCTTTCTCCTTCCCAGGTTTTAGAATTTTTGGGAGCGCATTTTGATACCAAAGTGGGAAAGGTTTTTCACACCGAAGAGCGGATTTCCAAATTACAAGTTCAGGTTTGTGGATTGTTGGAGAAGTAGGTGCCCAAGGTTTGGGATTACTTGCAGGTTCTCGGGTCTATGGCTTCCACTTTGGAATTGGTCCCATGGGCATTTGTTCATATGTGGCCTCTACAATCGGCTAT
The DNA here is from genome assembly GCF_901001135.1 of Rhinatrema bivittatum. Classification (NCBI taxonomy): domain Eukaryota; kingdom Metazoa; phylum Chordata; class Amphibia; order Gymnophiona; family Rhinatrematidae; genus Rhinatrema; species Rhinatrema bivittatum. The sequence continues at coordinate 507,363,990 of NC_042615.1, read as the reverse complement.
CCCACTGAGACCCTTGTCAAAGCAGTTTCACCTACCACTTCCTCTTACGGAGTTTGCCAGGTACAGTCTTTCATGGTGGCTAGTTCCGGACAAGGTGTGGACCTGGAAGTTCCGGTCTGGGAGATTGTTATCACCAATGCCAGTCTCTCTGGTTGGGGAGCGGTGTGCCAGGGGCAGTGGTCGATGGGGGAAGCCTTATGGTGCATCAATTGTTTAGAGACGAGAGTGGTGCATTTGGGACTACAGGGTTTCCTGCCCCTGTTGAGAGGGAAGCCAGTGAGAGTCTTACCGGACAATGTGACGACCGTGGCTTACATCAACTGCCAGGATGGCACCAAAAGTTGAGCAGTGGCTCAGGAAGCCTGGGAACAAATCAGCCAGGAAGAGCAGCATCTAGCGCTTTTAGTGTCCTCCCACATAGTGGGCACAGACAATGTGCAAGCGGATTATCTGAGCAGGCAATAAGAGATACCCCGGAGAATGGGAGCTGTTAGAAAAATCAGTGTGCCTCATCGGTTGAAGATGGGGAAAGACCGCACATGGATCTGATGATTACTTTCCACAATGACAAGGCCCCGCTGTTCTTCAGGGGAAGAAGGGAACGAGGAGCAGAACTAAGATGCCTTAGTTCTGCCTTGGCTGAAGAACGTCCTTCTGTATGTATTTCTGCCGTAGCCTCTCATGGTCAAACTCTTGTGTTGCATAGAGGTCCATCCAGGCGATGTGATTCTTGTAGCGCTGGAGTGGCTGAGACGTCCTTGGTTTGCTGACTTAATCAGCCTGGCAGTGGACAGTCCATTGTGGCTAGCTTAACTGCCGAATCTTCTACATCAAGGCCCCTTTTTTCAAATCAGGCGGATTGCTTCTGTCTAGCGGCTTGGCTTTTGAGAGGGAGCGATTTATTCTGAAGGAGTCATTGCTACTCTTTTGCAGTCTAGAAAGATTTCCACCTCCTTGGCCTATGTGAGGGTATGGAGACTTTTTGAGGCCTGGTGTATGGAGCAAGGAGTTGATCCTATGTGGGCCTCCGTGGCACATATTCTAGCCTTTCCGCAAGATGGCCTGGCCAAGGGTTTGTCTTTCAGTTCCCTTAGGGTTCAAGTGGCGGCTTTGGGCTGTCTTCGAGGGAAGGTTCGAGGAGCATCTCTAGCAGCTCATCCAGACATGGTGCATTTTATCTCTGGGGAGCAAAGCATTTGCATCCTCCAGTTAGGAAACCTTGCCCTTCCTGGAGCCTTACTGTAGTCCTTAAAAACTTGTGTGCAGCGCCATTTGAACCACTGAAGTGGACTACAATGAAAGATCTCTCTTTGAAGATGGTTTTTTTTGTGGCAATTTGTTCGGCTCATCAGAGCTTCAGGTCTTATCATGCAGAGAGCTCTTTTTAAGATTTCCGGATACCGGGGTCTCCTTAAGGACAGTTCCTTCCTTTCTGCTGAAGGTGGTGGTGTCATTCCACTTAAACCAACCAGTAGAACATCCCCAGTTTGGATTCTTATATACCTTAGGCCAAAGAGTTGCGATGTTTGGACGTGAAGTGTGCATTGTTGCGGTACCCTGAGGTTACTAACAGCTTCCGTTTATTGGATCATCTTTTTGTGCTATGGAGTGGTACAAAAAAGGGTCATAAGGCATGAAAAGCCACAATTGCCCGGTGATTGCACGAGGCTCTTAGTTCCACATACATCTGTCAGGGTTGCCCTGTCTCGGAGGGCTTAAAGGCTCATTCTGCCCAATCTCATGCGGCCTCCAGGGCCAAGTGTCAGCAAATTTCGCATCGAGAAATCTGTAGGGCGGCTATTTGGAAATCTCTGCACACTTTTGCCATGCATTACTGTTTAGATGTCTAGGCACCAGAGGCTATGGCCTATGGTGAGAGTGTGCTTTGAGCGGGACTTTCGAGGTCCCACACCATTTAGGGAAGCTTTGGTATATCCCAGGAATCTGGACTGATCTGGGCATGTACAGGAAAAGGAAAATTGGTTCTTACCTGTTAATTTTCGTTCCTGTAGTGCCACAGATCAGTTCAGAATCCCGCCCACTGGAGGAAAGAGGAGGATTATGCAGAAGAATGGCACAGGTTTTTCTTAGTCCTCCACGGGTTTCGATGTGGGCACTGTTCTCTGTTCCAGTTTTCCACTTTCCACTGTTTGTTCAAGGGGTGGTAGTTAGTTATTATATTGGTATTTGTTCTATTTTTTTTTGGCTTGGGTACAGATCAATACTAAGGGACTGTGTTATGTGGCAGTGTCAGTAAAACTTTCTCTGTCTCCATCTGCTGGAGGAGAAGCAAAACCCAAGAGTCTGGACTGATCTGTTGCACTATAGGAATGAAAATTAGCAGGTAAGAACCAATTTTCCTTTAGGAGTTATTGGGAGGGGAATGGCAAGTGGAACGATGGATGTCGTAGTGCCTCTGTGTTGCTCCATGATGAGACAGCACCTTGAATACTATGTGCAATTCTGGTCACCGCATCTCAAAAAAAGATATAGTTGTACTGTAGAAAGTTCAGAGAAGGGTGACCAAAATAAGGGGCATGGAACGGCTGCCGTATGAGGAAAGGCTAAGGATGTTTGGAGAAGAGATTACTGAGGAGGTATATGATAGAGGGTCTACAAAATCAGGAATGGACTTGAACAGGTTAATGTAAATCGTTTATTTCCTCTCTCAGATAATAGGACTGGGGCACTCCATGAAGTTAGCAAATAACTCATTTAAAACAAATCGAAGAAAATTCTTTTCACTTAGCGCATAGTTAAGCTCTGGAATTCATTGCCAGAGGATGTGTTTATGGCATTAGTATAACTGGGTTTAAAAAGGTTTGAATAAGTTCCTAGAGGAAAAATCCATAAACTGCTGTTAATTAATAAGCAATAGTAGCTTGAGATTCATTTAATGTTTTGGGTATTTGCCAGGTACTTGTGACTTGGATTGGCCACTGTTGGAAACCGGATACTGGGCTTGGTCTGACCCAGTATAGCATATCTTATGTTCTTATACCCAACGCGCACATTTTTACCCTCAAAAATTATCACCAGCCCCAGAGCTGACATTAAGACTTGAGGAGCCCCAAAAGTTTACAGAAAAGCAGAAAATACTGCTTTTCTGTAGTTCCTCTGACGATATTAAGTCAGAGGAATCGCAGAAAGCAGCAACGTGAAAAAAAAAAAAGTCTTGCCGGACGGTCAGGTTAGGAAAACAGACTCTCAATTTATGAGCATCCGTTTTCCTAACCCGGGCACAGCTACTTCTCCTAGGCGCCCGATGTCATGGAAGCGCTATGGTTGCACAATTTTTCCCTAGTGCATCCTTTTTAGCGTGGCGGCTCATTTTCCTATTGCATTAAGTGCTCAGGAGAGGTGATTATGCGTTGAAAAAAAACGCATTTTTAGCGCGTTGGTATTGCATCGGCCTGCTGGTACAGTAGTTTGGACTACAGAGGGCATCGTGATGGTAGTTGAGCAGCAGGTGGATTTTAAAACTCACTATAGAATGGCAGGGGTAGATTACTGTAGATCTCCAGTTGCAATCTCCTGTCAGATATGAGAAGGAGCAAAGTTGCTAAGAATTAGGAGCCATGCTAGAAGGGTTTGCTGAAGACACTCTGTAATGATGTGTGTCAACGAATGTAATTGCATATTTGTGAGTTTTGTTTTAGGCAACCAATTCCTGACTGGTACGCAGTCTTCTGGGGCAGTGTGCAAGAGAAATTGGAACTATAAATCCATAGATACAGTGAGGAAAACCAGAACTGGATCAGCCTCTCAGGGTTGACCTTGGTCAGCTGGTAATCCCAGATCTGATTAAGGTGGTACTTAATCATGATACAAATTGGAACTTTTATAGATTTTTTTTTTTTATCAGCCAGATACCTCACATGTTACTGTATAATCAGATCTACACATGTTATCTATATGGGTTTCCTACAACTTTCAAAATGGGGGAAGAGAGACACAATGTTACATTGGCTAAAGCAAGGTAAATTGACTCGCCTGAAGATGTACACATAATCAGTGACTGAGTTTGGGATCCTTTCCACTGCTCTTGTCCCTTTGCTCACTGCAGATACAACGCCTACCGAACCCCAAGCTTCCCACAGTTCCGAACACAATACATCCGTCGACGCAGCCAGCTGCTACGGGAGAATGCCAAGGCTGGCTATGACCCCCTTCTCCGCAAACAGTACCTGAGGCTGCGTAGCCAGCTACTCGCTCAGCGGTACGGACCACTGTCGGAGCAGAGCAGTTTCCGGGCCTACAGCAACAGTGTCCGCAGCAGCCGTACTACCCTGGACCGCATGGAGGTTGGAAAACTGAGAGATCACACAATTAATCAGCTAGAAATATGTAGAGTCATTACAGTTGCTGTATTTCATATATAAAAAGTGATGCATACTTTTTTGAGGTAAAGCGGGGTTAATCAGTCATGTTGTTGGCTGCTGTACTGAATCAAACATTTGGAAAGGTCACATTTGAGGCTTCATGTCTAACTGCCACTGCATAAGGCCCCTTCAGTCCCTGTTTTTGTCCATGAATGACATCCAATAGATTTCTCATCTTCTAAGAGAGAATACTTTTTCTTTCATAATCAGACCTCCATCTGGTCCTTCTAATGCTTTTGATTCCATTAGTATATTTAGTCAGATTTTTGGGTATTTCTTAAGTTTTGCTGCTTTGTCAATGCAGGCACATGGTCCTGAGGTTATTCCTTTCTCAGCAAGAGGTGACCTAGGCTAGTCTATTTTTCATTATAATTTCATTTGATTTTGCCACATTTGTTTTTCCTTACCATGTCAGATTAGAAAACCAATGGCTTCAAACCCGGTCTGTGGTGCAGATGCAAGATGTCCACAATTGACAGTTACAGCAATCACAAAATCTTACTATAGAAGCTCAAGTTCGAGTGATATCAAAATGGTGATCTTCCGACTAAGGCAACTATGCCATCTCTGTCTTTTTTTTTTGATGGCCCTGCCTTTGTGATGGTCATCCAGGCTTGTATGATTTTCCACCTAGATTACTGCAACTTGCTTTACATCAGCTATCCAAAATAACTCAACAGATACCTATAGCTTGGCCAGAATGCTGCAGCTTGAATGTTACTGAGTGCAAAAAAATTCAGAGGGGTCATCCCTACCCTAAATTCTCTGCACTGGCTCCCAATAGTCTTATCGCGCCAAGTTCAAAATCCTGATGCTGGCCTTTCAGGCCCTCAGTGGTTCTGCACTGCTCGACCTTGGCTCTAGTCTTGCCCTTTATATGCCTTCCTGCTTTCTGTGTTCTTTGCCTCAAGTCTGCCTAATTGTGCTGACATCCAAGGAAATGCGCCTCACATGTACAGGCGTGAAAACTTTCTCTGGTTCTGTTCCAATCCTGTGGAAATTCCTGCCACTTTCTATCAGGGTAGCCCTGAGTCTGCTAGTCTTTAGAAAACTACTAAAAACATGACAGTTTGAAACAGCAGTTGATTTAGAGTGCAGTATAACCTACATGTTATGCTGAACTTCTTGGCCACAAGAAGACTGATATTTAGCAGAATCTGCTCTGTCACTTTAATTACAGCATTTGTATGTTGCCTTATTGTTCTTATTTATCAATCCTGAATTGTATTATTTAATGCAGGTATCTTGGTTATAACCTCTAACTTCTTGTAACATGCTTGCCTTTGCACCATTTACTTGGAAAAGAGGGCAATAAATAAATGATGATCTTGTCTGGGTCAAGAACAGAAGTGAGAATTTCGGCTGTGGGTCATTTCTGACCCTTGGGACCCTTTCATTCCTCATCTTTCTTAAATTTACTACCCTGCTGATATAGTTTGAAGGCCTTCCCTGGCTCTTTCTGATGTCATTTAGCATAGATGTAGCATCGTGCATGTACACATTATAAAATTCAGACGTTTCAGGCCTTTGCTGATGACAGCTGGAACTCGAGACGGCCTTGCAGCTACGGCACTAAGGGACAGTATGGCAGCAATGTCTTAGAAAGAGTAGTGGTAAGTTTGCTTTGGAATCCGGAAAAGTGAAGCATCATGTTGGATGGCAGGCGGTAGACCACATGCATGAGTGGGTTGCATGTGACAGTAGCAATCCAGGTACCGGATTAAAAATAGCAGCAAATGCCAAGTAGGAGAAGCCATGAGATTCGAAAGGGCCTACATGGCAGGGAGAGGCAACTCCAATGGCCATGGGTCAGCTCATAGAAGGTTGTCTAGAGCAAATCACCTTTGAGTTTAGGGAGTTTTTGATGCAGGAGAACAGTTTGTTCGACCTTTTTGTGGGTTGGGGAAATCCCACAGATAAGAGTGCAAGCTTAACTTCTGCAAAAAAAAAAAAAAACTGTGAAAAATATTTGTCCCCAGAGTGATATTTAAGAGAACAGGCAAAGTCCCCATGACGCCTTTTAGCATAAATTTAGGTTTTCCTAATTTATTTCTTTTTTCTTCCAGATTTAGCAGAAAACAAATTTAAACTTTCAAGTTTTTTTGGGGGTTTTTTTGCCATGATACAGCATGATTATTTTTAATATTTTGTTTTAAGCACTTGCTATGGTGCTACTGCTGTTCTCCCTAATACCATTAAAAGATTCCTGTAGTTCTATTTAGCAGCAAAATATCTTCAGAGGCACTTCCCCATTCTCTTTGGGGAGGGACCTTCCTTCCCTAAGCCCCTGGCGCATGCAAGAGCCACCAATGTAGCTTCAGAGGAAAAATACAAAATCTTCTGCCTACCCCGACCTAGAGTATGAAATCCTTGGATGTCTTTGGGGCAGGCAGCATATTGAAGGACCCAGGAGCTGCACTGTCTGTGGGCAATACCCTGTCATTGAGGGAGATGAGAATTGTCTTCTGAGTCAGGTTGGAAGAAGAGGCTCAGAAGACACTCTTACCACTCATGGTTTCTCAGAGTCCCCAAAGTGCTTAACATCAGGTACTGGCATTGATCTTCATTGATGCTTGAGTCAGAAAGAAGGGAAATTGCTGCTTTAGCTATCCACCCTTCCAAGTTGTGTTGTCTGGAGGTAAGTTTGGCCTCCCACACAGACTTTTAGAACACAAGAAATTGCCATGCTGGGTCAGACCAAGGGTCCATCAAGCTCAGTATCCTGTTTCCAACAGAGGCCAAACCAGGCCACAAGAACCTGGCAATTACCCAAACACTAAGAAGATCCCATGCTACTGTTGCTAGTAATAGCAGTGGCTATTCCCTAAGTAAACTTGATTAATAGCAGTTAATGGACATCTCCTCCAAGAACTTATCCAAACCTTTTTGAACCCAGCTACACTAACTGCACTAACCACATCCTCTGGCAATAAATATAAAACATAACAGCAGATAAAGACCATACAATCCATCCAGTCTGCCCAGACACCACCAGCTTAACTTTATATTCCCTTCCTTTCCCTCGGAGATTCCCTGTGCTTGTTCCATTATTTCTTGATTGCCTGGGCCACAGTGGTCTCCCAGGGTCTTTACTAAAGGTCTCTGGTCATTCAGGAGGTCTTGTCTTCTTCTAATGAATCTCCTTCAATTCTGGCCTCAGCAATTTATTTTAGAAGAAATTGGACAGAAACATATTTGAGGTCCTCTATCAGCATCTCAAAAAATGGAGTATCTCAATACTGACTGGTGCCAACGAGCAATATTAAGGATTTTTAGAATAGTATTGAGCAGTTCTTCACTGATATTGATGTCTCAACATCAAGATTTTGCCAACAGTTCTTGCCCTAAAGCTCAAACAGCCATTGATTAATCCTAGTGAGGCTATGGGTTTAGGGTCTGGAATTTTCCAGGCTTCAACTCCAATTTTAATTTCAAAGTTTAAGTCTGAAGTGTTCTGGGGTAATGTGTATGGGTCTGAGGGATCGGATTACAAAGAACAATATTCACCAGACCTTCCATCAGAGCCCTGTTCTCCACAGGCCATAAATAGATCCCCTTCTGGAGATCTTTTCTTTCCAGATTTTGTTCAGAAAATGGTTGAGACCATTCCTTTTAATTTAGAGGTAGAGGGCATGCTGAGAGCACCCCTGTTGGCCTTTTCATGTATCTGAATGCCACTAAGGTAGTGGTTCCTAAACCTGGCAAGTTAGATTTTTGGGATGTATGCAATGAATATGCATGAGAGAGATTTACATGCACTTTCACTATTGCATGCAAATTTACCTCATGTATATTTGTTTCAGCTTTCCTGAAAATTGGTCTGGCTGGGGTTCCTCAGGGACAGGTTTGGAAACCACTGAGAAATGCCTGTCCATGAACCTCTTTAGGAGGTGCAGAAGAGAACGTAGGAGACTTATTCTCAGAATTTCCTATTGGGAAGAAGGCAAACACCAAAGAGCCATGCATAGGAGGTTCTGGGATTCAACAAGGTTCAGTTGCCACATCAATCTGTGGTGGTTAACTCTTCCTACAAAGTCTAAGTCTAAGAGTCATTCTTCATTGCTGCCAGGGCATGAATTTGACTCAGAAAGTTCTTACAGAAAAGCATACTTAACTGCTGCACAACCTTCTTTGAGATCTTAATGTCCTAGTTTATGCATTCCATTCTGTAAGGGGCACATAAATTCTTTCTCCAGAGAAACAAGAGAAGTTTATTCACTTCCTGAACCAGGGCAAGACATATGGAAAGCATCTGGTCCATTTGACCTACAGTGCTTTCAAGATCGCATTGAGAAATTTTGCCATGGCTATTGGTGACTGCAGGCTCTGGTTGCATGCCTTAGAGATGTGTAGTATAGGTTTGCAGTGGAGATAATTTTTTCAGAACATAGTAACATAGTAATGATGGCAGAAAAAGACCGAAATGGTCCATCTAGTATGCCCAGCAAGCTTCCCAAGGTAGTAACTGCCGCTCCGTGCAGGTTACCCCCATGTTTCTCTTAGATTTAACTTTTTTATTTATTCCCATCCTCTAGCCTTTTAGGGATCCACAGTGTTTATTCCATGCCCTTTTGAAATCCTTCACAGTTTTAGTCTTCACCACTTCCTCTGGAAGGGCATTCCAGGCATCCACCACCCTCTCAGTGAAGAAATATTTCTTGACATTGGTTCTAAGTCTTCCTCCCTGGAGTTTCAAATCGTAAAGTAAAGGGCCAATAGATTTAATCAACAATAACTCTTCATTCTAGATGCTTTCTGCTGTCACCTGTTTTCCCATCATCTGCTTTAAGAGGTTTTAAGATGGACCTCAGGAGACAGTGTTTTTCCTCTGAAGAGATGTTTTCTCTATCCACTTGCTCCATTAGCAACAGAGTTTGAGGCTTCGCCCATACAAATGCAGAAACTCCAAGCTCCACAAAGCAATCCAATCAAAACCAGGGATGGATATTTTCACTGGATTTAGAGCATGTAGCCTTTGTTTCAGTCTCTATGCCGATTGATTTGGCTGTCAGGAGAAGGCTAAGATTTCATGCAAACTATTGGCCCCAGTAACCTAGCATAACTGGGTTCTCTGGATTATAAAGAGAGGCTATAGATTATGCTTATCGAAAATCTCATCAAATCACCTTCCAAAGGGATTATCTCATATTAATTCTCCCCAAGAATTGCTAGAAAAGGAGATTGCTTCCCTCTTGCAAACCAAAGCAGTCAAAGCTGTTCCACAGCCGGAAAGAAAGCAGAGTTGCTTACCTGTAACAGGTGTTCTCACAGGACAGCAGGATGTTAGTCCTCACATATGTGTGACATCATCAGGATGGAGCCCAATCACAGAACACTTTTGTCAAAGTTTCTAGAACTTTGATTGGCACCTACTGGGCATGCCCAGTATAGCACCAACCCTGCAGCCAGCAGGGGTCCCCCCTCAGTCTCGTCTTATAGTAAAAAGTACGTGCGAAAAATAAAATAAAACGTAAACAAACCCAACTCCGCAGGGGGCAGGCGGGTTTCGTGAGGACTAATATCCTGCTGTCCTGTGAGAACACCTGTTACAGGTAAGCAACTCTGCTTTCTTTCCGGCTGTGGAAAGACCTGAAAACCTGGTGTTTCCAAGAAGCCTATGGAGCCGAGAGTTAACAGATCACTGACAGTTGAACTCCATACGAAATTTTCCTATGCTTTTATTTATTGAGTTCCTTTCTATTTTATTCTTTTAGTACTATGTTTAACTTAATTAATTAATTATTCTTATTGTTTTATTAATTTTATTGTATTTCATGTTTCTTACTTGTTTTTAGCCATATTGTAAACCGTAAAGATAGAATCATGTGTTCTGACTCACGGTATATAAGAAATGCATAAATAAATAAATAAGCAACTCTGCTTTCTCACAAGACAAGCAGGGTGGTAGTCCTCACATATGGGTGAGTACCGAGCTGAGGATGCCCGAGCAATGCACCAAATGTACCCAAAGACATGCAACAGGCACAAGAACTGTGGTGGAATTTGGTAAAGGGCATCCTGAACCCTACCGGGTTGGTGGTAGGATGTTGGTACTTCAGTTCGCAAATAAGTTGCGTATCACAGACTGGCCGAAGATGGAATCTTGTTTGCCAGCCTTGTCTAAACAATAATGGGCTGCGAAGGTGTGGAGAGAACTCCAGGTAGCAGCCTTACAGATGTCAGCATGCGGCACAGAGTGTAGGTGTGCTACTGATGTCGTCATGGCCCTGACAAAGTGTGCTTTAAAATGGTCTTGAAGCGGAATGCCTGCCTGTTGGTAACAAAATGAAGTACAGTCCGCTAACCAGGAGGAGAGAGTCTGCTTACCCACAGGTTTGCCCAATTTGATGGGATCGAAGGACACAAACAATTGAGTGGATTTCCTTTGGGCAGCTGTACGGTCTAGATAGAATGCTAGAGCACATTTACAGTCAAGGGTATGCAGAGCCCGTTCTCCTGGGTTTGAGAGAGGCCTGGGAAAGAAGGTGGGTAGTATAATGGATTGATTGATTATGAAACTCCAATACTACCTTAGGCAAAAACTTAGGGTAGTACTCTGCACTCAACCTATCATGCAGATGTTTAGTGTAAGGCGGGTAGGTGACTAAGGCCTGTAATTCACTAAGGGGTAGATTTTCAAAGGGGTACGCGTGTACCCCCCGAAAACCTACCCCAACCCCCCCTCCTGCGTGCGCCGAGCCTATTTTGCATAGGCTTGGTGGCGCACACAAGCCCCGGGACGCACGTAAGTCCCGGGGATTGCATGGAGGGGCATGTCGGGGGCATGCCGGGAGTGACGCAGCGTTTCGAGGGCATGTTGCGAGTGACGAGGCGGCGCCGCGGGCGTGGTTTCGGCCTGGGGGCGTTCCGGGGGCGTGGCCGCGGCCCCCGGACCGGAACATGGAGCACGGCAGCCGGCCCGGCGTGCGCAAAGTTATGCCTCCTTCCAGCAGGCGTAACTCTGCCGACAAAGGTGGGGGGGGGGGGTTAGGTAGGGGAAGGGAAAGTGCAGGGGGGGGGGTGGAAGGAAAGTTCCCTCCGACGCCGCTCCGATTTCGGAGCGGCCTCGGAAGGCAGGCTGCGCGGCTCGGCGCGCACAGGCTGCCGATTTTGGGCAGCCTTGCGCGCGCCGACCCCGGATTTTAATGGATACACGCGGCTACGCGCGTATCTATTAAAATCCCGCGTACTCTTGTTCGGGCCTGGTGCGTGAACAAAAGTACGTGTGTGTGCAGATTTATAAAATCTGCCCCTAACTCTGCGAGCAGATGTGATTGCCAAAAGCAAAATCACCTTCTGGGTGAGATGGCGGAGATCACAGGATTGGAGAGGCTCAAACGGCGGTTTCATGAGCCGCCCCAAAACCAAGTTGAGGTCTCAGGAAGGGGCCGGAGGACGCAGTTGAGGTTTAAGGTGGAGCAAGCCCTTCAAAAAGCATGTTACAAAGGGTTGTACTGAAATAGGTACATCCCCAACACCTTTATTGAAGGCAGCTACTGCACTGACATGTACCCTTATAGAAGAAGTTTGGAGACCTGACTCGGACAGGTGCCAGAGGTAGTCCAAAAACTTCAGTGTGGAACAAGTGAAGGGATCGATGGACATGGAAGTACACCATACCGTAAACCTGTTCCATTTGTAACGATAAGACTGCCTTGTGGAAGGCTTTCATGAAGCTACTAGGACACGGGAAACCGGCTCTGAAAGGTTAAGAGGTTGAAGTATTAACCTTTCAACATTCAGGCAGTCAGGGAGAGGGCCTGGAGGTTGGGGTGACGAAGGCAGCCGTTGCTCTGAGTGATCAGAAGCGGGTCCTTCCCCAGAGGAATGTGCTGGTGCACTGATAGGTCTTGGAGAATTGGAAACCAGACCTGGTGTGGCCAATGAGGGGCTATGAGAATCATTAGTCCCTTGTCCCTTCGCAACTTCACGAGAGTCTTTGAAATGAGTGGAAGTGGAGGGTATGCATAAAGGAGACCGCTGGCCCACGAGAGGGAGAAAGCGTGTCTTGGCTGGAAGGGTTGGCTGCGAGTGAGAGAGCAAAAGTTTCTTACTTTGAGGTTGTGGATCGACGCAAAGAGATCTATGTGAGGGTAACCCCAACATTGGTATATTGAGTCCACTACAGTGGGGTTGAGGGACCACTCGTGCGATTGAAAAGTGCAACTCAGCTGGTCTGCCAACACATTGTCTACTCCCGGCAAGTAGGTGGCCCTGAGGTACATCGAGTGGGAAAGGGCTTCCGCCCATATCTGTGCAGCTTCCTGACACAGGAGGTAGGAGCCCGTTCCCTCTTGCTTGTTGTTGTACCACATGGCCACCTGGTTGTCTGTTTGTTTGAATCAGTATGACCTGGTTGGAAAGGTGATCCTGAAAAGCCCTGAGAGCCTATCTGATTGCACGAAGCTCCAGGAAATTTATTTGGTGTTTGGCTTCCTCTAGAGACCAAATGCCCTGAGATTGTATGTTTGCAACATGTGCACCCCAGCCGAGGTTGGAGGCATCTGTTGTTAAGATTATTTGAGGTTCTGTAGCCTGAAATGGAAGGCCTTGAAGCAGATTGGACTGGTTTATCCACCAAGCCAGCTATAAGCGGAGCTGGTTGGTGATGTGGACAATAGTGGACATTGGCTGAGAAGACTGAATCCACTGAGATTTTAGAGTCCACTGTATTACTCTCATGGCCAAGCGGGCCATGGGAGTGACATACACCGAGGAGGCCATGTGACCCAGTAAGATCAGAAATTGATGTGCAGTTGAGTGTTGTCGAGACTGCAGTCGATGGGCCAGAGAGGCGGGAGTGAAAGCTCGATCCTGAGGTAGGAAGGCTTTCGCCTTTAGAGTGTCCAAGTCGGCCCCTATGAACGATAAGGTTTGAGAGGGAACTAGCCTGGATTTTTGGGTAGTTTATGAGAAACCCTAGGGAGATCAGGGTATGGCATGTGAGACGTTGAGATATCAGTGCAGTTTGCTGAGTAGGAGCCTTGATCAACCAATCGTCGAGATAGGGGTATTTGTTTAAGGTGCGAAGGTCCAATATTGGGCGAACACCACCTGACTTTTTTGGTATCAGGAAATACCAGGAATAGAAACCCTGCCCCTGTTGGGAGAGGGGCACTGGTTCTATTGCTCGGGACTGGAGGAGGAGGGAGACCTCCTGCTCCAGGAGCGGTAAGTGGTCGGATGATCCCCACGTCAGCCGAGGAGGAGAATCCGGTGGAACAGAGAGAAAGTTAAGGTGGTAACCTTGGGTTATTACAGTGAATACCCACTGATCTGTGGTGATTGTGTGCCATGGTTTGGCGAAGTGGCACAACCAGCCTCCGACGGGAAGAGTCGGAAGTGGAGACTGGACCTGGCTGGGAGGCTGGCTGTGACTTTTGTACTCGAGGTTGTTTGGATTGGCCTTTTTGGTAAGGCTTAGAAGCTCGAGCCCTGGATGCTGGGGGATAGAATCTCCTTTGCCGGTAGAATTGTCTCTTGGAGTCTCTTCTAAAAGAACGTTTGGAAGAGGAAGAGAGATCAGAAGGCAGTAAGGAGAGCTGGCGCAGAGTCTCTTGGTGCTCCTTGAGCTGCGCCACTGCTTCTTGAATCTTTTCTCTGAAAAGATTATCCCCAGCACAGGGCAAGTCAGCTAACCTGTCCTGTACTTCTGGTCTGAGGTCTGAAGACTTTAGCCAGGCCCATCTCCTCGCACTAATTCCTGCCGCCGAAACTCTGGAGGTGGTGTTGAAGATGTCATATGCTGAACGTACTTCATGTTTGGCAGCATCTAGACCCTTTTGTGCTAGGGCATAAAGTTGGTCCTGGAATTGCAGAGGTATGGCTTCAGCAAATTCCTGAATCTTCGTAAACAGGGCCTTATTGTACTAGGTCATGTATAATTGATAGGAAGCAATGCGAGAGATGAGCATTGACCCATGAAATACTAGTCTTCCAAACGCATCCAGAAAGTTCTGTTCCTTTCCTGGGGGAATGGAAGAGTGGGGTTTGGAGCATCGTGCCCTCTTCTGGCTGACTCCACAACTACTGAATGATGATCTAGTTGAGTTCTCTGGAAGCCAGGGGCTGGCTGAACTAGATAGGTGGCCTCTGCTTTACGGTTAACAGGTGCCACAGAGCCCGGGTGCTCGCAATTTCTCTTTAAAAGGTCCAAAAGGATGTCATGAATAGGGATAGACATGATTACCTTAGGAGCATCGAGAAACTGGAGAAGTTGCAACATCTGATGCCTAGAGTCCTCTTCAGTCTGAAGCTGGAATGGAACTGTTTCAGACATTTCTTTAACAAAGTTGATAAAGGACAAGTCCTGTGTAGAGATGTGAATCGGAACTGAAATCCGAACCGATTCTGGTTCCGATTCACATCTCTAGTCCTGTGGAGGAGAACGCTTCCTTTCATCAGGAGGAAAGGGCTGTGAAGGCAGATCGTCTGAATCCTGGGACGAATCATCGGTCCAGGGATTGTATGGCTCATCACCAGCTCGCATATGTTCATCAGAAGGGAGTAACTGTGTTATTTCGGAAGGTCCTGGCCTAGGCATTGATGGCTTTGGAAGTGGGACCAAAGGCATCGATGGGAGTATCGAAGGCGGCACTGATGGAATCAGTGACATCGATGGATGTGTCGATGGTAGCACTCCGGAGGGTGGAATGGAGATCAGTGATTCTTCTTCTTCTTCCGTTGACAAGGGTATCGGTGAGGAAGGAATCGGGGCCATCTGTTCTCTCGGATGCATCGGTGGAAGGGCACCAATTAACTTGCTCATTCTTACCAATAGCGGTGCATGCGCCATGGGTATCGGATCGGTGGCCGGCTCTGGCACCGGCATAGATGGAGGTTTGAACCCCTGGATAGCTTTTCCGATGGCCTCTTGGATCATACAATCCAATTCCTCATGGGTACCCAGTTCCGGAGTAGGAGGCAGCACTGGCGTAGCCGGAGGGTCTACCAGTGAAGGTGGAATCGTGGATCCCGGCACCTGTCCAGGTGGGGAACGCCTCGGTGACCCAGAGACAGAAGAGGATGGGGCCTTTTCTGTTCAGGACATCGATGCCGAGGGCTTGCCTGTGTCGGTGGCCTGAGCTTTACGGTGGCGGTGTCGATGTTTTTCTCGATGTTCCCCTCGGTCTTTCTCCTGAGGAGGAACAGAGGGGGTCGACACCCGCGGAGTCGTCGAAGCTGGTCGGGCAGCAGCGGTTTCTTGGTGCTGGCGCGAAGTAGACGGTACTGGTTCAGACGTCAAAGCTATCGATGGAGTCTGGGTTCTTGGCCGAAAGAGAAGTCCCATCTTCTCCAACCTAGCCTTGCGACCCTTTGGTGTCATTTGGGCACATTTGGTGCAAGTAAGGACATCATGGTCGGACCCCAAACACATCACACAGACTGTGTGAGGGTCAGTGATGGGCGTCGTTCAAGTGCAGTCAAGGCACCGACGGAAACCAGACGCCATGGCCTCGACAAAATTTAGCCACGGTGCGATCGATGGCCGGTAGGCCGCGAGAGAAAAACTTGACGGGAATAGACTGCAAGCAGGTAAAAAACTTACCGTTCAACCGTGGAGCAAAGACATCGATAAGGGGACCCCTGTGGGGTAAAATGTGTTTGAAATTTTTGAAGTTCTGTGAGGAAAAATTCCTGTCAGGAATCTCTGAAGAGCTCCTTAACCCTGCGTGGCTACTGCTGCGTGGAAAAAAGAAGACTGAAGGGGGACCCCTGCTGGCTGCAGGGTTGGTGCTATGCTGGGCATGCCCAGTAGATGCCAGTCAAAGTTCTAGAAACTGAGGGGACCATCCCCCCTGGTTTCAGAGGCAGCTGTGGCTGGGGGTTGAGGGACCCTATCGTGATTGGGCTCCATCCTGATGATGTCGCCCATATGTGAGGACTACCATCCTGCTTGTCCTGTGAGAAGCAAGGATTCATTTTATGTATTACTTGGTACTTAAGAAAATTGGGCGATACCATCCCATTTTAGACACAAGTGCTTTGAATAAATTTCTTTTAGAAGAAAAGTTGATTTCCCTTGGTACCATTATTCCCTTTCTAAACAAAGGGAATTGGCTGTGGTCTCTGGATCTCAAGAATGTATATACTCACATAGAGATGCTTTCTGTGACTGAGATGTATCTTAGATTCGTATTAGGAAAATACTGTCTCCAGTATCATGTATTGGCTCTTGGCTTGATGTTGGCCCCATACGTTTTCACGAAATGTGTGGCAGTTTATCACAGCATTTCTTTGCAGACTGGGGGTTTGTGTTTCCCTACTTGGATGTCTGACTGGTCAAAAGCACATTTTTGGGCAGGTGTGAACAAATCCATGCATGCTATCATTCAGGTGCTGGAGTTTCTAGAGTTTATTATAAATTATCCCAAGTACAGTGTAAGCCTGTCACTTCAATCTGAGTTCATCATGCTTCTGCTAGACACTACTTGGGTGAAAGTTTCTCTCTTCACTGATGGGATCACTTAATTTCCTCCAGAGTCAGCAGACATCAGCCTGGGATATGTTGTGCCATATGATATCAACAGTTTGTCATATTCATGGCACATTTCCATACGAGAAAAACCCAATGGATCTTGACATTCTATTAGAATCAAGGCATGAAGGAGTGCACCTCTGTCAAAAAGCAGCTCAGAGACTCTCTGACTTGGTAGCTATCCCATGTCAATCTAGCCTTGGTTTATCCTTCCAAATTACTACTTATCAAATCCTTCTGACAATAGATGCTTCCAGCCTAGCTGGAGAGCTCATACTCAAAGGCTCCACATCCAGGGCTCTTGTTCAGTTCAGGAAAAGTGTTATTGCATTAGTTTTCTAGAACTATGGACTGTAATGAATGCTAAAGGCTGTCTGAGGTCAGGTGACCACCAAAACCATCCTTACACAAGCAAACAACCTTCTACTGAGCAAGTATGGGGGATCAGGATCACTCCTTGTTAAGATGCGGAGCTGGACCAGCTTTCATGGGTCACATACCTGTTATGAAAGGAGAATGTTCTGGCAGACATTCTCGGTGCATATGTTCTGGCAGACATTCTTGGTGCATATTCTCCAATATTCCTGATTTCAAAAACTTTAATAAAACTCAGAAGAGACTATTTCTTGGCCTGGGCAATATTGTTTTCCATTCTTTTGAGAATTATCTATTAGGAAACTAATCATGCTGGGTGATTCCCAGTTTTTGTTACATACATTCAAGATACCTATTTCCTACAGGATAAAATAGTGTATTTACTGGAGCCTCCAACTGTAAAAATTAGTTTCCCTGTACGTACCCGGATCAGTCCAGACTCCTGGGTTTTGCCTCCCCTCCAGCAGATGGAGACAGAAAAGTCTTGACAGACTCTGCCCTATACCCTGGGGTGCCACCCACAGTCCATCAATATTTTTCTGTCTCCAGCAGATAGTGGAGGTGCAAAACTCAGTCTGTATGGGTTGCTTAGATTTGTTTTTTATTCTGGTGATGTTGACAGATTTAAAAAAAAAAAAAGGAAAGTTTTTGGTTTCTTGAGGAAAAGATTTGAGGTACTTTGTGACAGACCCGCCTCCCAGGGGGTTGCCAGGTCCTGAGGGGACCATCCCCCCTGGTTTCAGAGGCAGCTGTGGCTGAGGGTAGAGGATTGAAGTACTGTCCTGTAGTTTTTATTGAAGAGGAGGGGACTTGTAGCTTGAAGTAGCCGTCTTTTATTGTTGCGGTGATGTGTTTTTTTAGGTTGAGTTTGGGAGTCCAATGTAATGCTAGGTCTTTTACTTCAGCAATGCATTGGTTAGGTGGGTGTGGGAATTTGGATCTTCTTTGTGCAGTGCTTGTTTGCTATGTATAGTATTTCAGTTTTTGAGTGATTGAGTGTGAGGGAACGCTGCATGAGGAGGTTATTTATTTGGGCTGAGTAGGTTTCCCATTGCAGTAGGGTGCGTTGTAAGTTTTCTTTCATGGGGAGTAGTAGAAGTAGTGGAGGTTTAGGCTGGAGAGGAGTTTGCAGAGGGGGAGCATGTATAATAGGGTGGAGGATAGTGAGGAGCCTTGTGGGACGCCATGAGGGAGTGGGAAATGTTTCGATTCGCTGTTGTTTAGTTGCACTTTATATGATCTGTTAGATAAGTAGGATTCGAACCATTTAAGGGTTTTGTCACCAAGTCCGATTTCTGTTAATTGTGATAGTAGAGAGTTGTGGTTGATGGTGTCGAATGCGGCAGAGATGTCCAGTAGTATTAGGAGGTAGGAGTATATGGCATCAAGACCTGTCAGGGCGGTGTCTGTGAGGGATAGTACTAGGGTTTCAGTGCTGAGTGATTTCCTGAATCCGTGTTGAGTGGGGAAGAGGATTTTGTGTGTTTCGAGGTGTTCTGAGAGTTGGCGGTTGTCAATTTTTTCTAGGATCTTCGAGATGGAGAGGTTCGAGATGGGTCTGTAGTTAGCAGGGTCGGAAGGATTCAGTTGTGGTTTTTTTAGAATGGGTTGAATTATGGCGCATTTGAGGGCTTCTGGATAGAGGCCTTAATCGAGGGATGTATTTATTATGTTGGCTATTGGTTTAACGATAACTTCAGGGATTAGCTTGAGAGTTTTTACTGGGATGGGATCCAGGGGGTGGGCTGCTGGGTTGATTTTTTGAATGATCTTTTCGACTTCTGTTGAGGCGATGAGGTCGAATGTGGAGATGCTGGGTTGTGAGGATTCGGCCTATCCATGCTTGCTGGGGGGTTGGTTGGTAATAATTTTGATATTTTGTCCGTGAAGTATTGGGCGAGTTTCTCACATGCCTTCGTTGAGTCTTCCTTTGACAATGGGTTGAGGCTTGGTTGGGTTAGGTTGGAGACGGTTGAAAAGAATTCTGGGGTTGTATTGGTGTTGGTGGATTTTCTTTGAGTAGTATTCTCTTTTGGCTTTGTTGGTGTCTGTTCTGTATATGTGGAGCAATGTTTTGTATCTGTTGAGGTGGAGAGCAGTAGGATGTCTTCGCCATCTTTTCTCCACTTGTCTGAGACTTTGTTTGGTGATTTTTAGTTCTGAGGTGTACCAAGGAGTTTTATGTAGGTTGTCCATATTAATAATTTTGGAGATCATCAGGCATTTGGATTTGGCTATTTCTGTGTTGGAGATCCACGAGTTGATGGTGGTGTTTGCATCGTTGAGGTCGAGGGAGGTTAGGGCATTGGGGAGAGTTTCTATCAGCTCTTCGCTGGGGCATGGTTTGTGGAATTCAATGTATTTTTTGGATTGGTCAGTTTCAGCGTGGAAGGTTTTCAGTTGAAGTGTGGTCTGGATTAATTTGTGGTCTGACCATGGAATGCTGGTTGTCGTAGGTGGTTTGATTGTGGATGTAGCTTTGTCATTGATGAATATGAGGTCAAGTGTGTGGCCTGATCTCTGGGTAGGTGAGTTGACAATTTGTTTGAAACCCATTGCGGACATGGTGTCCAGGAGGAGGGTGCATGTGGGGGGGGGGGGGGGGCGTCTATGTAGAGGTTGAAATCTCCAAGGATGATTGCGGGTAGGTCAGTGTTGATTTGGGAGGATATGGTTTCAATAAGGTTGGATAGATTGTGATCTAGGCATTTTGGTGGGGATTATAAGAGCAGTATTTGGAGGTTTCTTGATTTGAAGAGGCCTACTTCTAGGGGGGGGGGTGTTATGGTGATGGGGTGATGTGTGCGTTTGAGGGGTTTTTTTGGGCCAGGAGGAGTAGGCCACCTCCTTTTTTTTTTTTTTTTTTTTTGGTCTGGGTAGGGAGTAGATGTTATAGTTTGAGTGAGGGAGTTGATTTATTAGTGCTCTGTCAGATTTTTTGAGCCAGGATTCGGTGACGCATAGGAGATCTGGGAGGTTGTCTGTAAGGAGGTCATGTATGATGGGGATTTTTTTGGAGATGGATTGGGCGTTTACTAGGAAAAGGGTTAATATTGAGATGGTTGGTATGAGGGTGTCAGCGATTGTGGGAATTGTTGTGAGGCGTCGGCATTGAGGGTGGTTGTGGTTTTTGAGTGGGGTGCAGTTGCATTTCAGATGAGGGGGGTTGGAGTGGGTGTGCATGGGGGGATGGGGCTGGGTACGGTGAGGGTTTGGGTCCTTACGTTGGTGTCCACTGATGGCTCTGTGGGGTGGAGGTGCAAGGAGGTCGGGCATGGGAGAATCAAGGGTTGGTGGTATGAGGGCTGCGTGGGGGGGGGTAGGAGTGTTGGGTAGAGTAGCTGCTGTAGGCTTCATACTTGGCCGGCATGGGTGTAGGGTTGATAGGGATGGTTGGGTGGAGGGGTTATGAGTGTTAGGAGCTGTTGAGGGAGGTCTCCAGGGTTGACTTTAGGGGGGGGGGGGGTTGGGGGGCCAAGGGGGGGGACGCACTAAGGGGCAGGCCCCTTGGTTGCGCTCCTTAGTATGCAACGCCTGGGAGGACGTCCGGCTTTGTAGGGCTGTCCTGTCCTTGCCCATCGTCGACTTGGT
The DNA here is from genome assembly GCF_901001135.1 of Rhinatrema bivittatum. Taxonomy (NCBI): domain Eukaryota; kingdom Metazoa; phylum Chordata; class Amphibia; order Gymnophiona; family Rhinatrematidae; genus Rhinatrema; species Rhinatrema bivittatum. Next base: position 507,343,164 of record NC_042615.1, on the reverse strand, counting down.
GGGGGCGGTCCCCGGCATCAGTCGCGGCGGCTCCGGACTCCAATGGGTTTACGCTGGCTGGGTGGAGCATCGGTGAGCCTCGGGGGGTCAGGCCCCGGCGATCGGAGGCCTCGGATGGTGCAGGCAGGTAAGAAACTTGCCTGGGAGGGCATCCGGGCTTTGTAGGGCTGTCCTGAACCTGCCCTTCGTTGACGCGGTAAACTTACATTCATGCTCTCTCTCTCTCACAGGCAGGCTCTCAATCACAGACATACTCTCTTTCACATGTACAGGCTCTCAATCATTCACATACATGCAATCTCTCACTCTCTCATACACACACACAGGGCCCCGCGGCCCGGAAGAGGAAGTGGAGAGTATCGGGTGAGTGCGCGGCAAGAAGAGGCCACGCTAAGTGCGCTCGGCATCGGCCCGAAGAAAAGAAGACTGCAGCGCGGCTCGGAGGAAAATGTTCAACCGCGGCCGATGGGACTCCGCCTCCGCGAGGGCTGAAAATGAAGAGGTTAGCGTTGGGAGGAGGCTGCTGCTGCCGCCGCGAGTTCCCGGGGTGGGGGAGGGGAACTCGCGGCGGCAGCAGCAGCCTCCTCCCAACGCTAACCTCTTCATTTTCAGCCCTCGCGGAGGCGGAGTCCCATCGGCTGCGGTTGAACATTTTCCTCCGAGCCGCGCTGCAGTCTTCTTTTCTTCGGGCCGATGCCGAGCGCACTAGCGTGGCCTCTTCTTGCCGCGCACTCACCCGATACTCTCCACTTCCTCTTCCGGGGGGGGGGGGGGGCGGGAAGAAGAGAGCACGCCGGTGCCGCTGACTCCAGCTGTCCTGCCGCGTTCCGCCCGGGCGGAGGAGGACCGGGGAGCAGCTGGGTCAGCGGGAAAGTGTGGCGATACTTGTCTGCGAGCCAGATGCAGCATATCTGGCTCGGAGCCATGGGTTCCCGGTCCCTGCACTTGCCGGTGTGTCACGTGCACCGGGCTTGCGCGGCACACCTCAGGCGACACAGTAAAGTGTCGCGACACACACTTTGGAAAGCTCTGTTCTAGAGAATGGGAATGAAGAGAAGAGCCAAGGGGATGGCTTGCTGAAATGGTGATGGCTACTATTTGGTGATTACTATTCTTACTCAATAACCCTTCACACGGTTAATGCAACTCCAACATTGCTCTCTGTATCAACGGCAAGGGGAAATGTGGAAAAGAGGATTTGCATTCAAACAACCAACAAGGACTGAACTACACAGTCTGGGTAAACAAATAAGCGTGGGGGTAGCTTGCTTATTGCGATGGTTACTACCCTAAACCAATTAAGCCTGATATTTCACTTTGAATGCCTATATAGCGTTGCTCTCTGCTTCAACGGCAGGGGGAAATGTGGAAAAGAGGATTTGCATTCAAACAACCAACAAGGACTGAACTACACAGTCTGGGTAAACAAATAAGCGTGGGGGTAGCTTGCTTATTGCGATGGTTACTACCCTAAACCAATTAAGCCTGATACTTCACTTAGAATGCATATACAGCGTTGCTCTCTGCTTCAACGGCAGGGGGAAATGTGGAAAAGAGGATTTACATTCAGACAACATCCAACAAGGCATTGATCTGTGCATTCGGGGTAAATAAGCATCGGGGTAACTTGCTTGATGCAACGGTTACTACCCTTAACCATTAAGCCTTATGATTTACCTTTGATGCAACTCCAACATTACTCTCTGCATCAATAGAAAGGGCTGGTAGGAAATTCGAATCAAACAGTTACCAACAAGGACCGTGAACTTGGTGGTCGGTGAAACAGATAAGTATGGGAATATAAGTGTTGGAGCTTGCTGGGCAGACTGGATGGGCCGTTTGGTCTTTTTCTGCTGTCATTTCTATGTAAGTAGTGAGATCAGCGCTGTGGAACTGGCAGTGGAGAGGCTGGTGGGCTTTCCCAGGTCGCACAAGCAGAAGAAAATAAAGAGCGGTGGCGGCAGCACTGGTGGGGTTTCCTAGTGTCAAGAAGCAGCCAAAGGTGGCAATGGGGAGGGGAGGGAAGAAAGGAGATGGGATTGATCCTAGGGCCAGTAATAGGCTGGTTAGGTTTCCCAGGCTCTACCAGTGGCACAAAGTGGCCTGAAATGAGAGAAGATGAGGGAGTGAGTTAAGAGGGGAGGGGTGAGGTAAGAAAAGTATCAGAGTAGAAAGAAGAAGAGGGGAGGGAGGAGATAAGGTAGAGGAGGAAGTGCATGCTTGCACACACATACATGCACATCTTGTACCCCTCCCCCATCACCACCACTGCCATTCCCCTCCAGCATACACACCATGCCCCCTTGCCTCCACCACGCACATAGGGCCGGATTTTAAAAAGGTTATGCGTGTAACCGGTCTTATGCTCACCAGGCCTATTTTAAAAAGGCCCAGCGACGCGCGTAAGTCCCGGGGCTTTACTAAAGGGGCGGTCCGGGGGCGGGGTCAGAGGCCTCCGACACAGTGGCCATTGCCGCAGTGTCGAAGGATCGCGTGCCGGCAGCCTGCCCGGAGGCAGGCGCAAAAGATAAAGCAGAGTTGCTTACCTGTAACAGGTGTTCTCACAGGACAACAGGATGTTCGTCCTCACATATGGGTGACATCATTAGGATGGAGCCCAATAATGGAACACTTTTGTCAAAGTTTCTAGAACTTTGACTGGCACCTACTGGGCATGCCCAGTAATGCACTGACCCTGCATCCAGCAGGGGTCCCTCTTCAATCTCGTGTTATAGTAAAAGCACGTGCGAAAAATAAAATAAGAAAACGTATACAAACCCAACTCCGTCGGGTGGCGGGCAGGTTTTGTGAGGACTAACATCCTGCTGTCCTGTGAGAACACCTGTTAAAGGTAAGCAACTCTGCTTTCTCACAGGACAAGCAGGATGGTAGTCCTCACATATGGGTGAGTAGCGAGCTGAGGATGCCTGAGCAATGCACCAAATGCACCCAAAGATGTGCAACAGGCACAACAACAGAGGTGGAAATTTGGTTAGGAGGGCATCCTGAACGGGTCGGAGGAAGAATGTTGGGAAGTTAAACTGAAAACAAGTTGCGTAGAATGGACTGGCCAAAGATGGAATCCTGTGTGCCAGCCTTATCTAAGCAATAATGGGCAGCGAAAGTATGGAGAGAACTCCAGGTAGCAGCCTTACAAATATCAGTAAGTGGCACTGAACGGAAGTGCACTACTGATGTCGCGATGGCCCTGACCGAGTGTGCGTTTACACGGTCTTGTAGCGGAATGCCTGCTTGCTGATAGCAAAAAGAAATGCATTCCGCCAACCAGGAGGAGAGGGTCTGCTTTCCCACAGGATTTCTCAATTTGATGGTATCAAAAGAAACAAACAATTGAGTGGATTTCCTGTGGGCCGACGTGCGGTCCAGATAGAAGGCTAGAGCACGTTTGCAGTCCAAGGAATGCAGAGCCTGTTTTCCTGGGTTTGAATGGGGCCTGGGAAAAAAGGTAGGTAGGATAATAGATTGATTAATATGAAATTCTGACACTACCTTCGGCAAGAATTTAGGGTGAGTGCGGAGCACTACCCTGTCATGTAGAATTTTAGTGTAAGGCAGGTAGGTAAATAATGCCTGTAATTCACTAACTCTGTGAGCGGATGTGATCGCAAGAAGAAAAACTACCTTCCAGGTGAGATAGCGGAGATCACAGGCGTGGAGAGGCTCAAACTGAGGTTTCATGAGCCGTCCCAAAACCACATTAAGGTCCCAAGCAGGGGCAGGAGGGTGCAGTGGAGGTTTTAAATGGAGCAAATCTCTCATGAAACGTGATACTAAGGGTTGCGTTGAAATGGAGACATTTCCTATACCCTTATGGTATGCAGACACTGCACTAACATGCACCCTGATAGAGGAAGTTTTTAGGCCTAACACTGACAGGTGCCAGAGGTAGTCCAGGAACCTCGCAGTGGAACAAGTGAAGGGGTCTATGGACATGGAAGTACACCAGACCGTAAACCTCTTCCATTTAGAGCAATAAGACATTCTCGTTGAAGGCTTTCGTGAAGCTACAAGGACTTGGGATACCGACTCTGAAAGGTTAAAACGTTGGAGTATTAACCTTTCAACATCCAGGCTGTCGGAGACAGAGCTTGGAGGTTGGGGTGACATAGATACCCTTCGTTTTGAGTGATTAGAAGGGGATCCTTCCCTAGAGAAATATGTCGGTGTACTGATAGGTCCTGGAGGACTGGAAACCACATGGCCAGTGAGGGGCTATCAGAATCATTACGTCCTTGTCCCTCTGTAACTTCACGAGAATCTTCGATATGAGTGGAAGTGGAGGGTACGCATAGAGGAGACCGCTGGCCCACGAGAGGGCGAAGGCATCTCTTGGTTGCAAGTGGTGACTGCGAATGAGAGAGCAGAAGTCTACTTTGTGGTTGTGGACCGACGCAAAGAGGTCTATTCGAGGGTAACCCCAACGTTGGAATATCGTGTCCGCTACCTTGGGGTTGAGAGACCATTCGTGTGGATGGAAAATGCAACTCAGCTTGTCCGCCAACACATTGTCCACTCCCGGCAAGTAGGTTGCTTTGAGGCACATCGAGCGAGAAAGGGCCTGTGCAGCTTCCTGACACAGGAGGTACGAGCCTGTTCCCCCCCCTTGTTTGTTGATGTACCACATCGCAACCTGATTGTCGGTTTGAATCAGGATGGCTTTGTTTGATCGGCAATCCTGAAAGGCCTTGAGGGCATACCTGATCACCCGTAGCTCCAGGAAATTTATATGGTGTTTGGCTTCCTCTGGAGACCAGGTTCCCTGAGTCTGCAGATCGCCTACATGTGCACCCCACCCGAGGTTGGATGAGTCTGTTGTTAAGATAATTTGAGGATCTGGAGCCTGAAATGGAAGGCCTTGAATGAGATTGGAGTGGTGCATCCACCAGGCTAGTGACAGCTGGAGCTGTTTGGTAACCTGGATAATGCTGGACATTGGCTGACAAGCTTGAATCCACTGGCATTTTAAGGTCTACTGCATTACTCTCATGGCTAGGCGAGCCATCTGAGTGACAGGCACCGAGGATGCCATGTGACCCAACAGTATGAGGAAGTGACGAGCAGTTGAAGATACTCGAGTCTGTAGTTGATGCGCCAGAGATGTTATGGTGAAACCGTGATCCTGGAGGAGGAAGGCTTTCGCCTGTATAGTGTTAAGGTCGGCCCCTATAAAGGATAGGGTTTGGGATGGAACTATCTTGGATTTGGGATAGTTGATTAGAAACCCTAAGGAGATCAGGGTGTTGATAGTGAGACGCAAGGAGGTTAATGTGCCCTGCTGAGTCGGAGCCCTTATCAACCAATCGTCGAGATAAGGGTAGACATGTACATCCTGATTCCTGAGGAAGGCTGCGACCACCCCCAGGCACTTGGTGAATACTCGTGGAGCGGATGCCAGGCCGAATGGTAGTACACGGTACTGGAAATGATGAGGGCCGACCAGGAATTGCAGGTAAATGGAGATCTAGAAAGCATAGCCAATCTCCTCTTTGTAGAAGAGGAAATAGAGAGCCCAAGGTTACCATTTTGAATTTTTCTCTGTGCAAAACTTTGTTTAGTGCGTGGAAGTCCAGTATCAGGCGTACGCCACCTGACTTTTTTGGTATTAGAAAATATCGGGAATAAAATCCCTTCCCCTGCTGGGGGAGGGGCACTGGTTCTATTGCTCGGGATTTGACGAGGGATGAGACCTCCTGTTCAAGCAAGGGAGAGTGATCGGATGTTCCCCACGTCAGTCGAGGTGGAGAGTCTGCTGGAACAGTCAGGAAATTTAAGTGGTAACCCTGAGTGACTACTGCGAGTACCCACTGGTCTGTGGTGACTGTATGCCAAGCACTGTTGAAGTGGCAGAGCCGACCACAGACCAGTATGGATGTAAGAGGAGGTTGGCTTACACTCTCTAGGCAGGAGTCAAAACCCTGACGCTGGTCCAGGCTGAGAAGCTGGCTGAGACTTTTGAGACCGAGCCTGCCTGGATTGACCTTTTTGGTAAGGCCTGGAAGGGCGTCCTTTAGAAGCCGAGGATAAAATTTCCTTGGCTTGTAGGTCTCCCACTTAGTCACGTTTGAAAGTTCTCTTAGGAGCAGAAGGGAACTCAGACGGCACAGAAGAAAGCTGGTGCAGCGTTTCATGGTGGTCCTTCAATTGCGCCACAGTCTCTCTGATCTTTTCCCCGAAGAGATTATCGCCCACACAGGGTAGATCTGCTAACTTGTCTTGGACTTCTGGTCTTAAGTCTGAGGATTTGAGCCAGGCCCATCTTCTTGCACTAATCCCAGCTGCAGACACTCTAGAGGCAGTGTCAAAGATATCATATGCAGCACGGACCTCGTGCTTTCCAGCATCTAGACCTTTCTGAGCTAGAGTATGAAGTTGAGTCTGGAGTTGCTCTGGTAAAGAATTAGAGAAGTCCTGGATCTTTTTAAAAAGGTCTCTGTTATACGGGGTCATGTATAACTGGTAAGATGCAATGCGAGATATGAGCATTGAGCCATGGAAGATACGCCTGCCAAAAGCATCCAGGGATTTTTGTTTCTTCCCTGGAGGTATGGAGGAATGAGGTTTTGAACGTCGTGCCTTCTTCTGGGCTGATTCAATGACTACAGAGTGATGATCCAACTGTGACTTGGAACCCAGGAGCTGACTGTACCAGATAGGTGGCATCTGTCTTGCAGTTGACAGGTGGGACTGAACATGGGTGTTCCCAGTTTCTCTTCAGGAGATCAAGCAGGATTTCATGGATGGGTATAGACATGATTTCCTTAGGAGCATCAAGAAACTTGTGCCTAGAGTCCTCTTCTGTCTGAAGCTGAAAGGGAATGGTTTCAGACATTTCCTTGATGAAATTAATAAAAGACAGATCTTCTGGTGGAGAGCGTCGTCTTTCATCTGGGGGAGAGGGCTCTGATGGTAGATCTGTATCCTGGGACGAATCATCAGTCCAAGGATTATAGGGCTGATCTCCAGCATCTAGTGGGTCTCCAGCAGGAAGAAATGGTGCTAATCCTGAAGGACCAGGTCTAGGTACCGATGGCATCAATGGAGGCACCGAAGGGACCAGTGATATCGATGGATGAGTCGGTGGTAAGATCCCAGACGGTGGAATGGGTATCTGTGTTTCCTCATCATCCGATGATAATGGAATCAGTGTAGAAGGCACTGGACCCACCGGTGCTCTCAGGTCCATCGGAGGCAGAGCACCGATCAACGCATCCAGTCTACCCAGTAGCGGTGCGAGCGCTACGGGAATCGGATCTGTGACCGGCTCGGGGAAAGGTACTGGCGTTGATGGAGGTTGGAAGCCCTGAAGTGCTTTACTGATGGCCTCTTGGATCATCCGATCTAATTCCTCGCGGAAGCCTGGGGCGTGAAACCCCGGCACCAGAGTAGGAGATAGCACTGGCGTAGCCAGAGGGTCCACCGGTGAAGGTGGAATCTCGGATCCCGGCACCACTGAAGGTGGGGAACGCCTCAGTGACCCGGTCACAGAAGAGGATGGGGCCTTTTCTGGACGGGACTTCTTTGTCTGTGGCTCTGTTGACGTCGATGCCGAGGACTTGCCTGGATCAACGGACTGAGCTTTCCGATGCTGGTGTCGACACTTTTCGTGATGTTCTCCTCGGTCCTTTTCTTGAGGAGGCAATCGACACCTTTTGGAATCGTCGATGCCGGTCAGTCAGCAGCAGTGTCCCGGTGCTGACGAGAAGTCGATGGCACTGGCTCGAAAGACGTCGAAGCTATCGATGGAGTCGGGGTTTTTAACTGAAAGAGAGAGTCCATTTTCTCTAAACGAGCCTTAAGGCCCTTCGGTGTCATTTGGGCACATTTGGTGCAAGTTAGGACATTGTGATCGGACCCCAAACACATAACACAGACCCCATGTGGGTCAGTGATGGACATTGTTCGAGTATAGCCGGGGCACAGATGAAAACCCGACACCATAGCTCCGCCAAAAATTTAGCTGCGGTGCGGTCGATGGCCAGTAGGCCCCAAAGGGCTAACTAGACAGGAATCGACCGCAACAAGGGTAAAACTTTACCTTTCGACCGCGGAGTATTGATATACTCCTATGGGGTAGAATTTTTTTTTGAAAATTTTGAAAGAAGTTCCGTGAGGAAAATTCCTGTCAGGAATCTCAAGAGCTCCTTAACCCACGTGGCTACTGCTGCGCGGAAAAAAGAAAACTGAAGGGGGACCCCCTGCTGGATGCAGGGGTCAGTGCATTGCTGGGCATGCCCAGTGGGTGCCAGTCAAAGTTCTAGAAACTTTGACAAAAGTGTTCTGTGATTGGGCTCCATCCTGATGTTGTCCACCCATATGTGAGGACTAACATCCTGCTTGTCCTGTGAGAAATAAAATTTTTTGAGGGGTTAGAGTAGGGCTAGGGAGAGGAAAAGTTAGGGGAAGGGGTGGGAAGGCCAGGTTAGGGGGAGGGAACGGGGGAAGGCAGCGCACCCCCTTGCGCACGCCTACTCCTGATTTTATAACTTGCGTGCTCAAGTTATAAAATCGGGTGTACATGTGCGTGCGCCAGGTAACGCACGCACATGTATGCCCACCCGCACCTTTTTAAAATCTACCCCATATTCTACACGCAGCCCCATGTAAGCAAGTAGGGAGAAGACTGTGAGGGAAAGGGCTAGTGAGAAGAGGGCTACATTTGGGTCAAATAAGGGGATTGTGCACTCACCAAGGGAGAAATGCAACTGTCATATATCCTACCATCCCTCTCCTCAACCAGAATAAATTGAGGAGCATAGAAATACATTGTGAATATATTTCATTCACTGTAAGTCATGAAGGAGTTCTACAATTCCTGAATATATATAGATAATTTTATATAGTAATATAATAGATAATGGTAGGTAAAGACCAAGTAGCCCATCTAATCCGTCTTGGGGGGCTTTTCTGTCTACACTGCTGTAGCTAAACATGCAACCTGGCTGTTAGCCACACCTGCAGGATAGCTCACCCTGTCTAGGGCATCTAGGTTAGTGGTTTTCCGTTTGTAGTTCATTTTTGCTAGATGACTATTCAAGTTCCCATACTTAATCCAACATTCAGGACATTCTTCTTCTCCCCATGTCTTATAATCATTATCAGCTATAACTGTACCAAACATTTAAATTCTGTCTCAGCCCTGGCCTTCAGCACCTCCACTGGTGGGCTATTCCTGATATCCACAGTCCTCTCTGTAAAGACGTATTTTCTCTCGTCACCTCTGAGCATCCCTCCAACTTCATATCATGATCCCTTGTCCTTGAAGTTTTTTCTGTTGAAAATTGCAGCATTTTATACTTATTGGAAACTGCTAAATATTTGACTACTTGTATCATATCCTCTTTTTCTTTTTTCCTCAAGTGAGTAAATTTTAAGTGTCTTAAGTCATTCTTTGTAGGATGTTGAAGGCCTGTATTTTAGTAGGCCTTCTCTGAGCTGCTTGTATCCTCAATGTTCTTACACAAGTACAGCCTCCAGAACTGAACAGGGTCTCATACTCAAGTTCTTTAAGGATGGTTATAGATTGCAAAGGTCAGATGTCATCACCTAAACTCGTTCGTCTCGATGAGACGTGCAAAAGAGCACTCTCTATAGCAGGATCAATGTTTTGGAATGCACTTCCTAAAGAATTAAGAATCTGTAATGACTCCAAAATATTCACAAAGGCTCTTAAAACCTTTTTAAAATTGCTTTTAATGAATGACTTAGTTATTGTTGTACATGTGTCATTTTAATCATGAAGTTTGTGAATGTTTTTTTTTGTAATCCGCCCTGAATGCAAGAAGGGTGGAATAGAAATGTTTTAAAATAAATGTTTTTTTCCATAGCAACCATAGCAAATTTGATAATGAAATCTCAATTGGGTATTTTTGCTGGCCCTTAAACATATAGTAATATAGATTGTGTGTGTGGTCCCATCTTCTGCCTTCTTGTCTTGCTGAAAGACTTTAATGAAAATGCTGCACTGGTTCTTTTGTCAATAATGACCCTTCTCCCCTTCATGTCAGGATTTTGAAGACGACCCCAGGGCACAGGGCGCACGAGGTCATCGTCGCTCTGTCAGCCGTGGCTCCTACCAGCTTCAAGCCCAGATGAATCGTGCCGTCTATGAGGAAAGGTGAGACTGCTGCTCCCAGTCCTGATTATGCCCCAGAGCAATGGGTTTCTTCTTTCTCAAGTCAGCACTTTATCTTATCCAGATACATTATTAGAAGGAGGTGCCAGAAAACTGGATAGGAAAAGTGGTTCTTACCTGTTAATTTTTCATTCCTGTAGTACCGCAGATCAGGCCAGACTCCTGGGTTTTGCGTCCCTGCCAGCAGATGGGGATAGAGAAAGGTTTACTGATACTGCTACTTAACCTAGTGTGCTACCTGCAGTCCCTGAGTATTGACCTGTACTCAAGCCAAGATGATAACCACACTAAAAAAAAAACTTTAACAACAAACTCCCCCAATGACCCAGAGGATGGGAGTGCCATAACCAACTGGAAATTCCATCCCAGAAACTAATGCAAATAAACAGCATGGAGACCCATTAAATACAAAACCATATGAATGAGTGGTCGACTCTCCCTCTATCAATAGGCAGGTCTTTGAACTGATCTATGGTACCTTGGGAACAAAGATTAGCAGGTAAGATCCAATTTTCCTTTCCCTATATGTACCTAGATCAGTCCAGATTCCTGGAATGTACCTAAGCTCCCCTACAATGGGTGGGACCTGGAGAATCATAACACACTCTCACCAGAGGCCATGAGAACTGGAACCCCAACATCCCAGTGATGATGTCCAGTAAAAGTGTGCAGCAACTTCCAAATAACCTTTCTGCAAATCTCCTGCGGAGACACCTGTTGAGCCTTGGCCCAATAGGTCACCTGAAACACACAGAGTTAGCCTTCAAACTTTCAGGCACTGGCCGACCCTCAGACATATATGTTGAACCAATCGCCTCCTTAAATCAACACACAATTTTAGGCATAGAAGCTTGACATCCTTTCTTTGGACTATTCCACATACAAACAGCTGATCTGATCTACAAAACTCCTTAGTAACCTTCAGATACCCCAGTAACGAACACCTCACAACGAAGCGCCCAAGTATTCTTGCATGAGGCGTGCAGGGTCCAAAACTGATAAGGCTTGAAGTCCCATATTCTGACTAAGATGGAATGCCGAAATCACCTTGACCTTGAAATCTGCAGAAACGGGACTCGACATGACAAAACCTGGAGCTTCAAAATCCTCCTGGCCAAACAGATAGCCAACAGAAAACAAGCCACCTTCAGAGTTAAGTCTGCTATGGTTAACCTACCCAGTGGTTCAAACATTCCTCTAAACACCAGATCAAGGTTCCAAGAGGGACAGGTCCCTTTCCCCGGAAGATGCAAAGTGTGTGTTCCCTGAAGAAAACGCAAAACAATCGGAAGCGCAATGAGAGGATATCCTTGCCCTATACTGCAAGAAGCATCAGTAGCATAGAATCTACTTAGTGTTTGGGTACTTTCCAGATACTGGTAGCCTGGATTGGTCTCTGTTGGAAACAGGATGCTGGGCTTGATGGAACTTTGTCTGACCCAGTATGGCAATTTCATATGTTCTTATGTTCTCCGACATGCTCCCTGTTCCACATGCAGGTCCCCAAAGGCAGGCAGATCGCTGGAGTCTCAATGTGTGGATGAGACAATGGTGCAGGGAAGAGGGATTCAGTTATGTAAGGAACTGGACAGCTTTTTGGAGAAGAGGGAAACTTTTCCAAAAGGACAAGCTCCACCTTAACCAGAGTGGAACCAGGCTGCTGGAGCTAACTTTCAAAAAGACGCTAGAGCAGCTTTTAAACTAGAACAAGGGGGAAATCAGACAGTCACTCAGCAGTGCATGGTTCAGAGGAATGTATCTTTGAAACCAGGAGAGAGAGGGCATCCCAACAGAGAGGTTCAATAAAGCAAAAGTAATCCATGTGCCTAAAAGACTGTTTTAATGTATTTCCGCCCTGGAGGCGACTGTTCAGTTCCTTGTAAACCGGTGCAATATGTATTCTTTACAGGAATATCGGTATATAAAAATTAAAAATAAATAAATAAATGTAAAGAATCGCCTGAGCTAAAGAATTCCAAATTATCCCTATCAACTGAAAAGCAGGTTGTAAATACAAACAAAAAACACACTTTGAAATGTCTGTATGCCAATGCCAGAAGTTTAAGAAGTAAGATGGGAGAGTTAGAATGTATAGCAGAGAATGATAAGATAGACATAATTGGCATCTCAGAGACCTGTTGGAAGGAGGATAACTAATGGGACAGTGCTATATCAGGGTACAAATTATATTGCAATGATAGGGAAGATCAACTTGGTGGGGGTATAGCACTTTATGTCCGGGAGGGTATAGAGTCCAACAGGATAAAGATCATACAAGAGACTAAATGCTCAGTAGCATCTCAGTAGCATCTCAGTAGAATCTATAAGAGTTGAAATCCCATGTGTGTTGGGTAGGAATCTACTATCATCCACCTGGCCAAAATGATCAGACAGATGCTGAAATGCTAATCAATTTGGCAGTGCTAATCAATTTGGCAGTGCAGTAATAATGGGAGATTTCAGTTACCAGAAAAAACCGAAGCAAAAAAGCCTTGCACATACGCAAGTAACAGAGTGCACTGGTGCAAGAAAAATTGTATCACCACCAAAAATTCCACAAAGTCTTTTATTGCAATTCAAAGCAAAGTCAAGTGAAACAATGTTGCAGTGACGGCAACTCCATGAATTAAAGGACACATACTTTAGAGCGATCCCCCGACACGGACCGTGTTTCGCTAGGCTGCATCGGGAGGGACCAGCATGTACATTAAAGTCTTCTCAGATGTACAATGGAGCGCTCCATTGTACATCTGAGAAGACTTTAATGTACATGCTGGTCCCTCCCGATGCAGCCTAGCGAAACACGGTCCGTGTCGGGGGATCGCTCTAAAGTATGTGTCCTTTAATTCATGGAGTTGCCGTCACTGCAACATTGTTTCACTTGACTTTGCTTTGAATTGCAATAAAAGACTTTGTGGAATTTTTGGTGGTGATACAATTTTTCTTGCACCAGATTTCAGTTACCCCAATATTGACTGGGTAAATGTAACCTCAGGACATGCTAGAGACATACAATTCCTGGATGAAATAGACTGCTTCATGGATCAGTTAGTACAGGAACCAACAAGAGAGGGAGCTATTTTAGATTTAATTCTTAGTGAAATGCAGGATTTGGTGAGAGAGGTAATGATGGTGGGGCCACTTGACAATAGTGATCATAACATGATCAAATTTGAACGAATGACTGAAAGGGGGGCAATATGTAAATCTACAGCTCTAACAATATATTTTCAAAAGGGAAACTTTGATAAAATGAGGAAAATAGAAAATATCTTAAAGGTGCAGCTGCAAAGGTTAAGTGTACAACAGATGTGGACATTGTTTAAAAATACAATCTTAAAGCGCAGTCCAGATGTATTTCACGCATTAAGAAAGGTGGGAGGAAGGCAAAATGATTACCGGCATGGTTACAAGATGAGGTGAAATAGCTATTTTATTAAAAAAAAAAAATCCTTCAAAAATTGGAAGGAGGATCCATCTGAAGAAAATAGGAAAAAGCATAAGCATCGTCAAGTTAAGTGTAGAACATTGATAAGGCAGGCTATGAGAGAATTTGAAATGAAGTTGGACGTAGAGGGGAAAACTCATAACAACATTTTTTTAAAAATATAGCCGAAGCAAGAAACCTGTGAGGGAGTCAGTTGGACTGTTAGATGACTGAGGGGTTAAAGGGGCTCTTAGGGAAGATTAAGGCCTTTGCAGAAAGATTAAATGAATTCTTTGCTTCTGTGTATACTAATGAGGATGTTGGAGAGATACCGGTTCTGGAGATGGTTTTCAAGGGTGATGAGTCAGATGAACTGAACCAAATCACTGTGAACCTGGAAGATGTAGTAGGCCAGATTGACAAACTAAAGAGTAGCAAATCACCTGGACTGGAAGGTATGCACCCCAAGGTTCTGAAGGAACTCAAAAATGAAATTTTAGATCTATTAGTTAAAATTTGTAACCTACCATTAAAATCATCCATTGTACCTAAAGACTGGAGGGTGGCCAATGTAACCACAATATTTAGAAAGGGCTCCAGGGGTGATCCAGGAAAATATAGACCAGTGAGCCTGAGTTCAGTGCCAGGAAAAATAATGGATACTATTCTAAAGATCAAAATCACAGAGTATATAGAAAGACATGGTTTAATGGAACACAGTCAGCATGGATTTACTCAGGCAAGACTTGCCTCACATATCTGCTTCATTTTTTTTTTTTTTTGAAGGGGTTAATAAACGTGGATAAATGTGAACCAGTAGATGTAGTGTATTTGGATTTTTTGAAGGTGTTTGACAAAGTCCCTCATGAAAGGCTTCTAAGAAAACTAAAAAGTAATGGGATAGGAGGTGATGTCCTTTTGTGGATTACAAACTGCTTAAAAAACGGAGTAGGATTAAAAGGTCAATTTTCTCAGTGGAAAAAGAGTAAACAATGGAGTGCCTCGGGGATCTATACTTGGATCAGTGCTGTTCAATTTATTTTTCCCTGTACGTACCTGGATCAGTCCAGACAGTGGGTTGAGCCTCCTGTCCAGCAGATGGAGACATACAAAAACTGAAAGGGTATCCTATATCAGGACAGAGCCTACCCTGCATCCCTTTAGTATTTGTCTGCCTCCAGCAGATGCAGGCAGCTGAACCTGCAGTTCCCTTTCTTCCTTAGTTTTCCATTTCCCTGTGGGGATTTTCTCTCCTAGATTGGCAAGATCAAGCAAGTATTATCTATCTTTGCAAAATTTAAAAAAAAAATAATAATAATAATAATACAGAAATCTATGTTTACTTGCACGGAGACAGCTCTGTCTCCTCTCTCTTCTGGGAGCCTAGGGGGCTTGCCCCTTGATTACTCAGCCTAGGCTCCCTTTTCCCGGTGACATGATTGTTTGGGGCAATACTGGTGGTCCAGTGACTCCCCCCCTCTCTGGCTGCCTTGAACCCGAGATGTTTAATTCCCCGGGTCTCCTAACAGGGAAGCTCATTCCCCTGCAATCACTTTAAAAAAAAAAAAAAAAAAAGGATATTAAATAATTAATTTGAGAACTAAGCAGCCTCACTCTTACCCCTGTTTTGCTTCAGGGATGGTAGCGAGCAGGGTTCGTTCGCCTGCATTCACTCACCGGGGCAGCACTGCTCAGCTGTTTGTTTTCTCCGCGGCGGCTCTGCTCTTTCATCATGCCGCGTTCAAATGTGTGCCAAGCCTGCGGGAAGCCTGCCTTGCAGCTCTCCTGCAAAGGGCTTTGCTCCAGGTGCCTGCCGGATGGGGAGGGCCCCTCTGCGGCAGCAATGAGACCAGCGACTTGGGGTCGGGCTCCTCACCGCATGGCCAGGCCGTTCCCTGCACAGCAAACCACGGGAACAGTGGCCATTTTAGGAGTCAGTTTCTCTTCAGAATCGGGGCTGCAAGAAGGAGGGGAGCCTGATTTGCATATTTCTCCCCCCGATTTAAGTCCATTGCATCCCCAGAGGAGATCCCTGCCCTCCCTTCTCCCCCCCCCCCCGCTTTACGGGAAGTCTAGGCCTTGTTTTTCTACAGATTTTGTGCTTTTAATGCACAAATCTTATCTGGCTAGCTTGCAGGAAGAGGACGACCCCCCTCCAGGTCCGTTCCCCCCCCCCCTGCTAAAATCCTTCTGATACCCACTCCGCAGCCCCCTGCGGTGCTAGATGAGCAGGGTTCCATCAGAGTCAGGGTGGTGCCAGGGGTCCCTCCCCCCCCCCCCCCCCAGACCCCCCTCAGCCAGCCTCTGTCCCTGATCCTGACCAAGATCCTGATTTGCTGCTCCCTGGTCCTCCACTCGAGGGTGACGACACGCGAGTGCTCTGTTTGTTTCAAAGGGAAGAGTTGGAGCCACTCATTCCCTTTATTTTGCAGGAGCTGGGGATTGAGGTGCCCCTTGAGGATACGGTTACAGCCTCTGTCAGCTAATGTGGACGCGGGACTTAGGGCCCCTCCACGTACTTTCCCATTCCATCCTATGCACAAACTGCTGCTTCTTCGGGAATGGGAGTCTCCTGAGGCGGGACTTTGAGTAAGTAGGGCAATGGACAAGCTCTATCCCCTCCCTGATGACTGCCTAGAGATGCTTAAACTTCCCAAAGTGGATTCCTCCGCCTCCACTGTTACCAAACACACCACCATCCCGGTGGTGGGAGCCACGGCATTGAAGGATGTTCAGGACCGCAAGCTCAAGCTTTATCTTAAGCGCATCTTTGAGGTCTTGGCTTTAGGAGTCCGGGCGACAATCTGCAGCAGTCTCATGCAGTGGGCAAGCCTCAGGTAGGTTCAACAATTGCTCAGCACCCAGGACCTCCCGTCTGCAGAGGCGGAGCAGGCAGAAAGGCTTAAGGCGGCAGTAGTGTATGGAGCTGATGCCCTTTACGAGATGCTACGAGTGCAGGCCAGGGCTGTGGTTTCAGCCAGACGCCTCTTCTGGCTCCGCAATTGGGCTGTGGATTTCTCCTCCAAGTCGCAGTTGGGCATACTCCCCTTCAAGGATAAGTTGCTTTTTGGGGAGGACCTTGAACATCTTACCGTATTAAATCCTTGGGAGAGAACAAGGTTCATAAGCTGCTGGAGAACCGCCCGAAGCAGGCTAGATCTTTCTTTCCTTCGCGCTCTCGCTTTAGAGGTCAAGGGAGCCCTTTCTCAGTTTTTCTGATTCAGGGGTCTCTCTTAAGACGGTACTGTCGTTCTTGTCGAAGGTTGTGTCTTCTCTTCACGTCAATCAGTCGGTGGAACTTCCTGCTTTCTCTCCAGAGGACTTTGCGAACACCTTGATGTAAAACAAGTATTGCTGCGCTACTTACAGGTTACAAACGTGTTTCAGGTCTCTGATCATCTATTTGTCCTATGGTGCGGCCCCAATAGAGGGAATAAGGCTTCTAAGGCTACTATTGCTCTCTGGCTAAAGGAGGTGATTGCGTCGGCATATATCTGCTGAGGCCGGACTGTTCCGGAGTGCTTAAAGGCCCACTCTTTGCATTCACAGGCTACTTCTTGGGCGGAGAGTCAGTTGGTCTCTCCGCAGGAAATCTGCAGAGCAGCTACTTGGAAGTCTCTGCATACCTTTGCTCGTCATTATCGCCTTGATGTGCAGGTGCCAATTTTTGGCTCCTTCGGAAGGCAAGTGCTTTGAGCGGGACTGTCTTGGTCCCACCCTGTTTAGGGAAGCTTTGGTACATCCCACTGTCTGGACTGATCCGGGTATGTACAGGGAAAGGAAAATTGGTTCTTACCGGCTAATTTTTGTTCCTGTAGTACCATGGATCAGTCCAGACTCCCTCCCGGGTACTGTCTGTTGCGTCTGCTCGAAGTTCTTTTCTTTACAGTTATTGGATGCCTCAACTTCCTATCATAATTTTAAGGCACCGGAAGTATCTCCTAGATGACAATGGATATATATGTAAGAGCATTTATAAACAGAGTTTTCGAATTGTTCATATTGTTTGAATTATCAGTTCCTTGTTGCTTGCTTGATCTCCGATTGGTTATATTTATATTTATCTGCTTTGATAATGTTTATACTGAAGGGATGCAGGGTAAGCTCTGTCCTGATATAGGATACCCTTTCAGTTTTTGTCTGTCTCCATCTGCTGGACAGGAGGCTCAACCCACTGTCGACTGATCCGTGGTACTACAGGAACGAAAATTAGCAGGTAACCAATTTTCCTATAAATGATCTGGAAAGAAATACGAGTGAGGTAATCAAATTTGCAGATGATACAAAATAATTCAGAATAGTTAAATCTCAAGCAGATTGTGATAAATTGCAGGAGGACCTTGTGAGATGCTAAATTGGGCATCCAAATGGTAGATGAAATTTAATGTGGACAAGTGCAAGTTGATGCATATAGGGAAAAATAATCCATGCTGTAGTTACACAATGTTAGATTCCATATTAGGAGCTACCACCCAGGGAAAAGATCTAGGCTCAGTGTGCTGCTGCTGCAGTCAAAAAAACAAACTAATGTTAGGAATTATTAGGAAGGGAATGGTGAATAAAATGGAAAAAGTCATAATGCCTCTGTATCGCTCCATGGTGAAACCGCACCTTGAGTACTGTGTATGATTCTGGTCGCCACATCTCAAAAAAGATATAGATGCGATGGAGAAGGTACAGAGAAGGGCAACCAAAATGATAAAGGGGATGGAACAGCTCCCCTATGAGGAAAGGCTGAAGAGGTTAGGGCTTTTCACTTTGGAGAAGAGATGACTGAGGGGGGATATGAAAGATTTTTAAAATCATGAGAGGTCTAGAACGTGTAAATGTGAATCGGTTATTTACTCTTTTGGATAATAGAAGGAATAGGGGGCACTCTGAAGTTAGGCAGTAGCACATTTAAAACTATTTGGAGAAAATTCTTTTTCACTCAACTCACAATTAAGCTCTGGAATCTGTTGCCAAAGGATGTGGTTAGTGCAATTATTTTATTTGTTTATTTAAAAGTATTTATATACCGCTTTTACAAATGAGGTTTGATCAAAACGGTTTACAAAGGTATTAAAATAAAAATATACATAAAAATATAAAAATTACAAAAACTGTATAATATCTACAAAAAATAATATAAAAATAAAAGATAACTACCATTAATTAAGAAAATATAATTAAATCAAAAATCTCTGTGCCATCAGTACCGCCAAGTAATTTAGGAATGTATAAAAGGACAAGGTAGAGGTATAAGGAAAGACAGGTAGGGAAGAGAGTTAAGGAATTAAGTGGGGAGAGGGAAGGAATGGGAAAAGAGGTAAAGGTGAATGAAAAAAATTATGTCTGACCAATTGGTGGAATATTGTAGGCAATTTGAAACAAATATGTGTACCTGGGTTTAAAAAAAGGTTTGGATAAGTTCTTAGAGGAGAAGTCCATTACCTGCTATTAATCAAGTTGTCTTAGAGAATAGCCACTGCTATTATTGGCATCAGTAGCATGAGATCTACTTAGTGTTTGGGTTCTTGCCAGGTACTTGTAGCCTGGATTGGCCACTGTTAGAAACAGGATGCTGGGCTTGATGGACCATTGGTCTGACCCAGTATGGCAATTTCTTTTGTTCTTATATTCTTATGACATCTGAAGGCTGCTCCCTAAACTCTCAGGGAGGATAAACCCAGATTTTGACCAAACCCTCCTGTAGAAAGGTCAAAATACATGCCACCACAGCCTGAGTAGGCTGCCTGCTGTGAATGGTACACCTGGACTCAAAGTCCCTCTCAGTCCTCACCAACGCTAAGGATGTGGAAAGCCGCTTGGCCTGCAACAGGTGGTAATCTCATCAGAATTTCTCCTCTGTTGCAACTGTCCAAGGCACATAAGCTACCAGGAGACAAATCAAATACCAAAGTCCTTTCTTCCTTGTGCTCGCTTTGGAAACAATAAGAAATTCCACCAGAATAATGGCTCGACAAGATTGTAGAGGTCAGGGCTCAGGCAGAGCACAGACACACAGCCCTTACTCCTGGGGGAATTCTGCGCAAAAAAATGTAAAATTCTGAACACACAAACTGAAAATTCTGCAAAATTCTGCAAACTTTATATTGGTCAAAATAACACAATTTACATGACAGTTTTTCAGTAATTACATTTTAAATTATTACAGAAAAAAGTTATTACTTAAGGTTGCAGAATTTCCCTAGAAATTCACTGTAAAAGTGTCCCTTCCACATACACACACCCTCATACAGGCTACCTCACTCTCTCGCGCATACACATTCCCTCATACAGGGCCCTCTCTCTTGCATACACACCCACACAAGCTCCCTTTCTCTTTCACACATACATCCTCACACAGGCTACCTATGTCTCTCTCTCACGCAGCCGTTCACACGGGCTGTCTTACACATACATAATCCCTTCACACAGGCTAGCACCCTCACATACACACAATCCCTTTTTCATACACACAAGCTCCCAGTCTCTCACACACATACACACTCCTTCACAATCTCCTCATATAGGCTCTCTCTCTCACTCTCTCTCTCTGAAACCCTCACCCCATCTCCTCTCTCTCACACACATTCTCACAGGCATGCCGCGGGACGCGCTCCGTTCACCGTGAAGATGAAGGCCCGGTGTGCCGTTCGCAGCGAAAAGGGAAGGCCCCCGTGTGCCGTGAACGGCACGCTGGGCCTTCATCTTCACTGCAAACAGAACGCGGTACACAGGGGCCTTCCCTTTTAGCTGCGAATGGTGCCCCGGGCCTTCATCTTCGCTGCGAATGGAGGTGTGCCACGGGACGTACTCCGCGGCATGCTGGGGTCTCCTCTGCTATTTTCTGCTTTCTGCGCAAATTCTGCGTTCCGCAGTAGCGCAGAATTCCCCCAGGAGTAAGTCCTGGGGACAGTCCCTTTGGGGTTGGGCGCAAGCCCGCCCTAAAAACTCCAGCTCAGGATCTAGTGGTACTAGATCCTCACAAGGAGAAACACCCTGCCCTGCTGCATATCGAAAAACATGCCGAGATACTCTAACATCAAGATGGCTGTACTCCATTCTTGCGAGATGCTAAAGAGACGTTCTTCTGCACTTTTGGCCCAGATCAACCAGACGTCTAGATACAGATGGAACAGAATGCCTGTCTTGCGCAGAGACACCTTCATGACGATAAAGAAGGTCATGAGCGCTGTAGGCAGCCCAAAGGGCAGGGCTTGAAATTGAAAAATGATGTTCCAGAATATCGAAGCATATAGGAAGCATTCCGGCTCTTGGTGAATGGGAATATGTAAAGAGGCCTCTGTCAGGTTGAGAGACAAGAGAAAATTTCTCTGCTTGTACTGCTATTATTACAGAACGTAGATTTATCACTTTGAAAGAGTCCCTCACAAATGTTGATTGTCTCCGTTCTGATCCAGGATGGGCCGAAAGGACTCCTCTTCCTTCCCTGGAATGTCCAAATAGATGAAATAGCACCAGAACTCTTTATGGCCTTCAAGTATAACAGCCTCCTTAACATAGTCTCCACTGCCACTCTCTTCTGTAGAGTTATATGGAGAAACCATAACGGCATCTGGAGTAAGTTGGAGAAATTCTATAACATGGCAGTCCCTTTCCACCTCCAGGCCCCACTGGTCCATCTTTGATAAACTGAAATATGCGCCCACATATCTCCTGATCCAACAGGTGAGCCCGCATCCCTTAATTGTGAAGATTGAGATGCTTCAGAGCCCCCTACTTTGCGAGGCTTCTCTAGCCGAAAGGACTTAACTTCCAAAGGGGTGAGACCTATGAGTAGTTGCTCCTCTATAAGGATGAACACAACAGGATTCCCTGGAGTGGCAAAAACACAACACTACCTTCCTTCCAGCCAATTGTCTCAGCTATTCACCATCCTCTTCAACTCAAGCTCGGAAAAAAAAAAAAAGAACCCTTAAAAGAGTGATCTTGTGAGATTGGACCTGGAAATATTACCTGTATGCAGCCATAACCGGTGTCTGGCCACTAGCATGGAAACCACACCTTTGGAGGCCACCAGAACAAAGACACAGCTGCACTGGTTAAGAAATCGCCAAAGCGCACCCCCTTATTAAAACTTACCTCCAGGGCATTCCACTCAACGTCAATTAATCCTTCACAGGACACTATAATTAAAGTGACCAATATTGGATCTTTCAACTGCACGTCCATAAACGCCACCAGCCACACCAAACATCTTCAGGGTCTGAGTCAACAGACTCGGTGACTCATTTTTATGAAAACAAAAATATCTGATAAGAGTCCAATGTGCCTCCAAATCAGGCTTAAAACCTCCCTCTTGTAGAGCTGAGGGAAACAATTCCCATTGGAATCCTCTGACTTATCATAATCCAGACTCACCTGAAGATTTCCCTGGACAGCCTCCCCTGCATCTTTAGCCCACAATGGCTGACAAATGTGAGGCCTGAGCACACAATCTCTACTTAGTAGGTTGCTTCACCTATGCCAGGGGTCGGGAACCCATGGCTCGCGAGCCAGATATGGCTCTTTTGAGGGCTGCATCTGGCTCGCAGACACGTGTCGCCATACATCGCGGTTCCCCGCTGACCCAGCTGCTCCCCGGTCCTCCGCCGCCCGGGCTTAAAATGCTGTCAGCCCGGGCGGAACGCGGCAGGACAGCTGGAGTCAGCGGCACCGGCGTGCTCTCTTCTCCTCCCCCCCCCCCGCGGCCCGGAAGAGGAAGTGGAGAGCATCGGGTGCCTGCGCGGGAAGAAGAGACCACACTAGCGTGGTCTCTTCTTCCGCGCAGGCATCCGATGCTCACCACTTCCTCTTCCGGGCCGCGGGGGGGGAGGAGAAGAGAGCACGCCGACTGGAGTCATCCGGGTGCCTGCGCGGGAGTCATCGGGTGTCAGCCGGGTGCCAGCGCTGGAGTCATCGGGTGCCTGCGCGGGTCTTCCCGCGCAGGCACCCGATGCTCTCCACTTCCTCTTCCGGGCCGCGGGAAGAAGAGAGCACGCCGGTGCTCTCTTCTTCCCGCGGCCCGGAAGAGGAAGTGGAGAGCATCGGGTGCCTGCGCGGGAAGAAGACTGCAGCGCGGCTCGGAGGAAAATGAAAATCTTCAACCGCGGCCGATGGGACTCCGCCTTCGCCTCCGCGAGGGCTGAAAATGAAGGAGGTTAGCGTTGGGAGGAGGCTGCTGCTGCCGCGAGTTCCCGGGGGGGGGGGGGGAGAGAGAGAGAGAGTGAATGAGCGAGCAAGCATGTGTGTTTGAGATCCTGTGTGTGTGAGTGAGAGATTGCATGTATGTGAATGATTGAGAGCCTGTATATGTGAAAGAGAGTATGTCTGTGATTGAGATCCTGCCTGTGAGAGAGAGAGCATGAATGTAAGTTTACCATTGGGAACCTGTATGTGTAAGTTTGTAATTGAAAACCTGTTTGTTTGAAAGAGTATGTGTGTATGATTGAGATCCTTTGTGTGTGAGAGAGATCATGTGTATGTATGATTAAGAGCCTGTGTGTATAAGTAAGAGAGAGATCATGTGTGTCTGTGTCTGATTGACAGCTGGTTTAGGTGATGGAGCATGTGAGTATGTGATTGAGAGCCTGTGTTTAAATGAGAGAGAGAGATCATGTGTGTCTGTGTCTGATTGAGAGCTGATTTAGGTGAGGGAGCATGTGAGTATGTGATTGAGAGCCTGTGTGTAAATGAGAGAAAGAGAGGACATGTTTGTAAGCATGTGAATGAGAGTCTGTGTGTGAGAGAAAAAGACAGCATGTATTTATGTGATTGAAAGCCTGTGTGTGTGTAAGCGTGAAAAGATAGACAGCATGTGTGTAAATGTGTAATTAAGAGCCTATATAAGTGAGAGAGAAAAAACATTTGTATATGTGAGTGACTGAGAGCATGTGTGTATAGGTGTGTCATTGAGAGCCAGTGTGAGAGAGAGCGCTGGTATGTGACTGAGAGAGGAGAAAGTTCCAAGCAAACCACCCCACCTCCTGCTAATTCAGAACAATCTCAGGACACCTGGATATCAAACGTTCCCAGGTATGCAGAGCAAAAAAATTTTTGTATCCTTATTATTTTTCATTACTGGATCTTTGTGTCTGCTATTTTGAAATATTTTGTTGGTATCTGGAAATGTTTTATATGAGTTTTTAATTATTGGATATTCCACTCATCAGCTGTTTCGAAATATGTTCTTTTTGTTAGTACAGTTTTACTGCTGATGATTTTATATTTCTTGATTTGTTTTATAAGGATGTGTGATGTTTCTTTTTTCCTTTGTTACACTGCATACAGAGACTCTGGCTTGTTGCAGTTTCCAATTCAGTTTTTGTCTGCATGCTTCTTGTTATGCGTTTTGGTCTCTTTATTCTATGTTAGGTGAGGGACAGCACGTGATTCAGGTGAGGTTTTCTGCTGGCGTGTAGTTTCTGTGTAGGACTCTATAGCAGCCTGACTTGGTCCGTTTTCCTAATAGGAGATGTATTGGTGTCTTAAGACCTGGTGTAATATTTTCAGAGACTTATTGTACTTTAAAAGTGTGATCTTACATAAAATGCACACATTTACTTGTATTTAGTTTTAAACATATTGTATGGCTCTCATGGAATTACATTTTAAAATATGTGGCGTTTATGGCTCTCTCAGCCAAAAAGGTTCCTGACCCCTGACCTATGCCAAAACGTCTTCAGAAAAGTCTCCAGATCCAGGAAACATGCCACTAAGGAGAAGGAGGATGAATCTATACTGGGGCTCCTAGACCCAAACTTGGCCCTCTCCCATCATTCTCTCTGGACAGCCTCTGCCCTCGGGAACAAGGAGGGAGAAGAACTGACAGCTATCACATCTCCCACTTCACTGCCCTCAGGAGACCCTATCGGCCGTGGGAGTATCTCAACATTCTAAATCTACAGAAGCCAAAATGCCATCAGCATCCAAACACAGACACAGGTGTAGAGGAAGTGAGGACCGGATTGCCCTCAGATGACAAGCCACACAGATAGCAAGGTGCTTAGAATTGCTTGTTCCTAGCATCTATCAGTCCTGAACTGCGGCTCTAGGCGAACATCACACACGCACCTTGAAGGATGCGAGCAAACGCGCTCAAAACTTAGGTTGTGGTCGTACATGCATATGTACCCGTGCAAATATTATTATTTTAATTTTTTTATATAGCGACATTTGATCTGAGATATCACATTGGTTTACATTCAGGTACTGTAGGTATTTCTCTATCCCCAGAGGGCTTACAATCTAAGTTTTGTACCTGAGGCAATGGAGAGTAAAGTGACTTGCCCAAGGTCACAAGGAGAGACAGTGGGACTTTTGAACCCTGGTCTCCTGGTTCAGGAGACTAAATCTAGGTTGCGGTCATACACACATAAGTGCCTGTGCCAATGTGTGCTCAAGCTTACGTGTACTCATACCCGCGCAAATATGCGCTCAAAAAAAAAATAGTCTGTGGCCTTATGCGCACCTGTGTGTGCCCACTTCTGGAAAGCACCACACGGTTGCTGGCTGACCTTCCACTGAAGTTTAACAGGAGACATGAGTTGAGGAAGAAAAATATGCTCCCTGCTAGCCCATGGTGGATGAGTGGGGAACCCCCTGCAAGGAATCAGTTTTCTCTTGCAGGGAAAAACTGGAGGCGATGAACCTGCCCCGCAGACTTGCCTCCCTGCGTCCACTGGGCACGAATAGTATGGCCATGGATCAATTGAGGACTGGGACTGGGTTTGAGAGTGCCCCTCTCATGCTGCTAAGAAAAGACTTTGTGCATAATAACACAAATTCCCATCGAAAAAGTCTGAGGTTTCAGGAGACGGGTTAAGAGGAAAATCATCCCAGTTTAAGACTTTCTGCTCCTCTCTGGGGCCAAAAACCTCTGGAGATAACCTAGCTGGGGATCCCTTGCCTCCCCCACAGATGCTGATAGCTTAGCCCAAGAAACCAAGATGGCCACCATTCCCGTGCTGATGGGGAGAGAGACATGCAGCCCCAGACCCCCGAAGCATCAGCAGACTGGCCTGACCTAGCAGAGGTGGCAGGCACAAACGAAGTGCCTACACTGCCAGAAACACAGCCTGCACACAAATTGTCCATGTTTAGCCGCTATCACGATCACCTACAGGAGCAGGAAAGAGCTCTGTGCACCATTAACCACGTGGCCGAGGTCACGCGCTGGCACATACTTACCCTGTGCTGACTGCAAAAGCTCTGCACCACTGAACACTGCCCAAAGAGATGCTGTAGAAAGACAGATAATCGGGAACCTGCCACCTAATAAACTGCTTTATCTGTGTTTTGTTTTGTTTTTTAAACTAACTTTAACTGCTTTGACTTCCTTAAAACTTTAACATCTCAAGCAAGCAAATAAAAAGGGAATACTTCCCTAAACATCAGCAGGGCTGCCAATAGATTCCAGGCTGCTGCTTCATGATGGGGAGGGATCTGGATCACCAGATGTCCACGGAACTTCGGACCGAGCTAACAAAAGGGTCACCAACCACCTGCTCATCCACCTCAAACCAAGGGGAATGGCTCCACCAGGACCTAATACCCCCAGGGAGGACTAGGAAAATCTTCTCTGTTCTTTCCTTTTATTATTTCTTTCCCAGATTGCAGGTTTTACACCATCTTCCACCTGCTGGAGGCAGAGAAATACTGAGGGACTGCAGGTGGCACACTAGGTTAAGTAGCAATGTCAGTAAAACTTTCTCTGTCTACATCTGCTGGCAGGGAGGCAAAACCTGGTAGTCTGGACTGATGGGTTCTTTAGGAATCTGGGTCATTGAGCAGTTCAGCTCCCATCTCCTCTGAATAGTTATAATACTGGTGGGGGCTGTACTTATAATTGTATAGGTATGTAGTGCTATAGAAATGTTTAGTAGTAGAAGCATAGGTCAGGTTGATGCCGCCTTGTGAGATATGTAGATGACAGCCTATACCAGAGCCTTGATTCCCATGGTAGAAACATCTTGGCCTGCTCCTGTGCCTTTATAACCTTTGTCCTTGTCAGCTGTGTCCATAAGGTGCAGGGTGCAGACCCCCTTATTCTCAGCTTTTATATGTGAGGTGCTTAGTTCCTTCAACAGAACCTCTTCTGTCTCTGAATTTCAAGAAAAAGTTGAATCCTGAGAGAGCCAATATGGTCTCATCTTAGAAATTGCTCAGTGTCAGATGGTGGGATTTTGTTTTTCGAGTCCCTGAGGATCCTTCACCCATTCACCACCTCCTGGTTCTGACTCAGTTCTTTAATACTGCAGGCCGCCGGGCAGCCTGGTGCCCACCTCAGTGGCGGAGGCCAGCCGTGCCATGGCTGGTGACACAACGCTGAGTGAGAACTATGCCTTTGCAGGCATGTACCACATCTTTGACCAGCATGTGGATGAGGCGGGTAAGGTTCTGCGCCGGGGAGGGGATATATGGCGGGACACCAAGGATGCCAAATTTCCTCTTAATATCTCTACAACAGAATCCCCTGCTTGTGCATATTTACTTGTGAGCTTCTTTTAAAGCACAGTTCATCCCTGGGTCATAAGGTGGGAGGTGTAGCTAAAGAGAATTTAATGGCAGCAGTACCAAAGCATGTACTAAATACAAACTGAATTTTTTTGGATTATTTCCAGTCTCTGGCAGGAATTATGAACTGTGTAGACAATTGCCATCACCCTTCCACCTATCTGAGTGGAAATAGTCTATCACCATCCATTTGGCTGGTGCTGGTGGTCAAATTCCTTTCTCCATTTTGGCAAGGTTGACTGAGTCTCCTTCCCTTTCCCCCTGCTCTCCCTCAGATTGGTGAACTCTCCTCTTT
This sequence comes from Rhinatrema bivittatum, assembly GCF_901001135.1. Classification (NCBI taxonomy): domain Eukaryota; kingdom Metazoa; phylum Chordata; class Amphibia; order Gymnophiona; family Rhinatrematidae; genus Rhinatrema; species Rhinatrema bivittatum. The sequence goes on along the minus strand of NC_042615.1, from coordinate 507,315,789 downwards.
TTCCTCATGTCAGAGGTGCTAGTGGCCATTTCCTGCTGTTATGACACTGGTGCTCTCTCTTTGCTCCCCTTGTCTCATGGGAATGGGCATGCCCTTTCCTATCTCAGCAGTGTTGGTAGTCTCCCTCTCTTTCAGTGGTGTGGCAGTTGTCCTCCCTCTGTCCCATTTGGCTGGCAGCTTTTCTCGGTCTCTTCTGTTCTCTCCAATTCAGTAGTGTGAGTGCTTTCCTACCACTGCAGCAGCGCTGGCATTGTCCCTCCCTTTTCCCAAAGAGTAAGCAATTTCTTTTCTGGTTTCAGTGCCGAAGGTGCAGTTTGCCAATGATGACAAGCACCTACTGGCCTGCTGCTCGTTGGACGGCACGATCTCAGTGTGTCAACTAGTGCCCACGCCACCAGCCGTGGTGCGTGTACTGCGGGGTCATGCCCGTGGAGTGACAGACTTTGCCTGGTCTCTTTCTAACGATGTCATCGTGTCGACATCTTTGGATGCCACACTGCGCATCTGGGCCACTGAAGATGGCAAGTGCATCCGGGAGATTCCTGATCCTGACACCTCGGAACTTCTGTGCTGTACCTTCCAGCCAATGAACAACAACCTCACAGTGGTGAGTGCTGAGCCCTAGGGCCAATGCCATGCTGTGACACCTGTCACCTGTGTGATTTCCCTCTTCTCTCTGATCTGTATATGTTGCTGTCTGTGCCCCATTCCTCACCCTTCCTTTTGCTTCAGGTGGGCAATGGGAAGCACAATATCCATGTGGTGAACATCTCTACGGGGAAGAAGGTGAAAGGTGGCTCTAGTAAGCTTACAGGTCGTGTGCTCTCACTGTCCTTTGACTCCTCTGGGCGCATCCTCTGGGCTGGGGATGAACGAGGCAGCATCTTCTCCTTCCTATTCGACATGGCCACAGGTGAGATGGAGCTGTGGATGAGAGAGCCGAGGGCTGGTTTTTATTACATGCTCTTGTTTCTCATGTTCCTCTTCTTCCCACTCGCAGGGAAATTGACAAAGGCTAAACGCCTAGTGGTGAATGAAGGTAGTGCTATTACAAACATCTCAGCACGCTCCTGGATCAGCAGGGAAGCCCGTGATCCCTCGTTGCTTGTTAATGCCTGTGTTAACAAACTCCTCCTCTACAGGTAAGAAACTTCCTGCCTTGCATTTGCTTCATATCAATAGTTTTACCCACTGCTCATAGTTGCTTCTCTCATTTTTTGGATGGGGGAGAGAGGGCTTTTCTTAACTGTGTTTTTTAAATAACACTTCTCTTTACTGCCCCCCCCTCTCATTTATTTATTTATTAGAGTTGTTGATAATGAAGGCACACTTCAGTTAAAGAGGAGTTTCCAGATCCAACAGAATTCGCATCCTGTTCGCAGCATCTTTTGCCCCCTCATGTCCTTCCGCCAGGGAGCCTGCGTGGGTGAGAATTTAGTTGCTTGTTGACCATGGTTGCATAGGCAAATGCATTTTTGTGCATGTGTAAGCTTGTAAGTTTGTGTATATACAGTATATCTGTGCATGTATTTGACCATGTATCTGTACAGATATACATGGTTATATGTCACTGAATGTTTACGTACATAGAGGAATATATATTTGTTTGCAAGTGTATCTAACATAAAGAGAGCAATTTTCAAAAGCCACTTACCTGGATAAAAGGGCTATTTGAAAGCTGTGCAGACAGGCAAACCTACATTTACCTACATTTTCTTGGAGGCATTCCTGAGGCAGGGTTAAGCCAGGAGAGGCAACATATGCATATAGTTTTGAATGGAAAAAGTATCTGAAGAAAAATTAGGCGCAAATCTCAGTGGGTACTTTTATTTATTCTTGGGCAGTTTTCATAGGTGAGATCTGGTGCAAAATCCACTAGCAAAAAATCCAAAAACTAACATGGACTTTGCACCTATCCATACAGTTTTGAATATTGCCTGCCCTACACATACAAACAGTAATGTAGTAGTTATTGGCACATAAGGACGATTTGACCCACTGAGTTTATATAGTTGCCCTCTGCCAATACTCTTCTAACTTAGAACCAGCTGGCAGCTATATGATCTTGATGGTCTTCAGGAGATAACTGCTGCTCCTCTTTTTTTTTTTTTTTTTAACATTTATTTAGAAAGATGTCACATTACAAATAGAAAAAAAATCATCAATCAACACTAACATATGAACAAATTGATATCAAACATCTTAAAATAAATAAATAAATAAATAAGCGTTTCCTTGTACTTACCCGTGGGTTAACCCTCCTGTCCAGCAGATGGAGACAGACCAAAACTGAAAGGGTATCCTATATCAGGACAGAGCCTACCCTGCAGCCCTTCAGTATTTGTCTGTCTCCAGCAGATGCCGGCAGCTTACCCTGCGGTTCCCTGGCTTTATTACATAGCCTTTGCCCTGGGGGGGGGGGGTCCCTCTATTTCTGTCAAGATCAAGCAAGTATCTTTGTTCTTTCTAAATTAAAAAAAACAAAAAAACCCTGTTCTGTCAAAGTTTGAAAAAGCTTTGTTTCTTCAGGAGACCGAGCTGTCTCCTCGCTCTTGGGGGGCCTAGGGGGGCTTGTCCCTTGTGTTATTCAGCCTGGGCTCTCTTCCCAGTGAACCTTGTGTTTGGGGCGATACTGGTGGTCCAGTCACTCCCCCTATATAGCTGCCTCTCTCCTGGGATGCTTAATTCCCCGGCCGTGCCAGCAGGGAAGTTCATTCCCCTGCATTTCAAAGTTAAAAAAAAAATTTGAGGCACTACATCTTTAACAGGTTATTTCTTACTCTGCAGCTTATTTCTGTCAGAAAAGGAGCGAGCATGGTTCGTTCTCCTGCACCTGCTCCTCAGGGCAGCACAGCTCAGCTGTTTTTCTCTGCCTCGTGGCATTTCTTACCTTAGTCATGCCTCATTCAAATCTCTGTCTTGCCTGCGGGAAGCCTGCATCACAGCTCTCCCGCGAAGGGCTCTGTTCTGGGTGCCTGCTGGTTGGGGAAGGTCCCTCCCTGGCAGCGATCAAGCCGGCGACCCAGGGGCGGTCCTCCCACCGCATGGCCAGGCCGTTCCTGAGTCGGCAAACCGCAGGAACGGTGGCCATTTTGGGAATCACTACAGCTCCCGATTTGGGGCTGCAGGAGGGAGAGGAGCCTGAATTTTATATTTCTCTTCCCAATATAAGACTCGTGCAGACTCAGGATGCGAGCCCTGACCCTCCCCCCCCCCCCCCCCCCCCTCCGGAAAATCCAGGCCATGTTTTTCTTCAGAATTTGTGCTGTTAATGCGCAAATCTTATTTGGCTAGTTTACAAGAGGAGAAGGAGGAAAACCACCCCCCCCAGGTCCTCCTCCCACTAAAATCCCACGGATGCCCTCCCCACTTGCTCCTGCGGCACCAGATGCGCAGGGGTCCGTTAGGGTGCGGGTGGTACCGGAGGCTCCCCCTCCCCCCCTGTCCCACCTGTGGCTCCAGACCAGGATTTGGATGTGGATTTGTCGGGGCCAGCCCCCCCTCTTGAGGGGGATGACCCCCGAGTGCTCCGCTTATTTCAGAGGGAAGAGCTGGAGCCGCTCATTCCTTTTCATCCTTCAGGAGCTGGGGATTGAGATTCCTCTGGAGGATACGATCACGACCGTGATGCCAGCTCATGTGGACCTGGTCCTGGCGGCACTCAGGGCTCCTCCGCGTACTTTCCCGTTCCATCCCTTGAACAAGCTGCTGCTCCTCCGGGAATGGGAAGCTCCTGAGTTGGGGCTACGAGTGGGGAGAGCTATGGACAAGCTCTATCCTCTCCCCAAGGATTGCCTGGAAATGCTTAAAATTCCCAAGGTGGATTTTTCTGTATCTGCGGTCACCAAGCACACCACTATTCTGGTGGTGGGGGCCACGGCTTTAAAAGATATTCAGGCAGGACTGCAAGCTCGAATTCTATCTCAAGCATATCTTCGAAGTCTTGTCCTTAGGAGTCCGGGCAACAATCTGCAGCGGGCAAGCCTTAGGTGGGTTCAACAATTGCTCAGCACCCAGGACATTCCGTCTGCAGAGGCGGAGCAGGCCGAAAGGTTGGAAGGCGCTGTAGCGTATGGGGCGGATGCTCTTTACGACATACTTCCGTGTACAGGCCAAAGCGATGGTTTCAGTGGTGTCGGCCAGACGACTCCTCTGGCTGCGCAATTGGTCGGCGGACTCTTCTTCCAAGTCGCAGTTGGGCACACTTCCTTTTAAGGGTAAGTTGCTCTTTGGCGAGGACCTGGAACAGCTTATTAAATCCTTGGGGGAGAACGAGCTGCCGGAGGACCACCTGAAACAGTCAAGGTCTTTTTTCCCCTACATGTTCCCATTTCAGGGGCCAGCGAAGGTATAATAATCGGGCTCGAGTTGCTTTCTCTAGAGGAAATTACTCCAGATCCCAGTCCTGGTCTCATTCATTTCGAGGCCGTCGTGCCTTCCGCAATGGTAACGCACAACATTCCACCGCAAAGCCCGCCTCCCAATGAGATCCGGCCAGCCCATTCCTCCGTTCAAACTTAGGTGGTCATCTCTCCCTGTTCTTAGAGGAATGGGCCAAAATCACATCGGACCAGTGGGTCCTCGAGATAATAGAGAGAGGTTATGCATTAGAGTTTGCTCGAGACCTGCCGGATCTGTACATAGTCTCTCCTTGTGGACACCAAAAGCGGGCTGCCGTATGCCAGACTCTTGCCAGGCTCCAGGGGCTGGGGATAATAGTCCGGTCCAGGTGGAAGAACAAGGCGCTGGCCAGTAATCCATCTTCTTCATTGTGCCGAAAAAGGACAGTTCCTTCCGTCCAAGCTTGGACCTCAAGAGAGTCAACCGGGCCCTCAAGGTACCACATTTTCGGATGGAAACCCTGAGGGCGGTAATAGCGGCTGTTCGCTCCAGTGAATATCTGGCCTCTCTCGACTTGACGGAGGCTTACTTACACATACCGATCTGACGTGAGCATCAGAAGTATCTCCGATTCAACATCCTGGGCCAGCATTTTCAGTTCAGGGCTCTGCCCTTTGGTCTAGCCACCGCGCCACACACATTTACCAAGGTCATGGTGGTGGTGGCGGCCGCTCTCCAGCGAGAAGGAGTCCGAGTCCATCCTTACCTGGACGATTGGCTCGTGCGGGCCAAGTCGGAGACCCTCAGCAGGCTGCAGTCAACCGGGTCCTTGATCTCCTCACCTCTCTCGGGTGGATGGTCAATTTTCCCAAGAGCAATCTGCAGCCTTCCCAGGTCCTGGAATTTCTGGGGGCACACTTAGATACCCGAGTCGGCAAGGTATTCCTCCCGGACGCTCGGGCGTTCAAACTGATGGACCAAGTGCGAAATCTCCTCTCGCTTCCGCTTCCTACAGCATGGGACTACCTCCAAGACCTGGGGACCATGGCTTCCACTATCGACCTGGTCCCCTGGGCTTTTGCACATATGCGACCATTACAGAAAGCTTTGCTATCCCGCTGGAAGCCGGTGTCGGAACAGTTTCGGACGACTCTCCCGCTCTCCGACTCTACCATCGCCGACATACAATGGTGGCTATCGCTAACGCACCTCCTGAAGGGAATGTCCTTACAGACTCTGCAGTGGATTGTAGTCACGACGGATGCCAGCCTCTCCGGGTGGGGAGCAGTCTGCCAGTCCCAGGCTACACAGGGATACTGCTCCCCAGTCCAATCCCGCTGGCACATCAATCACCTGGAGGCCTGGGCAGTCCGCCTGGCTCTCAAGGTTTTTCTTCCGCTGATTCGCCGCAAGGTGGTGTGAGTGCTATCTGACAACTCCACCACAGTGACTTATTTATTTATTTATTTATTTAAAAATATTTCTATACCGTCTTTTCAAACTAGTTTGATCAAGACGGTTTACATATTTCGATTATATAGAACCAGTTAACCAAGAAAAAATAAAAAATGAAAATAAAAATAAAATAAAAATAAAAACATCAGATTTAAAATATAGATAAGACATAGAAAGAATAAAAATACAATAAATTGTTATAGTCCCTACTTATATCGACGGGGGGGTGGGGGGGGGGGCACCAGGAGTCGCCTGGTGGCCCTAGAAGACAGCAAGCTCTTTGCCTGGGTGGAGCGCCACCTTTGAGCGCTTAGCAGCTTCCCATATAGCAGGCAAGGAGAATGTGCAAGCCAATTTCCTGATGCATCAGCGTCTCGATCCTGGCGAGTGGGAGTTATCCGGAGTGATGGATCTGATTGTCAGCAGGTGGGGTCCACCTCACCTGGACCTGATGGCAACCTTGAGTAATGCCAAAGCTCCCAGATTCTTCAGCCGCTGGAGGGAGCACTGCTCAGAAGGAGTGGATGCACTAGTCCTTCCCTGGCCCCACGACATTCTTCTGTACGTGTTTCCTCCTTGGCCCCTAGTGGGAAAAGTTCTCAGAAGAATAGAACTCCATAGGGGACCGGTCATCCTCGTGGCACCTGAATGGCCCCGCAGACCGTGGTTCGCGGATCTGGCAAACCTGGCAACGGACGATCCTCTTCGCCTAGGCCATCTCCCACGCCTGCTCCGACAGGGTCCCGATTTTTCGACCGAGCGGATCGCTTCTGTCTAGCGGCCTGGCTTTTGAACGGCGGAGACTAAGAAAGAAAGGATATAAAGAAGAAGTTATATCCACTCTGCTGCGAGCCCGTAAGCCGTCTATCTCACTTGCTTATGTCCGCGTTTGGAAAGTTTTCGAAAATGTCTGTGCGGAATCTGGTGTTCCGGCTCGTTCAGCTCCGGTTTCTCTGGTTCTTTCCTTCCTCCAGAAGGGCCTCTCCAAGGGTCTGTCATTCAGCTTGTTGCGGGTCCAGGTGTCTGCTCTCGGAGCCCTCTTAGGCAACATTGATGGTTACGTGGTAGCATCTCAACCGGATGTTGTCTGTTTCTTCAAGGGCGCCAAGCATTTGAATCCGCCCATCCGGACCACTTGTCCTTCGTGGAGTCTTAATTTAGACCTTCGGGCTCTCTGCGAGGCACCTTTCGAACCTCTCCGTCTGTCTACTCTTAAGGATCTGACGCTTAAGACCGTTTTCCTGGTTTCTATCTGCTCCGCCAGAAGGGTGTCGGAGATTCAAGCGTTATCCTGTAGAGAGCCCTTCCTACGGTTTTCTGATTCAGGAGTTTCTCTCAAGACTGTACCTTCTTTCTTGTTGAAGGTTGTTTCTTCTTTTCATGTCAATCAGTCTGTGGAGCTTCCCGCATTCTCTCCTGAAGATATAGCGAGTATAGTTGGGGGTGATCTTCGCCGCCTTGATGTAAAACTCGTTTTACTGCGTTATCTTCAGGTTACCAATGACTTCCGGGTTTCAGATCATCTTTTTGTCCTGTGGAGTGGCCCAAATAGGGGCATCCAAGCTTCTAAGACTACGATCGCTCGGTGGTTGTAGGAGGCGATCTCGTCGGCCTATATCTGTCAAGGCCGAGCGGTTCCGGAGGGCCTAAAGGCCTCATTCCTTGCGTTCTCAGGCTACTTCTTGGGCGGAGAGTCAATCGGTCTCTCCGCAGGAAATAATGCAGGGCAGCCAAGTGGAAATCCCTGCATACATTTGCTCGACATTACCACCTTGATGTACAGGCGCCAGTGTTTGGTTCCCTTGGTCGGCAGGTGCTTCGAGTGGGACTGTCTCTGTCCCACCCTCTGTAGGGAAGCTTTGGTACATCCCACGGTCTGGACTGATCCGGGTACATACAGGGAAAGGAAAATTAGTTCTTACCTGTTAATTTTCGTTCCTGTAGTACCACGGATCAGTCCAGACACCCTTCCCTGTACTTTTCTGCCGTCCACTCGAAGCTTTTTTTCCTCTTTTTGCAGGATACTGGATGTTTTTCATCTGTGATTATCTTTAAAGGCACCGGAAGCATCTGTTTTGATGACAATGGATATTTATACAAGAGCGATCATATACAGCAGGGGTCGGGAACCCATGGCTCGCGAGCCAGATATGGCTCTTTTGAGGGCTGCATCTGGCTCGCAGACACGTGTCGCCATACATCGCGGTTCCCCGCTGACCCAGCTGCTCCCCGGTCCTCCGCCGCCCGGGCTTAAAATGCTGTCAGCCCGGGCGGAACGCGGCAGGACAGCTGGAGTCAGCGGCACCGGCGTGCTCTCTTCTCCTCCCCCCCCCCCCGCGGCCCGGAAGAGGAAGTGGAGAGCATCGGGTGCCTGCGCGGGAAGAAGAGACCACACTAGCGTGGTCTCTTCTTCCGCGCAGGCATCCGATGCTCACCACTTCCTCTTCCGGGCCGCGGGGGGGAGGAGAAGAGAGCACGCCGACTGGAGTCATCCGGGTGCCTGCGCGGGAGTCATCGGGTGTCAGCCGGGTGCCAGCGCTGGAGTCATCGGGTGCCTGCGCGGGTCTTCCCGCGCAGGCACCCGATGCTCTCCACTTCCTCTTCCGGGCCGCGGGAAGAAGAGAGCACGCCGGTGCTCTCTTCTTCCCGCGGCCCGGAAGAGGAAGTGGAGAGCATCGGGTGCCTGCGCGGGAAGAAGACTGCAGCGCGGCTCGGAGGAAAATGAAAATCTTCAACCGCGGCCGATGGGACTCCGCCTTCGCCTCCGCGAGGGCTGAAAAGGAAGGAGGTTAGCGTTGGGAGGAGGCTGCTGCTGCCGCGAGTTCCCGGGGGGGGGGGGGGGGAGAGAGAGAGAGTGAATGAGCGAGCAAGCATGTGTGTTTGAGATCCTGTGTGTGTGAGTGAGAGATTGCATGTATGTGAATGATTGAGAGCCTGTATATGTGAAAGAGAGTATGTCTGTGATTGAGATCCTGCCTGTGAGAGAGAGAGCATGAATGTAAGTTTACCATTGGGAACCTGTATGTGTAAGTTTGTAATTGAAAACCTGTTTGTTTGAAAGAGTATGTGTGTATGATTGAGATCCTTTGTGTGTGAGAGAGATCATGTGTATGTATGATTAAGAGCCTGTGTGTATAAGTAAGAGAGAGATCATGTGTGTCTGTGTCTGATTGACAGCTGGTTTAGGTGATGGAGCATGTGAGTATGTGATTGAGAGCCTGTGTTTAAATGAGAGAGAGAGATCATGTGTGTCTGTGTCTGATTGAGAGCTGATTTAGGTGAGGGAGCATGTGAGTATGTGATTGAGAGCCTGTGTGTAAATGAGAGAAAGAGAGGACATGTTTGTAAGCATGTGAATGAGAGTCTGTGTGTGAGAGAAAAAGACAGCATGTATTTATGTGATTGAAAGCCTGTGTGTGTGTAAGCGTGAAAAGATAGACAGCATGTGTGTAAATGTGTAATTAAGAGCCTATATAAGTGAGAGAGAAAAAACATTTGTATATGTGAGTGACTGAGAGCATGTGTGTATAGGTGTGTCATTGAGAGCCAGTGTGAGAGAGAGCGCTGGTATGTGACTGAGAGAGGAGAAAGTTCCAAGCAAACCACCCCACCTCCTGCTAATTCAGAACAATCTCAGGACACCTGGATATCAAACGTTCCCAGGTATGCAGAGCAAAAAAATTTTTGTATCCTTATTATTTTTCATTACTGGATCTTTGTGTCTGCTATTTTGAAATATTTTGTTGGTATCTGGAAATGTTTTATATGAGTTTTTAATTATTGGATATTCCACTCATCAGCTGTTTCGAAATATGTTCTTTTTGTTAGTACAGTTTTACTGCTGATGATTTTATATTTCTTGATTTGTTTTATAAGGATGTGTGATGTTTCTTTTTTCCTTTGTTACACTGCATACAGAGACTCTGGCTTGTTGCAGTTTCCAATTCAGTTTTTGTCTGCATGCTTCTTGTTATGCGTTTTGTCTCTTTATTCTATGTTAGGTGAGGGACAGCACGTGATTCAGGTGAGGTTTTCTGCTGGCGTGTAGTTTCTGTGTAGGACTCTATAGCAGCCTGACTTGGTCCGTTTTCCTAATAGGAGATGTATTGGTGTCTTAAGACCTGGTGTAATATTTTCAGAGACTTATTGTACTTTAAAAGTGTGATCTTACATAAAATGCACACATTTACTTGTATTTAGTTTTAAACATATTGTATGGCTCTCATGGAATTACATTTTAAAATATGTGGCGTTTATGGCTCTCTCAGCCAAAAAGGTTCCTGACCCCTGATATACAGAGACCATTCAATGTTTGCAATTGTTAGGCTTTCTGAGTTCTCTCGTTACTTGCTTGATCTTTTACTGGTTATCTTTATTCTTATCTGCTTTGACAATGGTTATACTGAAGGGCTGCAGGGTAGGCTCTGTCCTTATATAGGATACCCTTTCAGTTTTGGTCTGTCTCCATCTGCTGGACAGGAGGCTCAACCCACGGACTGGACTGATCCGTGGTACTACAGGAACGAAAATTAACAGGTAAGAACTAATTTTCCTATAACCTACATCTTGTAACATTTACATCTCTTTTAAATAAGAGAAAAAAACAATTAGACTTTTTTTTTTAATTGAGTAGCGTAGCCAAGTCAGGCTGCAGTCCATTCTAGGAAACTTACCACAACCTCTACCTGTCAAAATCTTGCCACAACCTCTACCTACCAAAATCTTGCCACTACTGCATCATGTTTGACCATCCAGGTGGATATAGCAGTTCTACTTTTTTCTATCTGATCCACACTAGATTTTCAGGATGTCAGCAGGGACGAGAGATTCTGATGTATTTTTGTTTATCATGTATTCCATGAATATGCATGCAAAATTGTCAACCTATTATATCTTTTTGGTTTTGCATCCTATCCACACCAAATTATAAGAACATATCAGGGGATGCATGAAGATCATAAAGGGAATATTTGCTGGATCCATATACTTCACAAATACATGTACAAAATTATACCACCTTAATGACTTTGCTTTTACATCCAGTCTACAACAAATTTTTCAGGAGACGTGGGGGGTCTATGAGGATCATGGCAAGGCAGTTTTAGGGGCGGGGATCTGTGTTGCACAGAACAAATATGCATGCCTAATTACCCCATCTAATAACTTTTTTTGTTTTCCATCTGATCCTCACCAGCTTTTCAAGGTATGTCAGGGGGCCCACAATATTTTTGGGAAATTCATGTAGTTCATGAATACATGCACAATTATGCAATTTAGTAAATTTTGCTTTGTAATCTAATCCACAACACATTTTCAGGAGATGTTGGGAATCGAGAAGAATCTGACCTGGGTATATGTATTTTTTTCTCTCCTTATTCACTTAGGCATTCTGGAAAATAGGCTCCATTGATTTTGTGCGGCACTTCTAGTTTACCTTACCTTATCTTTCCTCCATCCCTGCCATCTTTATCTGTCTCATGCATGCCTAAATTCTATCATCATTTTGGTTACTATTAGCTATTCCAAGCACCTACTACCTTTTTTTTTAAAGAAACATTTCCTGCTCCTTCTTGGAATTAAAGATCAACAAACAAGTTATTGATACCCTTTAAATAGAATTAACTTAATACATTTATGATTAGCTTTCAAGAGCTGTCCGTCCCCCCCCCCCTTTTATCACAACAGAAGTGTATTGCCTACAGCTGCTTGTTTGACCTTTTTATTTCTATGGATCCAAGTGAACCAACATTATTTATTTTTATTTATTTAAGGCTTTTATATACCGACTTTCTTGATACAGATCAAATCAACTCTGTTTACATCGAACGAAGCAGAAACAATAACCAACCATATAACAAGACAGTTTGAAGGAGCATAAAAGTTACATTCTAACAAGGTTGCCTTAACTGGGAGAAGGAAAAAAAGAGGGGGAGAACGAAGATAAATTACTATACAATAAACAATAAATTACTATTTACAATGGAGAATGGAAGGGAGGCATGATAATTCTAGATCAGGCTGTTGAGCTATTAGTAGGGAAGGCTTGGCAGAATAGCCATGTCTTCAATTTCTTTTTAAAAGTTAGTAGACAGGTTTCCTGTCTGAGGTCTGGGGGTATAGCGTTCCAGATGGAGGGTCCTGCGGTAGAAAATGCTCTGTTTCTGATGTTAGCGTGTTGTACAAATTTGATTGGGGGAACATGTAATGATCCCTTGTAGGCATCTCTTAAGGGTCTGGTCGTCAAGTGTAGTTTGAGAGGGTGTAAAAGGTCTATAGGAGTCTGATGGTGAATGTTTTTGTGGATAATTGTCAGCGATTTATGAAGGATCCTGAAGTTTACTGGGAGCCAGTGGAGGTCCTTTAAGATGGGGGAGATATGCGCTCTCCGATTAGTATTTGTTAAAATTCTCGCCGCTGCATTTTGGAGTAATTGGAGGGGTTTTATAGTGGAATTCGGTAGACCTTGCAAGATGGAATTGCAGTAGTCTATCTTGGAGAAAAGAATAGCTTGCATGACAGATCTGAAGTCATGGTGGAATAGTAGCGGTTTGAGTTTTTTGTTTCCTTGTACTTCCTGTAGTCTTTGTAGGTTGTGATACCTTTTAAAACACTAAGGGGCCGATGCAATACACTGCGCACTGTGTAACCCGCAGTTGGAGCAGGTTGTATAGGCATTAATTAATCCCTTTATGTAATAAGGGGATTAGCGCCTCTACAGTGTGCATCCAACTGGGAGTGAATATAATAGCGCTCATCACATGCAAATGCATGTGAATGAGGCGGCTAGGCATTCACTCCCGATGCAAAAAAAAAAAAAAGTGTGTCTAGGACGCACATTTAGCGAGCAGACATTAATAGCTGAGCACTCCTTAAACCAGTACAGAAAAGCAGAAAAAAAATGATTTTCTGTACTGCCTCCTATTTAATATTGTTGCAATATTAAGTAGGAGGAAAAGCAAAATTAAATAAAGTTTAAAAAACAAAACAAAACCTGGCTGTGCGGCATTTAGGGAAACCAACGACGATAAACTTGGCATCGGTTTTCCTAACCAGTGGACTACCAACGCCGATCGGGTTCTCGTTAGCAAGGAGGTGCTAGGAGCGCACAAGCAATCCCAGTGTCTCCTTGCTAACGCGACCCCCTAATTTAAATATTGCATGGGGGCGCAAAGCGGGCACTGACTGTTCAGCACCCGCTTTCTGTGCATATTTATTGCATCGGCCCCTAACAAAAAAGCTGTTGTAGTACATGAATTTTCAATACCCAAGAAGCTTTTTCTTTAGATGGTCTGTGAAGCAGCGTTCCCTCTGTGTGCACTTGCATGACTGCGCAAGGTTCCTCAGCCCTCACGGGAGAGTTGAAGAAGCAGTGGAGCCTGTGCTGCTGCTATTGTGTGCTGTAAGCAGATGCAGAATTCACAGGATTGGCACATCCTACATGCTGATCTTGCAATGCATGAGATGAACATGCAGGAAGTACTAGCCTCATTAGTTTTGAACACACTCGCAGGGCCGGCACCAAGGAGGAACAGTGGCACAGGCTCTTGCTGCTGAGCTTCTGATTCACCACTACTGTCTGCACCGGGCCCTGCTCTGCAGCAGTCCTTTCTATGGGCCTTAAAAGAACTTCAGGCAAGGAAGTTAAGCACTTGTCCCAATGGCTGCTCCTGCTTCCTTCTCTCATGCTACTACAGGCCTCCAATTTAAAGGGGCGGCATGCACAAGGTAAATAAATAACCTGAGTCACAGGCTTGCACATGTATACCTAAGAAGAGATAGGTGGAGGGGTCAGAGGCAAATACTGGGGAGAAAGGAAGAGGCAGGAGAAGGGGAAGATGAGGGAGGGCTGGCACACATAATGGGGAAGGTGAGTAGAAGCAGAGAGTTTTATATGCTAGGGAAGGAGAAAGAGAATATGGAGTAGGGGGCTGAACAAGAGAAAAGGAGGCAGTAAAGTCTATGTTGTGAATGGGAAACATAAGAAGTGCCATGCTGGCTCAGACCAATGGTCCTTCTAGGAGTGAGCAACAGGGGGATCTCCCCATCAGAATCTACTGGGACTTCCAAGTGATCTGACAATGGCCAATCCAGTTTCCTGTATGTACCCGGATCAGTCCAGGACAGCTGAGTTTTGCCTCCCCTCCAGCAGATGGAGACAGAAAAAGACTTTGCGGACTCTGTCCTATACCCCTGAGGTGCCACCTAGTGTCTGCCTTATTTTTCTGTCTCCAGCAGATGGTGGAGGTGCAAAGCCTAGTGTCTGGTGTTAGAATTTGATTTTGTCTGATTTTGTTGGTTTGGTCAGTGTTCCTTTATCTCTAAATTGAAAAAAAAAAGGGAATAATTGAATTTAGCCTCAGAGGGGATTGGCAGGTCCGGGTGGGACCACCCCCCTGGTACTTGAGGCTGGAGAGCAGAAGGTTGGAAACCCTGGAACTGCCGTGGCTGAGGGTAATACCGGGGGTCCCGGCTCACTCATCCTCAGCGGGTCCGATTACAGGTAAAAAAAAATAAATTGTAATTGTAATTTCTTGCCTTGGGTGCTCCGGCCTAATCTCCACTCCGTTTTCACTGCTTTTTCGCCGTTTCAGGCCCGTTTTTCGACCGGGAAATTTCAGTGTTTGCCGCGGTTCTTTTTTCGGGTAGCGAATAAATCTAGGCCGGGGATATGCTTCATGGCGCGGCCTGCTCCGCGTGTGGCACTGCATGCGCACGGCTTTCCCATGCTGGCATTTACACCGCCTGTCTGTCAGGCGGGGAAGGCCCTCTAGGCGAATTCAGCACAAGGCTGACAGGGACAGAGCCAGGCAGCGTCGGGAGCCTGACAGGCCTGATCGGCAGCATCAGGGCTCTGATCCCTTCCTGCTTAGTGCAGGGACAGAGGCTTTATTACAGCCCATGAGGGTTCAGGAACGAGCAGCGCTGGGAGAGGGGTCCTCCTGACCGCCATTTTCCCCGAGGCCGGCTGCCCCCGGGGGGTGACGTTCCAGATACTCAGGATGATATCTCGGGGGAGGGACAGGACACGGATGAGTCTTCCTCCTCATTCTCCTCCAAATTTGTCAGGATGCTGTAAAAGTTCTTCAAGGCCCATTGATGATGCTTTTATGAATAAGGGAGAGAACTTTGAAAAGGATACGAGACTGTATTGGTAGCCAGTGAAGATCGATAAGGGTGGGTGTGATATGGTCACGGTTTCTGGCGTTAGTAAGGATACGTGCTGAGGCGTTCTGTAGGAGTTGCAAAGGTTTAATGTGTGTAGCAGGGAGACCAAGACTTCCAGAATATATGTCATGGACAACCAGTGCCAGATGGGCTAAAAGCTCATTCTATCAGGTCTCAGGTGGTATCTTGGGCAGAGAGTCAGTTGGTCTCACTGCAAGAAATTTGTAGAACAGCTACTTGGAAGTCTCTACACACCTACACTAAGCATTACCATTTGGATGTCCGGGATCTGGATGTCGCCTGTTTTGGCAGCAGTGTTCTTCGAGCGGGATTCTCCAGGTCCCACCCCATATAGGGCAGCTTGGGTACATCCCAGCGGTCTGGACTGATCCGGGTACGTACAGGGAAAGCAAAATTGGTTCTTACCTGCTAATTTTCGTTCCTGTAGTACCACGGATCAGTCTGGGTACATCTGCCTGCACCATAGAAAAGATTAGAGGGAACAATGCTGTGAGGGCTTGTCACATACAACATCTTTTTAAAGTTATTTCAACCCATGACAATTACAGTTTTCTCCAAGATCAATACGGTTACTATAGTCTATGTATGTTTGTTTTTCTCTGAGCCTTCCTCTGTCCAACTTCATGTCATGACCACATGTCCTAGTATTTCTTATCCATTTTCCTCTTTAATAACCTAGGCCTAGTGGTTTATCAGGGCAGCAGAGGGAGACAGAATAAAATCACAAGCAGAGTCTTGTTCTTGTAAATATTCCTGATCTACTTCTCTGTCTCAGTTTAGTTCTTGTGCCTAACAGAGAAGCAGTCAGTCTTCTCTGGTAAAAGCAGAATATATGTATTTTTTTTAATTTTAATGTTTGCTTACTATCACATGATATAAGTAGTAGATGTTGTGGTTACCATGTTCTCACTTGAAAAACAAACCACAGATGCCACAGAGTTTGGGGCATGGATTTACAGGCACTCAAAAATCCAAGGATTGAGCTCACTGGATGAGAATGGCATTAAACCAGGATTGCTACAATGAGTTTTTCAGACCTTCCTGTTTGTCTGTCTTTAGATTGGATAATAATAATGTTCCATAGACCATTCTCTCTTAACTGTTTGGTTCCAGTACATCTCTTATTTGCAATAAAGGGTATACATGATGGTGTGATCGTTAGCACACCAGTCCCACTGTGTGCAGGTACCTGGGCTGCAGAAGAGTAGATCAGGTATTTTGCCCACAGTTTTTATTTAGTCTCTGCTAACTGGATGAACAACTTATGGACTAGGCTATTTGTCGTGGAACTTGGAGCAACCTAATTCATAGGTAGGAAATTCTTTTTCTTTTTTTAATAGTAAATATTGCCTTCTTTTACTTTATTGAAGCTTGAAAAATGAGTAAAATGAGTGTTTCTTGTATTCATCCTTTCTTTTCTCTCCATAGATATGTTTGTATGCTGATGTATATGTGGCTGTATCTGTGCTTGATTGTGTATGTTTATATCTAAGGATACAAGTGAACATGTGGAGATGTGTGCTCCTCTTCAGGGTGTGTATGTGGGTTTCTATGGAGGCATGTTTACTCACATGAAGGTCTCTTCATTTTATGACACCCAGTAGTTCTGTTTACATATAAAATTGCTCATGAGCTCAACAACATTTAGCTGCTGCTTAAATTGCTAGCGATGATACGTTTAACATCTGAAATATCTTTCTGTTGTGTGGCTTGTGCTAAGGAAACAGGATAGGCTACCTTACTGCTCTGTTGGTTCGATGAGGGAGGACTGGATAACCTATCAAAGTGCTGAAAATAATTTTTAATTTAAAAATAAATAAATAAATCTTTATAATACTGAAATTCTAGTGTTTTTGATCCTATGAACTGTGGCTTACACTTTTTTTTTTCTCCTTCCTGTTTCTATGTCACTGTTCCTTGTGTTGTCTCCCATTCCCTTACTTGCTCTATTTATCTGCTGTCTCCATTCAACTTTACCTATCCTTCCCCCATTCCTCTCCTGCTGCTATCTCACTTTGTATCTGTGTCTCATCCTCAGTCACTGGCAGCGAGGACATGTGTGTGTACTTCTTTGATGTGGAACGTGCCACGAAGGCTATCGTGAACAAGCTACAGGGTCACAGTGCAGCCGTGCTTGATGTCAGCTTCAACTGTGATGAGAGCTTGCTGGCTTCCAGTGATGCCAAAGGCATGGTCATCGTGTGGAAGAGGGAGCAGAAGTAACGCCCTGACACCTCATTCTGTACTGCAATCTCCTAATACTTAAGGACAGTTGTTTTTCCTCATCCTGAGTCATTCCTTCCATTTATTCTCTAGAAGCATCAAATATAGTTTGCTGCTTCTTAACATCTTGAAATTCCATTTAACTCCACCTGATACCAAGAACAACTCCATTGAAGAAGGTGGGAAATCTCCTTCACCTGTGGCAGAGAGAATGGGTAAAACCATCCTTTTGTGCAGTTCTGTGTACATATTCTGTAGTGAGGGGAATTTCTATTCGTGGTAACTTGGTGCATGCCTAGGATTCTTTATTTATGATGGATGATACTTTTCATTAAAAAATGTTGTTTTCAAGATACTAACACAAACATGAGGTGGCTGATTAATTTTTATCTTTTTTCCAAGCTGCTATCATGTATTCTACTGTTTAAGTCCATTTATGCTTGTAACATACACATTTTAGTTCCATCCCGAAGATGGCTGCAACATCTCATAACAATATTTGTACTCCAATTCATATTCAGAATTCTCTGTCCATCATATTCGGGAATTTTATATGCACAGCTACCAAAAGAAGATTAAATTCAACTGGGCAGTCTGGATGGGACATTTTGGTCTTTATCTGCTGTTAATTATTATGTTAATATAATTCAAGCAATTCCATTTGTTCATCATGTCTGGATGCAGTTTTAATTCTCTCCCTTTGGTTAAAGACCAACAGCAAGATCACAGATCCTCTAAAAGCCGAGAAATGTAAGAGGAGAACATTCCATACAACCATGCTATTCCTACAGATACTAAAGAATAATCTTAATCTGATCAGAGAGGGTTTGTCAGCAGTGATAATAGTAAGTTAACATAAGAGAAATTGACCAGGATACGCCAAAAATCACATTTTATATATTTTAGCCACACCAATTTGGCTGGCAGGGAAATACTAAGGCTTTACTTTAATAGGAAATAATGCAGACCGGATTAATTCCAAAGGAAGCATCAAAGAATTCCTAGTTTTCCAATCTGTAGTGTTGGAGAATATGTACTGAGTACTCAGTTGGTGCTTTATAGATCTGTTGGATATACTGTCCAGCCGCCTTAGCAAAGTTTACACTGCTTTGATGGATTGTCTTGATTACTTTATTATTAGGAGGTAAAGCAAGTGTTGCTTACCTGTAACAGATGTTCTCACAGGACAGCAGGATGTTAGTCCTCACATATGGGTGACATCACAGGATGGAGCCCTGTATGGAAAACTTTTCTGTCAAAGTTTCTACAAAGCTTTGACTGACACTGGCACACTGAGTGCACTGAGCATGCTCAGCCTGCAATTATCCCTGTGAGTCACAGCTGTCTCCCTCAGTCTCATCTTATAGCTAAAAGCGCAAGCAAAACTAAAATAAAAGTAAAAACGTATACAGACCCAACTCCGCGGGGTGGCGGGTGGGTTTCGTGAGGACTAACATCCTGCTGTCCTGTGAGAACACCTGTTACAGGTAAGCAACACTTGCTTTCTCACAGGACAAGCAGGATGGTAGTCCTCACATATGGGTGAGTACTGAGCTGAGGATGCCCGAGAGTGCACCAAATGCACCCAAGACGCATGAAAGGCGCAATGACGGGGGTGGAATTTGGAACGGAGGGCATCCTGAAACCCTTAACGGGTTGGTGGAAGGATGTTGGGTAGTTAAACTGAAAAGAATAAGAGTAGACGGACTGGCCAAACATGGAGCATGCTGGCTAGTGGTATCTAAGCAATAATGGGCTGCAAAGGTATGGAGAGAACTCCAGGTTGCAGCCTGATAAATATGTACAAGCAGCAGCGGCCGAGGGGAAGCTATTAAGGCTGGGACGGACGCAACAGAGTGTGGTTAAACACAGTGTTGTAGTGAAATGCCTGCTGGTTGGTAGAAAAGAGATACAGACCGTCAATTAGGAGGAATAGGTTTGTTTGTCCACTGGAACTCACAGCTTGACTCTTGCCACAGAAGGAAAGAGGTGGAATTCCTATGGAATGTAGTGCGATCTAGATAGAATGCAAGTTCACTATTACTGTCCAAGAAGTGGAAAAAACCCTCTCGCTCTGGTGAGATAGAGGTTTTGGGAAAAATGGGCAGAGTATATCCTGAGTAAGGTGAGATGCAACGTCTACCTTAAGAAAGATAGGAAGTTGAATGTGTAAAAACCACTCGGTGACGGAGGAATGCAGGGTCGGATGAGTATGTAACAGAGTGTGTAACTCACTGACCCTGTTGGCAGAAATGCATTTATGAGGAAAGCAAATGTTGCTTACCTGATGTAACAGGTGTTCTCACAGGACAGCAGGATGTTAGTCCTCACAAATGGGTGACATCGAGGTTGGAGCCCTGTACGGAAAACTTTTCTGTCAAAGTTTCAACAAGCTTTGACTGACACTGGCACACTGGGTGCACTGAGCATGCCCAGCCTGCAATTATCCCTGTGAGCCACAGGTGTCTCCCTCAGTCTCGTCTTATAGCTAAAAAGCGCAAGCGAAACTAAAATAAAAGTATACAGACCCAACTCCGCGGGGTGGCGGGCGGGTTTCGTGAGGACTAACATCCTGCTGTCCTGTGAGAACACCTGTTACATCAGGTAAGCAACATTTGCTTTCTCACAGGACAAGCAGGATGGTAGTCCTCACAAATGGGTGAGTACCGAGCTGAGGATGCCCGGGAATGCACCAGATACACCGCAGATGCGCAAAGGCATAACGACTGAGGTGGAAATGGGAACGGAGGGCATCCGCAACACCATAATGGGTTCGTGGAAGGATGTTGGGTAGTGAATTGAAAAAGGTAAGAGTAGTCGGACTGGCCAAACATGGAGCATGCCGGCTAGTCAAATGTAAGCAATAATAGGCTGCGAAGGTATGGAGAGGACTCCAGGCTGCAACCTGATAAAAAAGTACAAGCAGCAGTAACCAAAGGGAAGCTGTTAAGGCTAAGACGGACACAACAGTATGTGGATACCCACAGTGTTGTAGTGAAATGTCTGCTTGTTGGTAGGAAAGGAAATATAGACCACTTAATCAGAAGGATTAGGTCTGTGTGGCCACTGGAAGTAGCAGCTTGACCCTTGCATGAAGGAAAGAGTCAAGTGGAATTCACATGGAATGCAGTGCAATGTAGATAGAATGTAAGCGCAGCATTACTGTCCAGGAATGTGGAAAACCCACTCTCTCCCTAGGGTGAGAGAGAGAGGTTAGGAAAAATTAATAGAGTATTTCCTGAGGAAAGGAGATACAACATCTACCTGAAAAGGATAGAAAGTTGAATGCGTAGAACTACTCAGTGGCAGAGGAACGGAGTCAGGTGAGTATGGAAAGAGTGCATAACTCACGGACCCTGCTGGCAGGAATGACATTAAGAGGGAAAGAAGTTCCCTTGCCAAACTGTGGAAGAGAGGAATGGAAAGGCTCAAACGTAGAATGTATGAGACTTATAAGGAGAATATATATGTTCATTCCGTGATTAGAGAAATAGAGGCGGCTTGATCAGTGGATAATCCATGGTAAGCCGACTCAGAGAGGATTACCGAAAACGGGAACCCAACTCCCAAAACGATACACCTCCTAAGAGAAAGGTGTATCTATGTGGAGGATGTCTGGAGAACAGAATCCGAGGGAGTAAGAAAAAATGGTGGAAAAGTAAAAGGGGTAATACCTCTTTTTTTTTTTTTTTTTTTTTTTTTAGCGTCAGGAGGTAAAGCCTGCCATATTAAACGGCAAGATTTATGTTTAGAAGGTTTTGTGACGCTACCAGAACCTAAGAACATCAGTAAGTCTATGATTTGGGACTGACTGGTGAGGGAATAAAAGGTTACTGATATGATGGATTGAGAAGTATGGGAAAGCATACTGATCTCAGTCAGGGAGTGGGGAAAAGAATACTGAACCCCATCCCAGTTCAACATTAGAAGAATGCTGGCTACGAGAGGCAGCAGAAGAGATATATTGAAGAGGCCTTTGATGGAAGAAAAGGCATCTAAGGGAACGCATAGGAAACATGTGTAGGGAGCAGAACCTGTGCATCGTATGGAATGATGCAGACGCAGAGGAAAGTTTAGTTAAACTCAGCGTTAAAAGATTTGCCCTGTACACATGTAATTGAGACCATTCGAGAGGATAGAACCTACGTGGAGAAGGTCAGATAGAGCGTTCATTAAATCTCTTAGATATGTGGCCCAAGGACGCATGAAGTGAACAAGGGCCAAGGGTAGAGCTGCGCAGCTGTCTAGCAGAGCAGCTAAGAGGTAATGCGTGCTTATGAGTTGGAAAGCACATTGTCCCTATGCTGTCTGTCTGTATGCACAAAGAATTGTTGCAAAAGCAGTATTGGAAGGCATAAGGGCATAACTCATGGGTGCAACGTCCAGGAAGTTTATGAGAAACTATGCTGGAGTGCAATAGATGCATAATGGGTTGACAGCTTTCAGGAGAAACTTTATAACCCTAAGGAATTGCGAGCATGAGTCGAAGGAGACTAGGTCCTAGTTCGAACTGGGATAAGAATCAGGGACGAAAGCAATGAAACCACTTAGGTCCATTGAGTATAGAATGTCACTGAATATAACCCATAGCAGTTTTGAATTATGAGAAAAATGCATAGTGGGAAGAAACCCCATAGCCCAACCATGAAAAGTTGAAAGGTTGAGGTTATGGAAAATATGTGCAGGGACATATAACAATGTATCAGAATGTCTGTGCGCATGCTGGACAAGAGGGTCTTAAGACTGTGGTGTCCAGAAGTGTTACAGAAGGGATTTATGGCAGTGACAGTAATCCCAGTTAGTAAATGTATAGTGAGTCCTGAAAAAAGTGAGAGCTCCTTGCATGTACTGAAAGGAAAGTCAATGATGTTACACTCCGCAGAGAAAACAGCATTCACCAACAGTGATGCAAGAGACAGTTCACTTACCGAAGCTGGTGCTGGCGGCAGAGCTTGGGGTTGTAATGTTGACTCACCATAAAGCACATAGAAACATTAAAATAATGTACTTACTGCAGTATGGAGTGATGGTAACCAAAGATACCATTGTACCTGTGACGTCTAAAGAAAGTTGGATTTTCTTAGGTCCAGGATGTGCGGAGAGTAACTATTTTCTGTTAAAAGAAAGAATAGTGCAATTAAAACTCCCCAACCCCCCTCCCTTCTCCCCTCTGCACTTCGTAGCGCCTGGGGGAGTGTACCGGGACTTTGGTACAAGGTGGGGTGGCCACTCTGATATCTGACCAGATGAGAGACCAGGAGGTGTCCCAATGGAGGATATCATGTAGGCTCCTGCAGGTGTGTGAGCGGTAAGTGGTACCCGCATTTCTGTATGCTGTACAAGGAGACACTGAGACCTGTGGCCAGGCCTCAAGGTGGACTTGTACATGGGGCAATGGTTGCTGAATCTCATGTTTAGCAGATCAGCCAATGCAGCTGGACCTTGGTTGGGAGGGAACCAAGAGTCAGAGCATTGGTCGGCACAGGGACTTGTTACTGACAAGAGAAGAAGCCCTGCTGCAATCCCAAGAAGATAGAGGGGTTCTCCTGATATTGTGGCTAACATAGCTAACATAGCGATATGTGACACTAATACAGTTCTAAAATGCACATGACCCAGAACTTTTCGAACCACGGTCCGAATGGGAGAACACAACTCTATGGGAATGCCGCCGAAGCGGGTACTTACCATCCGACGTGGATCGCCGCAAGAGGAGCCGGTGAAGATTGTTGACTCCGACGGTCTCCGGAGTCCTCGAGGGTAAGGCCGGGGACGTAAACGTCCATCTCACTCTGAAACCCGGTATGGTGGCACAGGTACAGAGGAGACAGGCCAGGCGTGAGTGGCGTTTAGACTGCTAAGTGTAACAGATGGCCATAGTCCCACACCACTTGACGGTGGGGCACGCCAGGAACAGAGGAGCCCTAACGGAACTCATGTTCCCTTCCCTCGTCCCAGCGGCTCGATGTGTCGTGACGCCAATGCAGAAGCTGTCGGACCTGGATCCGGAAGTTCTGGATCACCAAGGACTGCCAAAACTGTAGGAACAGTGCTGATGGCAGTGGTGATGTCGCTCTGCCCGAGCGTTGTCCAGCCTGGAGAAGGATGGCACCGATGTGCTGGATGGCGTCAGCGGCGGACGATCACGATGTCGGCGATGATGGGTGCCACGGTGCTCGGCCCGGTCTTTCCCCAGCGCCGAGATGGAAGACCTCGTCGTCCTGGAAGGCGATCGATGACGAACTGTCAGCACGCCTGCTCTGCTCCTGACACAATGGAGTGTCTTAAGCTAATACGGGGCTTAAAAAAGAACCCAAAGCGTGGAGCAATGTGAGGAGGCGAGGGTATTATGTGGCGGTGCTATGTCAGTATTGACGATATTGAAGGCAACCTAAGGGGCTTCGAGGATATCATCAAAATGGGTATGAAAAATCGTCGATGACTGGCCAGGAGAATGATGACAGTGACGGGCACTGACAGCAGTGGCATAGGTATCTTTGAAACGATGTGGAATCGAATAATCGAAAAACATTGCCGTTATTGAAAAAGATACCGGCATCGACTGAGTCGAAGTCGAATCAATAGGGCGTCAAGGACACCGAAGGAAAACGGAGGTGTCGAGGGCATCGATGCATGGAGGCGGGCATTTATGCCGTTTGTGGCATGGCCACGGGCATCAACTATAGGGCCACAGACGTTGACGGTATCGATTTGGACAGACTCAGATTTCCAAGTGTACATGGCATCGGTGCCCCAGACACGTGTGTCGGTGGCATCGATATGGACACGTATGGAATCGATGGCATGGATCTCCCAGTCGATGAATTCCATCCCGGCATCAACGCCAGTCCTGGAATCGGCATGGGCATCGATGCCAGCCATAAGGCTGGCATTGGCATCAACGCCCATCCACGGAATCGAGCCGGCATGGATACCCACCGATGGGACCCACCTGGGCATCGAATTTCACCGATGGGAGCAGCCTGGCATCGACTGCCCTCGATGGATGCATTCTAACATAGATGCCCATGGATGAAACACCTGGGCATCGGTGTCCATCGATGCAAAAGGACCTGGCACCAATGCCATCGACGGACGGCCATCCGGCACCAATGCCATCGACGGACAAGCCATCCGGCACCGATGTCCATCGATGGGGACCATCCGGTACCAATGTCCACTGATGGGGACCATCCGGCATCGATGCCCACCGACGAATCGATGTGGCACCGATGCCCACCGATGGAAAAGGGCTGGACATCGGTGGGGAGGATGGGGCATCGATGGCATCCCCAAAAGGGGGGGTGGCATCGATGAAGTGACCCTGGGATCGTTAAAAAGTGTCTCGGGCAGCGGTGGCGGCGACCCGAGTATGCATGGCAGTGACTAACAGCGTGTGCGTCAATGGCATGCATCCGGGTAGGGACGGCACCGAGGAAGCCCAAGGAAAAAAACAGTGCGTAGGAGGAAAAAGCCTGGTAGCACTGAAAAGCAAAAAACATGGATAAAGGCATCAGGGCACCGTGGGGGGAGGGGCGCTGATGACATATAAAAGCCCAGGGCGGTTTAGGAGGGTCCCGGTGTAGCGATAGGGTATCGACTGCGTGAGGGTACCAGGGAACGAAGGACTTGAAGCTACAGAGGTCCTAAAGTTAAGGAAAAAATCCCTACCCCACTAGCATAAGCAAGCAGAGTGTCACAGAGATACTCGCAAGCTGTTTAAAGCTAACTGAAAAATGGGGGAAGGGAAGGCTTCAGTCAGTTAACAGCCTTAATGTAACCGTCTCTTTTTAGTCAGTAAGGAGGTCCAGACAACTGATCCGTAAAGATAGACTTTTATTGCCAGCAAGATGCAGCTAAGACAAAGGCTTAGTACAACTGCATGCCCCTCCCCTCCAGGAGCAGACTCTTATGCACTTTACAGTTCTTATCTTTTACACATGCGTTCTAAGCATTGCTGAGCAAGCATATTCCGGCTGAAGGGGCTACTGACCCCCTCCCTAGACACCCTGGAACTTTCGTGAAACTTCTCCCATGTTCTGCAGGAGAGGCTGCTGGGACTTGCAGTTCTGGAAAGGAATTCGCGAGTCTGCAGTAATACAGCCCTTCACATAATACATCCATTGTTCTAATCTAGGTTACAGCAGTGAAAGCTTATCAGAGAATAAGAACAGCGAAGCCAAAAAAAAATGAAAATGTGCAATGTGCTGACAGAAAGTTTCTCAATGTCCTAATTACAGCTGTATTGCAGACTGTAAGTAAACCCGTCATGAAGCAGGGAATTCTGGTACATGAAGTCCTTTGTCAGGTTGAAGCGTTCAGACCCCTTCATTCCCCCCTTTGATACTTATCATTATTTATGAAAAGTATCACACCATCACAACGCAACTGTGGAGCTGAAAGAAACAGAAACAAGAAAAATTAGCAATTTGAGTTCTCAGGGGGCCCTAATTTCCCAAACAGTCCGATGGTTTCTTCACGGGTTTGAGACGGATGGGCCCTAATGGCTCCACCCCCCTTTGTAGCCCGAACTTGTCATGTATGGGAAGATGGCCCAGGATAAAACATGAGGATGGTTAAACAGGTTCTATAGGCTCAGAGGAATACATGTACAGTGACAGAAGCTGCGTGGCTGTTTTGCGTTCAGCAATGTCCTTCATCACCCGACGAAGGCGGTTTGAGCAAGAAAGGAATAATTCAGGGTCCTAAAAAACAAAACAGAATTAAACTGGCTGGGATAACAAACAAGCTCTTAAATCCACCGATCATGGAAAACCAACCACGGAATCCATTGGTCCAGTCCCAAGCACTATTCCATTGCTGGACAGGGACGTGTGCCATCTTGACCATGCGATCAGTGATGTCTTGGATAACCTTGTTTTGGTCATCTACCTGTAAACAACAATTGGAGAGGTTAAATGTTCCACAAACCCTCCTTCCTGGGCCAGAGGGTAATCTAAAACCAATCTATTCTGGTACACTGCAGTCATAATTTTGGTATTTTGTTTTGCCCAGAGTTTAAGAGCGAAAGCAGTCGTTGGTGATGAGCTCCAGGACTGCCTGAAGCCTGATGATTCGATGCAATTAATACTGCTTGGAAGGGTTCCCGAGTTGCCCCTTTTTGCTGCTTCATCTGCTCTCTGATTTTCTTGACAATAGGGTTTGATTTCCTGGTGTGTGCTTTGCAATGCATTACAGCCACCTTGCGAGGCCGCCAAACTGCGTCTAGTAATTCACGTACTTCTGATGCATTGTTCAATTGTTTTCCCTCTATAATGCTCCATGCACTTGAATTGTAAGGAAGGCATATTTAGAGTCTGTATAGATATTTACAGTTTGTCCTTCTGCCAACTGCAGAGCTCGAGTAAGGGCAATTAGTTCAGCTTTTTGTGCAGACGTTCCTGGGGGAAGAGGTTGAGCCTCAACGATTTCATCTTCGGATACAACAGCATATCCAGCAGAACGTATCTCATGAATGATTTGGCTGCTCCCATCAGTGAATAAAGTCCAAGCTCCTTGCCAGGGTTGATCCCTCAGGTCTGGTCTACTGGAATGTATTGTAGTCATGACTTCTTCACAATCATGGGCAACTGGTTCAGGTGCCGGCATAAGAGTGGCCGGGTTCAAGTTTTTGCTGTCTTGTATTTGAATTTCAGGTGTTTCACACAGTAAGGCTTAATACTTGACGAGACGTGAATTAGTCATTCATTTTGGTCCATGGGTCTCTAGCAGTCCTTGAATGGTGTGGGGAGTTGTTACATTCAGAGTTTGACCAAAAGTTAATTTGACTGCTTCTGGAATTAGTAAGCATGCAGCCGCAATGCTTTGAAGGCAACCAGGCCATCCTTTTGCAACATTGTCCATTCCTTTTGAGAGATATGCAACAGGTCGCTCCCATGAGCCTAAGGTTTGAGTCAATACCCCTATGGCCATGCCTTTTTTCTCGTCGACGAATAGATGGAATGGTTTCATCACATCTGGCAATCCTAAAGCAGGTGGTTCAATTAAGGCTTCTTTTAGTCGACGTAAGCTTGCCAGCTCGTTTCCTTCCCACTGGAAGGGTTGAGATTCTGCTTCTTTACCCCGCAGCTTGTCGTATAGGGGTTGGGCCATAACAGCATAGTTAGCAATCCACAGCCTACAGTATCCTGCAGCTCCAAGGAACGCCCGGAGCTCTTTCTTGCAAGTGGGTACAGGTTGATCTCTTATAGAACTGGTGCGAGAAATCCCCAGACATCGGGTTCCTCCACGTATTTGGAAGCCTAAATACTCTACTTCCAATTCACAGATTTGCGCTTTCTTTTTACTTGCACGATACCCTTTTGAGTACAACGTCTTTAGCAGCTGAAGAGTGGATACCGCACATTCGAGGTACGTCTCTCGAAACAACAGAAGGTCATCCACGTATTGTATGACTGGCCCATACTTTACTTGATACATCTTTAAATCTTTTGCCAGTTGCTCACCGAACAGCGTAGGTGAGTGCCTAAACCCTTTAGGCAACCGAGTCCATGTGTACTGCTGCTTTACTCCAGTATCTGCATCTTCCCATGTGAAAGCAAAAATCTTTTGACATTCCTCCGCCACCGGGACGGAGAAGAAGGCATCTTTGAGATCAATGACACTGTACCACTTTGATGCAGGAGAGACTTGAGCCAAGATTGAATACGGATTTGGGACGAGGGCTACTAGATCTGCTACTTGACTATTCACTTTTCTTAAGTCTTGTACTGGTCGATAGTCATTAGATCCAGGCTTCTTTACTGGCAACAGAGGGGTGTTCCAAGCAGATCGGATTCGCCGAAGAATGCCCAAATCATACAGTCTTTGCAGGTGTATCTGGATTCCTTGTCTGGCCATATATGGAATGGGGTATTGAGGTTGATTAATCACCTGTGCATTCTGTTTCATCTCTATCCATATGGGGGTAGCGTCGATAGCTATTCCTCCCGGGTTCTGTTCGAACCATACTTGGGGTACACTATCCATCAGTTGTCTTCGTTTTTGTTGAGGGGGGTGTTGTTTTCATATCGATGTTCGATGGTTCGTTCGACTATGGGAAGATGTAGTCTCCATTCTTCTTGGAGGGGATAGATGAGTATCACTGGATGGTCCCCGAAGGAGGCTTTAACTTCCCCTGTTGGTTGAAATCTCAATGTGGTCTGAGGCTTACACAGCAGGTTCCATCCGATAAGGGATACCATGGTCCCGCCTACTTGTATAGTTCATTCTTTCTGCAGAGGGGCAGTGAGTACCTGACCTGAGGCACCCACTATAGAAACAGTCTCTTTCGTCGGGGGGGCCGATTGGTGCAGTCATGACAGATCGTTGGCCTCTGAGTCCAACAGGCCCCTGATTTTTGTTGTGTTACCTCGTGGATCTCCACCAGAGGGTCAGTGGGGATTCTTCCCTCCCGGTCTCTTCAGGCTGTATGCTCCTTGTCGCCTCCCCCGCCATCTGCCAGTGGGGGTTGTCCGATCTCCTTCCTCCTCGGCCCCTTTGTGTCGGTGCAGGTCCATTTTTGTCGTTAGTATTCACTGCAGGGCTCCCGTATTTCTTTTGCCATTCTTCACAGTCTCTCTTCCAATGGCCTTCATTTTTGCAGTACGCACACTGATTCTTTCCCAAAGGGGGGGTCTTGTTCCCCCTCCTCTTCGCGGTCTGCCATTGTCTTGGCTCCTTCCCGTCCGCGTGTCCTCGAGAGCGGCGGCTAACAGTCACTTTCTCCTTCATGTCTCTACTTGCTTCTCTCTTTTCTCTTCCACTTCTCTATTTCCACATACTTGGTCTGCTATAGCTTTTAACTGGCTGAGGCTCATGCCCTCAAAGCCTTCGGCCTTCTGCAGGTTCTTTCGGATGTCAGGTCTATTATTAAGTTCCTGGTTGCAGGGACGGGCCCTTTTCTTCTCTTCCTGATCCCTGTTCCCATACATCTCAAAATACGATGAGTCATTAGTGAGAAGTTCCAACACTGCTTGTAGTCGGATAATACGATTTAACATATAGATTGGAGTTCTATATCCATAAGAACCATCTTCAGCCCAAGTGGCAGGGCCAGAAGCTGCAAAACATTGCTTCCTTCATACTTGTAAGTTTGGCATTGGGTTAATTCAATAAAGTCAACCTGGATCTGCAGGCAAGGATCCAGGGGAGGCGCTTTAGGTGTGCAGGAGTGATGATCAAACCCTTGGAAGCCTTGTATCAATTACATTGCAAACACTAAGAACATATGGTAATAGCCAGAGCCCAGCCCCCACCAGTGGTAAAAGAACATAATTGCAATATATATATATATGTGTGGGGGGGGGGCCACCACTTTATCATTTGGGTCGACTCATATTTGCTCTTGTTCCTAATCTTGCATAGTGGCCCCTTCTCTTGCCCACAACTTCCAATAATCCTTATCTTGCGCCTGCCACTGAATCAAAATTTTTAATATTAAGTCTTTGTTTTCTCCGGTTTTTTTTTTTTTTTTTTTTTTTTTTACAAACGGCATCCTGTAATTCCCACAGTCAGCGCTGCACATGCTTGGCTGTCTTATCTTGCCAGTTCCTTAAAACAGGGAGTAACTCTGCATATTTAACTACTGCTAGCCAAAGAAGCAACAAGAAAAACTTTAACAAAGAACCCATTCTTAATCATTTCTCTAAATTTCCCAGAGACAGCTTCAAAATAAACTGCGTCAGCAAAAGAGAGTTCATACTTTATCATGCGTTCCAATGTAACTTTTAAATAACAGATAATATATAGGAGACAAGTAAGAACAATAATTAACATGGTATTAGAGAATAATTGACTAACCTGTGGATGTATCGAGTGAAGGCGCAATGAATTTGCTGCTATAAAATGTCTTAAAAATAGCCTGCATCATAAGGCACTAAATGATTTGTAAGGGACCCTTGGTTCTGGTATTTCTTTGCAAGTAGCAATCCTTTGTCAGATTACAGACAGTTTTAGCAAGGACCTTGGAGAATAAATTTAATCAGCAGAAACTCTGAGCTACAAAAACTTCAACTTCTGTGAAA
Source organism: Rhinatrema bivittatum (assembly GCF_901001135.1). Classification (NCBI taxonomy): domain Eukaryota; kingdom Metazoa; phylum Chordata; class Amphibia; order Gymnophiona; family Rhinatrematidae; genus Rhinatrema; species Rhinatrema bivittatum. The sequence goes on along the minus strand of NC_042615.1, from coordinate 507,285,559 downwards.
CAGCCACAATTCTATCTTTATTCACATACGCACACCATCAACTAACTTTCAATAATGTTCTGTTAAAACAAACGAAACAATTTTTCATTCACCCAGGCTAGCCCAATGACCCTTTTTTTTTTTTTTTTTTCTTCTCTCTCTGGCTCGATCCCCTCCTCTCTCCTGTAATTATCTCTGCCGTTAACCCTTAACTGCCATCAAGTTCTAAACTTCAACACCAGTAAATGCATTCTCCAGTAATCAAATCAGTATTTTAACTTAACACTGTACATTAATTTGTTGTATAGTAGTCTTGTGCAGCATCTGTAACCCAAAATCTCTTCTTATTAGGGTTTAAAACAATTAAAAACAAAGAATCCCTGGTACATGTGCTTGCAATTCACAGATAGCAGTTACATACATTACAATCCTTAATTAATAATGGGGACTTCCAGTTCCCCATTTTGTGCGCCTGAGCCACCATTACGAGGGCAGCTCCCTCCACTAACTTCTTTGCCCACGACGGAGGATTCTCAATAACTGCAATCCAAGCAGTTATGTACGGTTAATCCTCAGGGCAACCCGGATTCCCTTCTTCACTAACTATTTTCAGGACCCTTGTGGCCGTTTGGAAATTGAAAGTTCCTTCCGGAGGCCAATTTACACACAAACCGGGCCACCTATGGGTGCATCGTTGAATCATTCCGGGTTTAGTACATTTATGTCTATCGAACACTTCCCTATAGTGTTCCGTCATGACTTTTAATGGAGTAGAACCGCCCCCTCCCATTAGGATAGAATCACAGACAAAGGAGGGAAGGGAAGACGGATAGGTAAGGGGTCCGTATCCGTCAGACACAAAAGGGTCACTTTCACACAACAAGAAACCTATTCCCACTATCGTATGCGTTACTTCTTTTTCCTCTTTTTATGCGCGTGGCTTTCGGAATGCAATTCCTACCAAACCACCGCTTGGGGTGTGATCAAAGCCCCCTCGGTCCCCTCACGGATGGACCGGTTATTTGCTACTCTTTTAGCTATTCTTCACTTTTCCCATCATTCCCATAATACTCGCCTGCAGGGTTCTTCCGAACGTCATGAAAGCCTTCTTCCCAGATCACCAGCCCAAAGGTCTCAGAGGATCTCCGTGGAATGACCCCCTCGGATACCTGATCACTGAACTCAGCGGTGGCCACTCACCAGGCAAGTCTGGGGGATCACTCCGCCACAAAATCCCCTGGACCAACTGGGGGGCTAAAATAGCATCCCCGGTACCTCCTGGCTGAGGCTCGCCAAATGTAACCGTCTCTTTTTAGTCAGTAAGGAGGTCCAGACAACTGATCCGTAAAGATAGACTTTTATTGCCAGCAAGATGCAGCTAAGACAAAGGCTTAGTACAACTGCATGCCCCTCCCCTCCAGGAGCAGACTCTTATGCACTTTACAGTTCTTATCTTTTACACATGCGTTCTAAGCATTGCTGAGCAAGCATATTCCGGCTGAAGGGGCTACTGACCCCCTCCCTAGACACCCTGGAACTTTCGTGAAACTTCTCCCATGTTCTGCAGGAGAGGCTGCTGGGACTTGCAGTTCTGGAAAGGAATTCGCGAGTCTGCAGTAATACAGCCCTTCACATAATACATCCATTGTTCTAATCTAGGTTACAGCAGTGAAAGCTTATCAGAGAATAAGAACAGCGAAGCCAAAAAAAAATGAAAATGTGCAATGTGCTGACAGAAAGTTTCTCAATGTCCTAATTACAGCTGTATTGCAGACTGTAAGTAAACCCGTCATGAAGCAGGGAATTCTGGTACATGAAGTCCTTTGTCAGGTTGAAGCGTTCAGACCCCTTCATTAAGATAGTGACAGAAACCGACCGAAAAATAAGAATTAGTACTCACCGAGCGTCGTAAAAACGTACGCGGAGGGAGACCTGTGCAGGGAAAAGTGTTTTTTGAAGTGAAAAGTTAAGTGTTTCCATGAGGTAATTAGTTAAAAAATCCTCACAGAGCTCCAACCGCTATGCTGACTGCAGAGCGGAAAAAAGAAGACTGAGGGAGACACCTGTGGCTCACAGGGATAATTGCAGGCTGGGCATGCTCAGTGCACCCAGTGTGCCAGTGTCAGTCAAAGCTTGTTGAAACTTTGACAGAAAAGTTTTCCGTACAGGGCTCCAACCTCGATGTCACCCATTTGTGAGGACTACCATCCTGCTTGTCCTGTGAGAAAAGTATTTCCCACGTCAAACTGTGAAATGACAGGAATGGAAAGGCTCGAACGGAGAATGTATGAGACTTATAAGGATAAGATATAGGTTCCATTCCGTGACTAGTGAAAATAGGGGCGGCTTGATCAGTGGATAATCCATGGTAAGTGGACTCAGAAGGGGTTTACTGTAAATCGGGTATCCCCACTCCCAAATAATACACCAATTGGAACTGAGGTGTACCTATGTGGAGGATGTCTGGGGAGCAGAATCCGAGGGAGCAAGAGAAAAGAGTGGTGTAGAAAAAGAAAAAAGGGTAATACCCTTTTGTATGCGTCGTGGTAAATCATGCCATTTTAAATGGTAGGATTTATGTGTGGAAGGTTTTGTGACGCTACCAGTACCTGAGAACATCAGTGATTCTACGATTTGAGACTGACTGTGAGAAGGCAAATTGGTTACTGGTGTGATAGATTGAGAAGTATGGGAAGCATACTGGTCTCGACCAGGACGTGGGTCTGAGGAACAGTGAACCCCGTCCCGCTTCAACATTAGAAGAGTGCTGGCTATAAGAGGCAGCAGAAGAGACACATTTAAGAAGCCCTTGATGGAAGAAAGGCGTCTATGGGAACGCATTGGAAACATGTGTAGGGAGTAGAATCTGTGCACCGTATGGTTCGATTCGGACGCAGAGGGCAAGTTCGGTTGACCTCAGCGTTAAAAGATTTTTCCCGCTACACATGTAGTTCGAGACCATTTGAGAGGATGGAAACCTACATGGAGAAGGTCTGTTAGTGCATTCAGTAAATCTCTTAGATAAGTGGCCCGAGGATGCATGAAGTGAGCAAGGGCCAAGGGTAGAGCTGCACAGCTTCCTTGCAGAGCAGCGAAGAGGTTGTGCGTGCTTGTGTGTTGGAAAGCACATTGTCCCTATGCTGTCTGTCTGTCTGCACAAAGATTTGTTGCAGAGGCAGTATTGAAAGGCATAAGGGTATAACTCATGGCTGCAAGCTCCAGGAAGTTCATGTGAAACTGTGCCTGGAGTAGAATAGACGCACATTGGGTTGAGAAGCTTTTAGCTCAAACTTTACAACCCTGAGTAAATGCGACCATGAGCAGAATCAGACTAGGTTTTGGTTCTAGACCTGCAATATGGATGAGGGACGAAAGCGGTTGAATGGAATTTCACTGAATCTAACCCATAGCAGTTTTGGATCTATGAGGAAAGTGCATAGTGAAAAAAGCCCATGGCCCGACAATGAAGAAATGAGGGGCTGAGGTTATGGAAAAATGCGCTCAGGGACATGTAAGAATTTATTAGAATGTCTGCGTGTATGCTGGACAGGAAGGTTATTATGACGGTGGTGTCCAGAAGTGTTGTATAAGGGATTTATGGCAGTGACAGTATTCCCAGTTAGTAAATGTATAGTGAGTCATGAAGAAGTGAGAGCTCCTTGCGTGGAGTGACTGTGGTTATGCAGCCGTCCATGCAAGGAAAAGAGTGAATGATGTTGCACTCTGCAGAGAAACAGCATTCACCGATAGTGATTCAATGAATACCCCAGTTGCTGAAGCTGATGCAACCGGCAGAGCTTGGGATTGTAATATTGTTGACTCACCATGAAGCACATAGAAAGATTAGAGGTAATGTACTTACTGCGATATGGAAGCATGGTAATGAGAGATACCATTTTACCTGAGCCTTCTGAAGAAAGTTGGTTTTTCTGAGGTCCAGGATGGGCGGAGAGTAACTACTTTCTGTTGAAAGAAAGAATAGTGTAATTAAAACTTCCCAAACCCCCCCCCCCCCCTTTGTGCTTTGTAGAGTCTGGGGGAGTGTACCAGGAAGTTTGGTACAAGGTGGGTGGGTGCTCTGATATCTGGCCAGTTGGGAGACCAGGAGGTGTCCAACTGGAGGGGCTGATGTGATCTGGATATCATGTAACCTCCCATGGGAGCGTGAGCGGTAATGTCTTAACCGCATTTCTGTGTGCTGTACACGGATACACCGAGACCTGTCGTCAGGCTTCAAGGTGGACTTGTACTTGAGGCAGTATTTGCTGGATCTCGTGGTTAGCAGATCAGTGAATGCACCTGGAACTTTGGTTATGAAGCAGAACCAGAAGCCAGAGCATTAATCAGTACAAAGCCTCATTGCTGAAAAAGGGAGGAAGCCATGATGCAATCCCAAAGATATGATAGAGAATTTCTCTTGGTATTGTGGCTGACATAGCTGGCATAGCGATATGTGACACTAATATGATTCTTGGAAGGTACATGACATAGAACTTTTCAAACCATGTGGCTCGAATTAGAGAACACATCTCAATGGGAATGCCGCAGAAGCAGGTACCTACCATTCGACGTGGATCGCCGAAGGACGAGCCAGTGAAGATTGCTGGCTCCGTGAATTCCAGGATTCATCGAGGGAGTAGACGCCCGTCTCAACTCTGATGCCTGGTATGGTGGTGCAGGTATAGAGGGGACAGGCTGAACATGGCTGGCGCAACCACGGTAATATTTTGTGGAGGGCCACAATCCCCCACCAATGTCGGTGGGGCACGCCTCGGGAACAGGGGAGCCGATTAACAAGCTCGTGAACCCGGCCCTTGTTGCAGCGGCTCGATGTCTCGTGACGCCAGTGCAGAATTCTTCGGAAATCGTTCCAGTGTTTCTAGAGCACCAAGGACTGTCAAAACTGTGCGGAACTATGCTGCTTGTACTTTTTTATCAGGTTGCAGCCTGGAGTCCTCTCCATACCTTCGCAGCCTATTATTGCTTACATTTGACTAGCCGGCAAGGGGTCCCCTTCAGTCTCATTTCAAAGTAGAAAAGTACAAGCAAAAAATAAAATAAACCGTATGCGAACCCAACTCTGCGGGGTGGCGGGCGGGTTTCGTGAGGACTAACATCCTGCTGTCCTGGGAGAACACCTGTTACAGGTAAGCAACTCTACTTTCTCCCAGGACAAGCAGGATGGTAGTCCTCACAGATGGATGAATAGCAAGCTACAGGCTGCTCCCGAAACAAACTAGGCCAACCAGCACCCAACCATGTGCAACAGGCACAACTGGGGTGCTGTTGGCAACAATGGGGCAGCCTGAAATTCACAGTGGGCCCTAGGTAGGAACATAAGAAATTGCCATGCTGGGTCAGACCAAGGGTCCATCAAGCCCAGCATCCTGTTTCCAACAGAGGCCAAAACCAGGCCACAAGAACCTGGCAATTACCCAAACACTAAGAAGTTGGGTTCTTACACTGGAAACAAACTACGTAGGACAGACTGGCCAAACTCGTTGTCTTGTCGACCATTATTGTCCAGAAAGTAATGGGCTGCGAAGGTGTGGAGAGAGCTCCACGTTACGGCCCTGCAGGTGTCGGCAATAGCACTGATCAGAAGTGTGCTACTGACATCGCCATGGCCCTTACTGAGTGCGCTTTTTCTCGTCCCTCGAGTGGAAAGCCTGCTTGCTGTAGCAGAAAGCAATACAGTCCGCCAACCAGTTAGACAGAGTCTGCTTGCCCACCGCAACCCCAAGTCTATTCTTATCAAAGGAGACGAAGAGTTAGGGGGACTGCCTGTGGGCTGTGGTGCGGTCTAAATAAAAAGCGAGCACTTGCTTATAGTCCAGGGAATGCAGAGCCCACTCACCGGGATGAGAATATGGTCTCGGGAAAAAGGTGGGCAGTACAATGGACTGATTCAGGTGGAAGTCAGTCACTACTTTCAGCAGGAATTTAGGGCGAGTGCGCAGTACCATCCTGTCATGGAAGAACCTTGTGTATGGCGGATAGATCACCAGGGCCTGCAGCTCACTGACTCTTCGAGCGGATGTAATCGCCACCAGGAACAGGACCTTCCAGGTGAGGTGCTTGAGCTCATAGGAGCACAGGGGTTCAAACAGAGGCCGCATGAGCCATGCCAGCACAACGTTGAGGTCCCAGGCCACAACAGGGGGACATAGTGGAGGCTTTAGCTGTAGTAAGCCTCTCATAAAGCGCCGTAATAGGGGTTGCATTGTTACCGGGGCATCCCCTACCCCTCAATGGTAAGCCGCAATGGCACTCAGGTGCACCCAGATGTAGTTTGCAGACCAGAGGTAGTCCATGTGCAAGAGGTAGTCCAGGAACCTTGGTATGGGGCAAGAGAAGGGATCAAATCCTTCTTGCATGCACCATGAGGAGAATCTCCTCCATTTCGACCGATAAGACTTCTGCGTAGAAGGCTTTCGTGAAGCTACTAAGACCTGTGATACATTAGTAGAAAGGTCGAGGGATCGTAGAACTAACCTTTCAACTTCCAAGCTGACAGGGACTGGAGATTTGGATGGCGCAATTTGCCCTAATCCTGTGTGATGAGTTCGGGTGCTGTGCCCAGACGATTGGGCTCCTGGACAGAGAGGTCGCGGAATATGGGAAACCAGACTTGACACAGCCAGAATGGAGCTATGATGATCATTGAGCCTCGGTCCTGTTGTAGCTTCATGAGTCTTGCTTATGAGCGGAATTGGAGGGTACACATATAGCAGGCCCGCACTCCAGGAGTGGGCGAAGGCGTCCACAGCTGGTGTCCTTCGGTTCTTGTGTAGGGAGCAGAATCGGTCCACTTTGCAGTTGTGGTAGGAGGCAAAGAGATCGATGTCCGGCTGACCCCACCCCACCTGTGGAAGATCCTGCTCACGGCAGAGAGATCTAGGAAACACTCGTGGGGCTGGAAAGTCCGGCTGAGGTGCTCCGCCATCACATTCTTTGTGCCCGCCAGGTAGGTGGCTCGTAGTAGCATGGAACGCGACAGGGCCCAGACCCAAATCTGCACCGCCTCTTGGCAGAGCAGGTAACAGCCCGTGCCCCCCTGCTTGTTCAGGTACCACATGGTACCTGAACAAGCAGGTTGTCCGTCTGGATTAAAATGACCTACGCCTTCCAGGCAGTCCTGGACTGCGTAGAGGGCTTACCGCATTGCCCAGAGTTCCAGGCAATTGATCTGGCAGGCCGCTTCGGATCTGGACCACACCCCTTGCGTTTCTAGGTCGTTGACATGGGCTCCCCAGCCTAGGCTGGAGGCATCCATAGTCAAGGTCACCTGAGCGCCGGTGGTTTGAATGGGAGCCCCTTGCGCAAGTTGGACTTGTGCATCCACCAAGCGAGGGATAGTTGAATCTGGTCGGTTATTTGGACAACCGCTGAGAGTTTGAGTTGCTTGATTCCTCAGGGCCATTGCATGACCCTCATGGCTAGGCAGGCCATTGGGGTGACGTGGACTGTTGATGCCATATGACTTAACAACATGAGGAGCAGGCGAGCAGAGGCTGTCTGCAGTCAGCGGCGGATGGAGCTGGCCAAGTTGGATATGTGGTTGTGCTTTCACTGGGGAGGAATGCCTTAGCCACGGTGGTGTCTAGGTCTGCTCCAATGAAGGAAAGTTGGTGGGACGGAATCAAGTGGGATTTCGGGTGATTTACCAGAAAATCCAGTGACTGAAGAAGTTGTATGGTCAGGTGGAGGGAGTGTAGAGTTCCTTCTCTGGATGGGCTTTTGAGGATACAATCGTCCAGATATGGATGCCCCTGCGGCGCAACTGTGCTGCTACGACTGCCAGGCACTTGGTGAACACTTGGGGTGCCGAGGCAAAGCCGAATGGCAGTACTCTGTATTGGAAATGCTAGTGTCCCACTACAAATTGCAGATATTTGCGATGGGGAGGAAAGATCACGATATGGATGTAAGCGTCTTGTAGATCCAGAGAGCAGAGCCAATCCCCTTGTTGTAGAAGCGGGAGCACTGTGCCCAAGGACGCCATTCTGAACCGCTCCTTGCGAAGGAACCTGTTTAAGGCCCGAAGATAGAGGATAGGACAGAGGCAGTCTGTCTTCTTTGGGATAAGAAAATAGCGGGAGTAGAACCCCCTTCCCCGCTGAGCCTTGGGAACTGGTTCTACGGCTTTGGCTTGCAGTAGGGCCAAGAGTTCTGACTCGAGGAGTGCTGTGTGATCGCTCAGGCTCCACACCAGGGCAGGCGGGAAGTCTGGTGGCACAGTAAGGAAATTTAGGTGGTAACCATGGGTGATGATGGACAATACCCATCGGTTGGTGGTGATTGGGTGCCACCGGTGAATTGGGTGGTGTGGTTAAGGGGGGGTGGCTGCTGCCCTCTGGATGCGAGTCAAAAACCCGCTGCAGGTCCAGCTTGGGGAGCTGGCTGCGCTCTAGGAGCCCTCTGCTGACTAGGCTGGGCTCTCTGAGAGGGCTGAGCTGTACGAGTACAGGATGCAGCAGGGTAATACCTCCGTGGCCTGTAAAATTGTTTTGTGTCCCTACGTGGGCCCCTACGGGCTGCGGAAGGGGTATCCAAGGTAGTAGTGGATAGTTGATGCAGGGTTTCGAGATGGTCCTTGAGCTGGGCCACTGCATCCTGAATCTTGTCCCCAAACAGGTTTTCTCCTGTACAGGGGAGATGAGCCAATTTGTCCTGCACCTCTGGGCATAGATCCAAGGCCTTGAGCCAGGCCCAGCACCTGGCACTAATGCCTGCTGCCGAGACTCTGGATGCTGTCTCGAAAGAGTCACAGGCTGCTCTGACCTTGTGTTTTCCAGCTTCCAATCCTTTCTGGAGGATGGAGGCCAAGCCCTCCTGGAACTGCTGGGGCAGGGTCTCTGAGAATTCCTGGACTTTGTTTCCAGAGATTCCTATTGTATTGGGTCATATAAAGTTGGTATGCTGTTATGCGAGCAATTAACATAGACCCTTGGAACACCTGTGGCCTAAGGCGTCCAACGCCTTCTGGTCCTTTCCAGGAGGGGCAGAGGAGTGAGAACGGGTCCTTTTAGCTTTCTTCTGGGCTGATTCCACAACCACATATTGGTGGGGTAATTGGCTCTTTTGAAACCCCAAGGTTTGCAATACGAGGTAGGTTGAATTGGGTGTTCCCAGAGGCGGTGCAAGAGGTCGAGGAGAACCTCATGCACTGGGATTGCCATAATCTCTTTTGGGGCATCCACAAACTGTAGGACCTCCAACATTTTGTGTCTAGTGTCCTCCTCCATTAGAAGTTTGAATGGAATAGTCTCAGATATCTCCCTGACAAAAATGGCAAAGGAGAGGTCCTCCAGATGGGAGCACCACCTCTCTTCTGGGGGTGAAGGCTCTGACAGAAGTTCCTTGGAAACTTGTGAGGAATGGTCAGAGGAGGCATCGACCCACCGGACCTCCAGATGGAGGGAAAAAACCAAACCCGAGGAACGGGAAGTGGCACTGATGGACGGTGAAGCGGCACCAAGGCAGGCAGCACTGGCACCAAGGGCACCGGAGTCGAGGAGGAGTGCTGATGCACCAGTAGTCCTGATGGCCCTGGAAAAGGTTCCGGCATTGGTGTGTCTCATGCAGGGGATGGGCCAGGGGCCACACCTTCTTCCTCTGAGGAACCCGGAATTAGAATTGAGACCGGGGGAGGTATCGGTGATTGGCTCGGTACCAAAGGACCCGATGGAACGGGTTGCGATGGTAGGGCACCGATGAGGGTGTCCAAGCGCTCGAAAAGCGGTGCCAACACTGAGAGCACCGGTTCTAGTGCCGGTATGGGAGCCGGCATCAGTGGCGACTGGAAGCCCTGAAGGGCATGCAGCACTGCCCATTGGACTACACAGTCCAACTCCTCCCTAAAGGCTGGCGTGGATAACACAGCGCCCAGGAGTCCGTGGAGGCTCGGTGCCCAGCAGAGATGTTGGTTGGGAATGCCTCAGGGTCCTGGGTCCAGAGGAGGATGGAGGCTCCTCTCCCCGGGCCCTCTTCAGAGGCGGCTTGGCCAAGGCCAATGCCGCTCCAGTGTCAGTGCCAGCACCAGACAGTGATGCACGTCGGTGCCTGTGGCGATGATTTCCACAATGCTCGGCCCGGTCCTTCTCTGGCACCGAGGACGATGACGCAGAGGCCTTGGAGTGGGTCGATGCTGGGGACAGGCGGTCTTCCGCTCCTCTTGACGGGGTGTCAATGGAGAGGGGTCCGAGGACGATGGACCCCCTCGACTCGGCACACCCTGCACCGGTGTCGATGGAGCAGAGCGCTTGGATCCAAACAAGTGTACTCTACCCCGCGTCAGTAGGAGTCCCTCAGGGCTCATCCCTATCTCCTACCTTATTTAACATATACCTGTTACCCTTATGCCAACTTCTCACTGACCTCAAGCTCAAACATTTCCTCTACGCGGATGATATCCAGGTCCTGATCCCCATCAAGGAGTCACTCGCGAAAACACTGTCTCATTGGGAAACATGCCTCCAAAATATCAAACAGCTTCTCACAAGCCTCAACCTGGTACTAAATTCATCCAAAACGGAACTACTACTCATCACACCAGAGAACAGTTCCTGCACCCCCACTCATCCAGCCATACCAAAAACTACACAAGTGAGAGACCTAGGAGTTCTAATTGACAATCACCTGAACCTGAAAGCTACCATCAACAAAACCACCAAAGACTGCTTTTATAAACTCCAAGTACTGAAAAGAATAAGACCTTTGTTCCACACTCATGACTTTAAAACAATCCTACAATCAATCATCTTCGCAAAGCTGGACTATTGTAAAACCATCTTGCTTGGTCTCCCCTCACTACACACCAAACCACTGCAAATGGTTCAAAATGCCTCTGCCCGTATACTCACTAACACCAGGAGAAGAGACCATATAACCCCTATCCTAATGGGCCTCCACTGGCTACCCATCCACTTCAGAATAATCTACAAGGCCATTCTCACCATATACAAAAACATCCATCAACTAGCCCCAATTGACCTTCATTTCCCCCTCCGATTACACACTTCAACAAGACCGACAAGAGATGCTTACAAAGGATCACTTCAAGTACCCCCAGCCAAAACTACCAGACACATTACGCTAAGAAATAGGGCCTTCTCCACAGCAGGTCCTACCTTATGGAACTCCATCCCCCCAGATCTTAAAATGGAACCCAGCCTCTCAACCTTCAAGAAAAGACTCAAGACCTGGCTGTTCATGCAGGCTTTTCCTAACTCCAATATTATTTAACTCCTAACAATCAACACACATCACCATCAATATCACTATTAGCTACCTCTTACAATGTAATTATATGTAATTAGCTGGTTTTCCTTTTCCTTTTTCCTTCTCACTCCAAGTTCTATTTTTCCTTGTTACATGTAACTGCTTTTTCCGCACTATTGTTCAAGTTTAAGGTTATTTTGCACTCCTGTTTCATGTGAACCAGCATGATGGGACTATTGTCTTGAATGTTGGTATATAAAAAAACTTAAATAAAATAAATAAATAAATAAATCTTCTCCAGTCAGGCGCACTGGCCTTTGGGGGTTATCTGGGCACAACCTGGACATCGGATATCATGGGAAGGCCCAAGGCACAGGACACAAACGTCGTGCGGGTCCATTATGGACATCGTCTGCGGGCACTCGAGGCACTTTCGAAAACCAGTCGCCATGTTTGAAAAAAGAGCGGCATGCGGTTGGTCACCGAAGGATCACCGGGAATGACCACAGAAAAATGCGGAACGGACTTACCAAGCGTCTGAGTAGTCGGTGTGCGATGGGGGACCCCGGGACGGGGAAGGAGTTGAAGGTAAACTTAAAAAATTTCTGTGAAGGAAAATGTGAGAAAAAAATTCACAGAGCTCCAGTAACCGCGAGGCACCTGCTGCGCGGGAAAAAAAAAGAGACTGAAGGGGGACCCCTTGTGGCTACAAGGTTAGTGGCATGCTGGGCATGCTCAGTGTGCCAGTCAAAGTTCTAGAAACTTTGACAGGTGTTCTGTGATAGGGCTCCATCTGATGATGTCACCCATCTGTGAGGACTACCATCCTGCTTGTCCTGGGAGAAATGCATGTCCATGGACGCTTTTTAAAATACATGTGCCGTGCCGCGCCCCGGCCCATGAGACGCGTGTTTCTTCCTGATTTGGCGCACGTAGGGCTTTTAAAATCTACCCCAAATAATATTTTTTTTTTAAAAAGCAGTTTCAATCCAAAACTTGAAAAAGCATACCAACTCTGAAAAGAGAAATCTAAGGCCATGCAGGGGATGTCTACCCAAAAAGGGGAACAGCAATCATCCATACTCAGGAGACAACACCGAACCACTCCTATGAACACATGGGGGTGGGCAGGAGGGAGGGAAAGAGACATTTCCTTTGTTCAGCTGTCTGCCAAACAAAAAAGGCTGCTGTTCCTGCCCTGGGATTGCCAGCAGGAACAGAACCGTGGCTAAACCTGCCATGGGATTTGCATCCTGGCGTATCTCCAAGTGCCTGAACAGAATTGTTTATCAGGTGCCGCAGCCAAAAACTCCACTTTAACACACCGTGACTGCCTTCTGCCACAATTCAGAGTCCAGGGCAACACTGTGTGGCCGCCTCTCCTTTCTCTGGCAAAAAAACAGCACAGACAGTCTGTCACCATGACAAGTCCGTGGGGGAAAAGAAGCTGCTGCTCAGGTCCACTCGCCGATGTGGTGCACATTCCATTGCTCTGAACATTATTTCCCCCCCCCCCTTCTTTTTTTTTTTTAAATGTCACTGCTGCTGTATGCAGGCATCCTCCCATGTTTGCAGAAGCTAGCATGCTGCCAAATAGCCCCACGGGCATTCACTAGTACTCTCAGGTACCTATGCAGCACACTCCCTCCATAGCAGCTCCCCCACGGCCACACTGCCCTTGGCTGCAGAGCTCACTGTCCCAGCTGAGCTCCAACTCCGTTTTTTGTTTTTTTTTTAATAGGGGGATTCCAGGGCAAAGAACATGAAGGGGTGTAAGCAGAAGAGAGGGAAGGGGGAATAGGGCAAGAAAGAAAAAGATTTTACTCCAAATCCTAGTTGGAAGCTCCCGTGGTCCTGGAATTGCTCCACCGAAGAAGGGAGTGAAGGCTGTCACCTCAGAAGCTCCTTCAATACACCACCTAAAACACAATTTTCAATGCATATAATAATAGACCATCATACTAGGCTTCATCAGTAGACTGTAAAGAAACACCTCAAAGACCTTCAGCCTTATATATAATCATCGATCTCAGATTATCCCACGTCTTTTTTTTTTCTTTTGCACTTAAAAGTCAATAAATTATACAATGTATTGTTCAAACCAATGTTGTGACTTATCTGATTGGTTAACTCCATGGTGCATACTCTCTCCATTGAGGTCTCTGAAAGCAGAGTTGCTTACCTGTAACAGGTGTTCTCCCAGGACAGTAGGATGTAGTCCTCACATGTGGGTTACCGTCACTGGACAGAGCCCTATCACGGAAAACTTTTCTGTCAGTTTCTAGAACTTTTGACTGGCACACTGAGCATGCCCAGCATGCCATAATCCCTGTAGCCACAGGGGTCTCCCTTCAGTCTCGTTTGTAGCAAAAGGCATGAGCAAAAAAATAAAATAAAACATTTCGAACCCAACTCCACGGGGTGGCGGGTGGGTTTCGTGAGGACTACATCCTGCTGTCCTGGGAGAAAACCTGTTACAGGTAAGCAACTCTGCTTTCTCCCAGGACAAGCAGGATGGTAGTCCTCACATATGGGTGATTAGCAAGTTACAGGCTCATATTTGTTTGGACCAACAGCGTACAACTTGTGCAACAGGCACAACAACTGGCCTGCTGTTGGGAAAAATGAGGCAGCCTGAAAACCACAGTAGATTGGATGTGTACGGGAGTTGGGATTATACTGGAAATAAGTTCTTCAAGACGGATTGGCCAAAGGCAGAGTCTTGGCGTCCTCCCTTGTCCAGGTAGTAATGTGCTGCAAATGTGTGAAGAGAGCTCCATGTTGCAGCTTTACAAATCTCAGCAATCGGTACTGAACGATAGTGTGCTACTGAGGTTGCCATGGCTCTTACTGAGTGCGCCTTCGCTTGTCTCTGGAGAGGAAGGCCTGCTTTGTTATAGCAGAATTCAATACAGTCTGCTAGCCAATTGGAGAGAGTTTGTTTGCTCACTGCAACTCCTGGTTTGTTTTTATTGAAGGAAACAAAGAGTTGGGTGGATTTCCTATGGACTGCAGTGCGGCCTAGGTAAAATGCAAGTGCACGTTTACAGTCTAAGGTGTGTTAAACCCTCTCGCCTGGTGAGAGTGGGGCCTTGGGAAAAAGATGGGCAAGACTATAGACTGATTTAAGTGGAATTCAGTAACCACCTTGGGAAGGAATTTAGGGTGAGTACGAAGTACCACTCGGTCATGTAGGAACCTTGTATAGGGTGAGTATCTGACAAGTGCTTGTAATGTACTAACCCTTATAGCAGATGTAATGGGTACTAGGAAGAAGACTTTCCATGTAAGAAATTTAACATCGCAGGAGTGCAAAACCTCAAACGGGGAGCGCATGAGTCTTGCAATTACTACGTTTAGGTCCCATTCGGTGACTTGTGGCCGTAGAGGGGGCTTAGGTTGTAGCAGGCCCCTCATAAACCGACTCACAGTGGGTTGCGCTGTAACCAGGGCATCCCCTACTCCCTTGTGGTACACTGAGATGACACTCAGGTGTACCCTCACCGAGGAAGTCTGGAGACCAGAGTCTGAAAGGTGCTAGAGAGTCTAATACAGATGAAGTGGGGCAGGAAAAGGGGTCGATACCTTTTTGCATGCACCATATGGTAAACCTATTCCACTTACAACGATAAGATTTCCTTGTGGAAGGCTTTCGTGAGGCTACAAGCACTTGAGAGACATCAGTTGAAAGATTGAGCGGTTGCAGGATCAAGCTTTCAACATCCAGGCTGTGAGGGATAGGGTCTGAAGGTTTGGATGGCGTAACATGCCTTGGTTCTGAGTTATGAGAGTGGGCACTGTGCCCAGGTGAATGGGTTCTCTGATCGAGAGGTCAAGAAGTATGGGAAACCATACTTGTTGAGGCCAATACGGGCTATGAGTATCATTGACCCTTTGTCCTGTTGTAGCTTGACTAGAGTTTTGGCTATCAGCAGTTTCGGGGGATACGCGTTTAGGAGGCCTGTGTTCCAGGGGTGAGCAAAGGCAGTCATGGTTAACTTGTTTTGTTGCCTGTGCAGGGAGCAGAATCTGTCCACTTTGTGATTCAGTTCAGATGCAAAGAGGTCTATTGATGGTTGACCCCAGCGTTGGAAGATTCTGGCCATTACCACAGGATCCAGAGACCACTCTTGGGGATGGAACTGTCGGCTGAGGCGATCTGCTATTACGTTCTGTATGCCTGCCAGATAAGTGGTCCGGAGATACATGGAGTGTGCAAGGATTGTGCAAGGGTCCAGGCCCAGATCTGCGTGGCTTCTTGGAAGAAGAGATAAGAGCCTGTGCTGCTCTGCTTGTTCAAGTACCACATTGCAACTGTGTTGTCTGTTTGTACGAGAACAGTCTTGTGTGAAAGGCAGTCCTTGAACGCATCTAGGGGCAAATTTTAAAACCTGCGCGTGGGCGCAGATTTGTTCACGCAACGCGGCGCGAACAAATCTACGCCCAATTTTATAACATGAGCGTGTAGCTGCGCGCATGTTATAAAATCCAGGGTCGGCGCACGCAAGGGGGTGCACAATTGTGGAACTTGCACGCGCCGAGCCGCGCAGCCTCCCTCCATTCCCTCCGAGGCCGCTCCGAAATTGGAGCGGCCTCGGAGGGAACTTTCCTTCCGCCACCCCTTACCTTCCCCTCCCTAACCCGCCCCCCAGCCCTACCTAGAACCCCCCCTTACCTTTGTTGAAGAAATTACTTACCTTTCCTGGTTTTTAATCAAGGACACACATACTTGAAGTTAGTTTACCCCACAATTCTCCTCCCCCCAATCTTTTAAGTCCAATGAGGTCGATATTCAAAAGCCATTTAAACAGACCACCGAAAAGTTATCCATCTAAATGGCAAAACTGACTCCGTCTCCAACTGCTATCAGGGGCACACTATACCCATTGGTCCTGAGTCCATCTGCTACATGCTAGGAAATGGCATATTTATAGACTTATCCGGCTAAATTCTAGCCAGTTAAGTTATTCGGACTTAGCCAGTTAACTTATGCGGCCAACTCTGGTTTTGCTGCTAACTTGTCTTAATGTTAGCTGGATCAACACGTCTAGCTAACTTTAAGATAGCTAGGTATATTCAGCAGCATGACACACCGCTGAACATTCCTTGCTTGTTAGCCAGGCAAGTTTATCCAGCTAATTAGCCATCGAGCAGCTAAATATTGCCCCCAATATTACCCAGCAAGCAATACTCACCAATCTTTTTCAGCTGCCAGCCAAATCTTCTTCTCGCAATACTTCCTCAGATGGCTAACAATTCTTCTTATCGACTGAGAATCCCAGATAGTTGCAACTGAAGGCTTATGGTTCTGTAACTCAATAGAGGCCAATTCCAATTGAGCTGAACCAGGAGGAATGTGCTGGGTCCCCCTCCCAAAAAGTGTTTCTTTGCCTGTAATTGGAATAATCCATCTTCTGATGGGGAACAGAAAACAAACTACAGCAATCCCTAGCTATTTATCAGAAAGAGGTCCTTTGCTTCAAATTTGTTCCATTTCCATCTGTTCATCGTAAGGACAATATCTCCTGTTTTGGACTATTCTAGTTCAAACATCTGCCAACCATAGTATCACATTAAAATATAAAAAGGGACAGATTGGTCATAGAGACCCTATTTCCAAAATCTCAATCACTGAAGAAAAATGAGCTCAGAAGTATCCTGAGCAATATTCAGTAGGCATTCTCGACCACTTCTTAATTATTTTAGTGCTGTTGATTTCTTGATTTAGATTAAGAACATAAGAAATTGCCATGCTGGGTCAGACCAAGGGTCCATCAAGCCCAGCATCCTGTCTCCAACAGAGGCCAAAACCAGGCCACAAGAACCTGGCAATTACCCAGTAGCTTGCATTTTATATTTATTTTATTGTTATCCAGAAGTTATTTATTGTTGTTGTATTGTGTGAACAATTATGTTTTTATGAATTCTGCTTTTCTTTTTTGATCAACCTAAGACTATCTGTCTCAATATAGGTAGAACATGAAAAATGTTAATATAAATAAGGTGTTCAGTAGGGAGGATAACGACAGGACGGGATGGGACAGGACATACATGGAGTAGGTTTGGTTAAAGTAGACTTGGAATCTGAGCCTTACAGTTTTCACAGCTCCATACTCTCAACCCTGGGTTGTAACCTCACTAGATTAAAAAATAAATAAATAAATAGAACCAGATTATGAGAAAGTGCTTTATTTCACTCTCTCCCCCCAAAAAATAATTTTATAAAACATTTGATCTCCACCTGAGTGTCCTCTGCGTTGTTTACATCGTAACTATTTACAATTAGAAAGAGCTGTGACAAGGCATGTATGTGTTTGTAGACAGATACTATCTGATTGTTTTGAGCAGTGAGAAAGGACAACCAAGGCATAGAATGAAAACCTTTAACATGTACCAGAGTCTCATTTAGCCGGAAGACAGAAAGAAGAAATAGATGGTGTATACTCCATCTCAGCCAGTTAACAACCAACCTCTTTACACCGACTGCCTTTTGTTAAACTCCCCTTTGGACAGTTAAATTCAAATCATCAGAGAGAAGGACAAGAGAAGCTCATTCTCTTTTACAAGATAAAAAAATAACCAACTGTGGAAATAAATTGAAAGCTGGAGTCAGAAGAAGGGAAGATCCTATTCTCTTCATGGGAAGAAAGCATCATTAGTCTTTTCCTGTTCAGTGGGGGGCACGGGCGGCAAGGAAGGTAAGTCACATATGTGTGTTTTACCACACTAAGTCAACAAACAAATAAAATTAAAAAAACAATTTTATATACAGAGAATGAGGTAATACATGCATTTCATTAATATATATATATATATACATAGCAAGGGAGAAGAAAGTTCCTCTGGATTAGAATGGACACCCCTACCCCCACCCTCACCATTTCTAGCATTCAGAATGGCAAACAGTGGGTTACCTATTAAGTGACTATCTCCCTGATTAAGGGATTACAGTAGACAGCGCTATGAGTGACACCTTGCACAGCAAAGCAGGAGTAATTAACTTTGGCATGACGGTTACCACTCACATCTTCACTGACATGGTAGTTTTGTTTACTTATTCATGGTTCCATTTGTCAAGATAGCCACTCCCATGAGGCAGCAATTCAAAGAATTCAGCTTCTGTCCTGTTTCAGGTAGAGTGGGACCTGCCCCATGCTATGATACTGATCAGTCCACAGTGGGAAAACTGGTGCCTCACCAACAATGGTAGTATACCCCTTTGAGAGCTCTGTGAAAACCTCCCTCACTAATTCAAGTAGGAAAGATTTGTGAATATTTAAAACTATTTTAAAAATGAAAATAAAATGCTAAAAATACAAAGAAACATAATGTACTTTGATTCTCAGCTGCAGTGTCAGAAACTCCCCAAGTATCTCAGCACTATTCCTGGAGTGATTTGCTTAAATAAGAACCCTCCTTCAATTGTTCAGTTCCTTTCCCAATTTAAAAAACCTACTACACCCTGGTACCATAGTGAGGAGACAGGAGTGGTTCCAAGGCACCCCTTCTCTTCTCAGTCACAAAATGTCAAATCAATGAGTCAGGACACTAGAAGGTCCCAAAATCAATAACACAAACCTAAAATAATTTTAAATCATTAAAACATTTTAAAATGTCAATTCTATGTGCCCTATGAAACAAACAGATGGCAGACGAAGAAGTCTCACATTTGGAAGAGGAGTCAACTTCAAATATGGTGCAATAAAGAATTGAAAGAAATCATGGATGTAAAAGGGAATATCTTCTGCCAATGCTGTTAATAGGCTCAGGGATGCTGCTGCTACTTGTGCCTCCAAAACATGCCAGTTTACCAGAAGGTATCCAACTCTGCAATTTCTATTTATAAGTATTACTGGTTGCCATCTCTGAAAATACCTCTCCCACCCCAATATTAGTCCTTCTTTGCTGGAAAGCAGATGGAGGAGACCAAATGGATACCATGGAACCTCTGCTAGAAGAGGTACTTGCGGCAGGTTTGGGTACCACATTTACATTCCATTCGGATCCGTTTCTTAGGGGAACCTGCCATACCCGCCAGTCCGAAATTGGAGTCCATGCGTGTACTTTCCACATCAACGGGGTCCACTGCAGGAAGAATACAGAAAATTAGCTCCACAAGGAAAGGCCTAGCAATGACTGTTACTCTTAGTCTCTTAATCTTTCAGGGGTCTCAGTACTGGAATAAAAGAGGTCTGGAAGGAACCTAGAGATACCTACCCCAGTTCCTGCCTCAAAGCAGGATCTACAGTACTTAAATCAGCCCAAAGAAATGTGTCCCTAACCTAGTCTTAAAAACCTCAAGTGATGGCAAGTCCACCACCAACCAAGTGACTTGTTCCAGTGTTCGATTACTCTTATGCTCAGAAAGCCAAATTGCTCATCTGGAACAGATGTTCTATGAGGACAGTAGACCAGTCACACACATGGGCATGTGACCACCTGTGAGTGCCAATCAAGTCACTCCTACAGAGCTTTCTGGAAAAATTATAAAGCCACTATCATTCAACTGTGGAATTTCTTGCTTAGCAGCAGTCCCACAGCTGCCTTCAGTTTCTGAACAGCAGAGACAACATTCACCAATGAACAAAAAACTAGTTTGTGTTGAAGATAACCTCTATTTTATTTTCATTTATTTTAATGAAGAAAGACAACACAGAAAAACAACTCAAAGTTGTAAAAAATGGACCCCAGGGAGAAAGATGTTGGGCTTTATTCCTCAAAAAAATAAAAGAAAATTATTCCTTACCTGCTAATTTTCATTCCTGTAGTACCACAGATCAGTCCAGACCATGGGTTATGTCCCCCTTCCAGCAGATGGAGTCAGAGCAAAAACTGACAGGACACCCACCTATAAGCAGGTGCAGTCTCTGCATCCCCTCAGTATAAAGAATATCAAAGCCAGAAAGAATGGAGTGGATGGAGCAAGATATGCAAATAGGATAACTGTACCTTGGAACAAATAACTAAACATCCAGAACATCAACTTTCAAAAAGAACGAACAGCAAACAGCCGAATAGTACTAAAAAACTTGAGCTGAGTAATCGAGCCTTTCTTCAACCCAACACTAACTTCTGGGTGGGCGTCTGGACTGATCCGTGGTACTACAGGAACGAAAATTAGCAGGTAAGGAATAATATTCTTTTCCCTGTACATATCCGGATCAGTTCAGACCATGGGATGTACCAAAGCTTCCCTTAGACAGGGTGGGTCCCTGAAAGCTCGGCTCGAATTACTTGAGCACCAAAAGAGCCAAAGACCGGCACCTGGAGGTTTAGCCGGTAATAAAAAGTGTGCAAAGACTTCCAAGTTGCCGCACGACATATTTCCTGTGGAGACACCGAACGACTTTCCGCCCAAGACGCTGCTTGAGCCTGCAGCGAATGAGCTCTAATACCGTCTGGGGGTAACTTGCCTGCACCGATGTAGGCTGAAGAGATATTCTTTCAACCACTGGGCGATGGTGGTTTTCGTCGCCTTGTCTCCCCTCTGAGAGCCATGCCATAAGACAAACAGATGGTCCGAGAGGCGGAAATCATTCGTCATTTCCAAATACCGAATGAGGACCCGTTTGACATCGAGGCATCGGAGCTCCCTGGAATCCTCGTCCGAGAAGGATGGCAGCTCCACCGACTGATTCAAATGAAAAGGCGACACCACCTTAGGTAGAAAAGCCGGCACAGTGGTCAGCGAAATCCCTGAGTCAGTGAAACGAAGATAAGGCTCCCGGCAGGACAAGGCTTGGAGCTCCGAAATTCTCCTGGCAGAGGAAATGGCCACTAAAAATATCGTTTTGAGCGTGAGAGCCTTCAGAGAAGCCCTCTTCAAGGGTTAGAAAGGTGGTCCCGAGAGGATCCAAAGGACCAGATTTAAGTCCCACGAAGGCGCTACTACATGCACCGGTGGCTTGACGTGTTTCACACCCTTCAGAAAACGGACTATGTCCGGGTGGGACGATAAAAGGGCCCCTTCTCGGCGAGGAATCAATGCACCAAGGGCAGCCACTTGAACTCTCAGGGAATTGTAAGCCAATCCTTTCTGCAGTCCCTGCTGGAGAAAGGAGAGAAGCTGTGGCACCGACGCTTGACGAGGAGGAACCGGCACAGTTTCACACCAAGCCTCAAATACTTTCCAGACCCAGACATAGGCAACTGGAGTGGAAGTCTTTCTCGCCCGAAGCAATGAAGAAATAACATCTTCCAGGTAGCCCCGTCTCCTCAGGCGGCACCTTTCAAAAGCCAGGCCGCAAGACAGAAGCGATCTGCCTGGTCGAAAAATACGGGACCCTGGTGGAGGAGATTTGACAGATGTCCGAGCCGAATGGGCCCCTCCACTGCGAGACTGACCAGGTCTGCAAACCATGGCTGTCAAGGCCACTCTGGAGCTATCAGAATCACAGCTCTCCGATGAGACTCTATTCTTCGCAGTACCTTCCCGATCATGGGCCACGGTGGAAACACAGAGTAAGAGCATGGGAGGCCACGGCAGAGCCAGACCATCCACGCCTTCCGTGCCATGCTCCCGTCTGCAGCTGAAGAAGCACGGAGCCTTCGTGTTCTGGTGAGTGGCCATGAGGTCCAGGTGAGGGACCCCCACCTGCTGAAAACGAGCTCTACTGCCTCCTCGGAGAGTTCCCACTCCCCTGGATCTATGCGTTGACGGCTCAGGAAATCCGCCTGGACGTTGTCCAGCCCGGCTATGTATGAAGCTGCCAGACGGGAGAGGTGGCGTTCCGCCCAGGACATCAGACTGTCTGCCTCCAGCGAGACTTGGTGACTCCTTGTGCCTCCCTGACTATGTAAGCCACTGTGGTCGCGTTGGCGGAGAGCACTCTTATGGCCCTGCCCTGAATGAGAGGGAGGAACTGCCTCAGGGCCAGTCAAATCGCCCTGGTCTCCAGGCAATTGATGGGCCACGCCACTTGCGCTGTTGTCCATTGTCCCTGTATGGAGGACCTGCCGCAAACTGCCCCCCAACCGGAGAGGCTGGCATCCGAGGTTAATATGATCCATTGAGGCATTTCCAACTCCATCCCCTGTAACAGATGGTCCAGCTGGAGCCACCAGGAGAGGCTGTGATTGGCCACCTCCGGTAGCGGCAGGGGTGCCTGAAAATCCTGGGACACAGACTTCCAGCGGGAAAGCAATGCCCTCTGCAAAGGACGCATATGCGCAAATGCCCATGGGACCAGATAGATAGTGGAAGCCATAGTACCTAGGAGCTGCAGATAATCCCAAGCTGTCGGGGGCGAGAGGCAACGAAACCGCTGTAGCTGGTCCGGGAGAGTATGCGCTCGGTCCTGTCGGAGAAAAACCTTGCCCACCTTGGTGTTGAAGTGCGCTCCCAGGAAGTCGAGCTCCTGCGAAGGCACGAGACAGCTCTTGGCAAAATTGACGACCCATTCTAGAGAGTGTAGGAGGTGCAGGACCTTGGCGACAGATTGTTGACACTGGGACTCAGATTTTGCTTGGATGAGCCAGTCGTCCATGTATGGATGGACTAGAACCCCATCCCTCCGGAGCGCTGCCGCCACAACCACCATTACCGTGGTTAAAGGTGTGGGGTGCAGTCGCCAGCCCGAATGGCAGTGCCTGGAATTGAAAGTGCTGGCCGAGGATCTTGAAGCGAAGAAATCTTTTATGATCCCACAGAACTGGGATGTGAAGGTAGGCCTCCGTCAGGTCTAGGGAGGTTAGAAACTCCCCCCAATGCACGGCCGCAATGACCGAGCGTAGCATTTCCATCTGGAAATGAGAGATCTTGAGGGCCCTGTTGACCATCTTGAGGTCCAGTATGGGACGGAATGAGCCTTCCTTCTTGGGAACCACAAAGTAGATGGAATAATATTGGCCTAATCCGTGTTTCGTCGACGGGACCGGCAGTATGGCTCCTAAGCCGAGGAGTCGATCCAATGTCTGGCGGACGATCGCCTGCTTCTTCTGAGGCCCACAGAGAGAGAAGAGAAATCTGTCTCTTAGGGGTCTTGCAAATTCTAAGGCGTAGCCTTCTTTTAGAATATCCAGGACCCATTGGTCTGACGTGATTTTGGTCCACTCCTTGTAGAAGAGAGATAGGCGCCCTCCTATCTTGAGGATGGGGGAGTGGACCGGCAAGACTTCATTGGTTAGGCTTGGACGCTCCTCCTTAGAAGAGTGCTTCCCGGGCTGGATGTCTGCCCCGAAAGGAATGAGACCAGGCTTGGGACCGAGAGGAGGGTGGTCTCTGGGTGACTGGTCTGGACTGCCGGAAGCGACGCTGATCCCGGAAGCGGCTTCGCATAGCGCCAAATGATCTGGGCTGTCTAGGCTTATCCTCTGGCAGCTTGTGTACCTTATTCACCCCGAGAGACTTAATCATCTGATCCAGTTCATCACCAAAGAGTAATTTACCTTTGAAGGGTAAAGAACCAAGCTGTGCTTTCGAGGAAGCATACGCTGACCAGTTACGGAGCCAGAGGAGGTGCCTTGCCGAGACCGCCGAGACCATGGAGTGAGCTAGCACCCGCAGGAGATCATACAGAGCATCCGCCCCATATACAATGACGGCATCTAGGCGTTCTGCCTGCTAAGCTTCCTCTGGAGGTAGATCTTGGGCTCCCAGGAGCTGTTGAACTCATCGGAGCCCTGCCCTTTGCATGAAGGAGCTGCAGACCGCCGCCCGAACGCCCAGACTTCGAAAATCCTCTTCAGATAGACTTCCAGCTTTCTATCCTGAACGCCTCGTAAGGCTGCCCATCCGGTGATTGGAATGGTGGTTCTCTTTGTGACTGCAGTCATGGAGGCATCAACCTTCAGTAGCTTGAGGAGCTCCAGAAAATCTTCTGGGAGCGGATAAAGGTTGTTCATGGCCCTGCCGGCCCGGAGCGATGCCTCCGGAGTATCCCATTCCCGGGAAAGCAATTCCAGTATCGTTGGATGAGAAGGAAAGGTCTTGGCTGGAGGCTGAAGACCTGCAAGAATGGGGTCTCCCCGCTTACTCTCACTTGGTGGACCTGTGGGCTCCGCAGCAGGATCAATGTCTAATTTGTCCACTACATGTGGGATGATGGGATCAAGCTCGCCCCGCTGAAAAAGGCGTAAGATGCGGGGGTCATCTCCCTCCATTTGTGCCTGGGCCCCCGGATCATCCAGATCTGAGTCCCGACGGATCTGGAGCCAGATCTGCGGTCTGGATGACCGGCGGGGACACCACCCGAACTCGGGAGGGCCCTTGAGCGGCAACTGGTCTCTGGAAGCCTCCTGGCCTCTGGACAGTGACAGGCCCTGTGACAACCCCTGTAGGAATTTGAGGTACAGCTGGGGGTGACACAAGTAAAGGATCCACCAACCTGGGCACCTTAGCGGGAGGAGGAACGGACGTTGGATCCTGGGGCTGGCTCTGCCGAGCCAAATATGCATTATGCATAAGGAGAATGAATTCCGCTGAAAATGGCTCCGGGGCAATCCCCGGGGGGGGGGTGTCATAGACGTGGGGGGTCCTGAGGGAGGGTCACACGGAGAGAGATCCTCATCCGGGAGGTGGGCCGGGAGCAAGACCGGTGGGGAAGGCGAACTCCCGAAGTCTGCACTGTCCTCCTGATGCAATGGCGCCGGCTCCCCTGCAGACAAAATGGCTGCCGTTCCCGCGCTGTCCGGGAACGGGACTGGCCTCGGAGACAGTGAACGCGCATGGCCGCGCGAAGGAGGACGCGCTCCTGGCTTCGACGGACCCTCCCCACTGGGGAGATACCTCGTGCAGAGCCCAACCCGGGAGAGCCGCGAAGTGAGCTCTCCACAGGTACTGCATCGCGTGGATCGTGGCATGGGGGGAAGAAAGGAGTCGTGATCAAAAATTCACCCCTGAACGCTGCCTAAACGAGGCAGAAGGAGAACGCGACTGAAACGGCCCCGAATGCAAGCGCTTTACAGGCGCTGTCAAAAGTAAAACTCTTCTTTTTTTTTTTTTTTGTGACAGAGGAATGCCGCTTCTCTGTTCTGTGCTGCCCCGAGGCAAACGGCTTCTCAGGGCAGCAAGTCGCGCCGACGGGGGAGAGGTTGGACCACCAACTTACACCCTAATGAGGAAGGAAGACAATCCCTTTAAAATAAATAAAACAGAGAGAACTCACCGCAACAGTCAAAAATATAAACCCCCAATCTGGGGAAACGAGCCAAAAGCCAGAGATCAGTCTGCAAGCTGAAGAACTACTGAGGAGTTGGTAGGTAAGAAGAACCTCACACTAAACTCTGTCAACAACTTTTTTTTTTTTTTTTTTTTTTTAAACTTGCTCCATCCACATCAGAGAGAGAATCAATAAATAAAGAAAAAATACTATTCTGTCTTGACACCGAGGGGGAACCGCAGGTATGACCCTCATCTGTTGAGTCAGAGGAAATACTGATGGAACGTAGAGAATGCACCTGCTTATAGGTGGGTGTCCTGTCAGTTTTTGCTCTGACACCATCTGCTGGAAGGGGGACATAACCCATGGTCTGGACTGATCCGGATACGTACAGGGAATGGAGGATAGACAGTTAATCTAGCATCAAGAAGACAGGCTGTGTCATGACAGAGAAATATGAATGTGTGACAAACTCCAGATCACAACCTTGTAAATCTCCTCAATGTACACAGACCTCAGATGGGCCAATGGATATTATCATAACCTTTACCTTATGAGCCTTGACATGCTCCCTAGGCATAACAAAACGAGATGCAATCTATTATTCAATTGGAGGTGGCAACTTCCAACAACAGGTGATCCAGAAAACGAAGGGTCGCTTCAACTGTAGATCTGTGGCTTAGGAAAAAAAGCTTGATAGGGCAACTAAAGTGGAAATCCCACTCCAGCTTGGGCAGGAACTTAAGATGCATGCAGAGCACAACCCTACAATAGAAGATGATGAGTCACTAGGGCCTAGAGCTCATTGATTCTGAGGGCTGACTACCACTAAAAGAGAAACATTCCAGGTCAAGTACTTGAGTTTACAGAACACGAATGACTCAGAAGAGCCCTTCAATCAGCTGAATGAAACCACAATGTTCCATGACACTGTAGGAGGCTTCAACTGAAGCAAGCCTTTCATGAATATAACTAAAAAGGTAAAATTACTACTTACCTGATAAAGCGCAGTTGCTTACCTGTAACAAGTGTTCTCCTAGGACAGCAGGCTGTTAATCCTCACATGTGGGTGACATCATCCGATGGAGCCCGGCACGGAAAACGTTTGTCAAACTTTCTAAAAGCTTTGACCAGCATACTGAGCATGCCGTTATCCACATGAGGTCTCCCTTCAGTCTTGTAACATTGAAAAAAATACGAGTGAAAAAATAAAACAAATCGGAAGGAGAACACAATTCCATGGGGAGGCGGGCGGGATACCTGAGGACTAACATCCTGCTGTCCTAGGAGAACATCTATTACAGGTAAGCAACAGCACTTTCGCCTAGCACAAGCAGGATGGTAGTCCTCGCATATGGGTGAATACCAAGCTCCTGACTGTCTCCGTAGTAGGAGAGACCAATAGCTACCGAACAAGGTGCAACGGGCACAACACAACTGTGGCGCTGTAGGTCAGCAGGGGACTGTCTGGTTCCCACAGAAGCTTGAAGAGTTAGGGTCAAGCCTGGAACAGGTTGCACAGGACGGATTGACCAAAGGTACTGTCCTGATGCCCATCCTTGTCCAAGCAATAATGAGCCACAAACATGTGAAAAGAACTCCAGGTTGCAACCTAGCAAATTTCCATGATGGGGACTGCACGCAAATGAGCCACCGACTTTGCCATAGCCCGCACAGAGTAAGCCTTAACTCTGCCAGCTAATGGAAGGCCTGCCTGCGCAAAGCAGAAGGCGATGCAATCAGCCAACCAGTTAGACAAGGTCTGTTTACCCACTGCCACTCCCAGCCTGTTGGAATCAAAGGACACAAAGAGATGGGTGGACTGTCTGTGGTTGGTAGTGCGATCTAGATAGAAAGCCAAAGCGCTCTTACAGTCCAGGGTATGAAGAGCCCATTCCCCCAAGTGGGAATGAGGCCTCAGAAAGAAGGTGGGTAAAACGATGAATTGATTGATATGAAAATCAGTTGCAACCTTGGGCAGAAACTTCGGATGCATATGCAAGACCACACGATCGTGAAAAACTCGTGTATTACGGGTATGTAACTAGAGCCTGAAGCTCACTGACCCTACGAGCCAAAGTAATTTCCACCAGAAATATGACTTTCCAGGTGAGGAACTTCAGGTTGCAGGACTGCAATGGCTCAAAAGGAGGTTGCATGAACCGAGCTAGGACAACATTGAGGTCCCAGGAGAAAACCGGAGGCTGAAGAGGGGGCTTCAGCTGGAGGAGGCCCCGCATGAAACATCCTACTAAAGGTTGTATTGAAACGGGCATGCCAGTGACACTCAGGTGAACCCCAACTGAATTGGCTTGAAACCCAGACTCAGAGAGAGATGCCACAGGTGGTACAACAGCCAGGGAAGGGGACATGAGAAAGGATCTAAATCATGTCCTGTGCACCAGATTGAAAACCTTTTCCACTTCAAGCTGAAGGGACTTCCTGGTAGAAGGCTTCCAAGATGCCACTATCACCTGGGAGACGCAGTCAGAGAGCACCAAGGGCTGGAGGACTACGTGCTTAACATCCAAGCTGTCAGGGCCAATGCTCGGAGGTTCAGATGGTGCAGAGCACCCTCCTGATTCTGTGAGATGAGATCGGGCATCTTCCCCAGCCGGATGGGTGCCCGCACTGACAGGTCCTGCAGCAGCGGGAACCAGACCTGTCGGGGCCAAGAGGGCGCCACGAGTATCATGGTCCCCTGTCCTGCTGAAGCTTCAGCAGTGTCCTCAAGAGGAGCGGTAGAGAGGGGTACACGTACAGCAGGCCCCTCCCCCAGTGGAGGGAGAAATCATCGCAGGTCAGATGTCTGCCCCCCGACACCAGGGAGCAGAATCTGGTCACCTTGTGGTTGTGTGGGGAGGTGAAGAAATCCACATCCGGTGTAACCCATTGGGGAAATAGCTCAGCTACTACCTCCGGGTTGAGGGACCAGTCATGTGGCTGGAAGGAGCGGCTTAAGCCTGGAAGGTATGTCGCTTGCAGAGACATCCCCTGTGAAAGGGCCCAAGTCCACACTTGCACCGCCTCGTGGCAAAGGAGGAACGAACCCGTGCTGGTCTGCTTGTTGATATACCACATCGCTACCTGGCTGTCCGTTCGGATCAGGACTGCCTTGTGCGACAACCGGTCTCTGAATGCCCACAAGGCGTAACGGATTGCCCGAAGCTCCAGGAAGTTTATTTGACAGTGGGCTTCGAAGGCAATCCAGAGACCTTGCATGTGGATACCATCCACATGGGCTCCCCAGCCCTGAGGAGAGGCAGTCTGGAAGGGGAGTCCCCTCTCCAAGTTGAAGAGGTCTTCCCACCAGGACAGAGACACTTGCAGAGGATCTGTGACTGTGACGAGAGTCTCAAGATCCTGGGAGGCCTGTCGCCATTGCGACTGTAAGGTCCATTGAGCCCTCCGCATGCACAGGTGGGTGAGAGGGGTAACATGGATGGAGGCTGCCACATGACCGAGCAGGAGAAGAGCGGACACCTGCCGGCTGTTGCAGACAGAGGTGGCCAACGATGCGAGGGCAAGAGCCTAATCCCTGGGCAAGAATGTGCTCTCCTGCACAGTGTCCAGCCTGGCCCCTATGAAGTCCAGCTGAGGAGACAGGTAGAGATGAGACTTGGGCTAATTGATAAAGAACCCCAAAGTTTGCAGTACCTGCACTGTCAGGGCCAGAGCCTTCAGAGCCCCAGCCCGGGAGTCGCTCTTGATCAACCAGTCGTCGAGGTACGAGAAGACATACCATTCGACGTCTGAGATAGGCCAACACCACCACGAGGTATTTGGTGAAAACGCGGGGGGCGGAAGCCAACCTGAAGGGCAGCACTCTGTATTGGTAATGAGCTGTCCCTGATACAAAGTGGAGGTACTTCCTGTGGCCGGGGAAAATGGCTATGTGAGCGTATGCCTCCTTGAGATCGAGGGAGCAAAGCCAGTCTCCTCCTCTGAGGAGGGGAATCATTATGCCCAGAGAGACCATCTTGAACTTTTCCCGTGTGAGAAATTTGTTCATCGCCCTGAGGTTGGGGATGGGGCGCAAGCCACCATTCCTTTTCAGAATGAGGAAATACCTCGAATAGAACTCACGGCCCTGCTGGGAGTGAGAGACCGACTCTACCGTGCCTGCTGTGAGCGGAGAGCTCTGTTTGAAGTATGACCTGCTGGGCAGATGAACCCCAAGATGGCCATGGAGGAGAGGTCCCTGGGAGCCAGCTGAAATTGAGATGGTACCCCTGACGGATGATAGAAAGGACCCATCGGTCCGAAGTGATCGCTTCTCAGCGACGAGTGAAACTCAGGAGCCTGCCACCTACTGAGGGATCTGGCATCAGGGGCATAGTCAATTGACTTCCATTCCCTCGCTGCCAGTCAAAAGCCCGTGGCCGGGGCTTTTTGGGGCGCCAGCTGGGGTCTAGGTGCTCGCTGCTGGCGAGGACGGTCCCTGGAGCCAGTGCATGGCATACAAGCCTGGGAGGCCGGAGGATAATATTTCCTCTGCCTGTAAAAGGGCTTCCGGGATCCCAGTTTGGAGGATTTCCTGGCCAAGGTCAGTCCTTCGGAGGCACTAGCGGACAGCTGTTGAAGGGTGTCATGATGATCCTTCAGTTGTGCTACCGCATCCCAGACTTTATCCCCAAACAGGTTTTCACCTGTGCAGGGGAGGTCGGCAAGCCTTTCCTGGATCTCTGGATGGAGGTCCAAGGCTCTGAGCCACGCCATCTTCCGGGTGCCGATGCCCACTGTGGCCACTGTCTCAAAGACATCATAGGTGGACCGCACCTCATGCATGTCAGCTTCCTGACCCAGTAGAACAATGGCCGCGTGCCTCCTGCTGCTGTTGAGGCAGGCCCTCTGTAAAGTCCTGGACTCGCTTCCAGAGGCTGCGGTTGTACTCGGTCATGTAGAGCTGATAGGCGGCGATGCGAGCCACCAGCATAGCACCTTGGAAGACCTTCCCGCCCAAGGCATCAAGCTCCCTGTGCTCTCGCACCAGAGGAGCAGAGGCATGGATGTGGGAGCACCGGGCCTTCTTCAGGGTGGATTCCACGACCATCAACTGGTGGAGGGAGGTGCCGTTTCTCGAACCCCATGGCCTGCTGCACCAAACAGGTGGCATCAGCCTTTCTGTTGACAGGGGAGATAGAAATGAGGTGTTCCCACATGCAGAGGAGGAGGTCCTTGAAGATGTCTTGGATAGGACCACGATCTCCTTCGGAGTGTCAACATGCTGGAGTACTTCCAGCATTTTGTGTCGCACATCCTCTTCCATGAGCTACTGAAAGGGGATGGCTTCAGCCACGACTCACACAAACCCCGCAAAGGACAGATCCTTGGGGGGTGATCGATGCCATTCTTCTGGCGGGGAGAGTTCCGAGAGGGGGTCATCCAAAAACTCAGAGGATGACTTCATAGAATTATCTCTCCAAGGGTCATAAGGCCCTTCCTCCTCATTAGGGCCAAGGACGAGGCCCGTGAGGGGTATCAGTTCTGGGCTCCGATGGCCTCAGAGGCCTGAAAGGTACCGCAGGAATCGACTGTTCCCCTGGCATTGAGGGGACTGGATGTGGAAGACAGGAAGAGCCCGGCAGGGGCTTGGAGATCCGTGGTCTCCGAACCATGGCATCACCCATCTCTTTGTCCTTGGAGGACCCGAGGATAGGGCTCACTCCGGTGGAGGGCATAGGAAAATTGGTTCTTACCTGCTAATTTTCGTTCCTGTAGTACCATGGATCAGTCCAGACCCTGGGTTATGTCGCCAATCCAGCAGAGGGAGGCAGAGAAAACATTCTAATGACTCTGACGTATACCCTGGAGCACCACCTGCAGTCAATCAGTATTGACCAGTATCAAAGCAGAAATTTAACTACTAACATATTAACTAGCTATCTAAACAGGAGAAAGAATTTCCAACTCACAAATCGTAAATGGAAGCAGAATCCCCCCCCCCAAAAATCTTGGGAATAAACAAGAAAATATTAAGAAAAATAGCATGAAAAGGCGGTTTAATCACCCAAACAGTGAACGAGCGGACTCTCCGAAAAGATAAATATAATACACAGACATAAAGGGTGGGTGTCTGGACTGATCCATGGTACTACAGGAACAAAAATTAGCAGGTAAGAACCAATTTTCCTTTCCCTGTACATACCTGGATCAGTCCAGACCCTGGGATGTACCAGAGTTGATTCAATTAGGGTGGGACCCAGAGAGTCCCACTTGGAGAACACTCTCTCCAAAGGCTGCCGAACTTGGAGCGTGAACATCCAAGCGGTAATGACGAGCAAAAGTATGCAACGACTTCCAAGTCACTGCTTTACAAATCTCCTGAGGAGAAACTAACTGACATTCTGCCTAAGAGGTAGCCTGTGACCTAGTAGAATGAGCTCTCAACCCTTCAGGAAGGTCACGACGAGCTAGAAGATAAGCTGAACGAATTGTCTCTTTTAACCAACGAGCAATCGTAGCCTTCGAAACCTTATGACCTTTGCGAGGGCCACTCCACAAAACAAACAAATGATCAGACAATCGAAAATTGTTTGTAACTTCAAGATAATGCAACAGAGCTCGTCGTACATCCAATTTTTTAAGATCCCTAGAGGAAGGATCCAAACGATCTAAACACGGAAAAGTCGGAAGCTCTATGGCCTGATTTAAATGGAAAGAAGATACTACCTTAGGTAAAAAAGATGGTACAGTCCGTAATGAAATTCCTGTATCAGAAATTCTAAGAAAAGGCTCTCTGCAAGACAAGGCCTGCAACTCTGAAATTCTACGAGCTGAAGAAATGGCCACAAGAAACACCACTTTCAATGTGAGATCCTTCAAAGTCGCATGATTAAGGGGTTCAAAGGGAGCCGAACACAGAGCCCTAAGAACCAAATTCAAACTCCAAGCAGGACAAGGATTCCGAAATGGAGGACGTAGATGTTGACCACCTTTGAGAAAACGCGCCTCATCCAGATGCGCAGCCAAGGATAATCCCTGAACCTTACCATAGAAACATAGAAATTACGGCAGAAGAAGACCAAACGGCCCATCCAGTCTGCCCAGCAAGCTTCACACGTTTTTTTCTCTCATACTTATCTGTTTCTCTTAGCTCTTGGTTCTATTTCCCTTCCACCCCCACCATTGAAATATCTAGCTTGATTAGTTAGGGGTAGTAGGGGTAGTAACCGCTGCAATAAGCAAGCTACACCCATGCTTATTTGTTTTACCCAGACTATGTTATACAGTCCTTATTGGTTGTTTTTCTTCTCCCCTACTGTTGTAGCAGGGAGCTATGCTGGAAATGCGTGATGTATCAGTCTTCTCCCATGCCGTTGAAGCAGAGAGCCATGCTGGATATGCATCGAAAGTGAAGTATCGGACACAATTGGTTTGGGGTAGTAACCGCCGTAACAAGCCAGCTACTCCCCGCTTTGTGAGTGCGAACCCTTTTTTCTTCTCCCCTGCCGTTGAAGCAGAGAACTATGCTGTATATGCAGAAAACATCCAAGCGCTGCCACTTGTACCCGTAAGGAACTCAGGACAAACCCTTGGCTAATCCATCTTGTAAAAAAGATTAAAATATTGGATACAGAAGAGTGAACTGGATCTACTTGAAGCTCATTACACCAAGATTCAAAAACCTTTCACACCCTTGCATAAGCCAAAGATGTAGAAGGTTTTCTAGAACGCAATAAAGTAGTCACTAAAGTATCTGAATAACCTTTATTCTTTAACCAACGCCTCTCAAAAGCCATGCCGCTAGAGAGAAGCGTTCGACCTCTTCCAAACAAACCGGACCCTGAGACAGAAGTCACGGAAGATCTCGAAATCGAAGGGGACCGTCCAGTGCTAGTCTGACCAGGTCCGCGAACCACGGATGGCGTGGCCACTCCAGAGCCACTAAGACAACATTGACTTGTTGAACTTCTATCCAACGCAGAACCTTGCCGATCAGAGGCCAGGGAGGGAACACGTAGAAAAGAACATCCCTTGGCCAAGGAAGTACCAGAGCATCTACTCCTTCCGCTCCTCTTTCCCTCCTGCGGCTGAAGAACCGAGGGGCTTTGGCATTCTGAAATGTGGCCATGAGATCCATTGCCGGAGTGGACCATCTGTTGCATATCATTTAATAGGCTTCCTCGCACAGTTCCCACTCGCCTGGGTCGAGATAATGCCGACGGAGAAAGTCGGCTTGAATGTTGTCCACCCCAGCAATGTGTGAGGCTGCGATGCTGAGCAGATGTTGCTCCGCCCAGGCGATCAGCTGTTGTGCTTCCTGAGCTACCAGGAAGCTTCAGGTTCCTCCCTGACGGTTGATGTACGCTATCATGGTCGCATTGTCGGAAAGAACCCGTACCGACTTCCCGCAAAGGAGAGGTTGAAGAGCGATAAGGCTAAATGAACCGTTCTGGTCTCTAAAAGATTGATCGACCACTGCGCTTCCTCTTCGGACCACTGACCCTGAACAGATGTATTCTGACATACCGCTCCCCAGCCTGAAAGACTGGCGTCAGTAGTGACCACCATCCATTCCAGAATCTCTAGCGGTACACATCGTTGCAGATTCGCTGTCCGTAACCGTAATGAGCTGACTCTGTAAGAAGGGGAAGGTGGTATAGTTCCGAAACCGGATTCCAGCGTGAAAGCAATGCAGACTGAAGTGGTCTCATGTGCGCAAAGGCCCAGGGAACCAACTCCAGAGTAGAGGTCATTGAACCTAAAACTATCAAGTAATCCCGCACACAAGGAATAGGAATAGACTGTAAGTCTCGAATTTGTGATTGAAGCTTGAGAAGGCGATGCTCCGGAAGGAACACTATCCCTTGACGAGTGTCGAACCGTGCACCCAAAAACTCCAGAGATTGGGAAGGTAATAGGTGACTCTTGTCTTCGTTGATCACCCAGCCTAGAGACTGCAAAAGGCTGATTACCCTGTTGATTGTATAATAACAAAGAGATTCCGACTTCGCTCGAATCAACCAGTCGTCCAGGTACGGATGTACCAACAGGCCCTCCTTCCTGAGTTGAGCGGCCACCA
Organism: Rhinatrema bivittatum; assembly: GCF_901001135.1. Taxonomy (NCBI): domain Eukaryota; kingdom Metazoa; phylum Chordata; class Amphibia; order Gymnophiona; family Rhinatrematidae; genus Rhinatrema; species Rhinatrema bivittatum. The sequence goes on along the minus strand of NC_042615.1, from coordinate 507,251,233 downwards.
CAACCATTATCTTGGTAAATGTTCTGGGAGCTGTGGCTAATCCGAACGGGAAAGCCCTGAATTGATAATGTTGCCCTAGAATGCAAAACCTGAGAAACTTCTGATGATCGGATTGAATGCCGATATGAAGATAAGCTTCGGTGAGGTCGAGAGATGCTAGAAATTCTCCTCTGTGAACCGAAGCTATGACAGACTGAAGAGTCTCCATCCGGAATTATAGAATCCTTAGACAACGGTTGACCCTTTTGAGATCGAGAATGGGACGAAAGGTTCCTTCCCTTTTAGGAACGACGAAGAAAATTGAATAACGACCTTTCCGATGTTCTGATGTTGGAACTGGAACTATAGCTCCTAGGTTGCTTAAATGCTGTAGCGAGTCTTGGATAGAACCCATTGATCCGACGTACATCTGGCCCATTCTCCGTAAAACAGAGACAGCCTGCCCCCTATGACGGGAACCGGAGAAAGGACCGGCCTTATCTCATTGGACAGACTTTGTGCCTCCTGAGACTTGGGAAGTTCCAGGTCTACCAAAGCGGCGGCCACGAAAGGACTGAGACCAATTCTGTTGTCTACCTGAAGACTGTTTAGCTGGAGGAGCCAACGGACGAGAAGAACAAAATCTTCTGTTAGACCGAAAATGAGAGCGGGATGAGAAAGAGCTTCGAGGTCTAGGACAATCCTCTGGCAATTTGTGAATCTTATTTTCCCCTAGGGACAAAATTAAATCTTCCAATTCCTTACCAAATAATAATTTTCCCTTAAAGGGTAAAGCCCCTAATTGAGCTTGGAGGATGCGTCTGCGGACCAATTCCTCAACCAGAGAAGTCTGCGAGCCGATACAGAAGCGATAGAGCGAGCTGAGGTCCTAATAAGATCATATAAAGCATCTGCACTATAAGCAACTGTAGCTTCCAGTCTACCAGCCTGAGCAACTTCCTCTTCAGAGAGGGAAGAATTGTTTTGTAAAGCCTGGACCCATCTTAGTCCAGCTCGCAAAGCCAAGCTACTACACATGGCCGCCTGCACACCAAGAGCAGAAACCTCAAAAATTCGCTTAAGCTGAACCTCCAGCTTACGATCTTGGAGATCTTTAAGAGCCGTAGCCCCAGTTACTGGAATAGTTGTTTTCTTAGTGACGGCTGAAACAGCGGCATCCACCTTAGGAAATTTTCAAATTTCCAAAGCTTCCTCAGGTAATGGATACAATTTTTCCATGGCTCGTGCTACCTTAAGCCCCAACTCAGGAGTATCCCACTCCCGGTATATAAGGTCAGTGAGAGAAAGATGAAAAGGAAATGATGTCGTGGGACCTTTAAGGCCAAGCAACACTGAGTCAACGCCACCCATCCGAGAATCCTTCACTGGATCCTCGAGACCCAATTCCAGTAAAATTGCTAGAATTAAGGGACTAAGTTCCTCTCTTCTAAACAGGCGGACTACTTTGGGATCATCCCCATCTGAAACATGAGGGTCTGAACTAATACTCAAAGCAGGGTCTTCATTTAAATCCCCCTCCAGCAAGGATTTGTCCGGGATAGGTAAAGAGCCATGCTCAGAATCATCTGAAAAAGAAAAAATTGTCTGATCCGGACCCGGACGAAGGGGATGCTTTGGAGCTGACCCCACTCCCAAATCCTTGGAACTAGCCCTTTTAGAGGAACGTGGCTTTAACCTCTGTTCAGATGAGAGACTCTTATGTCTCTTATGAAATTTCTTAGATTTGTAAGCTTTGCGAAGAAAACGAAGAAAATCCCTGAAAAGGCAGGAGAAGAGGAAGAAGAATCTGAAATCTCCTCCAGGCTTTCAGCCGATAAATATGGCCCTGTTTTGCGCGGCTTGTCCCCCCCAGGGACCGCCGGCTGCGGCGACAGCGGAGGCGGGTCAGAAGCACCCTGAATAGCTTGTTGTGTCGCCACCCTCAGAGTAGACAGGAGTGCCTCAGTTCCAGCACTGCAGCGAAATGAGTCCGGGGCAGGAGAGCAGCTGGGCCGAGGTTTTGGGGCCTCGCAAAGTGGCTGAGTCCCTTTTGTTATCGGCAAACTTGATAAGCCTTCCCCCCCGGGGAGACAGGATGAACAGAAACTCTCCCTGGAAGAGACATGCGCGCGCATCTCCACAAGCGCAGCAGGCCGCACCTCGCAGCATTATAAAGAAAAAACTGTGCGAAATAAAAAGTATTAAATAAACTAAAAAACTAAAAGAAACCCCTGCGAAAACCAAACGCACGGGCCCACCGAACACCAAAAGGTAAGTAAACAACGATTCAGCTGTGAAGAATTATTTTTATTTTTTACCTGACCGAAACGCCGCGGCCTCCAGGAGCTGCTCCAAGTAGGGTGAGTGAGCCGGGCCCCCCAGAATCACCCCTGCCAGGAGTGGTTGCTGGGTTCAAAACCTCCCCAACTCCGGCAGCCTCAAAAACCAGGAGGGATAGTCCTCCCAGGACTTGGAAACCTCTCGGGAGGCAGTGAAATGGCTGTGAAGAAAAATAAAACCTTTTTTTTTTAAATAACTTAAATGAAAAGAACAGGCTCTCTTCAAAAGAAAAAGAAAGTCTGCAAAAAATTAACTCCTAAACTACCTGACTAAAAAATAACAAACTACCACAGACTGCAGGGGTTAGGAACGTCCACCTCTGCTGGGAGACAGAGAAATACTGATTGACTGCAGGTGGTGCTCCAGGGTATACGTCAGAGTCATTAGAATGTTTTCTCTGCCTCCCTCTGCTGGATTGGTGACATAACCCAGGGTCTGGACTGATCAAGGTACGTACAGGAAACAGTGCTCGTTGAGAGATCGAGGGCCCCTTGGGCACTGGCTGTGTCCAGACGCTCCAACAAGGGTGCTAAAACCAACAGCGGGGGCTCGAGCACCAGTAGCTCATGAAGCGCCTTGAGCACCGCAGACTGCACCCTGTGGTCCAACTCCTCCTGAAAGTCCGGTGTAGCCAGGACTGAGGGAGGGGGACAAAGCATCACCGGCTTTTCCTCAGGTCCCTGAGGAGGCACAGTGCCCGGCACAGGTATCGGTGGGGAATGCCTAGGAGTACCGGGGGCATCGGAGGATGGGGCCTCCAATGGCCAGTGTTGCTTTGGTGAAACCGGAGCCATGCATCGACAACGACCGGTGACGATGCTTATGTGATCTCCTCTGGTGCTCGGACCGGTCTTTGCCCGGTGCCAAGGAAGCAGAGGATTCCGAAGTCCGGGAGAGTGGTGAGATCATCAAGGCTCTCTCACTGTCCCCGCGATTCTTTGAAGGACCGGAGAAAGGAATAATGAGGGGAAGCGTGTTGAGAGGCTCCCTGCGACCTCTCAGAGTCGAGGGATCCGAAGCAGGGGTAGATGGAGCAGACTTGAATGCCCCGAAAAGTTTTTCCATTTTATCAAGGCACACCCAACGGCCTTTGGGGGTCATCTAGTCTCACAGTCGACACCCACAGACATTGTGGGAGGTCTCCTGGCAGAGGATACAGACCTGATGCGGATCCGTGATGGAAATGGTCAGCGGGCACTAGGGCCATTGATGAAAACCGGTCGATGCCATGAAAACACCCTGCGTGCGGTTGATGACCAGCGGTCACTGTGCGGTGAGGCGTCGAGATCAACCGCAAGCTAGAGTAAAAAAAACGGCAAGAAGAACTTACCAACCGAGGAGGCACTGACCGCGAAGGAGGACCAGACAAGAAAGTCAAGAAAAAACCTGAACTTTGAGAGAAAAGAAAAACAATGGAGCTCCACAAACCACGAGGCAACTGCACCGCGTAATAGAAGAGACTGAAGGGGACCTTGCATGGACATGCGGATAGCGGCATGCTGGGCTTACTCAGTGTGCTGGTCAAAGTTTCTAGAAACTTTGACAAACGTTTTCCATGCTGGTCTCCGTTGGATGATGTCACCCACATGTAAGGACTACCATCCTGCTTGTCCTAGGAGAAATTCCTTTCCTCTAGGACTAGCAGGCTAGGTCAACGACGTAGAAAACGTATGCGCTCTCAGAAGAGTTTCCTCCACTGCCTCTGAGTAACTTCACTTTAAGAGCCAAGCTCTCTCAAGGGCCAAACAGTAAGACAAAACTGACCAGGATTGTCATGAAATATTGGGCCTTGCCCTAACAGTGCCGCCCCCCCCCCCTCCCCCAGAAGAAGTTGCCATGAATCCCCCAGAGAACGCAGATCTGAGTACCACGACCTACGCAGCCAATCTGGGCCACCAGAAGCACCACGCCTGGATGTTGCGCTATCTTTTGTAATAACCGGCTGATCATGGGCCACGGCAGAAATGGAGAGAATAACTTCCCCTGCGGCCAAGACTGAACTAGCACATCCACTCAGAGTGCTTAAACATCCCTTGATAGACTGTAGAATCTCTCCACATTCCCATTCCTGCAACTCGCCATTAGATTCAGAAAGAACAACCCCAGCGATCCACAATGAGGAGATTAACCTTGGTAACCAATTCCCATTTTCCCGGATCTAACTTGTGACGACTGAGATAATCCGCCCGCACACTGTCGACTCCTGCTAGATATGAGGCCGACAGTGCCTGCAAATGAAGACAAGCATCAATTTCTAGAGAGGCTTGCCGACTTCGAGTTCCCCTTGATGATTTATGAGGGCCACTGCTGTTGCGATGTTTGATATAACTCTCGCTTTTCCTTCCAACTGGTCTGTGAACTGCAGGAAGGTTAACCGGATCGCTCAGGCCACTAGATGGTCTATGGACCAAGATGTCTTTTTGGGAGCCCACTGGCCTTGCACCACCAGCTCCTGACAGTGAGTTCTCCAGCCATGAAGATTCACATCAGTTGTCACCACCAACCAGTCAAGAGTCTCCAAATCCATATCTTTTTCGAGATGCTCCCTTCGTAACCACTAGAGCAACTTCCGCCTCACCTCCAGCAGTAAAGTCATTGTCACATTGTACGGGTTGATAAAACAAAGAGGAAGGCGATCTAAAAAAGCCGTGGAGGCAACACAAACGATAGATGCCAAGGAATGTCCGTCAAGATGCTTTATTAGAAGATAAATCAATCCAATTAAAACACCCGACTCAGGCCGAGTTTTGTCCCCCACGGGGGCTGCCTCAGGGGCTACAACAAACAAACAAGAAATACAACTTCATAAAACAAGACATACATGACTCACAAAAATTATAAAAATAATATAACTAAAAAATGGTAACAAAGGTATGTGTATCTGTAAAACATATAAAATGAGACAAAGAAATTGGAAGACAAAGGAATTGCACATGATGACTGTACATGTATTGAGATTAAATTTTGAATATTGTATCAGAATAGATGATTTTACCTGTGTGGGAAATATCTTATATGCATTTGATAATTTCCTTCTGCTGATGAATTTAACAAGCTGTATTAACAAAAAAAGGATGAAATAATTGTACATGATCTCAAAATTGTAATTAGCAATTGTAATCTTCATAATTAATGTGGTGGTGAAAATGCATGCTTCCACATGAAAACACTGTGACTGGCCAAAAACATTGGGCATGATTTTAAAAAGCATTTACATGCGTAAATCTGGGTTTTACGCATGTAAATGCACTTTACTCGAGTAAGTGGGCTTTTGAAAATTGCTACAATATATGCCATTGAATCGTCCATAGGATTTATTCGCATAAGTGCACTTTACGTGAGTAAATGGCTTTTGAAAATTGCTACAATAGTAGTTACATTTATGCGCATAACTCCTTTGAAAATTACCCCCATTATGAATAGAGATTGAATTAAATCGAAATAAAATCATACTGAAAGTATGAAACTCGAAAATATATAATAATAAAAGGCATTGCACAAGCCATAAAGGTGAAAAGAAAACTAAACGTGAAAAACCAAGGATGCTAAGTGGATGTGAAGTGTAACATAAAAATCATGTAGTGACTCAATTGTATTTAACTTGAATGAAAATACAATAAAAGAATAATAAAAAATGCTTACTTGGAATGATGTATTTAAACAATGTGACCTGGACTTATTCAAGGTTATAATGGAGACTGTTGAAAGTATTTAAACAGTGCTGTACGCAGAGGCTGGCTAGCTCTAAAAATAAGTATAAAAAACATATTTGGAAACTAACGAAGTAATATGAATTCACTGTGCAAATAATGACCAAGTCTAGAACACCACAGTATGCCACTGAAACACGAAATTAAAAGATTCCAATAATAAGGAAAAGTAAGCAAAAATACAGTGAATATGGGTGAAATAAATGTTAACCGGATAGACCACACTGAAACTATCAAATAAGCCTTACGACTGCCGGTAAATATGTACTTACTTATGCTGAATTAAAATGGCATGAACAGGTGTACTTTACGGTTCTGCACGCCGGAGCTGACTCGCTCTCAGTCTAAAGGCAAAAAACAGCAAGCGATGGAAATGAAAAAAGAACTGCAACAAAACTAAATAAGTCTGGCGAAAATCAGAAAAAAACATAGAATGAACACTAGCTAGAATCGGCTAAACCAATTGTGGAATCAAGCTTTCACTAAACTTGAAACTGGCGAACTATGGCTGACATAATATAAAACTAAAAGCAAACAACAGTAACCGAGCAGGCGATTGATAGCGAGGTCAACTCTTAACTTACTCAAAAAATGTGGTCAGACTGTGCGCCGGTCTCCTGCTTGACGGAATGAAAAGAAGGAACTGAGATGCTGTACTTGAAACACTGTCAAGCGCGCCAAAATGCCTGTCAATCATGCATGTGGGCGTGTACTATGTACTGCATTTGCGGGAGTGAACCTAAACAAGTAATCAGAAACCGGTACTGCCAGCGTAATAAATAAAGACACATATTTACTGAAATGCAATAAATGGAAAATCAAAACTCTAATAGAAAATGTCTAAAAAATGTGCAGGACTTAACCTTTATGGAAGTATATGTGGACTCTAGTCAAGCAGTTAGTTTACTATAATCAGAATTTAGACTGATACAATGAAGAAAGAGTAAGTGAAGCAAGGGTTGCTGAAGGGATAAAAGTGAAATAGGAAGAATAGGACCGAGGTGTATGAAAATGAAATGTGACCACTATACCAATCTTTATAGTGGAAAAAATACATAAAGGAGATGCAAGCCAAAGGGTATTCAGAACCAATTTTGAAAAAATTAATAAATAAAAGAAAAATTAATAAAAATTGAAAATTGAAAATACATAATAAAAATAATGTGGAGCATGTTTAAGGATAATAACGAATTGTGGCTTGGAAAAAATGGATGAATGATTAACAAAAGATCAGGTAAAATCATCTAAAATTTAGCAACACTAAATTAAAGAAACACAGAATAATAAACTTCCAAGTTTAAACCATTGGGTTCTATTGTATTGAACTCAAAAATATATTTTTGTTCTAATTGAAGTAAAATTCTGTCTAAATCTCCTCCGCGTGGGTTGCGGGCAGGTTGATGTAGAACACAAAATTTAAAGTCATTGAAATTGTGATTCATTTGAACTGCGTGGGCTACTAATGGTTTGGATTCTGCTTTTCTATTTATGCTACTTTTGTGTTCGATAATGCGTTTATTAAATTGTCTGATGGTTTTGCCAAAGTACAGTTTATTACACGAAAAAACAAAGCGGTAGCCGATCCAGTGAGCTGTGTAACAGTGACGACAATGGGAATCGGATGAAAACAAACCCTTTATTAAAATGCCCGACTCTGGCCGAGTTTTGCTCCCTTGCACAGAGCTGCCTCAGGGGCAATTCATTTATCCAGGACTTGATTAGACCAATGTAGAAGATATCAAATTGATTATGCCTTCGCCGCAGATGAATACTCTCTCAAACAAAGAGACTTTCTCTTATCACCATAGTATTGCTACGTGATACCAGCGTTGAAGTCAAAAAGCGTTCCATATAAAACAAATTCAAACAGACGGCTTGTTTGTTTGAATTTGTTTTATATGGAACGCTTTTTGACTTCAACGCTGGTATCACGTAGCAATACTATGGTGATAAGAGAAAGTCTTTTTGTTTGAGAGAGTATTCATCTGCGGCGAAGGCATAATCAATTTGATATCTTCTACATTGGTCTAATCAAGTCCTGGATAAATGAATTGCCCCTGAGGCAGCTCTGTGCAAGGGAGCGAAACTCGGCCAGAGTCGGGCATTTTAATAAAGGGCTTGTTTTCATCCGATTCCCATTGTCGTCACTGTTACACAGTTTATTACACGGACATAGTGCTACATATATTACGCCAATACTTTTGCAATTTGTGAAAGTCTTTAATTTAAATTCCCTATTTATTCCTGGTATCTTAATATTATCAGTTTTCAAATTAACAGAGCAAACTGAACAAAATCCGCACGGTTGATGCCCAGGTGGTCTGACATCAATCCTTTTATATGGAGCTAATGTCGAAGAGGAGACAAATTCTTTAATATTTTTCTCTCTTTTGTTTGCTATCATCAGATATTTATTTTTGAAGCAGGGTAATAATTGCAAAATCGGCCAATGTTTCTTTAGAATTTTAATGATACTAGATGACAAGTTTGTTAAGGTTAACGGACATACAATGCGATCCACCGATTTCTTTTCCTTTTGAATTAATAAATCTTGTCTATTCGCTACAGATGCTTTCTCAAAACCAGGTATGATATGTTTCTTGGGATAGGATTTCTCAAGGAATTTGGCGCTCATTTCTTTTGACCTGTCCTGGAAAGTCTTTTCTTCACTGCACAATTTCTTTAACCTCAAAAATTGGGAGTATGGCAAATTTCTTTGCAGAGATTTATTATGGCAACTATCGTAGTGCAATAATTTATTGGTGTCAGTCGGTTTGCGATAAATATCTGTAATAAAAGAAACATTTTTAAAAGAAATTAAAACATCTAAAAAACAGAATTTGTGTGCTACTAAAATTCATACAAAATTTAAGATTGCAATCCAGACTATTGATCCATGTAAAAAATGCATTCAATGACTCCGAATTACCCTTCCACAACATAAAAATATCATCTATGTAGCGTTTCCATACAAGAATATTTTCTTTGAATCTGTGTTCTATTAAAAATGTTTTTTCAAATTTAGCCACATACAGATTTGCAACCGACAGTGCCATGGGAGAACCCATTGCAACTCCCTTTATTTGTAAAAAATATTGACGATTAAAAATGAAAAAATTGTTATTTAAAACAATCTCTGCCAGTTCCAATAATAATTTGTTAGGGATAAGCATATGTGTATGGCATTCTAAAACCTGTGAAGCAATGATATCTAATGCTATATCTTGAGGTATGTTAGTATATAGAGATTCAATATCCAATGTTCCCATTAAAATGTTGTCTTGAAAATCGTTAAAATCTTTAAGATCATTTAAAATGGAAATAAAATGTGAGGAATCACGAATATACGACAGAATCTTACATATCTCTGATTTTAAAAAAGTGTCGATAAAAACAGAGAGAGGTTCGAGTAAGGAACCATTGGCTGAGATTATCGGTCTGCCGGGAGGATCACGGATGGATTTGTGAATCTTAGGAAGGACATAAAGAGTGGGTGTAATGGGGAATTTCACTGTTAAAAAGTCATGTTCCTTATTAGTCAAGAAACAGCCGTCTTTGGCTATTCAAAAGAAATATTGATAATATTTTATCATTTCAGTAGTAGGATCTTTTGTCAATTTTTTATAGAAATTGGAATCGGCTAATTGGCGGTCAATTTCTTTGACATATTTATTTTTGTCCATAATGACAATACAGCCGCCTTTGTCCGCGGACTTAATGACTATATCCTGATTACTACCTAGAGAATGGAGTGCTGATCTTTCTTGATAAGTCATGTTGTAATATTTCTTTCTTGAGGACTGTTTTGATTCTAAATTAGCTAAATCATGTAATATGATTCTTTCATAGGTTTGAATGGTGGGATTAATGGTATTGTCAGGGATCCATTTACTGGGTCTCTTGACTATGGATATATCTTGATTAGTTGTCCTTTTGTCACTAAGGGCCTCATTTACCAATATCACATTGGTAATGCATTGGTACCGCCTGCGTTAAAAAAAGGGGCGTTCCCATGCAAATGAGGCTTTTTTCGTGCAGCAGGAAAACTTCGCGTGCCGTGATGTTTTCGCGATTCGCGAAACTATCTTCGCGGTTTGCGATAAAACGACCAAAAAATCACCGCGGTGCGCGAAGTTTTCGCAGTACGCGGACAAAAGTGAAAGCAATTACCGCGTCACACGATAATGTTACATATATAAAAGGTCACTTCCTGCCCCACCTCCTTTGAGGGTTTGTAAGGAGTTTTGGAGAGGAGGTAGGAGTTTGAGATTGGTGTTGGAGTTAGGAGCTTTTGAATTTGATTACTGAGTGCAGTGTCTTGTTTACTTGTTGTCATCTGTTTCCCTTTACCTGTGTCTTTTGTAATATCTGTTGGAGTGAAAGTTTGTCAGTTACCTGTTTGTCCTATCTGTGTGGAGGAGGAGGAGTGTGGTGATGGTGCTGGTGGTTGTGGTGCTGGTGAAGAGGAGGCTGAGGAGTGTGGTGTTGGTGGCGAGGAGGAGTGTGGTGGAGGATGGAGCGTGGTAGGAGAGGAGAGAAGAGGGGAGTTGAGGGGAGGGGGAGGGAGGAGGAGGAGGGACCTAGTGGTAGGGGTATGAGGAGTAGGAGCAGGGACAGGGGTAGTGGGAGAGATAGGCAGGAGGGAAGTGATAGGAGGGTGGGGGAGGGGGAAAGGGTGAGGCAGGAGAGAATGGTGGGAAGAGGTAGGGCTAGACAGGCAGGGCAGAGGGGAAGGGAGCTGGAAGTGCAGGGTCAGGTGGGGGGGGGGGAGGAAAGGAGTGGGGAATCGGGTGGGTCGGAGAGAGAGCCTAGGGAGGAGACCCCTCCGGAAGTGGCACCCCAACCAGGCAGCCAGGCCAGGGTCAGGCAGCGTGCCATGCGGTTCAGCGTGGAGGACAATGACATGCTGATAGAGGGCGTCCTGCGTCATTATGCTCACTTGTTCGGGAATTTGTCAGTGAAGACCAGCAAGGCAGCCAAGGCATAGATCTGGGCCACCATAGCTGGGGATATCCAAAGGCAAAGTGGCATCCCTCGGACCGGGGAGCAGGCGGCCCCACCGGTATCGAGATATCAAGGCGCAGCTGAAACTGAAGATAGCCGAGAGGAACCAGTACATGAGGGACACAGGAGGAAGGTCACCGTGCCCCATCAGATTCACTGAGATGGAGAGGCGACTTATGCAGCGGCTGGGACCAGACGTCTTCGAGGGCTTGGATCCACGCCTTGATACCTCCCACCTCGAAGATGGTAAGTAGGCCTGTACCCCCCTGTCTTGTGCAATGTTTCAACACAATGTTTAGTCCAGTTTTCTGTTTCAGTTCCCCATGTGCTCGCCAGAAAAGACTTGCACCCCCCCCACCCGCAGAACCTGGCAGTCTGAGCTGTGCAAGCAATGCTGAGAAGTTCACATTGGCACTTTCCACATGTGCTGTGCATACCCCGGCCTGCAGGGCCCATCCCCCATGCCATTAGACAACATAGCTCTATAAGCAGAAAGTCATGTGCGTCAAAGCTTATGTGTCCCATGTTTGATGTAACTCCAATTCAAGCAAATGCTGTGGTACTGATGATGTCTCTCTTTTTGTCCCCCATCTTCTACAGAGCACTCTGGTCCCAGGCAGCAGACATCAGGTGCCAGCTGGGAGGGCCCAAGCACCAGCAGGGGTCCAAGCACCAGCAGAGACCCACCGGGGACAAGGCGGCCACCTATGATGACCAGGCCCTTTCAACTGGATGCGACGACACAGTGGTCGGATTCGGAGGAGGAGGAAGAGGTGAGGCCCACCCTAGCAGCCACAGGCAGACCCCTAACCCTGAGCGAGGCCCTGGAGGATCTTAAGTGGGTGACCTCCCCCACTGATCAGCACCCCCTGACCTTCGAGACAACTCCGCCCAGTAGGCCCACACCAGTCATGTCGCCATGCAGCCCTGCACCATCGGCTGTGGCAGCAATGCCAATACCACATCCCCCAGCACCACAAGCACCTCCAGCAGCGCCACCCTCACAACCATACCAGGAACCGATGGCAACCACACAGGCGGAACAACTAAGAATGGAACTGCGTGGCCTCAGGAGAGCTGTCAGACAGCTGAGCCGTGACTTCCAGCTCCAGACTGCAGCCACCACACAGGCAGGCAACACCATCGCTGCAGCAATTGGGACACACAATACAATTTTGTTGCAAATCCTCCAGCGGATGCAGGACCAGCAGGTGTCCTCCTCATCCACAACTTCAACACCCCAGCCAAGTCCCTCAGGGGCCCAAGGCCGCAGGGGCCGTCCCCCGAAGAACCTGCCACCTGCCACCGGACCATCAAGACGTGGCAAGGGACCCTGAGGGGGCCATCAGGCACCACAAACCGGGTGGGGCAGTTACTCCCACCCACCACTGGGATGGCCATCCCACAGAGCGGCAGTGCTGTCGAGATGGAAGAGGAAGCATCACCAGCTGCTCCCCACAGAGGGGCAGTGCTGTCGAGATGGAAGAGGAAGCATCACCGGCTGCTCCCCACAGAGGGGCAGTGCCGTCGAGATGGAAGAGGAAGCATCACTGCCTGCTCCCCTCAGAGGGGCAGTGCCGTCGAGATGGAAGAGGAAGCATCACCGGCTGCTCCCCACAGAGGGGCAGTGCCGTCAAGATGGAAGAGGAAGCATCACCGCCTGCTCCCCACAGAGGGGCAGTGCCATCGAGATGGAAGAGGAAGCATCACTGCCTGCTCCCCACAGAGGGGCAGTGCCATCGAGATGCAAGAGGATGCCCCATACAAAGCTGATGAGGCACCACTTCCCACCCACCTTGGTCACCTGGCTCACCGCCATCCGCTGCGCCACTCTGCTGTGTGCCACCGCCATCCGCTGCGCCACTCTGCTGTGTGCCGCCTTCTGTTCTCAAGGGCCGCAAATTCTGGCCGTGTGCTGTAGGATGACCGGTCTGCTGAAGGGCTGTTAATGCTGGTTGTGGGGTGCGTTCTGTGCATCATGTCTCCAAATGGCACTTGGCCTGTGTGTTCCTGGGCCTCCTCCTGCTGCCATGCCACTGCTGTGTCGTCCTGGGCCTCCTCCTACTGCCATGCCGCTGCTGTGTCGTCCTGGGCCTTCACTGCTCTAGCCAGACCCTTCATGTTTTTGCCTGCTGCCTACATGCTGAACCTCTGGATACCTTGTCTGCTGGCTGGACTTTCACTCTGCTGGCTGGCCTCTCAGGCTATCCCCTTTCAGTGCACTCTTTCAACATGGACCGCCTGGGGCCTGGACTTTCACTCTGCTGGCTGGCCTCGCAGGCTGTCCCCTTTTAGTGCACTCTTTCAACATGGACCGCCTGGGGCCTGGCTGGCCTCTCAGGCTGTCCCCTTTCAGTGCACTCTTTCAACATGGACCGCCTGGGGCCTATGCCTGTCTACACATTGTATACTGACCAGCGGTAATCTATGTATTGCAGTATCCAAGCTATTGGGGTGCCACTTCCTGTTTCTCCGTTCCTAGGTAATCATGCTTTGCCAGTACTGATAACACCCACTACCTGCATATGTGTATATACTGCTGATGGTGGAGTGATGTAGTCCGGAACTGGTCCACTTTGGATCTATTAGCTATCTAGTACTTGCAGATAATGAATACCTAGGAACGTCAAATGTATGCTGTAACTGCTGACCTAATAATTGACTATACCCTACAGAATGTTGTCAGGAATAAATATCCTGTTTAATCTGCCACCTTTTGTGTCCTCGTTATGTTCCTAATGTGCCCTTGGTGTACACCCGCCACACCTTGCATGCTGTATCCCACATTGCACCAATGCTGATTTTTCGAACTGGCCCCTGCCTGAGGTTCAGTATAGCAACATCTGCACCTGTCATTGACATACCTTACAGTTAGCTTCATGTACTAGGAGGGTGCTAAGGGGGACCCAGCAGAGTAAAAAATAGGGGAGTACCTGACATGTCCCTGACAGTAGAAGAAGTATTGTTCCTCAGTATAGGGAATGCACAGTAAGGGAGCGTGCTGATGTATGCCTGCTCTTCTGATCTGTGTGGAAAGGGGAAGGGGTGGCCAGCTGTCTATTGCAATAGCAGTGCTCATGTCATGCACTGTTGGCGGTGAGGAGTCCAGACACGTAATTCTTACCAGGGTTCAGTATCGTAGCTATCTCTGCATGACAAACACCACGTATGTGAGCCTAACTGATGCTAAGGTACTAACCGACTTTGCTTCCTAGATTGGTCTCTCACTTGTGCAGGTAAACGGAAGATGCCTTCCACCACTGCTGGGTGACTGACCGAGAGGTTGCCAACCTCTGGTGCCATGCGCGACATCCATGATAGTGGTGGCACATGCACACTCTTAATTTCCAGGCACCATTGGCATACAATACTGTGTAGCCCTTTCCAGCTGTACATGCTAAGCATGTACCCTGTGAAATCTCATATATCAGTGTACATCCCCACCATGGCAGCATGGTTGTGTGCCAGGGAAGGCTTCCTATAGTTACTGTCTTAGCATTAAGGTTGTGGGCCACTGAAACGTGAGGCATGGGAAGGGTAATGTTGCTATCTGCATGCCGTGTATTAAAGGAGTTGCACAGACTTTCAGCAGCCAGCTAAGTAGGCTGTTAGTCGTACGGAGAGGTGAAGATATTAATGCAAATCTGTCATACCTGTTTACAGGGTGCAAGCGGTGTAAGGCATGCTCAACAGGCCTTAAGTGTGTTTAGCTGGTGTCCATGTGCACACAGATGTGGTGACTGCTGGTGTGCAGTCACTGTTAACCACCCGTATAGGAATTTGGGGGTCTGAAAAGCGCAAAGATTGCAAGAAGGAGTCACCATCCGTTGTGATACACATGCCTCCGGTGCCTTCGCCCAGCTGTGGGGTGTGCATGGACCCTTTAGAATGTGGGCCACGTCCACCATGTGAACACTGTCTCACGGCCAACACTGTGTGGTCCACAGTCCTACACTGTCTTAACATAGTTCACCTCGCCACACACACATACAAGCCACTGTACAAGGATAACTGTCATTGTTGATGGCGCATGTTCTTTGGATAACCAGTACAGTCCAGTGACCGGTATCTGTCAGTGTTGACAGATACTTGGGATACTTTACTGACTCTTAACAGAACCACTATCATTAACATTCTACAGAACCCCAGTGGACTTTCCTCCCTACAGGTGTGCAGTTGCGAAGGTTACAGGTAAGCAATTTAGCTCACACATCATTATCAGCAGAGTATTTGATTTTCCACATACTGTGTGACCTGTGTCACCATCACGTAATATACCCACCTCATTCCTGTTGTTCTACATACTCTGTCTTGAACCTCCTGTACCTGCAAGCTTTTAGTCAGGGACATTATGTGGATGGGACGTATACCCTCCCAACGTAGCGATATGGGTGCATCTATGTTACTCGGAGGGACATGTAGGCCCATGTCTGGCCCATATTCCCTCTATTCTTGCACACTGCTCTGTTACCTGTTACTGGGAGAACCACTGTCCGCCAGCTCCTGTGGAATACATACTTGGGCAGCGAGGTAAAAGAAAATTATTACTTACCTGCTAATTTTCGTTCCTGTAGTACCATGGATCAGTCCAGACAGTGGGTTATGTCCCCAATCCAGCAGATGGAGTCAGCACAAGCTTTGAGGGGGCGTATCCATATATACTACTACCCCCTCTGCAGGAGTTCAGTATCGAGTATATCAAAGCCAGAGTAGAAACCCCCGAAGGATCAAGTTTGTGGAAACAGATAATGAAAACAATTGTAACCGCAACAAGTAACTGCAAACATCCTACCAACTTGTAGGGAGCTGTGAAAAACAGCGAAAAGAAACGACTGTGAAGACACAGAACACTGCGAGCAAGAAGTAGCGCAGAGCTGAGCAGGATCAAGAACCCAAACGCGGTGGGCGTCTGGACTGATCCATGGTACTACAGGAACGAAAATTAGCAGGTAAGTAATAATTTTCTTTTCCCTGTACGTACCTGGATCAGTCCAGACAGTGGGATGTACCCAAGCTTCCCTAAATCGGGTGGGGTCCTGCGAGGCCTGCTCGGAGAACCTGCTCGCCAAAGTGTCCAGAGACTGAAGAGGCGAGGTGCAGACGATAGTGCCTCGAGAACGTGTGTAACGATTTCCAGGTGGCTGCCCTACAAATTTCCTGCGAGGATACCGAGCGAACCTCCGCCCAGGAAGCCGCCTGAGAACGTGTAGAATGCGCTATGATTCCGGGTGGGGGAGTCCGACCCGACCCAATGTAGGAAGCAGCAATGCCGGCCTTCAGCCATCTGGCAATGGTAGTCTTCGAGGCCTGAGACCCCTTCTTAGGACCGGCCCAGAGTACGAAGAGATGGTCAGAGGTCCGGAACTCATTTGTAGCCTCCAGATAGAGGTGCAGAGTGTGCTTGACATTCAAGAGACGGAGAGACTTCGGCTCTGAGGAAGAGAAGGACGGCAACTCCACCGTCTGGTTCACATGGAATGCAGAAACCACCTTCGGAAGGAAGGAGGGAACGGTGCGAAGCGAAACTCCAGAGTCGGAGAAACGGAGATAGGGCTCTCTACACGACAGAGCCTGCAGCTCCGAGATGCGTCGAGCGGAACAGATGGCCACAAGAAATACAGTCTTGAGAGTGAGATCCTTTATCGTTGCGCTGCGCAGCGGCTCGAACGTGGTCCAGACAGGGAGCGAAGCACAGGTTAAGACTCCAGGAGGGACAAGGGTCCCGTAACGGAGGACGCATATGCTTGACACCCTTGAGAAAACGAGCAATGTCAGGATACTGTAGAAGAGAGCCCCCATCGCTCAACAGCGAGCCAAGGGCGGCCACCTGAACCCGTAGTGAATTATAGGCGAGCCCTTTTTCCACCCCCGCCTGTAGAAACTGAAGGATCTGAGGTACAGAAGCCTTAGCGGGTCTCGTGGCCTGGCTGGTACACCACAGCTCGAACATAGGCCACCGACGTCGATGTCTTTCGTGCCCGCAATAGCATGGATACTACCGCCTCCGGGTAGCCCCGACGCCGGAGGCGGCGCCTCACAAAAGCCAGGCCGCAAGACAGAAGAGTTCTGCCTACTCGAAAAATACCGGGCCCTGATGTAGGAGCTGGGGGAGGTGCCCCAGCCTGATTGGCCCGTCGATCACCAGCTGTAGCAGGTCCGCAAACCAGGGTCGCCTGGGCCATTCCGGGGCGACGAAAACCACGGTCCCCTGATGGCTTTCTATTCTGCGGAGCATCCTGCCCACCAGGGGCCATGGTGGAAAAGCGTAGAGCAGAAGATGTGGCGGCCACGGGAGGACCAGGGCATCCACTCCCTCCGTGCCGCGCTCTCTCCGGCGACTGAAGAAGCGTGGAGCCTTGGCGTTGAGAGCGGACGCCATCAGATCCAAGTGGGGGGCCCCCCACCGATGGACGAGAAGTTGCATCGCTTTGTCGGAGAGAGACCACTCTCCGGGGTCCAGCAGTTGACGACTGAGGAAGTCCGCCTGGACGTTGTCCACACCGGCGATGTGCGAGGCCGCTAGCCGGACGAGATGACGCTCCGCCCATTGCATCAGCAGCGCCGCCTCGAGCGCGACCTGCGGGCTGCGCGTGCCTCCTTGTCGGTTGATGTAGGCCACGGTGGTAGCGTTGTCCAATAGGATTCTGACTTCCCGGTTCCGAAGAAGCGGGAGGAAATGTCGCAGAGCTAGCCGGACCGCTCTGGTTTCCAGACGGTTGATTGACCACTTCGCCTCCACCGTGGACCACGTCCCCTGCGTGGCGCTTCGATCGCAGACTGCACCCCAGCCTGCTAGACTGGCATCGGTGGTCACCACCACCCAATTTGGCAGATCGAGGGACACGCCACGGGCCAGGTTCGGCGGATCCAACCACCAGCCCAGACTGTCCCTGGCATTCTGCGGGAGCGGGAGAATCATCTGGTAGTCCTGCGATACTGGTTTCCAACGGGAGAGGAGTGCCCACTGTAAGGTCCTGATGTGAGCGAAAGCCCAAGGTACAAGGTCGATGGTGGACCCCATCACTCCCAGGAGTTGCAGGTAGTCCCAGGAGGTGGGCTCTGGTAACGCAGAGAACCGTCGTGTGTGATCCCGCAAGGATTGAGCTTTGTCCTGGCGCAGAAAAACTTTGCCCAGTAGGGTTTCGAAGGTCGCCCCCAAAAAAACCCAAGCGTTGCGAGGGCATGAGGGAGCTCTTGGAGAAGTTCACTACCCATCCCAGGGAATGTAGAAACCGTACTACTCGAGTCACCGCTGAGCGTCCATGATCGAATGACTTCGCCCAGAGGAGCCAATCGTCCAGATAAGGATGAACCAGGATGCCCTCCTTCCGGAGAGCTGCCGCCACGACTACCATGATCTTGGTGAAGGTGCGCGGCGCCGTCGCCAATCCGAACGGGAGAGCCGTGAACTGAAAATGCTGGTCCAGAATTTTGAAACGAAGGAAACGGTGGTGGTCCGGGCGGATGGGAATGTGCAGGTAGGCCTCCGTTAAGTCCAGGGAGGAGAGGAACTCCCCCCAATGCACCGCCACAATCACTGACCGGAGCGTTTCCATGCGGAACCGGACGACTCGAAGGGATTTGTTGACTTCCTTGAGGTCTAGGATAGGCCGGAAGGAACCGTCCTTCTTTGGTACGACGAAATAGATGGAATAGTGGCCCGAGCCCACCTCTCCGAAGGGCACGGGCGCAATAGCGCCTATCTCCCGGAGTCTGTCCAGAGTCAGCAGCACCGCTCCTCTCTTGAGGTCCGAGCCACAGGGGGAAAAGATGAACCTTCCCTGCGGGGGGCGGACAAATTCCAATGCGTAGCCGTGTTTTATGGTATCCAGGACCCACTGGTCCGAGGTGATCCGTGCCCACTCCGCGTAGAAATACGTTAGTCGGTCCCCAATCCTGGGGACAGGGGAGTGGGCGAGACTGGCATCATTGTGAAGACTTGGTATAGGGGTTCCCGGTTCCGGGAGTAGTGCGTGCGGGCCGACGCCCGCGAAAGGAGCGCAACCAGGGCTGAGACCTGGGGGCGGATGACCGGGAGCCCGCCTGTCTGTATCCCCTGTAGCGCCGTTGCGCTCTGGCTCTGGTCCGAGAAGAAGAAAATGCTCTGGATGGTCGAAACCTATCCTCCGGCAGCCGATGAACAGCGTTCTCCCCCAGGGACTTGATGATCTGGTCCAAATCCTCCCCGAAGAGGAACTTGCCCCTGAAGGGAAGAGAGCCCAGACTCGACTTAGAGGACGTATCAGCTGCCCAATTGCGTAGCCACAGTAGTCGTCGTGCTGCCACTACCGAAACCATGGATCTTGCGAGGACCCGAAAAAGGTCGTACGAGGCGTCCGCCCCATACGCCACTGCGGCTTCTAGCCGATCTGCCTGGGCAGCCTCATCGGACGGCAGGTTCTGAGACGTGAGGGGTGAGACCTCGAAAACCCGCTTAAGGAAAACTTCCAACTTACGATCCTGTGTGTCCCGCAACGCCGCACCTCCCGTCACTGGGATAGTCGTCCTCTTCGTGACTGCCGACACTGCGGAGTCCACCTTTTGGACCTTGATGAGGTCCAGAAATCTTCGGGGAGCGGGTACAGCTTTTCCATAGCCCGGCTGCTCTTCAGGGAGGCCTCCGGGGTGTCCCATTCCCTGGTGAGAAGTTGTAAAAACGAGTCATGAATGGGAAAAGCCCGAGCCCTCGGCCGGAGTGCCGCCAGGACAGGATCTCCCTTCCTTGAAGAAGTGACGACAGCGGGAGCTACTGGGGCAGGCGGGTCTGGTGGCGGGTCCAAATCTAATTCTTGGATGATCTGCGGGATGAGGTCGTCCAGCTCTTCCCTCTGGAAGAGGCATAGGGTACGCGGATCATCCCCCTCCTGCGCGCCGTCCCCTTGTCCCCCGTCCGGGAGGTCAAGTCCATGTCCCGCTGGGTCTGGCACCGCCCCCACTGCCGCGGGCGTGGATCGGACCCGGGTAGGGAGGCGGGAGGCCCCCACTCCCGGAGGGTCGGGGGGGGCCGGCGTCGAGGGCGACATCCGAGGGATCTTAGGAGGGGGGGTCCCACAGGTGCTTCCAGCCCCTGCAGATAAGCGGTATGCATGAGCAGGATAAACTCCGGAGAGAACCCCGGCCTGCTCGGGTGCGCTTCGGGGGCGGCGTGGTTCCTGCTCCCTGGCTCTGGGTGCTTGGTTCCTGCACCAAAATCGGGGGAACACCCCCGCTGGTAGAGTCCTCCAGGGATCCGTTCTCCCTCGTGGCCTCCAGGGATCCGTTCCCCCTCGTGGCCTGCGCCTCAGGGCGCTCAGAATGTAAAATGGCCGCCGTTCCCGCCAAAAATGGCGGAGTGGCCGGCCTGCGCCGCCCGGGCAAAAAAGAGAAATCAGTCAGGGACTGTGAGGTACCTTCCCCCCCGGGAAGGCATCGTGCACAGATGCCCTCCCGGGAAATCCGGGACCCCGGGTCTCTGCAGGCCGCACAGCGGGACGGCCGCGGCATCGGGATCGCTGTAGGAGAAAAGAAAAAGCCACGGGGGGGGGGGGGCCACGCGCACAAAAGCGCCCCTGCGGGGGGGCCCGGTCGGCCCGCACTGCCCGCTGTCCGAAAATAGAGGAGGGTGCCGCGGGGGGGGCCTTCCCGGCCACACGACCCGCCCCAGACATCTTTCCCTAAATGGCTCAGCAGCCCATGAGGAGCTGTAAAATGGCCGCGGATGAGGGAGTAAAGAGCGAAGAGGCCGGCTCCACCGGCTTTCACAGGCACCGGGGGCTGAGCTGTGAAGGAAAAAACTACAAAGGAAAAACAAACTTACCCCTGGCTGCAACGAGAAATAAACAGCAAGGCCGCAGAGAAGAGACAAGGAAGATAAGCCACTCCCCAGAAGTTGAAAGAACTCTGCCTTTTTTTTTTTTTTTTTTTAACTTAATACAAACTTGATACAAACTTGATCCACAGAAAAAGACAACAACAAGCCATAATCAAGCAAGAAAGTGAAGAAAAAGGAAAAGGAGGGGAAGCCTGATTCCCCTACTCGCATCTGCTGGAGTCAGAAGATACTGAACTCCTGCAGAGGGGGTAGTAGTATATATGGATACGCCCCCTCAAAGCTTGTGCTGACTCCATCTGCTGGATTGGGGACATAACCCACTGTCTGGACTGATCCAGGTACGTACAGGGAAAGGGGTCTTCTCCACCTATGGCCTGTCAGGCATTGCCACAGGTCATACAGTATGTGCAAACACTAATATTCTGCTGATAATGATGTGTGAGCAACAGTGGTTACCTGTAAACCTCTGAACAGCACACCTGTAGGGAGGTTAGTCCATTGGGGTTCTGCAGCATCTAAATGATAGTGGTTCTGTTAAGAGTCAGTAAAGTATAAAGAATATTTGTATCACTGGGTCTCACACACAATTCAGTAATTAATTATGACTCTGTTTGTGCGGCCATGGAGGACAGAATCCCTGACTGAAGGTCTGCCACTGCAGGTGGACATTTGGAAGCTCTCAGCCCTCGACCTCTTGCCATACAGGGTGTAAGGTGTTGCCTACATGTCCACACCAGTGTGTGGCCTGTGTATGTAGTGGTTGACAGGCCAGGTGCAACACTGAACACTGCCATGCTATTTGTCAGCACCCTTAGGCACATCTTGCTTCCCGGGCACATTCCACCTCATGAAGGACAGGTAGCCATGTGTGAGGATACAGCATGTTGCGTTCTGCCTGTTTAACGTCTGCCCATCCAGCTAGTGGAACTCCTGGACCACAGAACTGTGGCGCAGCTTGGAGCACAATTGTTAAGGATGCACATGTGCTTGGCCAAGTGTGATGTTTAACAACACTGTAGCTGGGCATGGCATCAGCTCATGGCAACGTTGGCCCTCCTTATATACCCTTGAGGAGGACATCTCCGGGTGCAGCCTGGTGGCGTGCTGCCAGAAGGGTGCACCCTTATAAGGTACAGTACATGGAGGCTCTAAGTGTAAATCTGCATGGTATCATGGTTGAGGGGCAAACGTGAGAGCGGTTGGTGCAGAGGGAGGCTGTGTTACGCAGAGGCTAGGTACCACCTGTACCCAGAGATGCCATCCTGGTATGGGCTGGTGCAGTGGCCACCAACATCGTTGTCATAAGGGCTGCGACACACACCGATATGTGGCATTTACACTAGTTGCGTGGGATGTGCATGCATGTATTGTGGGCGGACTGGGTGGAGATAGGGTTGTGGTCAGAGTGCAGACCAAACATCATCCCAACTGTTCACCTTCCTGCCCAGCGTACCATTGTACTGTACCGTATGAGGGCGACAGTGCAGTGAATGCTACATACGTTATGAGCCACAAATGTTTCCAGTATTATGATAGACGCAGACATTAGTTTATCACCCTGTCTGAACCCCTGTCATCCTCATCACTGCAAGTAGCAAGCGTGGAAACCGCTGTTGCAGGACAGTAATGTGTGTCAGCTAGTGGATTATCACTCACACCCATGCATGTGCTGGTGTTCCAAACAGCTCTGGAATATGGTGTGCATAGGTTGTGTGCTGAAAGGCTATTCACCTGTATCCGGAGACCTCGCACACATTCATTGTTCCCACTCATTGATCACAGATTCTTCCTATGCCACAACCAGGTGACTTGCCACACAGGGGTAGTACACATGTTAGGAAAAGGGAGTGGCCTGTACATCAATATACCTCATCACCTGCCTAGCCGTATATCTGGCCCCCTTCATGCATACATTCCACCCTGTGCAGCCTCCTTTAGTATTCTGCCACCTCCATATGGGCGACACATGGGTAATGCGGGTTCAGCGAAAGGGTTGCCCTCTATGGACCGTTTCACATGTGGGTATTTACTTCCTTTATTTGCACATCCAGACCTGTGCTGGATGGCTGTGTGATCATCTGTCAATAGTGACATTAGTTAGTCATCCTACTCAGCAGTAAGGCTGCTAAGATGAGGCGTTGGTGGAGCCAACACGGTTATGATGGGCTGTGTTTGCACGAGCATCAATGACTGTTTGTCTGCTCACCAGGAGCATGGTGTAGGGGTACAAATGGCTGGTTGGAGGTGCGTCCCCAGTCCACAAAATGCCTTCTGTGCTATCGAACCAACTGCAGTGGCTACGTGGTACCAGCCACACCCAGATCCTTGCCTTGTGCCGCTGTGACCCTTTTGTGGGCACTTGTGCTGCCCATCTGTTGCGGCCCTGTCCGAAGAGGCACTCTGTTACAGTCCTGAGAGCCTCATTGGCAGTTTGCACACATCTCCATGTTTGAAAACATTGCAGCCAGCTACTTTCGGCACCTTATAGACATTGGAAGGGCACTTGACAGCACATTGAGGGGGACTGCATCCTTGTCACATCCACCTGTCAGTCCTCTTGTGAGGACTCACTCCTCAGTAAGGGCCATCGATCACACAATAGAGCAGTATACACATGCATGCATCCTCCCTCTGCCAGCCTGGCCAATCAGCTGTGCTGCTGGTGACGGCCTGTCTGCAAGGTGGCTGCCAACAGTCAGGCCATCACCATTGTGGCGAAATATGTGACATGTGGGTGGGTACCCCTATGTCGCAGCTCAGTGCAGACAGCACTGCTGACAATTTCTACAACTGACATGTTATGACAGGAGTATGTACGGGCTGCATTAAATGGTGGCTGTGGGTCCCAACAGGGGACATCTATATCATGAAGAGTGTGTGTGTGCTTGTTCCATGAGCATGCATGGCCAGGTGGCTTTTTCCTTGCTTGTCAGGCGCACTGTGTTGATCACTAACTGCATCACATAATGTGTGTCATATCTAGCATGACACAGGTGTGTGGTACCCCTTGGATGGCAGGTGTGCTGTGGACACCAACCCTGAACTCTGCTGTTATTCCATCAGTAGTTGTACTGTGACTAAGCAGTTCATAATGTTGCTGGGGATATGATGGGCAGGGCATGACATACTGTACTAATATTCACAGACCATATACATGTACGGTACACACTGTGCACATGAGGACCTCATGATTGACATTCCTATACAAGATACACGGTGGCTGCACCCTTTGCTGCCTAAACTGCCCTGTTGTGACAGCAATGCCCGGCTGCCCATTGAGCCCCCATCACTGGTTTCACAGCCAGAGACGTGATGTGAGCAGCCATAGGTTTCAAGTGGTACTGCATGGATATGTAGGCCAGAACACATGTACATGCATAGTCAGTTACAGGGAGCCCAGTGGAGGGTGTGTGTGAAACAGAACCACCGACCCATGGAAGCTGGCACCGTGACTGATGTTTCATGTCTGTACGACATGTGTTTATGGAGGCAGATACACAGTATTGGTGGGCCCATGACAGCACAGTGGCCTACATACTGCCATAGCTGTGTTGGGGGGCGAACTGTACATGCGTCTTCTTTCCTTCGCTGCGATACCTTGTAGCAGCATACATCCGTCACAACCATGTGCATGCAACCGGATAGCTGCCTCTCCTTTCAGCCAGCTGCAATGACCCCAGAGGTGTGTTGATGTGGGATGCTACAGTGATAAGGGACTTTCAGATAGGTGTGGCCAGCGCCAGACGTGCTTTTTTTCTCACGCACCCATTCATGAGGCGTCAGGAGGTTGTAGGGATCCTATGTGTTCCCTGCTGTGTATTGAGGCTCTGCTGCCTAGGCCCTCACTGATACCACTTGCCTACTGAAGGGTCGTTAGTGTTGCCGCAAGATGCACATGACAAAAATATTGAGGATTGGGAAATAGGGTTAGAGTGACGTAGGTAGGGTTCATTACTCCTGATGGGCATCAATTACGCACCAATATGCATGTTACTGTGATAGCATTAGGGACTGACAGAGGTGTGGGCCATTACACGTACAATTATTGAATGGTGTTAGCAAATCAGGGGAGGCGTTGAGTGTGTTGTGTCTCATGGGGACAAGTGTGTACAGTACTGTCATCCTTGCTGGGATGTCAGTATGTAGCAAGTGCTTGGTCCAATGGCACCGAATAAGTAACACACATACAGCACCTGAGCAGAGCCTTGAGGCAGCCCTTAGCCACCCTATTATGGGCTATACACTCTGAGGTAAAGCACTACCCCAAACAGTTGTTGGGTGGACAGACGTAGCAGGTGAGGCACGTAGCAGACTGAAAAGGAGGTCTGCACATTACATTATATCCTACCCCATCAGTGGGCAAACTGCACTACTGGGCCATGGTTCGGTCCCATGCCAACCTTAAAAGTGTGCTGTATAAGGTGTTGGCGAACCTGGCTGCCACTGACTGTGTTTTCATGCCATGGGACACGCGCACATGGGGGATCAGGTCTGAGGTCTGGATCTATAGGCACAGGAATTCCATGCTGAAGAGCCACATTCTGGAACACACAGCAAAGCAGGATTATCCTAGCAACCTTGGGGGAGCATACAGTAACGCTCCCCCAGTCTTGTCCAAACATCGGAAGCGGCTCTTCAAAAGGCCGATGGTACGTTCAATGACTGAGCGTGTAGCACTTAAGGCCTCATTATAGGCCAGCTGTTGCGACGTGGCAGGCTGGAGGATTGGTGTCATAAGCCAGGGCCTGCATCCATAGGCTGAGTCCCCTGTTGCAATGAGATAGGCAAGCCATTACAAATAATGATGTTTGTGTCACATGGGTGTATGTGCTCAATACATGCAGTAAAACCAGATGGCACGAGGCAGCCCATTCCAGTTGCCCCACACCTTATGTGTATGGCTTCATGATTGCTTTGGCACACAGCTGGTGTGTGGCTATAAGGCGGTATAGCACGTGAAGGGCCCCTAGGCAGTGAGATTTATGGCGGCAGTGTGTATGTGGTCGGTGCGTTACATCACTGTCCTTACAGATCACATCCCTGTGTTCAGATCATATGCATTGTGCGCTGCAGTCATTGTGTACAGACATATCTGCTCAACTGCACCTTTTATGTAGGTATGCATACCCAATAACATACATGGTGTAAACTGGCTGCCCCTCAATGTGCACAAATGACTATTTAACAGCTTTTCTATACCGTCGTTTAGTAGTGCACCATCACCATGAACTTCAGGACCTCACGAACACCTGTGGATGTGAGCTGCCCTTACATGACAAGTCTAAAGGCACCTGGGACCCTGGCAGTAGCCATGGCTACACCAAATATGTGTAGGCTGTCCACTAGTGCAGGGAGGTGAACAAGCCGTGGCACATACAGGGGCTGCTGTGTACCTCCTGCTTGGCAGCCAATAGCAAGTGGTTGGGTGCATGAGCCATTCCACCACTTAAGGTAACACAATGAGCCACTCAGGTCTGTTGTGATGGGGACATATGACTCCATCCCAACAGGCATCTACATCACATTTGTGTGCCATTACAGAGATGAACATTCCAAATATGTTACATGTATGTTAACATCTATCTTACCTACAAGCCAACCATCGCCATACAGGCCAGCTTCAAATTTGCGAAACAGAGCTGATTGCCTGAGTATGAAGGAGTCGTGCGCTGATCCCGGAAAGCTGGACATCACCGAGAGGATCCGCATTCCAGCATCACACACCACTTGCACGTTGAGGGAGTGGAACTGCTTTCTGTTGTGGTAGGCTGCCTCTGTCTGACGGGGTGGAATGATGGCCACAAGAGTGCAGTCAATATCTCCAATGACATTCGGAAAGCGGGCAATGTCATAAACCACGCTTGAGGTCCATCAGGTCCTGTCTGTCGCGCGGGAATGCTGTCCATAACAGCTTCAATGACCTGATGCAGACACCGGGAAAAGGTGCTCTGTGACATGCCACCCACAACAGCTACCGTGGATTGGAAGGAGCCACTTGCTGTGAAGTGCAGGGTGGCCAAGACTTTGGCCAGGCCGGGGACAGCACGGCTCTTTCAGGTTCAAAACTCAAGGGCACCTCGTATGTCTTCATATATTTCCAGGATGGCATGAGCGCTGAGGCATTATCTGCTGATCACAACATCCTCTGGCATACCCAGCAATGAGGTTCGTGGAAGATAGATCCGCTGCCTGTACCCGCGGCGATGTCGACCAACGTCCTGGCGTCTGCGTCAGGCCTGCTCAGCCATGGAGTGCACCTACCCCATACACTGTGAATGGGTAGATGGTGTGGAGAAGATAGACCTACTAAGAACAGGCCTTTTTATTGGGTAGCAGTACCTTTGTAGGTCGGTGGGAATTGGTTTTCCACATTTTCGGTCATTGCAATAATATTGCACTGCGCGCCACGAAATGGTGTATCGCATTTGAAAGAGGTGTAGTTATTGGCTGTGTTAGGAGCCGCGCTAACAGCGCAGCCCTTTCGCGGCACGCGATAAGTCCTCCCTACTTTACATTTGCCCCGCCCCAACTCTGCCCCTGAATACTTAATTCAAAATTTGCAATTGCGGTTTTAGGGCTGTATCGCGCGCGGTATTTCCTTGGAAAATGAGGCCCTAAAAGTATCAATAATTCAAAGTTTTCTAGTAAATTTAAATAGCTCAATTCTTGTTTTAAAAGCATTATAATTTGGGGTAGGAACAAACAACAGACCTTTCTTCAAAGCATTTGTCTCATGTATAGTGAATTGATGAGATGTTAACTATAGACTGATTATGTTCTATTGCCAATTCTGTAGTGGTTGATACCGGTTCCGAAATTGATTGTGTATTTGTGGGTATTGGCCTCTGCTTCTCCATGTACCACCTCCTCTTAAAAAAGGGCTTTTCTGTTTATCATATGGCAAATCATCTTTGGTCGAATTTTTCCTCCATAATTTATTTCTCATATGCACGTGTCATAGGTTTACTTTTTACATTATTTTCTGATATTGTGAAAAATGATGACAAAGACTCTGAAGGATCTATTTCTATTTCCGTATTGCTTCGCGTGATTTTAACATTTCTTCCTAAATCTGGACTCTGATATGTTCTTTTTTCTTTATTATTTTCATTTATTGCTAAATTATCTTTAAAAACTTCATTGTTAATTTTGTTTTTTTGGGCAAATTTATTGCTATGTGAAGATTTATTTTGCCAATTCCAATTATATATTTTGTGACTCTTATAATCATTCTCATCGCGTTTAAAATTTGTCATACTTCACTTTTTTCAATTCTCGGGTAAAATCATCTAAATTTTTCTTGTCGTCCTCATGAATAATGTTAAAACAAATCGTTTTTTTCTAGGTATTCTAATTGTTCATCTAATTTATATTTCAAGGTTTCTTCTCTCTTTTTTGAAGTTTTAATAATTAAAATCAGGTTCAGAGAACATTTATTTAAAATTGCTTCCCAAGCTGGCAGTACCGGTTTCTGATTACTTGTTTAGGTTCACTCCCGCAAATGCAGTACATAGTACACGCCCACATGCATGATTGACAGGCATTTTGGCACGCTTGACAGTGTTTTAAGTACAGCATCTCAGTTCCTTCTTTTCATTCCGTCAAGCAGGAGACCGGCGCACAGTCTGACCACATTTTTTGAGTAAGTTGAGAGTTGACCTCGCTTTCAATCACCTGCTCGGTTACTGTTTGCTTTTAGTTTTATATTATGTCAGCCATAGTTCGCCAGTTTCAAGTTTAGTGAAAGCTTGATTCCACAATTGGTTTAGCCGATTCTAGCTAGTGTTCATTCTATGGTTTTTTCTGATTTTCGCCAGACTTTAGTTTTGTTGCAGTTCTTTTTTCATTTCCATCGCTTGCTGTTTTTTGCCTTTAGACTGAGAGCGAGTCAGCTCCGGCGTGCAGAACCGTAAAGTACACCTGTTCATGCCGTTTTAATTCACCATAAGTACGTACATATTTACTGGCAGTCGTAAGGCTTATTTGATAGTTTCAGTGTGGTCTATCCGGTTAACATTTATTTCACCCATATTCACTGTATTTTTGATCACTTTTCCTTATTACTGGAATCTTTTAATTTCGTGTTTCAGTGGCATACTGTGGTGTTCTAGACTTGGTCATTATTTGCACAGTGAATTCATATTACTTCGTTAGTTTCCAAATATGTTTTTATACTTATTTTTAGAGCTAACCAGCCTCGGAGTACAGCACTGTTTAAATACATTCAACAGTCTCCATCTACCAGAGTTCAAAAAAAGGTTAAAAACCTGGCTCTTCAGGCAAGCATTCCAACTCCCAGAGTGAAACTAGGCACCTCCTCCTGTCTTTCAGATCCAACCATTGCAAGGTGTCACAAACACATTGACACTCAATTTCATACACTGACTTGATTATTCACAATATCTATTTAAGTCATCCTTTTCATATTATATTATTTAACCGATTACTTGCAGACTATTTACGCTACCAAAGTTCCTTGTAAAATGTGAACACGAATAATGTTATAATATTATATGTTTGTTAAATACTATTGTTACTTTCACTGTTCCTTGTAATAATGTTCAATAGTTGATTGTTATTGTTCTATGTTCTATGTAAAAAACCCCAGTCTAATCTACCAGACCAGGGCAACCTTTTCGTTACTTGTAAACCGGACTGATTTGTATTGCATACAGGAATTCCGGTATATAAAAATTAAAAATAAATAAATAAATTATAACCTTGTATAAGTCCAGGTCACATTGTTTAAATATATCATTCCAAGTAAGCATTTTTTATTATTCTTTTATTGTTTTTTCATTCAAGTTAAATACAATTGAGTCACTACACGACTTTTATGTTACACTTCACATCCACTTAGCATCCTTGGTTTTTCACATTTAGTTTTCTTTTCACCTTTATGGCTTGTGCAATGCCTTTTATTATTGTATATTTTCGAGTTTCATACTTTCAGTATGATTTTATTTCGATTTAATTCAATCTCTATTCATAATGTTTTTGGCCAGTCACAGTGTTTTCATGTGGAAGCATGCATTTTCACCACCACATTAATTATGAAGATTACAATTGCTAATTACAATTTTGAGATCATGTACAATTATTTCATCCTTTTTATGTTAATACAGCTTGTTAAATTCATCAGCAGAAGGAAATTATCAAATGCATATAAGATATTTCCCACAAGGTAAAATCATCTATTCTGATACAATATTCAAAATTTAATCTCAGTACATGTACAGTCATCATGTGCAATCCCTTTGTCTTCCAATTTCTGTCTCATTTTATATGTTTTACAGATACACATACCTTTGTTACCTGTTTTAGTTATATTATTTTTATAATTTTTGTGAGTCATGTATGTCTTGTTTCATGAAGTATTTCTTGTTTGTTTGTTGTGGCCCCTGAGGCAGCCCCCATGGGGGACGAAACTCGGCCTGAGTCTGGCATTTTAATTGGATTGATTTATCTTCTAATAAAGCATCTTGACGGACATTCCTTGTCATTTATCGTTTGTATTGTCACATTGTACTCCTGAGACTGGGGATTCCATAGAGTCAGGAGGGACCGCTGCAGAGAATGCATATGAGCATGCGCTCAAGGTACAACCTCTATCGTTGCAGCCATTGATCCCAACATCTGCATATACAACCAGATTGATGGACTGATCACCAACTGCAAGCACTGGACCTGACCCCAGATCTTCTGGATGCGGGACTCCAGAAGAAACACTTTGCCTTGAGCTGTATCAAACCAGATGCCCAGGTACTCCAGAACCTGAGATGGCTCAAGATTACTCTTGGCTAAATTCGGTAATCGTCCCAGATGCTGTAACAACTGAACCACCCTGCTCAACACCACTTGGCTCTGATTAACCAGTCATCAAAGTACAGGTGAACGAGAATGTCCTGAGGGCCACGGCTACAAATACCATCACTTTAGGAAAATGTCCTGGGTGCCATGGCCAAGCCGAAGGGCAATGCTTGAAACTGGAAGTGCCAACCTAATACTGCAAATTGCAAATAGCACTGATGCTGCTTGCGAAACGGAATATACAGGTAAGGCTCTGAGAGGTCCAGAGAAGTAAGAAATTCTCCCTTCTGCACCACCAAGATCACTGATCTTAATGTTTCCATCTGAAAATTGGTAACCTGAAGGGCTTGATTGACCCCATTGAGATCTAGAATAAGTTGAAACGAGCCCTCTTTCTTAGGAACCACAAAGTAAATAGAATAGCACTCTGTGGAACTGGAACAGCCTTCAGAGCGAGCAGCTACTGCAACGTGGACTGGACTGCTGAACTCTTTACCACAGAGTTGCAGGAGGAAACCATAAAAGCGTCTGAGAGAGGATAGATAAGTTCCAAGGCATACCTGTCGTGCACCACTTCCAAAATCCACTGGTTGGAAGTGATGTGGGTCCACCTCCAATAAAATTGAGACAGTCGTCTGCTTCTTTCCAGAACCAGAGGATGGACTCCCAAGGGAAGTCTTGCATAACAAATCTGCTTCATTTTTTTGAAGGGGTTAATAAACATGTGGATAAAGGTGGATTTTCAGAAGGCGTTTGACAAATTCCCTCATGAGAGGCTTCTAAGAAAACTAAAAAATCATGGGATAGGAGGTGATGTCTTTTCATGATTACAAACTGGTTAAAAGACAGGAAACAGAGTAGGATTAAATGGTCAATTTTCTCAGTGGAAAAGGGTAAACAGTGGAGTGCCTCAGGGATCTGTACTTGGACCAGTGCTTTTCAATATATATATATATATATATATATATATATATATATATATATATATATATATATATATATATATAAATGAGCTGGAAAGGAATATGAGGAGTGAGGTTATCAAATTTGCAGATGATACAAAATTATTCAGAGTAGTTAAATCACAAGCGGATTGTGATACATTACAGGAGGACCTTGCAAGATTGGAAGATTGGGCATGCAAATGGCAGACAAAATTTAATGTGGAGAAGTGCAAGGTGTTACATATAGGGAAACATAACCCTTGCTGTAGTTACACGATGTTAGGTTCCATATTAGGAGCTACCAGCCAGGAAAAAGATCTAGGCATCATAGTGGATAATACTTTAAAATAGTCGGCTCAGTGTGCTGCAGCAGTCAAAAAAGAAAACAGAATGTTAGGAATTATTAGGAAGAGAATGGTTAATAAAACGGAAAAAGTCATGATGCCTCTATATCGCTCCATGGTGAGACCGCACCTTGAATACTGTGTACAATTCTGGTCGCTGCATCTCAAAAAAGATATAGTTGCGATGGAGAAGGTACAGAGAAGGGCAACCAAAATGATAAAGGGGATGGAACAGCTCCCCTTGAGGAAAGGCTGAAGAGGTTAGGGCTGTTCATCTTGGAGAAGAGACGGCTGAGTGGGGATATGATAGAGGTCTTTAAGATCATGAAAGGTCTTGAACGAGTAGATGTGAATCAGTTATTTACACTTCCGAATAATAGAAGGACTAGGGGGCATTCCATGAAGTTAGCAAGTAGCACATTTAAGACTAATCGGAGAAAATTCTCTCTCACTCAACGCACAATAAAGCTCTGGAATTTGTTGCCAAAGGATGTGGTTAATGCATTTAGTGTAGCTGGGTTCAAAAAAGGTTTGGATAAGTTCTTGGTGGAGAAGTCCATTAATGGCTATTAATCAAGTTTAGTTAGGGAATAGCCACCACTATTAATTGCATCAGTAGCATGGGATCTTCTTAGTGTTTGGGTAATTTCCAGGTTCTTGTGGCCTGGTTTAGCCTCTGTTGGAAACAGGATGCTGGGCTTGATGGACCGTTGGTCTGACCCAGCATGGCAATTTCTTATGTAAAACTTCATTGGGAGGATTGAAGAGTTCCGGATCCAGAGGTGCCGTGTTTACTTGGGCTCTGTGCCCGAAAGGGACCTCTAAGTACTTGAACCTCTGGTAGAGAAAAAACGCCAAGAGCTCCAAAATCACCCCTTCATCTGAGAAAACCAGGGAGTTGACTTCCTATCCTCTGGTAACCGAAGAAATTTCGACTCCTCCCACCAATTCACCATCTTCTTTAACTCCTCCCCAAACAACAAGTGCCCCTTAAAAGGCGATTTGGCAAGGTTCGATTTTGAAACATTATCAGCAGACCAGTTTCGCAGCCAAAGGAGTCTTCAGGCTGCAATCACTGAAGCCACCCCATGAGCCCCTGTATGTGCCAAATCATAGCTGGCATCTGCCAGGAAGGCAGCTCCTGGGTCCAGGTATGGACCATTCTTTCCCAAAGCTTCCTGGGCCTCCTGTAACCCAGCCCTTGCCACCATACAACAGCAAGCGGAGATATGGAGATTCAGAGAAGCAGCGTGAGCTCGTCTCACACTGTGAAAGATAACAAGGAGCAAGCAGAGGAGCTGAGGGTTAACGGGGGGGGGGGGGCCGTAACCCATGGAGACAGCAGCAGTTTGAATCGCTGCTTCTCCATTGGTTACGGGGGATAAACATTTCTGGCGCCTTTTTCCGTTGGTGCCTCAGTTAACCGGGAGCAGCGAGGCAAAAGGCAGCGCTTGCTTTTTGTGCCGTTGCTGTGGTTGTTGCCGGCAAAAGCAGGGTGTTACCTGGTTTAGGCAGAGTAGTTAGCATGAAGAAAAATAAGGAGAGCGCGGCTCAAGGGACGATGGAGGAGGCGATGGACATCACAGGCCAGGATCGTGAGGTGCCGGCCGGCAAGAGGGAGCCTGTGTCCAGGGGTAGGTGTGACGCGGCAGATAGTGACGGTCGCAGACGGCCTTTGCCCCATGCCTATCGCTCTTCTCCGCTTTCGGACCTCCTGCCGCTTTCGTCGCGCTTTTGTTGCCCAGCGCCTCCTGGCCCCGGGGGAGCCTCCGACTCAGGCGAGAGTGGCCCGGAATCCGAGGAGGTGTTTGCAGGCACGAACAGGGGAGGAGAGGCTCCCCCTTCCCCTGGTTCCACTGCAGCAGAGATAGAAGAAATTTCTCTCAATGCCTCCCTCTGAGTTTTTGCAGGGCGGTTCTCCCAGGTCAGAGGAGGGGAGAGAGAGGGGGGAAGGGAACAGGATCTTTTTTCTGGCAGTTTCCTGCTTTTAACACCCCGGAAAGTACGGCTGGCAGTGGCTTACCTCCGGAGATACAACGAGGCTGGGAGGAAGGGAGGGGTCGAGGCAAGTTGAGGGGAAGGAGGGGCAAGGAGAGAGTTACAGGCAGGCTTAGTGAACGGAGATTGCCAGAGAATGCAGGTTGTCGGAAGGGGAGGGGGAGGGGTGCCTCTAGTCAGAGTGTTGGTAAGGCAGCTGGATTACAACAGAGCACAAGGGGTGCTAAGAGTGAAGGAAAGAAAAAGGACATGAGAGGTAGATCTGTACCTGGTATCAGCAGAGGGCAGGGAATTTGCATTAGGGGGTGTGGCAGTTTTGAGGATAGTAGCAGCAATAGGATAAGAGAGGATACTGAGATGGGCGGTAGGAAGTTGCAGGCTGAGTTCATTGCAGATATATTAGGGCATTTTGTTGAAGCTAGATTCGGAAGGGGAGGGGTAGAAGGAGTCAGTGAAGCGGGGTGGAGTGATAGGTTCAGAGGGAGAGATAGAGATGCAAGATGGGAGGGGAGCGGCTGGGATTTTCAAAGAAACTCAGAGTGCAGGGGAGGAGAGCAGTGGAGGAGGGGATGGCACAGTGATGGATAGAAAATGAAGACAGAGGTAGAGGGGCTGGAGAGAAGGATAAAGGGAGGAGGGGAGGAGAGGACAGGACTGCTTTTTCCTTACTAGGTGCGTCTGAGGAGGTATTTCCTAGTACTTCGAGGCAGGAAGCGTGGAGAGATAGGAAAATTAGTTTCTTACCTGATAATTTTCGTTCCTGTAGTACCACGGATCAGTCCAGACACCTAGGTTGTGACTCCGCACCAGCAGATGGAGACAGAGCAAGACCTGTCGGGCTCCCTACATATAGTAAGGTGCCACCCACAGCCCCTCAGTCTTACGTATTGTCAAAGCAAATTGAACTGTCAGACTAACTAACTACACAGTTCTTTAGAAACCAATTCAAACTACCCCCAGCTGGAACAGAACCGCCAGACTCAAGGGCGAACGGTACAAGACCAACTTCCACAAGATAAAACATGAATCCAACCGAGCGGACTCTCAGTTACTTCAGTGCATACCCGGGCGGGAGCCTGGACTGATCCGTGGTACTACAGGAACGAAAATTATCAGGTAAGAAACTAATTTTCCTTTCCCTGTACGTACCCGGATCAGTCCAGATACCTGGGATGTACCAGAGCTAATTACCGAGGGTGGGACCAGAGAGTCCCGCTCAGAGTACTCACTCTCTCCAAAACCCCCTGAATCAGTAGCCCGGACATCAAGACGGTAATGTCTATGTAACGACTTCCAAGTCGCCGCCCTGCAAATTTCCTGCGGGGATACCTGAGAGGCTTCCGCCCAGACAAACAGGTGATATGAGACCCGAAAAGGATTCGTACGCTCCCGATTCGTAACCTCCAGGTAACGGAGAAGAATGCTGCGGACACCAAGTGTTCTCAAGTCGTTTGTCCCCTTCCATAGACGATCAACGCCCGGAAAAGGCCAGAAGCTCGATAGGCTGGTTCAAATGAAAACGCAGACACCCCCTTCGGGAGAAAAGAAAGGAACAGTCCTCAAGGAACCCCTGAATCAGAGATCCTTAAGAACTGCACCTTGCAAGACAGAGCCTGTAGCTCGGAAACTCGTCTCTCCGACACGATAGCAATGAGGAAAACCGTCTCTAAAGTAAGATCCTTTAGGATTGCCCGTTTCAAAAGTTCGAACGGCGCCGCGCACAGAGCGGAAAGAATCCAGTTTAGGTACCAAGACGAACAAGGATGTCGCACCGACGGGCGCAGAAGTTTGGATCCAAGCCGGCAAGGAAGTCGCACCGGTGGGCGTAGAAGTTTAGCTCCCCGAAGGAAACGCGCCACATCCGGGAGGAGTGCCAAGGACATTCCTTGCACCTTACCTCTGAGGCAACCGAGCGCTGCTACCCGGACTCTAAGGGTACTACAGGACAGCCCTTTCGATAGACCCTCCTGAAGAAAGGCAAGGACCTCGGGCACGGACGACACGATAGGGCTCACCTTGCGAGTAGCGCACCAGACCTCAAATACCGCCCAAACCTGAACGTAGGCTAAGGACGTAGACTGTTTCCTAGCTCTCAACAAAGTGGTAACCACCACATCCGAATGTCCCGTGTCCCTTAGACGTCTCCTCTCAAATCAAGCCGCGAGACAAAAGGGATCCGCATTCTCCAACAGACGGGCCCTTGATGGAGGCGTGTCGCGTCGCCGTGAACCGAAGAGGAGGTACTGCTTCTAGCTGGAGAAGATCTGCGAACCAAGGCCATCGATGCCACTCTGGGGCTACCAGAATCACCTCTGCCGAGTGTAACACTATTCGCCGAAGCACCCCGCCTATCAGGGGCCAAGGAGGAAACACATACAGCAACACGTCCCTAGGTCAGGGAAGCATCAGCGCATCGACACCTGCTGCCCCTTGCTCTCTCCGCCGGCGGAAGACCACGGAGCCTTTGCGTTCTGAGTGTTGGCCACCAGGTCCATGTGTGGCTTGCAAAGAGACGATAGGTCACGTCCGGCAAACTCCCACTCTCCTGGGTCCAGACGATGGCGGCTGAGGAAGTCCGCTTGGACATTGTCGCTTCTGGCGATGTGAGACGCCGCAATGTTGCTGAGATTGTTCCGCCCCGCACAGCAAGCGGCGGGCCTCCTCCGCCACTAGCTGACTCCTTGTTCCGCCTTGACGCTTGATGTAGGCCACCGTGGTGGCATTGTCCGATAGGACCCGGGCCGCCTTCCCCCGAATCAACGGGCTGAAGGCTTGTAGCGCTAGCGTCACTGCCCTGGTCTCCAAGCGATTGATGGACCATTGGGACTGCCTCCTGGACCGCTGTCCCTGCACCGAGCGTCCCAGACAGACTGCTCCCCACCCAGAGAGACTGGCGTCTGTCCTGACCATTGTTCAATTGGCATGAGCAGTGACACCCCGCAGGTGAGATAATCGAAGAGAGGCCACCACTATGGGCTGGACCTGGCCTGGTCCATGAGCGGAAGCGGGAGATGAAATTCTTTGGACGCCGATTTCCAACGGAAGAGTAAAGCTGATTGCAACGGTCGCAGATGAGCAAAATCCCAGGGATCAAGGCTAGATGATGCCATGGAGCCCAAGACCATCCGGCAATCGCACACCTGCGGACAACGCAGAGACAACAGGCGCCTCACTTGACTGAGCTTGCTCACTCTCTCCTGGAACAGGGAGACCCTGCCCCTCATCGTGTCGAACAGCGCCCCCAGTTACTCCAACCTCTGGGTGGGATCCAGACGGCTCTTGGCTAGATTAATCAACCACCTTTCGACACACGAGTCCGGAATTGGCCCGGATGAACCACTCGTCCAAGTACGGGTGTACCAGAAAACCCTCCCTCCGGAGCCGAGCTGCAACCACCACCATGACCTTGGTGAAGGTGCACGGGGCAGTAGCGAGACCAAATGGGAGAGCTCTGCCCTGAAACTGTTTGCCCAGGATACAGAACCTCAGGAATCTGACGAGACGGCTGGATTCCGATATGCAGGTACGCCTCCGTTAGGTCTAGTGACGCTAGAAAACTCGCCTGGTCGAACAGAGGCCATCACCGACCGAATAGTGTCCAACTTGAAGCGTGGAACGCGAAGGCACCGGTTGACCCCTTCCAAAGATTGGTCTGAACGTGCCCTCCTTCTGCGGTACCACGAAGTAGATGGAGTACCGCCCCCATCTTTGCTGGCTCAGTGGCACGGGAGCAATGGCGCCTAGGTCTTCCAGTTCTTACCGCTGAGCACTTTACCAACCCCTTGCAAGGGGACACGAGAAACTTGTCGGCCGGAGTTCGTGCAAAAATTAAAAACGTAACCTTGACTTATCACGCTTAGGACCCACTGGTCCGATGTTATCTTGGTCCATTCCTCGAAGAACAGTGCTAACCTGGCTCCCACGTTTGGCACGACTTCCGGAGGCTGCCGCGAGGAATGGACCCTCCGATTCATTGGTTAGACTTAGGCCCCGGATACAGAGGAGGGGCCACCTTGCCTCCCGAACCTCTACCCTCGAAAGGACTGAGTCCACGAGGCTGGCCTAGATGAACCGGAGTGGTAGGAGGCCCCCGGCCGATCTCTGCGGATGCTGACGTCTAGTCCCCCGAAAACTGTTCCTAGAAGTGAAGGAAGTCCGCGTCCTGGGCCTGTCCTCCGGTAACTTGAAAGCCTTGTTCACTCCGAGCGACTGCATCAAGTCGTCTAGCTGCGACTGCATCAAGTCGTCTAGCTGTTTGCCAAAGGATAATTTCCCTTTAAACGGCAACGATCCCAGGTGGGCCTTAGACGACCCATCAGCTGCCCAATTCCGAAGCCAGAGGAGACAACGCGCGGATACCGCCAACACCATGGTCCTAGCCGACGTCCGCAGCCAGTTATACAGAGCATTTGCGCTGTAAGTGATCACTGCCTCCAGGTGATCTGCCTGCGTCAATTCCTCCTCCGAGAGAGACCTTCATTCGCCTGGAGCATCTGAGCCCCGCACAGCCCGGCCCGTAGGGCAAATTACTACAAATAGCCGGCTGGACTCCCAGGGCCGAGAGACAACCTTTTTTAAGCTGCACCTCCAGCTTTCCATCCTGAAAATCCTTTAGGGCCGTGGCTCCTGTGACGGGTATCGTGGACCTCTTCGATACCGCCGCATTCACCCTCGGAAGACGAAGGAGTTCCAGCATCTCCTCTGGTAGCGGGTACAGCTTGTCCATGGCCTTACTTACTTTCAGGCCCAGCTCCGGGGAATCCCATTCCCTGAATAGGACGTCTGACGCTGAGAAGTGGAACGGAAAACGCTACTATCGGACCAGTCAGGCCCAACAACACCGGGTCCATTTTGGCCCCCGGCCGGGACGGTGTAGCGTCCACCCCGAGCTCCCTGAGAATGGCCGGAATGAGGGGCGCCAGTTCGTCTCTCCGGAACAGGCGGACGACCTTCGGATCCTCACCATCCGCCGCCTGCGCCCCCTTGCCGGCTCCCGGCTGAACTGGGCCTTCTCCGCCGGGGACGTCGGTCCCTCCTGGGACCCCTGCGTCCGGCTCCCCCTCCTCCGAGGAGGTAGACTCCGTGTCTGAGTCTTGCTGGATTCCCCGCTGCGGCGGCTTCTCGCTAGGCGTGTCTTGGCGGGACCTATCCCTAGCCGTCCGCTTCCGGGGCTGTGAGCAACCCTCCACAGCCCTCGATGCCTTCTGAGTCTTTTTTTTTTTTTTTTTTTATTAAACAGAGCGAAGTCCGATGAAAATGAGGCCTCTGTCTCCTCCATACTCCGTTCCTCTGGCGAACCGGACCACCCCCCGGGGCTTCCTCCCCGGGGGCTCGTTGAGGGGAAGGCGCGGGAGGCTGGCCGCCATTACCGGCTGCCTTCCGCGAGACCTCCCTGATGCCTTCCAAAATGGCCGCCGTTCCTGCACTGAGCGGGAACGGCTCAGCCCTGCTGCCCTCACAATGTCCGGCGTGCGGCGGCGATCGTACCGTCCGAGAGCGGCCCCCTGACGATCCTTCACCGCCCGAAATGCAAGTTGCAGAAAACCCCTCGCGTGAGACCCGTGTACGTGCCGAGCCGCGCGCACGGCAAAACCGTCCCCTTCGGCCTGCGTGGTCCTCGGCGCCGCCCGAAGAGAGAAGCAAGAGATACAAAAGAAAAAAACTCAGGGACCACTCGCCGCAGCCACCCGACCCCTTCCCGCATAGCACAGACGGACGAGAGAGTCGGCGTGGCTAGAAAACAAAGACCGAAATAAAACTTTTTTTTTTTTTTTTTTTTTTTTTTTACTTAACACCGCTGGCCAGGGTCCTGAATCTTCTGCTCCCAGCGGGGGTGAGTGAACCGGGCTCCCCGGTGTCACCCCCGACGCTGCTGCCAGAACCAGGCTGGGTCCTCGACCCTCAGCAGCGGCCTCAACCAGGGGGGGATGGTCCCCTCAGAACTTTGCAACCCCCCCTGGGAGGCTTCCACACCGAGGGAGACTCTTCTTTCTTCTTCTTCAGTACTTTTACCTCTTCTCTTTCCTTTTTTTTTTTTTTTTTTTTTTACAACTCTACCATATCCCTGACTAACTATCTCTACCCAGGGATCCCAGAGACTGAGGGTGGACCTGCCCCATCTGCTGGAGACAGAGTGACTGAGGGGCTGTGGGTGGCACCTTACTATATGTAGGGAGCCCGACAGGTCTTGCTCTGTCTCCATCTGCTGGTGCGGAGTCACAACCCAGGTGTCTGGACTGATCCGGGTACGTACAGGGAAACAGCCTTCCCAGTTGGACCTGCAGCAACAAGAGCCAGCGGACAGGGGAAGGAGGGACAAACTGCAAAGGTGTCAGTGAGCAGCGCAGAAGGACTAGGGACAGGTAATCAAGGGGCAGAAGGGGCTGTAAAAGAGAAATCCAGGAAAAAGAAACATAGGAGCCCCAGTACCAGTTCCTCCTCATCCTCTAGTTCTAGTGAGCGAGGTCCGGTCCAGAGAACAGTTTTAGAAGAGGGACCTAGGCAGGATATGGGGCACCCTGCGTTAGCATCCTTAATGGAATTGTGGGAAGAGGTTCCCAAGCGATTAGTGAAGAGAATACGTAAAAGAAAATATGTTGATATTTTTAAATTATTAGAAGGCAGACGGGGAGGATGTAAGGACAGCAAGAAGGCTAAGAAGAAGGGTAAAAGAAAGGGGACGGGCCCCAAAATATCCAAGAATGTGGTTAACTGGATGAGGGGGATTTCTTAGGTTGGCCAGCGTGGTAGGGCATTTCGATCCCTCCCAGTATGGGTCATTGTTGTCATATGCTGACAGCATTTTAGGAGCTTTTAAAGATTATTCTGGTTGGGCTTGGCTCAATTATGATGAGAAATTTAGAGATAAGATGGCAGGAAACAGGTTTATGTCCTGGGGTTCTCAGGATATACACCTGTGGTTAACTCAGATGACGCAGAAGACTGAGAAAGAGGGTAAAACAGGAGGAGCAGTAGGTGCTGTCGGCGGTCCTGGTGTAGGAAGTGCGGCGAGTGTAGGAAAAGGAAGTTCCTTTCGAGGGCAAGGGAGCAGCAAAATGTTGGAGGGAGGGGGTTTGGGGGCAGGTAAAGTATCCGATGTATGTTGGCGTTACAACAAGCTCACATGCCTTTTTCCCGAATGCAAATTCAGGCATGTGTGCGCAACATGTGGAGGAGCGCATCCCGCAACAAAATGCCCGCAGGGTCAAGAGTACAGGGTCAGGCAAGGGAGGAGAGCCGTGAGAGGTGGTGCTGTAAAGCGGATTCACCAGTTAATTTATCAGTTTTACTCAAATGGTTGCAGTGCTATCCAGATGTTGAAAAAGCAAATTTTTTTAAGGGTTGGTTTTAGTGAGGGTTTCTGCATCCCATATACAGGTCCGGGTGGAGGTGGCAAGTTGGGTAATGCCAGGTCAGTAGTGAAGAGAGCGGAGGTGGCTCGAGAGAAGATTCAATCTGAACTGAAAGCAGGTAGGGTGGCGGGTCCTTTTGAGGCTAAGCCTTTCGAACTCATGCACGTGTCTCCCTTAGCTGTGATACCTAAGAAAGCCTCAGGAAAGTTCAGATTGATTTTGAATTTATCCCATCCTCCCAGTGCATCGGTCAACGATTTTATTCCAAGAGAGGCTTGTTCGGTTAAGTATGCGTCATTTGACGAGGCAGTAGCGTTGGTAAGGGTGGCGGGGACAGGGGCCCTGTTGGCCAAAGCGGATATAGAAGCAGCATTTCATTTATTGCCTATTCACCCAGACAGCTTTCCGTTGCTGGGTTTTGTTTTTGAAGGAGATTATTTTATAGATTGTTGCTTGCCCATGGGTTGTGCAATTTCTTGTGCCTTTTTTGAAGCGTTTAGCACTTTTTTTTTTACAGTGGGTGACAATGAAGGTTACTGGGCACCAGGAAATATTGCATTATTTAGATGATTTTTTGTTCATTGGACCTAAGAACTCCAGAGTATGTCAGGTCCAGTTGAATAGTTTTTTGGAAATATGCAGACAGTTAGGAGTTCCTATTGCGGTAGATAAAACAGAGGGGCCGGTTTCTCGGATAACTTTTTTGGGTATAGAGTTAGATTCAGAAGCCATGCAATCGCGTTTACCAGCTGAAAAACTAGATAAACTGAGAGTTGGTGAGGTTGGTGCGAGGCTCAAAAAAGGTTACGTTAAAGCAGATCCAGTCATTAATTGGGTCTCTAAATTTTGCCTGTAGAGTTATCCCTATGGGTAGGGCATTTATACGTCGTATACTTGTGTCAAGTGGGATGTCTTTCGAAAGATGGCTCCCTTGGCGAGCTTGAAGGGAGAGGCATTCCTGGAGCATCTATGGCAGCTGGGATTGAGGAGATGTGGAACTTAATACAGAAATCCGTGGCACCGGCCACTTGGAAAGCATATGCAGCGGACAGGGGAGTAGTGTCGCGATAGTTAGAACAATTGAGTTGGAGAAGGGGACCGGTAAATGAATATGCCATGGTTCAATTCATATTGTGGGCTAAAAGTACTGGTTATTCGCTGGCATCAGTGCGCTCGCAGTTAGTTTGGTTCTCTTTCTTTCAGAAATTGGGAGGGTGGGGTAATCCGATGGAGAGTTTCTTAGTCAAGCAGGTGTTAGGGGGTTGGGGAAGAGATGGGGGAAGGGTCGTTGACAGAAGGCGGCCCATTAGGTACGTGGATTTATTAGTGATAGTTGAACAATTAGGGAAGGTTTGTTGGTCTCAGTATGAAACCCTGCTCTTTAGAACAGCATTTGTTCTTGCCTTTTTTGGAGCTTTTAGAGTGAGCTGGTAGCTAGTTCTTTGACAAGCACAGAGGCGGGATTGCAGGCACATAGGGTATGGGTGTATGAAAGACGAGTGTCATTGTGTATTCACAAGTCTTAAAACGGATCAGAAAGGCAAGGGTCAATGGATATCGTTAGTCCCAGCGAAGGATGTAAGTGTATGTCCGGTACAAACAGTGCAAGAATTTGTAAGCGTGAGGCCACACAGAAGGGGATTGTTTTTAGTGCATGCGAATGGGTCTCCAGTGACCATCTTTCAATTTTCTACTGTTTTGAAAATGGTGGTGCGAAGATTAGGATGGGAGAAGGAATGCTTTACCTCGCATTCATTTAGGATTGGTGCGGCTACGACAGCAGCGGAGTTAGGGTTTAACTGCGCGCAGATTCAATCTATAGGGCGTTGGAGGTCGAAAACATTTAGATACTACGTGAGAAAGTAAAGGGAAGGGTTGGGGGAGAGGAAGGATGCGGGAGTAATGGCATTTTTTTCTTTTGCAGAGTCGAATGGGGTGGTTGGAGTCGTGGAATGTGCTTGGGTCGTGGGCCATTCCTTTGTTCGCAGGGCATATCGTAGGGCAGAGAAGCGTCCTTATGGAACGAACTTGGAGTTGGACATCAGGAAGTGGAAAGTCCAATGGTTTTTCAAAGGGGGTATGAAATGGGGGGAGCTCACCCTTGGCTGTCCAAGGGTGATGATCATCCACTTGGGGGGCAATGACATAGGGGAGTTTTCGTGCAGGGAGTTGGTGGCAATCATGAGGAAAGATTTAGCATGCCTCATGAATGCGATGCCTGGTACAAAGGTGGGTTGGTCAGACATCATTGTTCGGATCCGGAATCATAGGACACCACTGTGGAAAAGAGAAGTTAAAAAATTAAATAGGCAAATTGGAAAGTGGATGACGGGGCAGGGGGGGGTTTTGGGTACATCATGATTGGTCTTGGGAAATTTTAGAGGGTTTGTTTGTAAGAGATGGTGTGCATTTGTCAGAGGTGGGCACAGATTTATTTAATTTAGCAATACAGGAAGGTTTTGAGCAACAAATTAAAATGATGTAAGCGGCCGCAGTGGGGGAACAGAGGCAAGCAGGTTGCCTCTGTTGGTGGCAGAAACCCGAGCCCTAAGTTATAATTGTATGTGTTTATAAAGGACATTGTTGGGGGGGGGGGGTGAATCTTGTGTAGTTTGGGGCTGCTACACAGGATGGCCGATGAGCAAGGTGGGGGGCGATGCTCTGGCCGCAAACTTACCCTCGCTGGAGCCGTGGCGGGGTAAGTGGAAAGGGGTGAAGAAGTGTCTTACCATTGGGATGAGGTGGTAAGAGAAGTACCGGAAGAAGAAGGGGGAGGAGGAAGGGGTTGGGGGGGAGGTTTTGACTTATTGTTAAAAGGTTAAGGGCTCAGGTTAAGTTATGAAATAAACTGCAGCCCAATGTTTAAGCCAAAATTTCGAGTTTGTCTTTTGTACCGGGGGGGGGGGGGGGGGGGGGGGGGGGGGAAGAGTGTGTCAGCAAGCGAATAGTCTTGCCTACCTATGTTAATGGCCTTCGCTTCAAAGGCCTGCTTCAAAATTGCCTCAATCTTCCGATCTTGAGCATGGTGGTCCACTTTGTCACCACGGAGACCAAGGTGTCCATTTTGGGAAACCAGAGCTGCTCCTTAGCTTTAGGATCCATAGGATACAATCTTGCTAAAGAGCAACCTCCTTTAAAATTAGCCTCAGTTATGCTCCATTCCAAATCTATCAGCTCCTGGACAGCCTCATGCAATTGCCTT
The DNA here is from genome assembly GCF_901001135.1 of Rhinatrema bivittatum. Taxonomy (NCBI): domain Eukaryota; kingdom Metazoa; phylum Chordata; class Amphibia; order Gymnophiona; family Rhinatrematidae; genus Rhinatrema; species Rhinatrema bivittatum. Next base: position 507,206,739 of record NC_042615.1, on the reverse strand, counting down.
GCGCAAGCTAACCATGACAGGGTTCTTCTGAAGATCCTTAGCCATTGTTGGCAAGGTCTCCTCACAACCAAGGGCCTTCAAGGTCTGTAAAATTAAACCGGATCTCTCATCCCTGTGAAAAAGCCAAAGCATCGTTCTATGAGGCTCAGCATTTGGAGGAATCTCCCCCTCTTCTAAGAATGGCTTATCGGAATCCCCCACCGAGGATCCCGACTCTCCATTTGAATTTCCTGAAGGATCCCTGTCTTCACCTTCTCCTCCTTCAGTCTGTCCCATTCTGAGAGGGGACAAGAACTCCTTGGAATATTTCCTAGGACCTGAGGAGGGAGACCTTCTTGATCCTGACAAAGTTTGAAGGCCCTTAAACAATTCCACTCATGAAATGGCGGAAAGATCCATCCCTGGGGTGGGCAAAACCTTCTCTGAGCCCATTCCTGACGGAATCAGTAAGAGACAGCAGAAAAGACTCCTCACCCTCCCTGGTAGGAGCAGCTATCATACCTTCTTCCTGTCAAGTGGAAGCCTCAGAAGCCCCTGCAGGGACAAATTCCCCTGAGGAGACATCTCCCTGGGCTCCACATACTTCTGGCAAACACTGAGGGCCCTCCTGGGACTAAGGACCCTCATATGACAGGCAGAGCAGATGCGGAGCTTCTTCCCGTGCTGCTCCCTTGACACCATCTCACTCTCTCTCTCCCCCCCAATAGAGCTGAGCAAACATCTCCAAACATGTCTCAACAGCTCCTGCGAACACCCAAAATGATGCCTGCCGCAAGTTCCCTACACTGCCTCACTGATTCCCCAGCTGGCTCCAAAAATAGCCCAGCAGCACTTTCCAACTGCATGGCCTGATGTGGCCGCGATCACAGCTGTCTCTCTCGCTCCTTATCGGCCCTGTAAGAAGCGCGTCAGCACTCAATCTCAGCACTGTCCAGCATGTGCACTTTTTTTTTTTTTTTTAAACTCTCCCGACCTCACTGAAAAAACCTGAACAAGCCCACAGCAGCAAGAACGGCAGGGAGCAGAGGGAAGAGAGAGGGACTAGAAAGAGAAGAGGACTATACACGAGGGCTGAGTCCAAGGCCTCCTTTCTCTACTTGAGCTCTTCCCTTGTCAGGAGGAAGGCTAGGGCAACAGCCTTCACCTCATTCCTGTCCTGAATTTATTTCCAGAATTTTTTCCAGATTATCAACTGAGAGAGTTAATGCTATCACCACAAGAGTTCAAAATGGCCTGTTCAATCCTGGCAGGTTGCAGTCCACAAGCAAGGGATGCATGTCCACTGTCTGCTGAAGATGGAGAAATACTGGCTGGCTGGCGCCTGAGCTGAGCTATATGGGGCTGGCGCCCGAGCTGAGCTATATGGGGGTGACATCAGTGAGTCGTTCTCCGTCTCCATCTGCTGGTTGGAGTGCACAATCCACTGGTGTGGTCTGACTTGGCTGGATGAAGAGGAAGCACTAATAGAAGAGGTAACTGACACCAGTAAAGGCAATAGGTGGCTTAAGCAGAAGAAAAATAATTGCTGCAAGTTGCAAAAGAGGTCCAACACTAACAGTGGACAAACAAAATAGAAAGCTGCTGTGGGACTGCTGTTAAGCCAGAACTCCCATATATAAGCAGCAAAGGCTTTGAAGTATTTCCAGAAAGCTCTGAAGAGTCATCTGATCAATGAATGTGGTGCTCCCATGCTGATCTGTGTAACTGGCTGATCTGTAGTCTTCAGAAAGTTCTAATGTCTAACCCTGAAGCCTCCTTGCTGCAATTTAAGCCAACATTTTTACATTTTGTTCTCAGTGCAAAAGAGTAATATCCTTTCTTATTTTTTGATATGCATAGGCAGCTATGTCTAAAAATATGGACTAGACCTGATCTTAGAGTGCTGCTACAGACTACTATACTGATTAGAAGTATATGTTGTTTTTCACTACCTCATATTTTATGGAATTTGATTTATTTTGCACATTTTTTTGAACTTGAGATATTTTTTAAATTATAAAACTATTTAAAATTATAAAAAACATTTTTGAAGGGTAATGATTACAGTAGTTGCTTAATGTTTAATCAATTATGGTAAATGCACTAAAAATCAACGTATGATGGCCTATGTTGAATTGTTTTTAAAGAATCGGAGTTTTTGCAAGAGGAGTTCCCTGTACGCTCACAAATTTTCTAAGATTTATGTGCATAAATCTGTTTTGAAAATTCTGGCTAAAGTACCAGCAGACTTTAGCTTATGCAGGATATTTAAAAGTTACCCTCTTTATTTATTGATAAACTCTTCTTTATAACAGTACCACATGGCTGACTCATTCAGTATGCGGTGTCCTATGATTCCCCTGAACCTTTTCTGTAGTAGTACTACCTAGTCAGTTATTCCCTATTTTATATTTGCACTTTGTGTATGTGTTTTATCACTCAACACGAATCACATATTTACCTTGCATGTTGTAATCAAAGGTGAGCTCTTCCCCAGACCGTATGGTGCGTGTGGCAAAAAATGCAATACGTGGCAGTCTCTCATCCAGGTTATCGATGAAAACGTTATAGACTTGCAGATTGGGGTCACACTGTATAGGGAAGGAAAAGGAGAGTCAGATCCCATCTATGCTGATGGGAGAAACATTAAAGGATAGGGGAGGGGAAGGGCACTTACGCTGTGATTAACAAAGTGGGAGATGTTGCCATAATAGGCTGCATCCACAGTGTAAACATCCTCCACATAGTCCAAGTCAAAGAGGTAGGTAGCCCCCTGCCGATCATAGATCTGTCCTCGCCTCTCTGCCTCCTCTGATGTGATGATCTGATGAGGGAAGGGACAGTAGCATTTACATGATAGGATGAGGAGCAAAGGCAGAGTTTCCCATCAAAGGATGTTATCCCAATTCAGAGTGGAAGATCAATTCAAAAAATATTAGGATATGGAGGGTCCTAAGAGCTGTATTAATACTGGAGAAAATCAGATTCTTTAGGGGCTGAGATACCTTTTATTTGTTACCATAAGTATCCAAAGATGATGCACAAGAGCTTATTAATATAATACATATAAAGCAGGAACTTTAAGTTTGAAAACTCCTGTATATCATCATCTTTAGATAATTATGTCAGTCCAACAAAAGAGACATTGTAGCTTGTGAAAAAGCACAGCAATAAAATGAAACTACAAATAAAAATGAAATATTAACAGCCCAACTTACAATAGTCTGCTAGTCACCAAATGCATGCACAAATGGGCCCATGGATATTTATTCTAGCATTTTATAAACTGTGCGGCAGGAAAAGAAAATTATTCCTTACCTGCTAATTTTCGTTCCTGTAGTACCATGGATTAGTCCAGTCCGTGGGTTGTCTCCCCCTTCCAGCAGATGGAGTCAGAGCAAAAACTGAGAAGGCGGACCCTTATTAGTAAGAGTGCCCTCTATGTTCCCTCAGTATTAAGTGTATCCAAGTAAGAAGCAAAACAGAATGGATGGATCTAAAAATGAACTTGAACTGCGAATGGAACAAACTACCAAATGCGTAACCACTTGAAGAGTAAACTAACGAAAGAAACTTGCAGAATGAACTCCTAGTCAGAAAAACCTTCCGGACATGACTAGAAAACAGTAGACAGATGAGCTGCAATGTGCTTCCCAGAAACACCCCCCCCCCCCCACAAACAGTCCAAGGACTGATCCATGGTACCATAGGAACGAAAATTAGCAGGTAAGGAATAATTCTTTTCCTTGTACGTACCAGGATCAGTCCAGACTGTGGGATGTACCAAAGCTTCCCTAATTAGGATGGGTCCCTGAAAGCCCTGAGTTTGAAGGTTCAAACGATAATGACGAGCAAAGGTATGGAGCGACTTCCAGGTTGCTGCTCTGCAAATCTCCTGTGGCGAAACCGCCTGGCTCTCCGCCCAAGAAGCTGCTTGAGCTCGAAGAGAATGCACCTTAATGCCCACCGGAGGCTGTCGACCTCCGGTGGGCATTAAGGTAAGCGATCGATTATAGCTTCCTTCAGCCAGCGTGCAATGGAGGTCTTCGAAGCCTTATGGCCCTTCTTGGGACTATTCTAAAGGACAAAGAGATGGTCCAACAGGTGAAACTCATTAGTAACTTCCAGATAGTGCAGGAGCACGAGCTTGACATCGAGCAGTTTCAGCTGGGGAGAATCCTCCTCAGAAAAAGATGGAAGCTCCACAGATTGATTCAAATGAAAAGCAGAGACCACCTTCGGCAAAAAGGAGGGCACCGTGGTCAACGTTACCCCTGAATCCGTAATACGGAGAGAAGGCTCCCTGCAGGACAGGGCTTGCAGTTCAGAGATCTGACGGGCAGAACAAATAGATACCAAGAACACCATCTTCAAAGCGAGGTCCTTGAGAGTAGCCCTCTTTAAGGGTTCGAAAGGTGGACCTCCCCAGGATCCAGAGCACTAAGTTTAAGCTCCAGGAGGGGCATAGACTGCACATTGGCGGCTTGACATGCTTCGCTCCTCTAAGGAAATGAACAATATCTGGATGAGAAGAGAGCGGAGTTCCTGCGAGACACAAGAGAGCCCTGAGATCCGCCACTTGAACCCTCAGTGAATTGAAAGCCAGTCCCATGTCGAGACCCCGTTGTAAGAAAGCCAGGACCTGGGCGTCCGACGCCTGTCGCGGCGAGATATTCATAGAGACACACCAGGATTCAAAAACCTTCCAGACCCGGACATAGGCCACCGAGGTTGAAGTCTTCCGAGCCCTTTAGAAGGGTAGAAATAACTGCTTCAGGATACTCCTGCTTCCTCAGCCTGCATCTTTCAAAAGCCAGGCTGCAAGACTAAAGCATTCTGCCTGGTCGAAAAATACGGGACCCTGGCGCAGGAGGTTCCGCAGGTGTCCCAGATGCAGAGGACCGTCCACCGCCAGGTTGACCAAGTCCACAAACCATGGACAACGCGGCCACTCCGGAGCCACCAGGATGACGGGTCCCGGGTGTAACTCGACCCTTCGGAGTACCTTTCCCACCAGAGGCCAGGATGGGATCACGTAGAGAAAGACGTTTCGTGGCCACGGCAAGACTAGGGCATCCACGCCCTCTGCCCCGTGTTCCCTTAGTAGACTGAAGAAGCGCGGAGCCTTCGTGTTTGAGTGGCCATCAGATCTAGATGTGAACGTCCCCACATCCTGAAGAGAAGTGAGGCTGCTGTCTCGGACAGCTCCCATTCTCCAGGATCGATGTGCTGACTCCTCAAGAAGTCCGCTTGGACATTGTCCACTCCCACAATGTGCGAGGCCGCCAGATGGGAGAGATGGAGCTCCACCTAAGGAAGGAGCTTGTCCGTCTCCAGGGACACATAATGACTCCTGGTCCCGCCTTGCCGGTTGATGTAAGCAACTGTTGCATTGTCCGAGAGTATGCGAACCGCTCGGCCTTGGACCTGCAGGATGAACCGCATGAGCGCCAGACGGACTGCTCTCGTCTCCAGACGGTTCATAGGCCAGGCTGTTTGTTCCGACGTCCATTGGCCCTGTGCCGAGTGCCTGCCACACACCGCTCCCCAGCCGGAGAGACTGGCATCCGTGGTGATGACGATCCATTGTGGGATCTCCAAGTCCATCCCCTGCAGTAAGTGATCCAGACTGAGCCACCACGAGAGACTTGCTTGGACGAAGGTATCGGTAGCAGAGCCTGAAATTCTCTGGAGATCGGCTTCCAGCGGGAAAGCAAGGCTCTTTACAAAGGTTGCATATGAGCAACCACGTCTATCGTGGAGGCCATGGTACCCAGAAGCTGTGGATAGTCCCAGGTGGTGGGAAGCAGGAGGAGCCAAAAACGTCGTACCTGAGACTGAAGAGATAGAGCTCGCTCCACCCGGAGTGAGACCTTGCCCACCGCAGTATCGAAGTGCACCCCAAAGAAGTCTAGAGACTGTGTTGGGGTAAGCTGGCTCTTGGCAAAATTTATCACCCAGCCAGAGACTGAAGAAGGTGCAGAACCCTGTCGATCGCTTGCTGGCACAATGCGCTGGACTTCGCACAGATGAGCCAGTCGTCGAGATAGGGGTGGACCAAGATTCCTTTCTTCCGCAGAGTCGCCGCTACCACCACCATAATCTTGGTGAAGGTTCGAGGTGCAGTCGCAAGGCAGAAGGGCAGGGCCTGAAATTGGTAGTGCTGCCCCAAGATCTTGAACCGGAGAAAGCGCTGATGTTCCTTCAGGATGGGAATATGCAAATATGCTTCGGTCAAGTCCAACGAGGAACTCCCCTCGACATACCGCTGCTATCACAGAATGCAGGGTCTCCATCCAGAAGTGAGGAATCCAGAGAGCCCTATTGACCATCTTGAGGTCCAGGATTGGATGGAAGGATCCTTCCTTTTTGGGGACCACGAAGTAGATTGAATAGTGGCCGAGCCCTTATTCCGCTGGAGGCACTTGAAGGATTGCCCCGAGGGTTTGGAGATGATCGAGCTTCCTGGACGGACCGCATGGGGAGAAGACAAACCGGTCTCAAAGAGGCCGAGCAAATTCTAAAGCGTAACAGTGTTGTAGAATACTCAAGACCCAGCGGTCCGAGGTGATTTTGGCCCACTCCCCGAGGAAGAGGGAGAGACGGCCCCCTATTCTGGGAGTTGAAGAGTGGACTGGCAACACTTCATTGGGAGGATTTAGAGGATGCTCCTTGGGCAAGGTTATCTCGAGTGGGCTGCCGCCCGCGAAAGGACTGAGACTAAGACTGCGACCTGGACGAAGGAGACTTGTGAGCAGGAAGTCTAGACTGACGAAAATGTCTCTGTCCTCGGAAACGGTTGCGCGTGGAACCAAAGACTCGTGAAGTTCGGGGGCGATCTTCCGGCAGCTTATGCACCTTATTTTCGCCCAGCGATTTAATAAGCTGGTCCAGCTCATCCCCAAACAAAAATTTTCCCTTGAAGGGAAGAGAATCCAGCTGAGCTTTAGACAAAGAATCTGCGGACCAGTTACAGAGCCAAAGGAGGCACCTCGCTGAGACCACAGACACCATGGACCGTGCTAACATACGGAGAAGATCATATAAGGTATCCGCCCCATATGAAATAATCGCCTCCAGACGTTCTGCTTGCTGCGCCTCCTCCAAGGGAAGGTCTTGGGTACTAAGCAGTTGCTGAACCCACCTTAATCCTGCCCTTTGCATCAAGGAGCTACAAACCGCCGCTCTTACACCCACAGCGGACACTTTAAAAACACGCTTCAGATAAACCTTGAGAGATTGCGGTCCTGCAAATCTCGCAAGACGGCTCCTCCCATTACCGGGATGGTGGTTCTCTTCGTGACAGCCGTCACTGCGGAGTCCACCCGAGGAAATTTGAGGAATTTCAGATACTCCTCTGGGAGAGGGTACAGCTTGTCCATAGCCCTGCTGACCCTCAGGGATGCCTCTGGTGTTTCCCATTCTTTGGTTAATAACTGAAGGAGCATAGGGTGGAATGGAAAAGTCGTGGCTGGCGGACGGAGCCCTGTTAGGACTGGGTCCCCCTTCTTGGCCATGGTAGTGGGTTCTGGAGATTCCTGTGGAGGGTCGATAACCAATTCCTCCAGGACATGTGCAATAAGATGGTCCAACTCATCCCATTGAAATAGCCTCATCTACCTGAGCCTGCGGAACCACCTGCACCCGAGAAGCTGAGTGAGCATCAGCCGACCCTAGAACGACCCCCAGTGCCCCCTGGGACTCCTTGACCCGGGAAATCTTCGGTGGAGGGAGCAAGATCAGATCCTGTTGCTGCTGCTGGCTCAGCCGAGCCAGATAGGCACTATGCATTAGTAAAACAAATTCTGTAGAAAAGGGCCCAGGGGAGGAGGGACGGAGCAGGAGGATCCCCCCCCCCCGAGGCAGACCTACACCCGGCAAGTCCACCAGGGTAAGGACTGGGAGAGAGGGAGGCAACGCGAGGGCCGGATCAGCGCCGGACTGCAGGGGAACCGTTTCAGCGAAATTCAAAATGGCCACTGTTCCCACGTCTGATGGGAACGGGGCCGGCTCTTCAACCCCAAGGCACGAATTAACGCGTGAAATGGTGCGCCCCTCCGGCCTTGAGGTGCCCTCCCCATTGGGGAGGCACCTGGCACAAATACCCTCCTGGGAGATCTGGGAGGCCAGCTCTCCACGCGCGGAGCGCGTCATGGAGGTGGGGGAGGGGAGCACCTCCAAATGCTGCCTGCGGCTGAGAAGCACGCTGCATCCCAAAGCAATGCTCGACCCCTTAGAGTATATTTTTTTTTTCTGTCAGAGGAATGTTGCCTCTCTGACAATTAAGCTGCTTCTGAGGTAAAACAGCCTCTCAGGCAGCGGGTCAGCACAATGGGGGAGAGGCTGAACCACCAGCTTACATACCAGGAAGCAGGAAAGACCAAGTTGAAAAATAAAAATACAACTTACCCCAAACGGGAGAGAGAGGGATAATGAGAAAATGAGAGAGAGAGAGAGAGAGAGAGAAAAAGGCAAAACCCTGGCCGGAGTACTGCCTACAAGCTGAGCCCCAAGACTGAGGCAGAGTCTCTCAAAAAAACTTCATTTTTTTTTTTTTTAATCTAGATCCATCCAAAGAGACAGCAGAGGAAGAAATAAGCTCAATAACTATCCCTTTTTAAGCTTAGAGGGGAACCTTAAGAGAGACCCGCATCTGCTGGAGTCAGAAGAATACTGAGGGGACACAGAGGGCGCTCTTACTAATAAGGGTCCGCCTTCTCAGTTTTTGCTCTGACTCCATCTGCTGGAAGAGGGAGACAACCCACGGTCTGGACTGATCCTGGTACGTACAGGGAACTGCACTTTATACAATATAATACATTTCTGCTCCAAATGTACACACGTATATTTGTAAGACAGGAAACCATATACTTTCTCTACCCATTTTATATAATTACATGCATATACTTTATGCATGTAATAATTGTAACACGTGCACAAATAACCGTGAGTTATTAGTGGAGGCATTTATTTTATAAAGAATGTGTCTACTCCATTTATGAAAATATTTGTGGCATACTTGCAATCACCAGTTCACCGAGAGTTTCCAGCACTTTACAATGATCTCCCACCCAAAAACTGCAAACAAGTGCAATTTCACTTTTGTGATTTAATTAGCAGTGTATGAACAAGTTTGTTAAGCCCCCTAAATTGGACTATGCCCAACCAGGGAAGGAACATACTCATAGGTCCATTGCCCAAGCAGCCAGCCCTTCTATGAATTTGGCTGTGCTCAGACGAAACAGACCAAAAGGCCAACCATCCCAGGAACAGCTAGTCCTCTTCTAAATTTCTTTTTTCCCGACATAGGCCTAACTCCAGCTTGGAGCATGGGATACTTGCCTACCATCTGCTGGAGACAGAGAATATTGGCAGGATGAGGTCAGCATAGAAGCCTATAAAAGGCAATATTAGCAAGTCAGTTAGTCTCCATCTCCATCTGCTGGTACGGGAACATAAATCCATGCATACGGACTGGTCTGGCTGGGTGAAAAGGAATAGCAACTTGTGCACATACTTCTGAATCCCACCACAAACACCCCTAAACTGCCCCTTTTTCTTCCTGTTAACATTTAGGCACATACGGTACTTTTAATGTTTCCAAGATAGTATATACATATTGCTTACATGCATCCATGACAATTTCGCACATAGAAATCTTTTGAAAATTAACCCCTGAAAATAAGAAAATGGAATAGAAACATAGAAATGACGGCAGAAGAAGACCAAACGGCCCATCCAGTCTGCCCAGCAAGCTTTCACACTTTTTTTCTCATACTTATCTGTTACTCTTGGCCCTTACTAGTAACTTTTTGGTTCTAGTTACCTTCCACCCCCACCATTGATGTAGAGAGCAGTGCTGGAGCTGCATCTAAGTGAAGTATCTAGCTTAATTGGTTAGGGGTAGTAACTGCCGCAATAAGCAAGCTGCTCCCACGCTGATTTGTTTACCCAGCCTGTGCAGTTCAGTCCTTGTTGGTGTCTGAATATAAATCCTCGTCTTTATTCCCCCCTGCCGTTGAAGCAATGAGCTGCGCTGGATATGTATTCCAAGTGAAGTATCAGTCTTTCCTCCCCTGCTGTTTAAGCAGAGAGCTATGCTGGATATGCATTGAAAGTGAAGTATCACTTATTTGGTTTGGGGTAGTAACCGCCGCAAAAAGAAAGCTACTCCCCCACTTTTTTGTGAATGCAAATCCTTTTTTCCACATTTCCTCTTGCCGTTGAAGCATAGAGCAATGTTGGAGTCGCATTAACAATGAGTATGTTTATTGAATAAGGGTATTAATCTCCAGGTAGTAGCTGTCATTCCCGCAAGCCACCCCCATGCCTCTTCTCTCTTCACTCACATCCTCGAGACTTTATGGATCCACAGTATTTATCCCACGCCCCATTGAAATCCTTCACAGTTTTGGTCTTCACCACTTCCTCCAGAAGGGCGTTCCAGGCATCCACCACCCTCTCCGTGAAGAAATACTTCCTGACATTGGTTCTGAGTCTTCCTCCCTGGAGCTTCAAATCGTGACCCCTGGTTCTGCTGATTTTTTTCCAGCGGAAAAGGTTTGTCATTGTCTTTGGATCATTAAAACCTTTCAAGTATCTGAAAGTCTGTATCATATCACCTCTGCTCCTCCTTTCCTCCAGGGTGTACATATTTAGATTCTTCAATTTCTCCTCATAAGTCATTCGATGAAGACCTTCCACCTTTTTGGTCGCCCTTCTCTGGATCGCCTCCATCCTATCTCTGTCCATTTGGAGATACGGTCTCCAGAATTGAGCACAGTACTCCAGGTGAGGCCTCACCAAGGACCTGTACAAGGGGATAATCACTTCCCTTTTCTTACTCGATATTCCTCTCTCTATGCAGCCCAACATTCTTCTGGCTTTAGCTATCAACTTGTCACACTATTTCCCCGACTTCAGATCGTTAAGACACTATCACCCCAAGGTCTCTCTCCTGCTCCTTGCACATCAGCCCTTCACCCCCCATCGAATACAGTTCTTTTGGATTTCCACACCCCATATGCATGACTCTGCACTTCTTGGCATTGAATCTCAGCTGCCATATCTTCGACCACTCTTCCAGCTTCCTTAAATCCAGTCTCATTCTCTCCACTCCTTCCGACGTGTCCACTCTGTTGCAGATCTTAGTGTCAACCGCAAAAAGACAAACCTTACCTTCTATCCCGTCCGCAATGTCGCTCACAAAGATATTGAACAGGACCGGCCCCAACACCGATCCTTGTGGCACTCTGCTTAACACCGCTCTCTCTTCAGTGCAAGTTCCATTTACCATCACACATTGTCTTCTGTCCATCAACCAGTTTGCAATCCAGGCCACCACCTTGGTACTCACTCCTAAGCTTCTCATTTTATTCACCAGCCTCCTGTGCAGGACCGTATCAAAAGCTTTGCTAAAATCCAAGTAGATGACATCGAGCGCTCTTCCTCGATCCAATTCCTTAGTTACCCAATCAAAAAAGTCGATCAGATTTGTGTGAAAGGACCTTCCCTTGGTGAAACCATGCTGCCTCTGGTCCATCAATTCTGCTGCTTGTAGATAGTTCACAATTCTTTCCTTCAGCAGCGACTCCAATACCTTTCCCACAACAGAGGTGAGGCTAACCGGCCTGTAGTTTCCAGCCTCCTGTCTGCTCCTGCTCTTGTGAAGCGGGACCACTATCACTTTTCTCCAATCACTCAGCACCACTCCCATGTCCAGGGAGCTATTGAACAGGTCACACAGCGGAGCTGCCAGCACATCTCTGAGCTCCCTCAGTATCCTGGGATGAACCTCATGGCTTTGTCCACCTTCAATTTTCCTAGCTCTTCCCATACATTCTCTTCCGTAAACGGAGTTTCATCCATTCCGCTTCCCTCCAGTTTCTTGTTAACTAGTGTCGGTCCTTCTCCGGGGTCTTCTTTAGTGAATACCGAATTGAAGTATTCGTTTAATATTTTTGCATTTCTTCATTTGACTCCACCCATTGATCCTTTTAACCTTTCAATTTCAGTATACCACTTTGGACTTTTCTTTCACTGATGTATCTGAAAAATGTTTTGTCACCTTGCTTTACCTCTTTGGCAATCCTTTCTTCCGCTTGAATTTTCGCTTTCTTGATTGCTTTCTTAGTCTCCCTCAGTTCCAGATATTCTTCCTTGTGCTCCTCTCTTTGGGATTCTTTATATTTCTTGAACACTGTTCTTTTAGCTTTTATTTTGTCAGCCACCTCCTTTGAGAGCCAGATAGGTTTCATTTTTCTCTTGCTTTTCTTTACTTTTCTAACATATAGATTAGTTGCCTTAGTGATTGCTCCTTTTAGTTTGATCCACTGTTCCACATCTCTCATTCTCCCAGCCTTCTAGTTCTTCCTCCAGGTACTTCCCCATTTCATCAAAGTCCATGTTTTTGAAATGTAAAACTCGAGTCTTCGTGCTACTTCTCTGTATCATGTTTGTGATATGACACTATACTGTATGATGATCACCTGTGCTGAGGTGGGCACCCACCTGGACATTAGAGACATTATCTCCATTAGTGAGAACTAAATTGAGTATAGCTCCCTCCCTCGTGGGTTCCATTACCATTTGTTTGAACAGAGAACCTTGCAGGGCATCCACTATCTCTCTACTACTGTTAGATTCTGCAGAAGGGATTCTCCAGTGTACATCCGGCAGATTAAAATCTCCATCACCACTTCTCCCTTCTTTCCCATCTTTTGGATGTCTTCAACTAGATATTTCCACCAAATATCTGGCAGTAGACATCTGATAAAAGTTATAAGCTGAAACAAAATAATGAATTAAAAGGATAAATTCTTACTGATAATTTCCTTTCCTTGAGTCCAGCCAGACCAGATGCATAGATATATGCCGCTCAACTAGCAGATGAAGACAGAGACTAACAAGCTTGCTGATTTCACCCAATATAGGTTCCCTTGCTGACCTCAGCTTGCCAATATCAAGGGAAGCTAAATATTTTTAATACACTAAACCTTTCCCTCACCCCCTGTGCAAAAATCAGACAGCTTCCAAGGGAAAACAAACAGAAAACAAAAAATGGAACAGACATATCCTACATTACTTGATAAAGTTTATTATCTTAATAGCCATCGCACTGACTAGCACACATAAGCGGTTATTCTGAAAATGATACACGGCAGGTCAGGGAGGGTCCTGGACTGGTCTGGCTGGAATAAAGGCATGGAAATTATCAGGTAAGAATTAATTTCTCCTTCCCCCTCATCCAGCCAGACCAGTCCAGATGCATGGGATTTACCCAAGCTGTCTCTTGAGTGGGTAAGACACTGACAAGTCTGCTCTCAAGAATTCCAAACCAAAAGGAAGCCTCTTTCCTGGCTTGAAGATCAAGATGACTACTTTAAAGAAGTATGCAAGGAAGACTAGTTTGCTGCTCTGCAAATCTCCAAAGCCAACACCAGGCTAAGTTCTGCCCACCAAGCTGCCTGTGCCCCAATAGAGTATGCTTTCAATTACTTGAAGAGGCAATCCCTTGCACATGTAAACTTCCCCTATTAATTCCTTAATCCAATGAGCTACTGAAGTATTCAAAGCTGCTCAGCCCTTTCTAGAACCACTAAACAGAACAAAGTGATGCTTCAAGGTTCTGAAACTATTGGTGACCTATAAGTATCGCAGAAGAACTTTAGCAGCTAGATGACAAAGTTGAACATCTCTTCTCCACTATAGACCCTTTAAAAGGAAGGGAGACATACTATCCAGTTAAGATAAAAAGGGTGAAACCACCTTAGGGAGGAATGAAGGAACCATGTGAATCTTCACTGCCTCAGCTGAAAAATCCAAAAAAGGGCTCCCTATACTACAGAGACTGCAGCTCTGAAATTCAAAATGAACTGCTACCAAAATACACCACCTTAAAAATAAGAAGCTTACGTGACACCTCTTTCAGAGGCTCAAATAGATGATCACTCAGGTAAGTCCATGCCAAATTCAGATTGCAGGTAGACAATGACTCTCTCATGGTGGGACAGAATATGCTTCACTTCCTGAAGGAAACAAGATACATCTGAATGAGACGATAAGAGTCTGCCCGTCTACTGGCCTCTGAAACAGGCAATAGAGCAACTTGCATCTTTAGGGAGTAAAGGATCAACCCTTATCCAATCAACCCTGCAGGAATTCTAAGATAGCTGGCACTAAAGTCTCTCTTGCCAATATCTTCTTAACTGAGCACCAAACCTTAAACAACCTCCAGACTCTCACATATGCAAAGTATATACTTGATAACCGTCTTAACCTAAAGAGTATGATTAACACTATAACCAAAGATTGCTTCTTCAGACTACAGGTATTAAAAAGACTCAAACCCCTTTTATATTTCCACGACTTTAGGACAGTTCTTCAATCATTGATTTTTGCCAAAATAGACTACTGCAGCGCGCTCTTCACAGGATTACCCAACTCATCCATCAGGCCTCTCCAGATGATACAGAATGCTGCAGCTAGAATCCTGACAAGCACCAACCGGAATGATCATATTACACCCATCCTCCGAAATCTACACTGGTTACCAGTCAATTACAGAGTCCTTCACAAATCTTTAACATTAATACACAAATTCATCTATAATCTCCTTTATCTCGACCTTGAAATTCCATTAAAACTCCATACTTCTAACAGGCCAATGAGAGAAATATCCAAAGGAACGCTACAAGCCCCTCCAACCAAAGCCACACGACTCATCGCATCCAGGGACTGAGCATTTTCGACAGCAGGCCCAGCCATCTGGAACAACCTCCCTGCAGAACTTAGGCTGGAACCTTGCCTGCTAACTTTTAAGAAAAAACTCAAAACGTGGCTGTTCCGCCAAGCCTTCCCAGAACCCTGGGATACACATTAGGCGTTATCTACCCATGATTAATGGATCCTCCCCTCCTCTGAATACCTTGACAGCATGGATACCGACTCTAACATGTGGACTATCTCTAGTCTGGACTACCTCTAGTCCGGAATTTGTTTCTCTCCCTTTAACTTAACTTTATATTTCTCTTCTAGCTTCCTAAGCTTCCAAGTTCACAGTCCTCGTTGTAATGTAACTTTGTTTTTTTTCTTCCTTTATCTAGTTATTTTACCCCTGTTCGATGTAAACCGTCCTGATATGGTATTTAACCATGAAGGTCGGTATAGAAAAATGTTAAATAAATAAATAAATAAAATATATGGAAACTTTTTTTGTATCACAAAGGAGCAATTGCAACCTTCTGGAAATATCTCTTCTCTGGCAGATGAGCCTTCTCAAGTGTGAAGCCATAAGAAAAAAACAAAATGGATCCTTGTAAATGTCTGGCCCCTGAACAGTAGGCCCCTATCCTAAATCAACAATAGTGGATTCTGTCCAGCATCCTCACTAAAAAACACATACCAAGTTCACCTTGGCCAATCAAGAACTACCAATAACACTAACTCCCAATGCCCAGGAATCTTCTGCAACACTCTGCCCATCAGAGGTCATAAGAACATAAGAATTTGCCAGACTGGGTCAGACTGAGGGGTCCATCAAGCCCAGCATCCTGTTACCAAGAGTGGCCAATCCAGGTTCCAAATACCTAGCAAGTACCCAAACAGGTCATGGAGAGAACACCTAAAGAATATCCTGAACTGCCAGTCTTGAATCAGGTCACCCAAACCAGATGATCCTTTTATCTTTCTTTGGCTGAAAAATCTTTGCATCTATGTGTTGCTGCTCACAGTCATCAAGTCCAACACTGGTTCTCCCCATTTGGACACAACCTAGAAGAGTGGCATCTGGGACAGACTCTACTCTCTGGGATATAGCCTATTGCGACTGAGGAAGTCCACTTGTACATTCTCTACTCTCACTATATGAGCAGTAGAGATCCTTTTTACATGCTTCTCCACTGTCTAACAGCAGATCTACCTCTTCCACCCCATGGCAACACCTGGTTTCATGAGGACTACATCCTGCTGTCCTGGGATAGCACCTGTTACAGGTAAGCAACTCTACTTTATCCCAGTACAAGCAGGATGATAGTCCTCACATATGGGTGATTAGCAAGCTAGAGGCTGACTCATCCTGTAATAGGTCAATGGCACATAACTCGTGCAACAGGCCCAACTGAGGTGCTATTGACTAAGATGAGGCAGGCTGAATTACAGCAGACGGTTGTGGAAGGAGTTTTTTTCAAGACAAATTGTCCAAAGGCAGAGTCTTGTCATCCTTCCTTATCCAAGCAGTAATGAGCTGCAAAAGTATGCAGAGAACTCCAAGTCGCAGCTTTGCAGATGTCTGTAATGGGTACTGAACGGTAGTGTGCTATGGATGTTGACATAGCCCTAACTGAATGCGCCTTTACTCGTCCCTGGAGAGGAAGGCCTGCTTTCTCATAGAAGAATTCGATACAGTCTGCTAGCCAGTTGGAGAGAGTTTGTTTGCCCACTGCAACTCCTGGTCTGTTTTTGTCAAAAGAAACAAAGAGTTGGGTGGATTTCTTATGGATTGCAGTGCGGTCTAGGTAAAAAGTGAGTGCACGTTTTCAGTCCAAGGAGTGCAAAACTCTCTCACCCTGGTGAGAGAGAGGCCTTGGGAAGAAAGTTGGCAAAACTATGGATTGGTTAAAGTGAAAATCTGTTACCATCTTAGGCATGAATTTGTGGTGAGTGCAGAGGACCACTCTGTCATGCAGGAACTGTGTGTAGGGTATGTGACAAGAGCTTGTAACTTACTGACTCTTCTAGCAGATGTAATGGCTACTAGGAATTGTACATCACAGGAATGCAAAGGCTCAAACAGGGGCCACATGAGCCTTGCAAGCACTACATTTAGGTCCCATTCTGTAACTGGTGGTCGAATGGGAGGCTTAAGTTGAAGTAAACCCCTCATAAAGCGACTCACTAGGGTTGCGCAGTTATTGGGGCATCCCCAATTCCCTTGTGGTATGCTGCAATGGCACTCAGGTGTACACGCACAGAAGAAGTCTGGAGACCAGAATCTGAGAGGTGGCACAGATAGTCTAATAGAGAAGAAGTGGGGCAGGAGAAAGGGTCAATATCTTTTTGTGTGCACCACTCTGTAAATCTAGTCCACTTGGAGTGGTAAGATTTACATGTGGGAGGCTTCCGTGAAGCTACGAGAACCTGAGAGACATGAGTTGAAAGATTGAGCGGTTGCAGCATCAAGCTTTCTACATCCAAGCTGTTAGGGCAAGGGTTGGTAGGTTGGGATGGTGCAACATGCCCTGGTTCTGATTGATGAGAGTGGGTGCTGTGCTCAGGCTAATTGGTTCTCTGATCGAGAGGTCGAGGAGTATGGGAAACCATACTTGTCAATGCCAATACGGGGTAATGACAATCATTGACTGTGTCCTGCTGTAGCTTCACGAGAGTTTTGGATATGAGTGGAATCGGAGGATACGCATATAGAAGTCCTGTGTTCCAGGGGCGAGCAAAGGCTTCCCTGGGGAACATTTGTCGACAGCTGTGGAGGGAGCAGAACCTTTCCACTTTGTGGTTCAGTTTGGACGCAGAGGTCTATGGTTGGGCGACCCCCGCGCTGAAAGATTTTGCTCGCTAAAATCTTTCAGCGCTGGGGTCAGAGACCATTCGTGGGGATGGAAACATAGACTGAGATTGTCCGCTAGGACGTTTTGTATGCCTGCCAGATAAGTTGCCCTGAGATGCATGGAGTGCTCGAGAGCCCAGGCCCTAATCTGCACTGCTTCTTGTAATAGCAGATAAGAGCCTTTGCCTCCTTGTTTATGTACCAAATTGCTACTGTATTGTTTGTTTGTATCAGCAGAGTCTTGTGTGAGAGGCAGTCTTTGACGGCATAAAGGGCATATCGCATTGCTCGAAGTTCCAAAAAGTTGATTTGGCACTTCTTTTTGAGCAGAGTCCACATACCTTGTGTTTGAAGGTTGTTGACGTGAGCTCCCCAACCCAAGTTGGAGGCATCTGTGGTCAAGGTGACTTGAGGAGTCGGTTGCTGGAATGGTAGACCAGTTCATAAGGCAGGCTGGTTTGTCCACCAGCAGAGCGAGAGACGTAACTGGTGGGTGACCCGTATTAGGGCGACAGTGGCTGAACAGCTTGGATCCACTGAGATTTAAAAGTCCATTGAGTCCTTCTCATGGCTGACTTTGCCATAGGGGTAACGTGGACTGTAGATGCCATGTGGCCCAGTAGTGTGAGAAATTGATGGGCAGAGGCAAACTCGCAGCTGATTACAGAGTTTGCAAATGCGCTAGATTGTTTGCACGGTCGCTTGGAAGAAAAGCTTTTGCAACTGTGGTGTTGAGGTCTGCTCCGATGAAAGTGAGGAGTTGAGACTGGTTCATATGGGATTTTGGATAGGTGATCAGGAATGCCAGGGAATGCAACAGTCTTATGGTGCTTTTCAAGGCAGCTAGAGTTTCCAGTGTGGATGCACTCCTGATTAGCCAATAGTCTAGGTAGGGAAAAACATGAATGCTGTTTTTTCTTAGATGTGCAGCAGCTACTGCTAGACATTTCATGAACACCCGGGGTGCAGAGGCTAGTCCGAATGGTAGGACTCTGAATTGTTAATGGTGTGTTCCCACTACGAATAGTAAGTATCTGCGATGTTGTGGGGAAATGGGCATGTGAGCATAGGCATCTTGAAGATACAGAGAACAGAGCAAATCTACTCAGTGAAGTAAGGGAAGGATGGTTCCCAAGGATACCATCCGGAACTTTTCTTTTTGAATAAATTTGTTGATATTGCGAAGGTCTAGTATGGGGCGGAGACCTCCTGTTTTCTTTGGAATTAGGAAATAGCAGGAGCAGAACCCTCTGCTTTGTTGAGACCGGGGGACAGGTTTGACAGCCCTGGTAACCAGCAGGGAAGAGAGTTCTAGTCGAAGTTGAGATATTACGACGTTGGCCATCCACAGTGGAGTGGGTGGGGAATCCGGGGGTATCGTGGTGAATTTGAGATGGTATCCCTGGTTCAGAATGGCTAACTCCCATTGATCTGTGGTAATGAGGCTCCAATGGTGTATAAAGTAATGGAGCCGGCCTCCAACAAGGAAGGTGGATGTTTGGATTGATGAAAAAAGTTCTGCTCTCTGGAGATGTGCTCAAAACCAGATGCAGATCCAGTCTGCGGAGGTGGTTGAGTTTTTGTTTGATTTGGCTGACGTGGACATCCTCTTTGAGGTGGATGGAAAGGACGGGTACTGGATGCCGGCGGATAGTACCTACGAGGCCCATAAAAAGGCCTTCTGGTGGGTCTAGCAGCAGAGGATGGTTGGTCAGGTGGCAACTTGGAAAGCTGGCGGAGTGTTTCATGGTGTTCTTTTAATTGGGAGATAGTGTCTTGAATCTTTTCTCTGAAGAGATTGTCTCCAGTGCATGGGAGATCCACTGGTCTTTCCTGGACTTCTGATCTTAAATCCGAAGCCTTCAGCCAGGCCACCTTCGTGCACTGATCCCAAAAGACATATGAGAGGAGGTTTCAAAAGAGTCATAGGCTGCTCGTACTTCGTGCTTGCCTGACTCCATACCTTTCTGAACAAGGGCATCGAGTGCTATCTGTTGCTGCTGAGGAAGATTATCAGCCATGTCCTGTACTTGCTTCCACAGATTTCGTTGATATTGTGTCATATATAATTGATATGCCGCAATACAGGACACAAGCACGGACCCCTGGAAGATCTTTCGTCCTAATCCATCCAGAAATTTTTGATCTTTTCCTGGAGGGGCAGAAGAGTGAGGCTTTTGCTTCCTTGTCCTTTTCTGCACTGATTCTATGACGACTGACTGGTGGGGCATTTGTGGTTTATGAAAACCTTGGATCAGAAAGGTCTCCCAATAGGAGAACATCACCATGGTGTAGCAGGAAGTGATCCTGTAGCAAGGACCTGCTCTCCAGGTGATGTATTGTCCTCTCGCACCGAGGACAAATCTCCCAGGGCTACTGCCCAGGAGGGAAGGGTTAGGCCGGTCATCATAGTTGGTGATTCGATTATTAGAAATGTAGATAAGCAGGGTGGCTGGTGGACGTGAAGACCGCCTGGTACCTTGCCTGCCTGGTGCGAAGGTGGCAGACCTCACGCGTCACCTAGATAGGATTATAGACAGTGCTGGGGAGGAGCCGGTTGTCGTGGTACATGTGGGCACCAGCGACATAGGAAAATGTGGGAGAGAGGTTCTGGAAGCCAAATTTAGGATTTTAGGTAGGAAGCTGAAATCCAGAACCTCCAGGGTGGCATTCTCTGAAATGCTTCCTGTTCCACGTGCAGGTCCCCAGAGGCAGGCAGAGCTCCAGAGTTTCAATGCGTGGATGAGACTTTGGTGCAGGGAAGAGGGATTCAGTTTTGTAAGGAACTGGGGAAATTTTTGGGGAAAGGGGAGACTTTTCCAAAAGGATGGGCTCCACCTTAACCAGAGTGGAACCAAGCTGCTGGCACTAACTTTCAAAAAGGAGATAGAGCAGCTTTTAAACTAGAACAAGGGGGAAAGCAGACAGTCACTCAGCAGTGCATGGTTCGGAGAAATGTATCCTTGAAGGATACTAATGAAACAGGAGAGTTAGGGCATCCCAACAGAGAGGTTCCATTAAATGCAAACATAGTTCATATACCTATATGTAAAAAATCACCAAAGCTAATGATTTCCGAATTATCCCAAACAACTGAAAAGCAGGTTATTAAAACAAGCAAAACACACACTTTGAAATGTCTGTATGCCAATGCCAGAAGTCTAAGTAGTAAGATGGGAGAGTTAGAGTGTATAGCAGCAAATGATGAGACTGACATAATTGGCATCACAGATACTTGGTGGAAGGAAGATAACCAATGGGACAGTGCTATATCAGGGTACAAATTATATCGCAATGTTAGAGGATCAACTTGGTGGGGGTGTGGCACTTTATGTCCGGGAGGGTATAGAGTCCAACAGGATAAAAATCATACAAGAGATTAAATGCTCAGTAGAATCTATAATGGTAGAAATCCCATGTGTGTTGGGTAAGAGTATAGTGATAGGAGTATACTACCGTCCACCTGGACAAAATGGTCAGACAGATGATGAAATGCTAAGAGAAATCAGGGAAGCAAACCAATTTGGCAGTGCAATAATAATGGGAGATTTCAATTACCCCAATATTGACTGGGTAAATGTAACATCAGGACTTGCTAGAGACAAAGTTCCTGGATGTAATAAATGATTGCTTCATGGAGCAATTGGTTCAGGAACCAACAAGAGAGGGAGCTATTTTAGATTTAATTCTTAGTGGAACGCAAGATTTGGTGAGAGAAGTAACGGTGGTGGGGCCACTTGGCAACAGTGATCATAACATGATCAAATTTAAACTAATAACTGGAAGGGGGACAATAAGTAAATCTGCAGCTCTAACACTAAATTTTAAAAAGAGAAACTTTGATAAAATGAGAAAAATAGTTTGAAAAAACTGAAAGGTGCAGCTGTAAAGGTTAAAAGTGTTCAACAGGCATGGACATTGTTTAAAAATACAATCCTAGAGGCGCAGTCCATATGTATTCCGCGCATTAAGAAAGGTGGAAGGAAGGAAAAACGATTACCGTCATGGTTAAAAGGTGAGGTGAAAGAGGCTATTTTAGCCAAAAAGACATCCTTCAAAAACTGGAAGAAGTATCCATCTGAAGAAAATAGGATAAAACATAAGCATTGTCAAGCTAAGTGTAAAACATTGATAAGACAGGCAAAGAGAGAATTTGAAATGAAATTGGCCATAGAGGCAAAAACTCATAATAAAAACTTTTTAAAATATATCCAAAGCAAGAAACCTGTGAGGGAGTCGGTTGGACCATTAGATGACAGAGGGGTTAAAGGGGCTCTTAGGGAAGATAAGGCCATTGCAGAAAGACTAAATGAATTCTTTGCCTCCGTGTTTACAAATGAGGATTTTGGGGAGATACCAGTTCCGGAGATGGTTTTCAGGGGTGATGAGTCAGACGAACTGAACAAAATCACTGTGAACCTGGAAGATGTAGTAGGCCAGATCGACAAACTAAAGAGTAGCAAATCACCTGGACCGGATGGTATGCATCCTAGAGTTCTGAAGGAACTCAAAAATGAAATTTCTGATCTATTAGTTAAAATTTGTAACCTATCATTAAAATCATCCATTGTACCTGAAGACTGGAGGGTGGCCAATGTAACCCCAATATTTAAAAAAGGCTCCAGGGGCGATCCAGGTAACTATAGACCAGTGAGCCTGACTTCAGTGCCAGGAAAAATAGTGGAAACTATTCTCAAGAACAAAATTGTAAAGCATATAGAAAGACATGATTTAATGGAACATAGTCAACATGGATTTACCGAAGGGAAGTCTTGCCTAACAAATCTGCTTCATTTTTTTGAAGGGGTTAATAAACATGTGGATAAAGGTGAACCGGTAGATGTAGTGTATTTGGATTTTCAGAAGGCGTTTGACAAAGTCCCTCATGAGAGGCTTCTACGTAAACTAAAAAGTCATGGGATAGGAGGCGATGTCCTTTCGTGGATTACAAGCTGGTTAAAAGACAGGAAACAGAGTAGGATTAAATAGTCAATTTTCTCAGTGGAAAAGGGTAAACAGTTGAGTGCCTCAGGGATCTGTACCTGGACCGGTGCTTTTCAATATATATATATAAATGATCTGGAAAGGAATAAGACGAGTGAGGTTATCAAATTTGCAGATACAAAATTATTTAGAGTAGTTAAATCACAAGCAGACTAATACATTGCAGGAGGACCTTGCAAGACTTGAAGATTGGGCATTCAAATGGCAGATGAAATTTAATGTGGACAAGTACAAGGTGTTGCATATAGGGAAAAATAACCCTTGCTGTAGTTACACGATGTTAGGTTCCATATTAGGAGCTACCAGCCAGGAAAAAGATCTAGGCATCATAGTGGATACTACTTTAAAATCGTCGGCTCAGTGTGCTGCAGCAGTCAAAAAAGAAAACAGAATGTTAGGAATTATTAGGAAGAGAATGGTTAATAAAATGGAAAAAGTCATGATGCCTCTATATCGCTCCATGGTGAGACCACACCTTGAATACTGTGTACAATTCTGGTCACCGCATCTCAAAAAAGATATAGCTGCGATGGAGAAGGTACAGAGAAGGGCAACCAAAATGATAAAGGGGATGGAAAAGCTTCCCTATGAGGATAGTCTGAAGAGATTAGGGCTGTTCAGCTTGGAGAAGAGACGGCTGAGGGGGGGATATGATAGAGGTCTTGAATGAGTAGATGTGAATCTGTTATTTACACTTTCGGATAATAGAAGGACTAGGGGGCATTCCATGAAGTTAGCAAGTAGCACATTTAAGACTAATCGGAGAAAATTCTCTCACTCAACGCACAATAAAGCTCTGGAATTTGTTGCCAGAGGATGTGGTTAGTGCAGTTAGTGTAGCTGGGTTCAAAAAAGGTTTGGATAAGTTCTTGGAGGAGAAGTCCATTAACGGCTATTAATCAAGTTTACTTAGGGAACAGCCACTGCTATTAATTGCATCAGTAGCTTGGGATCTTCTTAGTGTTTGGATAATTGCCAGGTTCTTGTGGCCTGGTTTTCGCCTCTGTTGGAAACAGGATGCTGGGCTTGATGGACCCTTGGTCTGACCCAGCATGGCAATTTATGTTCTTATGTTGTAACAGGTATGTTGGGTCCGTCCGTCTGTTAACTGGAGGCACAGAACAGGGATTACTCCTGGGGGAATTCTGCACTACTGCGGAATGCAGAATTCCTCCTTCCGCAGATTTCCTCCCTCGTCACCCTTCCCACATTTCCACCGTCGCCTCGCCGATTTCCTCCCTCGCCGGAAGACTTCAAAACCGGAAGGACAGCGGCCATTGCGGGACAGGCAGAAAATAGCAGCAGAGACCCCGGCATGCCGCGAACAGAGGGCGTCCCGCGGCACATGCTCCATTCGCGGTGAAGATGAAGGCCTCGTGCACCATTCGAGGTGAAAACGAAAGGCCCCCATGTGCTGTGATCGGCGCACCTGGGCCTTCAACGTTGCCGCAAACAGAGCATGTGCCGCGGGACACGCTCCGTTCGCGGCATGCCGGGCTCTCCGCTGCTATGTTCTGCTCAAGGCGAAAATGGAAGGCCCCCGTATTCCACGAACAGCGTGCCGGGCCTTCATCTTCGCCGCAAACGGCGTGGGTCCCGCGGCATGCCAGTGAGAAAGAATGTGTGGAGGGGAGGGTGTGAGAGAGAGCATGGGGGGGGATGCTGGTGTGTGTGAGAGGGGAGGTGACAGAGCATGGTTGGTAAGAGGGGGGTGGGGAGGGTGTGAGAGAGCATGGGAGGTAAGTGAGGTGGGTGGGGGGATGCTTGAGTGTGGGAGCCTATATGAGGGGGGGATCCCAGTGAGAGAGAATGTGTGTGAGAGAGAGGGGGGGGTGTGGGGGTTTCAGAGAGGGACCCTATATGAGGGGATGTGTGTGTGTGCGAGAGAGTGAGGGAGCCTGTATGAGGGTGTGTGTATGTATGTGTAAGGGACACTCTTACAGTGAATTTCTAGGGAAATTCTGCAACTTTAATAACTTTTTTCTTTAATAATTTAGAATGTAATTACTTAAAGACTGTCATGTAAATTTGTTATTTTGACCAATATAAAGTTTGCAGAATTTTCAGTTTTTCTGCGCAGAATTCCCCCAGGAGTAAGGAATGCTCCCATAAACGGTGTTGAAGATCTAGCAGCACTTCATGGATTGGAATGGCCATGACTTCCTTTGGTGCGTCAAACTGGAGACCCTCCAGGGTCTTATGTCTGGTATCTTTTTCAGTCACCAGCTCAAAGGGAATGGTATCTGCCATCTCCTTGATAAAATTTGCAAAAGAAAGGTCCTCTGGCGGGGACTTCCTTCTTTCTTCTGGTGGAGAAGGTTCAGATACAAGGTCTTCCTTTAATCTTGTCTGTGTCAATGTCCTCCCACGGGCTGTAGTGGGGTTGGAAAGATGATCCAGATGGATCCAGTGGACGAGGACGCTTTGGCATCGATGTAGAGCTCGATTTTCCTGGAATATGTTTTGGCATCAATGGAGGGAAAAAAAGGCATCGATGGAGAATCGAATGGCATAGACGGTACTGATGGCGCACATCGCCCAATGGACCAGGATGAGAAGAATAGACGGATCAGGAATAGGCATCAATGGCTTCTGGAGTTTTTGCAAACCTGATGACCTGGTAAGGGATCGGAGTCCCCTTCATCTTCTTCCGATGAACCTGGTATAGGTATAGCTGGAAGCATCGGTGGATCCTTTGGCATCGATGGCAGGGATGGAGTCATCGGAGGATCCATAGACTGTGGCGGTGCAGGCTGTGGGAAGGCACCGAGCCTGCTGAGCAGAGGAGCCAGTACTAGCGGTTCCGGTGTAGGTTGAAATCTTTGAAAAACCTCGGTGACAGCCTGCTGAATCATGGAAGTCACTTCTTCCCTGGAAACTGAGACTGTATCCACTGGCACAGGGGAAGGAAAGACTGGCACTAACGGCTCTTCCACATTTGGATGTGGTGGCAGACTAACACCAGTGCTGGTGGAGAGCGCCTCAGTGTCTCAGGTAGAGGGGCATGGCGGCTCTTGTACCCCGACCTGCTTTGTCATCGGCTCGGTAACCATCGATGCTGATGCGGTAACTGGTGCTCCTGTTGGACGATGACGTCACTTCTCTCTATGCTCCTTAGTCGATATAGAGGACGATGTGATTGACGATCCCGATGGGGATGGAGATGGATGTTCACCGGTTCTTTTCTTTCCTTGATGTTTTTCAGAGGAGGCAGGAATTTTCTTTGGTGACGACTGTGAAGACATCTTTGGAGTGATGTGTTTGAAAAGTTCCTGCATTTTGTCTAGCCGGGCACACCTGCCCTTTGGAGTCATTTCAGCACAGGTAGAACATGCTCAGACATCGTGGCCTGATCCCAGGCAAAGTACACAGATGTTGTGCGGATCTGTTATGGACATCGTTTGGGGGCAACTCAGACATATTTTAAAACCAGTGGCCATCTTTGAAATTAAGGCCGGGCAACGGTCGATGGCCTGCAGATACCAAGAAAGGTAACAGAAACAGACAAAAAATGCCAAATTTAGTACTCAAACGATATGTCGAAGGGAGACTCGAATATGGTGTTTATGACAGAAATAATACTTTTTTCCGTAAGGAAAATTAGTGAGAAAAACACAGAGCTCCTGTTATGCGAGGCTTACAGCAACGCGGAAAAAAAAGAGACTGAAGGGAGACCCCTGTGGCTGCAGGGATCATGGCATGCTGGGCATGCTCAGTGTGTCAGTCAAAAGTTTCTAGAAACTTTGACAGAAGTTTTCCGTAATAGGGCTTCATCGATGTCACCCATATGTGAGGACTATCATTCTGCTTGTCCTGGGATAAACTTTCTTACCTCATAATCTCTTAGGCAAGTGACAAAACAACTTCTAAACATTCTGCAGCTTTTAGCAACCAGTGTGTTTTTGTGTCAGTCAGGATTGAAGAGGTTACCTTCTGCTGCCTTAACTCAAAATGAAGGCATTTTCTAAGGAAATTGTATCATAATGTTCAATAAGTTATGCAATGATATTGCTCAGTAAGCTAGTGTCCTGTGTCCACAGCACCAGCCTCAGCAAGAACTAAGCCAGAATGTAACAAATCTCAGTGATGAGCATAGCATCACAGATCTGTACTTAGTGCCTTATCACAGCTCTATACTACATCTTGATTAAACCTTGATTAGGTAGTACTGATGGCATAATTTCTGTTCCTTGTGCTATTGCATGTTATATACCTTTACAGTTTATTAGAAAAAGTGAGATTCAATGAACTGTTAAGGTTGTTAGCTCTGTATCTTGAGCGGTGGGCGTCTGGACTGATCCATGGTACTACAGGAACGAAAATTAGCAGGTAAGTAATAATTTTCTTTTCCCTGTACGTACCTGGATCAGTCCAGACCGTGGGATGTACCCAAGCTTCCCTAACCCGGGTGGGATTCTGCGAGGCCTGCTCGTAGAACCTGTTCGCCAAAGTGTCCATGGACAGACGAGGCGAGGTGTAGTCTGTAGTGTCTCGAGAACGTGTGTAACGATTTCCAGGTGGCCGCTCTACAGATTTCCTGCGAAGACACCGATCGGCTCTCCGCCCAGGAGGCCGCCTGAGAGCGTGTAGAATGCGCCACAATACCGGGTGGAGGAGTCCGCCCCGTCCCGATGTAGGAGGCGGCAATGCCGGCCTTCAGCCATCTGGCAATCGTAGTCTTCGAGGCCTGGGATCCCTTCCGGGGACCAGACCAAAGGACGAAGAGATGGTCAGAAGTCCGAAAGTCATTCGTGGCCTCCAGGTAGATCCGCAGAGTGCGCTTGACGTCGAGGAGACGAAGAGTCCGTGGCTCAGACGAGGAGAAGGAGGGCAATTCCACCGTCTGATTCACATGGAAGGCGGACACCACCTTCGGGAGGAAGGAGGGCACAGTCCGAAGTGAAACGCCCGAATCGGTGAACCGTAGATAAGGCTCTCGACAGGACAGAGCCTGCAGCTCCGAAATACGCCGAGCGGAACATATGGCCACCAGGAACACCGTCTTGAGAGTGAGGTCCTTGATCGTCGCACTCCTCAGTGGTTCGAACGGAGGTCCTGACAGGGAACGTAGGACCAAATTGAGGCTCCAAGAGGGACAAGGATCCCGCAATGGAGGCCGCAAGTGCTTGACGCCCTTGAGAAAACTGAGGATGTCCGGATGGTGTAACAAAGATCCCCCTCCCCGCAGGAGGGAGCCAAGGGCGGCCACTTGAACCCTAAGGGAGTTGTAAGCGAGCCCCTTTTCCACTCCCGCCTGTAGGAACTGGAGGATCTGCGGGACAGACGCCTCCGTGGGTCTTGTGTTCCGGTCGGTACACCACAGTTCGAACACCTTCCAGACCCGCACGTAGGCCACCGACGTCGAAGTCTTCCGAGACCGCAGCAGAGTTGACACTACCGCCTCTGGGTACCCTCGTCGGCGGAGGCGGCGCCTCTCAAAAGCCAGGCCGCAAGACAGAAGAGTTCTGCCTGGTCGAAAAATACCGGTCCCTGGTGTAGAAGGCGGGGAAGATGTCCCAGCCGGATGGGTCCATCGATTACCAGGTGGAGGAGATCCGCAAACCAAGGTCGTCTTGGCCACTCTGGTGCGACGAAGATCACCGTCCCCTGATGAACTTCTATTCGTCGGAGTACTCTTCCCACCAGCGGCCACGGTGGGAACGCATATAGGAGCAGATCGGCCGGCCACGGGAGCGCGAGAGCATCTACGCCCTCCGCTCCCCTTTCTCTCCGGCGACTGAAGAAGCGAGGCGCCTTGGTGTTCTGTGCGGACGCCATGAGATCCAGGTGGGGGGAGCCCCACCGCCGGACGAGTAGTTGCATGGCCGTGTCGGAGAGCGACCACTCTCCGGGGTCCAGGAGCTGGCGACTGAGGAAGTCGGCCTGGACGTTGTCCACGCCCGCGATGTGTGAGGCCGCGAGGCGGCGCAGATTCCGTTCCGCCCACTGCATCAGCATCGCTGCCTCTAGCGCGACCTGCGGACTGCGAGTGCCGCCCTGACGGTTGATGTAAGCCACCGTGGTCGCGTTGTCCGATAAGATTCTGACTTCCTGATTCCGAAGGAGTGGCAGGAAATGGAGGAGCGCCAATCTGACCGCTCTGGTCTCCAGGCGATTGATGGACCACTTCGATTCCTCTGCGGACCACGTCCCCTGCGTGGCGCTTCGGTCGCAGACGGCTCCCCAGCCGACGAGACTGGCGTCGGTGGTCACCACCACCCAATTTGGTAGGTCGAGGGACACGCCGCGAGCCAGATTCCCCGGTACCATCCACCAGTTCAGGCTGTTCCTGGCGAACTGGGGCAGCGGAAGAATCACCTGGTAGTCCTGCGAGAGCGGTTTCCAACGGGACAGAAGAGCTCTTTGTAGAGGACGGAGGTGCGCAAAAGCCCAAGGAACCATGTCGATGGTGGAGCCCATCACCCCCAGGAGCTGAAGATAGTCCCAGGAGGTGGGAGCTGGTAATGCAGAGAATCGCTGTATATGTTCCCGTAGGGCGTGCGCCTTGTCCTGCCGTAGGAAAACCGCTCCCAGTCGGGTGTCGAAGGTCGCCCCCAAGAAATCCAAGCGCTGCGAGGGCACGAGGGAACTCTTGGAGAAGTTCACCACCCATCCTAGGGACTGCAGAAACTCTATCACCCTGGCCACCGCCGCCTGTCCATGTCGAAAGGACTTCGCTCGAATGAGCCAATCGTCCAGATAAGGATGAACTAGAATCCCCTCCTTCCGGAGGGCAGCCGCCACCACTATCATGATCTTGGTAAAGGTGCGCGGGGCCGTTGCCAATCCGAACGGAAGAGCCACAAACTGGAAATGCTGATCCAGGATCTTGAACCGTAGTAGGCAATGATGCTCCTGGCGAATGGGAATGTGAAGGTAGGCCTCCGTCAGGTCCAAGGAGGCCAGAAACTCCCCTCGATGAACCGCCGCGATCACCGAACGTAGCGTTTCCATGCGGAACCGGGCCACCCGAAGGGATCTGTTGACTTCCTTCAGGTCCAGGATGGGGCGGAAGGAACAGTCTTTCTTCGGTACGACGAAGTAGATGGAATAATGGCCCGAGCCCACCTCTCCGGAGGGTACGGGCGTAATGGCACCTATCTCCCACAATCTGTCCAGGGTCAGCTGCACCGCCCGTCGCTTGATGGCCGACCCGCAGGGAGAAAAGATGAACCGTCCCTTCGGAGGGCGGGCAAATTCCAACGCGTAGCCGTGTCCTATGGTGTCCAGAACCCACTGATCCGAGGTGATCCGTGCCCACTCCTCGTAAAAGAATGCCAGCCGTCCCCCGATCTTGGGAACGGCGGAGTGGGCGAGCTGAACATCATTGAGAGGATTTGGGCAAGGGCTGTCCCGCCGTGGGCGCGGCCCGCGCTGGGCGGCGCCCGCGAAAGGAACGGGACCATGGCTGAGCCCTGGAGGGAGGGGGCCGGGAGACCGCCGGCCTGTAACTCCTGTAGCGTCTTTGCGCCCTCGCTCTGGTCCGGGAGGCCGGGAACGACCTGGTAGAGCGATATCTGTCTTCCGGCAGGCGATGGACCGCGTTTTCTCCCAGCGACTTGATGATCTGGTCCAGCTCCTCTCCGAACAGGAACTTACCCCTGAAGGGCAGGGAACCCAGGCTCGACTTGGAGGACGTGTCCGCTGCCCAGTTGCGGAGCCAGAGGAGTCGGCGCGCCGCCACTACCGGGGCCATGGAGCGTGCAAGGATCCTGAATAGATCGTAGGAGGCATCGGCCCCGTATGCCACTGCGGCTTCGAGCCGATCCGCCTGGGCGGCCTCCCCGGGAGGCAGCACCTGGGAAGTGAGCAGTAGCTGTACCCAGAGAAGGCTGGCTCGCTGGGCAAGAGAGCTACACATCGCTGCCCGCAGTCCCACTGCGGAGACCTCGAAGACCCGCTTGAGGAATACTTCCAACTTGCGATCCTGCGTATCCCGCAGCGCCGCTCCACCCGTCACCGGAATGGTCGTCCTTTTCGTGACCGCCGTCACCGCGGAGTCCACCCTGGGTACCTTGATGAGATCCAGAAAATCTTCCGGCAGCGGGTACAGCCTCTCCATGGCTCTGCTGCCCTTTAGCGCAGCTTCCGGGGAATCCCATTCCCGAGTGAGAAGTTGCAGGAACGACTCATGGATGGGAAAAGCCCGCGCCCGCGGACGAAGAGCCGCCAGGACCGGGTCCCCCTTCTTCGAAGAAGTGACGACCGAGGGCGCGACTGGAGCTGGCGGGTCCGGCGGGGGATCGAGGTCCAACCCCTGAATGATTTGTGGGATTAGGTCATCTAGCTCTTCCCGCTGGAATAGTCGCAGCGTGCGTGGATCCTCTCCCTCCGAGGTCGACTCCCCTTGTCCCGAACCGGCAGGGTCCGATCCTGGGGAGACTGGGTCCGAGCCAGCCCCCCCCGAGCCCACAGGGAGCCGGACGTTTGCGGGGAGCTGTGGGGCCCCCACGCCCCCCGGAGGGGGGGGGGGCCGAGGAGAGGGACGAAGGGCGCGGTAGTTTGGGGGGCGGAGGCCCCGTGGGAGCTGCCAGCTCCTGCAGGTACGCTGTGTGCATCAGACGAATAAACTCTGGGGAGAACCCCGGCCTACTCGGGGGAATCTCCGTGGGGGAAAAACCCGGGGGGCCCTGCTCCTGTGAGTCCAGCTCCGGATCTTCCTCCGGAAGCAGGTTCGGGGGAGAATCCCCTGGAGCCTCCCCATCCCCCAGCGCTGTCCGATCTTCCTCGCGTCGCAGCGCGTGCAAAATGGCCGCCGTTCCCGCCAAGAATGGGGGAGGGGCCGGCCCACGGCGCCCGGGCAAAGCTGACAATGGAAACCGAGTGCGGGGCCCGGACGTGCCTTCCCCCCCTGGGAGGCACCTGGCACAGATGCCCTCCCTGGAGATGCGCGAGCCGGGCTCGCCGCAGGCCGAGCAACGCGACGGCCGCGGCATATCCGGCGTTCAGAGGAACCACCCCCGGCTACTAAAGTCCCTCGGTGAGTCTCAGGGCGGGAGGGGGGGGGGGCCGCGAGACGGTGCGCCGCTGCGGGGGGGCCCGGACGGCCTGCACAACCCGCGGAGAAAACAAGCGGCGCCGCGGGGGGGCCTGTCCTGGCCTCGCAACCCGCTGAAGACGAGCACCCTGCTCCCTGCAGCCCACGAGGAGCGCACAAGATGGCCGCGGGAGCGAGGAAAATTGCTGGTAGGCCGGTCACACCGGCAGTCGTAATTCAGCCCGCTGAAAATAAAAACTACAGCCCAGCAAAGCAAGAAAAACAACTTACCCCGGCAAGAACACAGGCCGTGCTGAGGAAACAAAGGAGACAGAGAGCCAGCACAAGGAAGGAGCCCCGCCTCCCCAATTAATCAATTAGTTAGCTTTTTTTTTTTTTTTTTTAAATAAAGCACAACTTGATCCAAGACAAGACAGAGAAGAAAAATTCCAACTAAGGGAAAAAAGAGAATAGGTTACAGGAAATCGGGAGCAAGCCCAGATTCCCCTACTCGCATCTGCTGGAGTCAGAAGATACTGAACTCCTGCAGAGGGGGTAGTAGTACTTATGGTGACGCCCCCTCGAAGTTTTGGGCTGACTCCATCTGCTGGATTGGGGACATAACCCACGGTCTGGACTGATCCAGGTACGTACAGGGAATTATTTAATTCTTATTTAAAAATGTTTCTATACTGTCGTTTAGTGGTATACCATCACAACGGTTTACAGATAGGCACATAAATAAGTTTGGTTTATAAATTAACTAGTAGGTGCCAATACATTTTCAGTTACATGATTCAAATATATGCTATATGGATCGTGGATTGGAAATTCCATTTATATGACTAATAGAATATCTATATATGAGATATACTGTACTCTCCTAAATTAATACTTAGGTTTGAGAAAAAATAATAAAGGAAGGATATCTATTTGGTGACTTTTAACTGTGTGTAGGAGATCTTTTTCTTGTCCGTTAGTATTCCTTACTCCCCACTCTCACTGTGAAAAGCTTTTTTGAAGAGCCATGTTTTTAAACTTTTTTTGAAGCGTTTTAACTCTCTCAATCTTATTTCGAGTGGCATTGTGTTCCATAATATTGGACCGGCTAGGGATAGTGCTCTCTCTCACTTGCGTCAGTTTAGCTGTCTTTACAGAGGGTATGGTTAGTAGAGCTTTATTGGCTGATCTGAGATTTCTCTGGGGGAAATGTAGTCGTAGTGCAGTGTTTAGCCAATCAGTATTTTCCTCATAGATAGGAGCACGAGTACAGTAACCAATGAGTTAACTATGAATGAGAGTTAGCACTACTCCCTAAGCTATTACATAACCTATTATTCCCCTACTGCTGACCAGGCTCTGTGCCAACCCTAGGCCTTCTTGAATTCTGATACTATTTTTAATCCTACCATCTTCCTCTTGAGTGCTATTCTATGTAGCTACCCTTTGCATGAAGAAATATTTACTTAGAGACATCATGGATCTAGCCCTCTCCATCTCATACTATGAATGCCTTGTTCTAGAACTACTTTGTAAAACAGAATGCAAACGAAATTAAAGATATGATCTAAACCAGGTGATCTCAACCCAGTCCTTGGAATACACCTACCCAGTCAGGTTTATAGGATATCCAAAATGAATATGCACAAGACTAATTTGCATGCACTGCTTCCACTCGATGCAAATTTGTCTAGTGCATATTTATTGTGTATATTTTGAAACCTTAATTGGCTAGATGGGTCCTGAAGACTGAGTTAAGAACTCCTAATCTAAACTCCTTAGAAAAGACCAGGTAAAGAGATATCCATTGTATCTACTGCCACAGGTTTGCAAATTAGGAGAAATAGTCCATTTAAATACTTCAACACTGATCTCTTAAAAACATGTTTTTACTGTCATGAATGTAAATCATGATGGCACTTTAAAAAAAAAAGTACAATAAAAAAATACACAAGTATTTTTCATAAGTTTGTTCTTTTCAAGACCTTACAGTTCTGTTTATCTTTGTGAAAAAGAGGCTCTTGAAAATTGAGTTATATGAGACTGGAGCAGGAGAAGTATTTGACATCTTTGCTGAAGTAAGTGACTTCAAGACATAATTCATGGCATACAGAGGAATTCATTTCTGACAGGCGAACAGAGGGGAACCTTTTAAAAAAGCACAGTATTACTCATCTTTGCAAGCTATTTCCTTCCTCTATAGGCAGCTCCCATCAGTACTAGCAAGATTTCAAACACTTTTGTACCATACATGTCTTTGCTGACAGATTTAACATTTACATGATTCTCTTTAAAAGACCTACTACATGCCAATTCTAACCCCAGCACTAGCGCAATCTAACCACCACCCATTTCTGGATTATC
Source organism: Rhinatrema bivittatum (assembly GCF_901001135.1). Lineage (NCBI taxonomy): Eukaryota > Metazoa > Chordata > Amphibia > Gymnophiona > Rhinatrematidae > Rhinatrema > Rhinatrema bivittatum. The sequence continues at coordinate 507,172,855 of NC_042615.1, read as the reverse complement.
ACTCTTCCACTGCTTACTATCCAGTTTAAGTGTAATCTTGCCAAAAAACCCAATTCAAGTTACATTTTTTGTTTAACTCACCACTCCCCCCCCCCCCCCCCAACATAAAATGCAGCTCGATTTGATTGGTACTACTAGTTTTTAGAATGAGTAGAATGAGAGCACAGAAAGCTACTGAAAGCTGCCTGCCACTCTGGAATGTGAAAAGTTAAGTAGACGACGTACTCTAACAAATTATCTTAGAACAAGGGATGGCCAACTCTGCTCCTTGAGAGCCATAAACAGGCCAGGTTTTCAGGATATGCACAATGAATATGCATGAGATATTTGAATGCACTGCCACCAATTCATGCAAAATTTCTCATGCATATTTACTGTGGATATGCTGAAAACTAGGCCTGTTTGTGGCTCTCGATGATCTGAGTTGGCCACCCCTATTTTAGAACAAAGCTGCCACTCCACACCTTATTCTTCTCTGCATGCTAAGCCAACCCACTACCCTACTCAAAACATTACCTCCAGAAGTACCCAAAGTCTCACAGCTGCTGGCATCATAGCTTTCCTCTCCAGAGAATGCAGTCAGGCAGGGAAGGGGGATTATCAGCACAGTAGTAATATTGGGGGGAATGAAATTAAGATGACCAGATGGTTCCAGGTCATTTGAGATAAACTGAATCAGTTCTGATTTACCCCCAGTGGAGGTGTAATTCCAATCTCTCCATGAATAGCAGAAACTACAGGTCCATACTTTCAATGGGAGTTAAACCAGGACTAGCTTAGCCAGTCCCCAATGATCTGAAACAGTCTGCTCGCCTTAGTTTAGTAAGGTGGGTGTGGGGGGGGGGGGGGGGGGAAGGGGAAAGATAAGCATACCTCTCCCACGTACTCCATGACAAAGCTGTTCTTTCTGATCTTCTGCAACGTGCGTACGCCCCAGCCCCGACCGTTGCCAGTGCGGAATATGCAGAGGTCATACTGGATGCCCTGCTGAACCACACGGTTTGGGCAGGCAGGACTACAATGGCAGCGGCTGTTGCACTCATAGATAGGCAGTCCTGCACGGATCTTCACCTGACCCTGGTCATTGTAGGCAAAGCGGTTGAGGGAGGCACCAGGGCAGCACCCATCACTAGGGTCCTGGTAACAGTCCCGGCACTCGCAACCCACAGCCACTTGGTTAAGCGTTATCCCCTCCCCAACCCGATATTCATTGATATAAACAAAGTCCCGGGGGGGCCCCTCCAGGTCCACTTCATTCGTCACCAGGATGGCCCCACGGTGGTTGCGCTTGGCATTCAGGTGACGCTCCCAGAGACGCAGGGCCCGGCGCTGCTTGGCCTTCTGCACCAGGTGACTGGAGAGACTCAGGTCCAGACAGCGCAGAGTCTTATGGGGCTTGCTGCCACGACGCACCAGTTCCCACTCCAGGTCCTTATGGAATTGTTTCAGGATGTTAAGGCATTTCAGGTTGCAGCGTGGCTCCCAGGTGTTCTCCGACTCAGGATAGCCCTTCCACTTCACCAGGTAATGCTCTTCCCCCTGTTTGGGGGGGGGGGGGGGGGGGGGGGGGAGGGGACAAAAAAAAAAGGCAGGAAATGAAATAAAAAATAGCTCATCTTAACATGCGAGGGATAGCATAACTAAGGGAGGTAGTTATGCTTAAAGTTACAGGGATCTCAAAGGAGAAGCAGGAGTAGTCAGGCCCATGACGATAAAAAAAAAACTCAGTGGCAGAGGCAGGGATTAGAATGCACAGCCCTGGCCTTCTGGCTTCTATCCCAATGATCTAACAGTAAGCAGCATCCGTTCCTTCAAACAGAAACAAACTATTGATGAGCATGTGAAAACATAGTTGGACCCCAGCAACAAGACTCACCCGGACTCTCTTGTAATCGCAGAGGTACTCCACCTCAAAATCACACAGGTTCTTCCTGGTAACTCCAAGCAAAGCACAGGAGAGCTTCTCCAGGCGGCAAAGGTCCTGCAGCTGGCTCCAGGAAGACTTGCAGCAAACACTGCAGCCTAAGGAAAGAGAGAGGAAACTAGTCAGTTAGCAAGCTCCCCTCTGACAGTCACTCTTTTCTTTTGCCACAAATGCCCATACTATCGCATAGGAAAAAGTTGCTGGATTAACTCAATTCCAAAACCACTGCAAATGCCACAATATGTCTCTTATGACAGAAAGCAAGTTTGCTTACCGTAGTTTCCATAGGTAGCAGGATGAAGTAGCCATGAGATGTGAGTGATGTCATCTAGCAGCACCAAATGGATCTCTCTCGGCTAGTAAAGCTTTTGCTCTAATGAGAACGTGGGAATTCCCACAAAAACGTTGCCTTGTGAGCTCCCTCTGTCAAACTTTAGAACTAATCGCTAAATACGACTCTCCAGGGAGGTGGAGGGGATATTTAGCATGGCTAATCCATCCTATCTACTGTAGACACCATATACATTATGCAAACTTGCTTTTTCCATAAATTAGCAGGTTTGATTTAGCCATGACATATGGAGAGTCCCATGCTAAGGGCTGCAGCAGAGCATTTACTGAGTAAGCAATTCAGATCCCACCATAGAGAGTACACTATTGGGTGAAAAGGCTACACAAAACTGCTTGTCCGAATTTACTCTCATTCTTTGAAAGATTGTCTAAACAGTAATGGGACGCAAAAGCAAGTTTGCTTACCGTAAACTGTGTTTCAGTAGATAGCAGGATGAATCAGCCATGCTGTCTTGGGCTGTCTGTTGAGGCCCGGGAGGCGGAGCTTCTCAAAGCTGTAACAGAGCTTTGCTCTGTGCGGCTGCGCGAGGGTTCCTGCGCTGGAAAAACAGTCTCTCCTCAGTCTGTAACATAGTAGTGTGTGAACTCCAGTAGTACATAGATTATCTGTCCAGGGAGGTGGGTGGGTTCGCATGGCTGATTCATCCTGCTATCTACGGAAACACCCTTTACGGTAAGCAAACTTGTTTTTCCAGTCGATAGCAGGGCTGAATCAGCCATGTTGTCACACCTTGTGATGATTCCCCCCCCCCCCCCCCTTTTTTTTTTTTTTTTTTTTTTTTTTAACTGCGTGAATGTGGATTGTGGACAGAGAATCTGAGAGTTCACGTATGAAGGGTATTGAGTATCGCCCGTCCTAGTGCGGCATCTTCTGCCGTCTGTTGTGCTATACAATAATGCGATGTGAAGGTATGCAGAGATGACCAGGTTGCCGCCCTACATATTTCAATGGGTGGAACATTCTGTAGATGGGCAATGGATGTAGATACAGCTCTGACTTGATGTGCATGTGGAGGTGAAGAAAGTTGTAGTCCTTTCTTCTCGTAACAAAACTTTATACATTGCACAATCCAGCTAGAGATGGTCCTTTTCACTACCGGCAAGCCTGGAAAGTTAGGGATAAAGGTAAGGAAGAGTTGAAGGTCTAGTGTCTGACTGGGTTCTACTTTTGTAGTACGCCAAAGCCCTCTTACAATCTAACATGTGTAACAACTTCTCTCTGTCATTCTGATGTGGCTTAGGATAGAAAGTTGGTAAAACAATCAACTGATTGAGATGAAAGGCAGAAATTACCTCCGGAAGGAAAGTTGGGTGTGTACGAAGTAATACCTTATCGTGAAAAAACTGTAGATATGGACTATAATGCACCAATGCTTGAATCTCACTGACTGCGTGCTGACGTGATAGATACCAGGAAGACTACTTTCCAGGTAAGGTATTTGATGTGTGAAGAGTCCAAGGGTTCAAAGGGGGGAAGCATGAGCTGTTCCAAGACAATATTGAGGTCCCAAGGAACTGGTGGTTTTGCTGTGGGAGGCCTAAGGTGAGAAAGGCTGGTCATGAAGCGAGAAATTATCGGGTGCGTAGAGATAGAATGACCATTATTGTGAGAGTGAAAGGCCGCTATTGCGCTTAGATGAACTCGAACAGACGCTGTGGCCAGTCCAGCAGCATAGAGCGAGTATAAATATTCTAAAAGGCACTCTGGCGGACAACTGCGTGATTCACATTGGTGTGACACGTACAAAATTGTATATCGTTTCCATTTGACCGTTCTCTGGAACTCCCTCCCTGTGCACATACGCCTTGAACCATGTGTGATCAAATTTAAAAAGAAACTAAAAACACTACTGTTCAAACAAGCCTATCCAGAATAAAATACCCTTCCACACTATCCCTGCACCACCTCATGCTGACCGCATATTCCTTACATTAAGGAGCTAATTTTATTGTTAACTTACAATTGTTCTTGTTACTTTAATCTATCCTTCCACGCTGATCTTGGTTACCCCTCTCCCAGTTCACTTTCCCTGTTAATATGTATTTTCAAGCCTTTTGTTCAAATGTAAACCGGTATGATGTCCCCACTAATACCGGTATATAAAAGTTTCTAAATAAATAATTTCGTCTTGTGGATGGGTTTCCTGGCCGCTAGGATAACTTCCTGAACCGAGCCCGACAGACCCATATCTGTCAGTATTGACCATTCAATCTCCATGCTATCAGGTGTAATGACTTGTGCATGGGGTGGAGAAGGCACCCCTCGTCCTGCGACAGGAGGTCTTCTCAGTTCTCCAATGAGATTGAATCATCGATGGACAGTCTGAGAAGATAGTGTACCATGGCTGTCTGGGCCATGCTGGAGCGATTAAGATCATGTTCGCTCTGTCTTATATGCATTTTTGAATTGTCCGAGTGATCAGAGGAATTGGTGGGAAAGCATAGAGTAAGCTTCCCATCCACGGAATTAGAAAGGCATCTTGCGCTACTCGGAATGGACTTTATCAAGGAACAGAAGTTTGGTACTTTCCTGTTGTTCTCTGTGGAGAACAGATCTATGGTGGGTGTTCCCCAGCATGCGAAAATTTGATCTGCTACCTCTTGGTGTAATGACCACTCGTGTGGATGGAAGATTCTGCTTATTATTATTAAAGGCTTTTATATACCGACTTTGATACAAATCAACTCTGTTTACAATGAACTAAGCAGAAAATATAATTAACCAATCAACAAGAGATAAAGGAGCATAAAAGTTACATTATAACAAGGATGCCTTAACCTGGAGTAAGAAATAAAGAGGGGGTGAACGAAAACATAAATAAATACTATATACAAAAAGGGGGGCAAGGAGCCAACCTCGTTAATAGATACTATTTATTTATTTATTTATTATTTTTGTTATACCGAGTTTCATGACAGATATCACATCAACCCGGTTTACAATTAACAATGTGTGTAAAGCATGGCGTAACGTAATAAACAATATTCCCAATAAACTGTGAAACTTTAAATACAGTGAATCAATACAGTGTGTGAGGAAGTTACAATAAAACAGGGAAAATTAACTTGGAGCTGGAAGAGGGGGAAAATTGAACAATGCAATATATACATTTCTTCCAATTAATAAAATAGTATAGTAGAGTAAATAAATAAGCCTATGTGGATACATGTGATGGTACATAAATAAGAGACGGTAAAATAAGTGATCAAGGGAATAAATAAGACACAGTAGTGCATGGAAAGATATGATAAAAATGGAACGGTAGTATGTAACCAAGAGAATAAATAAATAAGACACAGTAGTGCAAGGTAATGGTATGATAATACTCAGCAGGTAAAGATGAGTATAAGTTTATGGTAGGTGGATTCTTGATTAGATCCAGTTATTGCAAACGAGTTTATGAAGATGAGTAAGGGTTTTATTCAAGGCTTGGAAATGCTTTTTTAAAAAGCCAAGTTTTAAGTTTTTTCTTAAATGTTAGAGCGCATGGCTCCTGTCTCAAATCAGGAGGGATGGAGTTCCACAACGCTGGACCTGCTGACGAGAAGGCTCTGAGACTCAAGGCTTTATGTTGGAAGGTTTTGGCTTTTGGAATCTGGAGTGACTCTTTGTAGTATTCCCTGATGGGTCTGGTGGAAGTGTATTTTTTAAATGGTATTTGTAGATCGAGATGCGTGTGTTGGTTAATGGTCTTGAATATGATGTTGATGGATTTGTACATGATTCTAAAGTGGATTGGTAACCAATGGAGGTTTTTGAGGATAGGGGATATATGGTCCATTTTCCTGGAATTTGTAAGGACTCTGGCTGCAGAGTTCTGAACCATTTGTAGGGGTTTGGTATAAGAAGCTGGGAGGCCTAGTAGCAATGAGTTGCAATAATCTAGTTTGGAAAAGATTATTGCTTGCATATAGTTCTAAAGTCCTGAGCGTGAAAAAGTGGTTTAATTCTTTTCAGAATATGTAATTTGTAGAAGCAATCTTTGGTGGTTTGGTTGATGACTGTTTTAAGGTTGAGACGATTGTCTAAGATAGCTCCTAGATCTCTTACGTGGACTGTTTGAAGGAGTGCGGGTGGTTTTTGAAGTGTGTTATTGTTTTCCGGTGATATGAGCAAGAATTCCGTTTTTGAAGCATTGAGTATGAGGTTTAGGTTAGTGAGAAGAGGTTTAATTTGTACAAGGCAACTGTCCCAGTATTCCATTGTTTTTGAAATTGTTTCTTTTAAGGGAATCACGATCTGTACGTCGTCAGCGAAAAGGAAGTGTTTCAGGTTCAATTTTGTAAGGAGTTGACATAGTGGTAATAGGTATAGATTAAAGAGCGTGGGTGAAAGTGATGAACCTTGTGGCACCCCTCTGTTACAATGGTGGTATTGGGATTCTTTGTTGTGAATTTTGACTATATCCTCTGTTTTCTAGAAATGTTTTGAACCAGTTTAGTGTAGCATCTGTCAATCCAATGTTTGCCAGTTGTTTTAGAAGAAGGGCGTGATTGACGGTGTCGAAGGCCGCCGAGAAGTCCAAGAGGATTAATAGAAATGTTTGGCCTTTATCAATTCCAGAAATGAGGAAGTCTGTGAGAGAGATTAGTAATGTTTCTGTGCTTGCAGCTTTGCGAAAACCGTAGTGGTTTGGTGAAAGAATGCTGTGGTCCTCTAAGTAGTTGGATAGTTGGGTGTTTACCAATTTTTCTATGATTTTAGCTATGAATGGGAGATTGGAAATAGGGCGGAAGTTGTTGGGATCACATGCATTTAGATTTGGTTTTTTCAGCAGTGGCTTGATTGAAGCTGTTTTTAGGTCATCTGGGTAGATACCATGAGATAGGGAGCAGTTTATGATGTCTGCCAGTGTTTTTGCTATAGTGTCAGGGATGAGAAGAAGCATTTTGGAGGGGATTTGATCAAATGGGTGTGATGATGGCTTCATTCTCTTTAGCACTGAATGTATCTCTGTGATTGTGATGGGTTCGAAAGCGTTAAGCTGGATGTCTTTGTTTTGGGGGAGATATGTGTTATCTGGATCAGTATTGTTTGTAGTTAGCTGGTTAAGGAGATCAGATATTTTTTTGTTGAAATGAAGAGCCAGTTCATCAGCCTTTGTCTGGGCTAGCTCGGGTGGGATATCTGGAATGATGGGTTTAGTGAGGCTGGAAACGAAGGCAAAAAGAGCTTTTGAGTCAAAGATTAGAAGATGAACCTTCCGGGCGTAATAGTCTCTTTTGGTTTTCAGTGTGATACTTTTGTATAGATGGAGTGTGAGTTTGTAGTCCGAGAGTGAGGCCGGTGAGGGGGCTTTACGCCATTTTCTGCCGAAGAAGTTGTTTGATCTTTTCGCAGGTCGTCATTAAACCAGGGTTGTCTTTTGGATGCATTAGAAGACCTTATTTTGGTTGTCACTGGGCAGAGTGTGTTTGCTATAGATTTTGTTATTTTGGACCAGGATTGGATGGCAGAGTTGGGCGTTGAAACATCGATGAATTGTAGATCTGAAGTAAGAAGAGAAATATGGAAAAATTTGTTTACATAAGTGGGTGATGGAATAATTCTTGATCAGGCAATGGGGTTTGTAGTGGGGAAGGCTTGCTTAGTTGGTCTGCCCTGGTGTTGGCTACTCCTGGCAGGTATGTCGCTTGAAGGTTAATGGCATGTTGTGCTGCCCAGTCCAGAATAATCAGTGTTTCTCTGCAAAGGCTCCAAGAACCTGACCCTCTTTGTTTGTTTATGTAGAACATGGCTACTTGATTGTCTATATACACCATGACCTGCTTGCCTTGTAGGTGTGTGAGGAAAGCCCTTAAGGCATTCCTTATCGCTCTGAGTTTGAGGAGGTTGATCTGGAAAGAGCTCTCTTTGAGACCATTGACCCTGTGTTTCCAGGTGATTGAGGTGAGCACCTCAACCTTTATGGGAAGCATCTGTGGTCAGTAATGCTGTATGTGGAAGTGTTGTGAAAAGCTCTCCTTTGGTTAGTGTTCGCTTTTTTAGCCACCAATTGATGTCTGTTAACATCTGTGGAGTTAAGGATACTTTGTGAGACAAGGGTTGACTGTTTTGACCATTGTCTTTTCAATCCCCATTGTAGTCTTTGAATATGCAGATGAGTATTTCGCACTGTGTATATGGCTGCTGACATGTGCCCCAGGATAGTTAAAACTTGGCATGCTGTCTTTTTTGCACGTTTGATATTTCGCAGTAAGCGTCTGAGTGTGATTGCTCTGTCTCTTGGTTGAAATGCTCTGCTGGTATGTCATCAGGTGGACACCAATAAATTGAAGAGACTGTGTTGGTGTGAGGTTCGATTTCTGAAAATTGACCACCAGCCCTAACATCTGAAGACATTGAATCATCTGGTGCACCTGAGATCGTAGTAGCTGTGGATCCGATGCCACTATGAGCCAATCGTTGAGATATGGAAAGATCTGGATGTGTTGTTTTCTGAAGTGGGCCGCCACCACTGCCATGCATTTTGTGAAAACCCTAGGTGCAGCCGCTAGACCGAAGGGTAAAACCTTGTACTGATAGTGCTTTCCCTTGCATTGAAAGCACAGGTACTTCCATGGCGCTAAGTGCATCAGGATGTGGGTATAAGCATCTTTCAGATCTAGGAAGCACATCCAATTGTTGGGTTGGAGAAGAGGTAGAATGGATTTCAAGAATACCATCTTGAACTTTTCTTTGACTATATATTTGTTGAGTTCCTGTAAATCTAAGATGGATGTAGACCTTCCATCTTCTTGGCAATGAGGAAATATGGAAAATAAAACCCCTTGTTCCAGGAAGAATGGGGTATTTGTTGTATTGCTTCGCTGTTGGAGTAACTAGGAGATCTCCTGTGATAGTTGAATGTGATCCTTCATGGTGTTTGCAGAAGGTAAGGAAGGAAGGGGTGGATTGGCAAAGAAATGAAGGTGGTATCCGTGAAGTATAATCTCTATTACACAGCGGTCAGATGTAATCTGCGACCAAGCTTGGGCAAAGAATTGGATCCTCCTGGCGATGGTTGCAGGAGGAGGGGGTGGCCCCGTCGAGTTTAAAAAGATGACAGCCTTTGATGTAGTTGCAGTCGCTTGACCCTGAGTATGTTGGGGTCTAGGTCTGCCTCTTCTAGGCTGTTACGAGCATTCTTGTCTTTGTGGTAGTTGGTAGGCCGGAGGTCAGTATGATGGATATGGACGAAACTGTCGTCTCTGGAAAGGCTGTCTTCTCATCTGGGGATAATATCACCTGGTGTAGGAAGAGTAATGTGGAGGATTTACTAAAGATTGTACAGCCACTGATTGTTCTTTTAACTGTGATACCATTGCCTGCAGTTCATTACCAAACAGATTGTCTCCATGACATGGTAAGGTCGCCAATGTTTTGTGGACGTCCTCCCATATGGCACTTGCCCTGAGCCATGCAATCCTGCATGCAGCTATTGCCAAAGCAGAGATACAGGAGGATGTCTCAAATGATTCATATATTGATCTCAATAAATGGCATAAGCACTCCTCCATGTCTTGGATCGGTTGAGGAATTTCTGAGATTTCCGACGAGGTTGGCAGGAGGGTCTTGACTTGGAGGCAGTCATAGAGGTATTGGACCATATAAAATTGATGTCCAATACGCGCTCCTAGCATAGAAGACTGGAAAGACCTTTTTGCAAAATCGAGAATTTTATGATCCTTGCCCGGTGGTGTATTTGAGTGCGACCTTGTTTTCTTGGCCCTCTGTAACGCAGATTCAACCACGATGGACTGGAGTGGCAGTTGTGGTGTGGCGTAAAAGGGAGACTATTTCATCTTATACTTGATGTCGATTTTCCTAGATACTGGAACTATGTTATGCGGTGTTTCTCAGGATTTCTCCAGGATGGCGTCAAGAACCTTATGAGTTGGCAAACTAGTCAGTTCACTTGGAAGATCGAAATATCTCTGCTCTAGGATCCGGTGTTTTATGGATTTCCAGGTGGAGGGCTGTGCCTACCTTTTCAATAAATTTAGGGTAAGCTAAGTCCTCTGGCAGCGAGTACGGTTGATGCTCCTGTTCTGGATCCATTGGATATCCCGATGAGGATGTCGGTGAGGTCTGACAGTGGCTGCTGAGGTAAGCCTACTGGTAGCCCTGGCGATGGGATTGGTGGATGAGGTGAGAGCGGTAAGGAAGTCAAAGGACGTCTCGGAGAAGAGTCCATTGAGTCTACCGGAGAGCCCTGCGGGTTACCACGTGGAGGTAGAGGAGCCTAAAAGGCTGTTTGTAGTGTAGTCAGAAAACCTGTTAGTAAAGTGGAAATCTGTATAAGGGTCTCCTTGGCTTCCACTGGCATGTGGGGTATGTGGGCCATATCCGGTACTGTGTGCGGAACAGAGGGTTGCTGAGGAACCTGTCCCTGACTCTGGTGATATATCACTATGTAATTTTTGTCTTAGGTTGTGTATGTGAACCTGATGAAACATCAGAAAGTACCTCTAGTGAGGAAGAGTATGAGCATGAAGATACATACAATTCCTCTTCAATGGAAGAATCCTGTGGATTTGTTCTTCTACTGCCGCTGGACGAAGGTCTACGTGTTAGCAACTCTGGAGAGTCACGTGAGAGGGAGTGAGCTGGAGACCTTTCTCGTGAATTGTAATTAGAGTGATTCCTCTTATAGGAATGTTTTCCTCCTTGCATGTCCTCGGATTTTGATGAATGTCTACTCTTCCCTGGGCATTTGCGTGACAGAAGACCTGCTTTGGGGTCCTTTGTGGTATGTGAGTGTATTGGTTGGTCCATCTGCGTCGATTGCATCATTGCTGTTTTTGAACGCATTGGTTTCTGTGGTAGAGTCGGCACCGGTTGCGTCGGCGTCACTTGCTGCGCTAACTTTGTCGGCTGCGCTGGAGTCGAAGCTGGCATCTGAGTGTTTCTGCGCCGATAAGTGCGCCGGCTCTGCAGGCTTCACCAGCGTGGATGCCTGCGCCATCGATTGTTGCGTCTGGTTCGGAAGCTGTTTTCGGTGGCCTGAATGCGCATGAGACGCATGATGCGTCTGCTTCGATGTGGGTGCCTTACTCGATGCATGCCTCGATGTTTGTGAAGCCTTGCGTTCCGTATGAGTATTCACTTTCCCGGCCTTCTCTCTACTCGAGCCAGAGGAGGTAGGCCCCATCGATGTCGCTCTTTGTGCTGTGGCCGGATGATGTATCACCCGGCCCGGCAACGAGTATGCCTCGGGGGGGGGGGGGGGGGGGGGGCATAGGACCCCCTAGCCAGCCTTGTCAATTCTGTCGACCCTTTGGCGCCGAGCTCTTGGAAACATTTTTCCACAATGTTTGCAGGTGTTTTGTATATGGCCTGGTCCCAGACACACATAACATGCCTCATAACCGTCTGTCAGCGACATAATTTTGCCACAGGCACACGGTTTGAATCCCGATGGCCTGGGCTTCTTATGCGCTGTGGTGATTTCCATTTTTTAATCATTTTTTAACTTGAAGATTTTCTTGAGGAAAGATCCGAAGCTTCGCATGCGCTCCCGTGCACGGAAAAAAAAACAGTCTGAGAGACTGTTTTTCCAGCGCGGGAACCCTCGCGCAGCCGCACAGAGCAAAGCTCTGTGTTACAGCTTTGAGAAGCTCCGCCTCCCGGGCCTCAAGGGACAGCCCAAGAAAGCATGGCTGATTCAGCCCTGCTATCGACGGGAAAAGGTGTGTACTGATGACCACATTGCAGCTTTGTGTTTAAAAATTTTTTATTGGAATGAGGATCATAACAGACAAATCCACCATTTACAAGAAGCAGGACAAAGGTCAATTACAGGAAATGTCCCTCAAATATGTAGCAAAGAACAGAAACAACCTCAAAAACCATTTTAGACATTCAAGAATCCAACAGCAGTGTCAACCATCATCGTCAAACTTTTCCCCCCCCCCTAACAACTGATATAACAATATAGGAAACAGATAAATGTACTGGAACAGCAATAAGCATCAAAAATAAGAGCACGTGTGGTATTTGCCAAGGTAAGTAAGAGTACGATAAGGATACAATCAACATAAGAAAACTCATATTCGTTAGTGAGCCAGTGGGACATAGACCAAAGTAATTAGGCGAGATAGACCCATGACCAACCAACCCTGCCAGCTAGTGAGTGGGTCTTGACAGTTTATCGGCAAGGGCCGCAGATCCCCCGTCTCCCCAGACAATGCATAAAGGGAAGCAGAATGGGAAAAAGCATACCAGTTAGTGGTGAGAAGCTAACCATTGTTGGTAGGGCTCCCAGGTTTTTGTGAAAACTGCTATGCGGTTATGATGCACAGCTGTAAGCCTACTCAGCTGATAATTATGTAATCTAGCTTGCACCCTAGCTATGGTGGGTGCAGCTCTTTGCTTCCAATGTAATGCAACCTCTGTACGTGCTGCAATAAAAACCTGTTGTACAATTCGTTGATGGTCTTTGTGTAATTCTTCAATAGGCAAGGGTAGGAGTGCATGCCAAGGGGTAGCCCTGATCGATATTCTTAAGACATTGGACACCCAAGCAGCTACATCGAGCCAATACTGAGCAATGTATGGGCAACCCCACCAAACATGGTAGTAAGAACCAGATTCTCCGCAGCCCCGCCAACACAGCTCAGAAAAGGCCGAATGAAATCGATGCAGGCGAACAGGGGTATAATGCCAACGATATAGCATCTTATAACAATTTTCCTGAATACCCGCTGAAATAGAACATTTGTGAGCATTGGTAAAAATATCATCCCATTCTGTGTCGGTGAGATCACGTTGAAAATCGGAGGCCCACGCCCTTTGTTGAGGAAAGGGATGAAGCTGCCTCCCATTCATTAACCCATATATCTTAGATATCACTCCCCTCAAATGCTGAGCATTTATACAATAAGATTCAAAAAGGGAGCCGGTCAGTTTAAGGGTGCCCACACGAAGCGCACGATGAAGGGAGTGATAGATCTTAGCATTCAGAATGAAGGGAATGGGAACAGTGTCATGAAGACGCCCCAAGTTCTCCCTGGTCAATATGACCCCTTGCACCTGCATCTGTTCTATATGGGTAAGGCCACCCTTAAGCCATTCATTTACCTCCCGCGTGAAAGCCTTACGTGGTATCAATGAATTGGTAAAAAGGTGTGTTAGCAGCATATAATCCTCCTTTCCAACCAATCTGGTTTTCTATTGCAGCCACACCTGGACCGTAGTACGCAAGGCTATTGGGTAATACAAAAATGGGTCCCAAGTATCCCGCGGCTGCCAGGGCAAAGCCGATAAGGGTATACTGCCCACCATAGCTTGCTCCAAAAAGACCCACTGAGGGATCTCCTGCTGTCTGTGTAAAGCTACTAGAGCCCGTAGCTGTGCAGCACTATAGTACCAGCTAAGATTTGGAACACTTAACCCGCCTCTGTTTTTTGGGAGGTATAAGGTAGTACGCGCTACTCGTGGGGGTCGCTTACGCCAAATAAACCCAAAGATAATTCGTTGCCAATGGTTAAGGATGGCAGGCCGGATATAAATCGGGATGGTGGTGAAAAAATAAAGAAATCGGGGTAGAATGTTCATTTTTATAATAGCAATTCGCCCCAACCACGAATGGGTGTGACGACTCCATTTATCCAGGTCCCTTTTCAAGTTCTGGGCAAGCTTAACATAATTCAATTGGTACAGTTGATCAGATCGAGGCCCAATACACACTCCTAAGTATTTTAACGCCCCTTTGGCCCACTTGAAAGGAAACAGACCCTGAAGACAGTGCACATCTTCCTCTGGCAACGTAAGATTGAGAATCTCGGATTTTTCATAGTTTACCTTAAGTCCTGAAACCGCAGAGAAATGAGCAAGTTCCTGCATAATGCCAGAAAGGGAGGTAAAGGGGTCGGTGAGAGTGAGCATCACGTCGTCCGCAAATAGAGAGATTTTGAAGTGATGATCACCCGCACGTACTCCAGTAACAGAGCTAGCGTGCCGGACCCTAGTCGTAAAGGGCTCCAAGAATAATGCAAAAAGCAATGGGGAAAGCGGACACCCCTGTCTGGTTCCCCGACCTATGTCAAAAGGTTTCCCATACGTTCCATTAACTTTTACCCGGGCCTGAGGATGGTCATAAAGCTTCTCAACCCAGGTGATAAAGTTGCCACCAAAATTCATTCTAGAAAGGGTGCGTAACAAAAAGGGCCAGTGAACAAGATCAAATGCCTTTTCGGCGTCCAGGGATAGAAGGATGGCAGGGACCTTGGAATATTGGACATAGTCAATAATGTCAACGATCCTCCTGACATTGTCATCTGCTAATCTGCCAGGTATGAACCCCACCTGATCCGAGTGGACAAGCTTGGGCAGTACCCCGTTAAGCCGAGCAGCCAGTACCCTAGCAAGTAATTTCAAATCTATATTAAGGATATAGGGCGGTAGGACCCGCACTGCGTAGGATCACGGCCCGGTTTGGCTATGACAGATATTCCCGCAGTATTACCATCCTGAGCAATACGTCCCTCATGGCATAAGGAATTAAACATATTGGTAAGGGGTTCAGCCAGGACAGAAGCAAAATTACGGTAGTAAGCACCTGTAAACCCATCGAGTCCCGGCGCCTTGCCAGGCTTCAGGCTCTTTATTGCCTCCAAAACTTCTGATATTTCTATGGGCTTATCCAGGAAGTCCTGTTGTGCTGGGGTGAGAGTAGCCAAGGTTACGGTATCCAGATACAAAGAAACCTCCTCGTCCCCAATACCCTGGTCCCCCTCATAGAGCTTAGCATAAAAAGCTGAAAAAGAGTCACGTATCTCCTCAGAGGCCGTAACCAGCGAACCCTGTGGGTTGCGGATCTTAGCCAAAAGGGTATGGGCTCGTGCCGCCTTGAGCCTCTGAGCCAGATAGCGCCCGGCTTTATTGCCACCCTCAAAAAATTGTTGTTTCAACATGAGGAGATGGTGACTAATGGCAGCATCCTCAATGGATCTCAGGGCGTCCTTAGCCCTAAGTAGTTTTGTATAGGTGGAATTAGAACCATCATGTATATGTTGCTGGGTTAAGTTAGTAATGTCCAACTTAAGGGACGAACGCTCCTTCTCCCTCTCCCTATTGCAGTGAACAGCCCTAGAAATAAACCACCCTCGTACCACTGCCTTAGAGCAATCCTACACTGTGGTAGGACTCGTGGCATCCTTGGTATTATTGCAAAAGTACTCCCTAAGGTGGGCTTCAGTGGAATGCAGGAAGTCCCTGTCTTAACAGGCTATCATTGAGACGCCATGGTTTGAACCCCCTGTCTCGTTCACCCAAGCGGACCGCAACCCACACAGGGCCATGGTCAGACCATGTTATAGGATCTGCGCCAGTCCCTGAAACAGCGTTTTGCAAATGGGAAGAAACAAAAAGGTAATCAATACGGGAGTATGTTCCATGAGGGGACGAGAAAAAAGTATAGGATCTGGAGCGTGGAAACCTCTGCCTCCAAATGTCCACTAGACTCCATCTTTCTAGGAAGGAACGCCATTCCTTCCGCATCCCTGGCGGTGCTACGGTACGTGACGTACTGTCTAGCGATGGATCATAAACTACATTAAAGTCACCTCCTAATACAAGGTCACCCTCAGCATATGTTAATAGCAATTGATCTATTTCAGAAAGAAATGGGGCTTGGGACGTATTTGGGAAATAGACATTCATTAGGGTAATGACGCAGGAGCCCACCCTCATTTTGAGGAGGAGATATCTGCCTCGAGGATCAATGTGTTTGTCCAGAACCTCATGCGCCAGAGAGTTGGAGACAAGAATTCCCACTCCCGCATATCGTGCAGATTTAGTGCTGGCAGCCCAGTAAGACTGAGAGTGGGACGGGAAGACTAATAGTCTTTCATGGTGCTTGCGCACATGTGTCTCCTGAACATAAGCAAGGGCAGCCCCCTGACTCTGCAATTCCCGCTTTAATAAAAGGCGCTTGCGCGGGGTATTGAGGCCCTTTACATTAATAGAGACAATTTTATACGCCATAAGGCGGCAAAATAGAGGTCTGCCCTTCTAGCCTCTATCTGTATCCCGCTGAACAAAGAAGGCAAAACCACGCGCCAGCATGGAAAAAGAAGGCTGTAACCAGTAATAATGTCAATGACATAACAAAGAAACCAGTTGCTTTCCCCATTAATCCGATTGTGTGCCACCCATACTTGGTGGAAGGACACACTACAGCGGGGTGCACTCATCTGATCCTAATCAGTCCCCCACCTCCCTCCCCCCCCACAAGCCCCATATGAACATAATACGCAGATTGAAACCAAACCCAGACATTCAACCAGAAAGCTTCAGAAAGGAAACAGTATAATGAAAACATCTAACAGAGGTATATCAGAGAATCAAAAACTCTCCAAACCGAAATACCAGAACAACGCCCCTGCCGGGCGTAGTAGGACAGTGTCAGCGTGCTGGAGCAGCACATAAAAGGTTCTCCTCATCCCTGGTCAGGGGAGGCAGATGATTGTTCCACAGCCTGTCGCCGGAGTCTTCTGCCGCCCTTAGCAGCTCGCTGCCAACGTGGCGCCGCATCCATTTTAGCTGGTGGCGCCGCCATCTTTGGAGCTTGAAAGGTAACAGGTAGATGTGCTTGCTGAAAGGCCTCCACCGCCTCCATTACACTTTTGACCCGATACGTGATGCCCTGCACTTGGAACTGCAGTCCAAAAGGGAAAGTCCATCTATAGCGAATAGATGAGGATCTGAGGCTAGCTGTTACATCTCGTAAGTCATAGCGCCTCTTGAGGGTTGCTGGGGCTAGATCCTGGTAAATTGATATGGCCTGATTGTTCCACCGAACTTCTTTTAAGGTACGTGCCGCCTCGGAGACCTGAGATCTTTGGGAAAAGCTGTGGAAGCAGAGGACGAGGTCCCTGGGGCGCTGATCTCTCCGAGGCCCCAGGGCCCGGTGCGCTCTCTCTAAGCGAATCTCCGAGGGCTGTGGTGGCGAGTCAGGTGAATCCTTATTGGAGAGGGAGAGAATATGAGAGCAAATCTGCTGCGTGATATGAAAAACATCTTCAGGCTCCCCCGATTCGGGGACCCCCCTGATGCGCAGGTTGCTTCTTCTACTGCGATTCTCGAGGTCCTCGATCTTATCGTGGAGGGCCATAATTTCGGTAGTTAGATTTAACTGCTGGGAGTTCAGGGTATTAATGGCCTCACCGTGGCCTTCCACCCGGATATCTATTTCGTCGACCCTGTGGCCCAGCGCTGCAATATCCTCCTTTATGTCAGCAACTGCAGCCATAATATCAGCCTTGTCCCGTTTCATATCCGCCCGGAGAGTGATGAACCAGTCCCGGATTTCCTCCCTTGAGAGTGGTACCGGCACTAGAGAGGAGTCCGCCCCAACCTCCGAAGCAGCAGCTACGGCAGTTGCCGCGAAATCGGGCTCCGACTCGAGCGCCGCATGGCCGCCATCTTCTAGGCCCGAGGTGAGCGCCGCCTTTTCGTAAGAAAATTGCCGCAAGTCGGCGGTCTTACGTTTTGCGGTCATCTCCCGGCGTGGCAGCTCCCTTAGTACCTCTGCTGTTAGCGGCTGAAGCCGGAAAAACCGAAAAAATCAATATTTACTGAGGTTTGGCTGCTTGTGGGGAGCGGAGCACTCAGTTCAGGCGACCGTTTCCATCCGATGCGCAACAGCGCCCCCCCACATTGCAGCTTTGTAGATATCTTCAAGTAGTACTGCTCATACATGAGCCACTGAAGCAGCCATGGCCTGACTTGATAAGCTTTGACAGTATCTGTGATCTGTAAGTCTGCTAGAGTATAGCAGTGTGTGATGCAGTCTGCTAACCAGCTGAACAACATATGTTTTGCCACAGCTGTGCCTAGTCTTTTAGGCCTGCAGAAGACAAAACTGCAAAGCCTGATTAGGAGGGCATGTTCTTCTCTTGTAATAAGCCAAAGCCCCTTTGACAGTCAAAGGTATGAAGGGCCTTTTCATTTTCATGAGCGTGTGGCTACAGGAAAAATGTAGGTAACATGGACTGATTAATATGAAAAGCGGATACCCTACGCTTCTACCAAAAGTAGTAGCGTAGGGTGAGTGCAACATATTACCTTATTGTGGAAGAATTCCATATAATGATAATTAACCAAGGCCTGAAGTTTGCTGATGTGACTGCTACAAGGAATATAACTTTCCAAGTTAGAAACTCACGCAAGCAGATTCCAAAGAGTCAAAGAGAGGCTTCATGAATTGTGCTAGAACCAGGTTTAGGTCACAGGGTACAGGTAGTTTTACAACTCAAAGTTCAGTATGCCATAAGCCTTTCATAAACTTTGATACAATTGATGAGTTGAGCTTGACTCACCATCAATTTGAGTATGGTAAGCTGCAATGGGACTTAGATACACTTACAGATGAGATGGCAAGACCTGAACAAGAAAAAGTGAGTTCGCTAACTCTTTGGGCTCACATGAGAACAGATCCAAGGTATTGTCATGACATGTGGAAAATCTCTTCCATTTAAAACTGTAAACTCTTCTAGTTGATAATTTTATAACAGGTAGCACAATGTCATCAACCTCTTTAGGTAGAAAGAATCTGGAAGTTACTGAGCATGCAATATCCAAGCTGTCAAGTTGAGGGAGGAAGTTTGGATGAAACATGTTTCTTTTCGAGTTAATGGGTCTGATTCAAGAGGGATAGGACGACTATTGGACAGCTGTATCAGATATCCAAACCAAATTCATCTCGGCCTTGCTGGAGCTACTGTATAAGGATTAGTCATGCCCAGTCTTTGATAAAAACGTTTTGCACCATTCTGGCTAGCAACGATAACACTAGGGAACAATTTTTAACATAATTCCTGTTGAGTTCGATGTTTCAGCTGTTTTAGACAAATAGGCATGCTGATTTCAAAACTGCAGTTAGTTTTCTTCTATCACGTCAAGTTTTTTTCTCTACAGCCTATCTTAGGCCTGGATTTATCAAAATGCATTAAATATGACATGCGATAGGAAAAGGGGCGTGTTTTATGGTATTAGCGCACTTTGCGATAAACAGCCTCTCTTAGCGCTTCGCATAGGTATTACCGCAAACTGCGATAACTCATTAAAGATGAACATTTCATCGGGACAATGTCAGAACTCCAAAAGAATGCTTGGTTGTCATTCAAAAACCTTGTCAAGAACTTTCTTGGAAATACACGAGCACAGAATTACACCGAAATTGTCCAGAAACTCTTGTAGAGCTTCAAAATGCTTCGTTGCAACATGAGCATCAAGGTGCATTTTCTACATAGCCATCTTGCTGACTTCCCGAAAAACCTTGGTGCAGTCAGTGATGAGCAAGGTGAACGATTCCACCAAGATTTGAAGGTCATGGAGGCACAGTATCAGGGTACATGGGATGTACATATGATGGCTGACTATTGTTGGAGCATCAGGCGAGACTGTCGACAGATTGAACACTGCCGGAAAAGCTTTAAGTGTAAATTTTTACCTTAATATGTATGTTTGGTAGCAGAACTTTACTACTTGTACACAATTTGACTTACAGTTACAATATATAGCCTTTGTATGAATAAAATAACTAAATAAGCAAGTTTGCTTACCATAAATGGTGTTTCTGTAGATAGGAGGATGAATTAGCCATGCTGTCTGGGAAGCGTCGCGACCCAAAGTAGGCGGAGTCTCCTCAGCTAGTAACAGAGCTTTGACTGTGCGGCTGCGCGGTGGTGTTCCCGCGCGGTTCCCTCTTCTCCTCAGTTTCTTTGTAGCCAAGCGAGATGTAGTGTATGTTATTATGTCCTGTAGTTGACTGTCTAGGGAGGAGGGAGGGAACGCATGGCTAATTCATGCTATCTACGGAAACACCATTTACGGTAAGCAAACTTGCTTTTTCCCGTCGATAGCAGGGCTAAATTAGCCATGCTGTCTGGGAGTCCCAAGCTCCCCGGTTGTGTCCATGTGTAATGTTTTTGAAGGTTTGGACAGCAACCCTTGAAGTAGTAGACACTCATAACTTTCATATAGTTGATAAGACTGCTGTGCCTAGTGCTGCATCAGAGGTCGTTTGTTGTTGAAGGGAATAGTGAGACGTGAAGGTATGAATGGAGGACCATGTTGCTGCCTTGCAGATACCCAATAGTGGAACATTGTTCAAGTGGGCAACCGATGCTGCTGTGGTGCGTATCTGATGCGCCTTTGGCTTACTTTCAAGCTTGATAGAATGTTTATTGTAGCAAAATAGAATGCATTGTGACAACCAACTGGCTATTGTCCTTTTTGAAATGAGCTGGCCCGGATCATTGGGGGTTAAAGGATAGGAACAGTTGAGAGTGCCTAGAAGTGAACCGAGTCCTTTGTTTGTAGTAGGCTAGAGCACTTTTACAGTCTAGAGTATGTAGAAGTTTCTCTCTTTCATTGGCATGCGGCTTTTGCATAAAGCAAAATTGCTTACCTTGTAATAGGTGTTATCCCAGGACAGCAGGATGTAGTCCTCACATATGGGTGACGTCACTGACGGAGCCCGAACGCAGGAAAAACTTCTGTCAAAGTTTCTATAAACTTTTGACTGGCTGCCTGAGGCTACTGAGCATGCCCGGCATGCCATGATATTCCCTGCCACAGGGGTCCAGTCTCATATGTAGCAATAAGCTTTAGCAAAAAAAAAATAAAATAATAAAACATATCGGACCCAACTCCGCAGGGTGGCGGGTGGGTTTCGTGAGGACTACATCCTGCTGTCCTGGGATAACACCTATTACAAGGTAAGCAATTTTGCTTTATCCCAGGACAAGCAGGATGCTAGTCCTCACATATGGGTGATTAGCAAACTAGAGGCTGGGTCATTTGTGATTGAGTCAACAGTGAAGTATTGTTGTTGAAATGAATAAGCCGAGGATCACAGCAAATTGGTTGTAGAAGGAGTTGGGTTTAAACTGGAAACAAGTTCTTCAAGACAGGTTGTCCGTAGGCTGAATCTTGTCGTCCTTCTTTATCTAGGCAGTAATGAGTTGCAAAGGTGTGAAGAGAACTCCATGTTGCTGCTTTACAGATATCAAGAATTGGCACTGAACGATAGTGTGCTACTGATGTTGACATTGCTCGGACTGCATGTGCCGTTACTCGTCCTTGGAGAGGAAGGCCTGCTTGTTCATAACAAAACTGTATGTAATCTGCTAGCCAGTTTGATAAAGTCTGCTTACCCACTGCCTTCCCTGGTTTGTTTGGATCATAAGAAACAAAAAATTGTTTAGATTTCCTATGGACTGCTTTGCGGTTTTTGTAGAAAGACAATGCACGTTTGCAGTCCAAGGTGTGTAAGGCTCGTTCTCCTTGATAAGAATGAGGTCTTGGGAAGAATGTGGGTAAAACTATGGATTGGTTTAAGTGAAATTCCGTAACTACCTTGGGAAGGAATTTTGGATGTGTTCGGAGAACCACTCTGTAATGTAGAAACTTAGTGTAAGGTTCATATGTGACCAGTGCTTGTAGCTCACTAACCCTTCTAGCTGAAGTAATGGCTATGAGGAAGATAGTTTTCCATGTGAGAAATTTAAGATCACAAGAATCTATGGGTTCGAAAGGGGAACACATGAGTCTTGTTAAGACCAAGTTCAGGTCCCATGCTGTGACTGGAGGCCGAATTGGTGGTTTAAGTTGAGTTAAACCTCTCATGAACCTGGTGATAAGAGGTTATGTAGATATTGGTGCATCTCCCATTTTGTTATGGTAAGCAGAGATTGCACTTAAGTGAACTCTTACAGATGAAGTCTGGAAACCAGATTCTGAAAGATAGTATAAATAGTCTAGAAGAGAAGTAATGGGGCAGGTGAAAGGATCAATAGTGTTTTGCCTGCACCACAAAGTGAACCTCTTCCATTTAGAAGAATAGTTCTTTCGTGTGGAAGGTTTACGTGACGCTATAAGCACTTGAGATATATTGGATGAAAGATTGAGTGGTTGTAAAATCAAGCTTTCAACATCCATGCTGTCAGGGCTAGGGACTGGAGGTTGGGATGGCGCAACCGACCCTGATCTTGAGTTATGAGAGTGGGAGCTACTCCCCGACGAATGGGATCCCTGACAGAGGTCTAGAAGTGTGGGAAACCATACTTGTCGAGGCCAATACAGGGCGATGAGTATCATGGACCCTTTGTCCTGTTGTAATTTCACTAGAGTTTTGGTTATGAGCGGTATTGGAGGATACGCGTATAGTAGGCCTGAGTTCCAAGGGCGAGCAAAGGCGTCCTTGGCTGGCTGGTTTTTCTGTTTGTGTAGAGAACAGAAATTGTCTACTTTGTGATTCAGATGTGACGCAAACAGGTCTATCGTTGGTTGACCCCAACGTTGAAATATCCTGGTCGCTATTGAGGGATCCAGGGACCACGCGTGTGGTTGGAATTGACGACTGAGTCGATCCGCCACTACATTTTGTATGTCTGCAAGATAGGTGACTCGGAGGAACATTGAGTGGTTCAGGGCCCATCCCCAAATCTGTGCTGTTTCTTGACAAAGGAGATACGAGCCCGTACCTCCCTGTTTGTTGATGTACCACATGGCTACTGGGTTGTCAGTTTGGATCAGAACAGTCTTGTGCGAAAGGCAGTCTTTGAACGCATGTAGTGCATAACGTATAGCTCGAAGTTCCAGAAAATTGATTTGAAACGTTGCTTTGAGTTTTGTCCATGTCACTTGAGTTTGAAGATTGTCTATATGAGCTCCCCAACCCAAGGTGGATGCATCTGTAGTTAACTTTATCTGTGGGACTGGTTGCTGGAAGTCCTGTCCTTTGCGTAAATTGTCCTTGTTCAACCACCAAAGGAGAGAAGAACGAAGTTGTTGTGCGATTTGGATAGAGAGTGCAAAGGTTGAATGGCTTGAATCCATTGTGATTTTAATGTCCATTGGGTTATTCTCATGGCGAGTCTTGCCATAGGGGTAACGAACTGTGGAAGCCATGTGGCCTAACAAGGTTAGAACTTGGTGAGCAGTTACTTGATTCCTTGAATGTAACGACTTTGCCAAGAGGGACAGCGTTTCTGCTCGATCGTCCGGTAGAAAGGCTTTTGCAATGATAGTGTTTAACTCTGCTCCTATGAACTGGAGAAGATGAGAAGGAATTAGATGGGATTTTGGATAGTTGATGAGAAAACCCATGTTGTGAAGCACAGCAATCGTGTGATTTCGGGAAGTTAGAGCTCCTTGTTGCGACTGACTTCTTATGAGCCAATCGTCTAGATATGGGAAGACATGAACACCTTGTTTGTGCAAGTGTGCTGCTATGACTGCCAGACATTTTGTGAATACTCTGGGAGCAGAGGCAAGACCGAATGGTAGAACTCTGTATTGGAAGTGTTGATTTCCCACCATGAAACGCAGATACTTGCGATGTGGGGGGAAAATTGGAATATGAGCATAAGCATCTTGAGAACAAAGCCAATCTCCTTGTTGAAGGAGTGGGAGCATTATGCCTAAGGATACCATTCTGAATTTTTCTCTTTTTAGAAATTTGTTGAGATTTCTGAGGTCCAGTATAGGACGGAGGCCTCCGGTTTTCTTTGGAATGAGGAAATAATGGGAGTAGAATCCTCTGCCCTGCTGGGCCCAGGGTACTTTCTCGACTGCCCTGGCACTCAGAAGGGTGGATAATTCTCTTTGCAGGTGAAGAATGTGATTCTCGGTGAGGTGAGAAGGTTTTGGTGGAAATTCCAGAGGGATTGAATTGAAATTGAGATGGTATTCTTTGTGAATGATATAGACAGGACCCATTGGTCCGATGTTATCGATGTCCAATTGATGTAAAATTTTTGTAGTCTGCCTCCTACTGGTAATGTTGGGTAAGGGTTGGCATGTAGGCTCTGTTCTCTGGTCGTAATCTCAAAAACCAGTGGCAGGTCCAGTTTGAGGGGCTGGTGCTGGTCTTGGAGCTCTTTGTTGTCGCTGTTGAGGTCTTTGCTGAGATCTAGGAGGTCTCGGTCTAGACGATGGAGGATAGTATTTTCACTGTCTGAAGAAGGGCCTTCTGGTGTCCCTTCGTGATGGTAGTCTGGCAGAATGTGAAGAAGGGTCATGTGGCAGCGTGGATAACTGCCGCAGTGTCTCTGTATGTTCCCTTAGTTAGGAAACAGCATCCTGGACTTTTGAACCAAACAGGTTATCCCCCAGGCAGGCAAGATCAACCAGCTTGTCCTGTACTTCTGGTCTTAAATCGGATGCTTTAAGCCAGGCCCAGCATCTTGCAGCAATGCCGGATGCAGCCACTCGTGAAGCGGTGTCATAGCTGTCATATGCTGCTCGTACTTCGTGTTTGCCTGCATTGAGACCTTTATTTATAACAGCCTGCGCAACTTCTTGATACTGTGCAGGCAAAGATGGCACAAATTCTTCCATTTGCTTCCACAAGTTTCTGTGGTATTGTGTCATATACAAATGGTATGCTGATATTTTGGAATTCAGCATTGCTCCTTGGTACACTTTGCGGCCCAGCTGGTCAAGGAACCTATTGTCTTTCCCTGGAGGGACTGAGGAATGGGCTCTTGTCCGGCAAGATTTCTTTTGGGCCGATTCAACAACCACCGAGTGGTGTGGAAGTTGTGTTTTTTGGTATGATGAGGAAGGTTGTATCAAATATGTGGATTCTATGCGCTTGTTTATTGCAGGGACTGAACAAGGGTGTTCCCACAGACCTGGTTGTAGTTGTAACAAAATGTCGTGGACAGGTGGATCAACAAATTGAAGCACTTCTAATGTTTGTTGCCTATTATCTTGTTCAGTATGCAATTGAAATGGAATATTATCTGCCATTTCTTGTACAAATGATTGAAATGTGAAATCTTCCAGTGGTGACTGCTTTGTTGCAGGTGGCGGAGAGGGATCTGACATAAAATCCTCTGATGATGGTTGATGAGGTGGCGTTGCCTTTTGAGTATGTATTCCAGAGGGTCCTGGTAAAGGATCATGTGATGAAGAATGTTCTGGCGGTACATCTTCTGGTGCAGTTGGTAACGAAGATAGTAAGTCCGAATACCTTTTAGTAATAATATCCTGGAAGGATCTATCTTCAGAGATTGGTCCTTTTGTTGCCAATGATGATCTCTTACTGTGAAATGCCTTTTTAGGAAGGTATGGTATAGTAGGAGCAGTGGTGTACAGAGGTA
This sequence comes from Rhinatrema bivittatum, assembly GCF_901001135.1. Classification (NCBI taxonomy): domain Eukaryota; kingdom Metazoa; phylum Chordata; class Amphibia; order Gymnophiona; family Rhinatrematidae; genus Rhinatrema; species Rhinatrema bivittatum. Next base: position 507,147,480 of record NC_042615.1, on the reverse strand, counting down.
GTGATCTTGACATCAATGACATCATTGTCGTTGAAGTAGGGAGGAATAAGAACTCTGAAATTGGTATTCTGGCAGTGACAGACGTCGATGGAGGCATAGACGATGACGTCGGCGATCCCGCCGGCATCGGTGTGTCCACCGGCATCGGCGATGGCTCCGGAAGTTGCTTCTGCAATGCGTCTAGGACTAATTTTTGAACCATAGATGTGAAATCAGGTGTAGGCGATGTTGACGTCAAGGGTAACGCAGGCATCGAGGTTGAAGTTCCGATGACTTTAGGCCGTTTTGTTAACGGTTCCGTCGATGTTGGTATCGACGATCGATGGTGCTTGTGTTTATGTTTAATTTTTAACACTGACCTGACCGATGCGGAGGACGGTGTCGGCGACGGTGCGTCTCCTGAACCCTCGACATGCTTTTCCTTTAATAAAAGCTTTTTAGTTACCCCTGTAGGCGAAGACTTGGTCGAAGTAGATGGTAATATTTGAAGTTGAAAAACTTGGGCCATCTTCTCCCTTCTTAGTTTTCGACCTTTTGGGGTCATTTGTTGGCACTGAGAACATGAGGAAATTTCATGTTTCTCTCCCAGGCAGATCACACATTCGGTATGCGGATCTGTAACGGACATGGTCTGGTTACAAGAACACTTCTTGAACCCGGAGGCCATGCTGAGAAAAAACTGACGGCCGTCAATGGGAAGTCTGAGAAAAGAATCGCCAAAAATGAGAAGTCTGAGAAAAATTTTAGTATGTTTGTGAGGAGACTCACAGGGCTCCGACGATAGCAGTGCTAATGGGCACGTGGAAAAACGAAGACTGGCGTGAGACCCCTGTGGCAGGGAATATCATGGCATGCCGGGCATGCTCAGTAAAAGTTTATAGAAAACTTTGACAGAAGTTTTTCCCGCGTTTGGGCTCCGTCAGTGACATCACCCATATATGAGGACTAGCATCCTGCTTGTCCTGGGATAAAAATGGGGAGAGTGATGGTTTGAGGTGAAAAAGGGAAACCACCTTAGGGAGAAAAGTAGGGTGAGGTCGGAAAGTCACTTTGTCATGGTAAAGCTCTAGATAGGGGGAGTAGTGAACTAATGCCTGGAGTTCACTGACCCTCCGTGCTGATGTAAGGGCCACTAGAAAAACTGTTTTCCATGTCACATATTTTATGTGGCTGGTGTCCATTGGTTCAAAGGGTGGTAGCATGAGCTGTTCCAGAACTATGTTGAGATCCCATGGTTCCGGTGGTTTGGTTACCGGCTGACGAAGTCGTAACATGCCCTTCATGAATCTAGATATTAGTGGATGATTTGATGTAGGTAGATCGTTATATGCTGGTCATGAAACGCTGCTATAGCACTAATGTGAACTGATTGAAGTGGTAGCTAAACCCGCCTCATACAGGGTGTGTGGATACTGTAATAATTGAGAGGCAGTAACAGAAAAAGGATTGATGTTCCTAGGAGTGCACCAGGTTAGATAGCGATGCCATTTGCTGTTTAATTACGTCTGGTGGAAGGTTTCCTGGATGCTATTAGGATGTCTTCCACGTGTGGGTAAATTTAGGTGATTCAGTACTTCCCGCTTAATCTCCATGCTGTGAGGTGAAGCGATTGATTCATCGGGTGAAGATATCCCCCTTGTATTAGAAGATGTAGATGGTTTAGAAGCAAAATTGGTGGGCATATGGAAAAACATGGGAGACTGTCTGTGAACTGGTCACGAAAAAGATTGTCTCCCACGCATGGAATGCCAGTTTGTCATGGACATCAGTGCAAACAGTGCTTGCCTTGAGCCAAGCAACACGCCTGGCCGCTATGGCCGAAGCGGAGGTTCTTGTAGATGACTCGAATGACTCAAACGGATCTGAGCAAATGTCTAAGTCCTTCTAAATCCAAAAATGGTTGTCTGAAAGACAAAATGGGCGAAGTTTTTGAAGAGTTTCGAATAGGTATTGTGTAGTATAAAATTGATGGTGTTGAATCCTAGATGTCAACGTGGAGGAATGATAAACTTTCTTTGCGAAGTCGTCCAAACATTTATGTTCTCTATTTGGAGGGGCGTTCAAATGTAGTTTTGAGCATTTTGCTTTTGCAAGAGCTGACTCTACTACCACCGACTGATAAGGAAGTTGAGGAGATTCGTATCTTATATTTAATGTCAATCTTCCTGGAGGTTGCGGTTGTGGAAAATGGGGTTTTCCAATTTAAAAGGTTTTGCAAGGGCAGTTGGCTCAGCAGGTGTTTCAAATATTTTGAGAATGTCCATCATTTCCGTTCTAGGATTTGTCCTGTTGGAACTTTCTCAATGAATTTTGAATAGGTTAAGTCCTCAGGAGGAGAATAAGGCTCCTGTGGTCCCTCTGGGGGATCCAATGGTAATCCGGTAGAAGAGTTAGACGAAACTATAGAAACCTGTGAAACAGGGCTCACTGGGTGATGCTCAGGTTCAGAGCTGTGGTCCCCTGTAAGGGGATCCCATGAAGGGGTTGTTGAGGTGTGTGGAGAGACCACTGGTGGAACCTGTTTACCTTGTTCCAGGTCTTGAAAAAATGTGGATAGTACTTCTGATATTTTTGACATTGCAGATGCTGCAAGGGTTTCTTGTGGAGGGATGTGCAATTTGTGTCTCGTGTAGAGGATAAATGGCATGAAGTGATATATCCTCTGGTGAAGCATGCCCACTGTAAATGTTGGATTTGCGTGAGCTTGTTTTGGTGTAGGTAGTGCTGATTCTGCTGAGAAGGAATGTGCACTGAGAGGAGAATGCTGTGAGGGAACTGATTCTGCGGAGAGAAGTTCCACTTCAATTTCCCGGCTAGATGTAGAGGAAGTAGGAGAGTGTTCTAGATGCTTCCTCTTTGCTGTTCTTTTGGAAGGAGTATGTTCCAAGAACGAAGGATATATTTTACCTTTAAGCTGTGTAATTGAAGCATGCTCCGTGGATATTTCCCTGGTAGATGTTTTTAGTGTTGATGTATGCTGCGAATATGTAGCCTGTTTTGCGCCGTGTTTCGAAGAGGTGTCATGTTTTGAAAAGGCTCCATGTTTTGTGGCAGTGCCTTGCGTTGTGTCGGCGCATTGTGCCGTGACGTCTGTTTCGTGGCGTCGTCGTGTTTCACGACATTGTCATGAGTCGTAGACGTTTGTGTCTTCGACATCGAATAGTGGGTTTCGCTTGTCTTTAGGATTTAGAACCCATCGACGCGTCTCCCTTGCCATAAGTTTCCACATCCTTCTCCGGAGCCTCAGTATGGATGGAGGGCAATTGGGGTTTTTGAAAACCTGAAATAATGGCTGGCCTGCTTCACCCCGCTTCGGAGGGACCCAGGGAGGAAGCCCGTTTTGCGTGGGCTTACCTGTCCTCGCCAGTCCCGGCGAAGAATGGGTCAATGTAGGTGGGGCATAGGAGCCTGTCTTCAGGCGCTCCCATCTTAGCCGCCCTTTGGCGTCAGGCCTGAGGAGACATTGGCCGCAGTCTCTACACGACTTTTGGTTGTGCTCTGGGCCTAAGCAGATGCCACTGACAATATTTAAATCCAGACGCTTCGGAGCCATCTGGGGATGAACAGATGAGAAAAACGGCGAGAAAATTTGTTGCCGAAAAATTTTGTGAAGAGAAAAAGTAAGAGGAGAAATCCCCGCATGTGATCGGCTCGCAGAAAAAAAGAAACTGAAGAGAAGAGGGAACCACACGGGAATACCACCGCGCAGCCACACAGAGTCAAAGCTCTGTTACTAGCTGAGGAGACTCCACCTACTTTGGGTCGCGACGCTTCCCAGACAGCATGGCTAATTCAGCCCTGCTATCGATGGGAAAAAAACAGTATATTCAGGTAATCTTTTCTTTTATTTCCTTTGTATGTACATTTTGTATGATTTTGGGGACAAAGGGAGGGTATCTTGTACCTTAAAAAGTTGATGTGATAGAGAAAAACTAGGGTCATTTTTGGATTCAGATGTCAAAAGTTAGTCAAAAACAAGTGTCAGATCTAACTCAACGAAAATTGTGTTCCCCGGTGTAATCGGTAGAAAAGTGTACATCACATCTGCATTCTAATCAAGCAGAAAAGCATCCTGAGCAGAGCCGAGTTTGCTGGGAAGAAAGCAGCACAATTTTTCCAGTTTTCTGTTTTGCTCTAATGGCTAAACCCCCCCCCCCATCAACAATATCTGATTGGTTTCTACAGCAAGTGATAGCCATTCATGTGGTCAAAATACTCTGAGGTGGTCTACTAATGTATTGGATACTCCTGGGAGGGCCACTTGCAAGATGGCTTGTCTGTACACCCATTCCCATATCTTTATCACTTGTAGACAGAGACCACAACCTTGTGCCTCCTTGTTTGTTCCTGAAGAACATGGCTACCTACTGTAGTTGCCCGTTTGAATGAGAATACTCTTCCCTTGGAGGAAGCGACTGAAGGCTCAGAGCGTCTCTGATCACTCAATTCTAGGAGTCTTTCTATGAATGACCAAATCCCTTAAGTTCGAAATGGGCCAGTGCATGCTTCTCAGTTTTGTGGAGACATCTGTTGCCAACATTACTTCGTGAAGAACTAACTGAAGGGGTGCTGCTTCCTAAGGAATGAAGAGGTCTAGCCACCAGGGTAATTTCAGTTTCATTTCTTTAAAAATCTGCACTATGGTTGTCAAAGTTTGAGTGAGTTGGTCCCTATGGGTATGAAGACCTCAGTGCAGGAATCATGTATAAAAGTGGGCAAGTGGAACCACATATATTGCCGCTGCCATATGGCTGAGAACAAATTTGGGATCCTTTCCTGACAGAGTATTCAAGTACATTTCTTAGCTCTTCTAAAATGGATTGATAAGGTAATTGCACTATCCCAAATCCCAGGTATTTTTGCATTGTACATTTAAAGTCTATTTCCTTTGCAACTCGAGCAAGGTTTTCCCGATGCAGATGAATGTTCCGGAGGCTCTGGCAGAGTTGAGGGAAAACTAAACCAGGACCCTAGTGATGAAGTAAGCGACTGAGGAGGGGGTTATTGGAGAGGCATACTCCTAAGGGTAGATTTTATAAATGTACGCGCGGGCGTACTTTTGTTCGTGCACCAGGCGCGAACAAAAGTACGCTGGATTTTATAAGATACGTGCATATCTTATAAAATCCGGGGTCGGCGCGTGCAAGGGGGTGCACATTTGTGCAACCTGCACGCGCGGAGCCCAGTGCGCGCTGCCTGTTCCCTCCCGCCTCCCCTCACCTTCCCCTACCTAACCCACCCCCCCGGCCCTATCTAAACCCCCCCCTCCCACCTTTGTTGGCAGATTTACGCCTGCGGAAAGCAGGCGTAAATCTGCGCGCGCCAGCGGGCTGCTGGCGCGCCATCACCCAACCCGGGGGCTGGTCCGGAGGCCTCGACCACGTGCCCGGGCCAGCACCACGCCCCCGGGCCCGCCCCCGAAACACCGCATCACACCCCCCCCCCCCCCGACACGCCCCTCCATGCAAGCCCCGGGACTTACGCACATCCCGGGGCTTGCGCACGCCGCCGAGCCTATGCAAAATAGGCTCGGCGCGCGCAGGGGGGGTTTGGGGTAGGTTTTCGGGGGGTACGCGCATACCCCTTTGAAAATCTACCCCCTAGTGTATATCTTCCGATTGGCTAGATTGTGCTACAAATAACTGCCATGGACTAGAAACATCTGGCAGAAGTTCTGATTGAGTATCTATCTGAACCAGAGATACTGGGACGACTCCTCGTGTGAGTGGATCCAAAATCCTGAAAAAGAGAGATTGGAAAGAAAGTTTATTTAGCCACCACAGAAGTAAAGAATTCCTTCCGCAACTGTGCTATTTGGTCGAGAAGATGATGTGTCCTTTGGCCTGGGATGGGTGGTGAAACATCCTCTGATACAAGTATGGAAGCTTGCACATCTTCTGGGATCTGCAAAAGTTGAATTGGAAGCTAATTAAATGAGAGGTACCAGACAGCAAATGGAAACTGACAGTGTACCTCTTATTCCATTAATTCTGATGGTGTAAGGGCTCTAGAATTGGTAGGGGTAGAGGTATCATATCTTTCTGCTCCAATTAAAATCTTGAGTAAGCCAGAATAGCACTGTGTCAGAAGCACTGACATACAACTCTTATGCTGGAACAATCCATCTTGACAGTACAGGTGTTGAGGATTGATGAGATTCATGCACCAGGTCACTTAAGCACCAATTGCGACAATTTTTGCATCAACTGCACCAATGCACCCAGGACTATGCTTTTTGTGCGTCGGCTGTTTTGCAGAGTGGCACCTTTTTCGAGGCACACTTACTTTACATGCGCCAGTGGGGAAAATATTTGAGGAGATCCAGCTCAACCCAATTCCCAGCAAAGCAGATGAGGCTACACTGCAGGAAAACAGACCTCAATTTCTAAGACATTTACACAGTTCTTCCATTTTCCAGGCTGTTAATTTTTTTTTTTTAGTAAGTAGATATATCCATTCACAGTCCTAACAACTAGCCTGATTGTGGTCAGATCAGAGGCAACAATAGTAGAGTTTATAACCATCATTTATGGACATTTTCCTGCCACACACAAACGTACAAATCTTCAAATCCATCGACTATGGACTTCTTCCAAGACATTCAGACCGATACAGTACAGTGCACTCCAGCGGAGCGCACTGTTAACCTGCATTTAGACACGTATTTGACGCACTAGCTTTACCCCTTATTCAGTAAGGGGTAATAGCGAGCCGAAAACGCGCGTTCAACCCCCCGAAACTAATAACGCCTGCAACATGCAAATTTCTCAGCATGAAGCTTATCGAATCTGGCAGCCTTCTGGGCGAGGTAGACGCCATCTGCCTTCTTATTAATAGGAAGCACTGTGAGGGGGTGTTCCCATACCCTCAACAGCAACTCAAGGATCTTGTGTACTGGGACCGCCATGATCTCCTTAAAAGGCTCCAGAAAACAGAGGATCTCAAGTATTCTGTGCCTGGCATTCTCCTCTGTTAAAAGTTGAAACTGGATGGCCTCCATCACAAACCCTGCAAAAGTCAAGTCCTCTGGTGGGCACTTCCTTCACTCAACTGGAAAAGGGTGACCATCAGAGCCCTCAGAGGACAACTCTGGATTATCCCCCAGGGGTCATAGGAACTCTCATCCTCATTGTATGCTACAGGGGATGGGGCCCTAGGTACTCTGCCTTCGTCCATAGGTGCAGGCACTGGTAGAACTGGGCAGGGAACTACAGGCCTTGGAGTCTCTGCTGGCCTTGGTAGAGCTTCCTCGGAGGAGGAGCAGACAATGATCAACATATCGGTAGGGGGAGGCCTCTGACCCACCAGGCACCGGTGCCATCCCGGGAACCAGCACCAACAATCGGTAATGCACCAATGAGTACGTTGAGCTTCTCCAGCAGCAGGATGACGGACAGCACCAGCTCCAGTGCCGTCTATGCCACAGGCACAATGCCCTGCAGTGCCCAATCCACTGCCAGCTGGACACAACATTCCAGCTCATCCTCAAATGTTGCTGATGCCAACACCGACTGGAAAAAAGGAGAGATGGCCAGATCTTTGGATCCACAAGGTAGATCGATGACTGGCACCAGAACCAGTAGACACCACTGTGGACCCCCGGCACCAATAAAGGATGAGCTCTCCCCACTGCGCAGTCATTTTGGGGACTTCACAGAAAAAGCTAGTGCATCCCCACACCCAGCATCAACAGGAACCAGTGCCAATGCCTGGCCCGATCTTTCCCTGGTGCCAAGGTTGAAGATAATGAACCTGACATCCTCGCCCCAGAGGAGATCAGTCAGTCTCCAGTGCCCCTAACCTGATGTCGAGTTGTCCATTGGTGCAGCTCCAAAATCCATCGATGCAGATGGCTTGGTCTTCCTCCACCCAAAGAGCTCATACATCTTGAGTCGAAGCAGACTACAGGGAAGCAGAGAGGGACCTAGTGATGGAACGATACCAAAAACCACAATGAAAAAATAAGTTTTCCACTAGGTCAGAAACAGCCAACGTGAGCTCAGACCATGAGGCTTATAGCTCCGTGGAAGAGAGACTGAAGAGGGACCCTGCATGGATGTGTGGTTTAGGGCATGTTCAGTTTTCCACATCAGGGCTTCATCTGTTATCCATGGTGTGAGGACTATCATCCTGCTTATCCTGGGGGGGGGGGGGGGAAGGAAGATTAATTTGCATGGTGGACACTAAGATGCACATCACATCACTGATGGGGGAAACTGTCACAACACCTTCTGGAAATCAGGGCAATATTCAATGTTCTAAAGAAGTTCAAACCATCACTGAAAAACAGAATACAGATACTAAAGGTGGACATGTATGCAAAGAGTCCATAGCAATATGGAACTAATCAAACAGAAAATACTGATTTCGGTAATCTGTTTTCCAGGGAAGATCATAACAGACAACAGATTAAGCCGTCATCTACCACTGCATAAGTGGACTCTCAATGAACACATATTGCAGGACCTTCACGTGATGTGGGGCACACCAGAAATAGATTTATTTGCATCTGTTCAATTACAAGCTACCATGGTATTGCTCGAAAAGGACATCACAAGATGCTCTAGCGAAGGATGCCTTTCTGATTCCATGAAACAAAGACATGGTGTATGCTTTCTCACAGATTCTATGACCAAAAACCATTTTAAAGTTGAAAGAGGACAAAAGGAAAAATTATCCAGATATCCCCCAATGGCCAAGATAAGGTTGCTTTCCATGATTGTTCAGGCTAGCAGCCCATACCCCTATAAGGTTACCAACAATTCTGAACCTGGTAACTCAATATAGCGGAATGGCCCTGCACTCAATGTCCATTCTCTAGCATTAACAGCATGGATATTGAAAGTAACATAACCAATTTCAACCACCATAAAGAATAATTAAATTCTGCTCAAATCAGAAAATCTCATATTGTATTAGATATCCTTGTAAATGTGTAAATTCTCTATGCTATTCAATTTCTTTTTTATGATCCTTTGCAATTGAATTTGGTACTAGACGTAATGCTACTTCTTGATGGCCTTATGTCAGTGTGATTTAGAGTATGGTGGGTACTGTTCTGTTTATGCATATTCCTTATTTTTGATTTAATTTACTTGTATTAGCCTTGTCCTATGGTTTTTTTCTGCTCCCCTTTTTGATATTGGGGTCTAATATGGTACATACAAAATGCATGTATTTTTTCTTTTATTATGATTGTTACTTTGTTTGTTTCCTATTTTTCTTTCAAATGTGATTTGTTTGAAATACTATAAAAAAAAATAAAAAATCTAGAAAGCCTTCCATAAGGAAATCCTATATCAAATAGAGGATATTTACCAGTTGGTGTGCACATCAAGACTTTCTGCCTTGTCCAACTTCTAAAATGTTTCACCTCATGGACTCTTAAAGACAATTCCATCAGAATGCATTTGAGCGTAATAGTGGTTTCTCAAACTTAATGGAAAACCAGTTTTGTAACCACCACTAGTAGCCAGGTTCATAAAAGATTTATTCAACCTTAAACCACCACTAAAGAAACCATAACCTCAATGGAAAATGTCTTGATGCAAACTATGAAACCACCATACAAACCAATAGCTACATTCAAGATAAAGTTCCTGGCACAGAAAACTATTTGTAATAGCAGTCACATCAGCAAGAAGAGTGAGTTACCAGGCTTAGTAACCTACATATGGATATTCGAACACAAAATACTCCTCAGAACACACTTAAAAGTTTCTTCCTAAAATAGTATCAATACCACCTGAATCAAGAAATACTAATCAACTTTCTTTCCTAAGCCGCATATTACATCTGGGGAGCAAACACCGCATACCCTGGAATGATGAAAAGCCCTTTTATTCTATTTGTGACTTGGGAAGTCAACCCAGCTTTTCATCTTATAATTTATCTAAAAAAGACTCAGCTGTACAAAAAAAAGTTATCCAGATGGTTAACACAATGTTATACAACCATGGGTTTGGAAATCTTATACAAAGTGAAAGCCTATCAGTCAGAGCAATGGTCAGCTACAATTCTGGTAACAATCTAGAATATCTGCAAAGCTGCCATATGGTCAATTATACATACTGACCTTCATGCTGTGTTTGGATGCCCGAAAATCATTTAAAATTTAATGTGAACAAAACAACTTCTGATTTTCAAGAGATCGCCAATTTTTACAAAAATCAGAAAAATGTCCTCATTCACTATTATGAATAAAGCGCTCTCTTTTCAACCTGTTTGTACCTTGGGTTTTTTGCTAGACTGTCAATTATCTTTCTGGCCATCTATTGCGACACTTAAGGCTTGTCCTGGATAAAACTGATTTTTGGACAATTATTCAAGCATTTGTAAATCACTGTTCTTAACTATTGTAATGCATTTTATATTGGGTTGCCCACCTCTACTATCTGGCCTTTACTGATGCCTGTTAATTAATGATTGTTAAAAATGAGACCATGTGTCCCCATTATTGTTTGATCTTCATTGGGTGCCTAAGTAAACCTTTTGATTTAAGTTAATGATGCTTGTCTTTAAAAGCTTTGAAGACAGAAGGCCCTTATTTGTCAGAGTTTTTAAAGAGATATGTTCCAACTTGTACACTTAAATCCCAAGGGAAACTATTACTACAGGTCCCTACTATAAGGCAGCTATATTTAGTTCAAAAAATAAAACAGGCTTTTAATGTCATAGGTTTGTGGATGAGGAATAACCTTCCAGACTGGCTAAGAAAAATAGGCGATATTCTGACCTTTTGCAAGCAACTGTAAGTTTTGTTTGTTCACAAGTAATGGCATTTACTCAGGGAAAATTTATAGTTATCAAGTTGAATTTATTTAAATAATGATTGTATTTTGTATTGCTTTGTTTACTGTATTTTGACTTTATGATCCACCTAGCATAGATATCCATTAAAAGCAGAATATACATTGTTTAAACAAACATTACTGTTTGAATAAGGATTCAAGTAAAGATATTCTGACAAGAAATACAAATTTAAATAAACCAAACATCCTACAAATACAACACGGGTTGCAAAGAAATCAGTCAAAAGCAAAAACTACTTCAGAGCAACTTAGCTGGGGAATCCCATCTTGTGTGGCAATTTGTTCTGCTAATCCAAGGAGAAGTGACCTTGATTACCTATAATAGGTGTTCCCTGTTGTGAGCTAGGGCTCATTAGTGTTGCTATTACAGATGGTAAATACGATATAGAAATAAATTGTATTTCTTTATTCTTTTAAATTCTAATTTCTGGTAAAGAAATCTCTAGCTGTAGCAGGCCGAGTTGCAAAACCCAACCTCTCCCCCTCCCCGCTGAGAGACTAACTAGGCGTGATCCTAGATAATCAGTTTAACCTAAAGAACTTTGTGAACACCACAGCGAAAGATTGTTTCTTCAAATTACAAGTTCTCAGAAATTTAAAACCTCTCCTTCACCTCCAAGATTGCAACTCCCTCCTGCTCGGACTCCCAGCTAACACCATAAAACCTCTTCAAATGGTTCAAAACTCAGCCGCCAGGATCCTCACCAACACCAAAAAAAGAGATCATATCACCCCCGTTCTTCAACACCTCCACTGGCTACCCGTCAAGTTCAGGATCCTCTTCAAAGTCCTCACGATTATCCATAAAGCCAAACACAACCTCACATCCATCGACACCACTATTCAATTCACACCTCATCCAGACCCATTAGAAGCGCCTTTAAAGACACCCTGTTTGCCCCACAAGCAAAATCAGCCCTAAGAAAGAGGGCCCTCTGGACAGCTGGACCTCAATGGAACACATTACCACCAGACCTCAGGCAAGAGCAGTGTCCGTCTACATTAAAAAAAAAAAAAAAAAAAAAAAAAAAAAAAAAAGACTTAAAACATGGCTATTCAGCCTAGCCTTCCCTGACTCCTAATGCTATTCTTCCCATACTCCAGATTCCAGCCTTCATTGTCCTAATTCTTGCAACCTCTGACTATTTATTCCCCCTCTCTTTCTACCGCAATTGGCTCCCACCTCTCCAAAGCTTTCCACCGAGACATAGTTACGAGAAGTTAATTGATATGATAGGATATGTACAGTTTACAAGTTAATATTAATTTCATATTTATGCCTTCTTTGTTCTATGTGACGCTCCTAAGCGAATTTTGTTATTATGTAAAACCAGTGTGATCTGTATTCATACAGGAACTTCGAATTAGAAAAATTAAAAATAAATAAATAACTACACAGCATAACAATACTGTGGATAGTAAAACAATCAATAACAAGCCCTCCCTCCTCCCTGGGAAGTTTGCATAGCATGGAAGAGACGGAGGAAGCCTCCATATACTTTAAAAAAAAAATTGAACGTTGTGAGCTTTGAGAGAAAAATGACCCGACTCTGCACCATCAGGTGACCTTACTGAAGTTGCTGTTTTGTTGTAAAACTACAGAGAACACGTTACAGGTAAGCAATTTCGTTCTTCTACCCGTGGAAATGGCTTTGCGGATACATTTCCATATACTAAGACCACCTGTTTGGACATGTTGCCATACTGTAAAACATGGTGCATTTAATGTTATTAGAAATAAGCTGAAAAAAAGCGTTTATATTAACTACTACTTGGTCTTTTGAAGACTGTTCTATTTTCGGCCTTGGGGACCCCCTTTCTCAGTTATTTGAGCTATAAGTTTCTCCTACGTTGGGTACAAGTCACGTTTAAAACCTGGCAAGGCTGAACACGTTATCAGTTCAGTTAGGCAGAGAAATACCATGCACGCCTCACATATATTACACAGAAATACATATAAGATGCAAGGTGGAATCGAGGAACACTTTCCCCACTTCCTCTGCCCGCACTCCCCTTAAATCACGTCACTGGCGCGAACATTTAACGAATTCGAACCTTCGGCCGCACGAACAGCAGCGCGCGGACTCTCGGCCTCCTCCAACCTCTGCAAGGTTTCGCTAGAAACATCGACCAACAAAATGCGGGCAAGCCGAGCCTTGTGGGGATTGAAGACGGCACTCATAATCCATCTCGCGCCCCATAGAAACTTCATTAGAAACTTCCAAGCTAGCGGCGCGAGATTGATTGCACATTCATTCATTTCATTGGCTCGTTCTGTGGAAAGTTTCGTGCCGGCACGAGACTCTCTTTTCCTGCTATGGAGCGCCGGCCAGGACACAGAGATGAAGAGAAAGCCAGCGACCGTTGACGCTGACTAACGCACGCGAAAAATCTCCACAACAGCTCGCTCGGCGCCATTTTATAGCCAAAGTAAGGAAGGACTCACTCACCTTTTAAATTTTCCGCCATTTTCATTACTTCCCTCGAACAGGAGGAGTTTTAAAAAAAACTTTACCCACCCTACCCCGCGCCTATCCGCGTAGGAGCGCGAGACGCGGGGGGATGGGGGAGGGGTCAGGAGAGGAAGGTGGGCGCAAGAGGAGCGCGCGCGCAAGGGATTGGGTATAGTGTGGAATAGGGGCAGGTGCGTGGCGGGAACCAAGTAAGAATTGTCCAATAGCGGAGAGAGAAGGGGAAGACGGGGAGGGGCTGAAAAGGAAAGGGGCGGCCTCCGCCTCTCTTCCTGCCCCTCCCGTCGCCCACGATTTCGGTAGAGGTAGAGGTGGAGATTTATAAGTTTTAAACGAGCAACTAGTCTTTTAGGCAGTCTGCTAGGCCAGTAGATATAAGCTGCGATTAGTCTGTAATTTTATTTTACTGTTATCACTGGCTATGTTGTTTTTTTTTTACTTTTTTACCCACTTTATTCCCATGGAAATGCATGTACAAATTATCATTCCAATAAAGTTTTTTGAATCTCAGCGAGAGATTTTTTAAAAAGCCTTTGACTCTAGCTAGCACCCTGGCCTCAGCTAAACTACTGTAAACTAGAATTGGGGGAAGGGAACGGAACCAGTGATAAAATAAAATCCATGTGTTTATCAGCTGTAAAGGTAAAACTAAACAACCTAAACGCAGACAATTTCAGGAAGGAAGCAGCAGTAAGACATGTAAACTGAGCCCTGCCCTATTTAACATCTACATCAGTATTTTCCAGCCAGTATGCTGTTAGAAAAATGACTGCTACCTGCTGCTCAAGGCCAGACCATGCCTATGTGTTAGCACCTCACTGCAACAAGAGACACCAGGGGTGTCTCTGAAATGTACAGGGCCTCTTTTCTAAGTATATATGTAATCAAGCATACTTTTCTTTCCTAAGTATTACATTCAGCCCTGAAGTGTGGGAATTAATGGGCAGCTTGCAGGACACTAGACAACTGGGCCCTGCTTTGTGCAGCATACACATTGCATGCAGTACTGTAATAGGCTACAAAGAGCAGGCACAAACAGAAGACTCCAGGCACTTGGTCTGAAAAAGGAAAAGTTTTTATTCTTATTCTTTTTGCCAGCAAAAATAACCTCTTCCTCTTCCCATTCCTTGGGCTCCTTTCAATCCTTCCATCCCCAAGTTGAGTGAGGGAGAAAACATGCACGGAGCCACTAGAGTTTTAGGAGCAACAGCAGTGACAGAGCTGTAACAGCCAAGATACCTAATTAAAGCTGGATGCCCATATTGAACAGACTTTTGCCTTTTCCTGCTTTTGTAAAGAGGGAGCTGAAGTTCCTGGAGTGAGGATGTCTGCTCCTGCCAAGGAACTGAGGGGATGGGATAGAGGGACAAAAAGTCCAGGCAGGGAAAGGAGCTGAGCATAGATAAGGAGGAATCTACAGGCAGCAAGTAGCAGAGGGAGTACCTGCAGGATGAGGAGCTGGGACAAATGATTGATAGGACTGGGCTAAAAGCTGAGATTGGAGATAGTTAAAGCAGCAAAAGGAGAGATAGAAAGGAGCTAAATTATGATTATTTATTTTATTTAGACTCTTTTATATACCGAAGTATAGCAGGCTGCCTTCACTCCGGTTTACAATGTAACCAACATCATACATAAAACGCATTCATAACGAACATATTGAAACGTGTATAGACAACTAGTAACAATTCGGCAAATGTCAGAAATGTGAGGATAGGTATAAGAGAGTAAGACTTACAAATTGGACTTGCAGTGGGAGAGCATGTATAATTAAGCAATTAAATACATAACTAAACTGAAAACGCGCTTGGGTGTGTTAAGGAGACTTATACAAAAGGGAAAAGAGAAGTGGGAGGGAAAGGGTCCTAGGGGGCCATGGGAGGAAAAGCTGTGCATGACATAATTTGAATAGAGGGGTAAAGGAGAAAAGGTATGGGGGGTAGGAAGTAAATAGAGCATGGTTAGAAGGGGAGGTAAGTAAGTAAAGCATGGTTAGCAGAGGAAGTAAGTCTGATCGGATGGGATTAGATTAACCAACTCCGTCTGTGAATGTTTGTTTAAATAACCATGTTTTAAGTTCTTTTTTGAAAGATTTGGAGTCTCTGATCGAACTTAGGTAGACTGGGAAAGAGTTCCATTCTTTTGGTCCAGCAATCGAAAATGCTCTATTCCTAGTGTTGGATAGTTTAGCAGAGGGAAGGGAGGGTATGACTAGTAGCCATTTGCCGGTATTTCTTGTCGTGTGTGGAGTTTTGTGCAGTTGAATCATGTGGTCGAGGGCCGTGTTATCATCTATGTAGATTTCGTTGTGTAGAGTGGTTAAAATTTTGTATTTGATCCTTTGTAAAATCGGTAGCCAAGGAAGTATTACTGAAAAATGTACTGAAGCTGTGAGCAACCCACAAATCCAATGTATACCTCATCATCCAGTGCCAGATTTGCCATGGAGATGATGGGGGAAAATTCACAGGTAACAAAACCTGCAGCAGTTATCTGGATGCTATATTTATATATGTCTGACTCTCTTTCTCTGTGTACGAGTATTTTTCCCGTCGATAAGCAGGCTGAATTAGCTATGCTTTCTAGGTCAAAATTCAGAACCTCCTCCAACTCTGCTCGATTCAGCAGGTTCCCATTCACCAGCGGAACGAGGGATTTTACTCCTAATACTGGATGGGGGATGGCTGATGAAGGAAATTAGCTTGCAGGCTGAAGGGGGCCAGGCTGGTTGGGTAATGGGGAGAAAATTGTAGGTTAGGGACAGGCTGGGTTGGCAAGGCTATTTGGCTGAGGAGAGTGACGGTGGGTACAGAAGAGGGGGGTGACTATGTGAAAGAGAGAGGACTTGCAGGATTGGGGGTGAAAAAGAAAGATGCTAGAGCGGGGCTGAAAATTGAGTAGCACCAGAGTAGGGGCAGGGAAAGCTACCTTCCTTCCCCCAATCAGGATGTCTACTTGACAGGGCCAGTGCTAGTTTTTTTGCTGCCCTGTGTGAATAATTACTGCGTTCCCCCCACGATTCATTTAATCTCTGTCCAGGTCCATCAAATAAAGCCAAGCTCCCTCCTGCAATCTATATTTTTAAAAACTGACACGCCCCCACTCCCAAACCTCCATCACATAAGCAGAACACAGACAGACTGTTATGATACCACTTGCAGTTAGGCTCGCAAGCAGCCTCTCACCTTCCATGGCTGGAGGCCGCCGCCAATACCGTCCCTCACGTGGCCCGGAGGCCACCGCTAACACCTCTGGTCGCGGCCCGAGTGCTGCCGCATGTCTCTCGCGGCGGGCAAAGCAGCTGCCGACATCCCCCGACGTCCTTCCTGGTGCGGCCCAGAGGCCGCTGCCGACGCTGCTGTCTTCTTGCAGCAGGGAGCTGCCGCAGTCCTGCTCTTCTTCCGTGGCCAGGAGCTGCTGACATCAGGGCCTCGTTTCACGGCCTAGTGCTGCCTCTTGCTTGATCTTTGTGGTGTGGACGCCGCTGCCACTGTCCCTGTTTCTGCCTTTCCTCTAGGTGCGCGGCTGCGCCTCTCTCCGACTTTTAATGGGCCCGCAGCAGGAAAAGCCCCGCGGCCCCACCCGATGACGTATCCAGGGCTTCTTCTCTCCAGCCCTATAAAAATGGCTCTTCGTCAGTCCCTCGTTGCCTTTGCAAGGAGCCAGTCCGCTCCTGGATTCTCCAATGTTCCAGCTCATCAGTCCAGGAGGCTCAAGAATTTTTGTTCAAGCTTTCCTGAGAATCCCTTGACCCTCTGGAGGCGCCAGCCTTTGGAATTTTTTCTTTCTTCTATGACCTGTAGCAGGCGCTAGCATCTGCTCGTTTACCAAGAACCTTTCTTGGGAAGCACCCGTACAGCCTGGGTATATTTTGGTTCACGACCTGCCGGAGGCGCCTGCCACAAGGTTTGCTAGCTTCCACCAGCTGCCTAAGAATTTGGTTCCTCCTTTTTTCTGCTTCCACCTCGTCAAGATTTTTTTATATTCCCTGGGTTTATTTTTCTTTACGACCTGCAGGAGGCGCCTGCACCTAGGAGATATCCTCACGTAGCTGGACACCCTGTGCCTTCTGTCTATCAGCTTCATCGCCTTGGAAGGAGAATTCACACTTCATGGTTCCCAATTCCCAATTAAGGCCCTTCGTCCTGCACCCCATCTGTTACCGTTCTTCGACTGGGGCTTGGATTACCTCTCTTTCACCCTCGAGTTGAACCAGCAAGTTTTCTCCACTTGTTACGCTCAGCATCTTCTGATTCTTCCGGGTTTCCATGTTTCAGCCTGGCTTCCACCTTGTATTCAAAGACCAGCGACATCTCCCTGCGGTTCCTACGCCTTCAATGTTTCTTCTTGTAACTCTCAAACATCATCCGCCGGTGATGGTTTGGCCATCTGATTTAGAAGAGTCTGAGGTCTGCTGCAAGTCTCATCATCCAAGTAAAGGCGTCAGTCTAAGCGTGTCTCGCCTGGTACTCCTACCCCTGGCATTCTTCCTAAGTACCCTAGAGGACGCCACTCTGTCTGCCAATCCATCAGCCTTAACCTGTTGGGCTTTCCTGTCAAGACCCTGGCTTACTAAATGGCACTTGACAACTCCATCATCAGTCTTGAATCCTGTCCCCAGTCTTCGGAGTACCTTGTGCCTGCTTCTGTCCATGCCCTAGACTCAAGCCAGAACCTGCTCCACTTCTGGGTGGTCTGCGACCAACCATGGGCGGCTGTGTAGGACACACCTCATTGCAGGGCTCTCCTGAATCTTCGACATGTCTCTGGATCCAAATCTTCACTTCCTCACTGGAGTCTGCTTCACGTCCAGCGTGGTCCGCGACCAGCCATGGGCAACTGTATAGGGCGCGCTGCGGTGCAGTACTCATCCCGTACTAGTACCTGTATCCTGAGTCCTTGCCTAAGCCTCTGAGTATCCTGAATCCTCGCCCAAGTCTCCAAGTGCCTCGTCTCATCCAAGTCTCCAAGTACCTACGTCTTGTTCTTGTACCAGTACCATCACCTGTCCTTGACCTCTGTCCATCCTGTCGCGCCTGCCGTTCCCATACGGCAGGTCCAAAAGGACTATCGAGTGGCTGGAGGCCTACCCCAGAGACCAGCATTGCGTTGTTGGGTCTCTTCTGGTGCGTTCGGGTTCGGCAGAGGTCAGGGCCCCTGGTCTTCAGCCTGTCCGCCCGTGCTTGGTTATGTCTCGCTTGCCTCGACGCCTCTTCGGAGTTCCTCTGGGATTGTGCTGTGGCCTAAGGGCACACTATCTCTCCGGAAACAGAACCGCTCCCTAGAACTTCCTAACACAGACCCTCACCAAATACAGAATGAAGAGATCAGAAAGTATAAACAGAAACTTGCTGAGAAGAACTGAACTGGAGCCCACAAAAAGCCAGCCTATATATGCAGAACAACAATGGAAAAACAGGAACATTACCATTCTTCTTAAAACAAATAAAAAAAATCAAGAAATATAAAACATCAATCATAATTGTAAAATTATTTTCATAAAAAGAATAAATATTTCAAACCAGTTAATAGAATATCCAAAATTTTCCAAACATCAATACAGTATTTCAAAACATCCAATAATTAAAAAATGTTCTATTCCCCTCGCAAAATTAAATATTTCAAAGAGCAGAAACATCAGATTACACTCAATAATTAAACTAATAATGATTTAAAAATCTGCTCTCCATACTTGGGATCTTTGATTTCCAGTTACCCTGAGATCATCGAGGATTGGGGGAAGTAGGGCCGTACAAAATTTATCTTCCCTTTCACACACACACGCACAATAATATATTCATTCTCTCACACACTCTTTTTCTCACATACACAGGCTTCTCTCTCACAGATACATTATGTGTGTGTGTGCCTGTGAGAGCCTATATGTGACACATAGGCTCTCACAGGCACACAAACACACACCCAAGCTCACAGGCACATATGCTCTCACACAGACACACACACTCACACATAGGCTCTAACACAGACACAAATACATAGGCTGTCATACAGACACACACACACACACACACACATACATGCTCTTACAGACACACACAGGCTCCCACTCATACACACATACACCCAGTGCCTTCTGTTGTCATTGGGCCATGATGGGATGAGCTCCACCACGGCCCCACAGGTCTCCTGTTGTCATCGGGTCGTGGTGGGATGAGCTCCACCACTGCCTCACAGGTCTCTTGTTGTCATCGGGCTGAGGTGGCATGAGCTCCCCCATGGCCCATCGGCCTTCCTGCTTGGGGGGGGGAGGGAACGGAAACTGTGCATGGGCACATGGGTGCACGCACATACAAATAAAAACATGGCCATCTGCTTCACTTAGTAGGTTGAGCTCCACCGGCGGCCTTTGGCCTCCCTCCTTCTTCAGCAGCCGGTGGGTTAAGCTCTGCCGGTGGACCCAGGCATTTCCTGCTGCCACCTCCCCCCCCCCCCCCCCAGGTGTGCCGCCCCGTGCAAATGCATGGTATGCACACCGGTCATGCTGGGCCTGCTCCTTGATCCCAGAACCCTCTCTCCCCCTTCCTTTTTCCCCATTTCAGATCCTCCTTTTTCACCCATCTGCCCTCCCTCTACTCTTCTCTCCCTTAGAGGTCTGTTGAGTATCATGGTGCCATGCAATATCATAACCAGATATTCCAGTGGTACCAGGTAGTCACTGAGGTAGCTTCAATATCAGTGAATCATACTAGATTCCCATCCCATAACATTGCCTCATGTTTACTTTTTTGGGAAGAGTGGTTTATTATTATTAAGATGATTATTTTGGACATTCAGTCCTCATAGCCTAACCATGTTTCAGTTCTTGTGTATTTCTCTTGTCAAGGGGATATAAAATTCAAACTACTCTCCCTGTTGATTGTACTGAAAAATATACCCCTATGTATGCTTATTTGCCTATTTCTGCTTTTTCCCAGCACAAGCAAACATACAGGTCCCATCGTAAATGGCAAACCTTAGAAGAACTCCCCTCCCTGGATTTCTCTGATCAGGACAATCAGAATGCCTTACGATATACACCTATTATTGTTGAGGAATGCAATAGATTGATGGCTTCTGAATGGTTCCCATTTTCCAACGTACATGCTATTGGCTGTCTCTCTACTGCTGTCCTGTGCTTACTGCATAGAGAGAGAAATATCTAGTAAGAAAAGGGAAGTGATAAACCCCTTGTACAGGTCCTTGGTGAGGCCTCACCTGGAGTACTGTGTTCAGTTCTGGAGATCGTATCTCAAAGGAGACAGAGACAGGATGGAGGCGGTCCAGAGAAGGGCGACCAAAATGGTGGAGGGTCTCCATCGAATGACTCATGAGGAGAGGTTGAAGAAACTGAATATGTACACCCTGAGGAAAGGAGGAGCAGGGGTGATATGATACAGACCTTCAGATACTTGAAAGGTTTTAATGATCCATGGTCGCCAACAAACCTTTTCCATTGGAAACAATTTAGTATAACTAGGGGTCACGATTTGAAACTCCAGGGAGGAAGACTTAGAACCAATGTCAGGAAATATTTCTTCACTGAGAGTGTGGTGGATGCCTAGAATGCCCTTCTGGAGGAAGTGGTGAAGACTTAAACTGTGAAGGATTTCAAAGGGGCATGGGATAAACACTGTGGATCCCTAAAAGGCTAGAGGATGGGAATGAATAAAAAAGCTTAACCGCTGAAACATGGGGGTTACCTACATGGAATGGCAGTTACTACCCTTAAGAAAAACATTGGGGTAACCTGCACAGAGCGGCAGTTACTACCCTTAAGAGAGACATGGGGGTGATCTGCACGGAGTGGCAGTTATTACCCTTAAGAGAAACATGGGGGTAACCTGCACGGAGCGGCAGTTACTACCTTGGGAAGCTTGCTGGGCAGACTAGATGGACCATTTTAGTCTTTTTCTGCTGTCATTACTATGTTACTTTGTTACTATGTTACAAGCCTTAGTAGAAACTCTTAAGATCGCTACCTAGGATAATTTCTGTGCTCTAGCACATCAATTAGCAGAAAATCATTGTTATGCCATGGATAATCATATATGAAAAAATATGTGCTATGTAGGAGAAACCTTAAATAGAATCAGATATGGTACCTTCATACGTAGCTGTGGGAATAATTTTTAGCTATCGTGTCTATAAGCCCATCAATGTAAGGCTTTAACAATCATTAGGTACCCTGATAATTTTTGATGGTTTTTTTGCTTTTTTTACTTATTTAACTTTCTTATGAACTCTTCTTTATAAACGAGTGTTGCATCGCCAAACGTGATTGCCATTCACTAGTTGTTTACTCATTTACTTGCACTTATCTTACGCTCTGGCACTTATCATGAAGCCGACATCAAGATGTTTCGGAGCCGAAAGCTCCTTCTTCAAGGGCTGCCAACTGCCAGAAGAAAATATTCTTAGCTGATTGTAGATGTGCTACAAGAGACGGCGGCAAAAAGCTGCTCTGCGGTTGAGGTTTGCTCACACTCGGCTGGTTGTAAATCTATGCAAAAACATACCAAACAGCGACAAAAATCTCCTTAGTTATTGGTAAACCACTTAACAAATGGATGCCTCAAGTGGAACAATAATGATGCATACTTGTGGTGAGAAGCGGCAGCTCATTACGCTGCTCTGCATGGATGTGATTTTTTATATTATTACGCGGTCCCCATTGATCCCCGAAGGGGATGTCTCGGGTGGTGGCAATACTGCCACTCAAAACACTGTGAAAACAATATATAGAGAACGGAAAAAATACCAAGAATTTTTATGTCACAAGGAAATGCTGACACTGGCTGTCAGTGTATATTCTGTATTCTGCGAGACCAGGGTTACTTACTGCGGTCAAGAAAAACGACACTCAATCGGTGGAAAGGTTCTGATGCCTTGAGCGGGCGCAATGAACGCTGTCAGCAGCGCCATATTTAAAGGGGAATTCCTCCGTATCAAGATGGTGACTTAATCATGACGTCAGTGGTCTGGCCAGCGCGCCAAAAATATACTTTTAAATTAAAGAGAACCATTTAATCTTACGCTCTGGCACTTATCATGAAGCCAGCATCAAGATGTGTTGGAGCCGAAAGCTCCTTCTTCAAGGGCTGCCAACTGCCAGAAGAAAATATTCTTAGCTGATTGTAGATGTGCTACGAAAGACGGCGGCAAAAAGCTGCTCTGCGGTTGAGGATGGTGGCGCCAAAAATATACTTTTAAATTAAAGAGAACCATTTAATGGTTCTCTTTAATTTAAAAGTATATTTTTGGCGCGCTGGCCAGACCACTGACGTCATGATTACGTCACCATCTTGATACGGAGGAATTCCCCTTTAAATATGGCGCTGCTGACAGCGTTCATTGCGCCCGCTCAAGGTATCAGAACTTTTCCACCGATTGAGTGCCGTTTTTCTTGACCGCAATAAGTAACCCTGGTCTCGCAGGCCACTTAGTGCTGCCCTTGCGAAGGCTGTATCCTCCCTGACCTGGACATCCAGGTGGTAGAACCTGGAGAAGGCGTGTAGGGAGGACCATGTTGCCACCCGACTGTTATTGTTTGTAAGGTTTTGGGTGGACCCTTGGACACTGTGGCAGCTGACCACGCCCACGGGGGGAAGTCTCGTAAGGGGCCACAGGTCAGGCTCAGCTTTGGGTCACACAACACAGAGTTATATCTTTTATTAGACAGAGTTGAGAAGCCACCAGAGGTGGCAGTAGTGAGTAGAGATGAAGCCCGGCTGGGCGAGGGTTCCTTGGGATACTGGAACAGTGATTCCTTCTATGGCTGTGCTGTAGTGGTGAAAACTGAGATAGTGAGTACAGTGCAGCATACACAGAGTTCTGGTATAGAGCCTCGTTGGTAAAGTTACTCACACAGCGGTTTCTCCCGGAAGGTAACACAGAAGCTGGAATAGAGGCAGACCCTCGAGGAGCGCGTACCCGATTCCAGGGAACAGCTCTGAGGAAATAAAGTTGGTAACTCACTGATGATGTAAGCAGCGGTTTCTTCCAAGCAGAAGCGATAAGTTCAGGCAGTGAGTCAGGGAACATGGGCATTTGAGGAGCGAGTACTGGTTCCTGATAGTGACCTGCGAAAAATGAGAGAGGCCCCTGAGGAGTAGGTTCCCCGTTAGGATAAAGTCCAAATGTTGGAGAGGCAGAGTAGCTAGGTACGGAGAGTGAATTCCATCCGTAAGAAGATCCCTTGCAAACTCGATTATCTAGCAAAAAGTGTAGGCTTTTGTCTCCTCGATGTATTCCGACATAGCCTTGTTCTCAATCGCTGAGAGCGGCTAGACATGTCCTTTAGGTGGATCAGTATTGGGTTTTAGTCTTATGGCACAGTCATAGGACCTGTGTGGAGGAAGAATGTCAGCAGCTTCTTTGGAAAACACATCACCAAAAGATGCGTATTGAGGCGGCAGTCCCGGCATCGCTGGAGTTGTAGGCATGCAGATGACAGGAGCAATCTCCTTATGGCACTTTCCATGATAACCTGGACCCCAGCGGGAGAGTTCCAAGGAAGCCCAGTCGAATTGGGGTTGGTGCGACTGCAACCAGGGTAACCCCAGGACAATAGGGTGCATGGCCTTCTCTAACACAAAGAAGGGAATTGACTCTGTATTGAGAGCTCTGGTGCGAAGAATTACCGGTTCGGTTTGGCAAGTCACGTCACCAGGTAAGGGCTCCCCATGGATGGAAGATAGGAGTAGTGGAACCTTCAAAGTGACGAGGGGAATCCTCAAATGTTCCACTAGGCGTCGAAGAATAAAGTTGCCTCCTGCCCCGGAATCCACCAGGGCAAGAGTTTGAAACTCAGACGGTCCGCAGATTAAGGAGACTGGGAGAGAGAGTGGAGGAGAGGGCGTAGTAAGGCCTAAGAACAGTCCTCCTGCAGGACTTAGGCCCGTCCGTTTCCCAGACGAATTGGGCATGTTGGGACATCGTAACCAGCCTGTCCACAATACATACACAGACCATGCCTCTTCCGAAATCTTCTCTCTTTAGAAGTCAAATGACTGCGACCAAGTTGCATCGGTTCATCTCCACTGGCAACAGGAATTACTGGAACCATCCAAGGTGCAGGTTTGGTACTAGCCTCCTTCTGACCTGGTCCTCTATTAGGCCAGAGTTCTTTCACCTTATCACGAAGCAGGTGGTCGATTCTAGTAGTCAAAGCCACTAGTTCATCCAGCGAGTCAGGTGTTTCACGAGCGGCCAGCTCGTCTTTCAAGCAAGTATCCAGGCCTCTGAAGAAGAGAGTTTTCAGGCATTTGGGGTCCCAGCAGAGTTCTGTAGCAAGAGTCTTGAACTCTATCGCAAAATCAGCTAGTGGTCGGTTGCCTTGCTTCAGGACCACCAGCGCAGAACCGGCAATGGTTACTCGGACAGGATCGCCAAAAACGAATTTAAATAAGTCAAAAAATCTGTCAATATCCTGCAAAATAGGATCCTTGCGTTCCCACAGTGTTGAGGCCCAAGACAACGCCCTTCCATCAAGATAAGATAGAATGTAAGTAGTCTTAGCAAAAGTTGTGGAGCAGTGAGAAGGCTGTAATGCAAAATGCATGCAGTACTGATTTAGAAAGCCCCTGGTTCTCTGAATCTCTCCCGAGAAACGAACTGGAGCAGCCAGCAGTACAGTAGTCTTTAAAGTTACTTCAGGTAACTGACCTTCATTACTGGAAGTAGCGCCTTGAGTCTTCTGTGCGTGCAGTTGATAGAATGCTGAAGTGAGTTTCTCCAGTGCGTCTTGCTGTTCAGGAATGCGCAGGGCCAGGCCAGGAATGGCCTGCAGGGCATTGAGCTGTGCCGGATCCATGGAGTTAGCAATCTGTTATTGTTTGTAAGGTTTTGGGTGGACCCTTGGACACTGTGGCAGCTGACCATGCCCACAGGGGGAAGTCCCGTGATGGGCCACAGGTCATGCTCAGCTTTGGGACACACAACACAGAGTTATATCTTTTATTAGACAGAGTTGAGAAGCCACCAGATGTGGCAGTAGTGAGTAGAGATGAAGCCCGGCTGGGCGAGGGTTCCTCAGGATACTGGAACAGCGATTCCCTCTATGGCTGTGCTGTAGTGGAGAAAACTGAGATAGTGAGTACAGTGGAGCATACACAGAGTTCTGGTATAGAGCCTTGTTGGTAAAGTTACTCACACAGCGGTTTCTCCCGGAAGGTAACACAGAAGCTGGAATAGAAGCAGGCCCTCGAGGAGCGAGTATCTGGTTCCAGGGAACAGCTCTGAGGAAATAAAGTTGGTAACTCACTGATGATGTAGGCAGCGGTTTCTTCCAAGCAGAAGCGATAAGTTCAAGTAGCGAGTCAGGGAACATGGGCATTCGAGAAGCGAGTACCGGTTCCTGATAGCAACCTGCAAGAAATGAGAGAGGCCCCTGAGGAGCTGGTACCCCTTTAGGATAAAATCCAAAAGTTGGAGAGGCAGAGTAGCTAGGTACGGAGAGCGAATCCCATCCGTAAGGAGATCCCTTGCTAACTCGATTAGCTAGCAAAAAGTGTAGGCTTTTGTATCCGGGATGCGTGACGTCAACACAGGGGGACGCCCATGAGGTTCGCACCAAAGAGAGAATAAGAAGCAGGGCCGCGCGGCGCGCACGCCCTATGGTACCTGGACAACATGGCGGGATGCAGCGCCCAAGCCGGACAGAGGATGCCTGAGAGGATGGCAGGCAGATGCCGCGGCATTCAGACGTCCATCAACTGCGGGAGGAGTCGCATAAAAGGTAAGGTGGGCGGAGTGGAGACGTCGGGCAGCAACAGTCGTAACACTGACAGATCTCGGCTGGCGAAAGCAGTCTAGTTTCAGCCCAGGAGACTACCTGGGCCCTTGTAGAATGTGCCTTGACCTGTAGAGGTAGTGGTTTTCTTGCCTCTATATAGGCAGCATTAATGACTTCTTTGATTCAGCGGGCTATGGTCTCCCATGATGCTGCTTCACCTTGTTTCTTCCCGCTGTGAAGAATGAACAGGTGATCGGTTTTGCGCATGGATTCCAATCTCTTGAGGTATCAGACTAGGATTCTGCCAACATTCAGGTGGCGAAGGAAGCGTGAGTCTTCTGAATCCCTGTGTTCATCTGGAGATGGTAAGGATATGATCTGATTCATAGGGAACTGGGAAACCACTTTCGGAAGGAAGGATGCTACTGAACGCAGCTGTATGGTGCCTGGGGTGAACCTGAGGAACGGTTCACCCCAGTTTGGAGATACGCCGAGCTGAGCATATTGCGATCAAGAATGCTGCTTTAAGGTCAAGAGTTGTTGGGATAAATCACTTGGTGGTCTGAAGAACTACCCTGCTAGGAAGTCTAGTACTAGGTTGAGGTTCCATAGAGGCAACAGCCACTTTTGTGGTGGCCGGAGTTGTTAGACTCATTTCAGGAAGCGAGACACATCAGGATGAGTTGATAGTCTGATGCCCTCTAATTCGGACCTGAAACAGGCCAGTGCTGTGACTTGAACCTTGAGGAAGTTGAGAGACAACCCCTTCTGCATGCCGTCCTGTAGGAATTCTAGGATCGTGGGATTTTTGGCTGTCCTCGGAAGGAGGGCACGGTCTTCACACCAGGCTTCAAATACTCTCCAGATCCGTATGTAAGACAGAGATGTGGAGAACTTGTGTGCTCGGAGCAGGGTGTCAATCATGGCTTTTGAGTAGCAGCGCTTCTTTAGGTTAGTCCTCTCAAGGGCCATACCATAAGAGAGAATCGAGCCGGGTCTTCGTGGGAGATTGGTCCCTGCTGAAGAAGGTCCTGTTGTGACCGTCACTGCCCGACATCTCCACTCCGCCCACCTTGCCTCTTTTGGTTGATGGAAGATTGGCTGCCACGGCGTCATCTTGCCAACCTCCTCCGGCGTCCCCGAACCAGCTAGATGCTGCCTTCTGCCATATTCTCCTGAAGCCTAAGGGCGCGCACACGGCACGGCCCCGACTCAAGTACCAGCTGTGGCGCGAACCTCAGGGGCGTCCCCCTGAGATGACGTCATCCTCACCGGATACTTAAGGTCTTCGTTTTTGCTAGCTATTTGAGTTAGCAAGGGCTTCCTCCAGGTATCGCTGCAGATGGGATTCGCTCTCTGCATACCTTGCTACTCTGCCTTCTCGGACTTTACCAGGGGGTACCTGGTCCTCGGGGGCCTCGCTCTCTCTTGCTTTTCAGGTCGCAGTCTGGAACCGGTACTCGCTCCTCAAGGGCCCACGTTCCCGGACCTGCTACCGAATACTACTTCTGCCAGGAAGTCACCGCTGCCTACAACACCAGTGAGTTACCATCTCTCTCTCAGAGCTTTCCCTGGAACCAGGTACTCGCTCCTCGAGGGCCTACTTCATTCCAGCCTCTGGGCTGCTTCAAGAGACTATTGTGTGAGTGTTACCATCAAGTTTCTGTTCCTGAACTCTGCCTACTCTGCCTACTCACTATATTCAGTTTCTCTACAGCTCAGCCATCCTGGGATCGCTGTTCCAGTGCCTGAGGGACTATAGCCCAGCCGGGCTCTTCCAGCTCACTACTGCCACCTCTGGTGGTTCACTATACAGTTTAATAAAAGATCTAGTGTGTGTCTGTCTCACAACTCTGAGCCTGACCGGTGGCCCCTCTCAGGATCTTCCCCCGTGGGCATGGTCATCTGCCACTGGCCCAAGGATTCACCCACAATTATCACAAATAATAAAAGGTCCCTGTATAGCGGTAGACACAGAGGATTCCCCGCCAATAGTCTTCGCATGTCCGCGTACCATGGTCTTGGCCAATCCGGGGCGACTAGTAGGACTAGTCCCCTGTGGTGCTCTATCTTGTGAATGACCCTACCCAGTAGCGGCCAGGGTGGGAAGGCATACAGGAGGTTTTCCTCTGGCCAGTTCTGTACGAGAGGGTTGATTCCTTGAGACTGAGGTTCTTGTCCACGACTGAAAAATCTGGGGACTTGGGCCTTGCGACGAGTTGCTAGGAGGTCCGTGGCTGGGGGACCCCATCGATTCACTATCAGCTGGAAGGCTGTGTCCACCAGCGACCATTCCCCCGGATCTAGGCTCTCTCTGCTGAGATAATCTGCTAAAATGTTGTCTTTTCCCGCGATGTGGGAGGCTGAAATCCCTTGCAGGTTTGTTTCTGCCCACTCCATGAGAGGGTCTATTTCCAGAGACACCTGCTGGCTCTTGGTTCCTCCCTGGTGGTTGATGTAGCCCACAGTTGTGGCATTGTCCGATATGACTCTGACAGACTCGACTTGGAGTCTGTGGCTGAATCGCAGGCAGGCTAGTCTGACCACTCGAGCATCCAGGAGGTTTATGTTACATTCCGCCTCTTCTTTGTTCCATTGTCCCTGGGCTGTTAGTTCCTGACAGTGGGCTCCCCACCCTCGCAGACTCACGTCCGTGGTGAGTAAGATCCACTTCGGTGCGGATAGGTTTATGCCTCTGCTTAGGTGTTCTTCCTGTAGCCACCATTGAAGCTGATGCCGAACCTCTGTCGGTAGTTGGAGGCGAATTGAGTAGTTCTGGGACACTGGATTCCATCGTGACAATAGGGAGCGTTGTAGTGGTTGCATATGAGCCCTTGCCCACGGAACAACTTCCACAGTTGATGTCATGAGGCCGAGGACTTGGAGGTAGTCCCATACCTTGGGGTGAGCCGAGTTCAACAGGTTTTGCAATTGACTCATCAGTTTCCTTCTCCTTGGAGGGGGAAGGTAGACCTTGTCCAGCTTGGTATCGAACCGGACTTCCAGGTATTCTAGTGACTGGGAGGGCTGTAGGCAGCTCTTGGCTGTGTTCATAACTCACCCATGTTCTTGTAGTAAGTTCTTGACTCTGGTGGTCGCGTGGCGACTCTCCTCCGGAGACTTTGCTCTGATTAGCCAATCGTCCAAGTAAGGATCTACCAGAACTCCTTCTTTCCTCAGTGCTGCCGCTACTACCACCATAATTTTGGTGAAGGTTCTGGGAGCGGTAGCTAGACCAAAGGGTAGTGCTCGAAATTGGTAATGATTGCCCAGTATAGCAAAGCGCAGGAAGCGCTGGTGGTCCTGATAGACCGGGATGTGAAGGTAGGCTTTGGATAGATCCAGGGAGGTTAAGAATTCTCCCGGTTGTACCACCATTATAACGGAGCGTAGGGTTTCCATGCAGAAGTGTGGTATCTTCAGGTAACGGTTGATGGCCTTGAGGTCCAGGATGGGCCGGAATGTTCCTTCTTTCTTGGGAACGATAAAATAGATGGAATAGTGACCAGTATTTTGTTGAGACGTAGGCACCGGAGCTATTGCCTTCAGGCTGAGTAGTCTTGCTAGTGTGGTTTCCACTGCCAGTCTCTTGGAGTGGGAGTGGCACGGTGATCTCATAAATTTGTCTGGGGGGATGCTTTGGAATTCCAGGGTGTACCCATCTCGAATGATAGTTAGGGCCCACTTGTTTGATGTTACTTCGACCCATCTTTGGTAGAAGAGGGTAAGTCTGCCCCCTATGTCTTCTTCCTGTGGATGGGTCTGCATCTTCTCATTGTGGGGCACAGCTGGAACCTGCCCCTGAGCTTGCTCCTCTCTTAATGTGCTTGTTCCGAAAGGACTGAAACCTTCCTGAAGTACGAGGTGCTTGGGACTGTGTGTTCCTGTAAGGTTTAAAACTCTGCGATCCTCTACCCTTGGTTCTTCTGGGGGAGGAGCGCTGATATTTATTTTTATTTATTTATTTAAAAACTTTTCTGTACCGTCGCTAAGTCATGTACCATCGCAACGGTTTACAAATAGGCACAAAATAAGGTATATATTGGTAGTTTATCGTACATTCTAACAAGTGCCAGTTAAGAACGGTTACAATATCATTAATAAAATCAGATTTTTGGGTAGTGGTGGATTAGTCCAGGAAAGTTATTTGAGATACTTTTATTTCGGTCTACCTCTTAACTGTATTATGTATTTATAATATTGTAATGTCATTTATTTTTAGCTGCGCTTTTCTGTATTTTCGTTCACTCTCTCCCTCTCTACCCCACTGTTTCTTTTGGAGAGGCTTGCTTATAGAGCCATGTCTTTAAGGTTTTCTTAAAGGATTTGATATCACAGTTCAGTGGGCATTGTGTTCCATAGGATGGGCCCAGCCAGTTATAAGGCCCTTTCTCTTACTTGGGTTAGTTTTGCCGATTTTACTGTAGGGATTGTTAGTAGTGCCTTGTTAGCTGAACGAAGGTTCCTTTGTGGGACATGGACTCATAGGGCTGTATTTAGCCAGTCTGCTTCTTTATCATATATTAATTTGTGTATGGTGCATAAGGCTTTGTACTTTATCCTGTATTCGATCGGTAATCAATGTAGTTCTGCTAAAGTTTCTGTTATATGGTCCCTTCTTTTTTTTCCTGTTAGTATTCTGGCTGCAGTATTTTGAAGTATTTGGAGTGGTCTTATTGATGAGCTGGGGAGTTCTAGTAAGAGTGCATTGCAGTAATCAGTACTGGAGAAAACAAGTGTTTGTAAAATTGTTCTGAAGTGGGCAGGTGTGAGTAATGGTTTCAATCTTTTAAGGATCATGAGTTTTGCGTAACCTTCCCTTACTTTTAAGGATATGTGTTGTTTTAGATTGATTTCTGGATCCATTATTACTCCCAGATTTCTCACTTTTTTGGCTAGTTCTATTTTCTGGTTATTTCCTAGAGTTATTGGGGTTTTGACGATTTCAGTATGTCTTCTTTCAAGGTGTAGGAATTCTGTTTTATCAATGTTAATAACCAGTTCCATTTGGGTTAGTAGTTGTTTTATTATGTCAAGGTATATGTTTGCTAGCCCTAGTGTTTTTTCAATTATGTCATCTATTGGTAGAATTAACTGAATGTCGTCGGCGTAAATGTAATGAATTATCCCTAGGCCTGCCAGTAGATGACATAGGGGCAGCATGTATGCATTAAAGAGGGTTCTTTTGTTCCTGTCTTCAGGTAATCGGGGTACTGGGGATTCGCCCCATTTGTTGGCTAACTACTCTAGTTCACTCCTGAACAGGAGAGATCCTTTAAAAGGCATTTTTGTGAGGTTCACCTTGGAAATCGCATCAGCCGACCAATTTCGGAGCCATAATTGTCTTCTGGCCACCACTGCGGAGGGGACACCCCTGGATGTTGTGCGCACAAGGTCAGCGGTAGCATCGGCGAGAAAGGAGACCGCAGGTTCCATCGCTTATCTAGGCATGGTAGTGTCCCTGGAGAGGATCAAACAGGAATGTGCCACCAAGGTGCAGCAGGAGGCAATTTGTAGCATCATTGCTGAAACATCAAAGGACTGCTTAAGGATGGCTTCCAGCCTTCTGTCTTGGGCATCCTTCAGTGCCGCTCCTCCCTCCCCAGGGATCATGGTGCGTTTTGAGACAGCACAGATCACAGCATCCACTTTAGGAAAGCATAGAAGTTCCTTGGCCGTGGGTTCCAGCAGGTATAGGGCTTCTAGTGCTCGTCCCCCTTTAAAACTGGCCTCTGGAGCATTCCATTCCAGGTCAATCAGTTCCTTGAAGGGCTCCAACATAGGAAAATAGCATGAGCTTTATGGAGGTACACCAATATGGGATTGTTTTTCGGTTCCAATGTAGGGTCTGTGCCTGGGAGACCCAGTGTCTTCATAGTTTGGGACACAAGGGCTGGTAATTCGTCTTTATGGAAGAATTGGAGCATGGTCTGGTATGGCTCCATCCCTGGGGGGATTTCCCCTTCTTCCCGGGAGTCGATTTCCTCCTCTGAGGTGTCTGGATCCCCATCCTGGATGATCTTGTTTAGGAGAGGCATGTCTCGAGAGCCTCGGGAGGTACTGGGAAGGACTGGTGCTTCTGGCAGAGTTTGAGGCAAGTGGACAGCCTGGGCTGGTTGCGCCTGCACAAAGGTTTGCAGCCCTTTGAAAAATTCCACCCAGGAGAAGGTTCCTGGGTCCATGTTGATGCCAGGAGGGATTGTAGTGGTAGCCCCGGAAGAACTTTCCTATGGGGGCGCTGAGTTGGACATAGTTAGGTCTGGGGTGCCATCATTAGTGATTTCGGATCCCACTCCTGGCTGTGGGAGGTCTTGATTTGGCTCTCCCTGGTTCTATTCGCACTGCTGGCACAGGAGGGATTCTAATTCAGGCTGCGCAGCTCTCAAGTGGCAGGCTGGGCAAAGGAAGGGTCCCTTGGCCTTCTTGGATGGTGGTGCCATTGTTTGTGCGTGTGTAGAGCTTAAAAGCTTGTCTGTGCAAGAGTTATGTGCGTGGATGCTCTTAGTTGTGCGTAAAGAGAGCGCAGGAGTTATGCGCAGTACGTGCGCACAAATTATGCATGCAGGCGGCGGGTTTTGTGCACGTGGCACAGTTATGCGCGCAGTTGTGCGTGCAGCCTAGTTGTGTGCGCAGTTAAGCGTGTATCCCTATGGGCGCGCTCAAGTTAGGCGCCTCGGGCCTCTGGCCTGCTCCGCGTGTACCAATGGCGAGGGGGGAAGTTGGTGTCGGCGACAAGATGGCGACCCCCCCCAGAGGGTTTCCACGTGTGTGGACCCTCGTACCAGATCGGGGCCTAGCTAGAGGGAGGCTGCTCAACCCGATTTCAAGCTTGTTGGAGGAAGGTCGGTATGGCTGTTCAAGCCTTGAAGACCAGAGACTTAGAAAAAGTTTCTACCTTACCTGGTCTCAGCCCTTACCAGTCGCATGCCGGGCAGTCTCCAGCTGCGGGGGGAGAGGGAAATACCTTCACCGCCGTGCTCAAATCTGCACCCGCTGCCTTTCTGCCACCCTGGGGGCAACGTCCACACCGGAAATCGGCCAGCAGACTAAGGCTCACCTCTGAGGGATATCGGATCGACCTCAGGAAAGTCTCAACTGGGGGAGGGACCGTTAGGTTTCACTGCAGGAGAAGCGGGGCTCTCTTCTTAAAGGTACATTTTCTTTCTTGTAAATGTTACACTATTCTCTTTTGGATAGTGTCTGCATCTGCTATGGGAGATGGAGAAATACTGAAGAGCTAAGCATGCTGCACAGGTATATGTAGGCTGACATCAGCTTTGAAATCTGACTCCTTTTCCCATCTGCTATCAGGAGAGCATAATACCCATTGGTCCTGAGTCCATCTGGCTACACGCTAGGAAATGTGGCCTACAGTCCTGCTTATCAGCCAAAGACCTGGACATGTACCACGTTCTCTCCTCATGGCACCCAGCTCTTTTCAGTTCTTGAATAGTATTGGTAAACCATGGTGATGATTTATTTATTTATTTGTAGGGTTTTATATACCGTTATTCGATAGAGCCATCATAACTGTTTACAAATCTGCAATTATCATCCAACATATGCAATTATGTCTTACCTTTCACAGTTTGTCTTCTCTTGGGCTGATTTGTCTAAGTTTTCCTTAAGCCTCACATTTCATATCTAGTGATTTATTATCAACAACCTGGGAATATCTTCTCAACAATTCTCTAAAGATTCTAGTGTAATTAAAGTAAGATCATGAGTTTTTCCCAAGCTGAGGGAGTGCTGCTTATCCGATTTACACATATGTGATATAAAAGAAAGGTTAGCCATGTTTTGATACTCACCATCCACTTAACTCTGGGTTCTCCTCTAAAGTAGGCATAACTAGCAGGTCAATGGTACAATATATCCAGCTGCATGTGTAGCAAAATGGATTTGTTGTTCAGGTCACTTATTGTTTGAAGGAAATCTGCTGCTGCCCCTCCTGGGATCATGGCCACCCGAATATTAAAGTCTCCCAAAACCCTAACTCCAGTACAAGTTACCAATATATCTGCAATTATATAATCAATTCTGCATAAGAACTGGGAGATGCATAGCTCCCTCTCCTTCACTCACCCAGTGTCATGTGAGAGTTAAATTGTATGCTGTGCCAGTAGGGGGTGCTCAGAGACAGGAAGCCAAGCATTCTTGGGGAAAGCTACCTGAACCAGACTGTCACTGAATAATGCTGCTAACAGTACAAGTTCCTGTTTTAATAAATTGCTTCCAGCCTCTTCTGTAGTGAACTTAATGATATCCAGTGCTAGACTTTGCCACCCAAACTTCCAAGAATGGGACCAGTAACTCTCCTTTTCCTTTCGGGACAAATCTTCAGCTAGGGTTCTTCCACCTCTCCTGATCTAATGCACCCTTTTATTTCAGATCATGTCCTTCCAGCTAATCTTCAGAATTCTTCTATTAGCATCACATTTAAAATGCAAGTGTTTTCTTCATTACTATAAGTTCATGTTTCACTTCCATATCCTATCCTGTCATTCTCAACAGGGGCAGAGTTGAAAAGCGCTAGGAAATCCATTCCTTCCTTTTATATTTCCACGTGCTTTCTATTCTTGCTGACGCTAGCAGATGTTCTGACTGTAGCTGTTTGATTCCAGTATAAAGTCACGATTAACCTGGTGGAATGATTAGGTATATCAGTTCCTCACATTTGTTATCACTCTGCTACGATTTACTCTGTCTAACACCATGGCACAGTCATTAAAGCAACAGCATCGGTCTGTAACTGTAAGATGAGAGGAGATATAAAACAGAGGGGAAAAAAAATACCCAGGTGGTTAGAAATGAAAGCTGATGCCAGATCCCAGGCCTGATTCTTGAGCTGGAGGAAACCACCATGTCAAAAAAAATTGTGTTAAAAAAAAAAAAGACTTTACACATGGCTTGATACAGTTTTACCAGTTTATTCCATAATTGCTATGCCACTGAATACACACACAAGGAATTCCTACTCCACTCAGTTTGAGGCTGATTGCTAATTCATCAGATCAGCTCGGTAAAGCTAAGCAATGTACAAGGGGACCAAAGGAAACAAGTCCTCATTCATAATTCTTTATTGCAATGAAAAGCAGGAAAGTTAGTAATGAGAATGATGTAGGGTGTCTGTGCAGAGCAGCACTTTCTTGGCAAGGTAATAATGTGCAAAAGAGGCCCCCTTCAATGCTGAACATGTACAATAATCACAACGAGGAAAATCATTTCTTCATCACAACCAAATTTCTCAGCTATGGATTGTTCAATCTGCCAAAAAACAGGAAGTCTCTGTTCAGTCACTGGACAGATTTCAAAGTTAGCCAGCTAAACGTATCCAGCTAACTTTGGAGCATATTCAGTGATGTAGCCACACTACTGACTATAGATGGCTATCTTAAAGATAGCCGAATAAATTTATCTGGCTAACTTTGGGGCAGCTCTATGGCAAGACCAGAGTTAGCCAGGTAACTTATGTGGCTAACCTAACTCCTCCCAGAATCATCCCTGGAAGGCTCCTAAGTTATCTGGCTAAATTTTGGCCAGATGATGAGACAGCCAGCTAAATGCCCAAAATATTCAAAAGTCAGCATTTAGCCAGATAATTTGTGAGCTATCTGGTAAATGCCTCTGAATATGGATCTCTATATTACTGGTATGTGTATCCTGATGCATGCTTTTAGGTCCCGCATTTGGTCTCTTTTACATGGGCTGAGATTGACGGAGAAATGTCCTGCCTCTAAAGTATGTAGAGATATTCAGGGTCGGCGTGTCCCAATAGGCAAACTAGACGGTTGCCTAGGACACCAGCCATTAGTGGGTGGCAAAGAGCAGCCATGTGGGGCCAGGAGCGGAGTCCATCCCACTTATGACCGAGAGGAATAGAGACTTGGCGGGCCACGAGCAGCACCCATCCTACTCATGGCCGAGAAATGCAGCCACTCGGAAAGCTGCGAGCAGCACCCAACCTTCTTGCGACTGAGAGAAGCAGAGTCTCAGCGGGCCACAAGTGGCACCTCTGTTTGTGTGTGTGTGTGTGTGTGTGTGTGTAAGGGAGAGGGATTGTATGTATGTACAAGAGAGCAACAGTATTAGTGAGAGAGAGGGAGGGAGCCTTTGTAAAGGTGCATGAGTGAATGAGACAAGGAACCTAGGTGTGTGTAAGAGAGGGGACCTGTCTGAGTGAATGAGGTTGGGGCCGGAGCTGGGCCCTGGATCAGGGAGGGAGGGAGCGGCCGCGAGGCAGAAGATGCACCTAAGGCGCCTAATACCCTTACACCATTCGTAGAGATATTGCACCAGACTCTGTTTCTGGGAAAATTGTGTTAGTGACAGAGAAACTTCCTACCTCTGAGGTGAGCAGACACACTACACCAAGCTCTGATACTAAAACTGGTATGTTTGTGAGAAAGAAAGTTTCTGTCGGCTTCTGAGGTGTGCAGGCATAATGCACTACTCTGATACTGAGGATGGTGTAGAAATGAGAGAGAATAAAGCGTTTTTGATTGGTGATTCTTTAAGCTCTCATTGCCCCACTGGCTTGTACCCTATAGCCACTCTTCAGTACCACACAATAGGAAGGCCATAGTCTCCAAGAAGATATGATGGAGAATCACTGTTCTACTGCTAATGGCATGAGTCTAGAGAATGACAAAGATGGGGATTCAGAAATCCCTCCATAAGTAAAACAATGCCACTCAGTTTCCTTCCAGTTTTTTTTTAGTAATCATACCAGTGGACCATAATGTACATATTGTGTGTAATATCCATGAAACTGTGCCGCTATCCTGCAAATTCACAAGGTTTTTGAGGCAGATTATTTGTAATGCCATGATCTCCTATAGCCTTCCATTCTCCTGGAATTCTTCCTTTCCTTAAAACATCCAGCAAGGTGGGTTTTTGGGGGGGACAGTCAGGAAAAGAGAAGGGAGAGAAAGAGGGTTGCTTTGATTCATTCTTCTTAGTCTTCCCATTCATCATCATCGTCATCGTCGGCACCTTCGTCTTCCCCTTCATCTGGAGTATGTAAGACAGAGACAGGTTATCAAGCCCAGGCTTGATACATATGGTACATAGAGATTGTAGAGAAGTGTAGAGCATAGTGAATCTCCTCTAAGACATAGTATGACTGAGATTGCATTTCCTTAGGATGTGTTACACCAAACCCTTATTCTCAGGTATGTATGGGAAAGCCATCACAATAACAAAATTGAAAACAATAGGATATGACTCTACCTGCTTTTCACCCCACCCCTATGCCCAGCATCCACACACTGCTTGACGTTCAGTGATAAGAACCAACCTGAGGAATGAATGACTTTGCTTCTCTTCTGCATCACATGCATCAGGGCACCCACTAGGCCTTCTGAGCTCTGCGCAGGAGAGGGAGGTGCTTCTGCTAAATCAGCAACCTGCAAGACATGTACAATGGTTCATTGAAATCCACATCATCTTTAGCATTCACACTACATTTTGCTATACAAGGAATATGTTGGAAAGGATCTCAGGAAGTTATCCAAAATCAGAAAGGTAGGGCTAAAGGAATAACAAGAGGTTACCTAAAATCATAAAAAGATAGGGGTGGAAGAGACCTAAATAGGTCATCTAGTATCACAGAAAGGTAGGGCTGAAAGGCTCTTCAAGAGGCCATCTAGAGTCAGAGAATGGTGGAGCTTGGAATGTCCCAAGAAACCACTGAGTCCATACTCCTCCTCCGTCAGACAGGATCCACTGTACCTGACCCATCCCAGAAAGATATCCATCTAATCTGCTCTTAAAAACCTCTCTGATAATTTGTTCCAGTGCTTGATTGCCATCACAGCTGGAAAATTCTTTCTAATATCTCACTTAAATCTCCCTGGTGTAATTGTCCTTGCCCTAGTGGAACTGGAGAACAATCAATCGCTGTCCACCTTTATGAATCTTCTCTTCCCTGAGCTAAAACCCATCTCCTTCAGCTTGTTCTTGCAGGTACATAGTGAGTAAGCCAGTGAACAAGAAAGTTATTTGGGCAAAGCTGATATTCAGCTGAACTTATCCAGATAAGTGTTATGCTGGACATGCATGACTAAAGTAATCCGGACCAATATCTAGATAATTTTGCCGCTCATCAGCGTACTTAAATTGCCTATTGTAGTTAACATGGGATGGGGAGGCAACAGCCCCCTGTGGAATCCCTCTCCCTGCCACCAAGTTTAGAAAATAATATGTAGGGCCCCAACAGCGCTCCAAAGGATCACTCCTCCTTTTCAGCAAAAGATATCTATGAAAATGTGGAGCATTGGGAACCCTTCCCTTCCCACTGACCCCTCCAATATTGTTGCAAAATATCTTCTGCCCTCCACCTCCCTAGATATTTAAGGGAAAGACCATGGCTCTGGGCCACCTCCTGCCCCTAATCCACACCTTCCCAACTCACCAGGAACTCTTCCTCAAAACCCCCAAACCCATGCTGAGAGGCGGAATAGGCTTTGCTCTGACATCTGGATGCTGCCAAGAGGGCTGCAGGCTGGTGTCCTCTCAATGTATAGTTTTGTTCTAACAACAGCCCTGGTAATGTGCTGAATAAAACATTATTTAAAAAAAAACCCCAAAAAACACTGGACACTGGGGAGCATGGTTAGGCTATCACTTCCCGGTATTGTTTTGGGGAGTTCAAGGTGAATCGGGGCCATCTTCATCGTTAACCGGGCAAATTCTTTTGAATATCGACCTCTGTCATTTCATTTCTGTTGCTCTCTGTGGGATGTTCAGGGAGCAAGGGGATGGAAGGGAACATTTTCCCCATTTTTAAATATTGTGCATAACACGACTTTATTAAGCACTTACAAAATTATGATTGGACTTCCTAACAAAAATTAAAATACAGAACAATTCTTTAGAAAGTTTTCCTTTTTTAATATTTTTTTTGCTCAAACATCGTTTTCTACTGAGATATATGTTGTAGGAACAAGCAAGGAGGGCTTTATACCAGGTTCATTAGGGCATGGTGTTATGACTTCGCTGCCCGCAGGTCTCCCCGCGAGCAGGCTCTGCTTACTCACCCCATGCTGCCTTTTCTTTGCGGCGTGATGCCGCCGATGTCGGGGCCCCCCCCCCCTGCACGGCAGGAGCCGCGGACTTTCCTTCCTCATGCGGCCCGGAGGCTGCCCGTGCTTCTCCTCTTCACCGCGGCCAGAGCCGCGGACTTTCCAGCCTTCTTTGCAGCCCGGGACCGCCCCTGACGCTGATGCCATCTTCGCAGCACTAGGCCGCAAGCCCTGGGATCCTCCTGCCGCTGCTGACGTCAGGGCCTGCGTTTAGGCTCAGCCCTGCCTCTTCCCACGTCGACGTCGGTGCAGGCCGCTGTCCACAGTCCTGCACAGCCCTGCTCCTGCTCTCTCCTTAGGTGCCAGCGCGCGCCTCTTCTCTGAATTTAAAGGGCCAGGCACAGGAAGTGTGCTGGCCCCACCTAGGGAGTGGACTTCCTGCTCTAGCCCTATAAAGGACTGTTTTGTCAGTCTGTTCTTCGCCTTGCATCATGGTGACTTCCCTCTGGAGGTTCCTGCCTGCCAGAGTTTGTAAGGTCTTCTGTCTTCGTGGAGCTCCTCGTCTCGTCTGCCTTCTTCCACGTCTTCATGTCTTGGTGTTCCACCTGAGGTCCCGGTCCATGTTTTGATGTCTCGTCATGATCTTCTCCTCCTGAATTGTCTTCCTTCCAGCTTGTTCTTCCCGATGTCTTCGTCTGGTGCTCTCAAGCCTTCTGTTCCTGTAAGCCGGTGCTCTCGGATGGTGTATGCCCGAGAATGAGGAGGCTTGCAGGTGGGAA
The DNA here is from genome assembly GCF_901001135.1 of Rhinatrema bivittatum. NCBI lineage: Eukaryota > Metazoa > Chordata > Amphibia > Gymnophiona > Rhinatrematidae > Rhinatrema > Rhinatrema bivittatum. The sequence goes on along the minus strand of NC_042615.1, from coordinate 507,107,661 downwards.
GTGTCCCTGTGCTCCTGAGCCTCCGTTCCTGCCAGCCTTGGGGGAAGCTTCGGATGACACCGGCTCCGTCATTGGAGTTCCTCCTTGCCTGGACCTTTCCTGCGCTGTCCCGTTCTCCTCATGGTCCGTGACCAGCCTGCATGGGCTGGGTAGGGCACGCAGTGGGACAGGGTGGTCCACGACTCAGTCCCGCGGGTGGCCTGGGTAGGGCGCCCTGAGAGACAGTGCCAATGTCCATGCCTTGTGTTTTGCCTATTTGGATGTCAAGTTCTTTGTCATGGATGCCGTCGCATCAACCTAGTGTCTTCGTCATGGATGCTGTTGCATCAACCTAGTGTCTTCATCCAAGGATGCCGTCGCATCATCCAAGTGTCTTGTCTGTGATGCCGTCGCCTCAATCATTGTCATGTCTTCGTGTCAAGGCCATCTGCCCTCAACCTCAGGCCAGGCCTGCTGCTCCATGCTGTTCGCAGCAGGTCCAAAAGTGCTCGGAATGGTCGGAGGACCATTCAACTTCCAACATCCTTGGATGTTGGCCTTGGGAGCTTGCCAGCCTGGCAGAGGGTAAGACCATCAGCCATGCGGGGCCACCGTCAACCCTCGGCTCGGCCCTGAAGGCCTGGGCCCGGGCTGAGGCCCAAGGGCACACTAAACACCCCGTTCTCAACACATGGTGACAAAAGCCCACAGGCAACCAGGACACACAGTAACCAGAACAAAATCTTGGGAATGGGGAGTAGTGCAGAGTCCTGTATTAGCAGCTGGATATACTGAAGCAGTAGTAAAACTGGAAGGCATTTAAAATTTTAGATGAAAATCGGAAAATTACCCCATCTCCCTGGAAGTACGAGATCTAGGGATCTTCCTAGATTGTGAATTCACAATGAAAACTTGCTTTAAAAAAATCATTAACGATGGTTAGTTTAAATGAAATGTCTTTAAAAGATTAAAACCTCTTCTATTCCCTAAAGATTTTAGAACTGTTTTACAGGTACCTGTTTTGTCGAGATTAGACTACTGTAATTCATTATTTTTAGGCCTACCAGCAAATGTTACAAGACCATTACAACTTCTGCAGAACTCAGCAGCCAGACTTTTGACAGGAACTAGAAGATCAATCACATTACCCCAATACTAAAGGACCTTCACTGGTTGCCTGTTAAATACAGAGCTCAGCATAAAATCCTATCCCTAATTCATAAAGCACTCTACAATGAAAAGACTGAATGGTTAACCTCATCATTACATTTCCATATCCCTTCAAGAATTACTAGATCAACAGGTACAGGGATGTTACCAATTCCTTCCCCTAAGATTGCGCATCTAAATAATGTAGAGAAAGGACTATTGCTGGCCCCCAACTGTGGAACTCTATACCACAAGAATTAAGATTGGAAGCAGACTTCAAATTATTTAAAAAGGGCATTAAAACATGGCTATTCAAACAAGCATACAAGCCTTCCAAGAATTGTTAACCGAATGATTTTAACCTACTGATCATACACCAAGGTAATGTATATTGTTAATTTTATTAGCTCTGCTCTTACTATCCTGTCTCTCTAACTATCTGAATTTTATGATTATTTGGTTTACTATTTTATTTTATTTATATTATGAAACTATGTACTCACTTCCTTTTCTGTTTTGGAAATGCAAATATTTTTAACTGAATATTTGATAAATAATGTAAACCGATTTGATATATTCTCATGAAACATCGGTATATAAAAATTATTAAATAAATAAATAAGATTGTGAACTGCAGAGACCAAGGGGGACTGATCAGCAGCAGCGGGAAAGGGTTAGTCCGGTGGCTTACTGGTGGTGCTGTGTGGAAGATCCCCCAGTTCGATCCCTGAGTTGTGTCCTTCTGCTCCCCAGATCACACGGGACTGGAACTGCTGCAAAGGTAGCATTCACAACCCCCAGGGGAGAGGGAGAAGCAATCATTGCTTATAGGGGACACCTAGTAGTAAAATTCAAGGCCCATGATTGCAGGGTTCCAGAAGGGGCCCAGGTACACGGCCCCCAGTTTAGAATCGTCACTGCAGTGATCGGTCTTAGTTGGAGGAAGATATAAAATAGGGGTAAAATCCCTGGGTAGTTGTGAGTGAAGGCTCAGGGTGCCAGATTTCAAGCCCTTATACCAACTGAACTGGAAGTACAAAGGTAGCAAGAGGAAACTGTCAGGTCCACCCCCCAAAAAATAAAAGCAGCAGTGGGAGAACTGGTGCAATTCATAGGAAGAAATAAGAAACAAGAAAGAACAAGACAGAAAAATAATTTGGAAAGTCATGGCTACAAATGCTTGTAGTTGTCTAATAAAATCATTGACCTTGAAGCCACCAAGGAGGTGAACAGACTCTCTGCAGAATCGACAGATAAGTAAAAAAAAACAAAACCCAAAACAACAGGGGGAGAGGAGGAGGAGCTAGAGACAAAATAAAAGCCCTTAAGATACCACGTGAGCAAGGAGCAGTTGAGCTGTTGTGGGTTGCCTTGAGGAATTCTAAGGATGGGGGTTTCTAATTTCTAGGTAAGTGCAATCTACAGGCTGCCATCACACAGAGAAGAGGCAGATTGCATGTAAAGGCGAGATACTGTTGATGGGGGATCTAAATCTTTACATTGGATACTGCTAGCTATTGGGTCAACTAGAAGCTACACAGACAAAACCCTTTGAATATGTTACCTTATTCAGTGAAATTCCTTGTCTGATTTGGTCCAGGAGGGCTCCACGTCCCTTGGGGGGAGGCACTGGCTGCGGCCCCGATGAGCCCATTCCTGAGGGAGGGAAAGGAGAAGGAGGAGGGCAGCTTTCTAGGGAGGGGAGGGGAGGGGGTGGGGGTGGAGGTGGTACACTGCTACCGTAGGACACAGGAGGAGGGGGCGGGGGAGGCCCTGTCCTGGAGATGGGAGGGGGTGGTGGGGGAGTACTCCTCGAGGGCTGGAGGGGTCCTCTCTGTGGTGGGGGAGGAGAAGCAAAGGTGCTTCTGCTGGGGGTGGGTGGGAGCATGCCGGGAGGACTTGGAACAGGTGGCAGGGGCCCAGACCTGCCTCTGCTTGGAGGTTGAGCAGAGCCCGATGGTGGGGGTGGAGGGGGGAGAGGACTCGAGCGGCAAGGAGGTGGGGGAGGAAGAGATGATCCTGTGAAGAAAAATAAATAAAAATATGGTAATTAACAGGGCTCAGATGAATGACTGAGAGACATGCTGTGTGCTGCCATGCAGGAAACCCAGGTTTGAATCCCAAGCCAAGCTACCTACTATTCCTTGGACCTGTCAGGGCTGAAGCTGTTGTGAAGGAAGCATTCACAGTCCCAAGGAGAGAGGGAGTCCCAGCCGACTTACAAGAGCAAGACCTACTGGCTTTCTCAGTATTGCACATATGCTGGTATTTGTAAGGAGCCTTTTCCTCCAAATCAGAGGACTGTCACTGTGATATCTGAACTAGAACAGAAGGGGGTTAAAAATGAGTGGGAAAAGCCAGAGCAGTTGTAAAATGAAGGCCCATGGCACCTTAGGCCCAGTTCTTGGACTTGTATTTTACCTAAGAAAAGCATAAATTATCAGTTCATAGACGCAATGAGGAGCAAAATCAGGACCAAAACCTGAAGATGCTGGGTAGCCCAGAGTGCAGGATGCAGCATCCTCCCCATGGGCTGTGTTGTGCACAGTGATCTCCTAAAGGCAGGAGGGGAAGTTGGTAGTGGAAAGGCAACTGCCCACTATCTTTGGAGCAACTAGTTGATAGCCTTCCCTTTATTCCTTACGTCAGGGTCCACACCCCCCTCTACTATCCTTCAAATTTTCATCAGTTTGCCAGACCACCTTGACACATATCCTCTCCAATGCAGCTGCCCCTCCTCACCAGCACGCTTCATCTCCTGCTTAACAGCCTCCATGCCCCCCTGCTGTTCAATGAAGTCGTAGATCAGCCTGGAAGTCTCAACATCGGCCAGCTGAGACTCGCTGATACCCGCCCGGTTAAAGAGATTCTTCAAGTCTGGGTCCAGATCTTTCACCTAAGGAAGAAAAATGTGGGAGAGGAATGCTGCAAATACCCTCCTATACATGTACTCTGGACCTGGGGCGATGGTGGTGTAGGGTTGCTGAAGGCTTGTAAGCAGTGTTAACCAACTGACTCTGTTATGCGGATAGGGTGAATCAGTCCTGGTTTTGCTCCATTGCATCTGTGAGCCTGAAGTACTTGCCTTAAAGGCACTGTAATGACTCTGGCTGTGAGGCAGCCTCCCTCCCCCTGCCAGCAGTGGTCCTCATTGAGACACACTCCCTCCCGATCTAGCCATTTATTTGATGGCTCCATGATGCAGCAAGGCCAGTCCTATTTAGCCCTGCCTCTCCCACAACTTGTTGCCTCTTCATCAAGTCACCTTAGCTCCTTACATTGGCCCACCTTGCCTTGCTACTCTGTGGCTCCTGTGGCCTTCTTGCCTCACCTTACTTTGTCCTGGTGATCTCTTTGGCCTTCTTGCCCTGCCTTGTGGCCTTCAAGCCTTCTAGTCTCATTCTGCCTTGCCTTGTGGCCTACTTAAGCCTCCTTGTCTGTTTCTCCCTCTATGTACTTTGCTTTATGTTAGTTTCCTATTTACTTGTGTTTGTATATTCTTTGCCCTGTTCTCATTGTCCTGTCTAATCCTAGTCTTGTCCTGCCCTGTCCAATCCTTGTTTCATCCTGCCCAGTTCTCCCTGTGGCCCCTGCTGCCTGTGGGTCTTGTCTCCAGCCCCTGCCTGTCTCCAGGTCCTGCCTGACTCCTGCGAGTCCTTGTCTCTGGTTCCAGCCCTTATCTCCAGCCCCTGCCTGTCCCCAGCCCCCGCCTAGTTCCCCTGTCCTGCCTTTGCCTTACCTTCCCTCTCAGCAATTCCTTGGACTGATCTTGTTGCTGACTCGGATTGTCTCTGGCCTTGGCCTTGCTTGTTCGCTGCCTGCTTTGACCTCCTGCTTGAACACTGACTTCATCTGTTTGCTGCTTGCCCTGACCTCTACCGGCCATGTATTACTCCAGGAAAGCCCTGCCGGGCGCCAGAACCTGTGGCTTAACCTAAGGGGGAGGTAGCTAATCAGGCGGAAGACCCTGTCCAGCTCTGCCCAAGTGTCCAGCCCTGCTCCTGTTGGGGGAAATCCCCCAACCAGCTAATTCCCTTCTCCATGACAGGCATTGAAACTGCAAGACCAGAGTTGCAATGGGGATAAAATTAGAACCAATTCAGCCAGTTCGTAATCTTAGCAAAAGACTGACTGCTTCTGCTTGGAAAAATTCAAACTTTTGCAAACTTAAGTCATCTTTTCTTGTGCAACATATGCCACGAGCTAGTCTCTGTATAAACCAAATCCTAAAACAGCAGAGAGAAGCCAAAGAAAAATGAAAGCTTGTGGTTCATCAAGGCAGCATCACGTGACTGTGTGATCTCCCCACAACACAGAGCCAACGCCTGAAATGCCGGTGTGGAGTGACTGTAATGACGGCTGCTAACATCGCAGCACTTCCCCAGCTCCATCAGGTTGTTGCTCTGTCTGCCAGCTTTACTGAAACAATTTTTTTCATTTGCAGTGCTCAGTACGTACATCAATGCCGCTGTTGGGGTCCCATCCAACATGCTGAACGTGGCTGTGGGAGAGAACAAAAAAAGCCAAGAATGTTTAACTAGATTTATGTTAAAAAAATACTTAAAAAGAAAATGAGTCCCTTATTGGCATGCATGGGAATGCAATATGAACATGCAGTCCTTTCAAAGCATACAATGTGCATGTGGAATCCTGTCAAAAGCATGTGATATGCATGCAGCATCCTACAAAGCTTGCACTATGCATGCATGCAGCTTCCTTTTAAAGTGTGGGATATGTGCCCCTTATCCTTTAAAAGCATGTGATCCTGTAAAGCTTGCAAGTGATACATGCACAGCATGCATATGATGTCCTTTTAAGACACGCGGCTCAGCTGTATTTCCAAGCGAGGGTGTGCTCACTGGAATCCACTCGGGGCGCCAATGTCTGCCTTGGAGAATTTCTTCTTCCCTTTCTTGCCTTTCTTCCCTTTCTCAACAGGAGCAGGGGTGGTCAGACCTCGGTAGCGCACAGCCGTGATGTCAGGGTTGCTGATATCCACTGTCGTCATAGAGGGTGTGGGAGTCTGTGGGCTGGAAGGGCCTGGGGAGTGGAAAAGAGAGCAAAGAACAGGCCTGAGCATTCAGAGAGGAAGATGTGCAACTTGAGTAAGGATGCTATCAACGTGAGACTTTAACAAAGGAAAATTTGTTCTTATCTGTTAATTTTCGTTCCTGGAATACCCCAGATCAGTCCTGACAAGTGGGTTTTGCATCCCTACCAGCAGATAGAGGCAGAGAATAAAACCTTTTCAGGCACTGCTACTTAACCAAGAGTGCCACCTGCAGTCCCTCAGTATTGACTTGTACCCAGCCAAGATCTCCACTCTAAAAAACCGACTAACTCCCCAACTAGGATGAGCAGAGAAAACACAGTTGAAGTGCCCTAACCAGGAACTCCAAACATACACGGGAAATGACCACATCACGAGATCAGGATTAACAATATACAGAAGCGACAAAGGTCTTTTGGTCTCTAAGGGGATGGGCTTCTGGTCTGATCTGTCGTATTCCAAGAATGAAAATTAGCAGTAAGAACCAATTTTCCTTTCCTGCTCATACCCCAGATCAGTCCAGACAAGTGGGGTGTACCCAAGCTCCCCTACGTTTGGTGGACTCTTGAAAGATCCACGCATAACACACTTTCCCCAAATGTGACCTCCTCTGGTTCCCGAACATCCCATCAGTAATGTTTGGTAAAAATGCGCAAGTAAGACCATGTCTTCACCTGACCGATTTCCTGCAGTGATATCAGCTGACACACTGCGCAAGAGGCTGCCTGCGTCCTAATAGAATGTACCCACAACCCCTCAGGAACTGATCAACCTTTACAGAAAATAAATCAAGAAAATTGTTTCCTTGAAACACTGAGCAATTGTGGCTTTGGAAGCACTATTTCCCTTCTTTACTCCACTGAATAGGACAAACAGGAGATCTAACTGCTGAAAGTTGCTAGTAACCTAAAGACAATGCAACCTCATCCAGCAAACATCCAATAAGCATAGATCCCTCGCATGTGTCACATCTGACAGCTCCACTGTCTGGTTGAGATGAACAGAAGAGACAACCTTTAGTAAAAAGATACCGTCCGCAACAAAACCCTGATGTTCGTAATTCACAGAAAAGAAGCTCTACACGACAAAGCTTGAAGCTCCAAAAACTGCCTGGCCGAACAAATTGCCACCAAAGAAGATGGTCTTCAAGATGACATCTTTGAAAGACGTCTGTCTCAGTGTCTCAAAGGGAGGACCACACAGAACCTGAAGCACCTGATTAAGGTTCCATGATGAGCACATCCTATGGATTGACAGGTGCAAAAGCTTTGCTCCCTTAAGACAACGAATGATGTCCTAATGGGAAGCCAACTGCATCCCTCATGGCTTACCTCAAAGACATCCTAAAAGTGAAGTAGACCAGTCCCTTTGCCAAGTCCCTCTGCAAAGAAGGCTAAGACTTGAGAAATGTCCACTTGTAAGGATTCAAGGTCTTCCGCCAAAAATACAACTCAAATGTTCTCCACACTCAGAAATACACCAGAGAAGTGGCTGGACTCCTAGCCTGGAGCAAAGTAGCAATCACCGGCTCAGAGAACCCCTTTAAATGAAACCACTGCCTTTCAAAAGCCAAGCTGTGAGACAAAGACGATCTGCTGATCCAAAGAGAGGTGTCCTTGTCGCTGCAACCCTTTCAGATGAACCAATCAGACAGGACCGTCTATTGCTAAATGAACTAGAACCACAAACCACAGACGTCGCAAACACTCTGGCACTACAAGGATCACCCATCCAGGATGCTAATCTATCCTACGCAACACTAGCCCAACGAGGGGCAACAGGGGAAGCATGTACAGAAGAAGTTCTGTTGGCCAAAGCTGAACTGGATCATCGATCCCCTTGGACCCGATCTCCCTCCAGCGGCTGAAGAACCTCCTTGACTTGGTATTCCCTCAATACATCAGAAGATCTAAGTGGGGAAGGCCCCACCCAGTCTGAAGGAGAGCCAAAACCTCTGCGGCCACCTCCCACTCTCCTGGATCCAGCTGCTGCCAGCTAGATAATCCACCTGTACATTGTCCACTCCAGCTATGTGAGCCTCCACTAATCCATTAGATGTTTCTCAGGCCAGAGAAATGGCTCCTGGGCCTCCAGATCCACAAGTCGACTTCTTGTCCTGCCTATACAATTGATATATGCTATCATAGTCGCTTTGCTTGAGAATATGCGTGCTGTCTGTCCTTGAATCTGCGGCAGTAAAGGCCAGTAATGCCCTGTGAACTGCCCTCATTTCCAAAAGGTTGATTGATCAGGATGTCTCCACAGCTGACCACTGATCTTGGGCCACCTGTCCTTGACATACAGCCTCCCAACTTTTGAGGATGGCATCCGTAGACACTACCACCCAGTCCAGAATATCCAGCTCCAGTACTCTCTCCAAAGTGGGTCATGACAGCCACCATAAGAGACTGGACCTGGAACTCTTTGAAGTGGTAACGGAAACTGAAACTCCTTCTCCTTTTTCTTCTTTTTTTTTTTTTTTAAATCTAGACTGCAGGTTTGCACCTCTGCCATCTGCTAAAGACAGAGAAATACTGAGGGACTGCAGGTGGCACTCTCAGTTAAGTAGCAGTACCTGAAAAGTTTTTATTGTTTGCTTCCTTCTCCTGGTAGGGATGCAAAATCCACTTGTCTGGACTGATCTGGGGTATGAACAGGAACTTGTGAGTGGGGTGATGGAGAGGGGTCTCAGGAGGATAGGGCGATCGAAAGGAACCCATGGAGATGGGAGAAGAGAAAAATTAAGAATAAATTACGCAGAATAAGAGGAGAGATAAAGAAACATCTGAGAAGATGAGGAAGGGGAGACATGAAGAAAAATTTAAGAGGAAGATGTAATGGAGGGATAGAAAAGGTAGCCAAAGACAAGGTGAAATGAAAAGTAACCTGCTGGAAGAAGAGGAAATGGAAAGGACACTGTGGGCATATGAGAAAGGGATGGAAAGTGACTTATGGGGGAGATGGAGATGAATTTAAGGGGATAGAAGATGGAGAGATGCCAGAGGGAAAGGAAAGGGTGAGAGATAGAAATGGGAGGGACTAATTGGAGGAGAGGGAGAGGAAGGTACAAACGGGGGAAGAAAGAAGGATGAGAGACAGGGAGTACAGATGAGGATATACCACACCATCTGCACCACCCTTTTTCAAAACTTAGAGCTGCCCATATGTATCATGTATGAAATGTAGTCAAATTCCTGTTTTCCTGCATGACCAGATTGAAAAAAAAAAAAAAAAGGACAATTGTATGTCCTGTTCTTGCTTAAATGGGCATAGGACAATTTATTTAAAAAAAATAGAACATCTGGCCACACCCAGATGCATCTCTATAAGGGTTCAGGCCTCCTTTAGACCCAGGGAATATAGCCAGTCTCCCTTTTTTAGAAGGGGAATAATGGAGCCTAAGGACCTTTTTCTTTTCAGGAATTTGTTCAAGGACTTAAGTCTAAGATGGGGCTGATTCCTCCTCATTTTTTGAGGACCAGGAAGTACCTTCAGTAAAATCTCTGCCCTCTCTCCTGTGGTGGGACAGATTTGACTGCTCTGGCCTGCAAGAAAGAGGAGATTTCCCTCCTGAACAGGTCCTGATGTTGAGCGAGTTTTACAGTTATGTTGGGTGAACAATTTGGTGGAAATCAGTGGTCATTTTCTGCCAGGTCATGTCAGATCGCTAACCTTCACCGACCTAGAACCCTTTTGAACTTAGTATTCCTTTTCCCCATCATAACTGGAATGGAATATGGAGGCTACTTCTGGTCCTGCTCTGTTTTGCTGAATATACTGTTCCTAGCTACAGTACCCAGATAACTTTAGCAGAACACTTTAGCTGGGTAAATTTGGTAAAAAAAATAGCTATTCTGAAGTAACACAGGTGCCGTAACTTATCTGGATAAGTCCGAACTTGCACAGCTCGCTGTTTTACATAAGCGAGAATGTTTTTGTGCATATGTACTCCTATTTTATAACCTGAGCATATCATTTGCATGCATACTGTAACAACTTTGAAAGCACCCATATATATGCATATATTGGTGCGCATGCAACTCTTAGAAAGTTATAGGAAAATTGGTTCTTACCTGCTAATTTTCGTTCATGGAGTACCATGGATCAGTCCAGACAAGTGGGTTTATTCATCCCTACCAGAAGTTGGAGGCAGAGAACAAAACTTTGAGGCACTGCTATATGTCTCCCTCTCCATGTCCTATCCTCCCTTCCTCCTCCCCCCCCCTCTTCCTCTCCCTCCCTCTCCCCCTTTCCCTATAATCTATATTCTACTGTTTAAACTACCTAGTCTTTCCCTGTTAATTATTATATACTAGTTCAAAATTATTATAAACTTGTTATATGTACTATGTTTCTATTTTCATAGTTATTTTATATTAGTTCATAATTATTACTACCATGTTCTATGTACAACGCTCTGACGTTTCGTTTTGTTTTCACTGTAAACCGACGCGATATCCTTGGATGAACGCCGGTATATAAAATCCATTAAATAAATAAATAAAATAACCGAGAGTGCCACCTGCAGTCCCTCAGTATTGACCTCTACCCAAGCCTGTACCTTAACAACCCCAATAAACCTGGGGCCCCCTGAAAACTAGGCCCTCTTAATCTAATAGAACGCACATCTCAAACTATGTACATTTCTCATTACTCTGAATATAATATATATCAGCTCAGCAACATCCAGAAGCGAGGACGTCTTTTGCAAAATGGGGATGGTTCTCTGGACTGGTCTGTGGTACTTCAGGAATGAAAATTAGCAGGTAAGAACCAATTTTCCTTTCCTGTTCGTACTCCGGATCAGTCTAAACAAGTGGGATGTACCCAAGCCCCTCTATTCTGAGCGGGATCTCGAAAGACCCACGCACAACACACTTTCACCAAAAGATGCTTCTTCTGGCATCCGCACATCCAAGCAGTAATGTCTGGTACAAGTGTGAAGAGAACACCATGTTGCTGCACAACAAATCTCCTGCAGAGAAAGCTGTTGACACTTCGCCCACGAGGTTTCTTGTGACCTAGTGGAATGTACTCTCAACCCCTCTGGCACGACTGACCTTTATAGATGTAAGCCGAAGCTATCGTCTCTTTTAACCATCATGCAATAGTGCCCTTGGAAGCCTTATTTCCTTTCTTAGTGCCACTGCACAGGACAAACAGATGATCAGATCTCTGAAAAGCATTTGTCACCTTAAGATATCGCAAAAGAATTCTGCGCATGCCCAACAAGTGAAGCTCCCTCGCCATAGGGTATCCGTAGACAAATTCAGAAAGGCTGGTAACTCGATCACCTGATTGAGGTGAAAGAAAGAAACCACCTTAGGCAAAAAGGAATGAACCATCTGCAAAGAACTCCCCTCCTCTGAAAAATGCAGGAAAAGGACCCTACACAATAAAGCTTGCAGCTCGGAAATCCTTCTAGCTGATCAGATAGCCAGCAGGAGAAACAGCCTTCAGGTTAAATCCTTTATAGAAGCCTTCCTAACCAGTTCAAAGGGAGTATGACACAGCAACTGAAGAACCAAGTTCAGATTCCATCCTAGACAAATCCTCCGAACCGTAGGGCGAAGATGTTTTGACCCCTTGAGGAAATGAACCACAACCAGAAGAGACACCAACGGTCTTTCCTTAATCCTATCTCGAAGGGAATCTAAGGCTGCCACCTGAGCCCAAAGGGATTATAGACCAAAACCTTAGATAATCCACTTTGTAAAAATGCCAGAATATGCGGGACATCCACTTTCAAAGGCTGCATCTTGATCTGCAAACACAAGGATACAAAGACTCTCCACACTCAGACATAAGCCAAAAACGTGGAAGACTTCCTTGCCTGAAGCAAAGTCGCAATCACAGGCTCCAAATAACCTTTCAAGCAGAGTCATTGCCTCTCAAAACCCAAGCTGCTAGACAGAAGCAATCCTCCCGATCTGAAAATATGAATCCCTGTTGCACAACCCTAACAGATGGGCCAAGCGAACAGGACATTCCACCGCTAGACAAAGAAGGTCTGCAAACCATGGCCTGCGCAGCCACTCGGGTGCCACTAGAGTCACCCTGCCCGGATGAATCTCAATGCACCAAAGCACTCAACCTATGAAAAGCCAAGGTGGGAACACATACAGCAACTGATGTGTCAGCCACGGTTGAACTAGAGCGTGTTGGTCTCTGATCCAACCTCTCTTCTACAACTGAAAAAGCAATCCGTTTTTTAATTTCTCGGAAACACCATGAGGTCCACCGCTGATCTGCCCTACCTTGCCTGCAGCAAGATGAAGGCTTCTGCTGACAACTCCCACTCTTCCAGGTCCAGACACTGTCTGCTGAGGAAGTCTGCCTGCATGTTGTCCACTCCAGCCATAAGGGAAGCAGCTATCGTTACTAGATGTTTCTCTGCCCACACAAACAGTTCTTGCGCCCCCAGTGCTACTAGACAATTCTTTGTTCAGCCTGACGATTGATGTATGCCACTGTTGTTGCATTGTCTGAGAACACTCATACCAACTTGTCCTGAACAAGTGGGAGAAATGCCAGTAAAGCTTCGCGCACTGCTCTGGTTTCCGGCTGATTGATGGACCAGGTCGTCTCCTCCGATGACCACTGATCTTGGGCTGATTTCTCATGATAAATCACCCCCTAGCCCGATAGACTGGCATCTGTGGTGACCACTACCCAGTCAGGTACTTCGAGGTCCATCCCTTTCTCCAAACTGTGCCGAGACAGTCCCCATGAGAGACCAGGCCTGTCCTCCTTCAGCAACGGCAACAGAAGCCAAAATTCTGCATAGAAGCCATGGAACCCAGGACCTGTAAATAATCCCAGACCCTGGGAACCTACAGCAGCAGCAGCTGAAGGACTTCATTCTGCAATTTGATTACCCTTTCTGTAGTCAGAAAACACTTTCCATATCCGGGTATCGAAGTATGCCCCCAGATATTCCAATGACCGGGCCAGCTTCAAATAAGTTTTTGCCAGGTTCATGACCCAGCCCAACGAATCCAGGAGCTGCAGGACCTGCTGAAGTGAGCAATCATACTCCATTTCTGATTTTGCCCATACTAGCCAATTGTCCATGTACAGGTGCACCAAGATACCTTCTTTCCTGAGCGCCACCACCACTACCACCATCACCTCTGTGAATGTACGTGGCTCTGTTGCTAAACCAAAGGGAAGGGCTCGAAAGTGGAAATGTTCCCCCCAGAATCATGAACCTCAGGAACCTCTGGTGTTCGGCTTGAATAGGACTATGTAGATAGGCTTCTGTCAAGATCAACGATGCCAGAAACTCCCCTTTGTGCATTGCCGCTATCAGCGTGCGCAGTGTCTCATCTGAAACTGCAGCACCCAGAGGGTAGCATTGACCTTCTGCAGACTGAAAATGGGCCGAAAGGTCCCCTCATTCTTTGGCACCATGATGTACATGGAGTACTGATGCTGTCCCCTCTCCAGATGGGACACTGGAACTATGGCGCGCAGGAACTGTAGCCGTTGCAATGTCTCCCGCACCGCCTCTCGCTTACCTCTGGAGACATCTCTCAACAGCTCCAAGACCCACTGGTCCAATGTGATCTTGGTCCACTCCTTGTAAAAGGGGGACAGCCCCCCTCCAACAGCCTCTGGAGAGGAGCGGACCAGCCCGCCTTCATTGACCAATCTTACTTCTGTCTCCCCCTTAGGGTCCACCGTCCCTCAGAGGCTTTCGTTGGACTCAAAAGGATGACTGTCTTCCCAAACTCTGCTTTTGTACCGCTGGCCCAGGGCTTCTGCCAGTGCAAAACCTCCTTGCTTCTTGGAATCGAGCTTGCGGAGGAAAAAAAACTTCTTGGAGGTCTTCTTGTCTTCAGGCAACTTATTACTCTTCGACTCCCCCAATTGCTACATGAGCTGCTCTAAATCCTCTCCAAATAGCAGCTTTCCCTTGAAGAGGAGGTTAGACAGTTGGGCTTTAGACTATACATCCGCTGATCAATTCCGTAGCCATTGTAGTCTCATCGCCGCTACAGCCAAGATCATACTTCTGGCAAAATTCTGAATCATGTCATACAGGGCATCGGCCACAATGGCCACTCCCACTTCCAAGTGGGCAGCCTGAGCCGCCTCCACAGTCATTCCTGACCGCTTACTGTGCGCCTTCTGCACCCAGAACAAGCAGGACCTCTGCATCAGACCTCTGCAGATGAAGGCTCAGAGACGAAACCTCAAAACAGCCTTTTAAGGAGGATTTCCAGTTTCCGATCCTTCAAAGTAGCAGCACCTGCCATCGGGATGGTAGTCACCTTCTTGACCACCATGGAAATCACCATTCCTCTGCTGACCTTAGAACCAGTCTCTGGAGCCTCTCACTCCCAGACTTGCCCGCTTCTTCACCTTTCTCGGTCAGGCAAACCATTGGAGGACCACACAGCCCTCACAGAATTGGGCCCAACCCCGGAACCTGAGGAATGAGAGGGCACAGTTCCTCCTTCAGGAACCAACGTATCACTCTAGGATCAATGCCTTCCTGCACCGGATTCTCTCCAGGTCCTATAGGGGCTTATGCACATCCTGAACCTCCTTCAGTGGACCCTGGAACCCTCCCCAGGGCCATCACCAGCACCTCTGAAGGATCCTCAATCTTCCAGTTAGCGATGGATCTCTTCTCCACAGAAGAATATCCAAAGCCTAAGTGATGAAGCAGCCCCCACTGACTTTCTTGCAGCCTTCAGGATGGTGCATTCTGAGAATGAGGCATGTGCTGTTCTCGTAGCCTTGCTACCTGCGCATCTGTGCAAACTGATGAGCTTCCCCACTCGTGGTCAGTTGCTCAATCCTGCAGAGTTCTTAGCAGAATGGGTGTTCAAAGGGAGAGCACGCAGTTCTTTCTGCCTGGGTCCCAGTCCTTAGGCGGCACTGAGCAGTGTGCAAGGAACCAGGTCCTCTGCGCATAGCTTCAGAATGCCTCCCTTGGATCACTGATATGCTCAGCGATCTCCTCATTCAGCTCTTCCCCACTCTCCCGGTCCTCAGCAATTCCATTTAAGAAGATATTAATATTATTACCTCATCCCTAATAAAGAAAGATCTCTGAAACTTGGCCATGTTGGGTGACAATAAACTAAATAATCATGGGTGAAGCAAAGATATATAAGAGCTCTTATTTGTTATATAGACTGTCATGAATGAAAAAGAATATAGGTGTATCGAAGATGCAAGTACGGCGATATATTAAATAATATACTGATTTGATTTTAGGAGACAGATATGGTGTACATATTATATGCAAAAAAATATTTTTCTAAAAAATTAGTTTGTGAAACTGCAACTATCAAATAAGGGTGGTCTGTGGGCAGTTAATGATTATAATCCATTGACTATAAGGAACCAAATTGGTACCTTGATTAGTAAATATATGAAACTACCATCCATCTCTCATATACGGGCCGATTCAGTAAAAGTCGCGGTAGAGTGGGCATTGGCTATCAGCAGGTTTGACAGCCAACGCTCAATTTTTCCAGCGTCGGTTCTCGAGCCCGCTGACAACCACGGGTTCGGAAAACGGACGCCGGCTAAATTGAGCATCCGTCTTCCAACCCACGGGCTGCTGGCCAATTTAAAAAAAAATTTTTAAACATTTTTTATTTTTTTTTAATTTTGGGGCCTCCGACTTAATATCGCTATGATATTAAGTCGGAGGGTGTACAGAAAAGCAGTTTTTTCTGCTTTTCTGTACACTTTCCCGGTGCCGGCAGAAATTAACGCAGCCTTTGGGCAGGCGTTAATTTCTGAAAGTAAAATGTGCGGCTTGGCTGCACATTTTACTTTCTGTATCGCGCGGGAATAACTAATAGCGCCCACAACATGCATTTGCATGTTGTGGGCGCTATTAGTTTCGGGGGGGTTGGATGCGCGTTTTCGACGCACTATTACCCCTTACTGTATAAAGGGTAAAGCTAGCGCGTCAAAAACGCGCGTCCAAACCCGGGCTAACAGGTACTGTACTGTATCGGCCTGATATTTAGAGAAATGAGTAGATAAAGCAGTATTTCACATAAAAGTTCATTTAAGGGGTTAAAGATTTCACTTTTTTCTACCGCAAGGAGTCTAGATGGCTGCTGCCTCTTTCTCATCTCTGGCAGCCTTGATGCCGGCACCCGAATAGCGGGCAAAATGCTTGTCTGCTGCCACCAGGGAGCTGCCTTCATCCCTGGAAACACCATCAGGGAAAGGCGCACCTGCTCTCAGACGTGACGCTTCTCCCCACAGGCCGCAAGATTTTGGCTCACTCTGCTACCGGCACCATGCTGCTCTCATACATACGCCATGCTTACAGCGCCCTGAATGCTATCTCCCAATGCACAGATGCACCAAGTGCCCTCAAAGCCGCCGAGCCCTCCCGGCCCCCGACTGTAGAAAAGCAGTCTCCGGATGCAAATTGTACCGCCAGCAATAAAACTCCTGGAATTCCGGTGTGCATCCGCAGTCTCCGTCCTCACCCTCTGTTCCAGCACAGCTAACACTTCACACGTGCTGGCAGCCTACTCCTTTCATTTTTTTTTTTTTTTTTAAAAGGGGAGGCAGTACAAACAAGACAATAGCGGGAATACTTCCCTGAGTCTTGTAGCCAGGAACAGGTAAGGATGAGGAACTGGTGAGGGGGACCAGAGTAACTGAGGGAGCCAGGGAGTCCTCTGATGGCTTTGGGCAGAGACAGCCAGGGATTTCCAACTCTCCGACTCAACCTAAGGGATGGCCCACAAAGGAACCTAGCACCTTAAGGAGCCAAATCTCCTATCTTCTTTTTTCTTTTCCTATTTTTTTTTTTTAAACTCCTCTAACACCTCTACCATCTTCTGGAGATAAAGAAATACTGAGGGACTGCAGGGGACACTCTCTGATATGTAGCAGTGCCTCAAAGTTTTGTTCTCTGCCTCCATCTGCTGGTAGGGATGCATAAACCAACTTGTCTGGACTGATCCCAGGGTACGAACAGGAACCTCCCTGCGTGCAAAATCTCTCAGCAAAATCATGCACACCAAATAGGGGATGTAATAGTGTGGCATAGTTTTTCTGGGATAATTTTCAAAGTGAAAGTCTGGGTATAAAAAGTGCCTGCAGATTTTAAAATGACTGAAAAATGACCTTCTAAATTGTAGAAATTACCCCAGGGCTGGCCCAACCCCTTTATTCTCTCCCTCCTGCTCTATACAGTGAAAAAATTGTCCTGGGGCCATCCTGACCCTTTCCTTCCTTCCCTCCTGCCCCGAAAAGGAAATTGTTATTGGGGATCCCCTTAACTCTTATCCAAAAAATGACTAAGATACATTGGCAGAGTTGATGTGTGTGTGTGTGTGTGTGTGTGTGTGTGTGTGTATTGGGGGGGGGGGGGAGGTCAGGTCTCACTACTGGGATAGCAGGGGGTGCTGCAGGGCAGGAGTGAGGTAGTTTGGTAGATCTGTGGTGGTGGGTGGATGTGTGATTGGGGTAGAGTGAGAAGGGGAAGTCTTACCATTTCTGTCCCCTCCTGGAGGTGGAGGTAGAGGTAAAGTGCTTCTTCTCTCTAACAGAAAATAATTACAAGGAAAGATACATTAAAAAATTGTTTTTATTGCATTTTGTCATCATTTAAATAGCAAAAATAGAAAAAGAAAATGGAAAAGTGTAATTTTAAGAGAATCTATAATCTATATTAGTCCATGTGCCTTTAAGTAAAGAATCACCTGAGCTAAAGGATTCCAAATTATCCCTATCAACTGAAAAGGAGGTTGTTAATACAGCAAAAAACACACTTTGAAATGTCTGTATGCCAATGCCAGAAGTCTAAAAACTAAGATGGGAGAGTTAGAGTATATTGCAGTGAACGATGAGATAAGACATAATTGGCATCTCAGAGATCTGTTGAAAGGAGGATAACCAATGGTGCAGTGCTATATCAGGGCACAAATTATATCGCAATGATAGGGAGGATCAACTTGGTGGGGGTGTGGTGCTTTATGTCCAGGAGGGTATAGAGCCCAAAAAGGTAAAGATCATACAAGAGAGTAAATGCTCAGTAGAATCTATAGGGGTAGAAATCCCATGAGTGTTGGGTAAGAGTATAGTGTCAGGAGTATACTACAGTCCACCTGGACAAAATGGTCAGACAAATGATGAAATGCTAAGAGAAATCATAGAAGCTAACCAATTTGGAAGTGCAGTAATAATGGGAGATTTCAATTACCCAGTATTAACTGGGTAAATGTACATCATGACATGCTAGAGACATACAATTCCTGGATGGAATAAACGACTGCTTCATGGAGCAATTGCATCAGGAACCAATGATTTTAGATCTAATTCTTAGTGTAACGCAGATTTTGCTGAGAGAGAACATAAGAACTTGCCATGCTGGATCAGACCAAGGGTCCATCAAGCCCAGCATCCTGTTTCCAACAGAGGCCAAACCAGGCCACAAGAACCTGGCAATTACCCAAACACTAAGATGATCCCATGCTACTGATGCAATTAATAGCAGTGGCTATTCCCTAAGTAAACTTGATTAATAGCCGTTAATGGACTTCTCCTCCAAGAACTTATCCAAACCTTTTTTGAACCCAGCTACACTAACTGCACTTACCCTTCTAACTGATGTCTCTCAAAATTCGCTACCTCACTTGTTCTGATCTCAGGCCATCACCTGATAACTTTCATATTAAACCTCCCTCCCCCACAGACCCGTCCAGTCACCACTTTCACCTTTTGGAATCTCCAGGCTGTTGACCCTTGCATCTTTTTCACTGCTATTTCATCTCTTGTTTCCTCCACAACTTTGTCTGAATCTGTTGATGAAGCAATTTCTTCTTACAACTATACTTGCTTCAGCCTTAGGCACTCTTACCCATCATGTAAGGCGCACTAAACCCCAGCCTTAACTCACCTACAATAATTCACTACCTATGTTCCTGCATCCGCTCTGCAGAGCATCTCTGGCTAAAGTCCCCATGCCCATTCATTCACTTCAAATTTATGCTGACCACTTTCCAGTATGCTATTGTACTTGCTGAACAAGACTACTATATCCATCGGATAAACTCTCTTATATCCAGCCCTCGCCCTCTCTCCGCCATTCTCAATTCCCTCCTCAAACGTCCCTCACCTCCCTCCTCCCCTTCTCTCTCTGCACAGACTATGGTTGATTACTGCCATGACAAGATTCAGAAAATTAGTCTTGAGTTCTCAACTAATTCACCTTTACCTGCCTCTCCTCCACTTGGCAATGGTGATCATAAAAAGAATAAGTTTGAACTAATGACTGGAAGGGGGACAATATGTAAATCTACAGCTCTAACACTAAGGGGCAGATTTTAAAACCTGTGTGCGGGCGCAGATTTGTTCGCGCAACCCGGCGCGAACAAATCTACGCCCGATTTTATAACATGCACGCGCAGCTGAGCGCATGTTATAAAATCCAGGATCGGCGCGCGCAAGGAGGTGCACAATTGTGTAACTTCCACGCACTGAGCCGCACAGCCTGCCTCAGAGGGAACTTTCCTTCCACCAACCCTCCCCCCCCCCGCACCTTCCCCTCCCCTCCCTTCCCCTACCTAACCTGCCCCCCAGCCCTACTTAGAACCCCCACCTTACCTTTGTTGAAGAATTTACGCGCGCTGGCCAATGGCCAACCCGCGATCCCAGGCACAGCAGCAAATGGCCGCTGTGCCTGGAGGCTCAGGCCCCGCCCCCGTCCACAGGGGGAGGTTTTCGGGGGTTGCGCACATATCTTACGCGCGCAACCCTTTGAAAATCTACCCCTAAATTTTCAAAAAGGAAACTTTGATAAAATGAGGAAAATAGTTAGAAAAAACCTGAAAGGTGTAGCTGCAAAGGTTAAAAGTGTACAACAGGCGTGGACATTGTTTAAAAATGCCATCTTGGAAACACAATCCAGATGTATTCCATGCATTAAGAAAGGTGGAAGGAAAGCCAAACAATTACTGGCAAGGTTAAAAGGTGAGGTGAAAGAGGCTATGTTAGCCAAAAAACAAATCCTCCAAAAATTGGAAGAAGGATCCATCTGAAGAAAATAAGATAAAACATAAGCATTGTCAAGTTAAGTGTAAAACATTGATAAGACAGGTTAAGAGAGAATTTGAAATTAAGTTGGCCTTAGAGGCAAAAACTCATAATAAAAACTTTTAAAAATATACTGAAGCAGGAAACCTCTGAGGGAGTCAGTTGGACAGTTAGATAACCGAGGGGTTAAAGGGGTTCTTAGGGAAGATAAGGCCATTGGAGAAAGACTAAATGAATTCTTGGCTTCAGTGTTTACTAATGAAGATGATGGGGAGATACCGGTTCCAGAGATGGTTTTCAGGGGTGATGAATCAGATGAAATGAACCAAAACACGGTGAACCTGGAAGATATAGTAGGCCAGACTGACAAACTAAAGAATGGCAAATCACCTGGACCCCAGGGTTCTGAAGGAACTCAAAAACGAAATTTCGGATCTGTTAGTTACAATTTCTAACCTATCTTTAAAATCATTCAATGTACCTGAAGACAAGGGTGGCCAATGCAACCACAATATTTAAAAAGGGCTCCAGGGGTGATCCAGGAAGCTATAGACCAGTGAGCCTGACTTCAGTGCTGGGAAAATAGTGGAAATTATTCTAAAGATCAAAATCACAGAATAAATAGAAAGACATGGTTTAATGGAACACATTCAGCATGAATTTATGCAAGGGAAGTCTTGCCTCACAAATCTGCTTCATTTTTTGAAGGGGTTAATAAACATGTAGTTAAATTACAAGTGGATTGTGATAAATTGCAGGAGGTCCTTGCAAGACTGGAAAATTGGGCATCCAAATGGCAGAAGAAATTTAATGTGGACAAGTGCAAGGTGTTGCATATAGGGAAAAATAACCCATGCTATAATTACACAATGTTGGGTTCCATATTAGGTGCTACAACCCAAGAAAGAGATCTAGGCGTCATAGTGGATAACACATTGAAATCATCGGTACAGTGTGCTGCGGCAGTCAAAAAAGCAAACAGAATGTTGGGAATTATTAGAAAGGGAATGGTGAATAAAACAGAAACTGTCATAATGCCTCTGTATCACTCCATGGTGAGACCACACCTTGAATACTGTGTACAATTCTGGTCGCCGCATCTAAAAAAAGATATAATTGCGATGGAGAAGGTACAGAGAAGGGCTACCAAAATGATAAGGGGAATGGAACAACTCCCCTATGAGGAAAGACTAAAGAGGTTAGGACTTTTTAGCTTGGAGAAGAGACGACTGAGGGGGGATATGATAGAGGTGTTTAAAATCATGAGAGGTCTAGAACGGGTAGATGTGAATCGGTTATTTACTCTTTCGGATAGTAGAAAGACTAGGGGGCACTCCATGAAGTTAGCATGGGGCACATTTAAAACTAATCAGAGAAAGTTCTTTTTCACTCAATGCACAATTAAACTCTGGAATTTGTTGCCAGAGGATGTGGTTAGTGCAGTTAGTATAGCTGTGTTTAAAAAAGGTTTGGATAAGTTCTTGGAGGAGAAGTCCATTACCTGCTATTAAGTTCACTTAGAGAATAGCCACTGCCATTAGCAATGGTAACATGGAACAGACTTAGGTTTTGGGTACTTGCCAGGTTCTTATGGCCTGGATTGGCCACTGTTGGAAACAGGATGCTGGGCTTGATGGACCCTTGGTCTGACCCAGTATGGCATTTTCTTATGTTCTTAATAGTATGTCTTAAGTGAAGTTTTGTTTTTTTTTTTTAATGAAAAGACAGAATATCAAAATCCTCTTATACAGCCCATGGGAGGAAGGAGTCCCAGTCATTGTGCAATGGTTGGATTTAGGACCCATAATTACAGGGATCCAGAATGTGCATGGTCTGAGGTCGAGACCTGTTGCTGCAATAGATTGGGCTGAGTTGAGAGAGGATTAAAAATAAGGAAAATTCCTCTAGGTAGTGGCAAATGAATGCTCTATGGCTCCAGATTCCAGCCTGGTTCCAACTGAGCTGAAAGCCCAAAGGAGCATAAGGAAACTGCTGAACTCTGCCAAAAAAACTCATTTATATTTCAGTGAAGGTTCTAAAGAAGTTTTCTGAATATAATTGTGCTGGTGTATATATGCTATTGTTTTCCATAGAGCAGCAGACTGTGAAGGGGAGCGGGTGTGTGAGCCCTTTGTGCTGCGGCATAGTTGATGTGGCCTTGAGGGCGAACTCACGAGGCCGATGCTGGCAGCTGGCGAAAGCACTCTGTAGCAGATCAGTCTGGAGCTTTACCTATACCAGCCACCTCCCCCGCAGGTTAAGCCCTTAGGTTCCGGCAGCCAGCAGGACTTAGGTGGGTCCTTAGGTCGGTGAAGAGAACTAGAGTCCAAAGGCATACTGCGGTCAGGGCAAGCAGCAAACTAACAGAGTCAGAGACAGGCCAAGTTTGGGGCAGGCAGCTAACAAGAGTGGTCAAGTCCAGGCAAGGGGTCAAGATCCAGAGAGTCAGGCCAAGGGTGGACGAAGACACACAGAAGACAATGGACAAGACAGAAAGGGCAAGGTGAGGCTGGACAAGGAAGGCCACAGAAGGCGGTCAGCAGCATGTGGCGACAGTGGTATTCTGCCACAACATACTGGATGAAACTAAGGGCCCATTAAGCCTAATATCCTATTTCCAACAGTGACTAATCCAGGTCACAAGTAGCTGGCAGGTTCACAAATAGTAAACAGATTCCATGTTGCTTATCCAAAGGGTAAGCAGTGGCTATCCTCAAGTCTACCTGGTTAATAATGGTTTATGGACTTTTCTCCGAGAACTCTTCCAAACCTTTTTTAAACCCAGCTATGCCAACTACCTTAATCATATTCCTGGCAATGGTTTCCTGAGCTTAATTGTGCATTGAGTGAAAAAAAATATGTTCCCGATTTGTCTTAAATGTGCTACTTAGTGATTTTTTAAAAACTTTTTAATTTACATTTTCTGGCGTACAAATAGCAATCAACAATGGCAAACATTACAGGCTTACAACAGAGAACAACAGAAATTCAATGACAATGTGAAGAGTTACGATACTAATGATAGATGCCCCAGATCTTATCATTTTAAAGTTCTCCTCTCTATGATCATAGCGCAGCTTCTCAAGGTCAGACAGTGCACACCTGATTATGCCAATAATCCATTCCATGATTAGACTTCCAAAGTGTAGCAATTGTAAAACGTGCAGCTAGCAACAGTTGCCGAACCAAAGTTCTGTATTTCACCAGAAACATGGATCCCTCCCTCCTTTCAAGAAGACCTAACAGAGGCTTAAGATGCATAGGAAAACCAAGGATATCAGCTATTTCCTGTGCAACCCGTGACCAGAAGTATCTCACGGCTTGACAGTGCCACCATATATGTATGTATGTACCAACTTCCCCACATCCCCACCAACATGTGGCACTAGCATTTGGAAAAATCCTAGCATAGAAAGTAGGCATTCGATACGTCCTATGCAATAATTTTACCATTGATTTGACTCTCCTAGTGAGGATACAAAGGCAAAAGGTGGAAGTTCACACATGATTGCAGGTTTTTGTATCCAAATCTAAATCTAGATCAAAATTTCATGTGTCAATAATTGACTGTGGCGTATCTACAGCATACCTTTATAAAACTTTGTAATATATGTTTTATGGCAATACCTAGAACTGCCAAGAAGGATTCTCCTCTTTCACGCTCATATTTTCTACCCCTGTACCCTAGATAATCCTTTATGTAATCGCTACTCGGCACTATCTGTGCCTTTTTCCTCCGCTCTTATGCTTTCTCTAAGATGCAGCGCCTTTCATTGCCTTTCAGTTCCAAATTTTATATATTCTTTGTTCCTGTCCAGCCTCCCCATGTTTCTCCATCAACTTAAGTTATAATTGTTACCTTATAAGTTTGCCTTAAGTTACATCACTGTTTCTGTTTTTAGTTGTTTTATGTATTAGTTTTCAACTATTATTATCTTGTTCTATGTATAACGCTACGGTGTATGTTTTTCATTCTCTGTACACCGATGCGATATCTCTGATGAGCAATGGTATATAAAAACCAATAAATAAAATAAATAAATAAATATGGTGTTCAAAGGCTGAAGCAGTTTGGTTATATCAAAATGCCCAGCCAAAGTCTGTCTCAATTGCAAATAGAACGTATGAGAGGTGGGATTAAGTTCATACTAATTTTATGGAGTGTCCCCTACCTAGTCTTTTTATTTTTTTAATGAGTGAACAACTGATTTTCATTTACCCATTCCATTCTACTTATGATTTAATAGACCTCTGTCATATCTCTCCTTAGCCATTTCTTCTCCAAGCTGAAGAACTTTAACCTCTTTAGCCTTTCCTCATAGGGGAACTCTCCTATTCCCTTTATCATTTTGGTTGCTATTCTCTGAACCTTTTCTAGGTCCACCATATCTTTTTTGAGATGTGATGATCAGAACTGCACACTGTACTCTAGATGTTGTCACACTATGGAGCAATACAGAGGTATTATGATATTCATTTTATTCTCCATTTCTTTCCTAATAAGTCCTAAAATTGTTTGTTTTTTGACTGCCATAGCACACTACGCAGAGTATTTCAATGTATTGTTTATGATGACACCTAGATCCTTTTCCTGGGTGGTGACCACTAGTATGGGTCCTAACATCATGTAAACTATAGTGTGGATTACTTTTCCCTATGTACATCACTTTGCACTTTTTTACGTTAAACTTCATCTGCATTTGTATGCCCAATCTTGTAAGGTCCTCTACTTGTGATTTAACAACTTGGAATAATTTTGTGTCGTTTGCAAATCTGATCACCTCACTCATTGTACTCATTGTACTCACTCATTGTACTCATTGTACTGTGTACAATTCTGGTCGCCGCATCTCAAAAAAGATATAGTTGCGATGGAGAAGGTACAGAGAAGGGCAACCAAAATGATAAAGGGGATGGAACAGCTCCCCTATGAGGAAAGGCTGAAGAGGTTAGGGCTGTTCAGCTTGGAGAAGAGACGGCTGAGGGGGATATGATAGAGGTCTTTAAGATCATGAGAGGTCTTGAACGAGTAGATGTGACTCGGTTATTTACACTTTCGAATAATAGAAGGACTAGGGGGCATTCCATGAAGTTAGCAAGTAACACATTTAAGACTAATCGGAGAAAATTCTTTTTCACTCAACGCACAATAAAGCTCTGGAATTTGTTGCCAGAGAAGGTAGTTAGTGCAGTTAGTGTAGCTGGGTTCAAAAAAGGTTTGGATAAGTTCTTGGATGAGAAGTCCATTAACAGCTATTAATCAAGTTTTCTTAGAGAATAACCACTGCTATTAATTGCATCAGTAGCATGGGTTCTTCTTAGTGTTTGGGTAATTGCCAGGTTCTTGTGGCCTGGTTTTTGGCCTCTGTTGGAAACAGGATGCTGGGCTTGATGGACCCTTGGTCTGTCCCAACATGGCAATTTCTTATGTTCTTATGTTCCAGATCATTTATAAATATATTAAAAGCACCAGTCCCAGTACAGATCCTTGGGCCAGATAACTTTAAACTTAACTTGCTATATTTAAAAAAAAAAGAATATAGCTAGTTAAGTGACACAGTGTTTAAAAAATAAAACAAGTGAAGTGAGGAAAATGTGATGTGTGAAAATGCTGAATGGTAATTTTACCATATTTTGGCACAATAGGCAGCAGTGATTGGAAAATAATTTCACATAGATGATCCCTAAATTATCATAATAGCACATTTCGTTCAAATGGCAGAAAGTGAACAAAATGTTAATTCTTATACCCTGAGGCAGGCAACTATTCCAAAATATGTTGCACTTGGCATTAAAATTACCATCTAAAGTGACATATTCTATATAACTGGTAAAATCACCATTCAGCCTGTCTTCAGGTGTATAGTGCAGGGGTGCTCAAACTGGTCCTTGGGCCTCCTGCCAGCCAGCCAGATTTTCAGGTTATTTCTAACGAATATGCATGAGATTTATTTGCATGCACTACCTGTTGCGGCCTGGGAGCCGCGGTTCGAGAGTGGACCCTTGAGCCGAACCACACTGGGTAGAGTAGCTCGGGAGGCGGAGCCACAAGCACAGGTCTTCGCCCGGGAACCAGGAACCCCCCAGGAGGAGCCCGTAGGGTCCTGGAGCCTTGGGACTTAGGAGACACGCAGGGGTCTTCACCCGGGAACTGGGAACCCCCCAGGAGGAGCCCGTAGGGTCCCAGACCCTTGGGACTTCTGCACAGTGATAGTCTCTCTAGGAAGGCCCGGGCAAGGGTGAGCACAGAGTCCGGTAGCAAGAGCCAATAGGCCAGGGAGCACAGAGCAAGCGGAAGCAGGATCAGAGTCAGTAATGTCTTGACTGGGACTTGCAGGGTGCAAGCTGGGAGTCAGCAGCGAGTAGGCCAGAGCCTGGCAGGAAGTAGAAGGTCTCGGGACCCAAGACAGTCTGGTAGAGGTTCCGGCCCAGACCTGCAGGAGGCACTGTCCAGAGGACAGGAGCGTAGCAGCTGCGGCAGAGAAGCTGAGGACTGAGGCAGGCGACAGGCAGCGGTCGAGTCAGGAACGAGCAGAGGTCGGTGGCTGGCGGCAGGCAGAAGCAGAGTCAGGAACAAGCAGAGGTCGTGGCTGGCGGCAGGCAGAAGCAGAGTCAGGAACAAGCAAAGGTCGGTAGCTGAAGCGAAACAACGGAAGTGCAACTAAGAACTACACACTGTAGCGACCCTCATTGCAAGGCAATGAGAGGACTGAGGGATGCCTGTTATATTGGGCTTGGGGCGTGGCGTGACTAGCTCAGGCCGGGTCAGGCTTCCGGTGAGCGTACGTCCATAACGCGCGTCCCCGCACGCGCGCGGGGCAGTAGCGAGACGGCCCAGCAATGGCGGACACCCTGAATGCTCAGCAGAGCCGCGGAGGCGGCGTTCCCGGCCTCGGAGGTGAGCCCTGAACACAGCTAGCAAGGGGGAAGCGGTGGAGACCGCAACACTACCTCCTATGTATGTAAATATTTCTCATGCATATTCATTAGGGCTATCCTGAAAATCTGACTGGCTGGAGGAGGGGGGGCCCGTGGACCAGTTTGATCATCGCTGGTATAGTGGATAGAGTTTGGGAAATATAGTTTTTTCTGTTCTAATTGTAGATTTTTTAGTATGAATAGCAGACATTATGCATGAAAAATTCCTTGCCCTTTATTAATAATTTTTTAGCTTTCTTGTGCCACTTTAATGAATATGAAAGAGCACATACAAAGAAACATAAAAGAACAGTTGGGGGACGTATGATTTTATATATATATATATATATATATATATATATATATATATATATATATATGAGTTAAATATCTTTTGATGATTCCCCAGAAAGCATGCTAGTTGCTTTTCTATCACAGTTCTTTCTCTCTTCGTTCCTCCCTATTTTTCCCTTTGTCTTTGACAGGTTGGGTGTAAGGGAAAAACAAGCTCAGCCTGGCCTCAAACCTGTGGCTTGCTGGGGCTCTGCCCTCTAGCCACTGAGTGGCTCTGAGCTTTGGTGTTGAGAAAGAGAGTAGGACTTACTAGCAGCCTGAAAGCACGACCTGCAACCCTCTCTTGAGGACTGATTGGTCCTCGGAGCTTCTTAAGGGGTGCTGAGATGCCAGGAAGATGTTCCGGACAATTTGAGGGCTAGAGGGCCAAGCTATGAAAACCCAGAGGAAACCAGTGAAGTTTTGAACCTAACATTAAGTGTATTTGTACCTGTAAAGGTGAATTATTGAAGTGCTGTGGAATTAGATAATCTGACCTGGACCGGACTGAATTGTGAGTATTGTAATTCAATCTGCTTAAGGTGTTAGAACCTGCAACTTCTGTGTGTTCCCGAAGAAGGGAACCAGTGTCTTCTCTTAAACTCTGCAGTGTAAGCCAGTACGTTCTTGAATAAAGTCCAGCTTGGAATTCTGAACAGAGCTTGTAGGTGCCCCCAGCCTGACATTGTGGTGTTGCCGCTTACCATTCTCTCTTGTCGCAGCATCATTACAACAAATACTTAACTTCTTATCTCCAAAGTGCAAGAACTGCTCAGAACTCTGCCTCAGCCAGCACCTCCGGACTGTTCTCTACTGCGCCTCCTGCTGGGAGAGGTTGATACTGCCATTGCTCCTGCAGCATTCTCTAAAGCACCTCTTGAGTTTCCCCTCAACCCAAAACAGAACAGCAACTTTAGATACTCACCATCCATGTTGGGAGGAAGAGGAGGTGGCATCTGGCGTTTATCTATGAGGAGTAAGAGTAAAGATTAGGCTTTTTTAAATTTAATTTAATGATGATCAGGTACCTTTCTAGTACAAACTTCCCAAGGCAATGTCCAACAGTTCAATAGAAACAATCAGAAAATCAAACATAGCTTATCATAATAAAAATAAGAATAAATCAGTGCATACAAAACAAATCATAAGGCATAATAAAATCATAATGAATAAAAGCAAGTAAAAATAATTTTTAAAAATATCATAAACTGATAGCTTGAACTAGCAAATATGTACTGAATTCGTTGTGATGGCGAAACCGAACGACGGTATATAAAACTTGACAATAAATAAATAAATAAAAATAAAATAAATAGATTAAAACTATCATAAATAAAGCATTCAAGACTCCTATAAAATAATCAAAGATAACCACCTTCTAAAAACTGAGGATGACTTAAAAAAAACAAAACCTGCAAGATAAGAAAAATCTTCTAGACTTGTGAAAACAACCTGGTTTTGATAGCTCTTCTAAAAGTCAAATATCCTTCCTCTTTTCTAACCTGTCTGGGAAGGATACTGCAGAGACAAGGAGCTCTGTCCCTTATTCTGACCAGGGCCACTCTCATCTACTGTAAAGAGAGTACAGAAAAAGGCTTCCTGGAATGATTTTAGCAATTTCTTTGAACAATACCAAGCCAAACACTCTGTTAAGTACTGTGGGCCAATTCCTTTTTAAGTGTGAAATATTAAGGGAAGTACCTTAAACTTACTGCATGCACACACAGGAAGTCAATGTGATTCTCTGAACAGGGTAAGCCATTTCTCTGTGGGAATTCCCTAAAATAATCTAAGCTGCTGTGTTTTATACCACTTGTAACTTATAAATTACTTTCTTCAGAAATCCCACAAAGAGGGCATTACAGTCGCCCAGGTGCATTATTACTAACATCTATATAACTGATTTAAAGCAGACTGGTCCAAGTAAGGACAAAGCTGGCGCACTAGACATAGTTTAGTGAATGTTTACTTAGCCATCTCGAAAAGGTGGAATTCCACAGTAAAATTCACAGAAATGAAGGCTAACAAAGAGGGTCATTCATCAAATTGCATTATGGCGTTATTGCGGGTGTTAGGGCCCTAACACCCGTGATAATGCCATAACACCTGCGATAAATAATGCATCGTGAGATGCATATGCAAATTTTAACGATTTAGTCAAAAGGGAGGAGTTTAGGCTGAGTTTATGAAAATGAGGAGTGCTTAATGTTGCACGCGATAGCATAAAGCATGCTATCCCACGATTTATGCCAAAATGAGATTTGCGATAAATATCGCAAATTGTGTTTTAGGCAGGGAGAGGGAGAGAGAGAGAGAGAGAGCCTCTAGGGAGGCACATATATTAGTCAACTTTTTATACCACTGTAAGAGGGGCCATTCCGAACTCGGGGTGAGGTTTTGGTGGTGGCCTAGGTTTTGAGGGGGCAGTTTTACATGCACAGTCAGAGGTACAAACAGCACAGTAGACATTAGTGAAGATTTTAGTGATTTGGAGTGATGAAAGGTATAAAAAGATGAGATTTGTACAATGTACTCTCGACCTAGCTTGATGCACTCTCTACCTAGTTGCTATCACCCTTTGAACTCTTCCTGATAGGAAAAGTTGTCAACCACTTGGAACCCGAAAATCTAGAGCAGCTAATCAATCCAACAAAATGTGATGATCCATTGTGTAGAAAGCACTAGATATAGGTAAAAAAAAAAAAAAAAATAGCAGAGAACAACTTCCCCAATCTGAATACTGTCACACCAAATTTGCAAGTGTTACAAGAATTATTTTCATGCTAAAACCAGCCCTGAATCTCAACTGAAAAGGATTCGATACTCCATTTTTTTCTAAGAAGCCTTGCAATTGACAAGTGTAAAAGCCTAGTAAGCTTCACTATAATCTAAAATGTGGAAATTTCTATAAATGCGAGGATGCAGGGGCATAAAGTGCTTTGTGATTGATTGTAATGGCTCATCCCTAAAAGAATGGTTTTCTGTCTAAAATCTATAAAGGTGACTAAATCTTTAAAGGTGATTCTGCAAGGCACTAGAGAGAGTGATGACTGGGAGAAGTGGTAAGTGTGCTGGCCTGCTCTCTGTAGGAAAGCCACTTGTCTTTTCCTAGAGACAGAGTGGGTTGGTTTTCCAATTTTTTCACTTCTGCTTTTTCCAGAACGGGAGGAAAGCTCAACCCTCTAGGTCCAAGAATCTCTAGTGAGAAATCCATAGCTTTGAGCTGTATTCTGTTTTTGAGCAATAGAAGTTGGTGAAGACTCTGTGGGGGCAACCTTTGGAGAGTGTCCAGCTCAAAGGGGGAAGAGTGGAGCCATTGCTGAAGGACGGCAGCACTTACAGGCACCAGCAAGATGCTGAAATAATAGCAAGCAGAGAAAATACTGTATCCAGGAAAATTTTAGAGGCAATGAGAAGCTAAAACAATTTCTGGGATCTTTTTTTTTTACTGCTCTGTGCATGTTTCTTTTTCTTGTCTGGAATGTTTAGTATATTATGTTTTAGAAATAAACCTAAACTCTAGAAACATATTCCTTTGTTTTTGCAACACTACTGTTTTTCAGTAAACTTTTGGTTTTGGAACACTCCTATGTGAATGATCTCTCTGGGCCTTGCAACATTTTGCTGTCCCCACCACCACCGGATAAATTCCAATCTGGAGTGCAGCTATTTTTTCCTACTCTGCAGCATCTAAAGCTGGTCCACCGCCTTCTACAGGGAGTGGCCCATGAAAGGGGGTTACATAACTCTCTTGTGTATGACTGTCACTTTCCAACAAGCTGAAATCGTAAGAGCCCCACTCTCTTAAGCTGAAAGTCACTGCACTCATTCTGTCTCTCTCACGCAATGTTCCGGCTAATATTGTGGGCTCTGTGCACAAATAAAGTTATTGTGTGCAACACAATGTACAAATTTGTACATAGTGTTCTTTGAAACACTATTCTATGGGGCCGATGCAATAAATTGCGCCCAGCCTAGCGCACAGGTTTACGTGCGGTTGGGCACACATTTTGGATGCGCTGGACTAGCACCCGATGCAATAAGGAGATCAGTGCGTCCAAAACGCATGTCCTAACAAACACATAGCTGAGAGCGCCCATCGTATGTAAATTCCATGTAGATGAGGCTATTAGCTATTATCCCTGATGCAGAAAATTGCTGGGCTCCCAATGCACACTTTTCAACACAGCAAAGTTAACTCAAGGCCAGGAGTTGGCGTTAAGTGTACGTGCAAATCAAGGGCTCAGGAGAAATTAAAAAATACTGTCATTTGTGGTTCTTCCTACTTAGTATCATTGCGATACTTAAATCTACTGCTTGTGATGTTTAAGAATAAAAGTAAAAAAAATTCTGGATGCACAATATACATGCTCCAGGGCCGATTTCGCCCCTTGCTATTATGCATGCATATTGGGCAAAAGTGGGATAAAACCGACGCTCCTATTGAGCGCCCGTTGTAATTGTGGGTGCCAGATACATTTGAGCCCAAGGGATGCACAATTCTTCCCTAGCATGTTCTTTTTACTGTAGCAGCTCATTTAAATATTGCATCAGGTGCCCAGGAGAGGTGGCCATGTGCATGTTAGGAAAATGGGCATTCAATACAAGCGCCTGTTTTAAGGCATGTCTTATTGCATCAGCCTCCTATGATCCTTTTTTAGTGCATGCTTGTTTCACGACGTGTACATGTGCACAAACTTAGCTCTCACACATCCTCTCTCCCTCTCTCTTCTTATTTCTCAGTTTCCCCCTAAGATTAGATTCAAGAAACTTGATTGGTAAGAATTTCTACTTGTGTTGCCAAAGTCATATGTAAAGTGGTAAAAAAGAAAGAATTAGAAAATACAAATGAGAAATAAGAAAGACAATTCTCAGGTTCTGGTGAATACTTGGTACTGTCTCTGGTCAGATTATGTTTCTGGCTGGTGGCTGGATACCACAGATTTTGCTGCTATCACTGCTGTTTCTCTTGTTTCCCCCACTTTTATATGGAGATTTTCATTCTCATTATTTTGAAAAAAGTCTTTTTCAGCTTTGGAATTATGCAACTCTTTGCATAGTACAGGAGAAAATGCTTTTCTGTTTATGCTGAAAGAAGTGAGAAATTAAATTGTGAACTTGCTATTGGAAATTTGTAAATTATCAATAACATCATCTATGGTACCTGAAGACTGGAGGGTCGCCAATGTAATGCCAGTCCAGACATGTAGGATGCATCCAAGCAATGCCTAATCCAAGTAGGAAGAAGACAAGGCTGCCTTGAGGACGCTCACTCCAAAGGCTGCGTCCCCTCTTGATTGTAACATTTCACAAAGGAGTGTAAGGAGGCCCAAATTGCTATCTTGCAAATGTCCTCTGATGCAACTAACCTACATTCAGCCCAAGACACAGTCTGTGCTCTAGTATAATGTGCCCTTAAACTTTCTGGGACTTATCTCCCTTTCACTATTTAGACCGATGTGCTTGTCTCCTTAATCTATGCCTTAGACATTGTTTCCCCTTTTTGGGAACCACTGAATAAGATACAAAGTCTATCCGATTTCAGAACAAATTTGTGATCTTCAGGTAATGGGCAGGATCATACATTTGTCCACAAAATGCAACTCCTCCCTTTCTCCCATGCTGTCTGATGACCTAATCAAGAGAAGAGAAATAGTCTTATTATCTTAGGCAAGAAGGATGGTACCGTACAACCATGACCTTCTCTCTTGAGAACACCTGGTAGGGCTCCCAGCATGACAGTGCTTGTAGCTCTGAAATTCTTCTAGCTGAACAGACAGCAACTAAGAACAGGCCCAGCGTGACAGGATGTGCATATTTAGGAGCGCTAGATCAGCTGGCTGGTGACCTGGTGGAGTGCCGAGCGGCAGGGAGCAAAAACAGTCACAATCACCAATGGTGTTTGCAGGCAGCGGTGTGCCCTAAAACATTGATTCAGGGCCTGGGGGGGGGGGGGGGGGGGGGGAAGCATGAGCTGCAGCCAGCCGGCAGCAGATGAATTTGCAGCATGGCTTAACAAAAGATGGCACTGAGGCGCAAGACCCAACAGTGACAACTACTTTTTTTTTTAATTTTAGTTCCTTCCTGCTGCTGTGCACCAACAGCCGGCCCACCTGACCCCACTGACCTCACAAGCAGCCAATGGATAGAACTGGCAGTGGCTGCATGCCATGGTCACTTGGCGCAGACTGATGCCACCAGTACAATTCATTTTGTATGATCCACAATCTTCTGGATTATTCGTCTTACCAGTGGTAAGAGGCTATCTCATGGCTATGGCTGCATGTGTGTCCATTCCCTTGGAACACGGTTCTTTTCTGCGACTGAAAAACTTCTGTGTCTTGGTATTTCCATGAGGATCTACAGGGCCTACCCTGTAGGTTGGGTCAACCTCCCTTCAGCAACAAGGGTCCACAAACTTTACAGGTTGCAGAGGCCATAGACCCAGCAATCGAGTCTTTGCTTCAGGAACAGACTGTCTTGAACCAGGTTATCACAGCCTTGTTAAAGATGGCAATCCATATGGATGCTTGACCCCGGTGCCAGTTCCTCCTGTTGCAGTCGTCTCCTCCCCTAACGCTGCCATGGTATCCAGACCGGTAACCCAGCTTCCGGTGCCACTTTACTATATGGGCGATCCTAAGGAGTGCCGAGGTTTTCTGAATCAATGCAGCATGTTTTTGAAATACAGTCCAGCTTGTTCCTGATGGATTGCGCCAGGATCCTCTATATCCTCTCATTCCTTGGTGGTACGACATTAGCTTGGGCTTCACACATATGGAGAGGGAAAAACCCCTGCTCTACAGTCTTCTGGACATCCTTCATCAATTCAGGCTTGTCTTTGAAGAACCTGGACGAACCTCTTCCCTGGCCACCGATCTCCTGTGGATCTGCCAAGAGAGGCATACCTTAAGCAAATATGCCATAGAGTTCCGCACCTTGGCCTCTGAATTACACTGGGGAGAAGACAGCCTTATGGCTATATTTTTACAGGGCCTATCAGGGAGGATCAAGGATGAGCTAGTAGGCCAAGATGTTTCTACCTTGCTGGACGCCTTAATCTATCTAGCTGGCCATATTGACCGTCACTTTCAAGACAGAGCTATAGAGAATAAATCCATGGGGTGGTGGGTATCTCTAGCACCATGTTTCCAGCGGCCTTTATCTCCAACACCCACCTCAGATACCTGAACACTGGAGGAACCCATGCAATTAGGCAGAAGCAAACTTTCTTGAGAGGAAAGACTCCACAGAAGAGAGATGGCCTATGTTTTTACTGTGCAGGCTGGGGGCATATGGTATCCAATTGCCCCAAGAAGCAGGGAAACTGGCATTTCTAGGGTTGACTGGGAAGGCAACTCTAGGCCGTACCTCTTCCTCCCCTCAATTAATTATTCTGGTCAGGATCACCATAGGCAAGACCCAGTTTCATTCCGAAGCCTATGGAGCCGGAGGAAATTTTATAGATCAAGCTCTGGTCTGTCAACACCAGATTCCTACCACTCTGCTGAAACAACCCATGACCATTTCCTCCATTTATGGGGATCCTCTTCCTGGCCAACTCTTTGAGATGACCATTCTTGTGTCTCTCCATACCGGACTTCTTCATTCTGAAACCACCTCATTCCATGTCATCCCATGAGCCGTGAATACCATTATATTGGGTCTTCCATGGCTCCAGTAGCATCAGCCTGTGATCAACTAGGGCTCTCTTGAACTAACCCAATGGAGTCCATCTTGTTACATCACCTATCTGTCATCCATCCAACCTCCAATTTGGTTAGCCAGGGTGGCTATAGTGCCTGGACTTTCTCCGTAGTACACTGGCTACCTTGATGTGTTCTCCAAGCAGCAGGCAGAGACCTGCTGCATCAAACACATCAAGGTGGCCAGCATACTGCTGAGGAAGTCCAGGCTAAACAAACTGGAGGCTGGACAGATGTCAGACAGGTGGTGGAACAAAGACTCCATTGGGTTAGATCCACAGAGCATTGAACTTCTTCCTGTTAAAGTCCTTCCACAGGGAAGAGTCTACTCATTATCTCCTCCGAACAACAAGGCCATGAGTGAATATATTAAAGAAAATTTAGCCAGGGGCTTTATCCAGTCTTCCTTGTCTCTCACAGGAGCAGGCATTTTCTTCATAACCAAAAAAGATGGAACACTCAGACCTTACATTGATTACAGAGGCCTTAATGCCATTACCAAAATAAAATTGCTGTCTGCTGCTACTAATCTTGAACTCTTTGATCACCTTCAGTTCGCTAAAATCTTCACCAAGCTAGATCTCAGTGGAGCCTATAACTTCATTCGCATCAAACAAGGAGATGAGTAGAAAACAGCCTTCAATACCTGCAATGGACACTACAAGCACCTCATTATACCCTTTGGGCTTTGCAACGCTCCAGCCATGTTTCAGAATATGGTCAATAAAATCTTCCAAGACCGTCTTTATTCCTCTGATGTGGTCTATTTAGATGATATCCTCATGTACTTCCCACTCCTTGGCTGCTCACCAGCGACATTTGCAACAGATGCTTCAGCAACTACAGGAACACCACCTCTAAGCTAAACTCAAGAAGTGCCTTTTGAATAGGAACAACTTCCCTTCTTAGGTTACATCTTTTCTCACACTGGTCTCTTGATCGATCTGGCGAAACAGAAAGCCATCTTGGATTGGCCTCGGCTGGTTGGCCTTCAACCCTATAATGCTTCCTAGGATTTGCCAACTACTATCACCAGTTCAGTCCTGGGTATTCCACCCTAGTGGCCCCG
This sequence comes from Rhinatrema bivittatum, assembly GCF_901001135.1. NCBI lineage: Eukaryota > Metazoa > Chordata > Amphibia > Gymnophiona > Rhinatrematidae > Rhinatrema > Rhinatrema bivittatum. The sequence goes on along the minus strand of NC_042615.1, from coordinate 507,071,429 downwards.
CTTACAGCTCTGACTAGAAAAGGGGCAAACACCCGGACCTAGTTCCAGGAAGCCATTGAAGCCTTTCAGGAGCTAAAACATGTCATCACTCAAAGTCCCTGCCTGCAATACCCAGACTCTGAACATCCATTCACTGTGGTGGTAGTTGTCTCTACCCTCGGTGTAGGGACTGTCCTCAGTCAACACAATAATGAAAGAATTCTACTACCCTGTTCTTTTTTCTTCAGGAAGTTTTCTCTGGCAGAGAAAAACTACATATTTGGAGATCGTGACCTCCTGGCAGTAAAATTGGCTTTAGAAGAATGATGACACATTCTAGAGGGTGGCAAGTATTGGATCACCATCTACATGGACCATAAGAACCTAAGGTACCTTCAGCAATCCCAACAACTCAATCTCCAAAAGGCTTGTTGGTCTCTTTTCTTTGTCGGTTTGATTTTGAACTTCACTACTGACCTTTCTGCAGAGAACCTATGAGCAGATGTATTTTCTTGTTCCTTCTTAATGGAAGATGTAACTGAAGCTCCCCGACATATCATCAATCCTGCAAGAATCATCCTTGCTTCTGCCACTTCTGTCCCAGTGGGGAAGATGGTTGTCCCCAAGAGGTTCTGGAAAAGAGTGTTAAAGTGGGCGCACTATTGTCGCGTGGCAGGACATCTCAGAGTATCCCAAAATCTTAACCTCCTTCAGTGCCTCTATTGATGGTGTATCTGGGTTTAGAAAAGGTTTGGAAAAGTTCTTGGAGGAGAAGTCCATTAACTGCTATTAATCAAGTTGACTTAGGGAATGGCCTCTGCTATTACTGGCATCAGTAGCATGCCATGGGATCTACTTAGTGTTTGGGTACTTGCCAGGTTCTTCTGGCCTGGTTTGGCCTCTGTTGGAAACAGGATGCTGGGCTTGATGGACACTTGGTCTGACCCAGCATGGCAATTTCTTCTCTTCTTATGTTCTTACATGATAAAGCTTGCAGCTCCAAAATTCATCTTGCTGAGCATACTGCTACCAAGAATGCTGTCTTTAGCTGTTGTGTTCTGGGTGTTTAGTGTGCCCTTGGGCCTCAGCCCAGGCCCAGACCTTCAGGGCCGGGCCGAGGGTTGACGGCATGCTCCCGCATGGCTGAACACGGTCTTACCCTCTGCCAGGCCTGCAAGCTCCCAGCGCCAACAACATGATGTTGGTAGGGGAACGGTCCTCCGACTGTTCCGAGCCCTTTCGAACCTGCTGCTTGATCGGCATTGGAGCAGCAGGCCTGGCCTGAGGTTGAGGGCAGACGGAGGCCTTGACACGTAGACAGGGCAATGATTGATGCGATGGCATCTTAGACGAGACTGGGTTGATGCGACGGCATCACACGCATGACGAGGAACTTGATCCACACAAGACAAGACATAAGGCAGGAGGACATAGGCACTGTCTCTCAGGGCGCCCTACTCAGCCCACCCGCGGGACTGAGTCGCAGACCACCCTGTCCCAAGGGAGCGGGACAAGTGCAGGGAAGACCCAGGCAAGGAGGAACTCCAATGACGAAGCCGGTGTCATCCGAAGCTTCCCCCATGGCTGGCGGGAACAGAGGCTCAGGAGCACAGGGACGAATCCCACCTGCAGGCCACTCCATTCTCGGGCACGACATCACCCGAGAACCACGGCTATGCAGGACGGAAGGCTCAGGAGCACCAGACGAAGACACAGGGAAGAACATCCTGGCGGGCAGACACATCAGGACGTAGGAGATCATGGCGGAACATCAGGACATGGTCAGGGACCTCAGGCAAGACATGAAGACGTGGCACGAAGGCAGACGAGACGAGGAGCTCCACGAAGAACAGAAGACCTTACAAGGCTCTGGCAGGTGGGAGCCTCCAGAGGGAAGTCACGCTGATGCAAGGCAAAGACAGACTGAAGTTGAAGTCCTTAATAGGGCTGCAGACCGGCGACTCCCTGGGAGGAGTTTGGCAGGCCCACACCTAGCTGGCCCTATAACTACGGAGAAGTGCTGCGGGCCCGCCCCTAGGGAAGGGTGTGGCTCAAACCAGGAAGTCCATGCAAACACAAGCAGCCTCAGGCAGGCCCCAAGGATATCGAGGCCTCCCAGGCCCTGGAGCAAATCCTGGACAGTTCGCAGGCGAGACCCTGGCTTGGAGCGGCCTCCAGGAAGAGGTAAGGAGCCTCCCGTAACCCTGCTACAGGAGGGTTCATAACATTAGCATAAGGACTTTAAGCAAAGCCCTCTCAATAGGCTCAAATGGTGCGTAGGCAAGTGCCCTTAATAATAGATTCAGGTCCCAAGGGAGTACCTATGGTCTCATAGGTGGTCGCATCTGTTTTGCTCTTCTCAGAAAACAAACTACATTCAAGTGCGCCACCAGAAAGGAGCCTTCAACTCGCCCTCTGAAACAGGCTATGCAGCTGCTCAACTTTTGAACAGCTGCCACGCACCAGTTTTGGACTGCTGCATGACAAACTTCATGAAGAAAGAATTCATGGGCCGGTCAGGTCAGTCACATGTCTTTATGTTGGTCGCAGTGTCCCCATTGGTTGTGGACACTCTGCAACTAACACAAGGCCCTGCAGGAGCCTCCCCTAAGGATCTCTGCTCGCTATTATTATTAGTATTAGAAGCAGAGGAACACATAACGCAGGCAGCAGGTCACAGGTGTACAAGTTACAGCATCACGTCGCAGAGCAGCATTCTGGTCCACACCTTTCTTTCCAAAGAAGAGGTAGAGGAGAGGAAACCTGGCTTATTCAGTGTGGCAGGACTAAAGAATCAGGAGGCAATCAGCATCAGCATTAGCATTCGGCAGCAGTGAACGAGGGAGGAGGAGGAGGAGGGCATAGTTAAAGAGCAGAGGTAGCTGGACTGGAGCCAGATGGGGAAGGGGAGGGGAGAAGGGAATGCATGTGAGGGGGACCAGAGGCAGGCTTGGAGGGAGAGGGGGGAATGAGTTGGGGGGAAAGAGCTGAGTTGGGCTGGAAGGAGAGGAGAGGAGAGGAGGGAATGAGTGTGAGGGAGGCCAGAGACAGGCTTGGAGAGGAAGGGAGAATGAGTTATGAGGGAGACCAGAGCTGGGCTTGGAGCAGGAGGGGAGGGGAGAATGAGGTTGAGGGGGCTGGAGCTGGGCTTGGAGTGGGAAAGGAGAGGGGAATGAGTGTGAGGCTATTTGGGACAGGTGAGTGGTGTAGGACAGTATTTCCCAACTCTCTCCTGGAGGCACACCTAACCAGTTGGGGGTTTTAGGATTGCCACAATAAATATGCATTACATACATTTGCATGCACTGGGTCTGCAATGTATGCAATTCTATCTCATGCACATTCATTGTGTCAAACCTGAAAACTTGACCGGTTAGGTGTGCCTTCAGGAGAGGGTTAGGAAACACTGGTGTAAGGGATGAGAGTTTTATCTCCCATGCACTGTTCCCTCTAAGCTGCATGGCCACTCACCTTTTCAACAGCTGCCCCAGCCCTTCCCTGTCCTCAACAGTCTCTAAAGTCTACCCTCATCCTCCTCCCACGGAGCTTTCTCATCATGGGGAGGAGGGATGTTGATAGACACCTAGAAGAATAGTGATTGCCAAAGTTTCTCCTGCTTTTATGTAGTAGATGAAAATATGCAGCACTTTAGGAATAAAGACAGTATTATGTTTATATTATTATATGACTCTGCCCTACCATATAATCACAAGTTATAGTTCATTCTAATTTATTTACAATTACAAGTTATGTCACTGTTACGCTAGGGCTCCGGACAGGAGTCGTGCACACCACCCAGCAGGGTGGCTCCAGGTAGAGAGAGACAGGAAGCTCGAACAGAGTCAGGAACCAGGCTGGGTCAGGGCAGGCAGCAAGAATCAGAGTCTGGGTTCAGGCTGGGTCAGGGCAGGCGGCAAGTGGCAGTGTCTAAGTACAGGCTGGGTCAGGGCAGGCGGCAGTCAGCAGTGTCTGGGTCCAGGCTGGGTCAGGGCACAGTAAGCAGGGCAGGGCAGGTCAGAAGGCCCGTAGGCCACACACACACACACACGGAAGGCCCGTAGGCCACACACCAATAGCGGGGCAAGGCAGGTCAGAAGGCCCGTAGGCCACACACACACACACGGAAGGCCCGTAGGCCACACACCAATAGCGGGGCAAGGCAGGTCAGAAGGCCCGTAGGCCACACACACACACACGGAAGGCCCGTAGGCCACACACCAATAGCGGGGCAAGGCAGGTCAGAAGGCCCGTAGGCCACACACACACACACGGAAGGCCCGTAGGCCACACACCAATAGCGGGGCAAGGCAGGTCAGAAGGCCCGTAGGCCACACACACACACACAGAAGGCCCGTAGGCCACACACCAATAGCGGGGCAAGGCAGGTCAGAAGGCCCGTAGGCCACACACACACACACGGAAGGCCCGTAGGCCACACACCAATAGCGGGGCAAGGCAGGTCAGAAGGCCCGTAGGCCACACACACACACACGGAAGGCCCGTAGGCCACACACCAATAGCGGGGCAAGGCAGGTCAGAAGGCCCGTAGGCCACACACACACACACAGAAGGCCCGTAGGCCAGGTATGGAAATCAAGGAAGAAGGCCAAAAGGCCGCACAAGGCAAGGCAAGGAAAGGAAAGGCCCGAAGGCCACGCAAGGCAAGGCAAGGCAAGGATAGGCCCGAAGGCCGCGCAAGGCAAGGCAAGGCAAGGATAGGCCCGAAGGCCGCGCAAGGCAGGCTAGAGCAGGGAGCCCAGGTGAGCTCGATGCCGAAGCACCGAGGCAACTGTCAGGCAGGGTTAAGAGGGCACACCCAGAGCATAGAGTGGACATAGGAGATGGACTGGGCCTGTCAGGAAAGCCAGCACTAGAGGGACCCCTGGTGGTGAGGCGGTAGCACAGCAGCCACAGCCGTAACAGTACCCCCCCCTCAAGGCCTCCCCCTCCTCCTGGATCCCATCTGTGCAGGAGGTAATCAAGAATAACGGGAGACCACTCCGGGGGTGATGCGGCAGGGTCAACTCCTTCCCGAGGAAATAAGGCAGTCCATAACCCCACCTGGGGTGATAAGGCAGACACAACCCCAACCTGGGGCAGAAAAATAGTCCATAACCCCTCCTGGGACAAGGCGGCAGGGTTAGACCCCTCCTGGGGTAGCAGAGGCGGTGCAGATTTCCATAACCCCTCCTGGGGTGACAAGGGGAACACAAACCCCACCTGGGGCAGAGAAATAGTCCGTAACCCTTCTTGAGGCGATAGTAGGACCGGTCCGGACCCTTCCAAGGTCGGCATTAAGACCGGTACAGGCCCCTCCAGGGGCGGCAGCTGGGCCAGTACAGCAGGCTCGGATCCTACTCGGGCAATTGTAGCAGGCTCGGACCCCTCTCGGGGCATTGTAGCAGGCTCGGACCCCTCTCGGGGCGATGAAGCAGGCTCGGACCCCTCTCGGGGCATCGTAGCAGGCTCGGACCCCTCTCGGGGCGTTGTAGCAGGCTCGGACCCCTCTCGGGGCGATGAAGCAGGCTCGAACCCCTCTCGGGGCGATGAAGCAGGCTCGGACCCCTCTCGGGGCATTGTAGCAGGCTCGGACCCCTCTCGGGGCGTTGTAGCAGGCTCGGACCCCTCTCGGGGCGATGAAGCAGGCTCGGACCCCTCTCGGGGCGATGAAGCAGGCTCGGACCCCTCTCGGGGCATTGTAGCAGGCTCGGACCCCTCTCGGGGCGTTGTAGCAGGCTCGGACCCCTCTCGGGGCGATGAAGCAGGCTCGGACCCCTCTCGGGGCGTTGTAACAGGCTCGGACCCCTCTCGGGGCGATGAAGCAGGCTCGGACCCCTCTCGGGGCATTGTAGTAGGCTCGGACCCCTCTCGGGGCGTCAGCAGGACCGGTATGGACCCCTCCAGGGGTGGCAGCAGGACCGGTACAGCAGACTCAGGCTCTTCTCGGGGTAGTGCAGCAGGTTCAGATGGCAGAGTAGCATGGTTAAAGGTAGTGTGCATGGAAGACACAGATTGTACTGCCGTGGGCTTGATACCTCGAGCCAAAGTCTGATGCTCCTGATTTTGTTTCTGGAGGAGCAGTTTAGAGAAGGCACAGGCAGTTCTAGGACGTCTAGGGAAGGTGCTCGTTAGTGTCCACTTGGCAGCTGTGGGAAGCTGAGCCCTGCTAGAGTTAATCAGCTCTCTCCGTTGTAGAGAAACTTGTTCCCGAGGCTCTAGCACTGGTCTCACAGAAGCCTTCTTGGCCAGGTAAGTCCTGGGTTTTTCTACCCACAAACTGCCAGCAAAAATGTCTGTTTTAGTGGAGCCAAAAACAGAATACTGGTTAGGAGAGCTGATAGCTTTTTCTAATTGCACAGCTGGTCCTAGAGCAGAACAACAGGGGCAGGGTTTGCCTGGAGGTAACAAACACGGGAGACAGGAGCATTTCCACCACCCTGGTTTAGGAGCCAGACAGTTCAAACACTCCTGATAGACAGAAACATTTTTCTTGTTGCAGTTATTGCATGACCAGTGTTCCTGACCAACAAGTTCACAGGCTAGACAGTTCTGATAGCTAGGATAGTTCAAAGTTTGACAGGAATTGCAGGTATAAAACTTTAAAGAAGGAGGCATCTTGCATTAGTGAAAAGTTGACTCACCGGCAGGACACAGACCTATCTCTTCCCCTGGAAAATGTGATGGCTTCGGCATACTGTTACGCTAGGGCTCCGGACAGGAGTCGTGCACACCACCCAGCAGGGTGGCTCCAGGTAGAGAGAGACAGGAAGCTCGAACAGAGTCAGGAACCAGGCTGGGTCAGGGCAGGCAGCAAGAATCAGAGTCTGGGTTCAGGCTGGGTCAGGGCAGGCGGCAAGTGGCAGTGTCTAAGTACAGGCTGGGTCAGGGCAGGCGGCAGTCAGCAGTGTCTGGGTCCAGGCTGGGTCAGGGCACAGTAAGCAGGGCAGGGCAGGTCAGAAGGCCCGTAGGCCACACACACACACACACGGAAGGCCCGTAGGCCACACACCAATAGCGGGGCAAGGCAGGTCAGAAGGCCCGTAGGCCACACACACACACACGGAAGGCCCGTAGGCCACACACCAATAGCGGGGCAAGGCAGGTCAGAAGGCCCGTAGGCCACACACACACACACGGAAGGCCCGTAGGCCACACACCAATAGCGGGGCAAGGCAGGTCAGAAGGCCCGTAGGCCACACACACACACACGGAAGGCCCGTAGGCCACACACCAATAGCGGGGCAAGGCAGGTCAGAAGGCCCGTAGGCCACACACACACACACAGAAGGCCCGTAGGCCACACACCAATAGCGGGGCAAGGCAGGTCAGAAGGCCCGTAGGCCACACACACACACACGGAAGGCCCGTAGGCCACACACCAATAGCGGGGCAAGGCAGGTCAGAAGGCCCGTAGGCCACACACACACACACGGAAGGCCCGTAGGCCACACACCAATAGCGGGGCAAGGCAGGTCAGAAGGCCCGTAGGCCACACACACACACACAGAAGGCCCGTAGGCCAGGTATGGAAATCAAGGAAGAAGGCCAAAAGGCCGCACAAGGCAAGGCAAGGAAAGGAAAGGCCCGAAGGCCACGCAAGGCAAGGCAAGGCAAGGATAGGCTCGAAGGCCGCGCAAGGCAAGGCAAGGCAAGGATAGGCCCGAAGGCCGCGCAAGGCAGGCTAGAGCAGGGAGCCCAGGTGAGCTCGATGCCGAAGCACCGAGGCAACTGTCAGGCAGGGTTAAGAGGGCACACCCAGAGCATAGAGTGGACATAGGAGATGGACTGGGCCTGTCAGGAAAGCCAGCACTAGAGGGACCCCTGGTGGTGAGGCGGTAGCACAGCAGCCACAGCCGTAACAGTCACAATCTAATGATAATTTATTTTAAGTTACCATGTACTACATTGTTATACTGTAAAATACCTTGCAAGATATACTGTCCCCCCCTATTTTTCATTAGAATATAATGTAAGAAATATTTAAGTTACCATATACTATGTTGTTACATGATAAGATACCTTGCAGGATATATTGCTGTCCCCGTTTTCATTTGAAATATAATGTAAGAAATATTATAAAGTTACAATGTAAAATAAGAAGCATTCGTCTTCTTAGAACTCTAGTTGCACTGTAAACCAATGTGATGTTCAAGAACGAACATCGGTATAGAAAAACAAACAAACAAATAAATAAATATTTGCTAATTTCTTTTAGATATTTTACTAATATTTTTGTTGTACTGTTTTGGGTCTCCTTTGGGTGAGGAAAGCCAAACAGAAGAGTGATTGCTAGTGCTCCCAGGAGTTTCTCCTACTCATTCTTTTGTGCGAAGAGTTTCAGTTCAGAAAATGTGTATTTTATGCAGTACAGGAGGAAAGGCATAACTTTTTCTCCAGTTTTGCACTGCAGGCAAGTTCTGGCTTTTTAGGGTTTCCAGTTCAGCATATTTCAAATTTGTGGTCCCTTTTTCAGTATTTGGTAGGATCTATCTATAGTTTACATGTTTTTGACCACAGAGTGTGATTTTGTGTCAGCGAGTGTATGTGAGTGTGTCACTGAGCATGTGTGTGTGAGAGAGGAGAAAGTCTGTAGAGTATCTCATGAGAACATTTCCCTGTGTGCATCTTGCAGAACAGCTTTTTGATGCCGCTCAGAAGGGAACATTGATTAGTGGGGATCCAGGTTGTTCCCTTTTTCCAGATTGGCTTTGGCCAGCCACCAATCTAGACTTCTCTCGGCCTTTACTATGAGTGATAAAATCCTTTGATACTGCTGGCTGTGTGGACCATTGGGTCAAGAGAACCTCCTGAGGCAGGCGCATATGTGCTCTTGCCCATGTTACCATCTCTGTGGCTGCCACCATTGGACCAAGGAGCTGCAAATATGTCCACTCTGTCGGAGCTTGCACTTTCAAAATTGCCTTGACCTGCTGTTGCAGCCCATCTATCCTTTGGTCTGTCATAAACGCCTTGCCCTGGGCAGTATTGAATCCCGCCCCCAAGTGCACTGAGGGCTGTAAGCAGTTCTTGGCTCTGTTCACCACCCATTCAAGTTCCCCAGAATTGTCATTGGGCCCCTTGCTTGCCGATGTCCCTCTGAAGCCACTCTCCCAGTTTCCTTGCCTACTTCCTCAAAAGGGTTGTGTCCTTCCTGGAGGTTTGGGTTTCTGGCCACTCTGAGGTCTGCCTGGTCTATACTGCCTTGCCTCTCTTAGGCATGTTCAGGTAAAATTACCTTGGGCCGCACTCCTCCTGTCTAACGGGAGTATCTGTGGTCTGGACTCCCCCAATTCCTTTACTAGCTTAGCTAGATCCTCCCCAAAGAGGAGTTGTCCCCTAAAGGGAAACCTACTTAACTTTGCTTTCGAGGCTGAATCTGCCACCAAGTTCCTCAGCCATAACAAACTCCTCGCTACAACCGAAGTGGCCACCTGTTTGGACGAGACTTGAATCAGGTCATACAGGGAATCTGAGAGGAATGCTGCCTTTTCCTCACCCTTGACCTGCAAATCCTCTGAGTCCATGGGTGCATGGTCCTGTTGTATCCAGAGTATAATGACTCTCGCCATATCCTCCATAAATCACTGCCTGCAGTGCCAAGCCTGCTAGGTCAAACAATCTCTTCATTGCTATCTCTAGTTTGCGAACCTGAGGGTCCTTCAGAACTTCCCCGCCTTCTACCGGGATCGTGGTTCTGTTTGCCACTGCCAAAACTGCTGCACCCACCCTTGGTGTTTTGAACAGCTTCTCACCCTGCTCTACCTGGTACAGCTTCTCTGTAATCCTAAAATTCTTTAGGGCTGTCTCCGGGGCATCATCTCCTGCACAGCTGAATGAAACAGAAAGGCCTTTACTAGTTTCTTGATACTCATAAGGACTGAGTCTCCTTCAGGCACTTCTTCCCCTTGCTGATTTTTTTACAGTCGCAGTAACTATGAGACCTTTGCTATCAGGGCCGAAAAATCCCTGCTGTCTAAACAATCTCATGGTGGAACCCTCTGCCTGTGACAGCAGCTCCCCCTCTTCTAAGTCCCCCTCTTCCTCCTCATCCACAGGAATAAGGAAGACTTGGCCTTGTAGGAACTTAGACTCCACTAACGCTTTCTGGGGGAAGCTCTCTAAGAGCAAGTCCCGAGTCTTGGGATGGCTGTACACCTGAATCTTGGGATGGCTGTACACTCTGTCCCTTCAGCTCTTTATAAGCTTTATGAAATTCTTTTTGATGAATTCCACTGAGGATTCAGGGTTTCCTGGGTCTCCTGATCCCAGGGAATTATGGGGCTCCTGATGCTGCAGGAAGAATGCTGCTGGTATGCTGCCGCTGGAGAGAGACCTACCCTGCAGCAGGAAATGAGAGCATGGACAGGCTTCTCTGCTCGGCGCGATCTGCCTCAGCCTGCACGTCCTGCCCCTGCTTCTCCTTCTCCCCCTGCTTACAGTATGAACCAGCAATAATGTTTGTCCTCCTGGCTCCGCATCTCCCCAGCGTCCTCCTCCTCTCCATACCTGCTCCGAAGGGGGGGGGGGGGAGTTGCCAAGTCCAGCCTTTAGCTGACCTGATCCCAGGTTCCAGTTCACATCACCCTGCTGGAAAATAAAAGCTTCTCTTGTGCGCACAGGAAACTCTCTTGATCGCCCCAGAGAGGGAAAGAGCCGTTCCTGTCTGGCTTTCCAAGGTGTTCCGTGGCTCGGCCCTGGCTTATTCCAAAGGGAACTAATTCCACAACTAGGCTGTTGCCTTCAAGGCTTCTCTCTCGCCTTTCTGCTGAAACCACCTTCTTAACATCTGCTGGAGGCAGAGGACTACTGACAGCGTCAAGCCAAAGAATTTGCCCTCTGCCTGCATCAGCTGGTAGGAGAGACAGAACCCAGTGATCTAGACTAGTCTGCAGGACGATGAGGAAATTATATTTACATGTATCCTGTGGTGCCAACCAGAAAATCCTGGAAAAAAAACAAAACAAGATACTTGGAATCCATATGATATTAGGCCTATGGTAAAGTGTGATAGCTGTGAGCTTAGCTGTCAGCAAAAGCCATATGTAAACTGAATTACAATTACAATATAGTAAACGTCCTATACCAAGATAGCACTAACTGCCAGCATTCAACAGTGACAATGCTACCTATGAAAAGGCAACATTAAAAACCAGGCTCTAAAACACCAATACATGTGCTATTAGGGAACTAGAACAAGTCAGTCTGCTATAGACCCCTACACAGAAACTACACAGAATCGGAATTATTCATCTCGGTCATACAAGATGACCCTCACCAAATACAAAATAAAGAGACCATACAGCACAAATAGAAATGTGCAGACAAAAAGTGAACCATAAACCACAACAAGCCAGACTCTGTAAGCAGTGCAATAATGCTAAAAGAAAAACATCCCTATTCCTGATAAATCTCAAATAATACAATCAAGAAATATAAAACAATCATCATAATGGTGAAAACATACTAAGAAAAAAATATTTCAAAACTGCTGACAAATAGAACATTCAATAATTAAATAAATAAACGCATAAACATAAATACATAAGACTTGCTATACTAGGTCAGACCAAGAGTCCATCAAGCCCAGTATCCTGTTTCCAATCCAGGTCACAAGTACCTGGCAAGATCCCAAGGTTTAGATAGATTCATTGCTGCTTATCCCAGGGATAAGCAATGGATTTCCCCATCTTAATAATTGTTAATGGACTTTTCCTCCATGAATTTGTCCAAACCTTTTTTAAACACATCTACACTAATAGCTTTCACCACATTTTCTGGCAATGAATTCCAGAGCTTAATTATGCATTGAGTAAAAAAATATTTTCTTTCTATGTGTATCACCTATGTGTATCTTTCTATGTGTATCACCTAGTAACATCATTGTGTGACTCCTGGTCTTTGAACTCTTCGAAAGAGTAAACAACCGATTAATGTTTTATTTGTTCCACTCCACTCATTATTTTATAGAACTCTAACATATTGCCCCTCTGTTATCTTTTCTCCAAGCTGAACAGCCTTAATCTCCTTAGCCTTTCCTCACAGGGAAATCGTTTCATCCCCTTTATCATTTTTGTTGCCGTCTCTGTACCTTTTCTAGTTCTGCTATATCTTTTTTGAGATGTGGTGACCAGAACTGCACACAATACTCAAGATGAGGTCGCACCATGGAACAATACAGAGGCATTATGATATTCTCTGTTTTATTCTTCATTCCTTTCCTAATAATTCCTAGCATTCAGTTTGCTTTCTAGGCTGCTGCTGCACACTGAGCGGAAGATTTCAATGTATTATCAACGATGACGCCTAGATACTTTTCCTGAATGGTGACTTCTAATGTGAGACCTTGCATCGTGAAGCTATAATTTGGGTTACTCTTCCCAAATGTATCATTTTGCACTTGTCCACATTAAATTTCATTTGCCATTTGCATGCCCAATCTCCCAATTTTGCAATGTCCTTTTGCAATTTCTCACAATATTTTTGTGATTTAACAACTTTGAATAATTTGGAGTCATCAACAAATTTAATCACTTCACTCATTGTCCCCATTTCCTGGTCATTTATATTAAAAATCAGTGTTCTCAAAACAGATCCACATTTTTTTAAAGTTTCCAAAATTCAATAAAATATGGGCCGACGTTGCTCCTGCTCCTTTCTTCTGGCCACATGGGCCAACAAAGCTCCTGCACCTTCTGGCTGCAGCAATTGTGCCCCCCTTCTTTTCACCCGTTCAGACCCACATGACACAACTTCCTTTTCTAGACCCATGTGGGCAAGAAGAACAAGGAGATGCAATCCTGTCACTGCTGTGCTACTCCCCAAACTATGGCACTCTAGGCAGCTGCCTAGTCCACCTAGTCCTTCTATTGGCCCTGCTCTCTCCTTCTCAACCCCCCCCTGCAGTAATTCTTGTTCCCTCCCTACTTACCACCCTTTTTTGTTCTTTTCCTTACTCCCCTCTTCCACCTCCTTCCTCTCTCAACTCCTTCCTTTGTGCTCACTTACTCACCCCCTTGCCTTCCCTGAATTGCCTTGGCCTCCTCTGTGGCTCATTTTTTCTGCCAACCGTGTATGTCTTGGTTACAGGGTGAGACGACCATGGCAGGCGTGCTATGTCATCCCAAAATTTTGCCATCTGAGGTGGTTGCTTCACCATTCCTGACAGAATCTTCCCTGTTTCTGACAATACCCAGTCCAGACCAACTGCCCGAGAGCTAAAGTTCAATGGAAGGTTTTCTCCACAGATATCATAGCTACTTGGGAATCACAGGCCTGCAGGCACTTGGTTCCCTTAGGGAGGGAAAATCAGCCAGCCTGGCTGTTGTCCAAAACTCCCTGACTTGGTCCTGGCTTCTACTAGGTAAATCAACCTAAGAGAGGCTATTGCCCTAGAAGCCTATTTTCTGACCTGCTTCAAGCCTAGCCCACTATCTGCTGGAGGCAAAAGAACTAGCAATGGCTCCCATGCTGCACCAGGCCATATAGGGAAAGAGGGCATCGGTATGAGATTTAACTCTCTGACTCCATCTGCTGGTGAGGAGGACATAATCCTCATGTCTGGACTGGGCAGGAAGGACAACCAAGAAAAGGGTAATTTTCAAACTGTCTGCACTGGAACAAAGTCCATAGGTACATTTTACCTGCAAACTTTGCACCAGTTTTTAAAGTGAAAGTACACCCATACTTTTCCTTCAAAACCTGCTGTGGGTATATTGGCACCTGCTTTGGGTGGAGGCGTGTTTGTCACTGAAAATAGCATACGCAGATTTAAAAATGGAATCCACGTGTGTTATTTTTTTTCTCACTGACCTAAAACCCCATCCAAGAACGCCTACTGTAAATGTGATAAAAAGTTCTAGTTTTTGTTTATCCGCACAAATGGCTTGGAAGATTCCCCCCCTCCCCCTCCTTAGTAGATCAGGCCCTTCCTTAGTCTGTGCATGGTGAGAGCCTGTCTATGTTTTGCATGCGGGTCTGAGGTTCCGTGCAGGGATCTATAGCAGTTCAGCTTACCTCCGTATATCTTTCAATCTGCACCTTCTAAAAGGGGTTCTAGGGACCCTTCGAGTATTTGCAGTGCAACCTTTCCACGCACACGAGGTCCTGGGGGTTAGTGCTGTTATATTATGGTACGGTATCGCCACCTCTCTCTCTCTCTTTCCTTCTCTCGTTCTCTTTCTCTCTCTCTCTCTCTCTCTCTCTCTTGGATTTTGGTTACATGAGGACCTGTGCTGGAGATGCTATTATTGCAGTCCTTTGCTGGAACCCGCCCTCCCCTCCCCCACCCCTCTGTACCTTGCCTATGTTGTCTCTTCTGAATTTTCTCTTCCACCACACTCTGGAACATATCAGCCTCATTCTCATCCGCAAAGTTCAGCCCCGCTTGGCAGTCCTGTAGAAAGACCAGCGTAAAAGCCTGTTACAAAATGGACAATGATCAGTTGCTCTCCCTCTCCAGCGGGAATAGGCCAAACATAACGGGCATAAATTGCAGCGGGGTAGTTTAAAATAGATGTTAGGGAGAGCTTTTGAGCTGCACAATTACTGAAGTCCTGGAACAAGTCTCCTGGGAAGGCGGTAGAATCTCCATCACTGGCTATGTTTAAGAGCTGGTTAGACCCACATATGGCTGAGACGATTTAGGTACAGTGGATCCTGCCTGGAAGAAAGGGAAAGGACTGCTTGAATTTTTTTCTATCCCTTTCAGTCCTGCCGGTATGTGAAACTACCAGAATTTGCCGTCTCCCGGTTATGTTTTCTGTATTGTTGTGGAAGACTGCAGCTATCTATGGTCAAATGTTTTGTTATTCTATTTTCCTGTGAAGGGGGAGCAAGCCTCCAACCTCCCCAGGACCTTCTCCTGGAGTTACAGTGACTCTGCACTTCTGCTCCTTTGACAGTGAACGTGCCCCGGTGTACTCACATCTGCGCCGAACACATGGAAGTATTGGGTGGCAGCCAGATAGTCGAAGGAGGAATACAGCTCCTGCTCCCATACCATCTTTCCTTCCTGGAAGAGAAGAAGGAAACCTGAGGTAATAATTTCTCAGGCATTTCGCCTGCACCGGCCTGGGTTTCTCGGGGTGACAGTGAAAGCACAATGATGTACTGGACAGTAAAGGACGGAGCTCCAGGAATATGGGCGTGCAGGTGCGGTCCGTGGGCTGGGACTCGGGAATAAGGTTGCTGCATAGATTCCAATCCTGCTTCTGCCACTGACTTTCCGGGTGCGACACTGGGCGAATCACTTTGTTTCCCCGTTACTGCCTCTCTGTGGTGACTCCGTAAGCTGGGATGTTTATATCCAGGTGCCACTGCGCTTAATTGCTTTTTAGGCTGGGGAAGAGGTTAAAGTGAGGCGTTGTGCCAATGAACTGCCTGTAATCCAAGCATCCCATCTCATATCCCCCTCGCCTACCTTCAGGTCGAACAGTCGGATAAAGTAGGAGCGCTGAGGGTTGTCCTTCACGAAGCAAATCACGCCGCAGTGCTGCTTACTCCAGTGGCTGCTGCCAGGAGGCAATGCCATGTACAGCTGTGCCACAGATGTGCACAAACTCTGCAACGAAAAGCGATGAAAGAAACACGGTGAGAAACAAGCACTGTGACCGCAACCTGCCACTGAATATCTGACATCCTAAAAACAAGGGGCATGTGCGAAGTGTGCCTTTCGTCCTGCCCCACTGTTTAACTTGGCATCAGCCGGTATTCTGGGGCTTGTAGCCTCACTAGAAAGCACAGGACTACCATTACCAGAACACACTGGGGAAAAGGAGATAAAAAGACTAGGGCAGGTTCAGGTCTTCCATGGCAACCAAATCAGATTTTGATGACCCTGTCTGCAATGTCAGGCAGTTGATTTATTATACATCACTTTGTTTAGAGCTAGGGAAGCCGTACAGAAGTGTTTTTTTAAATATAAATAAATAACTAGGAGGCCAATGTTCAGCAGGCCGTTTAGTAGACAAGTTATCCAGCTAAAGTTAGCCAGATAATTTCTCCTGTATATTCAGCAGCATAGACGTCCTGCTGAATATACTTGCTTAAAGTTATCCAGCTACATGTGGCTGGATAACTTTAAAACCTAAATGGCTATGTTTGAATATAGCCGGTTAGGTTGTAACATTTATCCTTCCTTGTGTTGCCGGATAACTTTTCTATTTAACCGGATATCTTCAAATATATCCGGTTAAGTAGCCTGTCATTTTTACCAAAAATTACAAATAAATCAATGGGCCTGTGCCCCAAATGTCAGGCTACCCAGTTTATATATATGAAGATCCCTATCGGGCCCAGCACCCCTCACCCATAAAAAAAATGTCCGATTCCTCTTCCTCCGCCCTCCCACAACCTTTCCCCGATGTGATCCCAAATGATCCGATTGGACCTTCCCCCCCACAATCACACAAGAAAGTGGCTCACCCCCGGACTCCCCCCGACCTCCCCTCTGATAGCCGAATTCTGGGAGTTGAGTGTTACCACTCACCCGCTCCCGGTGGTTCAAGCACTGCTTAAGAAGAAAGTTACCCGGCTACACAAGGCCGCATAACTTTAGACCTGCTCAGAAGTGGGGTTAAAGTTATCCAGCCTAGCCAGATATAGCTGATATTCCACGTATACATAGAGAGAGAGAGAGAGAGAGAGAGGAAGTAACCCATCTAGAGGGAATACCAATTCAATTGCATGAATGCAAGGGGGTCCACAGCTCAAACAGTTTATTCAGCACTGCCCTGATCCAACCCCGAGGCAGTGGAATGTCTTTTTGGTTGGGGCGAGCCAAGCAAATCAGGCAAGCTCCACCCCCAGTCTCTGGGCCCAGCTCCCACTGCTCATTTCCTACTTTATGCTTACAGGTAATGTCATTGTTTCTTACATACATTCCTCACATAAATCATAATTATTTATTCCCAGGCCAATGATAAAAGCTTGATGCTAGAAAACCCAGACATAGCGATAAAGGAGAAAATGACAAAAAACAGCATTACTAATAGAAGTGGCAGTGCTAAGCGACTATACTGTGTACGGAGAGAGAGATCATCGTACAAGAGACGAAATCAGAGACCAAGAAAACATGGCCTAAAGATACAGAAACAGTCCTAATTGGCCATCTCTGGCGTCATTGCCTGTATATATAACACTGTACTGGCTTAGCAAAGAAGCTGCTTGTCACAACATAGGTATATTAACAAGAACACTAGCAGTGAATCTGAGCAACTGAGATCATATCCTGGCTTAAGCGTGAGGTTCATTCTCGTCATTGTATGTGTAAGACAAATCAAATATAAATCTTCTACCTCCAGTTCTGTAAAAAATACTCTGCATCCACAGATACCCCCCCCACCTGCCCCCCCCCTCCCACACACAAACCCTTCCAACAACGGGGGCAAAGCAGGATATCTTCCTGTATACATCCCCATACAAAATCAAAATTCAAATTCTGGTGTCATCAAAGTAAAAGTAATAAAAACTCCCTTCACTATCAGACATATTGTGAAATACAAAATCCTGCAAAAACAAAACATACCAATCTGCCATAACACAGCAGCACTAGTTCACAGGACTCCAACAGCAATAAACCTACTTGTGAAAAGGCAGCACTACAAATATTACACCAGTCCCTAGAACACCAATACCCCTCCTAGTGGGAAAACACAATTAACAAGACGGCTACAGATCCCTACTAGCAGAATTTATTTATTTATTTACTTACTTATTTAAAACATTTCCATACTGCTTTCTCCATGGATTGTTCAATGAGCTTTACAAGTAAAGTAACATACATAATTCTTATAAAATAATTCATAATATGCATTAGATAAAGGAAAATTAAAATAACATACATAATAAAACATTAAGTAAAACAAAATAAACAGACATAAAACTGCATCTGAAAATATGCAAAGTAAATAAAAGCTCATGAATACCTCAGCTCGGGTCGCACTCGCAGAACACAGAAAGATCTTCATCAAATACAGAATAAGAACATAAGAAATGCCGTGCTAGGTCAGACCAAGGTCTATCGAGCCCAGCATCCTGTCTCCGACAGTGGCCAATCTGGATCACAAGTACCCGGCAGATCCCAAAAGTAAATCCACAAACTGCAAATGTGCAGGCAACAGAAATACATTTTCTCCCATGCTTTAGCTAAGCCCTGATTGTCATTCTTGTGGAGAATGGGGATATTATATTGGGACTGCTGAACTTCTGTCATTGCTCCTGTGGAGAAATGAGGAGTGTTTTGTTACATAACACTCACCTCCAACACTCACAAGAACACTGGGTCCTGTGGTACCGGTACTTTGTCTCCCCAATTCCTTGCCCACTGCCAGGATTCCCTAACTCCTCTCTCTTTCTCCATACACTGCAGCTTCCCCGCACCTCCTGCTCTCTTTCGGTCTTCCTCCCGCTCCACTCCCCACCCCACTAGAGGACCAAGGATGGGGAAAGAAGAAGGAGAGAGGAGGGAGAGAAGACCAGGAATGTGAAGGTAAGACAAGAGGAGGAGAGCCACACACCCACCCAGCCAACCTTCTCCCCTGTACCAAGTCTGCCCTCTGTCAGTCATTCCCACTAACCAACTAGCCTTGCTATCCCTGCCAACCTGTTCACAACCATACATTTTCTCCCAAAAAAGCCAACCAGCCTGGCCCCCTCAGTCACTAGTTCCCCTACTCAGCCATCCCCGCCCCCAGTCCTGCTTGTCAGACAGCCTCTAGCCTCAACCCCTTTCCAGACAGCCAGCTGGTTTCAGACCCCCAGGCAGCCTCAAACCCACCCTAACCAGCCGGCCTCAGCCTTCTCCATCCCATCTAGCCTCCAGTCTTGGAACCCTACTCCCCAGTCAGCCTTAGAGCCCCAGCCAGCTTCCAGTCTTAGACCTCCCCTGAGTCAACCTTCAGTCTCCAGCTTCAGACTCCCCCCAGTCAGCCTTGGACCTCAACTCCCAGCCAGCCTTCTTATGCCCCCCCCCCCCCCCAAGTCAGCCTTGGACCAAACCACAGTCAGCCTTGGGACCCCAGCCAGACTCAGAAACCCCCTAGATAGCCTTGGACCACAACTCCCAGCCAGCCTCCAGCCTTGGGACCCCCCCCCCCCCCCAGTTAGCCTCAGCTCCCAGCTCCCAACCAGCCTTGTACCTCCCCCAGTCAGCTTCGGACCGCTAGCCTCCAGCTTCCAGGCAGCCTTCAAGCCTTGGAACTCCAGCCCCCTTCCAGACTCAGACTGCCTGCCTCCTCCACCCCAGCAAACCTCCCAGAAGTGCTCCTGCAGAAACCGAATGGCTCTCTGCAAGTCTGAGCTGCACAGACACTTGTAGTCTCCTGCTGAGTCTCACGAGAACAGCACAAGACTATAGGCACCAGCACGGCTCAAACTTGCAGAGAGCCATGTGGTGCCTGCCAGATCAAGGGGGACGGAGCGGCTCAAAGATTGGACAGGCCAAGGCCCGGGTAGCCCTCCCCGTTCCAACGCCTATGATCCAACCTCTCCCTCCTTTTTTTATCCCCCTTCTTGGCAACAGGAGTAGGGCATCATTCTTGCAGTAGCATTTATGACTCAGGACACATTGGCTATAGGCTAACTATGGCTCTGCATGCATGAAGGTCTCCTTTTAGCAGCTGGGGTCCCTTGTATCACGCAGAGCAGAACACTTACCTTTCAGACAGGAAGTATGGGTCTGAAGTGCACTTCCTGTTCTTGCTTGCACTCAGGGCTGAACAGAAAGTGAAGGCTGAGCACCTGACTTCCACCAACCGAAAAGCAGGAGTTGAGCCACAATCGACTTAAAAGGTTCAATTTTGGATTCTATAAGTCCAGTTTCACGGAGTATAACATGTCAAGGGACCAAATAAAAAATCCCTGGAGATGTTTGTGAAAAAATAGTTCAAAGAATATTTCTCCTTTTCCTGCCTCTCGCCATTCTTACTTTTATTATGAGATTCGGATTCTAATCCCTCTGCCTACAGCCAAAGGATAGTTCATGTGAAGTTAAATCAGGTTAAAGTCCTTTGCCCAGAACGTGTCACAAATAACTCAACGAGTTGTTGGATGGCTCCAGTTCATCAGGGGCAGGCTGATCCAGCCCTGGTTTTGCCCCCATTGCATCAATGGGACTTGTCGTTCCTGCTTCAGAGAAATTTGGAGGAAGAGGGAACGAGCTCATGATTTAAGTAACTGATTGGGAACCAGGCTACCAAGGTTCAAATTCCACCTTTCCCACTGACACCCCCTGTGAGCTTGGGCAAATCTCTTTTATCTCCCATTGCCTCAGACTACAAGGTCTTTGGGATGGGGACTTGTCACGGTGTAGAAATGCAATGTTATAAAAACGCCAAAATGAACAAACAAAATACAAATCTATGGACAGAATGGGGCTAAAACCTGAACTGGCTCACTCTGTTGCTGATGACCTAGGGCCCCGTCTCTTGACCCTCTCGCTCAGTTGTGGCTCAGTGGCTGTGAGCAGACTTCAAAGACCCGGTGTCAGTTTTGGAATTCATTGAGACATCAACAGCATGAGAGACCTAAACCCAGTTCTTCAGCCTGTGGAGGTGTGTGGCCTTGGGTCTGCTGAGAAACATCCCCTGGAAAGCAGATGACCGTGTGGGAGGGCATCTTAACCATGACTGTAGCCCTCAAGGAATATGGCCTAGAAATGTGCCCTGCTTCCAGTCCTACCTGAGGCAGAGGGCTAGAGGCAAGGAGCATGGAGTAAGTCTGACCAGTATCTCCAGGAAGATCCATATCTCCCTTGATGCTGTGCACACCAGAGCCCAGGGAACTGAACCTCCCTCAAGAAAAAAAAAAAAAAAAGAAGCTGTTACTCACTGTACATTTCCTTCCTAGAAGCTCGAAGACTTGATCATTCTCCTGTGGCTGGAGGAGGCACGAAGGGACATTCTCCTGGTGTCCCCGGGCTCCGGGCCGTGGGACCCCTTTACTCATTCTTCACAGCTGGAATGCAGCTGGGTAGCAGAGGGTGGTGGTAGAAAGGGGCCTCCTTCCCCTGCACACCCCTGTCCCGTTTCAGTGCAGGGACTGAGTATTTCCCAGTAGCTTGCAGGCTCTGCTTGTCTGAGAAAAAGGAGAACTTCCGTGTGTGAGTGCTTCTTTTCTCTCTCTTTTTTTTTCATTTACGGAGGTTGCATTTGTCAGACAGGAAGCCCCAAAACCACCAAGCCATCCTCTGAATGCAAATTTCAGTGTGCTATAACTGCAAGCTGACTTTTCTGTCTCAGTCTCCCTTCCCTTTTTTTCAGGCCATGGCTGGTGAGTTTGTGTTTATTTTTACTGTAGTTCATGCTTTTTAGAGAACATTTCAAAGATTAAAAAACTACTGGAAATGGAAGCCCACCACATTTGCTTACAGGACAGGTACAGCATGGTCGGCAGCGGTGCAACCCAAAGAGTGAAAAACACACCAGCAATTAAATTTCACTCAGATTGACAGTGCAGTAAATATTCAGGTATAGTTATTTTGCTAGAAACGGACTCATAGAAAAGACAGCACCATCAACTTCGGTGTCCTATACCTTGCGTTATAATTCTAGCCAGCTCCTATGGATCCAAAGAATTGTTTGATGAGCCTGGGTTTGGGTTTAATTGAACTGGAGCTTCAAGATAAGTCATACATTATCAACTTATTTTGCTTTGCTCTCTATAACAAGATTTTATTTGCAACAAAAAATATTTTTTTTAAAATATTTTTTGTCAATCCCACCCCTGTTCTTACCAGATCAGACTGGAACCATGTAAACAAATAGTGTATATTAAATGAGAAGAATGTAAAATAATATCAAAAGGAATGCCATTAAGTCTTCTCATTAAGACCATGAGGTATTACTGAGTCCAAATAAAACATCCAATATTGTTCACGTTTGTTTAAAAGTATGTTGATATTGCCACCACGAGGAGGGAATCAGACCTGCTCTAAAATGGTCCAAGGTAGATCTGCAAAACTGTGACATTTCTCAATGCAATGATCCACACATGGGACACAGAAGTCTTGGGTGTTAATGCAGCTTTTATGCTCAATGATTCTTGTTTTAATCTTTCGTGTGGTTCGACCAATATAGATAAAAGGACATGGACAAGGGCAAATCAAAATGTAGATAATGAGAATTGCAATCTGTTGAAATGGTTAAGAGAACCTTTCTGGCAGTGCTAGGATGTTGCCATTCTGTTCTTGACAGCGTGATAGCACACATGTGACATGTGCTGCGAGCTCGATGGCATCTGTGAGGGACACCAGCAGACATTACATTCTGGGGTACAGCAGATACTACAATAGTCCTTGACATTTCTCCCGCGTCTATAAAAAGCATTACGAAAGTGTTGAACATCGAATGTTGTTGTAAAATGTGCCATTGTTTTTTATAGAAGAAATTATCTTGTGTGTGATGTTTGAAAATTTTAAGGTGCATACCACATCATCCAGTCTCCAAGGTGCTTCATACTGTAGCAATTGCTGTTGGACTGAAAAGTGAACTCGTAAATGTGCAGCTTTGGTGACCTTCCTTGGATAGCCCCACTGAAAAAAATGACAAGTCCTGCACATTGTGTATCAAATTCTGCGGTAGTCGAACCTATGCCACATAGTCTCAAAAATTGTCCAACGGGTAGCCCGCATTTAAAGAGCCGCAGGTGGTAACTTTCAAAACGCAGAAGATTGCTGCACTCAATTGATTTACAATAAATAGTGGTGTGGTGGATTGTGTAAAGACCATAATTCAGAACTTGCTCTTCATCCAGTGTTAGGATGCGGGAGGAAAGATTAATCACAACCAATTTTGGTTCGCTTGTGATCGAGTAAATGGTTTGTGCCACTGAAAATCCTCTGGTGGCGAGCGATATTGAGGGCGTCTGTATGGATGATCAGGCCTGAGAAACTGTGAGACCTGTATTAAAAAAGGTGTATGAGGAGCCCGCTGTTCTGTGGATCCGGAATCACTGGCTTCATAACAGCCACTGGATGAGTCATCTGAGGAGGCAAACGTGACCTTCTTAGGTTTACAAGACCATTCAACACTAGTCTGGCAATTAAGCCAAGGGTACTCCCAGGAATCTACATAATCCTGTTGATCATGATGAAATTTGGCAATCTTGCCTTTCTTAACCTTGTCCTTAAACTTATCCATCATCTTCAACAACAACAACTATCTCTGTCTTAAGTTCTTCAGTGGTCACCTTAGTATATTCAATAATCAATAGCATCAAGTCTAAAGTACATTTTTTCAATATTTTTATCTTTATTTTTTCAGCCTCCTTCTTTGAGAACCATATCGGTTTCTTCTTTCTCTTACTTTTCTAGCATATAGATTTGTTGCCTTTGTAACAGCTCCTTTTAATTTGGCCCACTGTAGTTCTGTCAGAAAGCTCTGTTGTTAAAGCTGGTAATTAGCAATCTGTAGTTATTTAGAATAGTTGTGGGTGGATCCTTGGACCAGTGGCAGGTGACCATGCCCTCGGGGGAAATCTCGAGAGGGACCACTGGTCAGGCTTAGTGTAGGAGACAGACACACACTAGTTCTTTTATTAGACAATATAGTAAACCACCAGAGGTGGCAGTAGTGAGTTGGAAGTGCCCGGCTGGGCTATAGTCCCTCAGGTACTGGAACAGCGATCCCAGGGTGGCTGAGCTGTAAAGAAACTAAGAAAGTGAGTAGGCAGAGTATGCAGAGTTCTGGAACAAGTCCTTGGTGGTAACACTCACACAATAGTCTCTTGAGGCAGCCCAGGAGATGGTATGTATTAGGCCCTCGAGGAGCGAGTACCTGGACCCAGGGAAAGCTCTGAGAGATAGATGGAAACTCACTGATGTTGTAAGCAGCAATGACTTCTTAGCAGAAGTGGTAACCAGGAGCAAGTCCGGGACGTGGGCCTTTGAGGAGCGAGTACCGGTTCCAGACTGTGACCTGCAAAGAAAAAGAGAGCGAGGCCCCCAAGGAGCAGGTACCTCTAGTGAAGTCTGAGGAGGCAGAGTAGCTGGGTTTGCGCAGAGCGAATCCCATCCACAGCAACCAGGAGTAGGCGAACCCTTGCTAACTCGACTTGTTAGCGAAAACTGAGACCTTAAATATCTGGAGCCGGTGACGTCATCTCAAGGGGAGGCCCCTGAGGTTCGCGCCAACGCTGGTACATCAGTCGGGCTGCGTGTGCACCCTTAGGCATCTGGTCAACATAGCGGCTTGCAGCGTTGAGCCGGTCAGGGAACGCTGGGAGAGGACGGCATGGAGACGCCGTAGCAGCTAGCCTTCCATCAACCCCGAAGGGAGTCGCCAATGAGGTAAGATGGGCGGAGCGGAGACGTCGGGCAGCGATGGACACAACAATTTCCACCTCACCTGTTTTCTCCCAGTCTTCTAGTTATCTCTCTGGGAAAATCCCCATTTTGACAAAGTCCATATTTTTTAAATTCAAACCTTGGGTCTTTGTGTGTCTTCTTGGTATCCTGTTTGCTCTATCAAACCATACCGTCAGATGGTCACTGGTGCTCAGGTGGGCACCTATTTGGACATTTGAGACATTATCCTCATTTGTAAGCACTAGGTCGTGTATCACACTCTTGTTTGTGGGTTCAATTATGTTTCAACAGAGCCCCTTGAAGGGCATCCACTACCTCTCTACATCTTGTAGATTCCAAAGAGGGGATAAGCCAATCCTCATCTAGCAGATTAAAATCTCCAACGAGCAACACTTCTCCCTTCTTTCCCATCTTCTGGATATCATTTATCAGATCCCTGTCCAGTTAAGTTTGAGTCGGAGGCCTGTAGTCGTCATCAATACAAATGGAAGCATCATCTTCTTTTCTTAGGCCAGCCCATAATGCTTTTTCCCTACCCCAAGTCCCTTGTATTTCAGTTGATTTTAATTGGTTTTATCTTTATGGGGTTTTGCTTTTCTGTTTTTATGTTCAACGAGTATTATTTATTATGTATGTTTCTATGGAATCTGCTATGAACGATGGAATATGAGGAATAAAAATGTTTGTAAATAAATAAATAAATATAAATACATTGTAAATAAATGAAGGGAAATTGTGTTTGTGTCTAGAAGGGGCCCTAACTTCACAGTTAGTCTGAACCCCTTTACTCTGCTTCCCAACTCACACCTCCCAGACTTGGTGCAGGAAGCAGCCAAAGGGAAAAAGTAAAACTGTTGTCCCTATGAAGGTTTGGGGTTTTTCTGTTAAGAATACGGGGCCTAGCTCTGCTTCTGCTAGACAGATTTTGCCTTGAGTTAGTCAACACTCACTCCAAAAAGGAATTAGATTTTTTTTTTATTGTTTTTCATTTGGAAAAGAAGAGTGAAGTTCACCAGGTGGCAGAAGCAAGCAGCACAATCCTCTATGCTAATAGGGTGCCATGCCCTGGAATCTGTTTTCTTTCTAAACTCACACTGCAATCCAGGTGTGTAATCCAATCCTAACTTCTATTTTTGCACCCTAACAAGGAGGAAAAGATGGATCACATTTTTTCTCCAGGAAACTACGTGTTGCCAGCAGCGGCTTGGGGGTCAGGGCCTTCAAGGAGTCAGTGAATCCCCAGCTTTAACCAATGTTCTTTCTTTCTTTCTTTATTTTGAAACGGGTAGGGATAAACCAAACCCCCTTCCTGGGCCAATGCTGGATTCAACCACGCAACCAACTTTCTTCTCCCACTGTCGACAGCAGGAGTCATGTTTAAAATTAGTGGTCCTTGCTGTCGCAGGACCAATCTCACAGCTCTTTCTGCGAGATCAGCCCCGCAGTAGCAGGAGATGACACTCCTGCTACAGCCCACACCACAAAGAGGACCCATGATTTGGCAGGCCGCTGCAGAGCCCATCCTGCAACGGCCAAAAAAGAGAGGAAACCAGTGAGCCAGCAGCCACCAGTGGAGCCCAGCCTGTTGGCGGCTGAAGATGAGCCCTGGAAGGCTGCTGCAGCAACCGAAGAAGAGAGGACCTGTGAGCCAGCGGCATGACAAAGAGGCGGAGAAGAAAGGAGGATGCCCTGAGTCAGTGAGAGATAGTGAGTGTGTGAGAATGAACAAGCCATGAACGTGAGAGATTACTTGTGTGTGTTGAAGGAGAGAGAGCCACTGAATGTGAGAGAGTGCCTGTGTCACTGAATGTGTGTGCATGTGTGTGTGTGCTGAGAGCCACTGAATGTGAGAGAGTGCCTAAGTATGTGTATGTGAATGTGACAGAGCCACTGAATGTGAGAGAGTGCCTGAGTATGTGTGTGTGGTGGAGGAAGAGAGAGCCACTGAGTACAAGAGAGTGCCTATGTATGTGTGTGTATGTGTGTATGTGTGAGTGTGTGTGAGGGAGAGATAGCCACTGAGTGTTAGAGAGTGTGTGTGTGTGAGAGTGCCATTTTTGTGTAGAGAGTGCCTATTTGTGTGAAAACCATTGGGTGTGAGAGAGTGCCTTTGTGAGTGAGAGGGAGAGAGAGAGAGACACTTGAATATGAGATATTGCTTATGTGTGTGTGAAGGAGAGAGAACCACTGAGTGTAAGAGTGTGTCTGTGTGTGAGGGAGAAAGAGTGAATGTATGTGAGAAGGTGCCTATATATGTGTGTGGTGTGTGTGTGTGTGTATGTGTAAAGGAGGGAGAGCCACTGTGTTTGAGAGTGCGCCTGTATGTGTGTGAAGGAGAGAAATCCTGTGTGTGAGGGAGAGAGAACCACTGAGTGTGGAAACATTCCTTTATGTTTGTGTGTGTGTGTGTGTAAGTGAGTGAAAGAGAATGAACACGTGTTAGAATTTGTGTTTGAGAGAGAGAAAGACGATAAAGTTTGTGTACCGTCTCCCCCTCAACTAATCCAGATCAGTCTCCGAATAACTAGAAACTAAAAGTTCCCAGATATGGAGGGCAGATGATTTTTTAAATCCCTATTAGTTTTAATTGTTGGATGTTATTTGATATGTCTGCAGTTTTTTAAATATTTTATTGATGTAATATTTGCAGTGCTGCTCTTTCCTGATTAGGGTGGTTGATGTTTGAGTCCTGGGAGTTAGTGTTGTTTTGATATGGTAGATTTGTCTCGTGGGGGTAAACTGTATTCTTGGCAGGCTGTCATAGCTTTTATTGGACTGTGTAAGCATCACACCAAAATACTGTAATTGATCTATTGAGAAAATATAGCACCCATCTTTAGATGTGAAATTCTCTGATCTAACATCTGAAGAAGGGGCCTGTGGTGAAACAGGGGTTTTGCATATCTCTGTAGTTTATTTTTCTGCCCTGTAACACTTTTCCCCAAGAAGTTCGTTTCCTGTGTGCTGACCTGCAGTTGGTGTTTGACCTCTGCCTGCAGTTCAAGCAGAGGCTTTGGATGCTGCCTTGATTGAAAATGACTTTAATCAGTATCCCAGCAGCCCTGAGTGCATGTAATACTGGAACACCCTGCAGTGCCATTGGCCAGAAAGCTAACTCTTAATATTGTGTGCCCTGATTGACCCTGGAGACACAGAACTTGCCCTGAAGGTTCTGGAATTCTCCAGTCTCAGCTGTGAGTGCAGAGGGAGCAGATATATGCACTGAGGCCCTGTTCAGCTCATGTGGACAGCCTTTTTCCTGACCTCCTCAGGCACTAGAAAGTAGTGAAAAGTGTTTAGTTAGTTTTTACTGTTTAATCCTTGTTGTGCCACATATTTCTGTTTGCAGTGTAAAACTTTTATTCGTTCACTGTTCTTACTTTTTCTTAATAAACTTATTCGTTTGTAAGCTTTACCTGTCTTGGACTGACTATTGATCCTGGTATTGTATATATTTGCTCTGTGGGTATTTTTCTAGGAACTGTGTGACCCTTGGTTGTGAGGAGTCTCAGTGTCCCTGGAAACTACCAGGAGATAGCTTGTGGGTGGGGACCTTGCCCAGAGGCAAGCAGAAACCCAGTTGGTAGATGGAAGGTTGCCAGTATAGGAGCACATGCACAGATGCAGGCGGGTTTGTGCAGTGCTTGGCAGGACCCTCCAAGTGGCCACAAAGTTGCTCTGCATGGGTATTAGGAGTAGCACTGCGGTATTATGTGACAGGGCCAATGTAATTTTAAAAGCGTTTGTACAATGTTTTTAGATACAGATATTTTTTATTTTGAAGGTATTTTTAGGCGGCCTGGTTTGTTCTGTTTACCTAATATGTAGTGATTTGGTGTTTTAGGGCCTGCTATGTGACGTGTTGCTTTTTTAGCTAGGGATGTTACTGTTTGAGTGCTAGCAGTTAGTGCTGTTTTGGTATGGGAGCTTTACAATATGGTAATTGTTTATTTATGGCTTTCTGAGAACCAAGCTCACACCCAATTCATATTACAAAAGGCCTAATACCATATGGGTTCAAAATGTCTTTTGTATATTGTAGAGAAGGGACAGAGGAAGCAAGACTGCTGAAGACTTGAGGGCAGTAGGGTGAGAGGAAGTGGAGAGGGGGCTGAGGGAGTGAGACTGAATCCTCTACTATAAATGTCACCATATACCACTGGTTGCCAGAATGTATTGATAAGGCTATCTTTAAAGATTGTGTGCCTATATGAAAGGCTGCATAATTTCAAGAGCTGTTACAATAGTATCGGCTCCTAAAAACACAGTAGCAGGAGTGATCCCTGCCCTAGAGGTATCTAAAGCTCAAGAGTGTAGTTCAGAGGAATTCCCCAGGCCCCAGCCCACTGTCACCAGAATGCTTTGATGGAAGCAGAAAACATTACCAAAGATTTCTAAACCAATGTGACTTTCACTCCAGGAGGGAAATACAAAGATATACTGGGCTGTAATCTTGTTTACACGAGATGCCCTTAAATGGGCTACAGCCCTCATGTAATGAAACCAGTATTTGACCTAGGAGAGATTGCAGGATGAATATCAGCGAATGTTCTCAGATCTACACTAGATATGTTCTGCAGCACTTCCCATAGCTGAAACAAGGCAAAGAGTAATTTTTTTCCTATACATGCAAGCTCCATCAGCTACAAGGGTACATCAGATGGAATGAACAAGCCCTGTGGCATCAGTTTCAACTGGGATTTTGTGACGAAATAAAAGATGAGTTACTCTGGGTATAGCCACCCACATCCCTGAAGGAACTGGTCAATGCAGAGGCAAGATGAAACTGTGAATTGCCACTGGGGAACAGTGTGTTTGTCATCTAGCCCCCTGTGAGGGAATATACCAGAAACTCCCTCAAACTACCTTAAAGGACCAGCCATAGAGACTTAGCCGGGTTTTCCTTAAGGATTATCCCTGCAAAGGATTCTGGGCCCAGGGAGGATCCCCTCAGCCTAACATAAGTAGGCAGAGCCCAGAGGGGTTAGAGTAGCTTCAGGGAGCAGGCAGAGAAGTATCATTTGTTACATGTGAAAACTGTATAATTATCTGAAGCTAAGGTGAACTGATTATTTTGTTTTGAGTTGACTTTTTCCAGTGTTGTGTATGACCTGAAGCTAAGCTGAGCTGCCTTATTTGTTTTGTGTTGATTTTTTCACTGTAAATAAAGTGTACACTAAGGAACAGCCAGAGTCTGTCTCCTTTTACCTCAGGTTGTTCCCAAGCCGCTACGCTTCAGTTACCACCCCCCACCCCCACAATGCTGCAGGCTTTTGCTGCTGCTTCCCATTCCTGCAATGCTGCATGCCTGGTCATGCTCCCTTCTGCTGAGATCACTGAAGGCTAAATACAGAAGCTGGCCACTGTGAAGGGGAGTATCATTCCCAAAGGCTTGATACCAAAAGGGGTTATCCCTTTGGGAGTGATCTAAAGGGAGGGGGAGGGCATGGAGATTAGGTGGGAACAATATAGGATTTTATCCTTTTGTGAAAGGAGGGAGAAGGAAATATAGTTATTGCCTTTTTAAATTACTTATTGAATATGCTATGCATTTGATATATGGTATTTGATGTTTTTGATGTGTATACTGCTGTATTTGATGTATATTTAATTATTTATAAGTGTTTATATACCGCAGTATGGGCAGAAAGCTGACCGTCTAAACGGTTTACATATGTAACATACATAATAAAACAAGGATAACATTACAAACAAATTAATACATTAAAATACATTAATTTAAAATATCAAATAAAACATGCTAATAAAGATGTTATCTTTGTGAGATGTGTGTATAAGTCTATTGACTAATTTTGTATGCTAAAGTAAAAAGGTATGTTTTGAGAAGTTTTTAAAATTCTTTTGTATTAGATGTTAAGCGGATTTCTTCAGGGATAGAGTTCCAAAGAGTTGGGCCTGCTACTGAGAATGCTTGTCTACGAGTTAGATTTAAGTGTGCAGATTTTATTGAGGGTACTTTGAGGATACATTTGTCCATTGATCACAGTTGTCGAGTTGGTTTGTAAATCTGTAGTAGAGTGCAGAGCCATATTGTGGTTGGGTTGTAAAGTAGGTTATGAATCATTGTAAGAACCTTATATGTGACTCGGTAGGATATTGGTAGCCAGTGAAGATGTTGTAATATTGGAGTGATATGATGTCGACGAGATATGTTGCATAATAAGCGGGCCGTGGAATTTTGAATGAGTTGAGGTGGGTGGGTAGTGGAGACTAGTAATCCTATATATAGAGAGTTACAGTAATCTAAACTTGTCAAAATGAGTGCTTGTATTATGGATTGGAGATCTGATGGGTATAATAGTGGTTTAAGTTTTCTTAGCATATGAAGTTTATAGAAGGATTTCTTTACCAATGCTGATATGTTGTTGGACATAGATAGTCTGGAATCAATAACCTTACCTAGATTTTTGACGTATGATTTTATTTTAGTGTTTGCCCTTCAAAAGTGAAGGTTTTGGGCTGTTGGTGAATTGAATCAGGAATCATAGATAAGATAGCTAAATTTTAAAGCTATATTTATTTTATTTCTACTTTGATATTAGCTGTTATTATCTCCTTTTATTGCTATTTATTGTATTTCCTTGCTTTTTATTGAATGTACACCGTTGTGATGGTTTTATTACTGATGTGACAATATAAAAAACCAAATAAACCATAAACCATAAGAAGAGTAATTCGGTTTTTGATGTGTTTAATTTTAGTCTGTTTTGAGACAACCAAATTTTTATCGTAGTTAAATATAGATGTAATAGCGAAAATGTATTTTTCCAAGAATCGGTGAATGGTATGATGAACTGAATGTCATCAGCATAAATCTTAAAAGATAAACTGAGTCCAGATAGTAGATGGCATAGTGGTAATAGATATATTTTGAAAAGAATCGCAGAGAGCGATGATCCTTGAGGAACTCCAGATTTGGTGGTATACCAATTAGATTTTGATCTTCCTAATGTTATTCTTTGGGGACATTCTGATATGAAGGATGTGAACCATTGTAGAACATTGTCTGCAGTTTCTATTTGTTTAAGGTTTAGCAGTAGTATGTCATGATTTAAGGTATCGAACGCTGCCAAAATATCAAGCAGCACCATGATGTAATCTGTGTTTGAGTCAAATCCTCTTAGAATGTTGTCAAATGATGAAAGAAGTAAAGATTCAGTTCTGTATCCTTTTCTAAATCTGTGTTGGTTAGCATGTAATATATTGTCTTGTATGTAGTCAGATAATTGGCGAAGTACAACAGGTTCGATGATTTTGGCCATTGATTGAAATGTAGCAATAGGGCGGTAATTTGATACATCTAGTGGGTCTTGGGTTTTATTCTTTGGTATTGGTGTAATTGATGTCTTTTTCAGAGATGCAGGAAAGATACCTTGTGACAATGAGGCATTCACTATGTTAGAGATAGACTAAGCAATATATTCTTTGGCGTTCCTTAGTAAATGTCCAGAGTAAGGACTGAATGGACTATTGGAAGGTTTAGATTTTGTTAGAATGTTGATTATGTTGTTGTTTATCTTACTGAAATCTGATAAAGAGCAGGTGGCTTGTGGCAGGGTCGAATTAGGAATAGGTAATGTAGCAAATTCAGTTGAAACATTTTCTATTTTCTTTTCAAAATGGTTTGCTATGTTATTGCATAATTCATCGGTTGCTAATTGGGATGTATTATATGGTGTTGTCGTTAGACTTCTCATGATATTAAATAGAGCTGTTGGGTTTCCATTGGCAGTCTGAATTTTAGATGCATAGTATTCTTTCTTTGCCTTTATTCTTTCTTTTTTATATTGTTGCAAGTATGTATAATATGCTTGTTTGCGTGCTGGTAACAGGTTTTTTTCGCCAGTGAAATTCTAAATTACGAAGTTTTCATTTGAAAGTTTTTAATGAATCAGAATACCACGGTGAAGTAACTTTTGAAGTTTTTTTTTGTATATTCTAAGAGGTGCAAATATATTTATGTTCTCTTCTATGGTTTTATCCCAGTATGATAACATTGCAGTAGCATCAGAATGAGGATTTTGGTTTATTGTAGGTATTATAGATTCAATAAATGCATCAATGTTAATTTATTTTATTTATTTATTTTATTTGTACAGTTTTTATATACAGTTGCACAGAAACAAGTTCTATCTCTACGGTTTACATAGATCACATTTTAAGAACATGATAAAAGGAAGGAAAAGAAAAATACAATATCAATTAAAATCAATTTAAAATAGAGCTAAATTAACATTAAAAAAAGATAAGAACAGGTTAAAAGCAAAAACATAATCATATAGAAGGCCTGGATTAAACTTCATTGACCATTTCAAAAGCTTGTCTAAAAAGCCATGTTTTCAGATCTTTCTTAAAGCTCTTCAAATTTTCTTGTAACCGTAGCTCTTGGGGCATATTGTTCCAGAGAGTTGGCCCAGCAATAGAGATAGTCCATGTTCTGACTTCGCTTAAATGTGCAGACCTGGCTGTTGGAATTGTCAAAAGTGCTTTATTTGTAGACCTTAGATTGCGTTGGGGGACATGTAATTTTAATGTAGAGTTTAACCAAGCAGACATGTCACTATATAATATTTTATGAATAATACATAAGGCTTTATAATTTATCCTACTTTCAACTGGTAACCAGTGTAAAGCCTTTAAAACTGGCATAATATGGTCCATTTTTCTAGTATTCGAAAGGATGCGAGCTGCCGTATTTTGAAGAACCTGTAAGGGACGGAGTGTTGCTTTTGGAAGCCCTAACAGGGTAGAGTTACAATAATCAAGTCCAGTTAATAATAAAGCTTGGAGTATTGTTCTAAAGTTTTCCCTAGAGAGATATGGTTTCAACCGTTTTAGCAACATCAACTTGCTAAAACCCTCTTTAACTTTCTTTGAAACATGAGCCTTAAAATTCAATTCATAGTCTATAATTAATTAATTAATAATTTAATTAATCCTAGATTCCTGGTCGTATCTACTAATTTATAACTGGTTATATCATTAAGTGTCACAGTTTTCTTTTCTGCGTTCACGTTTTTCTGGTCTAAAACCATAAAAACAGATTCGTTTCCCTACTCGCCCCAGTACTGGTAAAATTTTTTAAGTCATTAAAAGAGGGGCAGCCACTTTCTCCATCAGCAGGCATCACAAAATTGGCTAAACTGGGTAGGGATCCTACGGTGTGTGGTTCTTATAGACCGATTTCCCTCATTAATATTGATTTGAAGATCCTTGCCAAAATTTTAGCCAACTGTCTGAATGGGTTTCTTGCTCAAATTATCCACTCAGATCAGGCAGGCTTTATTCCTGGACGTCAGGCCAGTGATAATATACATAAAATCCTGGACATGATTTGGTGGGTTAAACATCAGATACCAACGGTGACTCTCTCGGTTGTTGCCGAGAAAGCCTTCAATATGGTTCACTGGCCTTACCTATTTGCCTTGTTAAAACGGCAGAAATTTGGAGATAATTTCATTCAATGGCTCCATCAGCTTATAATAACCCCTTAGCTTTTATTAAGATTAATGGGGGATATTCACCCACTTTTCGTGTACAGAGGGGCACTAGGCAGGGCTGTCCTCTGTCACCTCTTTTATTTGCCATTTTTCTTGAGCCATTTGCAAACCAAATCCGGAGGAATTCAGAGATCCATGGCATTCATGTGGGAACCTTCTCTACAAACTTATCACTCTTTGCGGACGATATCTTGCTTATGCTTACTGATCCAGAGAAGTCTCTCACACCATTACCCCAAGCCCTTGACGCTTTTAGCAAAGTATCAGGTTTTTGTATTAATTGGGAGAAATTGGAGATTCTTAATATAATAAATATCTCTCCCACTATGGAGATGTTTTTAAGGGAGAAATTCCGATTTCGTTGGGCCCATAATCACATAAAATATTTAGGAGTTTATATTAGTGCCACTCAGGATTTATTCAAACTCAATTATGATAAGCTGTGGGCTCATATTACTAGGGATCTTGAGGAATGGAATCGTTATCGGATATCATGGTTTGGGAGGATCGCTGCAGTGAAAATGACAATACTACCCAAACTCCTCTACTTATTTCAAACCCTTCCAATTGCTATCCCCAAGAAGAGTATTATTAACTGGCAGAAATGACTCTTACTATATATTTGGGGTGGTCGACGAACTAGAATAGCACGCAAGATTCTTTATAAATCCAAAATTCATAGGGGCCTGGGCGTACCCAACTTAGAGCGATATTTTCTGGCGGTCAGATTTAAAACTTTGGTGGAATGGCACAGGAGCAATTTACAGAAACCCTGGGTACTCTTTAGCCAACAACTCGTGAATCCAGTTCCCTTGTCTAGCTTTCTTTGGCAGCCGAAAAAGACTTGGATTGTCCAGTCCCGAGCAGTATTACCGCCATCTATGCTATTACCCTTGCAGCTATGGGAATCTAAGAAATTTGCGATAGTGGGATCCCAAGAATATCATTACAGTACATATCTCTATGCCAACTCCTTCTTTACTCCGGGGTTTGAGAGCTCTGCATTTCAGGGATGGGCTAGGAAGGGGATCCAATTTTGGGGCCAGATCTGGGGATCACATGGCTTGTTAGGTTTCCCTGAGCTCCAACAGAAATATGATCTTGCGAGCTCTGACCTTTTTTTGTACCTACAGCTCCGCCACTTTGCACATTCCAATCATCTTCAGGGGCACTTCTCACAGGGGAAGTCTGATTTTGAACTCTTATGTTTAAATATGCACCAAACAGCTAAACTACTTTCGAATGTCTACGCATTCCTGGGTAAAGAGAACTTTTTGAAACCCAATTATGTCGTAGCATGGGAAGCGGATCTGAATATCTCTTTATCTCAAAGTGCTTGGGAGGAGATCTTTTTTAATACTGGTAGAGGATTACTAGCAGCACATATGATTGAAAACTCCTGGAAATTGGTGCTGCGCTGGTACTACTCTCCAGAACGATTAAATCGCAAGTCCTCATTGATCTCCAAACATTGTTGGAGAGGACGCTCTACAATTGGTAGTTTTTTCCATATGTGGTGGGAATGTGCAGTGCTATGGCCACTGTGGTTTGAGTTAGAAGCTTGGGTGATCCAGATATATCGTACTGACATTCGTATCCTCCCCCACCAGGCCCTGTTAGGTGTTCCATTATCCCAGGGGAAGGATAAGTCTAATGTACTGGCTAATTTTATCTTCTCGGCCACTAGAATTGAAATTGCGAGAAGATGGAACTCTCCTCAAATTCCCTCCTTAGCGGTGGTGCAAGATAAAGTGAAGCAAATCTGTCATTTAGCAGAAATTACGGCCCATCTCCGGAAAACTTTGGGAGGATTTCGGGATACCTGGCACAAGTATTGTATGTGGAAAGAGGGTTTGGGTAAGTCTTCCGATGATTAAGTGGTGGCTATTTGATATGAAGGGTTGGCCTTTGGCACACTCTCTTTACTTTCAGTTTCTCCAACGATCATGAGTTCATGAGTTCTTTGGTCTGCTGTATACCTCTTTGTATTCAATGGTTTTTCAGGAAGACATTTGATATCACCTTCATACTACTTGTGAGAGATTGGGGGGGGGGGGGGGGGGGGAATGTTGAGTTTATATATGCACACTGAGTTTTCTATTGTTACCAGGCATTGCAACAATTATATACTTTTTTCCAAGTATTAATAATGGAGCTTTCTGTTGTACGTAAAGCATACCAGGAACTTCATTTCTGTACCGTTTGTTTTTTGTAATGTTGCAAAATTGAGCAATAAAAAACTTTAAATATAAAAAAAAAATCATGAGAGGTCTAGAACGGGTAAATATGAATCGGTTATTTACTCTTTCGGATAATAGAAGGACTAAGGGGCACTCCATGAAGTTAGCATGTGGCACATTTAAAACTAATCAGAGAAAGTTCTTTTTCACTCAATGCACAATTAAATTCTGGAATTTGTTGCCAGGGGATGTAGTTAGTGCAGTTAGTGTAGCTGGGTTTAAAAAAGGTTTGGATAAGTTCTTGGAGAAGTCCATTACCTGCTATTAATTAAGTTGACTTAGAAACTAGCCACTGCTATTACTAGCATCAGTAGCATGGGATAGACTTAGTTTTTGGATACTTGCCAGGTTCTTATGGCATGGATTGGCCAATGTTGGAATTAGGATGCTGGGCTTGATGGACCCTTGGTCTGACCCAGTATGGCATATTCTTATGTTCTTATCTTTCAGGGCCTCTGGTGCTGTCAATCACAATTTCAGCCACAAACTTACACTCTAGTTTTAGGATTTCCAGAAGGTCCTAAATTGTCCAGAACAGGAGCAAGGAATCCGAACCAATAAAATGGATAGAAACCAAACTTCAGACCAGTATCTAGAGATTCAGTTTGTGCACTGAGGTTGCAAGATAAATCAAACGGATTCCAAAGTGGTTTTCAAAATAAAGTCTTTATTGCAACTTAAAGAAAAGTATCCAGGTCAAAATCACAAAAATAAGAATCAGCATCAAACAAATCATCAAGACAAAACAGATGGTTTCCTTAGCCATTCTCTTCTCTCTCACTTCTCTCCCTGCTCTTGCACTTTCATCCATAGAAAATACTGTATATCCTTACCATTGAGGGTGGAATAGCTAGAATGTAGCTCCAGCATAAAACTAGTCAGACTGAAAAATATCCCTAAGCACAAAAATATCAAACTGGGTTCCAAAAAGGTAAAAAAAACAGCACTATAATCCCAACTGGTTCAAAATTATTAAACTGTAACCCATTTGCAAAAATCTTCAAGCCTCTTGAGTTCTTGGTTCAAAAGTCTTGGTCCTTCGCCTCACCTACGCTATTAACTGGTCATCTGTGCAAAAAGATCTTTGGCCCAGTCATATGGGATACTGAGGTATGCCCTTCCTTCTGGAACTGGTCAGTCAATCCAAAATTCTTCTCAAAATCTACTTCTTCAAAATTCCTGCTTGAATGCTTGAATTGCCTTGAGATCCTAGGGGAATCTCTAGCTCTTCTCAACACCTATTCGACTCTCCAGTCGCTTTCACACATCCTTGAGATCCAGTGAGGATCTCTAGATGTTCTCCTATCCCTCTGAATCACTGAGCATGCTCCAAGGGATTATTTACCCTTAGAAGCTTTTCCCCAAAAAAGGTGTGATTTTGGCCAAGGGAGAAATCAAAAAATGTAAAAACCCCTCCTACTGTCCCTTGCTGGAAAAATACATGGGAATAATATTAGTGACTGGAAAAGCTCCATCACATACTGCATATCCTTCACCACAAACCTGAGGAACGTCCGATGGACAGGATGAATGGGAATGTGTGCATAAGCATCTTTCAGATCCAGAGCACATATCCAATCCTTCAGATAAATGAAAGGAAGGATTGTCTCGAGGACTCATCTTGCACCTCTCCCGAACCAGCAATTTGTCCAGTCTTCGCAAATTCAGTATAGACTTTAATCCCCTGACTTCTTGGGGATTAGGAAATATTGGGAATCGAATCTTTGGCCACACTCCTGGGAAGGAGCATTTGACTGCCCTCTGCTTGATAAAAAACTCCACCTCCAGCTGTAGTTGAGCAGATTAGGGAGGATTGAAGACTGAAATCCTTGGGTAAGAGGAAGGCAAGAGAAGCATATGTGCAGGGCTGGTTCAAGGGTATTAGGCACCCTAGGTGAAATGTTCAGCCTGCCATCCCCTCCACCCCATCACACCTTTCCCAGACACAAAATAAGAATAACGCATTTATAATAATAGATTTTACATGAACAAGAACATTTAAAATACAGTCTTCTGAGGTAAAAATATCACTTACAATATGTATATTATATTTATTTGCCTGCAAAAAAATAAAAAAGACCTTTGGAATTGGTATTAGGTTTGTTGTAGTGTGTGTTGGGTATGGGCTTGGCCCTCAAAAAGCCAGGAGTAAAATTAATTACAATTTCAATATAGTAAATTACTAAATATCCCATACCAAAACTGCAATAACTGCCAGCACTCAAATACTAACAACCCTATTTATGAAAAGGCAACACTGCAAATATAACACCAGACCCTAAAATGCCCATACACCTATTATTAGGAAAATAGAAAACGCTAAGCTGCTATAGATCCCTACCAGAACCTACACACTAAAAGAATATGTCAACTCAGTCACATATGGAAAATATAAACAGAACCTCACCAAATGCAGAATAAAATGACCATGAAGTAGCAAAATAAATGTGCAAACAAAAACTGAATTGTAAACCACAACAAGCCAGACTATGTATGCAGTGCAACAATTGAAAAAAAAGAAGTATTATAATTCCTCATAAACATCAAACAATAAAATCAGGAAATATAAATCATCAATAGAAGTAAAACCCCACTAATAAAAATAATATTTCAAAACAACTGACAAAAAGAATAACATCCAATAATTTAAAACTCATATAAATTTTCCAAAGACCAATAAAATATTTCAAAATAGCAGACACAAACACCATCCAATACTTAAAACGTCTGTCCATACCTTAGATCTTTTGATTTCCAAATGCCCAGAGATTGTCATGGATTAGCAGGAGAGAGGAGAGGGGCTGTTGCTCCCAATCTTTCTCCTCTTTCTCTTACGTACACACATGCTCAATCACAGAGCATACTCTTGCATACACACACACACACAGATATTTTCTCACAGACACATACACAGACATGCTTTCACACACACGCAAACATGCACACACACAAAAACAGACATACTCTCGCACACATATATAGACAGACACATACAGAAATGCTCTCAGACACATACATAAGGATGTACTCACACACAGACATGCTCTCTCCCTCACACATACATAGACATGTTCTCACACAGACATGCTCTCACAGACAAACAGACATACTTTATAGACATGCACACACAAACTTTCTCTCCCATACATACTGATATGCTGTCACACACACATAGGCATAGACATGATCTCACAGAAATGCTGTCATAGACATAGACATACTCACACAGATACACGCTCTATCACACACATACACACAGACATGCTCTAACACACACACAGACACAGACATGCTCTCACAGGCACACACAGACATGCTGTAACACACACACACAGATATGCTCTAATACACACAGACATGCTCTCACACACAGACACACTCTCTCTCACTTCCTCCCCCTCCCCATCATAAGTACAGTAGCAGCCTTCTCCTTCAGCCCCATGGCAAACAGGACTCTTCAACTTTCTTGAGGCAGAGTTTGATGCTGCTCTGCTTCCTGCACCTGTGAGAGTTGGGGGGGGGGGGGGGGGGCGGACCGTTGCTGCTGCTCCTTTTACTCTCAAACTCTGCATGGGTCTGGGGCCAAAGCTGCTGCTTCCTGTGGCGGCCTGAGTGATGAACCATTCTTTCTGCTTCTTCTGGTCGCAACTGCATGGTTTTCCTTCTTCCTGCCCACGCAGACCCACCACTTCCTCTTCCAGGCCATGCGGTTGGGAAGAAGGAGAAGCCGTGCCATCGCCTTCCCCTAAAGGCAGCTGCCTTGGTGATCTCAAGCCATTCTGGAAGGAAGGACTAAACCCTTCCCTCCACCGCACGTGTCATTAAAAACTGGTGTCTGGTTTAGGCTGTGCCTGCTGCTGAGCCTTAGGTTCATGCCTTTACTTCTGCCAACCTTGAGCATGGCAGGAGCTCAATGACAATCATACGAACCTTTGGGCCCCTATAGAAGCAGCCAAAGTCCCAGCTACATTATCGAAAGCTTTGTAAATGAAATGGATAAGGAGCTACTCAGCTCTTCTTGGCTTGTCTCTTGTATTCGCTAAGGGGTAGATTTTAAAAGCCCTGCGCACGTAAATCCTGCCGGATTTATGCGCGCAGGGCACTCGCGTGCCCACGTGCCTATTTTGCATAGGCTGCCGGCGCGCGCAAAGCCCTGGGTCGCGCATAAGTCCCGGGGCTTGCTAAAATGGGCGGTCCGGGGGTGTGTCTGTGGTCCGGGGGCATGTCCGTGGTCCGGGACGTGGCCGAGTGCCCTGACACAGCGGCATGCAAGTTACACCGGCGTACTTTTGTTCACGCCGGTTGCGCGAACAAAAGTACGCGCGCTCGCTGTTTTTTAAAATGAACCCCTAAATGTAACATCTCTTGTCAATGTCCAGCAATTGTCTGCAAGCATTGATGGGCTCCATTTGCCCTGATACTGTTTTTCCATTGCTGCAATGTTCTGGTGAAATCGCTTGCCATGCTCTTCACTCTGCAGTTTGGTGGAAAAAAATCTGGATGAGAGTGCAAAAAATGTATCTTTAGTGACATGTTGCAGCCAAGGTTTTTGTATGCCATGAGGAGGTTTTCCACTAACTCCTTATAGTTGACTGCTTTGTTGTTTCTGAGAAAATTAGTTGCCACTAACTGGAAGGCTTTCCACACTGTCTTTTCCTTGCCACCCAATGCAGTTAAATGCATCATCTCAAAAACTTTGCAAATCTGAGGGCTAACAAAGACAGCTTCTTTTATCTTAGCTTCACTTAACCTTGGAAATTTACCACCAAGGTACTTGAAGGCTGCTTGAGTTTTGTCTACTATATGATTTCTAGAGTTGATTTGTTCAGTAGAGTAATGTAAACTGAATTATGATTGCACCATCCATGACTTCTAGGAATAACATAATGCAATTCATATCATGTAAGATGCAATACGAGCTACACATTGCATCATTCATTGTTGTGCCCTAAAAGCAAGTACTGTCCAAACTCAGTCATAGATTTATTCATAGATTCTGTCAAAGATGTACATTAGTCATTTCTGATTTAATCTGAGATCCTTTCCCTTCTTAACTCACTTATCCTCCGCAATTTCCAAGTCAAAGGTTGTATATACTGACCCAGTAGCATACCTTGAAAACCAAAGCCAATCAACAGTTTTAAATATCATTTTCTCAGCAGTCCAGATTTAGTAAAGTTTGATTTTGTTCATTTTGGAAGCATTTTAGCAGTAGATCAGTGCTATCAGAAGGCACGATGTAGGCATCTTCCACATGCTTACCTGCAGATCCTGGATAAGTTTGTGAAACAGGATAGCTACAGGATCTGCTGAGGGTTGAAGGAACTAAAGGTGCTTGAACACATCTATTCTTGAGTCCTTTTCTTTTCTAATCCTGATAGATTCTTCATCAGCTTATTCAAAAACCTGGAGTAGCAAACATTCTTTGGAGGAGAGATATGCTGTGGCAAGTCTGGAAAGGGGTCAGATGGATTCCCCATGGAATCCTCTTCGTTTCCTGACCATCGGTGAACACTAAGCTGTGACCCCGATGATGAAGATGACTGCAGTGGAGACCTGTGCTAGTTTGATGGGAAAATGTCTGGAAGGAATGCAGAGTGGACGGAGCCTGCTGCTTCATCCTCTGATTCCTGAAGGGATTCCCTTCGAGCAGGAGAATCCATCACAATGCTGGAAGCTCTTACCATGCTGGGTCAGACCAAAGGTCCATCAAGCCCAGCATCCTGTTTCCAACAGAGGCCAAACCAGGCCATAAGAACCTGGCAATTACCCAAACACTAAGAAGATCCCATGTCACTGATGCAATTAATAGTATGTATCAGCGTAAGACTTGGATCAGTTCCACTACATGGGAAGATGTCCTCCATCTTGGATAGGGGAGGTTCTAATCTTCCTCTATTATCTTCAGGGCTTAAGAAGGCAAAGTCTTCACCCTTGTTTTATGTTACATTATAAAAATCAAGAGGTCAATACTGAGTAAGCCAGCGAGCAGGGAAGTTACCTGAATAATTTAAACCAGATATTCAGAGGAGCTTACCTGGATAAGTGTTCTGCTGAATATATCCCAATGTCCAACCAGACTTACCCAGCTATCTTGTCTAGGCCTGAATATCAGCGCTGCCCAGACAAAATGAAACTGCACCACTGGAACACCCCCAGCACTTCCTCTCTTTATCTGAGTAAATTTTGTTCCCAAAATTTAGCCAGGAAGTGAGGCGGGAGGGAAATATTCAAATACTGGATTTGGACTACTACAAAAGTTAGATGGACAAACCCTTTAAATATCAACTACAAAGAGGCCCCTATTCAGACATAGCCAGCTAAGTAAGTTAGCCGGGATATTCATGAATATAGCCAGATAAGTTTAAAGTTAGCCGAATAAGATAACAGGCTAACTTTAGATCTGCTTAATAGCAGGTCTGTAGTTAACCAGATACCTTAGCCG
The DNA here is from genome assembly GCF_901001135.1 of Rhinatrema bivittatum. Taxonomy (NCBI): domain Eukaryota; kingdom Metazoa; phylum Chordata; class Amphibia; order Gymnophiona; family Rhinatrematidae; genus Rhinatrema; species Rhinatrema bivittatum. The sequence continues at coordinate 507,028,943 of NC_042615.1, read as the reverse complement.
GATAAGTTTGAATATCATTACTTATCCGGCTAAGTCAACCAGATAAGTAGATGCTCCAAGTTACACTCCTGGAATGCCTTTTTTATTGGGCTAAATTTGAGCTGGATAATGACTTAAATATACCAAAACTTACCACTGAGTCATTTAAATGGCTTTTGAATATCTCAAAGGGTTTAGGAGAAGGAGGGAGATTTGAGGATCGAGGAGGAAGAAGAAGAAGAAGGAGTAGGAGAAGGTCAGAGGAGGGAAGGGTTCCAGGAACTCAGAACAAGGAAGAGGAGGGAAGAAATGGAAATTCTAGGATGTGGGGGATAGAATCCAAGATGAAATGATGGAGGATCCAAACAGCAGGGGACAGAGGAGGAATTGGGGGTGAGAGAGGCATCCCTGCCCTGCTCTGGTCTTGCTCCCTCTTGCACCTCTTAACTCCTCTCTAAATTCCCACCCAGCCAGGCACACACACACATAGAGAGGACTGGCACAGATCTCTTCTCTCTCACACATACAAGTCCTGCTCCCCTCCCTTTCCCCTCTCTCACACACTGAGGCACATGACCTGCCCAGCTGATCAGCTCACTTGCAATGACCCTCCTTTCACTCCTCCTAACTTCCAAAAATGACCCCCCCTGTGCTCCCTCAGCCCCGCTTTACCTTTTAGCAGGCCTGGATTTGTTAATAGTCACACTAGGACTGTGCCTCGGGCAGCAGAAATCTGGGGGGCAGCAGGAAGACTGAAGATTTGCTGCCTTTTAGTTGTGCTGAATCTCACTCAGCAGAGAAGAGCCAGCTCCATCCTGATTCAGTGCCTCCCCTCCAGGCAGCGGGCAGGGAACGGGAGAGCCTGCAGCAGACAAAACAAAGGGGGAATTGCTTTGGGGAGATTAGAAGGGTCTGAGTATAAATCAATGGAGGGTGGGAAGAGGGGGGGGATGAAAGGGGGGATTAGCTGGGGGTGTATGTCTGTGTGTGTGAGAGACGGGAACAAGGGTAGGGGGCATTGTTCATGTGTGGGAGAGAGGAGGGATGTGTTTGTCAGATTGGGAGGGATGTTAGGGGCTACAAGGAAGAGCAGGACCAGAATATAGTAGGGACCTATTCCCTCCTCTCCTGCCCACCCACTGCAATTGAAATCCTCCCTCCCTTGATCTTGGATTCTATCTCCCAGATCTTGAAACCTCCCTTCCTTCTTTCCTACCTCTCCCTTCTCCCCAGATCCTGGAACTCACTCCCCCAATCCTTCCTACTTCCTCCTCCCCTACCTCAATCCAAGTGCTTCCCCCCCCCCCCCCCCCCCCCCCCCCCAATTCTCTCCCTTCTCTTCCCCATCCCAGATTCCTACTCCCCATTTCCCATCCTCCCCATCCCTAGTCCTCTTCCCTCCTCACTCTCCTCCTCCTCCTTTCTCCTCACCCCATTCCTGATCCCCCTCCTTTCCTTTTCCATTCCTGAGGTCTCCTCCTTGTACTGATTCTTGATATCACTTTTCTTCACCCAATAAAAAATTAAATAAATAATACTAATAATTAGGGTGTAAAAACTACTTTATTTTTATAATGCAATATAAAAGATGGAAATGTCTGCCAATTTGCTTCACAATTTTTTAATGTTTGCCACAGGATCTACCCCTGAGCTGCCACAGGAAACTAGGGGACTGTGTCTTAGCCTTGATATCCAACCTGGGGGGGGGGGGGGGGTTTAGAGGGATGACAGGGAGTGACAACACCAACAGTGCCTAGGGATGCTAAAATCATAAATCAGTCACTGCCTCCTAGTTGATCTCTTTCAGGCCCTCCTCTTTCCCCACCACAATAATCCCTCTCTCATTTCCTCTTCCCCACTGCATCCACTCACATGGTCCCCCCTCTCATCCCCAGTTAATACCTCTGTCACTGCAGCTGAGAGAGAAATGGCAGTAACAGGGTAGGAAGGAAGAGGCTGACTTAGGGATCAGAGCAGTTTTTTGGTGCTCTGCTCTGTCCTCTCCAGATTCATCCTTCCCCTCCTGTTCTCCTCCCCCGCACTACCTGGAGGGGAGGAGATGGAGCAGGATGCACTCTCTGCCCAGACTATGGCTGACTACTTCCATGGCAAGATTCACAAATTAGTCTTGAATTCTCAACCAGATCACCTCTACCTGCCTCTCCCCCACTTCTTTCCTCTGCTCGTACCCTGGGCCTCCGCCACTCTCTCCTCCTTTCCTGAAGTTACAATGGAAGAAACTGCCCATCTTCTCTCTTCCTCCAAACCCACTCCCCGTTCCCCTGACCCTATTCCTACCCAGTTCCTCAGCTCCATCTCCGCTGCAGTCATCCCTTCCATCTGTCACATCCTCAATCTATCACTCTGCACAGGGCCGGTGCTAGCTTCTTTGCTGCCCTGTACGAACAATTACTGTGCTGCCCTCCTCCTCCTGTTTCATTTAGTCTCTCTCCTGACCACCACCCCCCCCCTGCAAAAAAAAAAAAGCCCAGCTCCCTCCAGCAATACACACTCTAAAAAATGGCACCTTCCCCAAACCCTGGGTTTTCACTCCCTGCCCCAGATTCCATGGCCAGTACAAGGGTATTAGATGCCCTAGGCCTAGGTGAACCATAAAGCCTTGCATAATGCAATTGCGGCCTGCTCCACACACATACAGTTAAGAGTTATGCATTTATAATAACATTTTACATGAAAAGTACAGTATTCTAAGGTAAAAATATCACTTACATTATATTTAAATACACTGCTGTGATGCCAACCAAATCCCTGCAAAAAAGACGCTTGGAACCCGTATAGTATTAGGCCTTTTGTAATGTGTGTTGTGTGTGGGCTTGACCCTCCAAAAACCCAAAAACACTAATATTCTTCCTATTAGAAGAATACCTCACCTCAGTCACACATGCAGAACATAAACAGACTTTTACCAAATACAGAATAGAGCAACCATAAAGCATAAATGCAAACATAACAAAACCTTAACTGGAAACCACAAGAAGCCAGATTCTGTAGGCAATGCAACAGTGGAAAAACAGAAACATCTCCAATCCTCAAACAAAATCAAGAAATATAACAAATACATAATAGTAATAGTAACATACATAATAGTAACATACTAATAATAATATTTCAAAAACAAATGACAAATAAAAGATCAAATTATAAAAACTCCTATACAAATGTTTTTTAAATGTCCCAAGCAGCAATAAAATGTTTCAAAACAGCAGACACATCAAATAACACCTGAAAAATAAAACTATAAAGGATTCTAAAAAATTAATTCTCTCCATATATGGTAACTTTTGATTTCTAGTCACTCTGAGATTATTGTGGATTACTGGGAGTGGGTGTACAAACGTTCTCCTCTCTTTCTTACATATATATATTTAAATACACAAGTTCACATACACATGCTTCCGCTCTCACACACACCCAGGTATCTCCAGCTCTTCTTTGGTTGGGATCTGCTAGCAGCCCTGGGTCCTCCTCTTCATTTCACCTGCTGGCAGGTTGGGATCCACCTGCAGCCCCATTCTCTCTCACTCTCTCACACACACACATTTACACATATATACATACACACAACCCAGGCAGCTCCTTTTCTCTCTGTCTCTCACACACATACAAACCCAGCAAGCTCCCATTTTCTCTCTCTCTCTCACACAAATACAATTCAGGCAGGCCCATTTCTCTCTCTCTCACTCACACACACACACACATATATACACATAACTCAGGCAAGCTCCCATTCACACCCACATAGCCCCCAGGCAAGCTCCCAATCACACCCCCCTCACCTTCTCAAATCCTAGGCAGACTTTCATTCATATCCACCCATGCACATCCCAGGCAAACTGCTTTTTACATCCACCCAAATCCCAGGCAGGCTCCCATTCACACATACTCCACCCATCCCAGGAAGACTCAAATGCATGCATGCATGCATGCGTGCATACACTCATCCACCCATCTCAGGCAGGCTCCCATTCACACATACTCCACCCATCCCAGGAAGACTCAAATGCATGCATGCATGCATGCGTGCGTGCATACACCCATCCACCCATCTCAGGCAGGCTCCCATTCACACCCACGCACCCCAGTCAATCTCCCATTCACACCCACCCACACACCCATCCCAGGCAGACTCTCATTCACACCCATCTACCCCAGTCTGTTATGGTTTGTGGGTTTCGTGGACCCTTGGCCTGAGGTGAGAGTTGTTACCACCTGTGGGGAGGACCCTAACCCTAACCCTAACCCTAACCCTAACCCTAACCCCCACAGGTCCACACTGTCGGGAGGCAAGGTCTGCTCAGGAGCTCTGAGGGAGAGTCTGTGGGTGGTCCCGAGGAGTGGGGTGAGAGACAGAGCAGCGAGGAGCCCCACAGTAAGCAGGTTGGGCTAGAGAGCAGTACCTGGGCAGAGACCTTCGAGGCACTAGGCAGGCCCGAGGAGCGGGAAGCACGAGGCAGGAAGAGCAGGAGGTATACTGCAGAGGCAACCCTGAGGGATGGAGCTTTGTAGTGAGGGAGGTACTGATGTACTGATGTAACGATGTAGGCTAACCCGTGGAGCAGGGAAGCCCAAGTCGGGTCTCTAGGTAATGATATAGACAACCCCGAGAAGCAGGGGAGTACTGGTAATACCGGTGTTTGAATGTAGGCACGGCCCCGAGGAACGGGGAAGCGCAGCCAGTCTCCAGTGATGAACGTAGGCGCTGCCCCGAGGAGTGGGGAAGCACGGAGATAGATATCCCAAGTGGTGAGAGCATTCCCACATGCAACCCCGAGGAGCGGGAAGCCGGCGGATGGGACTCCTGGAAGGCGCAGGGCTAGCCCGAGGAGCGGGGGAAGCCAGGAGACCGAGTCTCTGGAGAGAGCGCACATAGGCCCCCAAGGTGCGGGTACCTGAGCCAGGTCCAGAATCCAAGAAGGGTCTGAGACATTCACCACAGGTCTGAGGTGCTAGTAGAGTAGTGATGGAACTCGTTGCCAAGTCGGCTAGCAGGGGGCGAAGGAGGTGCTTAAGAACCCTGACCAAATGATGTCATCAGTCAGGGACGCCCCTGAGGTTCCTGCCATAGCAACTACAAAAGACGGCCTGGTGGTGCACACACGTGCCTAGGAAGGCCCAGAGTTGGCATGGATGGCGGAAGCGTCCCGGCCACCATGAGGAACCATGAGATGTGCGGCAGTAGAGACTGGCCCCCACTGCGAGCAGGCCCAGAGAGGGAAGCGGGGCAGTACAAGACGTGAGTAGATGCAGTCGCAGCCGTCTGCAACCAACGGTCATATTACAGTCAGTCTCCCATTCGCACCCACCCATCCCAGGCAGGCTTCCAGTCACACACAAATACACATCCCAGGCAGCCTTCCATCCACATCCACCCATCCATTCCAGGCAGACTCTCATTCACATACACACATATATGTATCCCTTTGTCCTTTACTGGCAACCTTTCCTGCAAATGATTCTTCAAGATAAAATTTAAAAAGTGTTTTTCTACTTTTCAATCCTCAATTTTGATTTTTGCCAGTTTCCTTGTTTCTGCATCATTCAGAACAGTGTCAATCTCACAAATGGGACCAAACAAAACATCCAAGAAAACTCATCTTGTGCCTTTTTCCCAGGCAGGCAGGCAGAATCCATGGGACCTCTTATTCTTCCTCCGCTGCTGCTGCTGCTGCATGGAGATGTATCTCATTCGTTGGGGTAAGCAGCCATTCTGCGGCTCCTCCTGCATGCTGGCCCCATGGCATTCAACACTTATGGTGCTAACACTTCCTCCTCTTCACGAGATGAGCATAGAGGAAGTGCTAGCACCTCGAGTGTTGAATACTGCAGGGCTAGTACATGAGGAGCTGCAGGACGGGCTTCCTCTTCTGCTCTGGGATATGGCGGGTGGGCCTCCTGATTCTTCTGGCGGCCACACAGGCCTCTCTCTGCTCCCGACACTGCCCCCTGGGAGTGCTGCCCTGTGTAATTGCAGGGTTTGCACACTTGGTGGTGCTGGGCCTGACCTTCCACTGCTACTGTTCCTGCTGCCTTCTAAAATGCTTTGATTTTACCACTCCTTAAAAAATCCTCACTGGACCCTACTTGTCCTGCCAACTATTGTCCCATCTCCCTCCTCTCTTTTGCCTCCAAACTACTTGAACGTACTGTTCACCACCGCTGTCTCAAGCCATTCTTGATCCACTCCAGTCTGGTTTTCACCCTCTACATTCAACTAAAAACAGCCCTTGCCAAAGTCTCCAAAAACTTGTTTATGGCTAAAGTCAAAGGCCTTTACTCAATCCTTATCCTCCCTGACCTATCTGCTGCTTTTGACACTGTTGATCCCTACCTACTCCTTGATACTCTGTCCTCATGTCTTGGTTCTTTTCTTACCTATCCCATTGCACTTTTAGTGTTTCCTCTGGTGGAGCCTCCTCTACTGCCATTCCACTATCTGTTGGTGTGCCTCAGGATCCTGTCCTGTTTCCTCTTCTCTTCTTCCTGTTTACTTGTTCCCTTGGTACTCTGATTTCCTCTCATAGGTTTCAATGCCATTTTTAAGCTGATGATTCCCAGATTTACGTCTCAACACCAGAAATGTCATCAGAAATCCAGTCCCAGATCTCAGCCTGCTTGTCTAACATTGATGGCTGGATGTCCCACCGCTACCTTAAACTCAATATGGCCAAGACAGCTCTTTATCTTTCCCCTCAAACCCACCTCCCCTCTTCCCCCTTTTTCTATTTCTGGTTATCCTCCCAGCCCCCTCAGCCTGTAACCTAAGATTCATCTTTGACTTCTCTCTCTCTTTCTCTTTACATACTCAAAACTCCACTAAAACGTGTTGTTTCTTTCGCCAAAATCCATCCCTTCCTTTCTGAACACACTACCAGAACCCTTATCCACTCTTTCATCTTCCACTTAGACTATTGCAACCTGATCCTCACAGGTCTTCCAGTGACTCATCTCTCTCAACTACAATCTGTCCTAAATTCAGCTGCATGACTTATCTCTCGCCAAAGTCGCTACACCCATATAGCCCCCTCTTCTGAAGTCACTACATTGGCTCCCCATCAGTTCAAGCTCCTTTTACTCACCTAAAAGAGCTTTCACGCTGCAGCTCCTCACTACCTCTCCTTTCTTTTCTCTCTCTCTGCACCCCTCCACATGCACTTCGCTCATCAGACAAATCACGCTTATCTATGCCCTTCTCTCTACTGCCAGTTCCCGACCCCATGCTTTCCACCGGGCTGCACCATGTGCTTGGAATTGACTTCTCTCTCCTTGTTTAAATCCCATCTAAAAACCCATCTTTTTGAGGTTGCTTTTAAATCTTAAGCCTGACAGTCCTCCTTCATCCTCATTAACTAATTTTAACCATTGTCTTATATGAAACTCCACAGACCTCTTAACCTGCTCTGCCAGGCAAGGACTGTCTCTTATGTGGTGTTTGCACAGTGCTGTGTCATCCAATAGTGCTATAGAAATGTTAAATAGTAGTAGTAATGGGGTTCTTTCCAGCTGAGTGAGATTCAGCACAGCTGGGAGACTGCAACTTTGCAGGCCTCTTCCCATCCCCCCAGATTTCTACCATCCTTGATACAGGCTTAGTGTGCCTATTGGGTAATGCAGGTCTGGTAGTAATTGCTGAGGAGGAGGAAAACAATATCAACTTCATTTTCCAACTCAACATGGTATCCGTGTCTCTTTGTTAACACCACATAATGCCAGACATTGAGACTGGTTGCTTAATTACTTCATCAAAAAACTGGGGTGGGCTGGGAAAAGTCCAACGTCTCATGAAACCTTTGCTGCTACTCCTGCCCGAAGGTGTCGATTCAGTGGGTGCTTGAACACCCCCAATACTGAGCAAACTCCTTCACTGTGCAGCCCCCTATCTGGTCGGCTCAAGCGCTGAGGCATACAGGGAGGGTTACTGACCACAAAAGGCCTCATGACCTCCCAGGGTTCCCAGGAAGGGAAGAATAATTATAATTATTTGCTTACTCTGGGGCTTTTCTGCAAACCAGTCCAGTCACTCAAAAAAAAATCACCACTCTGACTCCAAAAGCTGCTGTTTAAAAATAGAGCTTTACTGGATTGGCCACTGTTGGAAACAGGATGCTGGGCTTGATGGACCCTTGGTCTGACCCAGTATGGCATTTTCTTATGTTCTTAGTAGGAAAACAAAATTTAAACATCTGGAAACACCAGTGTTAAGATTCCAGTAGTGTAACTAATGGTCTAAAATAGCATAAAAAACTAAATCCAGTCTCTTTTCACTCTTTCCCCACACTTGGCAGCTAGTTAAGCTCTTGGGACAGGGACCCTTCCTCCCTGAGCCCTCCCAGTACCTTTTGCGTAGCAGTTCTTCTTTCTGTTTCACTCACTTCTGTTTCTCTCTCTTACTAGAGCCTCTGGCTGATTTGTTGGGTCAGTCAGCAAGTCTGTAAACTTTCCCAGGGCAGGCTGTTTCTGCCTTAGAGTTCCACAGAACACACATCCACCCCACTCTGAAAAAGTCCCCTCTTCTTTGGGTTCCTCAGACTTGGGTTTTTCCATAAAACACTTCTCACTCTGGAATCCCAGGAGCTCTCCCTCTAGGATTCCTTGTTCTTCCCCCTCCCCCCCCAGTAAGGCTTGGTCAGCCTTTTCCCTAGTTCCCAGCCACCTTTCCTAAGCAGGAGCACTTCTCTTCTGGCACTTCCCCTGTGGAGGGATAAGGCCCACTGGCACCACTCTGTCTGGAGAAGGACATCCTGCAGAACTCCAGATCTTGGAATCCTCCTCATGAGTTCTTCTCAGTTCTCCCCCCCTCTGACTGCAACACATGGGTGCAGCCCTTTTATTCAACCTCACAACCCCTTCCAATGAGGAGTGGTCCACTTCCCTATAAGACTGACACTACGCTGTCACTACAGGGGCAGGGTCTGATTGAGACCCCCTGACATACACTGGGGCCGATGCAGTTACACGTGTGCCGAAAATGGGCACTAATACCGAGTGCCCGTTCTCTTACCGTGCACGCAGCCACATCCTCTGGGAGCCCGCTGCAATATTCCAATGAGAGGCAGCGTTAAAAATGGCGCACTCAGGGAAACTTGTGTGTCCGTAGTGCTGAATAGTTTATTGCATCAGGCGCTCAATTGCAACAGGCACTCAGTATAAGCATCCGTTTTCTTCCTGCTTCTTTGTTTTTTTTGTGTTATAATACACTTCAGCAACCTCAGCAAAATATGAGGCACTCCTTGCTATGGATGTCTAAATTGTGTGGCCATAAGAAAAGTGGGTTTCTTTTAATCACACTAAAATATACATTTATTTTTCTCCACCAAAAGCAGTAAATTAAAGTGTTACAATGATACTGAGGAGAGCACACTTATCGTAACACAGAGAACCTATTTTTAAAGGTTTTTCATGAGCCCTTGGATGCAAATTGTCTTTACGCCACCTCCAAGGCTGGAGCTAAATTTGCCATGTTAAAAAGTGTGCAGTGGGTATCCAGCGCTTTATTCCCCACTGTGATAGTTTGTCTTATGTTGGCTTAACATTGGAAGAAAAAAACAAATATTTTTTTCTTTTTTTTTGCAAAGAAACTTGCCGCGTTAAAGAGCATGCATTGGATGCCCAGCGCTTTACTGCATTGGGGGGACATCATATCTAATGTTCTCATCTGCATGCAATTACAGCTGATGGGTGCTTTCATGTATGCATTTGTTTAGGCGTGTGTTTTGGGCGCACTAATCTTATTGCACTGGGCGCTAGTCCAGTGCGTCCAAATTGCGCACCCAACTGCACGTAAATCTGAGCACTAGGCCGAGTGCACTTATTTGTTTATTTATTTATTTAAACGTTTTATATGCCGTCGTTCCATGTGAGAATCGCTAGTTCATAACAGTTTACAGGTAAAATATTCATAAATATAATGAGTGTTGCAAGGCGGATAAACATTCATAGAAACGGAAGTAATACAATGGTAGACATCAAACTTCAAAACGGAGCTAGATAGGGGTTTGCAAGGGGGTTATTGTTCAAGACTTATTTTGGTTATCTGAGTCATGGGGAGCTGGGGATTTCTGTCAAGTCCAAGCCAAGTTTTTAAGTCACTTTTGAATTTCTTTTTATCTGTTAATGTTCGAAGATCTTCTGGCATGGAATTCCAGAGTTTTGGGCCAGCAATTGAAATCGCTCTACCTCTAGTTAGCGTTAGATGATGAGAGTCTCTTAAGTTCGGGATTTCTAGGAGGCCTTTGTTCTCTGATCTGAGGGTTCGCAGGGGGGGGGGGTTGTGTTGTTTAAATATTATTCCCAGCAGATCATTGTTGTTCGGGTTAATGTTATTGAATATTATTGTCAGAACTTTATAATGTATTCTTGTCTGTATAGGAAGCCAATGCAGAGCCATCAGGATTTTGGTGATGTGGTCAAATTTTCTTGCTCCAGATAATAGTCTAGCTTTGGCATTTTGTTGAAGTTGCAGGGGTTTTAAGTGACTAGTCAGAAGACCCAGAAGTAATGAATTACAGTAATCAAGAAAATGAGAGACTGTAAAACTGTTCTAAAAACTGTTGTGCTTAGTAGAGGTTTTAATCAGCTCAAAATCCGCAGCTTATGGACAGCGGTGGACTCACGATGTCGGACTGGCCCGGGTATTTGCCGCCCAGGCCAGCCCAGGCCACATCACGTGGTCTGCCGAGCGCGGCTCTGTCACAGCCACACACGGCAGACCACGTGACCGGAGAGATCGGCCCACCGGGGGATGCCCGATCCCCCGATAGGCCAATCCGCCCCTGCTTATGGAAACCAGATCTAATCAGTTTACTTATGTTGGCTTTCATTGTTAAATTTTCATCAATTTGGATATACCCCCGTTACCCATCCAATTCCCAGTTTCCCGTTATTTCTCCTTTGTTGCACATTGTTACTTGTTCTCTGTAAAGCTCCTTGCTGTTTTGAGTTACCTGTAAACCGAGATGATGTTCCCAACGTATCCCGGTATATAAAAACATTTAATAAAAAAAAAAAAAAGGTCTCTCACTTGGGTTGCTGCCTGGTATTAAGTGGCAACTTCTGAAATCAATCCCTGGGGGTATAGTTTTTTTGTGGGTTGCGGCTCAACCAAATTATTTCAGTTTTTTGGGGGTTCATCAAGTTTCCATCGAGCTAGTTTTTCTTTTATTTTAATCAAATATTCAAAAATTAGAGATATTGAATTTTCAAATGATTTTGTTAGAAGGATATAGAATTGAAGATCATCCGCATAAAGGAAGAAGTTTAAGCCCGGGTCTGTTAGTAATTTGCATATGGGCAGCAGGGAGATATTAAATAAATGTTGCTGATAGCGCTGATCCTTGCAGTATGCCTGTTGTGCTTTGGAAGGTGTTGGACAAGTAAGTGTCGAGTTTTACTTGGAATGATCTATCTGCGAGGAAAGAGGTGAACCATTTTAGCAAATTTCCATCAATCCCAATGTTTTTCAACTGTTGGCATAGCAGGTTATGGTCAACGGTGTTGAAGCCAGCTGTTAGATCAATCAGGACTAGGCAGACTTTTGACATTTGAGTCAAAATCTCATAAAATAGGATCCGTTAAGGACTGAAGAAGAGTTTGTTTAATGGTTTTTCCGGAATCCAAATTGGTTAGGATAAAGTATCTTACTTGTCTTCAAGATGATTTTCAAGTTGGGTAAGGGCTGTTTTTTCAAGTATTTTTGCAATGATGGTTAAGTTGGAGATTGGACAATAATTATTCCGTCATCATCATTTATTGCATTGGCCCCAGTTAGACCACTTAGACCAGCTAAAGCCACTGCTGCCATTTCTGTAATGGGCAGAGCTACTATGTAAGGGGCAGAATTGGGCACACTGTCACAACTGCCGTGCTCCCAAGTCACCATGCTCCCAAGATCTGTAACAAGGTACCTCTGCCCGTTCGCCTGGAACCAAACTACCTTGTTTTCTGGGAAAAAAAAAATTTAAGACATACTTATTCAACCAGGCCTTCCCTTAATGAACTTATGAGGATGAATAGTCTTCCTACCAAAGTGTCCAGCCTACTCCAACTCCAACTCCAACTCGATCAGCAACTCCAGCTCGACCTGGAAATCCCTTTCAAACTCCACTCCTCTAACAGACCAACGAGAGATATCCACAAAGGCACTCTGAAATTTCCCCCGACTAAAGCCACACGCCTCGCTACGACCAAAGACAGAGCTTTTTCAATAGCAGGCCCATCTATCTGGAATAACATCCCAGCAAATCTCAGATTGGAACCCTGCCTCTTAACCTTCAGAAAAAGACTAAAGACGTGGCTCTTTCACCAAGCCTTCCCAGATCCACCGGATAATCACTAGTTTGAGCCACACTTCTTACAAGGTCTTTTGACACACTTCCTCCTGAACAATGGACACTGGCACCTCCAGGTTAAAGCATATGCTCTAACCCGTTAATTTATTCGTATCACGTTATATTTATTCTACCTGCCTTTATCTTCCTTCCAGCTTGTCTTTAAGCCTCCAAGTTTTTTTCCATTCCTTGTTGATTGTAACTTTGACTTATTCCTTTTTCCTTTGTTATCTATTATTAACCAGAATTGTTACCTTAGTTTTCCCTTGTTAAAATGTAAACCGATCCGATATGGTTATCTACCATGAAGGTCGGTATAAAAAACTGTTAAATAAATAAAATAAATACTCTAATGGTACACAGCTTTAACTATTACTTTCCTTAATGAACCTGTATATTCATACTTTGTAGTTTGTAATCCACTTTGCCAGCATTCCTGGCAAAGAGCAGAATATCACTTTTGTAAATACATAAGTGTGTCAAAGAAGAGGGAAATTTGCATGGAGTTTAGCATCCTGAATCATTTTGAAAAGTCACTGGAATGCCTTTCACTTACGGCAACCGTACTGCTTTATCTTTTTCTGTAATGTCATCTTTTGATCATTCAGATTCTGACCTGAGGAAGAGAGTTTTAGCTCACCAAAGCCAGTCAAGAAATGTATTAAGTTGGTCCAATATAAAGATATCATCTGACATATATATTTTTGCTTTTGTGGCAACATTTTTCAATTGCAACCACTGTCCGAGTAGAATAAGGAAGATAGGAATATTGCAAGAAGAGACAACTGCTGTTATTTATTTATTTAGAAGATTTTATATACCGGTGAACATTGGGAACATCTCATCGGTTTACATTAAACAAAATTATAGCTAACCGAGCTTTACAGAGAAAAGTTGGAACCAATATGCAAAATGGAACAAAACAAATAATTTCTAACAGGAGAGAATCATCACTTAACTTACAAAGGGCATCAGCTGAAAAAAAGGAAGGAGCTATTTACAGGAGAAGTGTGTGGTTAAATAATAATTTGAGAGTTGAATTACAAATGGCAAGGTGCAGAGGGAAAGCTGCTAAGCAAATGCTTGCTTAAAGAGGCAGGTTTTTAGATTGTGTTTACATTTTTTTGGGCAGGGTTCCTGGCATAGGAAGGGAGGGAGTTTGTTCCAAAGGACGGGTCCAGCTAAGGATAGTGCCCGAGCTTTGGTGGAAGCAAGTTTATATTGCTTGGGTGAGGAATAGCAAGAGTAGCCCTGTGCTGTTGCCTTATTGGTCTAATTGAATTGTGAAAGATGAGGTGATCAGAGAACCAGTGCATGTCTTGGTTGTGGAGGGCCTTATGAATCAGTGTGAGAGCTTTATAAGATATTCTTTCGGCGACAGGTAACCAATGTAAGTTTTTAAGAACAGGGGTGATGTGGTCGCTTTTATGTGTGTTAGTAAGAATACATGCAGCAGCATTTTGTAGACGCTGGAGCGGCAGCAAGGTACTTTTGGGTAAACCTAGTTGTAGAGCATTGCAGTAATCGATTTTGGATAGAATGAATGCTTGTAGGATGGTGCAAAAATCATTAAGGTGCAGAAGGGGTTTAATTTTTTTGAGAGTGCAGTTTGAAATAACAGGCTTTGAGAGTGTTGTTGATGTGTTTTTTAAATGAGAGGTGGCAGTCAATAGTGATGCCAAGACTGCGAACCTGTTGGTTGAAAGCAACGTTGTAGTCTGGGTTGCATCCTGTTAGTAGTGGGGGGGTGAATACTTTGCGGAGAAATGTATAGTAGCTCGGTTTTGGCCGTGTTGAGTGCCAAATAGTTGCTTGTCAGGAGAGCATTGATAACTGATAAAGTGGAATTCAAGGTTTCAATCATCATCAGCGTAGATGAAGTGTGGGAGGCCTAGATTGGTTAAAAGGCCTAGAGGGAGGAGGTATATGTTAAACAGGGTGGAGGAAAGGGAGGATCCTTGGGGGACACCATGAGGCAGTGGAAAGGTTTTGGAGGTGCAGTTGCCCATTTGTACACTGTATTGCCTCTCTTGCTGGTATGATTGGAACCACTGAAGAGCAGTATCTGTAATGCCAATATCTGAAAGGCATTGGATTATTATATTATGATTGACAGTGTCAAAGGCGGCAGAAATGTCCAGGAGGATCAGGATATGAGAGGTGCCTGTTGGCTGCAATTTGAAGAGGAGAGGAGGGCAAGATGGGGTAGCAAGGTGAGGGGAGGAGAGGAAGGAGGAGCGAGGGGGTTGGACAGTGAGGGGAAAGGAGAGAAGGTGGTCAGGGCTGTCATGTGGGGGAAGAGGGTGCGAGACAGGTTCCTCCCTGGGGCAGCAGCAGCAGTGTGCCAGCAGCATCACCGGAAAGGGGAACCAGCCATTTGTAACATCCCTATCCCCAGCAGACCCATGGCGTGTAAGACCTAGCGTAGGGACTACTGAGCCACTGGGCCAGCTTCTCCTTTTCCTTTTTTAAATGTTAATCTTTCTGTCCTTACCTTTTCAGCCAGCTCCTTTCAAACCAGACTGGTCTCTCTTACTTGTATTTGCTTTCCTGATACAAAGATTTGTTGTCCTTTCAGCTGCTCCTTTTAGTTCATCTCACTGTCTTTCTCCTCCTTCATTTGGATTTTCTCATCCTGCCAGCACCTCCCTAAGATTCTCCCCTCCCCCTCTCCACCTCAACAAGGTTCGGGATGCTAATCTTTGTATGATTCCCCTGCCTTAGTTCTTATGTGATATCACAGTCTAGTGATCACTGCAGCACAGGTAATCAGCTCCTGTGACATTAAAAACACTTTCCCTTTTGTAGGTACCAGGTCTAATATTGTTTCCCTACCCCCCCCCCCCCCTTCCCCATGGGTTCTTTTAGCAGTTGCCCCTTGTAGGGATTGCAGGATCTAACAAGTTTCTGCCGACAAAATGTTCCACTCAGCATCCAGTGAAATAAAGCCTCCTCTTCCATTGTAATCTTATATATGTTTTTAATGAGATCTCTGGCCAGCTCTTCTATCTGTTCTCTAGAGGTCTGTAGATTATATCCTTGTGGATGGAAGAGCTATTTCCCCTTTCCAAGATAATCCAGTGTCTCTCTTCCCCATTCCTCTGCAATTCAAAAGCTTTAATATTATTTTTATATATGAAGTACTATTCTTCCTCTTTTTCTGCCTACCCTGCTTTTCCTGAACTGATAATGGCCTAGTATGGCCATATCCCAGTCATAGGACTTGCTGAACCACATCTCATAGCAGCAACACTATCTAAACCTGCCACTGGATTTAGGGATTGCAAGTGGAGGAGTAGCCTAGTTATTAGAACAGCATGCTAAAAACCAGGAAACACAGAAAGGACAGCAGAAAAGGGCCAACTGGTCCATCCAGTCTACCCAGCAAGCTTATGGTAATAACTACTAGCCATAAAAGCCACCTTTATAATTATTAGTTTCCCAGACTGTCAAAGTCAGGGCCCTTGTTGGTTGCTGTTTTGACTCCAATTCCCCCATTACCTCTTGCCATTGAAGCAGACAGTAATGTTGGAGTTGCATCAACAGCAAACAGGCTTCTTGGTTAAGGGTAGTAACTGCCACACCAGCAAGTTACTCCCATGCTCTCTTTTCTTCATTCCCATCCTCTAGCCTTAAGGGATCCACAGTGTTTATCCCATGCCCCTTTGAAATCTTTTACTGGTTTTGCCTTCACCACCTCCTCCAGAAGGGCATTCCAGTCATCTACTACCCTTTCTATGAAGGAATATTTCCTGACATTGGTTCTGAGTCGTCCTCCCTGGAGTTTCATTTCATGACCCCCTAGTTCTTCTGATTTCTTTCCAACAGAAAAGGTTTGTCAATTGTGCATAATTAAAACCTTTCAAGTATCTGAAGGTCTGTATCATATCCCCCCTGCACCTCCTCTCTTCCAGGGTGTACATATTTAGGTCCTTCAACCTCTCCTCATAAGTCATTTGATGGAGATCCCCCACCATTTTTGTCACCCTTCTCTGGATAGCCTTCCTCCTGACTCTGCCCCTTTTGAGATATGGTCTCCAGAAATGGACACTCCAGGTACTCCAGGTGAGGCCTCACCAAGTTGCTGTACAAGGGGATTATCACCTCCTTTTTCTTACTGGTTTTTCCTCTCTCAATGCAGCCCAGCATTATTCTGGCTTTTGCTATCGCCTTGTCACATTGCTTCGCTGTCTTCAGATCGCTAAGCTCTATCATCCCAATATCTCTCTCTTGTTCCGTGCACAACAGCTCTTCACCCCCCATCACATGCAGCTCTTTTGGATTACCACACCCAAGATGCATGACTCTGCTAGGAAGTCAGGGTTCAAATCCTGCCTTTCCAATGATGCTTTCTGTGACCTTGTCCAAGTCAGTTCAATTATCATTGCCTCAGTTATACAATTACAGTGTAAGTTACAAAGGAAAATGTAACTTACTATTATAGCAATTTTCAAAAGCCCATTTATCCATGTTAAGTGCACTTAGCACAGATAAAAAAAATAGGTGACACTCAATAACACATATTGTAGCAATTTGCTAATAGTCAGGCAATATTTTCTCTAGTTAGTAAGTTCCCCTAAGCAAATCTATTGCAGCTGCAGAATATACATGCGTGTTCTGTTACCACACGAAACATGGAGTTAAACAGAATTTGTTTTCTCTCATAGAAAGCAGTAACTTTTACTCTTTTGGGAGTCAGGCATCGCAGAGACATCTGTCCGAAAACAATCAGGGAAAGTTTTTCAGAACTACAGAGGACAAGGTGCCTATGTTATAACTAGGCACTAAAATGGAGGATGTCATAATGCCTCTGTATCGCTCCATGGTGAGACTGCATCTTGAATACTGTGTGCAGTTCTGGTCACCACAGCTCAAAAAAGATATAATTGCGATGGAGAAGGTACAGAGAAGGGCAACCAAAATGATAACGGGAATGGAACAGCTCCCCTATGAAGAAAGGCTAAAGAGGTTAAGGCTGTTCAGCTTGGAGAAGAGTCAGCTAAGGGGAGATATGATACAGGTCTACAAAATCATGAAAGGACTTGAATGGGTAAATGTGAAATGGTTGTTTATTCTTTCAGACAATATAAGGACTAGGTGACACTCTATGAAGTTAGCAAGTAGCACATTTAAAACAAATCAGAGAAAATTATTTTTCACTCAGTGCACAATTAAGCTCTGGAATTCGTTGCCAGAGTATGTGGTTAAGGGAGCTAGTGTAGTTAGGCTTAAAAAAAGGTTTGGATGAGTTCCTGGAGAAGTCCATAAACTACTATTAATCAATAGGGAATAGCCACTGTTGTTGATGGCATTAGTTGCATGGGATCTGTTTAATGTTTGGATACTTGCCAGGTACTTCTGACTTGGATTGGCCACTGTTGGAGACAGGATACTGGGCTTGATGGACCCTTGGTCTGATCCAGTATGTTCTTATGACTGTATGATCGAAGTGCAGGGCCTGAGCTATGAACTGACGATGAGGTCGCCATCCCACCTCAGGTCAACCAAACATGCTGATCCAGGCTTGGTTTCACCCATTGCAAATAGGGAGTTGTACTTCTGATCTTTTTCACATCAATTTCCCTAGGAAAATCTAAACTATAAATCTTTTCATGCAATGGGGACTGGATCTGCCTGTTTGGCTGAAGTGGCAAAACCCTAGCTAAGGACAGTTCCTTTCTTAGCCTTTTCTGGCCAAGACTGAGAACTTGACTATGATGGGTTTAATGCCCTGCCAACCCAACCTCACTGGGGACATAATTACTTTATGACCATGGCCAAAACAGGATTAAACTTTCAGTTAAAAAAAAAAAAAAATCAGGCAAAGATTTCATTGTGCTTTTGCTATTACCATAGCCACTCTCCCTTCCCCCCACCCCACATAGGCTTATACATTCAAACATATTATACACAGAAATAAAATTCAGTAATTTTATTCTTTCAAAAGAAACAAAGCCACTTTACAGCAAATTCATGTGTACAACTCCCTTCCTCCCTGAAATCTGAAAGACAGAACAGTTTACAAAAGTCAACACTATATATGTTTTGTTATTAGTTCATTACAACCGTGGTATGGAGGTGGGGTGGGGGGGGGGGAAGGCTAGCTGTTAAACTCTGGGCATTAGGAGGAGCTGGGGGGGGGGGGAGGGGGGAGACAGGAAATCTTTGGGAATCCGCCTTAAAAAAAAAAAATCCTAACAGTCAATGACCCCTTGCTCAATTCATTATGGTTGCTTATAACACAGTAAAAATAGAAAAAAGTGCAGTTATCTGTAGGGGGCAATGATCTCCTTGCCCCTGCCCCAGTAAAGGTGCAGGAGAGATAGTGAGGAAAGAACAGCATTTACTGGCAAACTGTCACCTGATTCCCAGGCACAAAAGGAGAGACTGATTCATTTCTGGACTAACCCCAACCAGCAATGCTCCGATACACTTTGTACTTTCTTTAAATAGCAGGGCTGGATGTAAGATTATGGCGGCCATAGACAGAGGACTGGGAATGGGAAGGTTTCTCCCCGAAAATCAAAAAGTAGAAGGAAAAGTCCCAGTTTCTGGGTGCCTTCAGAATTTGATGCTGTAAGCGCTTGCCTATGTTGCCTCTTCCTAAATCCCTCCCTGCTAAATAAGAGAAATAGGTGCTGGTTAGTTCAGATGTCCTGAATTCTAATCTGCATGTAACACTGACAGAGCCAAGGATTAGAGCTGAGGCACAGGGAGATCAAGGGACTCCCCCAAGGTCACAGCTAGAGTCAGTGACAGGAGAGGCAGCAAGGTGAGCTAACTAGTAGAAGAGGGTGGTTTTGTGAATATAAAACAGATACACTGCACCATTTCATGTCTTGTATGTTTAAATACAGTTTTTTTACATTATCTGACTTTTCAGTACTAGAATTATGCCTGGGTGAGTCACTCAGTTTTATCATACGATTAAGCAGCAGTGCCTGGATTTTTTGTTTTTTTTTTTGGGGGGGGGGGGGAGGGAAGAAAGGGGGATTTTCTTTTCTGCTATTGTAAAGTTTTCTCCTCAGACTGTAATTCAAGAGTGTATGCTGGCTTGCTAAATGGGAGATCCTTTTATTCTGTTCAAATTAAAAATAGAATGAATAAATGTGTTTTTTTTCCATTGCTCATACAGCTCCGCTTACAGCGATGACCAATGACAGCTTCTTTACTTTTACAAATTCCGTAAAACGATAAGTCACAATGACACCCCTCCCCCCCTTGCTGGATGATAACCGCCTGTGTATGTATATCTTTGCTCTTTGACTCCCAGCTCACATGTCTTAGTTTACAGTCTTAAAATATATCTCTACGTCTATCTATATTCATTTGTTTTGTCAGCAAGGCTTGCAAAATGTGCCTCTCTCTCTGCTCGTGAGGAGGACATCAGCAGACGGTGACCAATAACGTGTCCGAGCAGAAGATGAAGGCTGCGCTTCACAATCCAGTTTCTCTCTGCAGTAGTTACACTGACGTAGTAAATGAAGTCGTTTTGAACTGAGGATCAGAGTTATCGCACACACACACACACATGCATCTCCTGAAGGTTACCAGCAGTGTTTATTTTAGTGTTACTCTTACCAGCGTTCAAGCAGTATTACTAATCCTGCTCCAACGCTTTATAAATGGCAACTTATATTTTTTAAAACATTAATATCCATTCTACCAAAATTCTAAAGAAAAAGTAAAATAAAGCTCTGATTCACCATCCAGATAATAACACATAATTTGTGATATGCTTTCTTTTTCCAATCACAGATACAAAGACCCAAAGGTTTCATTTCTACTTAAAGTAAAGCTGCCAACAAGTTCCAGGTTATCAGGTAGAGGCTGAGCACCCAGTTGTATTCTGGGACCTGGAGTTTCTGCTTTTCTTGGAGAAGCTAGAACTACAAGTCCACGTGGCCCAAACCAGGACCGGCTCTGCTCAGCCTGGCCCTGAGGCGTTAGAACTCATTGATGATTAATTGTAAGTTCTCAAGTAAGTTTTGCCCAGCATTAGCAGGTCAGAATTGTGGAGAGCTCTAGAAGGCAATGTTGGTGTGAGTGCAATCTTTTCTGCAGGTGCCACCTCACCTCTGGTCAACTGAACAGGCTAATCCAGTCCTGGTTTTGCCCCATTGCATGCATGGAGTTGAAGTTCTGATTTTTACCATTCACCGCCCCAGGAAATTCAAAACTGCAAACCAGGACTTGCTCAGCCTGTTCGGCTGAGGTGGGGTGAGTTCGCAACCTGTCCCTGTGCGGTTGCGAATGCACGTAGGGAGGTGAGTAAATTTGTGCACACCTCTGCGTGCTTTCCTGACTGCTCGTGCATGTCTGAAACGAGAGACTGCTATCCTTTGCTGTCCGGCGCTGTACTGCAGCGTGGCAACACCAGAGAGAAAGGCACTGGTATAAATGTTAAGGCTTTGGGCGTTTTGTCTCCCTCTTCTCCTTGCCCTTTGCTCTGATTTCAGGTGACATCCCGTTTTTAATTTCTAAAGTCCAGTGGAATTGCATAGGTCCTCCTCCCATTCCACTCCCGTCGGTGGCTGAGCTGCAGAGTGAAATTCTGCATCACCCCACGGAGGGAATGAGTGCCATCCCTGGTGCTGTAAAGGTGAGGAGGAGGTCACCTGCCAAGTAGCTCCAGCTCTGTGGAAAACAAAGAGCAAGCAAGTCTTTAGGGAGGAGGATGAGCAGGACAAGGAGGCAGCTCCTCCTGAAACAAGAAAGGGTGTGATCAAGTGATGAGGGACCCCTCAGCAGCAACAGCAGCACATCCCAAGCAGAAGCCTAATGTGGCTAGCATGGGCCCTGAGGTGAGGAAACAGTAACTGGGCCCTCCCCACCCTTTCTCTCTCTCTCTCACACCCTCTCCCCGCTCCCCTTTCTATCACCCAGTTTCCACTCTTGAATGGACTTGTGTAACTCATTTTACCAGCAGGAGGCACAAGGTGCCAAGCTGAAGTCAGGGCAGCTGCAATTCCTTTCCAATCTCCAAGAGCAATAGTCCACTTACTCCCAGTGCCTAGGCCCTGGTGCAGTCACGCTGCTTGCATAGAATAGCAATAGCAGTCAGCAGAAGTCTGAGAAAAAGACACACATTAAAAAACCACTTTTGTCGCTCTTTAAATGCGAATTATTAGTGGAAAGGACGATCTTCCATGTAGATGCATTAAACCTAACTTTGATACCTCTGATCAGTGGTATATGGGCCCCTGCCAATCTGGGGAGTGGTTTCAGCAGTGATCCAAATTCTAAATTTTTCCGGCACCCTTCAAAGGGTTACCTGCCCCCTCCGGAGTTACACCAAGAGCCCTCTGAGCACCAAAACCAGGCTCTGGGTTTGGAATCTTCCCACAATACTTGAGCATGTGTTGAAAAGATAACAGTCTTCACAGTAAAGGCTTTGGTGAGGTAGTTCTTAAATAGAAACACTTAATCCTTTGGATGAATTTTTTGTTTGTTTGTTTGAAGCTTTTTGTTAAAAAAAAAAAAACACGTGTCAGGCTTAAGCCAGAAGATTACAGAGAAGAAGGGAAGAGAGCGTTGACTGGGCTCCCTCCTTGAGGGAACAGGAATTTGGACTTACTTTTGTCAATTCCTTTTTCATTAAATGAGCACACCAGTCTGCGCTGTAGGGTGTGTTGTGACATGAAAATAATTTGAAAGATTTATGGCTTTTCCTATTCTGTTCCTGCCAAAGGTGAATCCTGTTCCAGGCAACTTCGGTAGGGTGTGGCATCGAGACCTGCTTTTTCCTGTTATTAAACATTATCCCCTGTCCCCCGTCCCTCACTACCAACAACCGCCCCTTCTCACCAACTGGCAAGCTTATTTCTCCCCAAGATTGCCTCCAATATTAGAATTCTCCTCACGCCGACATCATTTCACAGGACAGGACCCGCGACAGGTTGCAGGCATCTTTCTTCAGGTAGCGGGGGTAGGTGGCAGCCTCCGCCTTCCTCTGTTTCCCAATAAGGGAAAGGGAAGGACACTCAAAAAACACCACAGGCTGGTGACCTGGCAGAAAATCACCACCGCTCCTCCCCGGGGTAATGCCCCACTTCCTGTATGCAGCACAGATTAGGATGGGCAGGACCCAGCACCAATGACCAGTGGGAACGTTTTGGTTATTTCTCAATTCCTATCCCCTACACAGTCCTGGGCTCCGCGGTCTTGATTGTCCCATTAAGAAACTCCTAATTCTCCCGGGAAAAAGAAGAAAAAAAAAAAAAAAAATATATATATATATATATATATATATATATATATATATATATATATATATATATATGGATGGGCTAAAACTATCCAAGCTGGCATTGAAACATCCATCCTGAATTCTAAAAATGGGTGCCAGTCCCTGGCATTCATTCAAAATTTCGCTGCCATAGGCTTCCCACGATGACTCCACGTTACCTAGGACAAGCTCGGTCAGTCCTGGCTTTGCCTCCAATGCTGTAGGGAGATGTAGTCTCTGCTTTGCTTAGAGAAATGAGTACCTCAACTCCCATGCATGCAATGGGGGTGGGGGGAAGGAGAGGCAAAAGCTAGGAGTGGCTGAGCCCGTTGTGGGTGACATGCAGTGCACAGCTCCACTGACTTCTTCTCTCCGCTGGCATTCCAAAGCTATCAGAGGAGAGCTGGCAGCAGGAAGGCGGCTCGCCATAGCTCATCCGTGCACAGAAGACAGCTGCGTTACATGATCCAATGCGCTAGCATTTGCGAGACAGGAAAATAAACTTAAATACATGCAATTTTTTTTTTTTTCATTTGTACAACTCTTCCTGGTCTGCGACAACAGGGGTTGAGAGGATGATCAGTGAGTCACATGAGGTTTCTTTTTTTGGCTCAGTCACGTGATCCTGTGTCTAAGACCTACCGGTTTGGCGACTGGCCTGAGCCGAAGTCAGGTAATGTAGAGGCCATTTGAAAGAGCAGGTCTCCACAGATTCTGAAGGCACAGTTGTTATTTTGGCATTTACTGATACTTGGTACAGACCGTTTGCGTCAAATGAAGACTTACCCAGAAAAAAAATAAAAATTACAAAAAGGCAAAAATGTTTTTTCTGTCTTTTAAAAATTTTTTAGGTTGTTTTGTTTTACATAACAAGGGTGCGCCTGTCTGCTCCGCTTCTCCTGAACAGGCCGGAGACGTGGGGGGGGGGGGGGAGCCCATAGTGGGCTGGTTTCTCACTTCCCTCTCTCATTCTTTACCATTTCGAATTAAATAAATGCAATAAATGACATCCATTCTCTCTGTGGAAATCTGTTGACTCTCTCCACTCCAGAACCGATTAAAGACTGACACTGCTATTTGGCATGCAGTGTGTTGTTGGTTTTCTTTGGTTTTGGGGGATTTCAAGTTGAGAGGATGTTTGTTTGTTTGAGTGAGTTTTTTATCAGCAATGGAAAGAGTGAGACTGGGAAAGGCTAGTCCGTGTTCATGATTATGAAGGAGCTGTTGGGGGACGGCAAAGAAAGGCAAATTTGTGCCTTCATGGGTGCAGATGTGACGGAGGTTGACTGCAGCAGCAACGGCAAAGTGAACTGGTTTCCACGACTCCAAACAAAGCCGGAAACAGAGCACTACAGGACCCGTTTCCATGGCATCAAAGATGGCAGCAGGAATCAGAGCAATGCACACAAGCTGGTTCCATGGTGCCAAAGACAACAGTGGGGAATAGTGGAAGGCCGCAATCCTGTTTCCACAGTAAGAGAGATAACGATGGGGATGCAAGGAAATCCGCCAGCCCATTTCCATGGCTAGAGAATAGGTGGTGGCTTGGAGCCATTTCCATGGTGACCGAAGAGTTGGCGGAGGGAGAGTGTGGATGGATGGACAAACACTTTGTCTTTTGTTGTTGCCTTTGCTCTCTGCAGGTTGCATGGAGTCAACACACAAGACAAAGGAAGTTGAGTTTGTTTGCGTCACTCTGTCTCTGCAAGAAAGGGACCGGGGGAGGGAAGGGAAGGTCTGGGCCCGACCTCTGGTTAATGACCCCCGCCTCGACTTTGGCCCATTAGCCAGTCCATGATGATGAAACACAAGCTCATGACCATGAAGATGAAACCCAGCACCATAAAGCAGGCTGCCTGTAAGAGTAACAGTGAGAGAAAGAAAACATTTTTACTAACAAATTAAAAAAACAATCAAGTTTAACATTTTTTTTTACTCCACTGTTGCAGTTAAAATTTGAGCGATGGTATTGCTCACATGAAAAAATGTCAAAAGAAAACCGGACAGAGAATTTGAAGGAAAAAGGGATGGGTGTGTGTGGTAGTGAGACTCTGGTGTAAAAGTGCCGAGCCAGGAAGACTTGAGCTAGTCACCAGATTTGGGGTCAGGAAGGATTTTTTTTTTGTCATTAATATGCTGCAGAATTGGTGGTGGATGCAAGAGATGTTTGTTTTG
Organism: Rhinatrema bivittatum; assembly: GCF_901001135.1. Lineage (NCBI taxonomy): Eukaryota > Metazoa > Chordata > Amphibia > Gymnophiona > Rhinatrematidae > Rhinatrema > Rhinatrema bivittatum. The sequence goes on along the minus strand of NC_042615.1, from coordinate 507,004,217 downwards.
ATTTTTGCCTTCCTCTGGATCACCACATACAGGCCAATACAGTAAAGTTGTGCGGAAAACAGGTGCTCAGTGTTGAGCGTCCACTTTCCTAACACACGCCCAGCCACCTCTCCTGGGCGCGCCACATAATATTTAAATGAGGGGTCATGCTAAAAGAAAGCACTAGGGACAATTGCACGCCGCTAGCGCCTCCTTGGCAGTGGAAGCCCAGGAGAGGTGGCTGTTAGCGGGTTAGGAAAATGGACGCTCAGTTTTACGAGCATCCGTTTTCCTAACATGTGCACAACCAAGGGTTAGGAAAATAGATGCTCGTTAATTGAGTGTCCCCTTTCCTTACCTGACCACGGTACACTTTTTTTTTTTTTTTTAAACATTTTGGTTCCTCCAACTTAATATCGCCACGATATTAAGTCGGAGAATGTTCAGAAAAGCAGTATTTTCTGCTTTTCTCTACACTTTTTTGGGCCGCTCAGAAATTATCTCCTACTCTATGCTGGCGTTAATTTCGGAGCATCAAATGTGCAGATTGGGTGTACATTTTTTTTGTTGTATTTGGGGCGAATAACTAATAGCCTCTTCAACATGCATTTGCATGCGATGAACGCTATTAATTTCAGAGGGGGAGTTGGATGCGCATTTTGGATGTGCTAAATCCCCTTATGGTTGTAAGGAGTCGTGGACGCGTATCCAAAACGTGCGTCTAACAGCGTGTTAAAAGTGCGCTCAGCTGAGCGTGCTTTACTGTATCAGCCTGATTGAGAGGGATGTTAGGCCATTAGAGGGAGATCAGACCATTTTCAACCTAACCAGCTAACGGGCCGATAAAGTAAAGTCCGCGGGAGAGCGGGCATTTGCCCGCTCTCCCGGTACACGTACAGGCCACTCTCCTGTGCACACGATTCAGTATTCAAATTAGGTTCGGTGGTAAAAAGAGGTAAAAAGAGGCGCTAGGGACACTAGCGCATCCCTAGCATGGACAGGAGCGGAGGCTGTCGGCGAGTTTGACAGCCGACATTCAATTTTGCTGGCGTCGGTTCTCAAACCTGCTGACAGCCACGGGTTCAGAAACCAGACGCCGGCAAAATTGTGTGTCCTATTTTCAACCTGCGAGTCGCGGGCCGACTCCAAATTTTTTTTTTAAACTTTTTGTAACTTTCAGGACCATTTTCAACCTAACCAGCTAACGGGCCAATACAGTAAAGTCTGCGGGAGAGCAGGCGTGCTTTTCTGTGCACTTTCCTGGTGCCCCGAGAAATTAATGCCTACCTTGGGTAGGCGCTAATTTCTGAAAGTAAAATGTGTGGCTTGGCTGCACATTTTGCTTTCGACACCTTACTGAATAAGGGGTAATGGTAGCGCATCGAAAACACGCGTCCATTCGCGGGTTAACAGTGCGCTCTGCCGGAGCGCATTGTACTGTATCGGCCTGTTAGTAACTATGCTAGTGTTAACATCAGGAATGATACAGGCATTGCTGGAGCTTTCCATATGGCTGAGTAATGCTGTCTAACCCATGGGTAGTGTCAGAGTGCAGGATGATCCGTATTAGCGTGTCAAGTCCCTTGACTCCCTCTGTGTTCTAGCCAGTGTCTGTTTTTACCTCTTCCAGCCCTCTGTATGCCTGTAGCCAGCCTCCAGCCTCGTAAAGGATCCTAGTTTCACCGGTAACACTTAAGAGGTGTGCAAAAATTCACACAGCACAAGGGGGAAGGTGCAAAAAGAGAAGAATTCTCCTCTCTTGTGAATTATCCGTATAAACATACACCTCCTCCGTTTGTCTTCTGTCTTTCTCCCAGTCTCAAGCATGCGCATTACTCTTTCCCAGTATGGATGGGGTTTTGGGCAAAACCTATGCCATATTCTGGTTGCTTGTATGAAACATAAGAATTATCAAGCTGAGACAGACCAATAGCCTATTTCACTTGGCATCCTGTTTCTGACGGGCCAAGCAGTGGTGCCCAGAGGAAGCATATAAGAAACAGAGTGTATGAGGCGTGGTCTGGTCCCTGTCACTGCCTCCCATTTTCCAGCAGTCACTCTTACAAAACTATAACTCTGTCCAGCGGAGTCAGCCCCCACTGCATAATTTCTGGCACACCCATGAATTTCACAGATTATGGGCCCAAGTACTCCGATAAGAACATAAAGGCTTGCCATACTGGGTCACACCAAGAGTCATCAAAACCAGTATCGTGTTTTCAGCAGTGGTCAAGCCAGGTCACAAGTACTTGGCAGGATCCGAAGAGGTAGATAGATTCCAAGCTGCTTATCCCGAGAATAAGCAGTGGATTTCTGCAACTCTAACTTAATAATTGTTAATGGACTTTTCCTCCAGGAATTTGTCCAAACCTTTTTTAAACACAGCTACACTAATAGCTTTCACCACATCTTCTGGCAATGAATTCCAAAACTTAATTATGCATTGAATAAAAAATGTTTCTCTTATTAGTTTTAAATGTATTACCTAGTAACTTCATTTGTGTCCCTTGGTCTTGGTACTTTTCAAAAGAGTAAACAACTGATTAGTGTTTACTGATTCCAATCCACTCATTATTTTATAGACCTCTATCATATCTCCCCTCAGCAGTTTCTCTTCTCCAGGCTGAAGAGTCCTAACCTCTTCAGCCTTTCTTCATAGGGGAATTGTTCCATCTCCTTTATCAATTTGGTTGCCCTTCTCTGTACCTTTTCTAATTCTGCTATATCTTTCTTGAGATGTGGTGACCAGAACTGAACACAATACTCAAGATGAGGTCACACCATGGAACAATCCAGAGGCATTATGATATTCTCAGTTTTATTCTCCATTCCTTTCCTAATAATTCCTAGCATTCTATTTGTTTTTTTTGGCTGCTGCTGCACACTGAGCAGAATATTTCAACGTATTTTCAACAGTGACACCTAGATCCTTTTCCTGAGTGGTGACTCCTAATGTGGACCTTGCATTTTGTAGCTATAATTTGGGTTACTCTTCCCTAAGTGCATCACTTTGCATTTGCCCACATTAAATTTAATTTGCCATTTGCATGCCCAGTCTCCCAGTTTTGCAATTTCCTCTTGCAATTTCTCACAGTCCTCTTGTGATTTGACAACTCTGAATAATTTTGTGTCATCTGCAAATGTGTTCACCTCACTTATTGTTCCCATTTCCAGGTCATTTATAAATATATAAAAAGCATCAGTCCCAGAACAGATCCCTGGAGCACTCCACTATTCACCTTTTTCCATTGGGAAAATTTACCATTTCGCCCTTCTCTCTGTTCTCTGTCCTTTAACCAGTTGGCAAACCACAGTAGGACACTGCCACCTATCCCATGACTTTCTAATTTCCTAAGAATTCTCTCATGAGGGACTTTGTCAAATGCTTTCTGGAAATCCAGATTTATATCAACTGGCTCACCTTTAGCCACATGTTTATTTACTCCCTCAAAAAAATAGCAGATTGGTGAGGCAAGACTTCCCTTGCAGCTCTGTGGCTCTGGAGGAAACAGCCCACTCCTTCCTTTTTTCCCCAGCTGGGCTAGGCAAAGGAAGAGGAGTGTGAGGGCTGTAGATTGGAAGCACCAGCACATCGCCTTAAGGGAAGCTGCAGCAGGCTTCTCTTCAGCCTAGATATTTGACTCCTTGTGTTAAAAAATGTGAATGTACTGAAACACATGCTCATATTTGTATAGACTGTATGGCTCCTTCTATTTTATACAGAGGTATAACTCTGTGTGCACATATGTATACGTGTTTGTGCTGACTTATGCACACTGTTATAAAGGACCCACTGCATGAGCTTCAGTTTTATTCCTAACTCTTCCATCATTAACAATCCTCTCTGTCCCATACATCCCAGGATTTTCCCTCGATCCCTTACTGTCAAGGGTCCTCCATGCCTGTCCCCAGCTTTACCCCTCACTCCCTCCACCGCTGAGGATCTTCTGTGCCTGCCCCAGGCTTTACCCCTTTGCTCCTTCGCTGTGCAGGATCCTTTGCGCCTGCCCCAGCCTTTACCCCTCACTCCTCCACTGCTGAGGGACCTCTCTGCCTGTCCCAGTCCTTCTTGAACCCTGATACCCTTTTTTTTTTACCACCACTGCTGGGAGGCTGTTCCACGCATCCAGCACCCTTTCTGTGAAGAAATATTTCCTTACACGAGTTCCACTCCAGCCTCACTCACAGAATGATACAGTACAGTGCGCTCCGACAGAGCGCACTGTTAACCTACTATTGGACGCGCGTTTTCCCTTACCCCTTATTCAGTTAGGGGAGGAAAACGCACGTCCAACCCGCGGCACCTAATAGTGCCCTCAACATGCAAATGCACGTTGATGGCCCTATTAGGTATTCCCGCGCAATACAGAAAGTAAAATGTGCAGCCAAGCCACACATTTTACTTTCAGAAATTAGCGCCGACCCAAAGGTCGGCGCTAATTTCTTCCGGCACCAAGAAAATGCACAGAAAAGCAGTAAAAACTGCTCCGACTTAATATCATGGCGATATTAAGTCGGAGGTCCCGAAGAGTAAAAAAAGTTAAAAAAAAATAAATTTGAATTCGGCCCGCAGCTGTCGGGCCGAAAACCGGACGCTCAATTTTGCCAGCGTCCGGTTTCCAAGCCCGTGGCTGTCAACGGGCTCAAGAACCAACGCCGGCAAAATTGAGCGTCGGCTGTCAAACCCGCTGACAGCCGCCGCTCCTGTCAAAAGGAGGTGCTAGGGACGTGCTAGTGTCCCTAGCGCCTCCTTTTGCCCGGATCTACCGCCGGACCTAATTTAAATACTGCATCGCGCACACCAGCGAGTGGCCGGTGTGCGCGCCGGGAGAGCGGGCGTTCGCCCGCTCTCCCACAGACTTTACTGTATCGGCCTGTTAGTGAGAGACAGGCAGCACAGCAGATTAACCCATTACCAATTTACCTGGATTTTGGAGCGGGACCTCAGTGGCTCCTTCTCATTGGGGACGATGCGGATATAGAATACGCTAGGCAGGATGAAGATCAGGCTGGGGGCCGTTGTGGCTCCTGGCGTGCAGTAAGGGGGAAAGAAAGAAGAGAGAAGCTTGACCAGCTGAAGAATAAGCAGCGCTGATACTGGTCTGCTCAGCATTTGTACGGCACCCCGTGATAAACTGCGCCCAAGTCCATTCCCCAAAGAGCTTACCGCGTAAGTGAGTATCTGAGGCGGTGGGAGATGAAGACACTTTGTCCAAGGTAATGTGCTGCGAGTGTCAAGAGGAGGACTTGAACTCGGATCTCCTAGTTCTCCGCCAGTCTCTTCCTCTAACCACCAGCCTAGGCCGCTCCCTCCCTCCCTCCCTCCCTTTCCCACCCTCACCCCCCTCCCCACCTGGCGCATAAATGAATGTGAAAGAGCAGTTAAAATATAAGGAAAATAAGAGATGCTTTCCCTCATATGGTGGGCATGGGAAGAGGGCCATTTAGGAAGGGAGAGACAGCTTCTTAAATTCTACATCTTTGTAACCTCTCCCTCATATAGCCACAGAGTTTCCAAACTTTCCAAAGAGTCATTTTGCCCATCATATTCAGCTAAGGACCATGGGCTTCCAATGCTCTTCCTGCTGTTTACCAAGCCACATGATTAACCTTCACGAATAATGTGGTGGAATCCAATGGCAGCCGCCCCTCCCCCCCCGGAGCCTTGGGCCACCCCCTTCATCCCTTGATGACCGAACTGATCTTGTGCCCATCAACCCCAGCTCCGGGTGGCACCAGCATAGGCGGGGGGGGGGGGGGGGGGAGGAGGAGACACGGCACGACTCACCCATGGTTCCGAAGATGTCTCGGATGTTGGGAACAAAGATGACCAGCAGGTTGACGGCAAAGAGGAGGCAGATGGCGATGGCGATGTGCCGGATCCAGTGGAAGTCCCTGCCTGGGAAAAGCATCTGCTGGATGGCCCGGCGGATCTATAATGCAGGAGGTGAAGGGAGAGCAGAGAATGAGGAAGGAGGCAAACAAAAAAAACAAACAAACTGTAAACCCAGTCAAGGGGGTGGGGGGGGGGGGGAAGAGGCTGCATAATAGCTAATCTTCACAAGGTGATGCGTAGGAGTTACTTTGTGAAAAAGACAATTTTCCTTTGAGAGGCACACATACCGGGAAGAGGACAACGGGCACGGTGAGAGTGACAGCGACCAGGACAGCCACTCGTACGCACAGGATGAGCTTGTCCAGTGGATCCACCTTACTGTAAGTGTGCAACATCTCTGCTTCCACGTTACCTGAGAGAGGATATGGGAAGAACTAGAATCACACCAGCAAAAAAAAAAAACAAAAAATGACAACACTGCTCGAAACAAAACCTTGGGACCAAGGCAATATTTTTTTTCAGGTTAATGAATGTTTAAAGAGGCAAGCTTTCACAATGAATAAAGTCTCTTTCATTGGGTGATACTTCGCTAATCCATTTTTAGCTGGGCTAACATTATGCGTCTTTTCTAATTTCTACATGAGAATCATTATTGGCTGCAGTAAACTGAGGCAGGGACATTTCAGGCATCACAGAGCAAAGACATGCACCCAGGAGATGTCTAAAGGGATTATTATTATTACCCAGGGACTTTCAGAACACATTCTGAGCTTCTTCATCCACTGCCTCTCTGCAGTAAATGAGGGAGAAAATGACACAAGTTAAAGGAGTTACTTAAGGTCAGCACTGTTTGTATACTGGGCAGATGTGACGCAAAGGTTCTTCAAGAAACTTCCTTCACCCGCTCCTCCCGGGATGCCCGGAGCAGGAGCCCGTCCAGCTTGGCACTTACTGTAAAAGGTGAGGTATCCAAAGATGGCTGTTAGCAGATACATGACGAACATGGCCAAGATAGAGATATTGCCGACATTCTGCATTCGCCTTTTGGTGGCACTGCCAAGAAAAAGGAGAGGGGTTATGTTACGGAGGGGAGGGGAGGGGATCGGGACTCATCCTGCACTCCGCCAGCATGACACAGTGCAGCACCAGGACATTCTCAGACCCCTATGTACTGTAGAGCGCCTGATCATGGGTGAGACAGAGGATCAACATGCTGGGATACACAGAGCTCTTCCAATTGCTTCTTGTGTCTAGACTTGAGGGGAAAAGGTCAAGAAACTACGAATCTTGGGCTTCTGAAACCATGGACACAAGTTGCAGAGGTGACATCAGCAAGTGCAGTATAAAAAAAAACTTTAGCTGGCGTGGGGGCGGCAGCAGTCTGCAGGGCGGCTGAACCAGGCAAGAGTAAGGAAGCCCTGCTGTGGCACAGGAGCTGAGGTCTCAGGCAGTCCAGACCTAAGGCAAAGTCTGTCACTCTCACCTCAGTGTCACAAGGGGCTTTGCAGCTTTCTGACTGGCAGGACGATGCAAGGACGATGTATGTTCAGCTGAGTGCACAGTTTTCCCTCAGCTGTGCACGCATTTTTGGTGTGCAAATGTTACTCCTGATGCAGCAGTTTGCTTTGCACACAAAAAATATGCATGTAAAACTGGGCATCCTGCTTAGGCCCTCACATGGAAATCCTATCCTAATGAAGACATTAACCATTACCCACCTAATGCAGAGAGGTGCACTGTGTTTTAGTATTCAGACGGGTTAATCCATACCAGTGGGTTATGCACTTCTACCAGCAGATGGAGACAGAGCAAAGCTGATGTCATGGTATATATACCCCTGCACTGACATCAGCTCGTCAGTATTCTCTGTCTCCAGCAGATGGTAGATGTGCATTTTCCTACAGGAATTGCTTGTTAAAAAAAAAAGGAGAAAAAAGGAGGAGATTAATTATGCAATGCTTCTCCAAGGTGATACCTTATGATCCTTCCCTCAGTCAAGATCTCCTGAGGTGATATCTCATAATCCCTCCCTCAGTCGAGTGCTATGGTCCAGTAATTGGTTTTCCGGTGTGGAATTAGCTGCCAGGAGAGAACAACTAAAAGGCTAGCAGATACAGGAAGCCAAGCACGGTGGTGAAAGCGTTTGCCTTCTCCCCCTGCAGCTGGAGACAGACTCTATACTCGGCAGGGATAGGCTGAGTTCAGGTAAGGAGTTAAAAAAAAAAAGAAAGAGAAGAAGAAGAAGAAGAAGAAGAACATGAGAGAGAGATAATGTTAGGGATTCCTTTCACTCTCTGTCCTATTTTGATTGCTGAGCCTTGGCAGGTTGATCCAATGTTCGCCTCTGCCTCCATAGGGGGATGGGAGTCATGGCAGTTTTGGCGGGTTGAGCGGCCTTCTGGGCTAGGCCCTGCTTTCAGGTCTTCTGAGTTGCTGCTTGATAGGCCACGGTGGTGTTTGCACGTTTTTTTCTGCGCAGGTCTGCCGCAAAATAGTTTCCTAAAGTCGGTTCGCTCTTGCGCGTCCAGGTTGGGCGTCCATCTGGGGCGCGTGGTTGATCGTATAAGTTTTGAGCGTCTGAAGTACGCACTTATACATCTAAACATCCTATACTTGGTCATCCCATACTTGTGTGTCCCAAGCTTGGGCGTCCCATACTTGAACGTTACATGCTTAGGCATCCTAAAAATTTGGACGTCCTAAATATGGGCTTACTGATGGTTTTGCCTTGTACAGATGCACAGTTGTACACACAATTGTCAGTCCCTTGTAAGCATGCTGCTAGTGGATGCTTTATCCATGGTGCCAGTAGTAAAGAAGCCTAAGCGCCTTGTGATTTACATTGCTGCCATATATATATTATATATATATATATATATATATATATATATATATGCCACAGGTAAGCATCAGAGTATACCTTGGGCTGCTGAGGGTCACTCCGATGGGGACCCAGGTGGCACGGATGACAAAAGCGAACCTTACAGATTATTCTGAGAGATAAGTTGGCTCTTCTCACCCTGACACTGAAAATGTTGGGAATGCCAAGAGTTGATTCTATTTCTGAGCCAAAAAAGTTACTTCCCCATTATGGATGCCAGTCAAGGCCTGATGGTCTTGGATGGGATGCTCCGGAAGCTGGTTTCAGAGGGGGGACGAGCCTTGGTAGGGCTGTACCCCCTTGGATCTGGCAGCGAGACAGAGAGCAGTCGCATTTTCTAAAATGGGAATGTGCTGGTGTGCTCCGTCACCAAGTGAACTATCATTCCTGTGGAAGGGGGAGCGGCACTGAAGGATGCAGATAGCTTCTTGCTGCTCCCTGGTGGCTCGTTCTTGTCTGTTCCGATCTCAGGAAGTCGATGAGTCTGGTTTGAATACCAGGGCAGTGATACCGCCTGATTGGCAGGTGCAGGCTGGACCTGGTTCGTACCTCTACCAGAGGAATGGCTTCGGGGATAGCAGCCAGACAGCAGCTGTGGCTAAGCCGTTGTTCGGGCCGATACATTTTCATAGTTTAATCTTACGGAATTGCCCCGTAAATGATCATTCTTGTTTGGGAGTGAGTTAAAAACAAACAAAAACAAAAAAACAAAGAAAGATGGCCAATCAATGAGTCCTGGTGCCTCAGTTGCTAGAGGGATAGCTTCTTAGAGGATGGCTCCTGAGTAGGGCTCAGTCCTTCTGGCCTGGGCAGCCCAGACATGTGCAGGCTCAGGGGTAGGTGTGACCCATCTCACAGAGCAAGAGAGAAAGGGGTCGCCTATTGGAGGTGGGTCAAGTTCATATCAGACCAATGCATCGCTCCACAGAAGAGACAGGCAATGGAGTTTATGTTATCAAGGCTCCTGAACTGCCAGGATGTGGTTCCATTGCCCAAGTCGCATGAAGATACAGACCGTTATTGTATTTATTTCATTAATCCAGAGAAGGAAGTTTCCTCTCACTTCATCCTGGACCAAAAGGGGAATCAATCATTGTTGGCAAGTGACTTAATTCTGTATGGAAACCTTTAGCTTGGTGATAATGGCAATATAGTCAGGGAAATTTCTGATCTTTCTGGATCTGTCGGAGGCATATCTACATATGCCCGTTCGGCTGGAACATCAGCGGTTTATGCAGTTTGCTGTTTTGGAGTAGAGTTATCAATTTTGAGTGATCCTTTTTAATCTAGCTACCGCATCCAGAACCTTGCCAAGGTCAGGGTGTTGATGGCAGCAGGGTTGAGAAAGGATGGCATTCTGGTTCTCCCCTCCCTAGCTTGGTTAATTTGGGCCAAGAGCCTGGAGGAGAGTCTTCAGGCAGTCTACAGCCATCTCAGATGTTTCACTATCTCGGTGTTCGTTTCGACACAAAGCAAGGCAGAACGTTCCTGCCAGAAGGCCACATGTGGAAACTACTGGCACAGGTGTGACTATTGACAAAGGTATTCCTCCCGATGATTGGTCTTACCTACAACTGCTAGTTTTGATGGTAGCCACCCAGGAGGTGGTTCCATGGGCAAGGACGAATATGTGTCCTCTTCAGTGCATTCTGTTTGCACCAAGACTCAGGACATTTACATTTAATAAAATTTCTTAATCGCTTAACACTGCCATAGGTCTAAGCAATATACAAAAGGAACATACATAAAAGATACAGAAAATATAACAATAAAATAAAAAATATCTGCACAGTTCAAAAGACATAAATAAACTGGTGCATGCAAAATAAAATCAACAATATGATATCTTAAAAAGAAATGTTTTTAAAAGACCTCTGATATTGGTGTAGATCGTCATCCAACTACAAGAGTGGTTGAAAGTGGATGATCTAAGGAAGGGTGTTCTCTACAGACCCCAGACTAGCTGATACACATGATGGATGCGAGCCTCCGGAATTAAGGAGCTCACTGTTGATAGTGCAGAGGCTTTGCAGTGCAGAGGATTCTCTGGGGCATCTCTTGCCTGGAAGTGCGTGCCGTTTGGCTGGCATGCTTGCGGTTCATCAACCGCTTGCAGGGTCAAGTGGACTGAGTAATGTCAGACTATATGACGGTAGTAGTGTATGTCAATTGCCAAAGGCCAGCAAGTGTCGCAGGACATAGCCCAGCTCTGGGACTGGGAGGAGGTATATCTTCAGGAGATCACCGCCTTCCACATTGCGGGAAAGGGCAATGTAACAGCCAATTTTTTCAGCAGGCAGAGCCTGAATCAAGAGACTGGGCGATGTCAGATGAGGCGTGCCAGCTCATAGTGGCCCTCTGGAGTCTATGTTTATAGGCTTACTGGAGATATCGTACAGTGTGAAGATTTCTCACTTTTTCCACACAGTAGAGATCAGAAGCCCTTGGTATCGATGATCTCATGCAGGAGTGGCCGGAAGGCAAGTTTCCGTATGCCTTTTCACCATAGCCCAGACTGGTTTAAAATTTCAAAGGAGACACAGAATTGGTGCTTGTGGTGGCTCCAGATTGGCCCAGTTGGCCGTGGTATTTATAACTGTGGAGGTTCTTGCGAATGCTCCTTCCGGTTTACGATCCACAGGGACCTGCTACGATAGAGACTTGTTCTTCACAAAGTTCTGGCTTGATTTGTCTTATGGTATGGCCCTTGAAAGGGCTCGGTTGCCGATGTGTGGATTTTCCACTGCTGTTTTCCACCTTGCTTCAAGCGTGGAAGTTTTCCACTTTTTTAGCTTACATTAGAGTTTTGAGTGTGTCTGAGGCTTGGTGGGAGGAATGAGGCATGCTTCGATTAAGATGCCACTCATTTGCAATTCTTATAGGATAGGCTACTTAAGGGCTTGGCCCAGAACTCCTTGAAAGCACAGGTGTCAGATCTTGCCCGGTTCCAGGGTCAGGTGAATGGTAGACCCTTGTCAGCAAATTCGGATGTGGTCCGATTTTTGAAGAGTGTGAGGCATCATCGTTCTCCCTTACAGTTGCCGGGGCTCTTATGGAACCTTAATTTGGTTCTAGAACTTTTGGGCAAGTTTCTCTTTTCGACCACTATTAAGTCTTCCTTGAAGTTACTGAGTTTGAGGACGATGTTCTCGTGGCAATTTGTTCTGAGCATGGAGTTTTGTGCTGCAGGCTCTTTGGCTGGGGACCGTTCCTTGAGTGTCTCCAGGGGCAGTCCAGCTTCAGTTTATTCTGAGTTTTTTGCCAAAAATAGTCCAGACTTTCGCTTGGATCATTTAATTTCTCTGCCTCTGCTGGATAAGGAGAGAGACAGACAGAGAGAGAGAGGGGTATGAACGAATATCTTCTGTTGCGGACCTTGGATGTTCAGAGGCATCTGATGAGGTAGTTGGAGGTTTCTAAACCTCTCAAGAACACTGACCACCTGTTTGATATCCACGGTGACAGTAAACAGAGCGAGTCAGCGTTGCAGGCTATCATAGCCCGCTGGATTAAGGAAGTTATCTCAGTCATGAATGTGAATACTGAGCAGCCGTTACCTAGACGGGCTAGGGTTCATGCCACTAGGGCTCGAGCAGGGTCATGGCTGGAGCTTTGATTGTGGAGCATCAAGTTTTGCCAAGCTGTGACATGATTCTCCATTGTATACCTTTCCAGGTATTGCTGCCTGGATGTGCAGACCCGGCAGGACACAGCCTTTGAGCGTGCAGTGTGGGTTGGACTGAGGGCAGCCTCCCTTCTTATTAGGGAGTAGCTTTTGGTACATCCCACTGGTATGGATTAAACAGTCTGAATGCTAAGAAATGAGAAAATACTACTTACCTGATAATTTCCTTTTCTTTTATGAAGACAGGTTAATCCACCTTCCCACCCTTGGCTGCCAGTCTGTGGTTTTACCAGGGATGACTGGTAAGTGTCAATCTCAGTCCCTAGATTAATAATGTTACACTTTTTGTCAGAGCTTAGTGTTCGCTGTTATCTGAGTGCTTGAGTGGTTGTCTGTTGCAAGTTATAATCAAATTTTGTTAGTCTGTCCACAGTTGACGTTTGCAGAGAATACTGGCGGGCTGAAGTCAGTGCAGGGGTATTTATACTGTGACATCAGCTTTGCTCCGTCTCCATCTGCTGGTAGAGGTGCATAACCCACTGGTGTGGATTAACCTGTCTTCACTAAAGAAAGGGAAATTACCAGATTACTAGTAATTTCTCATTAACTTGGGATTTTTTAGCGCTGGGAACTTTACTCCTGGTCTAAGGTGGAGTACAGTTTCTTGTGCTAGTGTAGTCTATGGGCAGAAGCAGGAGTTCCAGGACTGGGATATGGAATTGGGATTTGTGTGCAGAACATGCTTTGCACTCACAAAGCATGTTTTTTGGGCATAAAGATGCTTTGTGTGTACAAAAACTGCATAAATCATGGCTGAGAGACTTCCCCAATCTCTCCAGAGTTTAAAATGTGTGGTCAGGCTGTACTGAGCAGACATTTTTACTTGGGTTTCTGCGCTCTTTTTCCAGACAGCGAACCTTTTAAACTCCTGACACATTAACTGAACTCAGGTTTTCTTAGGACTGGAAATTTAATTCCTGGTCAGAGGTGGAGTTAAGTTTTCTGTGCTAGTATCAGTCTATGGGCAGAAGCAGAAGTTATGGCACCGTAACCTGTAACCGGGATTTATGTGCAGAATATTGCTTTGCACACACCAATAAATCATATTTTATGAGCACAAATAATGTTTTGTGCACATAAAAGTCTTCTGTGCACACAAAATATGAGTTTTATGCATATAAATCAGGGCTGAGAGTCTCCTGAATTCTTTCAGCCTGTGCTGAGTGCACATTTTAAACTTGGGGTTGTGCACTCATTACAATCAGCGCACTTTTTAAACTCCTGACGCATTAGCTTACTACATCAGGAGTTAACATTTTTTTTAACCTGTGCGTTAAGAAACTGCACAGTTTTAACCCACCCGTTCTAGCACTAGCCCCAGGGTCAGTGAGGAGCACTAGACACCTGCAGACCTTCCTGCTCTTACCAGGGCACAGGACTACTAGGGGAATCTTGGAATTTAGCAAAAGCCACTGGAAGATTTAAAGATTTACTGGGCTTTGAGAGCTGTGTCAGCACCATCAGATGCTGTCACCCATGTGTAATGACTAATTCATGCCTGTTTGTCCAGGGAAATTTTCTAAGGTATTTTTATTTCCATTTTCCATGTTCCCATTGACCTTGCTCTCTTGAATAAAGAAGACAAGTACAGTCTTCACAAAGGATATGAAGAGAAAGGGAGAAAGTCAGGGAGGGGAAAGAGACATTGGCAAGTCATTCCAGACAGAGGGCTTGGCAGCTGAGAAACATCTGCCTCCAGATGTGACCAGATTATGTATCAGGACACAGGGAGATTACACAGGAGCCGGAACGGTGAAAGGAACCTGGAGAGGGTAGGTGAAAAGAATTAAAGGATGGCAAGCAGTGACAAGCAGGCAAAGGGCAAAATCCTTGGAGTGTGGCACCAAGGCGAGCTGCTCACCTGCGCAGCTCAGTGTAGATGGGCAGAACCTCAGGGTGGCAGACAAAGGCGAAGGCCAGGATGGGAATGGTGTATGCTGTCTGGGAAGCAAACATAAAAAATACACATTAGACATCAACCAAAACATTATCATCGTTACAAAAAAAAAAAAAATGACATCTTAACTCACACAAGAGAACGTACAATCACAAGGGCCAAGGGGCTAAGCTCATCTCAGAGTCCCATCAGCACATCGGCTAGTCATGAGGCACCAAACAATGACAGGAGTCTTTAACACTGTGCTAGAAGCCAGGCTGCTGATAATATTATAACTCAACTGTACGTTACATGGAATGGGTCCAGTGCACAGATTCACAGCAGTGATAAGAGAAGAGACATCTGCAAGTAATTCCTGGGCAGCTGGTAGATAAAAGGGGATGGGTTATCAGTTCTTGTGATACACAGGCTGCTATCTGCTAGAAACATGAGAGGGGAGCTCTTCCCGCAGTAAGTTGTTTCTGTGAGGAAGTCTCTTCAGATACGGAGACGATCCACTGCCTTTTGCCATCATAAGAACATAAGAAATTGCCATGCTGGGTCAGACCAAGAGGCCATCAAGCCCAGCATCCTATTTCCAACAGAGGCCAAACAAGGCCATAAGAACCTGGCAATTACCCAAACACCAAGAAGATCCCATGCTACTGATGCAATTAATAGCAGTGGCTATTCCCTAAGTCAACTTGATTAATAGCAGTCAATGGACTTCTCCTCCAAGAACTTATCCAAACCTTTTTTAAACCTAGCTACATTAAGAACATAAGAACATCCATACTGGGTCAGACCAAGGGTCCATCAAGCCCAGCATCCTGTTTCCAACAGTGGCCAATCCAGGCCACAAGAACCTGGCAAGTACCCAAAAACTAAGTCTATTCCATGTTACTGTTGCTAGTAATAGCAGTGGCTATTTTCTAAGTCAACTTAATTAATAGCAGGTAATGGACTTCACCTCCAAGAACTTATCCAATCCTTTTTTAAACGCAGCTACACTAACTGCACTAACCACATCATCTGGCAACAAATTAATTGCACTAACCACATCAACTGGCAACAAATTCCAGAGCTTTATTGTGCATTGAGTGAAAAAGAATGTTCTCCGATTAGTCTTAAATGTGCTACTTGCTAACTTCATGGAGTGATCCCTAGTCCTTCTATTATCCGAAAGTGTAAATAATTGATTTACATCTACCTGTTCTAGACCTCTCATGATTTTAAAGACCTCTATCATATCCCCCCTCAGCTGTCTCTTCTCCAAGCTGAACAGCCCTAACCTCTTCAGCCTTTCATCATAGGGGAGCTGATCCATCCCCTTTATCATTTTGGTCGCCCTTCTCTGTACCTTCTCCAGTGCAACTATATCTTTTTTTGAGATGTGGTGGCCAGAACTGTACACAGTACTCAAGCTGCGGTCTCACCATGGAGCGATACAGAGGCATTATGACATTTTCCATTTTATTTACCATTCCCTTCCTAATAATTCCTAACATTGTGATTGCTTTTTTGACTGCCACAGCACACTGAACCGACGATTTCAATGTATTATCCACTATGATGCCTAGATCTCTTTCCTGGGTGGTAGCTCCTAATGTGGAACCTAACATCGTGTAACTACAGCATGAGTTATTTTTCCCTATATGCAACCCCTTGCACTTATCCACATTAAATTTCATCTGCCATTTGGATGCCCATTTTCCAGTCTCACAAGGTCTTCCTGCAGTTTATCACAATCTGCTTGTGATTTAACTACTCTGAACAATTTTGTATCATCTGCAAATTTGATAACCTCATTCATCATATTCCTTTCCAGATCATTTATAATATACTAGCCGTTAAGCCTGTAACAACGGGCTACATTTTTCGGTCCATTTCCTTCCCACTTCCTCCCCCCTCTAGTCTCCCTCCCTCCACTCTCTCCTCCCTCCCTCCCCCTCCCCCCACTCTCTCCTCCCTCCCCCCACCTCACTCTCACCTCCCTCCTTCTCCTCCCCTCACCTCACTCTCACCTCCCTCCCCCACCTCACTCTCACCTCCCTCCCTCTCCTCCCCCCACCTCCCTCTCCCTCTCCCCTCCCTCCCTCTCCTCCCTCCCCCCACCTCACTCTCCCTCCCTCCCCCACTCTCTCCTCCCTCCCCCCACCTCACTCTCCCCCTCCCCCACCTCACTCTCCCCCTCCCCCACCTCACTCCTCCCCCCTCCCCCACTCTCTCCTCCCTCCCCACCTCACTCTCGCCCCTCCCTCACTCTCCCCTCCCTCCTTCTCCTCCCCTCACCTCACTCTCACCTCCCTCCCCCACCTCACTCTCACCTCCCTCCCTCTCCTCCCCCCACCTCTCTCTCCCCTCCCTCCTCTCCTCCCTCCCCCCACCTCACTCTCCCTCCCTCCCCACTCTCTCCTCCCTCCCCCCACCTCACTCTCCCCCTCCCCCACCTCACTCTCCCCCTCCCCCACTCTCTCCTCCCTCCCCCACCTCACTCTCCCCCTCCCCCACTCTCTCCTCCCTCCCCCACCTCACTCTCGCCCCTCCCTCACTCTCACCTCCCTCCTACCTCCCTCCCCCACCTCACTCTCACCTCCCTCCCTCTCCTCCCCCCACCTCCCTCTCCCCTCCCTCCCTCTCCTCCCTCCCCCCACCTCACTCTCCCTCCCTCCCCCACTCTCTCCTCCCTCCCCCACCTCACTCTCCCTCCCTCCCCCACTCTCTCCTCCCTCCCCCCACCTCACTCTCCCCCTCCCCCACTCTCTCCTCCCTCCCCCACCTCACTCTCGCCCCTCCCCCACTCTCTCCCCCTCCCCCACTCTCTCCTCCCTCCCCCACTCTCTCCTCCCTCCTCTCCCCTCCCCTCCCCTTTCAGCTCATCCACACCCGGCAGACAGGGGGGTGGTCCCTTCCTTGCGTGCGCACCGCTGCCGCTGCTGCTCCTCCCTCCCTCGCGTGTGCCGCCGCCGCTGCTCCTCCCGCTCCTGCTCGTTGCCGCCGCTCCTGCTCCTAAGGAGCAGGCGCCATTTTTTTTTCCGGGCACGCTCCGCTCTGGCCGACGTGCTGCCTGCGCATGCGCAGTAGAGTTGATCTCTACTGCGCATTTGCGGCACGTCGGTCAGGGCTCCCTTATCTAGTAGATTGAAAAGCACCGGTCCAAGTACAGATCCCTGAGGCACTCCACTGTTTACCCTTTTCCACTGAGAAAATTGACCATTTAATCCTACTCTCTGTTTCCTGTCTTTTAACCATCTCTTTGGTTCAGCTTATCCTGTAGTGATGGCACCAAGGCCCAAGACCCGGGAGAAAGAAACACACATACAGAATCAACAACAGAGCCAGGAATTCAAAGTGAAGCACAGTGAGATAAAGTGACTCTCCCAAAGTCACAGCCACAGTCAGTGACAGAGCTGGGAATTAGAACTGAGGAACAGGGAGATAAAGGGACCCCCCTGAGGAGGGGATAAGAATTGATTCCGCCAAGGTCACACACAGTCAGTGACAGAGCCAGGATTAGAACTGAGGAACAGGGAGATAAAATGATTTATCTTTGATCCCTATTTCCCCACTCCGTGTTATTATAGCAACAGAACAGTCCACCTACAGAGAACGGATACAAAGACCAGACTCTTAGTGCATCCTCTGTTAAATGCACGTGGGCACATCTGGCCAGGTGGGAGACACCAGTGCCCCAGCGTGGCTGTCTGTCACTCACCTCCGAGTTGACGGTAAGTATTTTGGCGACGCACATGTCTTTCCCTTCCAGTTCCTCAGTGGTGCTGTTGTGGCCGTTGTAATACAGCTGAGGCTCATTGTGCAGGGTCCCGTTCAGGGGGCAGGGAATATGGAATTTCTTGTACATCACCTGTCAGTGCAAAAAAAAAACAACAAAACAACCCTCTTTTTGATAAACATGGAGTGGGGGTGTGGATGTCAACCAGTGGCCTGCGGAATTCCAACTGAGTGTAAGGGTCCTGCAATCCGTCACATACAGGGGGAGTGGTGGATCCTATGCCCTAAACCCTGGAAGAGATTTTTTTTTCCTCGGTCCTTACCCTGCTGTAGTTTTTGGGACAACGTACCATGGTACATTGGGGAGGCAGACCGAAGGGCTTTACTATGGCAGGAGGCAGCAGACACAAGGAAAAAGGATGCCTGGATTTGTCAGGGAGACAAAAGCCAGGTGGAAGCATGAGGACAAACATCTCTAGGCCTTCCAGAGATATTTGTGAGGTAATAAATGACAAAGCAGCTATTATGGGAACGGCGCCAACAGCACATGGAAACTATTCTGCATTCTGTGTGCAAGGTGACCAAGAATGGGCCTCCTAATATTTACTGATGAAGCCATTTGCTCAAACTGGAGCAGACTTTGGATGGCCCTGCTCCCCCTCCCCCACCGATTCCTGACTCTCACAAGCAGAGATCCACAGTGAAGATGGAAACCCCTAGATCGTGCATGGGTTTCACTTACCGAGATGAGAAAAAACACCATGCAAGTGAGAGAGAAACCACTGGTGTATCCCAGGTACCCTGCAGAGAGGACGAGAGTAGTTATCGGTATGAAAGAAGCTGGCAATTGCCCTCTTCATGGCCACAAGAGAAAGAGAATTAACAAAAGGACAGTGGCAGGGAAGTACACTTACCCAAGTGCTTCATAAGTGCAAGGGGCAAGATGACGATAACACTGACGATGATAATTAAAATGTTTCCCTTCAGGAACCATTCTCTGCGAGGGAAGAGATACAAAGAGAGCTGTTTATATTGATCAATGCCCCAGCCTCCTTCAAGCATGTATAGAGTGACACTGAAAGGCCATGGTACAACCCTGCAGGCTGAAGAATTCACTTTTAAGGATGGTGAAGGCAGAAAGTGGCTACAGCAATGCTGCTTAAACTGAGGCAGCTGGGAAAAAAAAAATGGAGTGCTGCCAACTTAGCTCCACAGTGTGAGATTCTACAAACTGCATCTCCCCCATGCAGTTGGCAAGGCTACAAGCAACAACCTGTACTGGGAAGGGAGTTAGAAAAGCAGGACTGGATTCCCGACTCATGAGGATATGGAAAACCAGGACCGGATCACCAACTGAAGCTGGCCTGGAGTTGGAGGATTGGCTGAGTGCATTGGGGCTGTATCACTTGGCCTATGTGGGGGTGTTTGGGTACTGTGCTGCTCTCAGCTGCTAGCCTTGGGTAGGAGGAGGGATAATACTGGCTCCGATAGCTCTGGCAGCCTTGGAGGGCATGAGAACAGAGCATGGGGCTGCCAGATGTGTCCATTTTTAGATGCAAAACAAAGCCAAGTGTGGCCCAGCTGCTGCACTCTGTAAGCTCATCACTCATGAGCCGGCTGACAGCTGATCAGACTTCCCCAGCAAGGAAGCCGAACATGGCAAGGACACCACACAGCGGACCGCAGCTCCATTCCCATCACACTTTAAGCTGGTGCTTTAACTCCTTCCCGCGAAGCTGCGAGGCGTCATGAAGTGCTCGGCTGCCCAGGCAATCAGACTCCCCCATCCTCTGCCTCACTCACCCTGTGGTCTCGGTCTGTCCCAGAAATGCCTGGATCACCAGCGGCAGCTCGTATTTAATGATGAATAAATAGCTTGACATTGCTGTGAAAGCGGGAAAAGTGAAAAAGCATGAAATAAAAATAAACCCAGAGGAATGTTTTCATTAGGCTTGCTCATGGCTCCCTCGCTCCCCCCCCCCCCCCTCCCCCTCCCCTCTGGTTCTTTTCTTTTTTTTTCTGGCCCAGCAGTTTCCTCCTGCTGCTTCTGGGCTTTCAGCAAAAGTGGAGCCATCGCTGCTGGCGCTGCAGTGTGCGCCTGAATCTTCGCTTGCGACTACCAGGAGGGGGGGGGGGGGCTTTTCTCCCTTTTCACAAAAACACAGAACATGACGGCTGTTCCGCCTTCCTTTCTGTCCAGCCCAGCCAATGCCTGTGGCAGGTCCTCAGCCAAGGGCCACCGTCCCCGGCACACGTCTCCCACCTCCCTTCCCGAGTCTGGTCACTGGGAGTGATGCCGGGCAACGTCTCAAATCTCCCGCCACTTGGAACTGGGCGGGTTGGCTCTGTGGCATCCTCAGGCCTGGCGGGTCCAAGGAGCGGAGGCCGAGCCTGGGAACTGTGGAAAGCAAGCAAACCTGCTACTGATCCACAGGGCTGGCCCCGCCCTAATTCTCTCTTTCTTTCCGTTTGTACTTTCCCTCCATTCCTTCCTCATTTTTGTCTCTCGTTCTCCTTATTCTGAATTTTTACTTTTTTTTTTCTTTCCCGCCCCTCTCTCTCTCTCTCTCCTTCTCTTACTCCCCCTCATCCTCTGTTTGGGGCTTCCCCCCGCTCTTCCATCCGTCCTTTGCCTTTCTGCCTTTTCCATAACTCTTCGCCCTCTTCGCTATCTGTCCGTTCGATGAATCTGTGGAACGTCGACGGCATCGTCTTCCAGAGGGAAGAGCGTTCGCGTGAAACGAGGGCGATGCACGATCTTAAGCTCTGGTAAAAGAGCCGAAACATAAAATTCCCAATTAGCTCTCTCTCCCTGGGCATGACAGATACAGGGCTCCTGGCACTAGTTGAGGGGAACCTGTCCCTTGCAGGTCGCCAGTGCTCTGGATACAATGAAGTCAGTTTCAATTAGTGTTAGCACTGGTGCCTCCACGGTTTCTCCTTACCTCCCACGTTGTGCAGGGTGATGATGAGGCCCGTCACGATTTTGCCTGCAGGGCCAAAGGCTCTCTGCCCTAGCTGCTCATATGCCCGGATCCCTGCACAGCATGGGAAATACCAAACAGATTAGTACAGGGAGATTGATTTAGCGTCACAAGCATGCACTGGATTTAGAGGTACGGCACACAGATTACGGGGCACAGTGTGCGAATTTCCGTGGAACGGCACGTGGTCTAACGGTGGCACAACATTGGAACAGCATGTGGGCTGCAGTGGATCAGCATGTAATATACGTTTAAAATTCTGATGGGCGCCTTTTCCATGAGGCCCAGGCTTACCTACTACCCCCGCACACTTCAGCAGCAGGTGGATGGAGTAGGCCGACAGCAGAGCAATGCAGATCAAGAGAATCCTGGAAAAGAAATGCACAGCATGGCCTTTACACTGACGAGGGAACATTACAGATCTATTTGTCACTGGCACAGTACGTTCTCAAGAGAGTTCAAGTCCTCCACCTTCTGGAATTATCAGATTTGCCCTGTGGAGGGGGTAAGGTATAAGGAAGTCAGACACAGCGAAGAATGCCTTAATGATAAAAAAAAAAAAAAAAAAAAACCCCAACAAAACTAATAGAAGTACAATTAAAGGACCGTGCACCGCTATACTGAGGGACTCGGGTCTGATTCCAGCTCAGTTCTTCAGCCAGGGATGCCGTGGGAGCAGTGCTCACTGCGTCTGGGGGAGGGAGTCCCAGTCATTGTGCAATGGTGACACCTAGTGGCCGGACTCGGAGCCTGTGATTGCAGGGCCTTCTTGCCTCCCCAGCTTTGGAATTGCCACAGAGGAGAAGGAAAGGACCAGGAACATTGCAGCCCCACGACCGAAGTGAGAGAGCTGCCCTTCAGTCCCTCAGCTGCCTCTCTTACTCGTAGTTCCATGCCGCATGCTACCTGTTTAGAGTGGCAGTGCACACTGGGGGACCAGAGAGATGGGCGACCATGGGGACAGAGCATGCAGCTCTTTCACTGCCCCCCCCCCCCCCTTGTCACCTCTTTTCAGTTTCAAAACTACAGCTTGGCTGGGCCCTTCCTACGCCTTTGCAGCACAGAGGCCGCTTCAGGGTGTGAGACGGAGAGGCAGGGTTCTCCCTGTGAGAGCTGATGGGCACTGGGAGAAGGTTGGTGACAAGGAAGGGAAAAGAGGAGGGGACAGAAAACAAGAGATGGAGAAGAAGGAGATGAGGAAAGGGCAAAGGAGGGGAGAGAAGTGGGAGAGAGTTGAAAGTGGCATTCATGGAGCCACCATTCAAACAGTAAGAATTTTTATATTTTATTTATTGCTGTTTGTAGTTTTATAAAAAAAAAAAAAAAAATGTTTGTTGGTGTCTAATGGATTGGTTTTATTATTTTTTCAACACATGAATCTAATGCAGACAATATCCTAAAGCCAGGTTTGGGGAAAATCCCAGAAGCCAGTCACTTGGGTGCCTAAAATTCAGAAAAGCAAAAAAGAATACTAAAAACCAAACTATGAAAAAGAAAAATCAGGAAAATAGCCAAACAAAATAACAAGCAAAGCACCACCAACAACACAAAAGAACAAAAAAAAAAAAAAAAGAAAAGAAAAAAGTAAGGAAAAAATTTCCCTGGCTCCTAAAAATTTATGACTGGCCCCTAAATTTTCTAAATTATTCCCTGTATGTCTACCCTGCTCCCTAGTAATGAATCCCTGTCACCCTGGGATCCCTCCCACCAATGACAGCCCGCCCAGGCCAAGGACACACTGTGATACTCACACGAAGAGCACGATGCCCGTGTTGGCCATGGCAAAAGCTAACCCCAGGATGCCGCTACCCATGATGGCATTGCTCAGGTTAAAGACGGACATCCCGAATGAGGTTTTTCCTTCAAACTGCAGGAGCCAAAATAAACAAAACAAAACAAAACAAAACAATAAGCTAAGGTCAAGAGGTAGCTATGGTCTTACCTGGGAACCTCTGAGTCCTACTCACCCTGTGTAGATTAGCAGCGGGGAGGGGAAGGGCGAGGGATTGTGAGGCTTTTTTTCTTAGCCCCTCTAGCCCTCAGATAAATTATCCCTGCTCCTCTCTCCCCCCCGCCACACCCCTGTCCCTCCCCATCCCCTCTCTCTCAACCTTTGCACCTTTCTCTTTACATTTTCCCCTCTCTCTCAACTATTCCTTCTCTCGCCTTGTTTTTCTCTCTCTTGCTCACTGCCTCTCTCTCCCCTTTGCTTTTTCCTCTTTTTCTCGCCCTGCTCCCTCTCTTCCCTTGTTTTTTCCCCTCTCGATATCCTCCTGCCCACTCTTCCCTGCGCCCTTCTGCTCTCTCTCTCTCTCCTCCTTTTTCTTTAAATCTGAATATATTTAAATAAAATCATCTGGCTAACGTTTCCTGGCTACCTTTAAAATCTAACTGGCTATGCCTGAATATACAGCTGGTTAGATTAAAAGTTATCTGGGTCCGTGCTATCTGCATAACTTTCGCCTTACCCAGTTATATTAAAATTATGTAGCTGGTTCAGTGGTGGCAATAAGAGAAAACAAAATGCCCCTCCCCCCTCACTCTGCTAAAAAAACTAAATTAATATGGGCCATGGTGCCTGAGCTCCCTTCCCTGCCCCGAAAAGAGAAAAAAAAGACATTGCGGGCCTATCAGCCTGAGAAGCCTCCCTGCCCCAAACTTGGGAAATAAATCTTACATCCCGGCCTTAAGCCCCCTTTCCTCCTGCTCTGCCCTACCCCGACCTGAATGCCCCCTGCCCCCACCCAGCAGCCCCCAAAACCTCCGTGGCTGCTGGGAGCGTGGCACAAGCGTCCACTTCTCAGCAGTGTCCCCAGTGTTGCTGTCGAAATAATACACTGGATGCCACCGGGAGCTGCGCGATAGGCTCACAAGATTTGTATTATCTTTTGGGAGGTTTTGGGGCGGGGAAGGAGGAGGGGGTTCGGGCACTATGACCCACATTAGATTTACTTCTTCAGTGCTATGGGGTGGAGGAAATCGGGCCTGCGGGCCAACACTGATTTTTTTTTTTTTCCTATTGCAGTCACTTAACCGGCTATAGATTGTATGAATACAGCCAATTAAGGCTAAAGTTATCCAGACTTATGTTCCTGGATAACGTTAGACCTGCTCTGAAGGCATTTAGACTCGCTTGGCTAAATGTAGGCAGATAGCACTGATAGTCAGTGCTATCCGGTTAAATCCGAGCTCTGCCCCCAACGCCTCTTTATTATTCAAATATGGTTTAGCCTGATAATGACTTATCTAGCTAAAACTTATCTGGACAGTGCGGGGAGGGTGATATTTAAACCACAGATTTGTCTGGCTAAGTCCCAAACTTAGCCAGAGAAATTCTTTTGAATATTGACCTTTTAGCAGTAGGCATTCCACCTTCAGTAAATTTCACGCCAGCAGTGTATACATATAGGGAGGTAATTCTGTAATATTGTGCATAAATTACAGCTATTTACAAAGCAGACATACAGGCATAAATCTGCTTTAAAAATGATCCTATATATTATAGAGATGATTCATCCAGGTTACACTTAATATGTCTCACAATACTACCTGAATAATATATCTTTCTAACTAATGTTGTTGCCTTACTTAAACTTTTTACCAACATATACATTTATTATGAGAATAGGTGGTAGTGTCATAGATTTTATAAGGCACTCTCCATGTTGCCTCCTTTAATTTAATCATTAACTACCCTCCAACCCCCATTTGTTATTCAAACAAATCTTTTAAAATTTTAAGTTTGGCTTCAACATTAGACCATTACTTATTTTTCTTTTTTTCTTTTTTAATTTTTTTGTGTGTGCACACCTCTTAATTTTTATCACCGTCAGTGTAGCCTTAAACAATTACTTATGTTGTTTTGGCTTTTAAATGTTAACTTAACTTTCGCTTTGAAAGTCCCCAATAATTACAAGTACACTTCAGCACAATCCCCAATGTTAATGTTGCAATATTCCTATTTTAGATTTTAAAAGTTTACTTAGCATGCACTTTGAAAATCTCTGATGGTTACAATGTTCTTCCACACTAACCCCGAAGGTAGTGTTACAATGTTGGAACAATGTTGGAGCAATGTAACACTACCTTCAGGGATAGTGTGGAAGAACATTGTAACATTGTCAAAGTTTTTCAAAGTGCAAGCTAAGTAAACTTTTAAAATCTAAAATAGGAATATTGCAACATTACCATCTGGGATTGTGCTGAAGAGTATTTGTAATTATTGGGGACTTTCAAAGCGAAAGTTAAGTTAACATTTAAAAGCCAAAACAACATAAGTAATTGTTTAAGGCTACAATGACGGTGATAAAAATTAAGAGGTGTGCATACACGAAAAAAATTTAAAAAAAAGAAAAATAAGTCATAAGTTATAAGTAATGGTCTAATGTTGAAGCCAAACTTGAAATTTTAAAAGATTTGTTCGAATAAAAAATGGAGGTTGGAGGGTAGTTAATGATTAAATTAAAGGAGGCAAAATGGAGAGTGCCTTATAAAATCTATGAAACTACCACCCATTCTCATAATAAATGTATATGTTGGTAAAAAGTTTAAGTAAGGCAACAACAATCGTTAGAATTAAAAATTATCCTGGCAAAACTAGGCGCATGCAATTACATTTTAGCTGACATTTTTTTGCAAATTTATATACATACGTTTAGAAATTCCAAAGTATGTGCCTACATTCAGACCTGCTCTCAGTCCAGGTATACTTATGTACATACATAACACACACCCGTAAATTTACCCACATGTTGGGTGGGCAATTTTGTAAAAGACCATTTCTGTGTGTAAAACCCTGTGTTATCTCCAGAAGTCTGTTTGAAACTTACCCTCCCTGTGTGTTTGTGTGAGATCACACATGTTATGCATGCATAGATGCCATGTGGCAACTGGACCCATGTGGTTTGTGCATGTAAAACACATGCCCGTGTGTATGTGTGTATAAACACGTGTGCTGTGCTGTGATGCCAGATCCCACCGGCTTTCTCAGGCTGATTCTGTCCCCACTGCTCCCTGCCCCCTCTTACATCAGTGAACTGTGTCTTCTTGCTGACTTTGTGCGGGAGGAACTCATCCTGCTCAGCTGTGGTTGACTCTTCCACGTCATACCTAAGAAAAGAGAGAGTCGAGAGAAGTTAAGCACAGTAGCACAGATTTCAGTCATTCAGCCCTGCATGCCCAACGCCATTTCTGTCCTGTGCTGTTATTAGCAGCCAAGAATACATGCAGTTCAGTTTTGAACACATCCGTACAGGTTGTCTGAAATAACTCTACTAGAGTTCTCCCTGTGACACTGTCCTGCTGTCATCAATACACAGGACACAGAGAATGAGACAACGACGACCAAATGGCTCAACCAGACTCCTCCTAACTTCTTCCTGCTGCAGTAATGCAGACCCTACTTGGTCTCCAGCTCTGCATTTACTTCCACACATCACAGGATTTATTTTATTTATTTTAATTTTTTATATACCGGCATTCGCGATGGGAGTCGCATCATGTCGGTTTACAATTAACAGGGTGTGACAAGAGGAGAAAAACTTAGAACATTAACATGTGATATAAGAAGAAATAGCAGTTACAATAAAACAGGGACATAAAGTAACTTGGAAAGTAAGGAAAGCGATAGAAAATTAACAATGTGATAAAAAGAGTAACAAGGTAATATACCGTATATAATAAATTTATATAATATAATAAAATATAATATATAATATATAACATACCATATATATAATATACCGTGTATAATATACCGTATATAATAAAAGCAACATAAAAAACCTGCTCATTTAATGAGAAATAACATTATGGAGTTGTTAGAGTTTATGTTTACCCTGAGGGGAGGTCTTAGTTGATTTGGTTGAGAGAAAGTTCAATTTGTGTCTGGAAAGGCTTTCATAAATAACCAGGTTTTGAGTCTTTTTCTGAATGTAGGAAGGCATACTGTCTTTTGATTAATAATGTTTGCATACACCACTTCCTTTTGGAGGTTGTTTGCTGTATCCCCTACCTTTTCAATTTATTACCTTGGAGCCTCATATTGTGATCTCTTGTTCTAAAACTTTCTTTCCACTGAAAAATTGTCTTAATTTAATTTAATTTAATTTAATTGTGCATTATTTATCCTTTTGAGGTATCACAATGTCTATCATTTCTCCTCTCTGCCCCCTCCTCTAAGGCATGCATACTGTGGTTAGGTGCTTAAATCTTATTTCTAAGGGCTTTTAAGTACAGACTCTGCACATTTTGCTAGCTCTTCTCTGGACCACCTCCACTCTGTCTATAATATCTGTTTTGGAGATGCTGGCTTCAGAACTGGACACAATACTCTAGGCAAGATCTCGTCAAAGACTTGGAGAGAAAGCATAATCACTGTCCTTTTTTAAAAAATTGGCTACACCTCTTCCCTAGGCACCTTAGCATTCCTTTGGCTCTGGTTCCAGCCTTGTCGTACTGTTTTGCAAACTTGAGATCATCAGGTATGACCACTCCAAGGCCCCTCTCCTACATTCTGACATTCCTCATCTCGCCCACCTGCACTGCAGATTTCACGCAGACATAATAATCCTGCTGCATGTAAAGAGACAGAGCACTCTGCAACAGAGATTCTCAGAGATGACACACAAGTTTCTGTAACACATAGGAGCACACAGGCAAACAGGTTGTTGGCTAAGACAATCACCTCACTAGTAAGTTATTGCCCTTAATACACAAGGGTTTGACTAGTCAGGTTCTCCTGTGGCACTGACAGCAAAGACAACTTAAGTTAAGTTCCCTCACACTATTTCTCTGTTGTTAGCACAGCAAAACCTTGACCACTCAGAAGCTGAAAATGCACACCAGGGCAGTCATCATTCTACAGCACAGCAAGACATGTCTGGCAAAGCCCATCATATTCAGCAAAATATCTGTGTGAGCAGGAGCAGGATCAACACTGAGCAAAGGTAATTCATAAAATGGCTTAAAGACATTGTTACAAGGTCCCTTGGTGAAGAGCTCCTAAGCCAAGGGCTTGACTGCACATGGAGATTAAGTGACCGCCTCAACTTCACTAATGGGGTTGGGGAATTAGAACCAGGGTATCGGGGTTGGGGAATTAGAACCAGGGTATCGGGCTTGGTGACCAATACGATGAGCCAGCCCCTCATTCTTAGGTGTCCTGGCCCAGCAATAAGGAAAGAAACAGAAATGGACAGAGAGAGAGAGATTACTGCCTGTTGCCCAGAGAAGATTTCTGTCCAGGGTCTCACCCCTCTTCCAGTGTCACTTTGTCCGCTTCAAAGCTTTCTAAGTTGCTTCCATTCAACATCTGAGTCTCGTCTGCCTCTTCCATTTTCTGCAGTTCCATGGTGGACATTTCTCTCTCCATTTTCGGTGCTGAAAGGATGAGATGTTCTGAATCCTGGTGGATTTCACAGGAGGAAGGGTCCTCAGGTGGATGTTAGCAGGGCACTGTAATGAGATTATTCAGCATGAGTCTGCCTACCCTTTTGTGACCTCAGAATCCACACACACACACACACACACACATTGTATAAGGGAGCTGGTTCTGGGTCTGGCCAACTCAGAACCGGTTAACTTAAACTTACAAATGTGCAGGGCCGCAGCAAACTATCCCTGACACCTAATCCCCCCACGCATTCCCGCTGGCAGAAGGATTAGGTTAAAGGACCTCTGACCCAATCCGCTTTCAAGGTGCCCCTTGCTACCTGGCAGCTGAGCATCAGTAAGGTGAAGAACTGCCTCAGACAGACAAAGACAAGAACGAAGATAGAGGAACAGGGAGCTATGCCTTGAGATCTCTTGCAGAAAGGACTCTGTCTCATAAGTGTTGTGTCATATAGGATTATTATTATTGTTCCTACTACCTTTATAATGTATCATTTCTTATTGCATTATTATCATAACTGAGCTACATAATAAACCAACCTGGGATCAATTTGTGGTTATTGTCCCTGAAGGGTGAGCGTGGTGTGATTGTGGCCCCTTTGGATATCCCCTAAATTCTCTAGTGTGACGTGTCCAGTCAATAGGTCCTTTCACATTTGAGAATCCACAAGAACCCGTAACAGATGCAGCTTTGGGCGAGAGGGGTGGTTAGTGTTTTGGTTCTGTGTCTTCCTTAGTTCAATAAGAAATACCTAGAGAAGAAAAGAGCGCATGTATTAGATTAACCAGTGAAACAATGAAACCTAGGGGAATGGACAAAATATGTGAAAATCTTTCATTCATATGTGCATGATAAATGTAGTATAAATAAACACAGAGATATTTAAGAGCATGAACTCAACAGTTGAGAGCGCATACATGCCTATCTCACAGAGTTCCACCAATGCACTCCAGTCCTGACCATCACACCCCCTGCTTTTCCAGTACTGATCCCCTCACACACCCAATTCACCTCACTCCTGTCCCGCAGCACCCCCTACTATTCCAGTATTGAAACCCCGCACACAGCTGTGCCAATTCACCTCACTCCTGCCCTGCAGCACCCCCTGCTATTCCAGTACTGAGACCCCCCCCACACAGCTATGCCAATGCACCTCACTCCTGCCCTGCAGCATCCCCTGCTATTCCAGTACTGAGACCCCCCCCACACAGCTGTGCCAATGCACCTCACTCCTGCCCTGCAGCAGTCCCTGCTATTCCAGTACTGAAATACCCCACACAGCTGTGCCAATACACCTCACTCCTGCCCTGCAGCATCCCCTGCTATTCCAGTACTGAGACCCCCTTCTACTCTGAGATCTGCTAATGCACCTCACTCCTGCCCTGCAGCACCCCCTGCTATTCCAGTACTGAGACACCCCCCCCCCCATTCAGCTGTGCCAATACACCTCACTCCTGCCCTACAAATTTGTATTTAATATCACAAATTTAAAATGTATTTATTTGATATATGCAATATATACAAATTGGTGTAACAAAGTTCATCAATAGATAACTGAGCAGAAAGAACATAAAGGCACTTATTTATGAAGGGGAATTAAGTGTTAACAAGCTAAAAACATGAAAATAATGAAGCCTGTAGTAAATAATATGAGTTTTGGCGAGCTAACACTTAACATCCCTTCGTGAACAGATGTGAAAAATACTGTTTGCATTATAATCCGAAAAGATTTTCCCTAGGAGTTGGAGAGTTGGGTTTGAAGTTTTTTCTTTGATAAGATAACCTGTGATTGGGATGTTGTATGGCTATTTCCATCTGCTATGTCTGGTGGTTTAACTGTTATCAAGTGTAGCAGTTGTTTTCTTTTTTTGTTATTCTTTCTATGATATTGCTATCTACAGTTGTGTGAAAATGTTTAGGGAATGCTGAACTGTATGTTTTAATGAACCTCTGAGTGAACAGAAGAAGATACAAC
Organism: Rhinatrema bivittatum; assembly: GCF_901001135.1. Lineage (NCBI taxonomy): Eukaryota > Metazoa > Chordata > Amphibia > Gymnophiona > Rhinatrematidae > Rhinatrema > Rhinatrema bivittatum. The sequence continues at coordinate 506,973,876 of NC_042615.1, read as the reverse complement.
CTCTACATCAGTGGTTCCCAACCCTGTCCTGGGGACCCTCTAGCCAGTCAGGTTTTCAGGATATCCACAATGAATATATATGAGATAAATTTGCATATAATGGAGGCAATGCATACAAATCTCTCTCATGCATATTCATTGTGCATATTCATTGTGCATATGCATGAATATGCATATTCATTGTGCATATTCATTGAGGGTGATTTGAGGAGGTTTGATGATACCACCTGACTTCTGAGCTCTGAGAGCTGGGTCCATGTTGGCTCCATTGGATGACACCACCCGACTTCTGAGCTCTGAAAGCTGGGTCCATGTCAGCTCCATTGGATGACACCACCCGACTTCTGAGCTCTGAGAGCTGGGTCTGTGTCAGCTCCATTGGATGATACCACCCAACTTCTGAGCTCTGAGAGCTGGCTCCATTGGATGATACCACCTGACTTCTGAGCTCTGAGAGCTGGGTCCATGTCGGCTCCATTGGATGAACCACCAGACTTCCGAGCTCTGAGAGCTAGATCCGTGTTGGCTCCATTGGATGATACCACCCAACGTCTGAGCTCTGAGAGCTGGGTCTGTGTCAGCTCCATTGGATGATACCACCCAACTTCCGAGCTCTGAGAGCTAGGTCCGTATCGGCTCCATTGGATGACACTACCTGACTTCTGAGCTCTGAGAGCTGGGTCTGTGTCAGCTCCATTGGATGATACCACCCAACTTCTGAGCTCTGAGAGCTGGCTCCATTGGATGATACCACCTGACTTCTGAGCTCTGAGAGCTGGGTCCATGTCGGCTCCATTGGATGAACCACCAGACTTCCGAGCTCTGAGAGCTAGATCCGTGTTGGCTCCATTGGATGATACCACCCAACGTCTGAGCTCTGAGAGCTGGGTCTGTGTCAGCTCCATTGGATGATACCACCCAACTTCCGAGCTCTGAGAGCTAGGTCCGTATCGGCTCCATTGGATGACACTACCTGACTTCTGAGCTCTGAGAGCTGGGTCTGTGTCAGCTCCATTGGATGATACCACCCAACTTCTGAGCTCTGAGAGCTGGCTCCATTGGATGATACCACCTGACTTCTGAGCTCTGAGAGCTGGGTCCATGTCGGCTCCATTGGATGAACCACCAGACTTCCGAGCTCTGAGAGCTAGATCCGTGTTGGCTCCATTGGATGATACCACCCAACGTCTGAGCTCTGAGAGCTGGGTCTGTGTCAGCTCCATTGGATGATACCACCCAACTTCCGAGCTCTGAGAGCTAGGTCCGTATCGGCTCCATTGGATGACACTACCTGACTTCTGAGCTCTGAGAGCTGGGTCTGTGTCGGCTCCATTGGATGATATCACCCGACTTCCGAGCTCTGAGAGCTGGGTCCATGTCAGGTCTGTTGGATGACACCACCCGACTTCTGAGCTCTGAAAGCTGGGTCCATGTTGGCTCCATTGGATGACACCACCCATGCACTATGGCTGATTCAAGCTTGCTTGTTGATAAAGAAAGCACATCAGTGGTTTAGCCCTCATGCAGATGGTCAACTGGAAAGAACATGCATCTTGCCCACAGACCTTAAGATACGGCGTGCCTCAGGGATCTATATTATCCCCAGTGCTCTTCAACATATACCTTCAACCATTAATAGACTTAATAGGAAGTTTCAGCATTACATGTGATGTATATGCTGATGATATTAACTGCAGTCACCTGGTCTGACCCAGCCAATATATATTTAGCTGTATATCATCAGCATATACATCACATGTAATGCTGAAACTTCCTATTAAGTCTATTAATGGTTGAAGGTATATGTTGAAGAGCACTGGGGATAATATAGATCCCTGAGGCACGCCATATCTTAAGGTCTGTGGGCAAGATGCATGTTCTTTCCAGATGACCCATCTACGTTGTATTCATTAAGGGGTAGATTTTAAAAGAAGCGCGATCAGCCTACTTTTGCTTGCGCATCAGACTCAAGCAAAAGTACGCTGGATTTTAGTAGATACGCGCGGAGCCGCGCATATCCACTAAAATCCTGGATCGGCGCGCGCAAGGCTATCGATTTTGTATAGCCTGCGCGCGCCGAGCCGCGCTGCCTCCCCCCGTTCCCTCCAAGGCCGCTCCGAAATCGGAGCGGCCTCGGAGGGAACTTTCCTTTGCCCTCCCCTCACCTTACCCTCCCTTCCCCTACCTAACCCACCCACCCGGCCCTGTCTACACCCCCCCCCTTACCTTTGTCGGGGGATTTACGCCTCCCGGAGGGAGACGTAAATCCCCGCGCGCCAGCGGGCCTGCTGCGCGCCGGGCCGCGGCCTGGGGGCGGGTACGGAGGGCGCGGCCACGCCCCCGGGCCGTAGCCACGCCCCCGTACCCGCCCCCAAAACGCTGCCGACACGCCCCCGGAACGCCGCGACGACCGGGCCCGCCCCCCGACACGCCCCCGACACGCCCCCCTCCGAGAACCCCGGGACTTACGCGAGTCCCGGGGCTCTGCGCGCGCCGGGAGGCCTATGTAAAATAGGCTTCCCGGCGCGCAGGGCCCTGCTCGCGTAAATCCGCCCGGTTTTGGGCGGATTTACGCGAGCAGGGCTCTGAAAATCCGCCCCTAAATGAGGGCTAAACCACTGATGTGCTTTCTTTGTCAACAAGCAAGCCTGAATCAGCCAAGTGATGTTATAGTTGGAGTAGCCTAATAGAGCAACAGGCTAGTAGCCAGGGTTTACATCCTACTATTGCTCCTTATGACCTTGAGCAAGTCACTTCACCCTCCATTGCTTCAGGGACAAGCTTGGATTGTAAGCTCTCTGGGGGCACCTGAATGTAATCTGCTTTGAAATACCCGAGAGATGGAAAATAAATCAAATAAATTAATTAAGATTAAATCCATCTAAGTCAGACACATTATGGATTTAGATATGTTTCCTAATATAGTGAAGATTCGCTCATTGGGAGTTATTTTGAATGTCCCTTTATCCTTTGAACTACAGGTTTCATTGGTAGTCAGGTGTTGCTTTATGCAACTACATTTAATTTGTTTGTCACATGACATTTTAAACAGGAAGGAATGTAAAGCATTAATTTATTCACTGGCGCTTAGTCGTATTGACTTAGTGGAACTCCTTGTATTTTGGCCTCCCGGAAAAATTATGCAGCGCTTGCAGCTAGACGATTACTAGTAAAGGGGAGACCAACAGATGACATCACACCTCTTCTAAAAGAGCTGCCCTGGCTCCCAACAGAGGGTCAAGTTCAAGGTTTTGTCTATGGTTTTAAGATCCTTACATCAAACGGGACCAAAATACCTGAAAGATTTTAGCACACTTTTAAGATCTTCTCAACGGGATCTGCTGGCACCAGCCAGCCGCGACAGAATATAAACTGGTGGAAGCTAAGTGGAGGGGCCTTTTACTCTTATGCACAAGCAGAATGGAGCAAGGTCCAGCTGGAACTTTATTTGGCGCTGAATTATCTTGATTTTAGGGAGAAGATTAAAAACTGGGGTTGTTTTTCCCCGGGTTTATGGCTTGCTTTCTCATCCTGGTCAATATCTTATTATTGCATTTTCCAATTAATATTAATTGTTTTGTAAATTATCATCTGTCTTGAAAGCACCTTTGGAGTGGGCAGAATATCAAGCATGATTATATAAAATACAAAAAATAAATAAACACCCCCCAGGAATGCCTCCTCCCTGTAGCTAAAAATAAATAAAATCAATAAATGTTGTTAAAGCTGGTGGGGGTTTATCTACACTGAGGAGGCCATTTTTCAGCCAGGGCAAATGATTTAAAAACTGTTCCCACCCCCCTATGACTGGGGTAGAGTTACAAATAAATATAACCTGTCCCATGATGATCATGCATGCCAATCCCTTAGAACAAAAATGTGCTTTTATAGAGCATTTCAACTGCTGTACACGATTCAGTTTGTCCAAGAGATCTGGCTTTACACGAGGAGCATTATATTTGCCATCTCCACAAATGCTTTCCTCTTTATTCAGTTTTGTCCTGTGTTCACAGTGTCCTTCTTCCACAGCAGCCTTTCTGTTGCTCTTCCTAATGCTGTGTTCATGCTTTATTTTGCAAAGTTTCTGTGTGCCAGTCTACACGTTCGCAGCTTCTGTTATATTCAGTGCGCTGGCTTTAAAGGGTTAATTTAACCTCTAACTGGAAGAGATGCCTAGGAGTTTTCCCTCTGTGTTGTTCCAGCCTTCTCTGGTCAGTACTGGTCAGGCTCAGGCCTAGGTGAATCAACAGCTAACGTGGCCAACCCTGCGTAATTATTTTTATTTTACCTGGCCTTACTTCTGTGGCCCGGGCTAGGCTGGTGGCTGTAACCTTCAATTTATGCATCCCCGCGGCACCAAAAGAGGGGCAAAGGACCTCAAAAAGTGGCATGTCCTGCCCAGGCCACCGTTAGAGTGGCAAAGTAGCACAATTAGTGGCACAAACCCAAAAGCACTAAAAGAGGAGGAAAACAGCAAATGTAGTAGAATGACCACCCCAGGGCACAGAGAGAGAGAGAGAGAAGTATGGCAGCCAGTGCAGTGGCAACAATACTCCAAGGTGGGCTTTCTCACTAATATGTTCACTAAGAACTTAGTGCACGAGTCACACAGAAAGTACAGTATCACAGCGTCACCCACTCTTAACACCAGCTCTGTGGATCCCTTGAAAATCGTCTTCGAAGTGACAGTGCCTGGAATAAAGAGGTTAAGAGAAGACCAAAGGTGGCTGAGGTTGCAGAGAAGATGAGGGAAAGAAGACTGGTTTGGACTGGATACATGGAAAGAACAGAGAAAGGCTATGTCAGCAGGGAGTTAACCGGGAATGCAGGTGGTAAGAGAAACATCCAGACGAAGGCCAAAAAAAAAAAGCCGTGGACCATGGTGGATGGTGGCCAGGACAGTGGGACCCCCACGCAGCTCTCCTCGACAGTACACAGATTTATTCCAGTTCACATGGGAATCCAATGTGAGGGATTCTCTCAGCAGTTACAAGCTTGTGATTCTCTGCTTGGTACACAGACTATGGGATCCTCTGAGCAGGCCAACACATAGACTCCCTGTATCTTTTGTGCTTTGCATGAAAGGTCTCAGGAGAAGGTCAACAGAAATAACATGTCAACAAAGAATTCAGAAGACAGTCCTGTCTAACCCCACACTCAATGCTAAATAGCTCTCCAAACCAACCACTGATGCAGTCTCTCTCATGCACCTTGTAGGATTTGCAGGTTATCTGATAAAAGGCACTGGAGATAGACAAATATACAGGGTCCCTGCTTTCTCATTATTCAGTGGCACCAGGCACAACTGCAGAATTCACTTTCTGTTGTGGAATCACAGGAAATTAGGCTCTATTGCCTCTGCTCTCCCCTCGGACTGGTTATCAATTCTGCAGCCTGTGCCAACTCGTCTGATGCAATTCAGTCTGCTGACACTTGGCTGCTGACCTGTTATCACCCATGACCTGCTTTTACTTTCCCCTCTGGCCTGCTGATGCTTCACCCTGCTATAGGGAAGGAGGCGCTAGGAGGCAGAATCAGCAGAGAAAGTGTTGGCACGCTGGGCCACAGGTAAGAAGCCAGATGGACAGGCCGCAACCCAGTAGCAGGCCAGTAGGTGAGGTGTCAGCAGTAGGGTTGCCAACTTCCCGGCTCCTTCCCACTCTTCCTGTGGTCTTCTCTTTCTCCACACACACACACCCCTTCCCGTGCATCTTCTCTCCTCCACCTCTCCCCCTGCTCTGACTAGGTTGCCTCTGAAAATGTGCTTAAACTTTCCTAACCAGAACAAAGACAGCTAAATTGCTGCTCGGTGAATTTTTAATAAAAATGCACCCTGAAATAATCAGTCTAGTGATCATTCTCCTTTTCCAACAGCTCTCTGCAGTTCCCATGGAGGACCAGGGGGTTACAAAGCTCTTCTCCCTGTGGTCTCTCACTCAGGCTCCATCATACCGTAGGTCTCACATGGTCACTTCAGTCTGGTTATATTTATTCTGGCCAGTTACTTTGCCTTCCTGAGTATCTGAGAATCTGTTAGCTGCGCTCTAAGTTTCAGGTACTTTCTGTGTGGGTTCCCTCCATAAAAAGAAATCTGTCCTGGTTTTAAATGTCTCTCATCACTCAGCCCGGCTATAACACATACCCTACACTGAGGCTTGGCCTTCAAATTGACCCTCATAGGCTTTCCTTGGTCTCCCTTCTCCTCCAGCAGTAAACTTCCTGTAGCCACTTCCTATGAATAAAGAAAAGCTCAGGTTTAATGTTACAGATAACACTGCATAATCTGAAGGCTCAGTCCAGGAGAGGGAGAGCTGAAGTAAGTGTATCTGATGTCACTTACAATCTGCCTATTCAGGTGCTGGTCTGCCACCTCATCCAGGTCAACATGAAGAGGCTGATCCAGCCCGGGTTTTGTTCTACAGAAATGGAGATGTAGTTCTTAGCTTATTAGAGAACACCCTTCTAATTACACATAAAAGAGTAACATAGTAATGATGGCAAATAAAGATCAAATGGTCCATCAAGTCCACCCAGCAATTTGCTAATGGTAGTAACTGCCACTCCGTGCAGGTTACACCCATGTGTTCTGTTAAGGGGAGTAACTGCTGCTCCATGCAGGTTACCCCCAAGTGTTCTGTTAAGGGTAGTAACTGCCGCTCCATGCAGGTTACCCCAAGTGTTCTGTTAAGGGTAGTAACTGCCGCTCCATGCAGGTTACCCCCAAGTGTTCTGTTAAGGGTAGTAACTGCCGCTCCATGCAGGTTACCCCAAGTGTTCTGTTAAGGGTAGTAACTGCCGCTCCATGCAGGTTAACCCCATGTTAACGGTAGTAACTGCCACTCCGTGCAGGTTACCCCCATGCATTCTGTTAAGGATAGTAACTGTCGCTCCGTGCAGGTTAACCCCATGTGTTCTGTTAAGGGTAGTAACTGCCGCTTCATGTAGGTTACCCCCATGTGTTTTGTTAAGGGTAGTAACTACTGCTCTGTGCAGGTTACCCCCATGTCTTCTGTTATGGGTAGTAACTGCCGTTCCATGCAGGTTAACCCCATGTGTTCTGTTATGGGTAGTAACTGCCGTTCCATGCAGGTTAACCCCATGTCTTCTGTTATGGGTAGTAACTACCGCTCCATGCAGGTTAACCCCATGTCTTCTGTTATGGGTAGTAACTGCCGTTCCATGCAGGTTAACCCCATGTGTTCTGTTAAGGGTAGTAACTGCTGCTCCATGCAGGTTACCCCATGCATTCTATTAAGGGTAGTAACTGCCGCTCTGTGCAAGTTACCCCCATTGCTTCTGTTAAGGGTAGTAACTGCCACTCTGTGCAGGTTACCCCCATGTGTTCTGTTAAGGGTAGTAACTGCCGCTTCATGTAGGTTACCCCATGCCTTTTGTTAAGGGTAGTAACTGCTGCTCTGTGCAGGTTACCCCATGCATTCTGTTAAGGGTAGCAACAGCTACTCCATGCAGGTTACCCCTTGTGTTGTGATAAGGGTAGTAACTGCTGCTCTGAACAGGTTATCCCCATGTGTTCTGTTAAAGGTAGTAACTGCCACTCCATGCAGGTAACCACATGCTTTCATTTAAGGATAGTAACTGCCGCTTGTGCAGATTACCTCCCCCCCCCCCATGCGTTCTATTAAGGGTAGTAACTGTTGCTCCATGCAGCTAACCCCATGCCTTATGTTATGGGTAGTAGCTGCCGCTTTGTGCAGGTTACCACCATGCATTCTGTTAAGGGTAGTAACTGCCACTCCATGCAGGTTATCCCCATGTGTTTTGTTAAGGGTAGTAACTGCTGCTCCATGCAGGTTACCCCTATCCCTCTGTTAGGGGTAATAACTGCCACTCCATCCAGGTTACCCATGCTTCCGTTATGCGTAATAACTGCCGCTCCTTGCAGGTTACCCCTATGTTTTCATTTAAGGGTAGCAACTGCCTCTTGTGCAGGTTACCCCTGTGCATTCTATTAAGAGTAGTAACTGCTGCTCCATGCAGATTACCCCATGCCTTATGTTAAGGTTAATAACTGCCACTCTGTGTTATTTACTCTTTCAGATAATAGAAAAACTAGGGGGCACTCCATGAAGTTAGCATGTGGCACATTTAAAACTAAATCGGAGAAAGTTCTTGTTCACTCAACGCACAATTAAACTCTGCCAGGGGATGTGGTTAGTGCAGTTAGTGTAGCTGGGTTTAAAAAAGGATTGGATAAGTTCTTGGAGGAGAAGTCCATTACCTGCTATTAATTAACGGGCCGATACAGTAAAGCGCGGCCGCAGTTACCCCGTTTCCAACTTGCTGTTTACTCACAATTTGGCCGCGTAAGTCCAACCCGCCATTCACTATCCCTTTTAACCCATTCTTACCGCTTCTTTAAATCAACGGGTAACCCTTTCCGCCCGCGGCATGTATATTAGATGTAAACGATCCGATTAGCTATTCCCTCCCATTCAGTAACGTGCGCCCCGACTATCGCCTTTTAACCTGCAGTTTAGCCGCGTCTTTAACCTGCTAAATTACCTCCTACCCTTACCCCTGCATTAGAGGCAGGGGTAAGGGTAGGCGGCAAACTTTCCCCCAGCCCCCACTCACCTGCCCTGGCCACCGGTCTCCGGGGCAACCCCAGTCCTCTCTCCCCTCCTCGCGAAGCAAGGCGCAGGGCGAAAAGCGACTCGACATGCTATTAAAATATTGTAAATAAAGTGTAACAAAAGTTAACTTACTTTTTCTTACAGTCCTCTCTGCCCTCCTCCGGAGGCGCGCACCGCGGCTCCCCTGCCTCCCGGGGGCAGCCGGCGGCGAAAGCGGCTTCCAGCGGCCCCCGCCGGCGAAGATGGATGAACGCACGCCCGTAGTGCAAGGGCGCTCGTCAGCAAAGGCGCATGAATGGGCGTGCGTGACGTCACGGCGTACGCGTGCGTTCATCCATCTTCGCCGGCGGGGGCCACTGGAAGCCGCTTTTGCCGCCGGCTGCCCCCGGGAGGCAGGGGAGCCGCGGTGTGTGCCTCCGGAGGAGGGCAGAGAGGACTGTAAGAAAAAGTAAGTTAACTTTTGTTACACTTTATTTACAATATTTTAATAGCATGTCGAGTCGCTTTTCTGCTCGCCTTAGGTTTTCTTTTGATTAAAGTTGGGATCCACTTCCTGGTACCTGTCATTTCAAATGACATTTGAAATGACAGGTACCAGCGCACCCAGGATACTGTATAGGCGCTGTATAGCGCTCTATACAGTAAAATGGATTGCGCTTCATGGACGCTTCTTGGACGCGCTTTGGACGTGGCTTGCATTTGCATGCTATTTAAATACTGTATCGAGCGGTATATGATCCGAACTGTGCGCGCGGCAAACGAGCGGGCGCCCGGCACTGCCGCACTTTTTCTACCGCGTCCTTACTGTATCGGCCTGTAAGTTAATTTAGAAAATAGCCACTGCTATTACTAGCAACAGTAACATGGAATAGACTTAGTTTTTGGGTACTTGCCAGGTTCTTATGGCCTGGATTGGCCACTGTTGGAAACAGGATGCTGGGCTTGATGGACCCTTGGTCTGACCCAGTATAGGCATGTTCTTATGTTCTTATGTGTTGTGATAATGATAGTAATTGCTGTTCTGTGCAGGTTACCCCCATACTTTCTGTTAAGGGTAGTAACTGATAAGCTGTGTTAATTTACCAGACTAGCAAACCTGTTGGGTTCATCTAAGATGTTCAGGAATACGCCTGCCTAATGAGTGAGGTCTCCACTTTATTCCTGAACCCTAAATACTGTGGCACAAGGCAGATTTCCAAAGGGACCAATTTAGCCTGCCATGACAGTGGAACAATTAATGAAGCTTGATGTGAGGAATGTAATGCTCTCTGTGGAAAATAATGGAAATAATGGACCTGCCTTGATTGACACATCTGAATGCAATTTGCAAAATCTTAAACTGCAGTCTCCACTTAACTGGGAGCCAGTGCAGTTCCTGCATAACAGAGGCAATATTTTCTCTGACTTCTGCATGGACTGAAATCCTAGCCGCGGTATTTTGGAGCAGCTGCTACCATACTAGTAAACCCAAGGGTAATAATCCCCAATAAGGGGAATAACAATAGTTAAATTGACTGGTCACTAGCCCGTCAATCATTGCTGCCAAATCCTTTTTGGACAGATAAGACCCCAGCTGCCTAATAATCTGTAGAGACACATTTGTTGATCTAACCATTAGGAAATCTGAGGTTTTAATGAAAGTTTAACATCCAGGAAAACCTCCAGGCTTCAGACCACTTCTTTTGGCTTACTTTCAGTATCCTCAATCAGCAAATGAGCTGGAAGGCACCCTACATCACCCAAAGCATGTACAGTTTTGTAGGACTGAGTTCTAACATATGGGATCTGAGTCTATTTACCAAGGCTTGTTTCTCCACCATGCTAATAAGAGGCTGCATGATGACGTCAATGTATTATCCACTATGACATCTAGATCTTTTTCCTGGGTAGTAGCTCCTAATATGGAACCTAACATTGTGTAATTATAGCATGGGTTATTTTTCCCTATATGCATCACCTTGCACTTGTCCACATTATATTTCATCTGCCATATGGCTGTCCAATAATCTATTTGTGATTTAACTATGAATAATTTTGTGTCATCTGCAAATTTGATCATAAAAAGAGATTTCCAAACTTGCTTGTGGCTGTATTATTTATTTTGTTCTTATTGCATGAGGAAAGTACCATGAGGAGTTCTCAGGATGGGGAAAGGAGAAAAGAGTGGGAGAAATAGGGATGAAGAGAGGAGAGGGAGGGCTGGTGATTGGGATGAGGAGAGTGAGAAGAAGTGGGGATGAAGGAGAGAGGGAGGAGAGAGTATTGGAGATGGGGAGGACTAGGGTTGGGGAGGATAGGGGGATGGGGACAAGAAGGGAGAAAGAGATGAGGGGATCCAGAGGATGGAGGATTTGGTATTAGGGATTGGAAGGGGGATTATAACTTAGTGGTTAGAGCAGTGGGCTATAAATCAGGAGACCAGCGTTCGAGTCCCGCTGTCGCTCCTTGTAACAAGTCACTTTACCCTCCATTGCCTCAGGTACAAACTAACGGCTGATTCAGTAAAATCCACGGAAGAGAGAGGATGAATGCCCGCTCTCCCAGCGTGCACACAGGCCACTCGCCTGTGCATGTGATTCTGTATTTAAATTAGGTGGTGCGGTAGAAACGGGCAAAAGGAGGCGCTAGGGACACTAGCGCATCCCTAGCGCCTCCTTTTTGACAGGAGTGGTGGCTGTCAGCGGGTTTGACAGCCGAAGCTCAATTTTGCCGGCGTTGGTTCTTCAGCCCGCTGACAGCCTCGGGCTCGGAAACCGGACGCCGGCAAAATTGAGCGTCCAGTTTTCGGCCCGACAGCCGCCGGCCCATTTTAAATTTTTTTTCTTTTTTCTTTTTACACCCTTCGGGACCTCCGACTTAAAATCGCCATGATATTAAGTCGGAGGTTGCACAGAAAAGCAGTTTTTACTGCTTTTCTGTGCACTTTCCCAGTGCCGGCAGAAACTAGCACCTACCTTTGGGTAGGCACTAATTTCTTAAAGTAAAATGTGCGGCTTGGCTGCACATTTTACTTACTGAATCGCGCAGGCATACTTAATAGGGCCATCAACATGGGCGCTATTAGGTGCCGTGGGTTGGACGCGCGTTTTCCGCCCCTTACTGAATAAGGGGTAAGGGAAAACGCGCGTCCAAGGGCAGGTTAACAGTGAGCTCCATCGGAGCGCACTGTACTGTATCAGCCAGTTAGATTGTAAGCCCTCTGGGATAGGGAAATACCTACAGTACCTGAATGTAATCCACTTTGAACCACTGTGAAAAGTGGAATATAAATCTAAATAAAATAAGTAAGTTTCAAGAATTCAAGATCAAGGAAGCAATGATGTGAACTGCATTGGTGGGGATGAGGACGAGGCAGGTATCCTTACCATGATCTGGTCCTGTTCCCCCATGTATGACTTCTCTAACCTCCCACCACACCAGTCTCTTCTCTCTCTTTCTCACACACACACACACTGCCTCCCTTCTTCCCCATTCCCCTCTCTCTCACACACAGGCACATGCCCCCAGTCAATCCCCTTTCATCTCCTGGTCTCTGTCCCCCACTCAACCTCTCCTAATGGCCCCACAATTATCCCCCTTTGCTCCAGGCTCAACCTGTTTCCTGCTGGATCAGGAAGCAGAGGACTGTTGTATGCTGAAAGGCAGGAAATCTTCAGCCAGCCTGCTGCCCCCACCCCCAGGCACAGGGTCTAGTGTGTCTATTGACAAATCCAGGCCTGGATGCTGCCACTACCTTCTTATCAAATATTTTATTTACCAGCACATTTTCTGGTCTAGAGATTGGGACAGCTCTAATATTGCTCTACTCGCCACGGTGATAAGAGGGTTTTAAAACTGATATCATAATAATCTGTGTATGGTGAGCACAGCATGACAGAGACAGTTTCCAGGCAGGAGTTCAACGATTTCTTCATCAGAGTTTGTCCAATATAATGAAAATCAGGGCCGTTTTCTTTTTCTCCCCAGCCTATTGCAGCCTCACCACATTGTGTCCTTTCAGCTTTTCCACACAGGGCTCGGAGTAGGACATGCTGCTGGGATTTATCTTTTTTTATTTTATTTTAGATAAATTATATTCTGCACACATCCATATTGTTCTGGCAGATTTCAGTAATACAAAATGGGTGATATTACCTATGCTCTCAACAATTATTGTAACACACACATAACATATAAGAGAGTTAACAAACTTTATTATCACAAATTACTTAACACATACCATAAAATGTGTCTCGATGGTTTCACAACACTCACCCTTATACTCATTTACACTCTTGCTCATTCATTCAATTTAAAACACAGGTACCAGCATTGTCATTGAACAGCCTCACTGTGCCAACTCACAAATGAATGTGGAAAAACTATATATACATATATCGGTAAAGATCTTATACCCTTATGGCTTGTGTACCTTTTACAACACTTAACGTAGACCTGTATGCGATTTTACATCAGAACAATCATCTTTTCAATAATGTTCATACATCTTTGATAATATAGTTAGTGCTGAGGTCTTCCCCCCTCTCTTCAATAGGCCACAACTTATGTGTAGATCTCCAGCATCTCCACTCCAGCATTCATCCGAGCCACTCCAGCATTCATCCCAGCCACTCCAGCTCTCGTCCAGCCACTCCAGCATTCATCCCAGCCACTCCAGCTCTCATCCAGCAACTCCAGCATTCATCCCAGCCACTCCAGCATTCATCCCAGCCACTCCAGCATTCATCCCAACCACTCCAGCTCTCGTCCAGCCACTCCAGCTCTCGTCCAGCATTCAGTCCAGCTCTCGTCCAGTCACTCCAGCATTCATCCCAGCCACTCCAGCTCTCGTCCAGCCACTCCAGCTCTCATCCAGCATTCATCCCAGCCACTCCAGCATTCATCCCAGCCACTCCAGCATTCATCCCAGCCACTCCAGCTCTCGTCCAGCCACTCCAGCATTCATCCAGCATTCAGTCCAGCTCTCGTCCAGTCACTCCAGCATTCATCCCAGCCACTCCAGCTCTCGTCCAGCAACTCCAGCATTCACAGCAGTATCTCTACCCCATCACAACATATTTCCCATCAACTTTGCCACTGTTACGATCCCCCCTGTTGCTGCGCTACAGGTGGTCTCTCACCTTCCACCGGAGGCCGCTCCGAAGCCAGGGCCTCGCCTGTGTTCCATCCGGGACTTGCTCCAGGGCCTGAGAGGCCTAGCTGTTCCTGTGGCTTGCTTGGCTGTTTGGACTTCCTGGTTTCCAGCCACGCCCGTTTCCCTAGGGGCTGGCCCGCAGCTCTCCACCTTACTTATAGGACCAGCGAGGGGCGGTCCAGATAAACTCCTCCCAGGGAGTTGCCTTCAACCTCCAGTATATAAGGACTTTCTTGTCACTTGCAACTGGCCTCTGGATCGGGCTGTACAGTCGTTTGTAACCTTGCCGATCCAGGTCCTCTGTGATTGCCTATGCCTTGATGGGTCTCTGTCCGGATGTTTGCTTCCTGATGTTACTGATGTCTGCCTTGATGTGTTCCTGATGTCCTGATCCAGTTCCGCTTGTTCTGCCCTACGTCCTGTCTGGCTCCTGAGCCTTCTGGCCTGTTGGGCCCTGGAGTGGCCAACAGGTGGGATTCTTCCCTGCACTCTGGAGCTTCCCTGCCTGCCAGCCGAAGGGGCTTCGGATGTCAGTATCCCAGCATCGGAGTTCCTGCTCGCCTGGATCTTCCCTGCGCTCTCCTGTTCTCAACATGGTCCGCGACCAGCCTTCCTGGGCCTTGTAGGGTGCGTATGGGACGGGGTGGTCCGCGACTCAGTCCCGTGGGTGGGCTGAGTAGGGTGCCCTCAGGGACAGTGCCCGTGTCTCCTTCCAGCCCTCCTCTTTGATGTCTGCACTAGCCTTTGTCTACGATGTCTGCACCTGCCTCGTCTACGATGTCTTCAGTGTAAAGGACTCTGTCTGCCCTCGCCTCTGTCCGGCCTGCTGCCCATTGCCGTTCCCAGCGGCAGGTCCGAAAGGGCCGGGAACAGTCTGAGGACCGTTCATCAGTCAACTTCCCAGTGTTGGCTACCATGGGCGTGCAGGTCCGGCTGAGGGTCGGACTCCCTGCTTTTGTACCCGCCTGGCTCCCCATGCCTGCTCAGCTCACCTCCCACGGTGTGGCTTTGGGCTCCTCCTTGAGTCCTGCCGTGGCCCAAGGGCTCACCACCCGCTGGAGACGACCGCGCCCGCGCACGCTCGTAACAGCCACAAAGATGCTCCTTAGCACCATACCTACAATCTGGAACAAACGCAGAATGCACACACAACCTGCATATCATCACATGGCACGACAACAAAGACTAATTCCAATAATGATATCGCTAATCACTCAACTCTTAGGTCTCTCTCTGTTTACTCTAACTCTATTCAACTCTCAGTCGCTCTCCAAAAAAACGCACATCCTCAATGATTATCTTATAGAAGTCAACCCTGACATCTGTGTAATCACAGAAACCTGGTTAAAAAATACGGACATAGTACTAACAAACCAGCTTCCCACGCAATCTTACGACCTCTTTTCAGTCCCCAGACCCAAAAAAAGAGGTGGAGGACTCCTCCTGGCAGCAAAAAAAGGACTAGGCATAACTTTACAACAAACAAACACCTCCACCAAACTAGAATTCTCCCTCTTTAAATCTGAACAACTTAAATTAGCCCTCATCTACACCCCACCAGGAACCTTAGAATCAGACCCTTCTCCATTGATTGAGCTTATAACCAAACACATTAACGCAGACAAACCCGCAATAATCCTAGGAGACTTTAACCTACATGTGGACGCTTCTCCACAATCCATCAACTGCGTAACAGTTCTCTCCTCACTTAGTCACTTGGGTTTCACTCAAATTGTCAACAGCCCCACCCAGAAGGCAGGCCATACATTGGACCTCATCTTCATTAACGATAGCTTTACCATCCACTCCAATCCCACCTGCTCTCCAGTTCCCTGGTCAGACCACCGGATCATCTACACGACCCTTAAGATTTATTTATTTTCTTTTATATACCGACATTTGATAGAGATATCACATCGGTTTACAGGTAACTGAGGGAATAGGGTGAGGTCCGCCCTATTTTTCATTATAACATGATAACAATTATAACGTGGTAACAATTATAACAAATATACATGGAAAAAATAAAATTATAGCATATAACATATATACATTATGACTTGGTGACAATATAATTTAGGTATAAGGATTGATTGAAGGTAGGCATGGGATGGGTGGGGGAGGGGGGGGAGAAGGGTCAGGGAGGGGAATAGGGTGTGGGGTGGGTCAGGGAAGGGCGGAATGGAGGATGGGATGTATGAGGGGGGGTGTGATGCGTTTGGGCAGGTTAAGGGTCTGGTGGGAAGGCTTTTATAAACAGCCATGTTTTGAGATGTTTTTTAAAGACTTGCGATGAGGGTTCATTTCTGAGATGGGGGGGGAGGGAGTTCCATAGGGTAGGGCCTGCTATTGATATGGCTGATTTGCGGGTTGCGTTGAGGTGTGCAGTTTTGAGATTGGGAACGGAGAGAAGGCCAGTGTTGGTGGACCTGAGAATTCTTTGTGTGGGATATGGGTGTATTGCGGTGTTTAGCCAGTTCATTTTGTTGTTGTTTATTTTTTGTGTATGAGGGTGAAGGTTTTATATTGGATTCTTTGTGTGATGGGCAGACAGTGGAGTTCTTTGAGAGTGGGTGTGATGTGGGAGGATTTTCTGCTGTTAGTGATGATTCTGGCAGTGGCGTTTTGAAGAACTTGGAGGGGTTTGATGTGGATTTCTGGGAGGCCAAGGAGGAGGGAGTTGCAGTAGTCAAGGTTTGAGAAAATAATTGATTGAAGGACTGTTCGGAAATCGTGCGCTTGGAGAAGGGGTTTGAGATTTTTCAGAGTTTGTAGCTTGAAGAATCCATCCTTAATCGTATTGGAGATGTGGCATTTAAGGTTAAGTTGGCTGTCTATTGTTACGCCTAGGTTTCTTGTGGATGGTGTGAGTGAGATTCCTGAGATGTTTGGGACCCCCGGGTTGTTTGAGCTTCCTGAGTTGTTTGAGGGGGTGCACTTGAGGGGAGATGAGGGAAGGTCATCGTGGATGTGAAGGATTTCTGTTTTGGCTTGGTTGAGGCAGAGTGATAGTTGAGATAGCAGGTGGGATAATTTTGAGCTGAGTTTGTTCCATCTTTCCATGGTGTGTTCAATGGACTTGCTTATGGGGAGTAATATTTGTATGTCGTCTGCATAGACGAAGTAGGTGAGGTTTGCATCTGAGAGGTATTTGCATAGTGGGAGGAGGTAAATGTTGAAGAGGGTTGAGGATAGTGAAGATCCTTGAGGGACACCATGTGTGAGGGGCACTTGGGTGGATTCAGATGAGTTTGTCTTGACGATGTAGGATCTGTTTGAGAGGTAGGACTTGAACCATTTGATTGTAGTGTCTTGTAGACCAATTTCTTTAAGTCTGGTGAGGAGTGTTCTGTGATTGATGGTGTCAAAGGCGGCTGATATATCAAGAAGTATCAGGAGGAAAGATTGGCCTTTGTCGCATCCTCTGAGTATGGTATCGGTGAGAGAGAGGAGGAGGGTTTCAGTGCTGAAGAATTTTCTGAAACCATGCTGTGTTGGCTGGAGAACATTATGGGTGTCAAGATGATCTGTAAGTTGATTGTTGACTGTTTTTTCGATAATTTTTGCTAAGAATGGGAGGTTGGAGACTGGTCTGTAGTTTGCTGGGTCTGTTTTGTCGAGTTGAGGTTTTTTGATGATAGGTTTCATGATGGTGTTTTTGAGTTTGTCTGGGAAGATTCCTTGCTCGAGTGATAGGTTGATGATGTAGGTTATTGGTTTGACAATAATCTCTCTGAGTTTTAGAGTTTTGATAGTACTAACAACTTAAAAAATCAACCACCTCAAGTCCCCACCAAATCCACCATCCACTTCAGGAAATCATGCTCACTAGACCTACTCAGCGAAAAGATATCCAAAGCACTAAACCAACTTGACCTCACAGTCGCAACCACAGCAACCTCCTCATGGATCAATCTCACCAATAAAATTGCAGATCAAATCTGCCCAACATCAACCAAAACCATACAACCCACATTGGACAACAGGAAACCTTGGTTTACCCCTGAACTTAAATCCCTCAAGCAAACACTAAGAAATAACGAACAAAGCTGGAGAAAAAACCCAACCTCTTCATCACACACTATCTACAAATCCCTTCTCAACACATACAGGAAAGCCATCCTTAGAACCAAGAGATTTCTACGCAAAAAAAATCCACAACTTCATTTTTTACTCAAAGGCACTTTTCTCCTACGTCTCCTCACTTACCAAACCTTCTCCTCCCACTATCCCAGACCACCAAGCACTCAACAAAGCCAACAAACTCACCAACTATTTTAAGACAAAAATCTCCAACCTTACCTATTCTCTCACAACCAACAGCCTCCCTCCAATACACCACCTCATAACCCTGCCTCAACAAAACGCTAGTCTCGAGTCATTTGAACCCACCTTTTCTTTTGAGATAGAAAATACACTCAAGAAACTCAAACCATCCTCCCACCCATTACCGACAAACCTGCTCATCGCCATCCCAAACACAATCTCTAAACCAATTTCTGAAATTATTAACACATCTCTATCTCAAGGTCTAGTACCTAACCAGTTAAAATTGGCAATCCTCAAACCTCTGCTTAAAAAACCAAATGCCTCTCCATCAGACCCAGCTAACTTACGTCCAATCGCAAACTTACCTCTCATTGCCAAATTGATGGAAAAAATTATCAACAAGCAACTGTCAGAATATCTTGAAGATCATAACATTCTATCTCCGGCTCAGTACGGCTTTCGCAAATCCCGAAACACAGAATCTCTCCTACTATCACTCACGGACTCCATCCTCGTAAACCTGGAGAAAAAACAATCCTACCTGCTTGTTCTCTTAGATTTGTCCGCAGCTTTTGACACGGTAAAACACACAATACTTATAGACCAACTAGCCAACATAGGCATCAAAGGTTCAGCTCTCAGTTGGTTTCGGTCCTTCCTGAACAATAGGTTCTATAAAGTCAGGATAAACAACAAGGAATCTCATCCCATCCTTACAGACCAAGGAGTCCCTCAAGGATCTTCACTTTCACCCACCTTCTTCAATATATACCTCCTCCCGCTCTGCCACCTACTCGCAAACCTTAAGCTTACCCATTACTCTATGCAGATGACATACAAATCCTTATCCCGATCACAGAATCCCTGCAAAAAACTATTACCTATTGGAATGACTGCCTTCAGCCAATCAAAGACCTACTCTCTAGTCTCAACTTAGTTTTGAATGCCAATAAAACGGAAATGCTCATTATCTCTCATGACACCCCCCCCCCCCCCCCACCATCTCAGCAAGCTCCTCTCAATCAACAAACACAAATATCAATTTCTCTCCTGACGTCAGGGATCTAGGAGCTTGGCTAGACAACAATCTAAACCTAAAAAAGTTTATAAACACTACCACAAAGGACTGCTTTTACAAATTACAAGTCCTCAGAAAGCTAAAACCCCTCCTACACTTCAATGATTTCCGGCTAGTACTCCAATCCATCATACTATCCAAGCTAGATTACTGTAACTCCCTTCTACTCGGACTCCCCACAAATACCATCAAACCCTTACAGATGGTACAGAATGCTGCCGCCAGAATCCTCACAAACTCCAACAAAAGAGAACATATCACACCAATCCTCCGTAATCTTCACTGGCTTCCTATCAAACATAGGATCCTCTTCAAAGTTCTTACAATCATTCACAAAGTGACTCACAAACTCGCGCCCATCAAGTTAAGCACAGAACTCCAACCTCATACATCTTCCAGACCCATCAGAAGCGCCTCCAAAGGCACACTGTATGCCCCGCCTGCAAAAACATTACTAAGGAAACGAGCACTATTTTCAGCAGGCCCCCACCAATGGAACGCACTCCCCCCAGATCTAAGACTTGAGCCTAGTCATCAGGAGTTCAAAAAAAACCTAAAAACCTGGCTCTTCCGCCAAGCCTTTCCAGACACTTAATGCTGCCTAGATGCACGCATACTATAGATTCAGTAGTCAATCACGTCAACCCGTCCCCTTTTCCCTATTAAGATACTGTGCTTTATTGTATATACTGTGTTTATACATAATTTATTGTATAAAATATAATATATATACTGTGTTTTATTGTTTTATTTTACTATATTTTATTTTACTATACTATGACACCTATGGTTTTATTTGTTACTATACTATGATTCAGAGTTCAAAAGTTTCTTGTAACTATTCTATTCTATGTTCAATTTGTACTTTGTTCTATTGTTATATGTAAAGCCCCTCCCTTTTTTGGGCATCTCACTGTTTTATATAAACCGGAGTAATTTGTATTTGATACAAGAACTTCGGTATATAAAAATTAAAAATACAATAAATACAATCTCAATTTACCCAATGGCATTACAATCTGTTCTTCTTTTTTTGGCTGTTGACAATTTTCCTTCCTCGTGAAGATCAATCACCCTACTAGAGGCCCTTGTTTCTCCATAAAAGGCTTCATCAGGGGGCATACCGCATCGAAAACATTGCAATGGTGACTATAATGCCGGTTCCAAATCGCTCTCAATCTCAGGGTGCCCTGGAACCGGTTTGGATATTGCTGTGGGTGGTGAAAAATGGGTTTCCCATCTCCGATTAATCATATTGGTATTAAAGAGTTGGTTACTGTGTGAGCCATCCTGTATAAGTGTTATGGTTATTGGTGTTTGGGTGAATCCTTGGATACTGTGGGGGCTGATTATGCCCAAGTGAGGGACCACGGTGTCAGGCTAGACTCTGGACACCCAAACACAGATTGAATCTTTATTTAAACAGTTTTGAAAACCACCAGAGGTGGCAGCAGTGAGTAGTAGATGTTGAGCCCGGCTGGGCAGGTCTCTCACAGAACACTGGAACAGCGAGTCCTCTGCTAGGCTGTGCTGTAGTGGAAAGAGACTGAGAGTTATGAGTACACAATAAGAAGCATTCAGAGTCCCAGGTAGAATTAGGAGAAGCTCCGAGACAGGGAGAGCAGGCCCTCGAGGAGCGAGTACCTGATCCCTTAGAGCAGGGAGACTCAGTGGTATTGTACTCATACAGCGGTTCCACTAGACGAGAGGTCTGGCACTGGAACAGAGGGAAGGCCCTCGAGCAGTGAGTACCTGGTTCCAGGGAAGCAGTACTGTGGAATAGATGGTAGTTGTACTCACAGATGGAAACTGTTAGTGAAGTCTTCCAAGTAGAAAGGATTGTAGATGCAGGCAGCGACTCAGGGAACATGGGCCCTCGAGGAGCAAGTACCAGTTTCCTGATAGCACCTGAAAGAAGCAGAAGAGGCTCCCGAGGAGCAGGTTACCCCGTTAGCAGTAAGAGTTCCAGATAACGCTGGAGTGGCAGAGTAGCTTCTGTACGGAGAGTGAATCCCATCCGCAGTATCCGAGTAGTTGCTAACTCGATTAGCTAGCAAAAGAGGTAGGCTTAAATATCCGGGCAACGTGACGTCATCTCAGGGGGACGCCCCTGAGGTTCGCGCCAATGAGGAAATAAAGATGAGGGCGGCGTGCACGCGCACCCTATGGTTCCTTGGAGGAGCATGGCAGGAGGCAGCACCAAAGCCGGTCCAGGGACGCCGGAGAGGTCGGCAGACAGACACCGCAAGAAGAGTAAGGTAGGTGAGGCGAAGCCGTCGCAGACCGGCGGTTGCAACAATAAGAGCAGCTGGTTCAGCATTATAGTCACCATTGTAATGTTTTTGATGCAGTATGCCCCCTGATGAAGTCTTTTATGGAGAAACAAGGGCCTCTTGTAGGGTGATAATAAAGTTTGTTAACTCTCTTATATTTTATGTGTGTGCAGATTTCAGTAATCACATACATATTGTGATGTAGCGCAGCCCGGCCGCAGGCAGGAGCTGACAAGCTACCATAAGAACAACAGTAATACCAGAGCCAGACAGCAGGGGGCGCAGGGGAAGAGGAGAAGAACTACGAATCCCAGGTTCCCTGAAACACCACCAGACCTGGGAGGAGAACCTGAAGGCAAACAGGTGGCAGACATAGAGGGTAATGAGGCAGACACCGGTGAGTCCATGGAAGTGGAGGAAGAGGGCGTGCCCCCTTGGTGGAACTGGCCACAAAAGCCCAGCTCTTCGGAGTCAGAGGAGGAAGAGATGGAGGTAGGTTCAGAGGGAGAGGAGTCCTCCAGTTCGTATATGGATACGGAGTAATCTATGTGGGGGGAAGTATAATCTTTATCCTAAAGGGGAAGCCCGGGAGGAGGGCTCTAAAGGGGCCTGTTTTGTTGGGGCTGGTAATAGAACTGAGCTGAAAAGGTAAAAAGTTACTCTGTAATAGCACCGCTTGTAAGAGAACCTGAGTGCTGGAGGGGGAGGGGGCAGCCCCCATGTAATGTATCCAGTTATTACTTTACAAACTGCTTTGAAGGAACTAGCTATCTCTCTGTGTTGCCTTTGGGGATTGGGGGGGCTGCTTACCCCCAACCCTGCCTGAAGGGAACCTAGCAGCCCGGCCAAACCAGGGCCAGAGGAGGCACGGACCCAGGGAGTTACGTGAGCCTGTCGAACTCCCGGGACCTTGGCAACTGGTGGCAGCTCAGGACTGAAGACGGAAGAGCGGCGCCCAAGGCCTCACGGACGGTGAGCCATCACAATATGCAAAATACAACATACAGCGTACACAATATAAGCATTGATAAAATCACGTGTTTCTGTCCTCCAGGCTGCAGATGTCAACCCTTAGCTCATTTTAATTCCAGTTCTGTGCTCAGAAAAGTAGCAGTGCTGGGGCAGGGTCTTGCAGAGTTATCCCACTCCCTCAGGCCCTGACTGGTTCTATGCTCAGTGGAGGAGCCATGCTGGGGTTGGATTCTTGCAGATTTCTCTGCTTCCTTAGGCCAGTGACAGATTTAAGGGTTTTTGTTGCCACTAAGGCACTGTCAGACCTCCTGTTTCCAAGGAAGGTCAGATACGGCTCTGGGCAGAAGCCCATGGTAGCACGCCGGCTCCACAGCTCTCGTGCCGCAGCCTCTACTGATGGTGCCACAGGAGAGGGGCACTCCTGGTCTGGGCTCTTCTGCGTGCTACTTACAGCAAGCAGGCAGGAGGCAGAAAGGCGCGAACCCTCTGCTTGCCTGGCCTAGCCATAGCAGCTTCTCGAGACTGACGCTCTGCCTTCCTTTGTCCTGCGGTGGGGAAAACTTCTGAAGTTAGGAAGTCAAGTGCCAGTGGCACTGGTCTGGCCCTCGCTGGGCCCTGACACAAGGAATGAACCTGAGCCAACGGCCACAGCCTAGTCCAGATCAACCCCCCAGCAGCAAAGTCAGCAAGAGGATTGCAGGGAAGGGAGCAGGGAATCAAGAGAGTTGGAGGGGAGCCACTTCATATAACATGTGACCAGCGACAGGGAACCTTGCCCCAGCACTGCATGGCAGAAGTCCCAAGGCTGCGAGAGAAGTAAAGGAAGCCTCAGTGCACCCCGAGAGATTGCCCCAGCACAGCTGCAGAGGGAAAGGGGGATTTGCCCCACATGGCACTCTTGGTCCCTGAGAGAGGGAGAGGGGCTGCCTGCCCATCCCTGAAGGTGCAGGCAACAGGGGAAATAGAAAAAGGCAAGAGTGGATTAGAGAGCATGGATAGAGGGTTAGATATATTTTTAAATATATGTACCTAAAAATATCTCTAGCCCTCCTTTTGTATATATATGGGTATACAATCTCCTGCCTGGATGACACAGGATCCCTTCCTGGCCAAGAGCTGGAGGGAAGTTTCCTCCAAGAGTAAAACCCTGGAAGCCAATCTTCTGCTAGTAGAGGCTGCTGGAGAGACAGTACACAGTAATCCCTCCCTCCCCTCAACTCACCTCCTCCAGGTTCCCGAGCTTCACCCTGCCCGGACGGACGAGGAGTCTCATGTGTTGCCGCTGAGTCACAGAATCAAAGGACCAGCCTCTTATGTGACACACTATTTGGCTCAGGTCATGGTCGACTCTTAGGGCCAAGTTATGCCCCTGGGCTTGGCTCACCTAGCAAATTATTTGGTTTGCCCACCTCTAAACACCGTATAAATATGCAGATTTATGTGTGTGTGTGTGTGTGTGTGTGTACACCTGAATATTTCACACTAGTATAAAGGTCTTTGCCCGCTGGGGGTAGAATAGCTGAAAATTGAGGTGGTTTTTACAGACTGGATGGATCTGAATGCAAAAGCTGAAGTTGATTTTTCTTGTACTGAGCTACCAGCTGAAAGTTAATTAGTGTTCTCAGCTGCTGCAACTAAAATCCATAGAAAAACTGAAACCCAGAGGGGCAACTCCCAAACTGTCCGTACCGGGACAATGACGGCGGGATTTTGAAAGCACAATCAAGGGTGCTGATGCAGAAAGGAGGTCTCGGTGCCACACTCCTTTTAGCCTGCATTCGTGCACACTTTTTCTGTGAGCAAATTCTACTCCCGATGCAGGAAGGAGTTTTGTACGCAGAAAGTGTGTGTGTACCTCAAGGAGAGTAATACTTCTCGCCCTCGCATGGAAATCCCATGCAAATGAGGACATTAAGTATTACTTCCTGATTCAGACAGACTGCATCCGGCCAACGCACCTTCTTTAACGCTGGAAACCTAACGCCTGAGTCAAGGTTGGAGTTAAGTTTCCAGCGCTATAGAAAAAACAATTAAAAAGGGAAAGAAAATGTCTGAGTGGGTACATGGCGGCAGTCACCACCACCACCTAGCCAGATAAGTACCAACTTGTCTGTCTATCTGGCAACAGTTACCGCTACATAACCGGATAAGTACTTTATCCGGCAACATGCTACATATATACAAGTACCAATTTATCCAGCTATCTGGCAGCTACTTCCCGCTGCCAAATAGCCAGACAAGCAGAGGCCCCCACACCCAAAGGCTCAACCCAAGGGGAATGAGGGCTGGTATAGGAGAAACTCCAGCTGGGCCTCCGCTTCGTCCGGGTCAATCTACTGATGGTGGGAACCTGCATGGCTCCTCCCTGCAGGTTGCACCAATCCTGCCTTGGCCCAAGGGTCCAAGAACACAACACATAAGGGAATCATTCCATCCCCTTTATCATTTTGGTTGCCTTCTCTGTACCTTTTCTAATTCTGTTTTTTTTTTTTTTGAGATGTGGTGACCAGAATTGCACGCAATACTCAAGATGAGGTCACACCATGGAGCAATCCAGAGGCAATATGATATTCTCTGTTTTATTCTCCATTCCTTTCTTAATAATCCCTAGCATTATATTTGCTTTCTTGGCTGCTGCTGCTGCACACTGAGCAGAAGATTTCAACGTATTTTCAACAGTGACACCGAGATCCTTTTCCTGAGTGGTGACTCCTAATGTGGAGCTTTGCATTTTGTAGCCATAATTTGGGTTACTCTTCTCTAAGTGCATCACTTTGCACTTGCCCACATTAAATTTAATTTGCAATCCCAATCTCCCAATTTTGCAATGTCCTCTTGCAATTTCTTACAATCCTCTTGTGATTTAACAATTTTGAATATATTAATTTGGTGTCATCGGCAAATTTCATCACTTCATTCGTTGTCCCCATTTCCTGGTCATTTATAAATATATAAAAAGCATCGGTCCCAGAACAGATCCCTGGAGCACTCCACTATTCACCTTTCTTCATGGGGAAAACTTACCATTTCGCCCTTCTCTCTGTTTTCTATCTTTTAACCAGTTGGCAAACCACAGTAGGACACTGCCACCTATCCCATGACTTTCTAATTTCCTAAGAATTCTCGCATGAGAGACTTTGTCAAATGCTTTCTGGAAATCCAGATTTATATCAACTGGCTCACCTTTATCCAGATGTCTATTTACCCCCCTCAAAAAAATGTAGCTAATTTGTAAGGCAAGCCTTCCCTTGGCTAAATCCATGTTGGCTTTGTCCCATTGAACTATGCCTATCTATATGTTCAGCAAATTTGTTCTTTATTACAGTTTCTACCCCTTTACCTGGCACTGACTTCAGACTTATATTTGTCTGTAATTTCCTGGATCACCCCTTGATCCCTTTTTAAAAAACTGGCATTACACTGGCACATATCCCTATATCCCCCCCCCCCCCCCTCCTCGCTCTCTCTCTTTATATAGATAAATAGGTATGTAGATATTTAGATAGGTAGATATATATTGGCCCATAAACATTTTTTATAAATATTCATGCATGTCATTTCGCTTCCTCTTCTACAGTTGGCAAGCAATACTTTTTTTTTAGATTTTGTTGTAACTGTTAAAGGTTATCAAGTGATGTTGCAAAATGTTAAGGCTCAGAAAGAAAATGAAATTTTGCAGGGGGAAAAAAAAAAACTGGCCGACCAACTTCTTAGAGACGAGATGAGACCCTGGCTCCACACCCCCCCCCCCCCCCCCCTCACCACTCACACACCTTATCCTCCTCCTCAGCACAGCCAGTATCAGTACTGACCACGATCACGCCTGCAGCACCGCTGGCTGCCAGGGTTCAAGCTCAAATTCTGGGGCAGTGCCAGGGTCTGCATTTTTTGCGATGCCCACAGGTGACCCTGCTGCTCCCGCCATAAGCAAATCTACAAGAAGTGAGAAGGAAACCGAGACAGGGGCAACACAGACTGGATCCTGCAAGTGACTGCAGATTCTGAAATGTGGCTCACAGATGAAGAGAATCAAATTTATTGGTCCTGAGGCAGCTCAAGGGTAGATTCTGGGACATAGTTACATTTATTTGCATAGGTTTGCATACTGAATAACAGAAATGTTTTATTTTACATTATAAAAATGAAGCAATTTTCCAAGCTTGCTTATGTGCGTGTATCACACGTTTTATTCTATTTTGGGGTTTATGGATGGGTGGGGGAAAAAGATCTCAGGTACTGGTGAGGGGGAGGGGGGGCGGGGAGAGATGCAGGGAGAGGATCCTTGTGATGAAGGAAGAGATTCTGTGACACGGAAGTGATAGGGTCCTAATCGCCACTCTATCCAGATTACCCCATGGCCTGTGGGGCCATTAGGTCATGCTTCCACATTCCATTATCCCTTCACTTTGTGCACGCAAGGACCCTCTTCATTTAACCTAGTCCATTACTATTTTAGCTTCCACCACCCACTCCAGCAGAGCATTTCACCATCCTTCCCGTGAAAAGATATTTCCTGATGGTGTCCCTCAGCCTGCATCTTTGGAGCTTCATATCATGGCCACTAGCTCTAAAATGTCCTTTCTACTGAATAAGATTGACTTCTTGTGCATTATTAATACCATTGATGTATCTGACAGCAATATCATATCGCTCCTCCCACCGGTTTCTCTTCTTCTCTCAAGTATCCGTATTCAGGTTCTACGTGCCTCCTAGCAGAAGCTTGCACTGTATGCGGAAGCAGATGGGGAGTCAGTGTAGTGACTTGAGAAAAGAGGTTACATGGTTGTAGGGATAGAAGTCGTGCAGAATGAATTTTGGACAGACTGAATGAGATGTTTCACTACTAGGAGGAGAGTGAGATGTTTCACTACTAGGAGGAGACCTGCCAGGAGCATGCTGAAGTAGTCTAAGTGGGAGGTGATGAGAGAGTGGATAAGGGTTCAGGCAGGAAGGAGGGGGTCTGAGTGATGTTGTAGACGAAGCTCCCAGTCTCCTGCATTGGCTCGGGATTAAATTCTGCATCTAAACCCCTATGGCAGTTTGGTGATGTTTACATAAACCTGCATATACTGTAATTACCAGTAATGGCCTCAAGGCGGATTACAGCAAATTAAAAACAGATACCATTGTAATTACTATAGAGTTAGTGTCAAATTCACAGCTGAGTTCTTCACAGCACAGCAGTTAAGAATCCAATGGTGTGTAATTTATGGCTTTCAAGATAGGTTAGCTACCTGGTTAGCGGAATAGAGATTTCTGCCAGGAAGGTCTGGCCGAAGAGTCATTCTTAAGCTTTTTTTTCTGAAATGGGCCGATACAGTAAAAGTCGCGGGAGAGCAGGTGGACGCCCGCTCTCCCGGTGCGCACACAGGCCACTCTCCTGTGCATGCGATTCTGTATTCAAATGAGGGTCCGCGGCAAAAAGAGGCGCTAGGGACACTAGCGCGTCCCTAGCGCCTCTTTTTGGACAGGAGCGGCGGCTGTCAGCGGGTTTGACAGCCGACACTCAATTTTGCCGACGTCGGTTCTCAAACCCGCTGACAGCCACGGGTTCGGAAACCGGACGCCGGCAAAATTGAGCATCCGGTTTTCAACCCACGAGCCGCGGGCCGATTTCAAATTTTTTTTTAAACTTTTTTTTAACTTTTGGGACCTCCGACTTAATATCGCCATGATATTAAGTCGGAGGGTGCACAGAAAAGCAGTAAAAACTGTTTTTCTGTGCACTTTCCCGGTGCCCGGAGAAATTAACGCCTACCTTTGGGTAGGCGCTAATTTCTGAAAGTAAAATGTGCGGCTTGGCTGCACATTTTGCTTTCTGAATCACGCGGGAATACCTAATAGGGCCAGTGCGGGCGCTATTAGGTTCGGGTGGGGGGGGGGGGGGGTTGGATGTGCATTTTCGACGCGCTATTACCCCTTACTGAATAAGGTGAAGGGTCTACAACAGCACAATCTGGCATGGGGCCAGAGGTGAGGAAAAAAGGGCCATTTGAGGGGATTGTTGCTCTCTTGTGGGGGTGTAAGGAAGAAGAAGTTGAGATAAGGTAATCTGGGGCCTATATATTCATGCACCTGAAAATAAAGCAGATAGTTTTACATGTTATCCTGCTTTTGATTGGGAGCCAGTGTAATTGATGTAGTATTGGTTCTATGTGGTCTGTTCGGCTTTGGCTCCTTGCGGCTGTACTAGAAGCTGGAGGTGCTTCATATTATATTGTGAGAGGCTGCTGGATAGAGAGAGAGAGAGAGAGAGAGAGTTGCAGTAGTCAGTTCTGCTGATAATTAATGCATGGGTCACACACTGGCAAGATTATTTTCATCAGGCTAATTCGCACAGGTGGCAGGGCTGGCACAGATGCATAAGCGAGGCTCTTACCACCTTCGTGATGTGAGTTTTCATACTGAGGTTCTGACTGAGTTGAATTCCCTATGCTTCATACTAGCGGTGTAGTAAGGAAGGGAGTGGGGGTGGGGGGGGGGGGGTCAAAGCCCTTGGCCACCAAGCTGTAGGGGGCACCCAGGAGTCTCTTTTTGTATTTTTTTTTCCTAGCTGCACGCAGATAGGAGGCAAGAAGAGGTTGTTATTTGAAATGTCTGCAGTTTCTATAACCATTATGTATTTCTACAAGGAGGATGGTGGTGGTGATGGTGTTGATAGGGTGAGGAGGCAGGAGGGAGGCAACACAAATGTATTAGCCCCGAGGTGCCAGAGACCCTTGCTGTGCCACTACTTCACACTCAATTTTTTGGGATGCAAAGGGGTACCTGACAGGGTGGTTAGCAATTATAAGGGACGACCTGGGAGGCTGATCTAGAGGAGTTCCAGTTTTGGAGAGGTTCAGTTTTAGTGTATGGCTGCTAAAGCCACTGGGCTCCTGCTGTGAGAAAGTTATTTAGATTAGCAATGGAGGAAGTTTGGTTGCATCCAATTCTGACGCAGAGCTGAACGTCATCCCCAAAAAAAAAAAAAAAAAAAAGTGGCATTCAGTATTTAAGGACAGAATGAGGAAATAGGCTGGGCAAACGTAGATGCTTAAAAGGATCAGAGAGAGAGGAAGGAGCCCTCCGCACGCGAACTCTCTGGATTTGAGGGGATTATTGGCTCAAGTAACAGATTGTGTTTTATGAGACAGGAATGACTCAAACCATTTAAGGGCAGTGCCTTCAATGCCAATTAAGAGACAAAGCTAGAGTTGGTGATCAACAAGTGTCAAAGGCAGCAGGGGGATTAGCATCTATTTAACCCGTGTCTAATGCGGAGTGAATGAGATAGCGCTCATTGGGGCCGATGCAATATGCTGAGGGCACTCTCAACCAGCAGTTAGACATGGGTAAAATAGGCGCTAATCAATTCCCTAATTCAATAAGGGGATTAGTGCCTATTTAACGCGCATCTAACGCGGAGTGAATGAGATAGCGCTCATCATATGCAAATGCATGTGAATGAGCCTATTACTCATTCACTCCCAATGCAAAAAGATAAATGTGCTTCTCAGACACATATTTATGGCTCAGACATTAATGCCTGCCTGGAGCAGGTGTTAATAGCTGAGTGCATTGAAAAGAAGTACAGAAAAGCAGAAAAAACTGCTTTTCTGTACTTCTTTTTTTAAAGTTAAAAAAAAATAAAACTCAGCGGTCTGCCAGTAATGAAAATGGCCGCCGATAAACTCGGGGGCCATTTTCATTACTGGCAGACAGGCAGCCGTGGCGGGTCACGCTAGGAAGGAGGTGCTAAGGTCGCGCAAGCGACCCTAGCACCTCCTTCCTAGCGTGACCCCCCTAATTTAAATATTGCATGGTGCCCCCCCCTTTGGGGCACCATGCGTGCATTAAGAGAGCGGGCGCTGACTGTTCAGCGTCCGCTTTCTACGCGCCTTTATTGCATCGGCCCCATCACATGCAAATGCATGTGAATGAGGCTATTACTCATTCACTCCGCAAGCAATAAAATAAATGTGTGTCTCAGAGTTTATCAGCGTCCATTTTCGTTCCTGGCAGACAGCCGCTTAGGAAAAACAATGCCAAGTTTTCCGGCGTCGGTCTTCATAACCGGCAGCTGCCGCGGGGTCGCGTTAGCAAGGAGGCCTTAAGGTCGCGCAAGCGACCCTAGTGCCTCCTTGCTAGCGAGACCCCCTAATTTGCCTATTGCATGGAGCCTCCCTTGCGGGCGCCATGCATGCGTTAAGAAAGCAGGTGCTGAAAAGTCAGCGCCCGCGTTCCGCGAAAATTAAAGGCTACGGCAACTTGTGACTGTATCCAAGGATTTCTTTCCCAAGTAAAAAAAACAAAACAAAACAGAAAAACGTTTTATTTATATAAGGAGCAAACATTGCACACAACATCCCATACCAGCAAAAGACACTGCATAAACTGCCAAAGAAATGCAGCTTAAATTCCCACAACTATTAGCGAGGACAATTTTTTTCCAAAGCCATTTATCTGGGCAAAAGAACTTTCTGAAAAGTGGCCCATCCTGTATGGGGGGGGGGGGGATCAATAAGGAAGGTACTTTTACCGGGGGGGGGGAGGAGGCGGAGTTAGGTGGGAGGAGGCAACAAGGCCGAGTTTCGCATCTGTAAAACAAGGCTCGTGGGGCCGTGAGAGAGCGCGCGCGCCTGCGGGGCAGGGTGGAGAGGAGCAGGCGCCAAGCTCTGCAGGCACTTTCGCGCCAGGCAGAGCTCACAGAGAAAGTGGGGGCGGGCTCTCCCGTTCAGACCCGGTAGAACGTCCATGGGCTTCGCAACTCCCCGCAGAGTTCGGAAATCGCCCCCCGAAGAGTCCTCCCCCTCTCCCGCCGCTTCACCAATACCCAACAGCCTGTCCCTTTTTGGCCAGACCAAAAGCACTGCAGATGCACGCACCTCCTTTACCGATTTAATTATACAACGTAACAAGTAAATACATCAGAACTTAAGTTAGAAGACTGACTTTTTCTTCTTTTTTTAATAATGCAGCCAAAATCTATCTCGTACTATGGTGTCTTTCTGTAAACTGTCTTCTCGGCGCAAACGTTAAGTTTTTTGGTTTTTTTTATCATCGCTCTCTCAAATGTTTGCTTACCCCAATATTTTATGGAGGGGACGCCGTGGCCAGAAAGCGCCAGCCTAGCTCTGGCTCGCCAGCTGAAGACACTAAGAGAAGGTAAAATGAGCTTTTCTCTAATACTCTATCAAACAAATTACAGGTGTTTAAGTTATTGCTCTTCCCAGGATAGCCGATAACTCAGGTTCTATGTCCTTCGAAAAAAACCTGAAGGAAACTGCAGGACCAGGACCTATGTAAAAAGTATCTATGCTATGGCATCCCCTCCAGCACAAACTGGAGAAGTTAGATGAGATCCTAGAGTAAAAACGAGAACGGGTAAGTCTGGTGTAGCATCTTAGCCCTAAGTTCTGATCTGGCAACATATAGATTAGATATCTCATGAGCTGATATTACCTCCAAATTCATATCCCCCTCCCACCCGAGTCAATTCATTACAGTGACAGCCCTGGGCCAGGGTCACACACAACAGTTCTCGCTCTAACCCAGCCATTGCAGACCCTCAGTCTGGCCACTAGGTGTCACCACTGAATGGTAGCTGAGCCTCCTCCCCACCCAGGGGCTGAGCACAGCCTCTGCACCTTTCCCAGCCTGGGGTGGGGTGGGGGCCCTCAGTCATTGCTTTAGGGTGGCACCTGGTGGTTGGATTCAGGGCCTATGATTGCAGGCTTCCGGAAGGAGCACTGGTGCATGTCTTCCCCCCACCCCAGCCCAGGACTATCACTGGAATAACCAGATATACTGTGGTAGAGGGAAAGGGAGTATAGAATAAGAGGAAAAATTCCCAGGTGATTGGATGATGGCTCATGGCACCAGATTCCAGCCCCATTTCTGGAGGTACAACAGAGCAAGAGGGAAACTGCCAGGCCGAAAACATGGTTACAAAGAAAAAAACATTACTTTGGCCTGGTTCCTAAAAATTTTGGCTGGTGCTCAAATTTTCTAAATAAATTTTCCATCCCTGGAGATCAATACCAAGCATACCCTGCCTTACGGGTGAGGCTCATTCTTGTGAGGGTATACGCATAACAAAGATATTCAGAGGCACCGACCCAAGAAAGATTATCATCAACAACGACATGGTGCTGCTATCACTCAGATTCGAGAAAGGTGCAGGGCTTGAACTACAGTGACTTGCATAACAACACAAAAAACCTTGCTGGGTCAAAAGAGCAACCACCAATCACAAGACCAAAGGCGAGTGGCATTGTACGTTGCCATGAAGGGTCGATGGCTGCATTCATGGCAGAGCACTGGAACAGATGCTCGTTGGCCAAAAAGAGGCAGCGAGGATCATGAATATTCCTTGAAGATATCCATCCCAGCTTCTTTTTGAGAAAGATCCAAACATGGGATCTGAGCCATAGACTTAGGATGGTCCCTTCTTGGCCTGTAAGCTGAAACTGAGTGCTTGTACAATCCGACTACACTGGGGGACACAATTACATTACAAACCATCGCCAAAGCAGGAAATATTAAACCTATAAATGATGTAATAATAATAATACAAAAAAAAAAGATGCTTGTGGGATTCCGCAGCCTCCGTGCTTGTCTTTAGGTTTGTTACTACATTTGTTTGAGGATTTCACTGCTCACCTGAGGAGCACAGTTTTCAGACACCTCTGACTAGGTGCCCAGTGTGCGGTTACAAACCTCCTAACTGGTTTTCAAGGGAAAAGTACGCACGTGCTTCACCTTTGAAAAGCATCCTCCGGGGGTTCTTAATCTTGTGCCTGTGTTCTACCCAGGTGAAATGCCAATGCAAAATAACCTCCATAGATATCTCTTTCCTCTCCTGATCTAAACCCGCTCCCGGGGACGCCTCCTCGCAGTCCCTAAAAGTACGAGGGCTGTGGAACCGTGCTCCATGCAGGCTTTTAGCTGGACTGAGGGAGAGCACCGATTTACCCAGGGGAAATGGTTTTTAAAATTGCCCTCGGAGAGACCAGCTGGGTGAAACTGGAGACACAAGGAGAAAGACGCTCTCAATTTCTCAGATATACAGACATGAAAACAAACTGTTAGGCAGCAGAAGTGCCACACGGATGAGTCTGAAGCACTGGAGGAAACATCTTCAACAGCTCCCACTCCAAACTGTCTGCAAAAAAACCTTTTTTTGTCGTGGCCACGGACAAATCAAAATCATCCCTTGTGGAGTGTCAGGCAGCCTCCAGATAGCAAAAGATTTAAAATTTCCACATTTTTTATTTCTGCAGACTGTGGAAAGCTGCAAAGTGCTGGGAAGTGTTAAATGGACTTTGACACAACACAGATTGTGTGTCTGAATTAGAACTTGATTTTTTAATTCATTGGACATGTGGGTGTATAAACAAAAGCAAAATCACCATTTAAACTTTTAAAATTCAGTAAATCAAAGAGTCTGGATGCCATATTTCCAAATGTTACTTTTTCTGTTCTGACTGACAGTCTATAAAGGGGAACATCTATTTTTCAAAATGATCCACATTACAAAATGTTTTTCAATAAGACAGGCAAAAAGAGAATTTGAAATAAAGCTTGCTGTAAAAGCAAAAACTCACAATAAACATTTTCAAATATATCCAAAGCTGGAAGCCTGTGAGGGAGTCAGCTGGACCATTAGATGATCGAGGGGGTAAATGGGGTATTTGGGAAAGACAAGGACATGGAAGAAAGATTAAATTAATTCCTTGCTTCAGTGTTTGCTAAAATGGATGTTAGGGAGACACCCATGCTGGAAACTGTATTTACCGTAATGGTGATGATCAAAGGAACTGAAAAGAAATTATGGTGAACCTGGAAGATGTAATAGGGAACATTGACAAACTAAAAAGAGTAGCAAATCACCCAGACTAGATGGTTGATACCCTAGAGTTCTGAAAGAACTGAAAAATTAAATTGCAGGCCTACTAATAGTAATTTGTAACCTATCATTAAAATCATCTGTGGAACTTGAAGATTAGAGGGTGGACAATGTAAAGCCAATGTTTAAAAAGGGCTCCAGGGGTGATCTAAAAACTACAGACCAGTGAGTCTGATGTTAGTGCCAGGAAAAATCATAGAAACTATACTAAAGAACAAAATTACTGAACATATAAATAGAAATGGTTTAATGGGACAGAGCCAACATGGATTTACACAAGGGAAGTCTTGCCTCACTAATCTGCTACATTTTTTGAAGGGCTTAGTAAACATGTGGATAATGGTGAGCTAGTAGATATAATGTATCTGGATTTTAAGAAGGCATTCGATAAAGTCCCTGTGAGAGATTCTATAGGAAACTCCCTCAGACTATCTTAAGGGACTGGGCACAGCTCTCCTGCCCAGTCCTCCTTAAGATCCTTTTCCACAGGGAATCCTGGGTGAAGGAAAGAGCCCTTCACCAGAGTATGAGAACTCAGGGCCTAGAAGACCTGTCCCATTTAAGGACTGTGTGTTACTTGAAGTTAAGGTGAGCTGTACTGTTTGTTTTGATTTTTCCACTGTAAATAAACAGCACCTAAGGAACGGCCAGAATCTGCCTCATTTCTCTGGCAGTTTGCAAACCGCTGTAGCCCAAGTTACCACAGTCCCTCATGAGAGGCTCCTCAGGAAATTAAGAAGCCATAAGATAGGAGGCAATATCCTGCTGTGGACTGCAAACTGGTTAAAAGACTGAGTAGGGTCAAATGGTTAGTTTTCTCAATGGAAAAAGTAAATAGTGGAGTACCCCAGCGATCTATATAGGGACTGGTGCTTTTTAACATATTTATAAACGATCTGGGAAAGAGAACAATGAGTGAGGCGATCAGATTTGCAGACAACATTATTCCAAGTTGTTAAATTGCAAGAGGATTGTGAGAAATTTCAGGCGGACCTTGCGAGATCAGAAGTCTGTTCATCCAAATGGCAGATAAAATTTAATGTGGGCAAGTGCAAAGTGTTACACAAAGGGAAAAATAATCCAAACTGCAGTTAAATGAATTAAAGTTCCATATTAGGAATCACCACTCAGGAAAAGGATCTGGGTGTCACTGAGGACAATGCATTGAAATCAGCTCAGTGTGCTGTGGCAATCAAAAACGCGAACAGAATGTTAGGAATTATTAAGAAGGGAATGGCAAATAAAATGGACAATGTCATAATGCTTCTGTATCGCTCCACGGTGAGACCTCACCTTGAGTACTGTGTGCAGTTCTGGTCGCCGCATCTCAATAAAGTTGTAGAAGAACTGGAAAAGGTACAGAAAAAGGCAAACACATTGATAAGAGGGATGGAACAGCTCCCTTTAAGGAAAGACTAAAGAGATTAGGGCTCTTTACACAGACGATAAACAATTTTTTGTGCCCATTTGCATCTCATGGGCTGATACACTAAACTTGGCTATACAATGTCTGTCTGAAATTTGAAAAAAGGATGACGGCTCAATTAAGAATAAACAGGAGTAAGACTAACAAAGCAATGTTCTTGAACACCCTTATGTATTTCTTCTGTGCTTATAATTTACCATCCAGTGCATGTGCTGCCCTCTAGCAGCCAAGTAAGGCTGGAGATTTCCTCTCCTAAATTTGGGCATGTGAATGACGCTAGGGAGAGGGCGAATTCAGTGGCAGGATCCACCTAGTGGAATACTCTTTCGGTTAATCTCTGGTTGACCGAATGCCACAAGCTTTTTACAAAACATCTGAAAACCTTCCCATTCCAGCAAGGTTCTGGAGTAGTAAGTTAGCATTAGTTCAAGTCCATTTCCAGAGTGAGGTGCCAAAGGTGATCACGTCTTTGTATGTTTTATTCTGCTTTTTATTAGGGCTGTTCATTGCAACTCACCACAAACTGTGGAGTGCGCAAGAAATACATTAATTTTATTATTATTCAACTTGGAGAAGACACAGCTGAGAGGAGATATGATAAGAGGTCTATAAAATCATGAGTGGGGTGGAACTTGTAAATGCAAATTGGCTGTTTACTTTTTCAAAAAATAAAAAGACTAGGGACACTCCATGAATTTACTAAGAGCACATTTAAAAAAAATCAGAGAAAATATTTTTTCACTCAATGCACAATTAAGCTCTGGATTTCATTGCCTGAGGATGCGGTAAAAGAAGTTGACGTACTTGGGTTTAAAAAAGGTTTGGACAAGTTTCTGGAAGAAAAGTCTATAAACTGTTATTAACCAGGTAGACTTGGAGAAAGCCACTGCTTATCCCTGGGCATTAGCAGCATGGCATCACTCTATTATTTGGGATCCTTCCAGGTACTTGTGTCCTGGATTGGCCACTGTTGGAAACAGGATATTGGGCTTGATGGATCCTCGATCTGACTCAGTATGGCAATTCTTATGTTCTGCTTTTATCAATGCTTGATCAAGACAAACTGATTTGTCTGACCATTATGTCAATTGAAAAAGACACTGGCCACAGTCTGGCTATTGCTAACATTATTAGTGCTTTGGCTGGAGAGAAGTGTGAGATGAAAATGTTAATTTTACAAGAATAATTGATCCCAGATGTTTAGTGAGAGAGGGCACTGACTTTCAGCTCTTGCTCGGCCAAATTTAACTTCTTGGGCAAAAGTGAGTGAATAACTATACAGAAACTCTAAGAGCCAGTCAGTTTGCTTGAGCAGTTTTGATGCAGCATCTCTTATACAAGGATTTAATTTCTAGGGATGTACATGGGGGGAAAAAAGCTGTTCAGTTTTGGTTTTTTGTTTTGGGGGGAAGGGGGCCACTTATTTGGGTTTCGGTTTGTTTAATATTTAGTTTGGTTCATTTTGTTGGCTGAACCAAAATAAAGATTAAATTACCTCCCCCACCCCCCAAGAGAAAAAAACCCAAAAAGAAATGGTGGCCCCCGAACCCCCTTGGACCACGTTTACCCCTGCATCTCCAAGGCAGAAAGCAGTGATCCCTAGTCGCTGGGTTTGAAATTAGCAGCAGCTGCAGCCAGCCTGGAGTCATATACTGTATGGTACCAGCTTCAGACATGAGCTGGAGCAACAGGGTATCACTCCTGCCCCTTTCTACCTCAGAGAAAGGAGCAAATATGGTCCCAGGAAGGTGGGGGAGTGGGGAAACTTCATGTCTGTTATTTTCATTTGAGAAAGTCAATGAAAATAATTCGGGGAGGGGGGGGGTTGTTTCACTTTTAACCAAAATGAAATACACCTGTCAAGTTACAGTTTTAATTTTGTTTAAAACAAATGCACACCCCCCTCCCCTAAAAAAATACCACAGAACATCTATACAAGCAAAATCTTCTGCAAAGAGCTTTGTACCAGAAAGGAGTGAATATAAAAATCAGGGAAAAATCCCACAGTGCTTTTTCCACAAGATTTAGTATGGAATTGTTTTCCCCTCTTGAAACTGCAAGAAAATAAAGCCTTGGGTCAAAAGGTACTGAGATGCACACAGAGGGGTAGATTTTCAAATAGCGCGCATAGGCGTACTTTTGTTGGTGCTCCAGGCGCCAACAAAAGTACGCTGGATTTTAGTAGATACGCGCGGAGCCGCGCGTATCCGCTAAAATCCGGGATCGGCGCGCGCAAGGCTATCGATTTTGTATAGTCGGCGCGCGCCGAGCCGCGCAGCCTACCCCCGTTCCCTCCGAGGCCGCTCCGAAATCGGTGCGGCCTCGGAGGGAACTTCCTTTTGCCCTCCCCTCACCTTCCCCTCCCTTCCCCTACCTAACCCACCCGACCCTGTCTAAGCCCCCCCTTACCTTTGTCGGGGGATTTACGCCTCCCGGAGGGAGGCGTAAATCCCCGCACGCCGGGACGCGACCTGCGGGCGGGTACGGAGGGCGCGGCCACGCCCCCGGACCGCCCCGGGCCGTAGCCCATGCCCCTGTACCCGCCCCCAAAACGCTGCTGACACGCCCCCTAAACGCCGCGACGACCGGGCCCGCCCCCCGACACGCCCCCGACACGCATCCCTCGGAGAACCCCAGGACTTACGCGAGTCCCGGGGCTCTGCGCGCGCCGGTAGGCCTATGTAAAATAGGCTCACCGGCGCGCAGGGCCCTGCTCGCCTAAATCCGCCCGGTTTTGGGCGGATTTAGGCGAGCAGGGCTCTGAAAATCCGCCCCAGAGAGCTCTGCAGCACGCCCCTGCTGTTCCAGTACTGAGACCCTCACACACACATCTCTGCCAATACACCTCACTCCTGCCCTGCAGCACCTCCTGTCTTTCTAATACAGGCAGTCCTCAACTTTAAGACATTTGAATTACAAATGTTTTTCAACTGATACCCATTATTCAACTTTATAGTACGTAAGCATCAGCCAGCAGGTACTCGTTGACCCGCTGATGACTGAGGCCCAGCAAGATGATGTCATCAGGAAGTGCACCGGGGACTTCCTCTCCTTAGAACAAATGTCAGCGCAATGTCCTGTAGACATGCCTTATCACTTTCCTCTTCAGGCAGAAACAATGTAATGCTTTAGGATGGGTCTGTGCCTTTTACAGGGATCTGAACTTGGACCGGTGCTTTTCAATAAATTTATAAATGATCTGGAAAGGAATATGTCCCGTGAGGTAATCAGTTTTGCAGATGATACAAAATTATTCAGAGTAGTTAAATCACAAGTGGATTGTGATAAATTGCAGGAGGGCATTGCGAGACTGGAAGATTGGGCATCCAAATGACAGATCGAATTTAATGCAGACAAGTGCAAGGTGTTGCATATTGGGAAAAATAACTCATGCTGTAGTTACACGATGTTAGGTTCCATATTAGGGGTTACCACCCAGGAAAAAAATCTAGGCATCATAGTGGATAATACATTGAAATAATCGTCGGCTCAGTGTACGGTGGCCATCAAAAATGAAAACAGAATATTAGGAATTATTAGGAAGGGAGTGGTGAGTAAAATAGAAAATGTCATGATGCCTCTGTATCGCTCCATGGTGAGACCACACCTTGAATACTGTGTACAATTCTGGTTGCCGCATCTCCAAAAAGATATAGTTGTGATGGAGAAGGTACAGAGAAGGATAACCAAAATAATAAAGGGCATGGAATGGCTCCCCTATGAGGAAATAAAGAGGTTAGGGCTGTTCAGCTTGGAGAAGAAACAGCTGAAGGGGGATATGATAGAGATCTTTAAAATCATGAGAGGTCTAGAACAGGTAGATGTGAATTGGTTATTACCCTTTCAGATAATAGAAGGACTAGGGAGCACTCCATGAAGTTAGAAAGTAGCACATTTAAAACTAATCAGAGAAAATTATTTTTCACTCAATGCACAATTAAGCTCTGGAATTTGTTGCCAGAGGATGTGGTTAGTGCAGTTAGTGTAGCTGGGTTTAAAAAAGGCTTGGATAAGTTCTTTGAGGAGAAGTCCATTACCTGCTATTAATTAAGTTGACTTAGAGAATAGCCACTGCTATTACTAGCAACAGTAACATGGAATAGACTAACGGCCGGATTTTAAAAGGGTTACGCGCATAAGGTACACGCGTAACCCTTTTAAAAAACCCCTGCGCGCACCAAGCCTATTTTGCATAGGCTCGGTGGCGCGCGCAAGCCCCAGGACGCACGTAAGTCCCGGGGCTTGCCTGGGGGGGCGTGTCGGGAGTGACGCAATGTTTTTGGGGCGTGTCCGGGGGCATGTTTCCAGCTCGGGGGCATTTCGGGGGCGTGGCCTGGAGGCAGTAGTAACTTTTAAGATAAAGGTAGGGAGGGGATTTAGATAGGGCCGGGGGGGGGGGGGGGGGTTGGGTGGGTTAGGTAGGGGAAGGGAGGGGAAGGTGCGGGAGGGGTGAGTGGAAAGTTCCCTCTGAGGCCGCTCTGATTTCGGAGCGGCCTCAGAGGGAACGGGCAGCGCGCGCAGGGCTCGGCGCGCGCAAGGTGCACAAATGTGCACCCACTTGCACTCGCCAACCCCGGATTTTATAAGAAACGCGCGGCTACGCGCATATCTTATAAAATCCCGCGTACTTTTGTTCACACCTGGTGCGCGAACAAAAGTACGCACTCGCGCGTAGATTTGTAAAATCTACCCCTTAGTGTTTGGGTAATTGCCAGGTTCTTGTGGCCTGGATTGGCCACTGTTGGAAACAGGATGCAGGGCTTGATGGACCCTTGGTCTGACTCAGTATGGCAATTTCTTAAGTTCTTATATTACTAAATTATGGCTTATTTTGGTGAAAACAAAGTTTTGGGCCTTGGTGCTGGAACCAATCCCCCGTTTATAACATTGTTCTTATGGGAAAATCAGTTTCTAGTTACAACATGTCAAATGAAAACTCAGATTTTAGAACTCAATTGTGTCTTAAGTCCAAGGACTTCTTCTACTGAGACCCCCCCCCCCCCCCCAATACCCACACTCACAGCTCTGCCAATGCACCTCAATTCTGCCTCACAACACCCTCTGCTATTCCAGTATTGAGGTCCTCACGCAATACATCTCTGCCAGTGCACCTCACTCCTGCCCTGCAGCATCACCTGCTATTCCAGTACTGAGACACACACAGCTCTACCAGTGCTCCTCACTCCTGCCCTGCAGCATCACCTGCTATTCCAATAGTGAGACACACACAGCTCTGCCAGTGCTCCTCACTCCTGCCCTGCAGCATCACCTGCTATTCCAATAGTGAGACACACACAGCTCTGCCAGTGCTCCTCACTCCTGCCCTGCAGCATCACCTGCTATTCCAGTACTGAGACACACACAGCTCTACCAGTGCTCCTCACTCCTGCCCTGCAGCATCACCTGCTATTCCAATAGTGAGACACACACAGCTCTGCCAGTGCTCCTCACTCCTGCCCTGCAGCATCACCTGCTATTCCAGTACTGAGACACACACAGCTCTGCCAGTGCTCCTCACTCCTGCCCTGCAGCATCACCTGCTATTCCAGTACTGAGACACACACAGCTCTGCCAGTGCTCCTCACTCCTGCCCTGCAGCATCACCTGCTATTCCAGTACTGAGACACACACAGCTCTGCCAGTGCTCCTCACTCCTGCCCTGCAGCATCACCTGCTATTCCAGTACTGAGACACACACAGCTCTGCCAGTGCTCCTCACTCCTGCCCTGCAGCATCACCTGCTATTCCAATAGTGAGACACACACAGCTCTACCAGTGCTCCTCACTCCTGCCCTGCAGCATCACCTGCTATTCCAATAGTGAGACACACACAGCTCTGCCAGTGCTCCTCACTCCTGCCCTGCAGCATCACCTGCTATTCCAATAGTGAGACACACACAGCTCTACCAGTGCTCCTCACTCCTGCCCTGCAGCATCACCTGCTATTCCAGTACTGAGACACACACAGCTCTACCAGTGCTCCTCACTCCTGCCCTGCAGCATCACCTGCTATTCCAGTACTGAGACACACACAGCTCTGCCAGTGCTCCTCACTCCTGCCCTGCAGCATCACCTGCTATTCCAGTACTGAGACACACACAGCTCTGCCAGTGCTCCTCAGTCTTGACCCACTGCATCCCCTGCTGTTCCAGTCATGAACACACTGCATGAGTCCCTGCAGCCCTTTATAAAAGGTGCAAGACTAAGACTTTCTCCAATACTTTGAGTAGGGTTGCTACCCAGGACCGTCTCTAGCTAACTGGCACCCATATGGGAAAACTGAAATTGGGGCCCCCATCCCTACCCGGTAGCAGCTCTGGCACAGAAGTGGCAATGTCTCCAGCACAATAGATCCATCTGTGCTGCCCGGCACCAGCATTCCCCTCTGCCCTGCTCTTAGCCCCTCCTCACAGAGCTCAGATTTAAGCCAGAGTTCCAGTGCCAGAACTGTAATTGGGATTTTGTGCACAAATCATGTTTTCTGCACTTAAAATATGATTTATGTGCCCAAAAAATGCTTTATGTGCAAAAATAAATCATGTTTTATGTGCAACAAACAAGGTTTATGTCTATGAATTATGTTTTTTGTGTGTGCTAAAAAGTTTCTTTGTGTACCTTTTTAGATCTGTGTGCATTTGTTAACGCCAGGTGCATTACCAAACCATTAGCAATCTCCATTGGAAGTTAAAAAATGTCAGCTCGTGGGTTGAGAATCTGTGTGCTGAATTTCAGCACACAGTTTTAATGCTCATCTTATTACACTAGTCCCTTAATTCTTCCACTCCGGTACTGCTCCCTAAGAAAAGGAACACCCCCTCACCCCTAAGATTCAGCCTCACCTCTGACATTCACCATTCTTGCTGCCTTCCCACCACTCTCGCTCACTGGCTTCAGGGATGCCGATGGACAGTGGTTGTGCCAATGAAAGGAGTAGCAGCATAGGGTGAAGGGAGAAGAAGCCATGATCCATGGGCAGTTGGGGCACTGGTGGGGGTAACTTGCACAACCAACCAGAACTGGGGTGGGAATCGTGACTTCCTGCACACATACTCACTTTGGAGGTGATGCATGTCAGAAAATATAGTACTTGCAGAGTGAGCAACTTGTAGCTGTAGCAATAAGCCTGCTCCCTTTACCTCTGTCCTCCTCCAAACTCCCTCACCCCTCCCACCTCCCCTAGCTTGATGCCAACACTGTCTGTGCTTTCTCTGCTTGGCCAGGCCACTTCCCGCTACCATGCTGTGTTAAAATGACTGCTTATGCCCAGCTTGAATCCCAGTCTCCATCTGTGCTTGACTCCAGACTTGACCATGTGCACTGTTAACCACCAACTGCTTGCTGCAAGCTCTTTCTCTGTGTAGGCTGCTCTTTCTTTTCCTGCCACCTGTGGCTACTCTGTTCTCGGTTTGCCTTGCATTCAAGGGTTTCCTTGCTCTCTGTTTCATGCCATGTCCCTCACTGTGTCTCACTGTGGCACTGCCACCACATGCTGATCCTTCAGGCACCTGCTGTGCTGTGGCTTCTCCTCCCTGCTGCCTCCCACAGCTCTTCCGTGACATCAAAGACTCCTCTCCTGAGGGAGTTTCTGTGTGTACGTGCCAAGGACCATATTAACTCTTAACCCTCGTGCGGTTCAAACGAGGTGGATGGAATCTGGATACACAGGTGGCACAGGGTGGCTTCGCTTTCATACTAGGTTTCTTTGTGGAGATTGCAAAATTTATCTCTCAGGGTTGTTCTATGTATTTTTAAGCATTTTTCTGTCACGCCATATGTTTGCAATGCATATTTTTCCAATTTTAGTAGCATACAATAATATTTTATTTCAGATCTGGCAACACTGCTTAGTTAAGTCATGTTGTTACATGTGCTTGTGTCAGTTGGACTGCTGGCTGCTGAAGCAAATCGTGGATTTGTGCGACACCCTTGTCTGCCTCTTGATCTAGCAGTCGCCCCACAAACTCCAGTTTCCTCAGTGGATCTTGCCCACTCTAGAGTCTTTTCTGCAGTAAATGCAGCACTGCCATGTGACCAGGCCATGACCTGACACAGGTAAATCATGAGAGGCTGAACCAGTCCTGGTTTTGCCTCAGTGCATCCATGGGCTTGTAATTCCCATTTTTTTTTGCAGCAGCAGCAGCAGAGGCCGGACCTCAAATCTCTAGCTGCTGTGGG
Organism: Rhinatrema bivittatum; assembly: GCF_901001135.1. Classification (NCBI taxonomy): domain Eukaryota; kingdom Metazoa; phylum Chordata; class Amphibia; order Gymnophiona; family Rhinatrematidae; genus Rhinatrema; species Rhinatrema bivittatum. Next base: position 506,930,065 of record NC_042615.1, on the reverse strand, counting down.
ACAAAAACCAGGAGCAGATCAGCCTGTCACGACTGACCTGGATCAGATGGCATGTGACCCCGGCCCTAGAGGCAGACATTAGGCCAGTGATTCCCAAGCCTGCCCTGTTGACCCCACAGCTAGTTAGGTTTTCAGGATATCCACATTGACTATACATGAGATAAATCTGAAGACCCCCCAACTTGAAGCTGTGGCACTCTTGGACCTGGGCTATTAACTATGCTTAGCCCAGGGACTGAAATTACTACAATGCACTGACGGAGGTGAGGTAAAAAAACCAAAAACAAACAAAAAACCAGGGCGGTGTTCCTACTGCAAACGGGCCACTTGGCAACTCTGTTTTCACTGACGAAATGTAAACAACGCTCTAGAACTGACCCAGGTCTTTAAAGTCCATCCAGGGCCAAGTGTTTGACTTTTATCCTGCTGATAGCTGAACCCCCGCTCAGTCCCCAGTGGGAGGCAGCTCACCTTACAGGCCACAGGGGGGCGCCTCGGGCTACTCTCTGCCCTGTTTACTGCCCGAGGAGGTTTTCTGCCAGCGCCACGTCGCAGCAGCAGGGAGAGGAGGGCAGGGCCAGGGACAGGGACCAGGAGCGCTCTCCACACCCCCACAGCAATCTGCGCAAGTCACGGAGCCCTCCTCCCACGGCCCCTGCCTCTGCTCTCTCTCTCTCTAGGCTGCAGCCTAGCCTGACAGCAAAGAGCTGCGAGACCTCGGCACCCTCCCTTTCTGCTCGGCTCGCTGCCAGCATGGGCGTTACCTCCCCTGTACTTTCCCTTTCTTGCTCTCTCTGTCCCTGCCTCCTTCCCTCTCCTTTAACTGCCAGGGCAATTTGTGGATGTGTTACCAAAATAAATAATACGGAAAGCGGTAAAAGGAGAGAACTATACAGTAAGTACCGGAAGAGGAATACCAAAAAGCCACTGCCTGGGTTCTGGTGATAGATACTTGGCATTGTTTCAGCCCTGGGGCAGGACATAGTCTGTTGCTGTTTTCAGGCCTAGATTTGCACGCACCCAATGGAGGCCTCTACTTCCAGCAGAAGATTTCAATGGCTTGGCCCAGCACTGAAGGAAGCACGGCAGCTGGGATCTAAGGGCTCTCTACAGCAAGCAAAATCAGCGCGAGGCCTGCAGGCCGATGCAATACCGTGCGCTCAGGCTAGTGCACAGGTTAACCCCGCGGTTGGACGCACGTCCATAACTCCTTATGCAATAAGGGGATTAGCGAGTCTAAAACACGCATCCAACCAGCAGGTGGGTAATAGCGCTCCTCGCATGTAAATGCCATGTTGATGAGGCTATTAGCTATTCCCCTCCATATGTAAAAATTAAGTGTTCGTCCAATTAACGAGCATCCGTTTTTCCTAATCCGTGACAGTGCGCAGGTTAGGAAAATGGAGGCTCGTAAAAAACTGAGCACCCGTTTACCTAACCCATGCAATCCACTTTTTCCTGGGCGGCCAATGCCATGGAAGCACTAGGGGCACGCAGTTTCCCCTAGCGGCTCCTTTTTACCGCAGCAGCTGATTAAAATATTAAATTGGGTACCCCGGAGAAGTCGACTGGTGCATTTTGGGAGAATGGGCCCTCGATCGTGAGTGCCTGTTTCACCGCACAGACATTGCAACGGCCCGTAAGAGAAAATAAGGAGCAGATAAAGGGAGCAGGCCCTAATAATGCTGCAGGCAACTGGTTAGCTGGGTGTGAGTTAGCAGGCTACAACTAACTAGAAACCCATTGTGTTGGTGCCAACAGGCTGGTTAGCGGCCTGGTAATGTCCGAAGGTTTTCTTGAAATAACCAAAGGGAATGTCCATGTCTCAGACAGTGAGCAAGTAAGCAGCAGCAGAGCAAGTGCAAAAGTGCTTGGTGGCCATTGCACAAAACATACACTGTTTAGCTGGGAACTTCTGTTCACAGTTATGGAGCGACAAAAAAGCAGAGACATCAAAATAAAGGATTCATCTCCCAACAGACTAACACAGGAAATGACAACAGAGAAAGACCTGAAGGTCCACATATTCTGCCCATTCCTGATGCAAAACGTCACCTGCATAATCTCTCTGGAAATAATGGCATCATCTCCCAACAGATTAAACAATTTTTTGGAATAAAGGATTCATCTCCTGAGAAGAGTACAGAGTTTATTTTCTAAAAGATTAAATACTGCTTGGAGGAACAAAGGGTATCATCTGCCCCAGGTGAAACTTCAGTCAAGAGCCTCTCTCACCCCATTTCACTTGTTGACTGCAGCTCCAGCATAGTGCACCCTTCTCTGGCCGAACTGGCTCTGGCAAAGCACAACTTGCCCTGGCAGAATTTTGCTTCCCCCAAAATGTTGGTGCTCTAGACGACCACCTAGTTTGCCTAATGGAAGCACTGCCTTGATCTGCCCCCATGCTGGCGGGCTGCCTTCCCTTTCAAGCCTTCAGTGGCGTTAGTTGGCGGCCTGGGTGAATATTTGGTCATTCACACACCCCTTCCCCAAATTAACTACCAGAAGTGAACGAAATCACTGTGAACCTGGAAGATGTAGTAGGCCAGATTGTCAAACTAAAGAGTAGCAAATCACCTGGACCAGATGGTATGCATCCTAGGGTTCTGAAGGAACTCAAAAATGAAATTTCTGATCTATTAGTTAAAATTTGTAACCTATCATTAAAATCATCCATTGTACCTGAAGACTAGAGGATAGCAAATGTAACCCCAATATTTAAAAAAGGTTCCAGGGGCGATCTGGGTAACTATAGACCAGTGAGCCTGACTTCAGTGCCTGGAAAAATAGTGGAAACTATTCTCAAGATCAAAATCGTAGAGCATATAGAAAGACATGATTTAATGGGACACAGTCAACATGGATTTACCCAAGGAAAGTCTTGCCTAACAAATCTTTATTTTTTTGAAGGGGTTAATAAAAATGTGGATAAAGGTGAACCGGTAGATGTAGTGTATTTGGATTTTCAGAAGGCGTTTGACAAAGTCCCTCATGAGAGGCTTCTACGAAAACTAAAAAGTCATGGGATAGGAGGCGATGTCCTTTCGTGGATTACAAACTGGTTAAAAGACAGGAAACAGAGAGTAGGACTAAATGGTCAATTTTCTCAGTGGAAAAGGGTAAACAGTGGAGTGCCTCAGGGATCTGTACTTGGACCAGTGCTTTTCAATATATATATACATGATCTGGAAAGGAATACGACGAGTGAGGTTATCAAATTTGTGGATGATACAAAATTATTCAGAGTAGTTAAATCACAAGCAGACTGTGATACATTACAGGAGGACCTTGCAAGACTGGAAGATTGGGCATCCAAATGGCAGATGAAATTTAATGTGGACAAGTGCAAGGTGTTGCATATAGGGAAAAATAACCCTTGCTGTAGTTACACGATGTTAGGTTCCATATTAGGAGCTACCACCCAGGAAAAAGATCTAGGCATCATAGTGGATAATACTTTAAAATCGTCGGCTCAGTGTGCTGCAGCAGTCAAAAAAGCAAATAGAATGTTAAGAATTATTAGGAAGGGAATGGTTAATAGAACGGAAAATGTCATAATGCCTCTGTATCGCTCCATGGTGAGACCGCACCTTGAATACTGTGTACAATTCTGGTTGCCGCATTTCAAAAAAGATATAGTTGCGATGGAGAAGGTACAGAGAAGGGCAACCAAAATGATAAAGGGGATGGAACAGCCCCCCTATGAGGAAAGGCTGAAGAGGTTAGGGCTGTTCAGCTTGGAGAAGAGACGGCTGAGGGGGGATATGATAGAGGTTTTTAAGATCATGAGAGGTCTTGAACGAGTAGATGTGACTCGGTTATTTTCACTTTCGAATAATCGAAGGACTAGGGGGCATTCCATGAAGTTACAAGTAGCACATTTAAGACTAATCGGAGAAAATTCTTTTTCAATCAACGCACAATAAAGCTCTGGAATTTGTTGCCAGAGGATGTGGTTAATGCAGTTAGTGTAGCTGGGTTCAAAAAAGGTTTGGATAAGTTCTTGGAGGAGAAGTCCATTAACGGCTATTAATCAAGTTTACTTAGGGAATAGCCACTGCTATTAATTGCATCAGTAGCATGGGATCTTCTTAGTGTTTGGGTAATTGCCAGGTTCTTGTGGCCTGGATTGGCCACTGTTGGAAACAGGATGCTGGGCTTGATGGACCCTTGGTCTGACCCAGCATGGCAATTTCTTATGTTCTTAAGCAGTAGCTCCAGCACAGCTCTCTCTTTTTTTTTTTTACATTTGCTGTGGTATAGCAGCACCCCTCTAGATACTTGCAGGATTTTGCCGCCCCCAAAATCTTGGCACTCTAGGCCTAGTTTGCCTAATGGAAACACCGGCCCTGAATGTTAGGAAAAACATAGGCTGAGCAGAGCACAGCACAGGGTCGGGTGAGGGTGAGGGTGGGGGGGTTGCTAGCCCCGATAACCGGTACCACCAGTAATTACACTTGCAGAAGCCTGAAGGGATTCCCAGCTTCCAGTGCCATCTCCAGGTGGCAGAAAAGAGACAGGATTCCCTGTCCATTGTTCTCCCCAGCTTTAGAAGGAGCAGATTATTCCCTGTGCAATGCCCTCCATCCCTTTACAAAGAGGAAAACGGTGAACTCCAATTAGAGCTGGGAGAGGAAGAGTAAAGAGAGAGAGACAGTGTATGAAAACTATACCTAAGGGATGTAAGTGTCTTTGCCACAAAGGTGCACAGTAGGATTCACAGATTCTTGGGATCTGACAGGTTCTCTGACATGAACATTTTTGTGATGGGCCCAGAGACTGGGCTGACCCTATTCCATCTCATTTCACAATTTGAACCAGTGGCCCGTGCATGATGGCTGTTACAAAGGCAAAGCTTGTGTATGATGGGGGAGAGGGGGTGCTGAGGGACATTTCACAGCTCTCTCCCTTATATTACACAGTGGGAGGTTTTCTCCCCTGATGCGGTGGCTGTGCTCATGGCTTCTCTGCTCCTCCTGACACCGATGGCTTCAGCTTGCGCTCTGGCTTTATCTGGCATCCCACCGCCACTGCTGTTGAAAGTGGAGTTATGGAAAAACACTTCCTTTACCCTTGCCTGTCAGAACTGCCACCCCCATCCCCACCCCGTGAGCCAGCGTGGTCCGCCCTTCGGGCTATAGTGTGCCGAACTGATCTGGTATGAGCTTTGCAGAGTACACACAGCACCACAATACAGCGAGAGGCGCAAAGAAGCAACTGAAAGTGTGCCCTAGATCAGTGGTTCTCAACAGATGTGTCGGAAGGCCCTGGGAGCTGTGTCGCAGGGCCAGCTGTCTCCTTATCAGCCTGGGTGGGAGTGGGTTGACTTCTCTTACATTAGGCCTGATGGGAGGCTGCTCTCACTTCCTTCTCTTCTTTCTGGCCCAGTGGGAGGCTGTTTCCTCCTTCACCCAGATCAGAGCGAGACATTGCCAGCTCCTGCTGATCTGGGCCCTGATGGGACATAAAGTTTATCTTCCCCTGCTGAGTCTGGGAGTGAGGCTGCTGATGATCTCTTCACCCTGTGGAGGGTGGGGGAAATGAGGTTGGAAATTCTGGGCAGATAGAAGTAGAGGGGAGAGGGAGTATGGGGGCTGCTGAGCAGGAAGGGGTGGGGAAACAGGGGGTCAGGGTAGCTGGGCAGGGAGGGGGTAGGGAGAGAAGCACGGGAGAGAGGGAGCACAGGGAAAAGGATGTGGTGGGGGGGTTTGGGAATGCTGGGCAGGGATGTGAGTGTGAATGGATGATTAAAAGGGAGTAATTGGGAAAAGTGAAGGATGATGGACGCATGGAAGGAGAGTGTCAAGGGGTACAAGAACCATATGTCAGTTATGGGAAATGTGCATTTCTTCTCTCTTTGTACTTTGCTTAGTGAGGGAGGATATGTATTTCTGTTTCTAGCGCTCCAGATTTGCACTGCATGCAGAGAGGCTTTTTGAGGTTTCCATTCCAGTTTTTGTCTCCACATTTATAACTTGTGGTCTTTTATTCTGTATGTGTGAGTGAGGTGAGGTATTTTACTAGTATGTAGGGATTTGTATCAGTCTTATTTGTTGTGTTTTCTCAATGGGACATGCATTCGTGGTAAAATTACTGTCTTTTCCATAGGAAGGTATATTGCCATCTGAGTTCTTGGGGTTAGTATTGCTATGGTATGGCAGGTATGCTACACATGTGCTGGTTTTTTGTATTTTTTTTCAGGTTTTGCATTTTACAATGTGTGCTGGTAATAAGGGAGTTTGTGTTTCTGTCACTGAATCAGAATATATATTTTTATATGATGAGTTATATGGGGAAATCTCCTATGGATGCAGCGTTATATGTTTACATTTAGCCCCGTAATGGTCACGTATTCAGCGAGTCATGCATGTAAGCAACAGAAAAAAGGTTGAGAACCCCTGCCCTAGGTTATACAGACTAGATGCTCACAGTTCTGCCTCTCTTTTTTTTGGTTTGGCATCATATAACAATGCTTTTCTGTTCTGTCACTGCAAGAACTCCATCCAACTCGAGAGCCATCAACCTCTCTCTCTCTCTCTCTGTCTCTGCTCTGCCTGCCTTGCTCTACTTTCGTCTTACAAGTAAAACTTTGGAAGTATTTTAAATGTTTCCATCATAAAACTTAAAAGCTTGTCTTGCTCAACCAGTTTGTAAATTTAATAAAGTTTCCATCCCTATAAATAATAAAGCAGCATTCGCCATTAACATTCACAAGCGCTAAGTTTGTCACCATCCCCACAAAGCGTGTGCAGTATCTCAGAAAGGCCGCTAAAAATATCGCTTCTGATCAACATTAACGAAATCAACACCCCATCCCACCCCCAAAAGAAACAGATTTGTGGCTCTTTGCAATGTCATCATCCAAAATCTTAACAGATTTGCTTTTGCGAATTGCTGACGGGGTGGGGGGGGAGCTAGGAGTACTCACTGGGAAATCCTGTGCATGCCGGCCTGAAGCACAATGCACCCACAGTGGCAGAAGACGCCCCCCTCCACAGTATCTGCAGGTAATCAGGCCAATCCTCCACCCCCAGGGCACTCAAGCACCTGTTCCCCAGGACATTTTTCTCTGCCTCCTCCTTACCCATTCACAAAAGTTCCCCAGTATGCGTGCACCTGGATGGGGAGAGAGATGAGGTAACCTCTGACAAACGTTACCATGTACGACGGTGCTCACCGAAGCCCGCAGAGGAGAAGAACTGGAATTTGAAAGTATGTGTTTTATTAGAAACTCTTGAGAAACTGTGAATAAAGCTACCTTTCAAAGGCGAGGGACAAGAGGCAAGCACTCTAATGGCATTTTGAGCTATCTGTTTGTTCTTTCTCAACACAGTAACATATCAAATGATGGCAGATAAAAAACTAAATGATTCATCCAGTCTGCCCAGCAAGATGTCCAGGGCGGTAGCTGCCAGTCCTAGCAGGTTACCCCCCTCATCTTCTTGTTCAGGTTTGCAACTGCCACTCCCTCCTCAGCTTCTTGTTCAGGGTTGCAACCTCTGCTGCATAGAGGTTACATTTTCCCCTACTTGTTCAGGGTTGTTGCTGCCGCTCCATGCAGGTTACTTCATCTTCTTGTTCAGAGTTGTTGCTGCCGCTCCATGCAGGTTACCTCCTCATCTTCTTGTTCAGGGTTGTTGCTGCCGCTCCATGCAGGTTACCTCCTCATCTTCTTGTTCAGGGTTGTTGCTGCCGCTCCATGCAAGTTACCTTCTCATCTTCTTGTTCAGGGTTGTTGCTGCCGCTCCATGCAGGTTACCTCCTCATCTTCTTGTTCAGGGTTGTTGCTGCCGCTCCATGCAAGTTACCTTCTCATCTTCTTGTTCAGGGTTGTTGCTGCCGCTCCATGCAGGTTACCTCCTCATCTTCTTGTTCAGGGTTGTTGCTGCCACTCCATGCAAGTTACCTTCTCATCTTCTTGTTCAGGGTTGTTGCTGCCGCTCCATGCAGGTTACTTCATCTTCTTGTTCAGGGTTGTTGCTGCCGCTCCATGCAGGATGCCTCTTCATCTTCTTGTTCAGGGTTGTTGCTGCCGCTCCATGCAGGATGCCTCTTCATCTTCTTGTTCAGGGTTGTTGCTGCCGCTCCATGCAGGTTACTTCATCTTCTTGTTCAGAGTTGTTGCTGCCGCTCCATGCAGGTTACCTCCTCATCTTCTTGTTCAGGGTTGTTGCTGCCGCTCCATGCAGGTTACCTCCTCATCTTCTTGTTCAGGGTTGTTGCTGCCGCTCCATGCAGGTTACCTCCTCATCTTCTTGTTCAGGGTTGTTTCTGCCGCTCCATGCAAGTTACCTTCTCATCTTCTTGTTCAGGGTTGTTGCTGCCGCCGCTCCATGCAGGTTACTTCATCTTCTTGTTCAGGGTTGTTGCTGCCGCTCCATGCAGGTTACCTCCTCATCTTCTTGTTCAGGGTTGTTGCTGCCGCTCCATGCAGGTTACCTCCTCATCTTCTTGTTCAGGGTTGTTGCTGCCACTCCATGCAAGTTACCTTCTCATCTTCTTGTTCAGGGTTGTTGCTGCCGCTCCATGCAGGTTACTTCATCTTCTTGTTCAGGGTTGTTGCTGCCGCTCCATGCAGGATGCCTCTTCATCTTCTTGTTCAGGGTTGTTGCTGCCGCTCCATGCAGGTTACCTCTTCTTCTTGTTTAGTGTTGGAACTGCCACTCCATACAGGTTACCTTTTCGCCTTGTTCAAAGATATTGCTGCCAATCCATGCAGGTTATCCATTCATTTTTTTTCAGGGTTACTGCTACACTGTCCAAGTTTCCCCCCTAAAGAAAAGTTAGGATGTTATCCCAGTAATTCATTTCAATTCACTAGGGATCCTCTTGTGTTTATCTCATGCTCTTTTGAATTATGTCACCATTCTTGTCTTCACTACCTCTTCTAGGAGGCCATTCCAGGCATCCACCGCCTTTTTCATGAAAATATATTTCCTGATGTTGTTCCTGAGTCTACACCACTCGAGTTTTACTCCTGGGGGAATTCTGCGCACAAAAACTTAAAATTCTGCAAAATTCTGAAAACTTTATATTGGTCAACATAACACAATTTACATTACAGTCTTTAAGTAATTATATTTTAAATTAATACAAAAAAAAGTTATTAAAGATGCAGAATTTTAAATATTTTGAGCAGAATTTCCCTAGAAATTCACTGTAAGAGTGTCCCTTCCACTTGCTCTCCCTACACCCCTGGCCACTTTGCCCTCTCAGGCCCCAACTCCTCCACTGCCAGTATCTCTCCCCTCCACCTCTAGGCTCAACCCCTTCCACTCTATTGCCAGTCCCAGAGTTTGACCCCGTTCTCAGTACTGCCCCTCACACAGGCTCCCTCTGTCCCTCGCTCTCTCACAAACACATGCTCCCTCTCTCTGTCTCTAATACATATACACACACCCTCATACAGGCTCCCTCACTCTCTCGCACAGACACACATCCCCTTTTTCATACACACGAGCTCCCAATCTCTCACACACATACACACTCCTTCACAATCTCCTCATATAGGCTCCCTCTCTCTGAAACTCACACTCAAGCATTCCCCCCTCTCTTACCTCCCATGCTCTTTCTTACACCCTCCTACTCTCTCTCACCCTCCCCTCCCCTCATATAGGCTCCCTCTCTCTGAAACCCACACTCAAGCATCCCCCTTACCTCCCATGCTCTCTCTCACACCCTCCTGCTCTCTCTCACCCTTCCCTCCCCCTCCCCCCTCCCTTCATATAGGCTCCCTCTCTCTGAAACCCACACTCAAGCATCCCCCCCTGCTCTCTTACCTCCCATGCTCTCTCTCACACCCTCCCCTTCCCCCTCTCACACACATACACATTCTCTCTCACCGGGGCCTTCCTTCTTCGCCATGAGCGGAGCACACTCCATTCACGGCACACGGGGGCCTTCCTTCTTCGCCGCAAACAGAGCGCGTCCTACGGCACACGCTCCATTCACGGCATGCTGGGGTCTCTGCTATTTTCCGCGCAGGGGGGAATTCTGCCCTCCGCAGTAGCGCAGAATTCTCCCAGGACCAGAGTTGTCACATCATAACTCTTAGTTCTACAAAAAGCTCATGCCGCAATAAATTGGTTAGTCTATAAGGTGCCACCTGACTCTGCCATTTTTGCTATAGAGGACTGTCCTGTCACATTGTTTCGCTACCTTTAGATCATCAGATACTATCACCCCAAGGTCTTTCTCCTGCTCCTTTTCAAATCATGCATCTCTCTTCTCTGGGCTTCCGTGAGCAGAGAGCCCAGTGATCCTAATCTGGAGATCAATTTTTGTATATTTGCTTTCTGCACTTTGGGACAGCTCCCCTGTGCAACCTTATGTTCAGCTGTTATATCTTTTTCCTCCTTTCTCCCATCCATCAAATTCCTTCAAGCAGACACTTCACCAATATAAATAAGGCATAAGTACACCTTGGAAAGCTGAAGAACAGATGTTCATCAGAGACCATTACAGGCATCACACATACGACAGACAGCTGACGGGCAGATCTTCATCAGAACCCTAGTCAGGCATCACACTTATTACTCATATGGCAGGAACACAGCACAAACAGCTGAACAGCGGATCTTCACCAGAGTCACAAGCAGGCATCATACCTACCCGCGTAAACCCTGAATACAGCACGGACAGCTGAACTACGGATTTTCGCCAGAGTCTGATGCGAACATCACTCTGATACACATAAAGCAGGAATACAGCACAGACAGCTGAACAGTGGAATTTTCACTTGAGTCTCATGCAGACATCACCCTGATACATGTAAAGCACAAATACAGCACAGACAGCTGACAAATTAGCTCAGTAAAGAAGATTTTTAAAAACAGAGAAGGATGACAATGACGAAGGCAATAATGAAAACCATTTCTATAGAAATAAGCTCTTTGATTATTGCCTACCCTCTACAAGGATAAAAGTACATGTGTATGGCAACAACATGCATACTTTTACCCACACACGTCTGCAAGCTATTCTAGGACGGGGTTAAGCTAGGAGAACAACTCCGCGTGTAGTTTCAGATATTAACAATGAGGTGTGTTGTTTTGCTTGAAAAAAGCAGGCACACATTGCTATGAAAAGCAGGCACACATTTTTGCAGGTACTTTAGAGGGGGCAAACAGGGCCAGCTCTAGGGCAAATGGCTCCCTAGGGTGAAAAACTGTGGATGGTGCCTCTCCTCCTCCTTTAGACATTCTCTCCCCCTCTCTTTCCACATTTTCTCTGTCCCCTCCAGACATTTTCTTCATTTTTTATCCCTCCCTTCAGGCATTTTCTTTCCCCCTACCTCTCAGTATTCTCATCCTCTATCACTCCTTTTATTCTTTCCCCTTTCTTCCTTTCCATTCTCTTCTTCCTCCTTCCAGGCATTCTCTTCCCTCTTTCCCTTCCTCCAGGCAATCTCTTCCCTCTTTCCCTCCCTCTAGACATTCTCTTTTACTCCATTCCTTCTTCTCTCCAAGAATTCTCTCCTGTCTTCCCCCACTTCCATTCATTCTCTCCCATTCTCTCCTCCTTATCCCCTCTCTCTCTCTCTAGGCATTCCCTCTCTCTTTCCCCCACCTTCTCTCCCTCCAGGAATTATTGTTTCCCTCCTGCCAGGCATTTTCTCCTCCCGTCCCTCACTTTATTCTGTCACCCCCATTTCTACTCTTCCCCACCCCAGCCATTCTCCTCACCCTTCCCTTACCGCCTCTCCTTCCAGACATTCTCTTCTTTCTCTTCTGGACATTCCATTTAGAGATGTGCATTCATTTTAAACGAAATAGATAATGGCAACAAAATTCTCTATTTTGTCTCTTTTCGTGACTAACTATAGTTAGTGCGCACTAACTGAAAATGTTAGCAATCAGTTAAAAAGTGTCAATTGGGGGAGCAGTTTGTTAGCTAGAGTTATGGTTATGCATTCCTATAGTTACTTGTTGTGTGCCAAGGTTGCAAGGTGGTATTTGTGGGGGGATGGCCAGTGCCTGGTAACAAACAAAAGCAAACAACTGATATAATAAATATTTAATACCATCAAGTTTCTAGTCAGCAAATGCAAAAGCGTGTATTGCAAATGCATATTTTGAATTTGCCAATCCCTTTGTATTTTAGGAAAGGGTCCCTGGCATTTTGGTACATGCATACTTTTAATTCCGATGGTGTCTGTCTGTGTGATTGGGTGTGTGTGTGGGGGGGGGGGGGGGTAACTGGTGAGGGGAAGTGACTGGGGTGAATGTATGGGGTGGTGGGTGGGAGAGGCAGCCTGGTGTATGTGGGGGTGACTGGTGAGAGGGGAAGTGTCGGGGGGGGGGGTGGGAGAGGCAGCCTGGTATGTGTGGGGGTGACTGGTGAGAGGGGGAGTGTCGGGTGGCAATATGGGCTGACAGGTGGGAGAGAGACTGATTGGAGTGGTGAGAGGGGGTGAATGGATTGACTATGGGGTGATAGGAGAGAGATTGGTTGGGGTGGTGACTGGAGGAATAGAGGCAGCCTGGTGTGTGGGGCGATGACTGGTGAGAGGAGAAGTGACTGGGGTGAATGTATGGGGTGGCGGGTGGGAGTCTGGTTGGGGTGGTGACTGGTGAGAAAAAGGCAGCCTAGTATAGGAGGAGTGATTGGGGTAGCTATATGGGGTGACAGGTGAGAGAGAGACTGATTGGAGTGTTGAGTGGTGAGAGGGGTGAATGGGGTGATTATGGGGTGACAGGTGAGAGAGAATGGTTGGGAGAGTGACTGGGGTGGCTATATAGTGTGACAGGTGGGAGAGAGACTAATTGGAGTGGTGAGAGGAAGTGAATGGGGTGACAGATGAGGGAGAGAAACTGGTTGAGGTAGTGACCGGTGAGAGAGAGGCAGCCTGGTATGTGGGGGTGACTTTTGAGAGGGGGAGTGACTGGGGTGACTGGGTGATGGTGGGGGAGAGAAACTGGTTTGAGATGGTGACTATTGAGAGTCAGCCTGATATGTGGGGGGTGACTAGCAAGAGAGAGTGTAACTGGGGTGACTGTAGGGGGGTGACAGGTGAGAAAGAGACTTCTTGGGGTAGTGACTGGTGAGAAAAAAGACAGTCTGTTGTGTATGGAGTGGAACTTGTGAGAGAAGTGACTGGGGTGACTGTATGGGGTGACGCGGGAAAGAGAAGCAGCCTGGTGTGTGTGTGTGTGTGTGGGGGGGGGGGTGACTGGGGTAACTGTATGGTATGGCAGGTTACCCCCCCCCCCTCCATACATGCCAGGCTGCCTCTCTCTCTCCATTCACCACCCCAACCAGACTCTCTCCCACCTGTCACCCCATACATTCACCCAAATCACTTCCCCCTCTCATCAGTCACTCCCGCCCCCCAGCCAAACACACAGACTAACACCAGGGGAATTCAAAGTATGCATATTTCAAAATGCCAGGGCGCCTTTCCTAAAATACAAAAGGATTGGTGAATTCTTTGTTTTTGTAAATTATATTTTTATTGCAAAATGACAAAGCGTAATGCAGACGATAGTCTATTCGGTTTACTAAATCTATGATAGCATCTAAGGACCTCGGTAGTTCACGAGCTGCCATCTCGTCCTTGATCTTCGACGACAGACCCTCCAGGTATATAGAACGCAAGCAGTTCTCCTCCCAGTGAAGTTCCGAAGCCAGTGTTCTGAACTCGATAGTGTAGTCTGCGAGGGCTCGGTTTCCTTGTCGCAGTTGCAGAAGTTTAGAACCGGCTACTACCTGTTTCCCAGGATCATCGAAAACCGAGAGGAAAGGTTCCAGGAACCTTTGAAGATCTTGCAGGATAGGGTCTGATCGTCGCCAGTAGGGAGAAGCCCATGCCAGGGCCTTCCCCTCCAAGAGAGACAAAATGTAAGTTGTCTTAGTGAGGTCGTCTGGAAATGAAAAGGCTTGGAGTTGAAAATGCATATTGCACTGATCGATGAATCCTTGATACAACTGAGGATCCCCTGCATAGCGTGGAGGTATGGGTAGCAGAATTGTAGTTCGGGTAGAGCTTGATGCCAACGCAGGCACGGTGACAGAAGCAGCCTGGGCAGCTGCCATGGAGTCCAGACGTGCATTAAGTCATTCTAGAGATGAAGCCATGGATTCCAAAATACGTTGTTGTTCCATGACCTTCTGAGCCAGCCCTGGAATGGCTTGATGAGCCGAGGCCTCTGCCGGGTCCATGGCCTTGGTATTCTGTTATGAAAGTGGACCCTTGTGTCGAGGTAGTTGGCTACCGAAGGGCGAGGCCTCTTGGACCGTAGAGACTTGCTAGAAGACTTCACCCTGGAAGCACGTGACCCCCCCAGGAGGAGCCCGTAGGGGTCCGGCCGCTGGGACTTAAGCTACTCCTCTGAAGACTGTAAGAAGTCTGGATGCAGGCGCCTCCTGCAGGTCATGGGTTCCAGACGGCTGGTGCCTCCAGCAGGTCGTGACAGTCTGAGGATGGAATCGAGGAAGAGTCCAAAGCCAGTCTGGGAATCAATATACCAGCGGGGTCCGAGTCCAGTCCAGGGTCGAAGCAGGAGAAGGGTCCAAAGCCATACCGGGGTCGAGCCAGGAGAAGGGTCCGAAGCCGTACCGGTATCGAGCCAGGAGAAGGGTCCAGAGCCGTACCGGTATCGAGCCAGAGAAGGGTCCAGAGCCATACCGGGGTCAAGCCAGAGAAGGGTCCAAAGCCGTACCAGGATCAAGCCAGGAGAAGACACGTCCACCAATCCAGAAGTCAGCAGCCAAGAATCAATCCACGGAGCAGGGGAGAAGAGCGGGACGAAGAACCAAGAACCAGGAGCTAGGAACACACTGAATGCTCAGCCCTTGCCTTAAGTACAGGAAACCGAGGGAGGAGCTTCAGGGGGAGCCATGACACTTCCTGTCATGGCTCCTTTAAGAATTCTCTTCAGCCGCGTGCGCGACCCTAAGGGGCAGAGGAGGAGGAACCGGATCGTCGGAGCACGTTGCCGACAGGACGATGGCAGCGGTCAAGAGAGGGAAAGGAAGAAGGGCTGCCTGCCCTGCAGGCACCCTCAACCACACCCGGCGATCCGGGTGAGTTAGTTTAGCTGCGCCGTCGGCCTTGCCTCAGTCGCGGCCGACCGCGGCTGGCGGCCATGACACCCGGTCCCGGTCCCGGTCTGCCGCGGCCGACGCCACTGACATTATGTAATAAGATCTGTTTGGAATAACACCTGATTATATTGATGAAGTTAACATGTTATCTGCCTTTCTGCCTAAGAATGTATGTAACAGCAAATGATTTTACCTTTATTTGAATTTCCAACTAATCTGTCTTTAT
Source organism: Rhinatrema bivittatum (assembly GCF_901001135.1). Classification (NCBI taxonomy): domain Eukaryota; kingdom Metazoa; phylum Chordata; class Amphibia; order Gymnophiona; family Rhinatrematidae; genus Rhinatrema; species Rhinatrema bivittatum. Next base: position 506,914,794 of record NC_042615.1, on the reverse strand, counting down.
GTCTTATCACAAGAAACTCTGTGAAGATGCCATTGTAAGCAACTCTCTTTATTTTTTGTAAACCGATGTGATGTACTAGTTCAAATGTCGGTATATAAAAATAAATAAATAATAATAATAATAAATTATGAAGCCTTACAGGTGTGAGATGCCATCATAGTAAAACCTTGTAACTATTCTTAGTACAGCTGAGAAGGAACCCTTCTTAGTATTATAAAAAATGTTGTCCCATTGGTCCTCTGACAGAGGACGCTTCAGGTACTGCTTCCATGCTCTGACAAATGCCGACTTGTCCACTGGGTCTGCATTAAGATATTTATAGAAACAAGATAGGCCCTTCATTCTACCGGCTTCATCGCCCCAGTGTTCAAATTGTGTTCTGGCAAGGGATAAGTCTTGTCCCATTCCCTCCATTGTCATAAAGTGGCATATTTGGAGATAAGGAAACACATCGGGTGGGGTTAATTGGAACCTGTCCCTAAGGGTTGAAAAGGCTAAAAAGGTGCCTGATTCCCAAAGCTGGCCTATTCGGGTGAGCCCTTTCCCTGCCTAAAAGGAAAATGAACTGGCTTCCCATCCCGCTGGGAAAGAGAGATTGTGGTGAATGGCAGAGCTAAAAAAAATCTCCGAGAACCCACCAATCTTTATCACCAATGCTGCCACAATTTCAAAGGAGTAGCTGTAGCAGGCGGTATATATCGGGTGGGTAGCCATGTCTCCAGTGACTGCTCTGTCAGCGCCCATAAGGGCATTTTCCCAACTAGGGCCTGTTCCAACATCACCCAAGGCTTAGGTTCTCCCCTTTTTATTCCAATCAAATATTGCTCTGAGTTGTGCTGCCGCATAGTACCAGACAAGGCAAGGCACCCCTAATCCCCCCTTTAATTTGGGCCTGTACATGATATTCCTAGTGATTCTAAGGGGTCTGCGCTTCCAGATAAATGCAAAAAATCACTTCTGCCACTGCTTTAACATAGCTGAAGTTAGATAAATAGGCAGGGACTGGAATAGATAAAAAAAATTCTTGGTAACGCGTTCATTTTTATAGAAGCAGTTCTGCCAAGCCAGGAGAGGGAAAGCCCAGACCAGGAGTCTAAGTCTTGGAAAATTTTGTTGAGAAGGGGTTTATAATTAAGTTTAAATAGGTCATCTAAAGTGTTACTGATATGAACCCCAAGGTATTTGATCCTCTGAGTTGCCCACTTGAAGGGAAAAGCTAGCTTCAGCCGAGAGAGAACATCAGCAGAAGTGGAGATATTCAACAACTCGGATTTCTCTAGATTTAATTTGAATCCTGATACTTTGCTGAACTCTTGTAAGATATTCACTGCTCCTGCTAGCGACTCCTCCAGGGAGGTCAACGTAAATAAAATGTCATCAGCGATAAGGGACATTTTGTAATCAACCCCTCCCACTGTCACTCCCTGTACCATAGAAGAGTTATGCAACCGCAAAGCAAAGAGCTCTAAAAATAAGGCAAAGAGCAATGGGGATAAGGGTCAGCCCTGTTGAGCTCCTTGTTGGATCTCGAAAGGGTCTGAGTAAAAACCGTTTCCCTTTACCCTTGCCATTGGAACATTGTATAGCTGCTTTAACCAATTGAGAAACATAGGGCCAAAATAATCTTCTCTAAGACATTAAACAGGAATGGCCAGTGCACTAAGTCGAAAGCTTTCTCAGCATCCACAGATAGGAGAACTGCTGGAATTCTTTCTTTTTTCACCCACCAGATAAGATCTGTGATTTTACGCATGTTGTCAGCGGTCATCCTACCTGGGATGAAACCCGCTTGATCTGGATGAACTAATTGAGCCATTACTCTATTCAATCAGGTAGCTAAAATCTTTGCCAAGATTTTGAGATCTACATTTAATAAAGAAATAGGGCAATATGACCCACATAATGACAAGTCTCTCCCAGGTTTGCCCAAGATGGAAATTCCCACTGTATTGCACCCTGACGTAAAGAGTTGCCCTCTCTTAACAAATTAAACATTGCCCTTAAAGGGTTAACTATGGGGGGTGAAACCATCTAGGCCTGGAGCCTTATTAGCCTTAAGATCCTTGATTACTTGTTGTATTTCAAAAACTGAGATTTCCTGATCAAAACTTCTCTCTTCCTCAGTGAGACTCGGAAGATCAATTTGAGATAGAAAGGCTGTGATTTACTCAGTGGAGATGGAGGAATCTGCACTGTACAGATCCCCATAGAACTGCTGGAACCTCATCCTGATATCGATGGGGGATGTGAAAAGGGAACCACCTTTATCCTTTATCCCCGTGATCTGATTTCGTGAGATACGCTTTTTCAATTGATGAGCTAGCAATCGGCCAGACCTATTACCCCATTCAAACTGTTCTTGCTTTATCAAACTGAACAGTAATGCAATTCTGTCCATCTCCAATGACTGCAAGGCAGTCCTAGCCTTTTGTAGTTGAAAAAATACTGATTTTGAAAGTGTACTTTTATGCTGGGATGCCAATGTTGCTATTTCTGCTTGTAGCATCAACTTTTTATGCATTTTATCTTTTTTCACAAAGGACACCCTTGAAATCAATTGCCCCGCATTACTGCTTTAAGACAGTCCCACAATAAGGCGGGTTTTACCCCCACTCCCTCATGTCTATCTAGATATTCTAAGATAGTCTCAGTAAACTGAGCACAAAAGCCATCTTCTGATAGAAGCATATTATTAAGCTTCCAGAAGTGGCTCCCTGAGTCGACTCCCCCACCCGAGAAGTCCAACCATATGGGAGCATGGTCTGTCCAGGTGACTGAGCCAATCTCCGCAGCTGTAATCTTACTAACCATGATTGCATCTACTAGGAAAAGATCTATCCTTGAATATGAGTTGTGTGGGTTAGAATAAAATGAATAGCTCCTAGTGTTAGGGGACCGCTGTCTCCAGATATCAAGCAGACCCCATCATTTCATAAGGGATTTCAGGTGTTTGTGATGTGAACTAGTTCCTAAGCCTCCACCTCCCGAGTTATCTAGCTGGTGGGATAGAGTCAGATTGAAATCCCCCGCAGTTATGATATATCCATCCCCCTCCTTTTCAGTTAGCTGAAATATACTTTCAAAAAAGAGACCTTGCTCTACATTAAGGGGCGTAAACATTCAGTAAAGTAAAAACTTCTCCCCCCAACACAAATTTCACCAATAAGAATCTTCATTTTGGGTTGACCACTGAGCAGGTAATGGAACAATCAAAGGACTTCAGGAATAGAATCCCCACCTCCGAATATTTTGCCTCCTTGGTGGCTGGTGCAAAAAAACAGGAAGAAAACATGGACCATGCCATAACATGTTCATAGCGTCGTTTCAGGTGGGTTTCCTGCACAAGCACCACAGAGGCCCCTGAATCTAAAATCTCAGGTCTCAATAATTGTCTCTTGCGGTGAGAATTCAGCCCTTTTACATTCATGGATAAAATCCTAGTATGAGTCATCATGTACTGAGTATGTCATAGATTTTTGTATTGTCTGGGGAAAGGGTACCCACTGAATAGCAATTACATAACTACTCCTCCATACAAAAACCCACCACTCTCGGCCACCCTCCAAATATCTAACATTTTGTAGAACCACCTTACCCAGAATGATTACAGATAGAACGTGAAGAGATAATGTCAAAATAGACAACAGCATTAATAGTAATAAGAACTCTAGTGAAAATAGCCATAATAATAATCCCCCCTCCCCCCCAGATCCAACCGCTACTGACTCGTAGCAGAACTATCAGTGCAGGTGAGGCTGGTAAACTACACAGGGCATTAAGCCATTCCCGCCACCCCCCCAAGTTCCTATCCCAACATTCACACACGTCCACCCCCACACATTCAAACTATCCATACAAAGAGGCAAACTTTCTTACACACAAGCAAACTGTCCTCCCAAACCATCCTTTGTTTGGACCCATTCAGACTTTTTTAGGTACAACTGGCTACGCAAAGTTCAGCCAAGGCCAGAGTCTTTAACCAAGATGGGGTTGCCCGAGTGCCGTCGCAACCTTCTTCCACCCTTCCCCACTCTTTGCCATCTGGGGGTTTCTTCGCGCACTGAGGTGGACTGAACGGCAGAAGAAGTTGGCATCTTGACTGCGATCCCCTCCATCTTCAATATGGCTGCCGCCTCGCTGATCGTGTTGGCTTTCGATGTAGTGCCTCGGATTGTGATGGCTATCCCGAAGAGAAACAGCCAGAGGTATTTGAAGCCCTCCTTGCGTAGGATAGATGTAATTTCTTGAAATTCCAGGCATTTCTTGATGGTAACTGGTGATAAGTCAGCAAACACAGAGATAGAGTGGGATTTCCAAATCCAAGATTGTTGATGCCTAGTGATCATGAGCACTTACTCCTTAACTGGGAAGCGAATGATATTGCGAGGTCTATTACCGATCTTCGCCCTCAATGATCTGTGCACCCGTTCAAGTTTGATGGTCGGTGGGTCACACATAGTTCCATTAGCATTATCCTGTTCCAGGATAAATAAAAAGAGCTGTTTCACCACCGCATGGCAGTCCCCAAACTCTTCTGTTTCCGGGACTCCGGAATCGTAGATTGCATTTTCGATTTCGATTTTCTAGGTCCTCCAATTTTGTTTGTAAATCTGTATCAGAAGAAAGTTGTAGTTTATTGCATGCAGTTTGCAGCCTGCTTATTTTATCTGCTTGAGCCTCTAACTGGATGTGGCACTCGTCAACTCTCCAGCCTATGTCGGCCATTTCCTCACGTTTATTTTCTTTCATTTCCTTCCTTATTTCTCTGAACCATTGGCGAAATTCTTCCCGCAATGGTATGTCTGTCTGTGAGGGTAGTGTATGACCTGCAGCCTTTTCAATCTCTTTGTCGGCTGCGTCTGGCTTCTCTACCTCGGCCAGCCCGCCGTGCTCTTCCCCTTCTGGCATAGCTTTTGAGTACGAATACTGCTTGAAATTGGGCCCCTTCTTTTTGGAGGTCATCATAAACAGGTAGGGAGACAGCCCTGAACAAAAAATAGCCTCTTTTAAAATGGATCAAAGATGATTTGATCAGATGTTAGCTCGGTGCATGAGGGAGCTCGAGATTAAGAGGTCATCCTGTCCGGTGACGTCAGCAGCCCAAGGATTGGTGAATTCTAAATATGCATTTTCGTTACATGCCTTTGCTGACTAGAACTTGATGCTATAAAATTACATCACTTGTTTGTTTACACTTGTTACTCCTACAAACACCACCTTGCAATCATAGCAACACAAACAAGTACCGGTAACTAAGGAGGCAGCCAATGGAATGCAGAACCATACCTCTAGCTAACTAATTCCTCCCAAATTGACACTTTTTAACTGATTGGTAACATTTTCAGTTAGTGCGCACTAACTCTGAAAGTAGGAAAACACAAAATAAATACCTCCCGAACCATTTTAAGAATGAAATCTAACAGATAACAACCCAAAGCGAAAACGACCCGAAACAAAAATCAGTGCACATCGCTAATTCCATTCTCCTTCTCTCCCCCCCCCCCCCCCAGGCATTCTCCCCTTCTACCTCCCTCTCTCCATCCATTCTACCCCTCCCCCCAATTTTTTTCTCCTCTTCTCATATACATCTTCCCTTATCCCCACCCTACCACTGTCCCATCAACAACTATTATTTCACACAGTTTGCATGACAGAAATAGACTCATTTAACTCATAGATATATCTGATAATTGTTTTTACTGGAGGGTATGTTTGCTCTGTAAATTGTAAAAGTACCTGATATTATATAGAGCTGTGATTGCTATGTAATTTATCATGTTTATATTTTCATGGAATATATGTTATGTTGTACTATTGGCTTGACTGTATTTTTGTATATATACCTGTTGTAAGATATTCTGTGTGAATAAAAAAGTTATTTAAAAAAGAAATAGACTAATTTATATTAATAGGAAGTCAGATACACCACTCAACTATGACTGTTTTTAAATGTTCTGCTCATTGATCTGTAAAACGTACAACGTACAACATGTGAAGTTCTGAACTCATCTCATTAACAGCAACACAAACTCTCCACTATCAAAAACTTTGGAAATAATATAACATCTTGCAAAAAACAAACACTTTTCAAACCTATATAGCAAAACTGCCATACCAAAACAGCACTAACTCCCAGGACTCAAACAGCAAAAATTCTACCTATGAAAGGAGCATTGCAAGCATTACATAGGGCCCTAGAACACCAATACACTTCTTACTGGGAATAGCAGAATAAGTCAGACGGTTACAGATTCCTCCAAAGGTCAATATTCAAAAGTAAACCTTTAAATGGATAATTTGGCGTTAGATGGATAACTCGCAAGTTAGATGGATAACTTGCCATTTTATATGGTTAACTTGTGAGTTATCAATCTAAATGACTTTGAATATTGACCTCTATTAAAATACCTCACCTCAATCATACATGCAGAACACAGACAGACCCTCACCAAGTACATAATAAGTGACCACAAATTAAAAATAGAAATCCTGAGAATCCAATCTCTGCATGCAATGCATTACTGGAGAAAGAGAAGTACATTTCCTCTTGTACTGTGCAAAATAAAAAGACATCAGTTGCACAATCCCAAAGGTAACAAATTCCAATTACTAAACTTAAAATATTTTCTATGTTTCTTGACTGGGTTTTAATTTTTATAATTGTGTTGGTCCTAGTCTCTTTCTGCTTTTAGTGCCTCCCTTTTCTCCATTTTCCTTTTCCAAGATATCCTTTCCATTTTTTGAATCTTTTCTTTCTCCACCTGTTTGCGTCACTTCTTCCCCTACATCTGTCTCTGACTTTGATCTTTTCTTTTTATCTCATTTCTCTGCCTCGCTGTTCACGCATAGTTAGTATAACCCCTCCTCTTCCTCCAGTTCACACTCCCTCAGCTTTTTAGCTCCCTAACTTGCCCCTCTATTTACCCCTCTCAGCTTTCTTCTCCGCCTCATTGATCTGTAGATATTTGGCTCCATCGTCCTTACCCTCCACCCCAACTGCTGCCTCTTTTATGCTTCTCTCACCCCCCACCATCCTCAAGCGGACACTCTCTCTCTCTCCAAGCACCCCCTATACCTAGCTTTTTACCTCTCTCTCCCTGTCATTTCTTCACATCTTTTACGTCTTGCACCCTCCCTCATCCCTCCCCATCCTACCTCTGTTATCCCCATTGTCTCTTCCAGCCCTCATATTCTCCCTATTGTCTTCTCTCTCCTACCTACTAGTGTTCCATCTCCTAATCTTATCCCCATTTCCTGCCCTTTTTCCCTTCTCACCTCCTCCCATTCCCCAAGTTCCACTTCTTCCCCAGCCTCCTGTTTCCCCTCTGTCTTCCACTCACTCCCTAGTTCCCCCATTTCCACCCTCTGTACTCAGCCCCTCCCTAGCACTCTTGTTCTGTCTCTCATCCCCTCACCAACTGATGCGCCTTCCCTATTGCTTACTCCCCCCAACTCCAGTCCTTTTCTTCTGCCATCCTGGTCCCCCTCTCCCTCTTTATCTCCCTTCCTTTCCTAATCCCTTCTCCAGCTTCCTCCATCTCATGTCTTCTCTTTCTCTGCCTCTCCTCATCCCCGATATGCTGTACTCTCTTAATCTTTTCTTCACCCAAAATCTGGACCCCCCTCTCCCTCTCTATCCCACCAGCCCCAGTCCTCTCTTTTCTCTAGTCCTCTCCACTGTTCCCTCTAAACTCTCTGCATGTGCACATGCACACAGGTTGTGAACCCTGCACACATGAAAAAGCTTAGTATGCACAAGACATCCTGATATTTGTATTATACTGCTCATATAGAATAAGTTTGAACTCAGCTTATAAAAAGTTGCACAAAAGAAAATTTTTGCACTTGTAGCCTTTCAAAAATAAACTTTTGTCATCTCTCCCTCTATCTGTGGTTATCTCTCTCTCAATCCTGGATCCTCCTCTCTCATGTCCCTATTCTAAGTTCTCTCCTCCCTTTCCCTATCCCTCCCACTCTATCCTACTTGATTCCACCACATGTAGCCTCCCTCTCCCTAGCTCCCAATCTACCTATATAGGTCTTTCTCTCCCTGTTACAGATACAGCCCCATGTGCAGTTTGCCTTCCTTGTTCCCCCACCACCTCATGTACCTATGTGCAGAAATCTTCTTTATGTGTGTGCATAAATCACATTTTTCTGTGTACTAACCCTTTTTTTATGTACTTTCTGGCTTTGCACGTTTTTTAATTCCCAGTGCATTAGTTAAAAGAACATTTAGATTGTGCATTAAGAAACTGGGCGTTGAATTTCAGTGCATAGTATTAACGCTCAGTCAATTACATTGGCCCCAGAAATAAGAAAGGCTACCCAGAAAACAAGTTTATACTTTCTCATGAAAAGTTAAGAAGCATTCTTCTGTGCGGAACTCAAGAAGGGAATTCCATGATATCAGAATGGCTGCCGAGGAAGGGAATTCCACGATATCAAAATGGCTGCCGAGAAAACTCTACTTCTACTCTCAACAAGACAATTTTAAAGGCGGGAACCACTAAGGTAGACCTATTCCTAGAACTTAAAACATGAGCAGGAATGCAAATATACAAAATGCAATGCAAATGGAACAGCACCTCACAATGAAATGCTTTAAAAACTAGATTTAACTATTTTAAACTGGACCTGCCATCACACAGCTAGCCAATGCAGAGCCTGCAAACTTGGAGAAACATAACCAAGACGAGAAACAAAGGCAGTCAGGCAGGCAGGCAACAGCAATTCTGAACTAAATGGAGGACCTGCTAAAGTGAGGCTGGAAGACCCAGGTAAAGAAGGCTACAATAGTCTAAAGTGAGAAAGAACCAAAGATTGCAAAACAAACTGAAAATCAGCAGGGGGGGGGGAGGAGTTTTAACTTGTCGGACAAGCTTTAATTTGTAGAAGCTGGTAGTGGTGGCTGCAGCTTTAATTTGAGGTTTCATAGATAACTGCAGGTCTATGATAACCCCAGGGTGTCACACTTCAGAAGGAACAGGAATAGAAACATGGCCCAGTTCAAAGTTAGACAAAGCAACAGAGGAAGAAAATCAACTAATTCAAAGTGCTTCGGTCTTACTAAGATTAAGGGCCAGTTTATTTGTGATCATCCAGAATGTAATGGCTGAAGACTGTCGCTCATGAGAGATGGAACAGTTGGATTGGTAGGGATCATTTGGGAAAAGTTAACTGAATATCGGCAGCATATAAATGATAATGTATCCCGAAGGTTTTAAGCAATTTGGTGAGAGGTAACACATAGATATTACGAAGGGCAGTTGGTAAAGCAGATCCCTGAGGTACCCCAGAAGTGAGAGGATCCCAATCACAGTTGCTGTAAACATTCAATTTAAAAAAAAAAAAAAAAAAAGAGGAAAACCAGTTGAGAATTGCCATAACCAAATTCCAACTTTCAGCTAATCAAATGGATAAATATGGTATTTTCCTTTATCGGATCATTCCTAACATTCTATTTGCCTTTTCGACCACTGCTGTCGCAAATCGAGTTAAGGAATCTAATGCATTGTCCACGAGGACTCCAAGGTCCTTTTCCTGGGTGGAGACGCCCAGTGCAGAACTCAGAGTTTGCCCACAGTTGGGATTATTTTTCCCTATTATGCATCACTTTGCACTTTTTCATATTAAATTTCACCTGCCATTTAAATGAAAAATAGCCAGTCTCCTAGTCTCACAAAGGTCCTTCTGCACTTCCTCACAGTCCACTGCTTTGCTTTACAATGGACACCTTTATCAAACAATAGGGCGCAGTCTTTCTGAGCTGGATTATACTTTTTCTTCTCAGCACTATTGGTGTAATCCAATCTATAATCATCTCGTTCTCTTGAACAGTCATAGATTTCTTAGTCACAGGCACTGACCTGATGTAGGGAGCAGGATTGCCACCTGACCAAGTTCACAAGGGACAGGCTGATCCTGTTTATGTTTCTACCCCATTGCATCTATGGACTTGTAGTTCTGCCATTCCTAGAGATACTGGAACTATAAGTTTATAGTTGCACTGGGGAAAATTCCGGACTGGCTCATCTAGACATCGATGGCCTGTGGCCCTCCTCTGTTAACCCTCTTAAAATGCATTTCCACACAAGGTTCAATTCAAGCTTGCTTAAGAAATTTCCAGGGCAAAAGTGCTCTCTGTAAATCCATCAAGCCTTGCTCGCAGGCCCTTGTTTTATGGTGGCTACATGTCTGGGTAAACTCAGGAAGTTTGTGCTGCAGTAAGTCACATGATGGGGGAGCTGGACACCTGCTGCTGTGATCGGTGCATCAATAACAGGACATGCCCATAATATATCCACATTATAGCACACTAAAGGGAAGCACGTTAGAATGCCTCAGGAATCAACACTGGCCTGAGAATGACGCTTACCACCAATCCCCCATCTGGAACTAATGTGTCACGGGCCCAAAAAGTGGATGCTTGATATGCAAACAGTTTTGCTTTTTGCCACTTGCTATTCTGCTGCACAGGGTCTGGGATGGGTTTCTTTTCCCACCACACCACATCTGGTGGATTATGCTTCAAGTATCATATCTGGCATCTTGCATAGCATAGACAGCTCTCATGCGCACACGCGGTCCTGTAACGGGCCTTGGCCGGCTCTGTGTACCAGAGTTGTCTTTCAGCTGTTGCTTGTAAATTCACTCCGCTTAAAAGCAACAGAGAAGAAAGGATACTGCAGAGAGAGAGAGATGATAAATCTGAGCTTCCCACACTTGTTCTGGGAACCCCCACCCTCCCCCATCCAGTCGGGTTTTCAGGATATCCACAATGAATATGCATGAGAGAAATCTGCATGTGCTGAAGAGCCAGCGTAAGCAATGTAATTAATGTGCATTCATTGTGGATATCCTGAAAATCTGACTGACTGTGGGACCTGCAGGGAGCTCTGCAACAGATTCTGTATTTATTTCTTTATATTTGATTTATATTTCACTTTTCAGCCGCTTCAAAGCAGGCTGCATTCAGGTACTACAGGGACATTCTGGTACTGTATAGACTACAGACAGGCAGTGGGGGCAGGCTGTCCCACTACTTGGCTCATGGCAGTGAAAACGAATTAATTGTTTTCTGGGTGTGGTTACAAGTTTAAAACACTGCTCCAGAAGCAGAATGAAGGCCCTGGAAGGAGGAGGGAACAAGGGAAAAAGATTCCAGGGGGATTAAACTCTATGACTGTGACCAAAACTTTATTCTTCAGCCGCCCATGCTGTATGTGAACCCTCACCTCCAAGGGAGAGGGAGTAAAAAGAATGCTACCATTTAAGTGTACTGCGGCAGAAAAAACAGAGGGCACTAAAGCTATGGAGCTGCCAGCCCAGGAAAACCAGAATGAGATTGAAAAGGTTGCCAGACCTCTTACTGGGAAGGTGCTTAAATGTCCTTTGAATAGATGAGTCATGGCCCCCTTGACTACTGCAGGTAACTTGCAGTAAAACATCACTTCAAAAACAAAGGGGGCCATTGCAAAACAGTGCGCTCACCTGAGCGCACCGTTTAACCCATGCTTGGATGCGCAATTTGGACGCATGTTGAAGGCTATTAGTTATTCACCCCAGATCTAAAATAAATAAATAAATAAATGTGCGCATTTTTATACTCAGAAATTAACGCCTCCCCAGAGCAGGCGTTAATTTCTGAGCAGCCCAAAACGTTGTACAGAAAAATACTGCTTTTCTGTACATCCTCCAACTTAATATCATGGCGATATTAAGTCAGAAGTATCAAAAGGTTTTAAAAGTTTTAAAAAAACATTTAAAAAAAAAAGTGCCAGTGCTGAGGTTAGGAAAACGGACACTTAATTAACAATTGTCCATTTTCCTAACCTGCTGACAGCCAACCTCTCCTAAGTGCCCGCTGCCAAGGAGACGCTAGGGGCGCACAATTGTCCCTAGCGCCTCCTTGGCAGCGCAATCCCCCATTTAAATATTGAATTGCGCATCCAGGAGAGGTGCTTGGGTGGGCATTAGGAAAGCGGGTGCTCAATAGTGAGTGCCCATTTTCCGCGCTCATTTATTGCATCGGCCCTAAAGGATGGCAAAATTCTAAAATACAGAACTATGACTGAAAAGGTCTTACACTGCAGAATTCTGACTGAGAGAGGGGCTGGTGAGTGAAATGTACTGAAAAACAGCCCTAGGAAGCAAACAGATTCTCACCCTGACAAGGGGCGTCAGAAGCCTTAGGTACAAAGTTCTCAGACAACAGAAAAATGTCAGGTAGAATGAAAGGGCCTGCATATATGCTCTTTTCATAGTCCTGCCTGGGCCTTGGCCTTTTAGCTGAGAGGAAATGATCCCTCCAGGCTGGGTAAAAGCAAATGACTGGCCATGAGCTTAGCTGAGCTGGAATCACTGAAAGCTGAGACTGCTGAGAGCCGGAATCACTGAATGATAAGCAAGGCATGGGCTGCCTGTAAACAAAGCAAGGGAGAACCGTCTTGAGGAAGAAAGGCCTAAGGATAGTAGCAGATGGGGAGGTGACCCCGGGGCCCCCATGAGGCAGGGAACCCCAGTGGTGGACCAGGAGTCACAGTCAGGGCAGTTGAGCCCTCCAGGAGGTGGAGTTGGGTTGACCAGGAGGCAGAGTCAGGTCCCCCAGGAGGGTGTGGCTCAGGAGCTGGAATCAGGTTCCCCAGGAAGGCATGGACCAGGAAGTGGAGTTGGGATCCCCCAGAATGGTGGGGACCCCAGCGTCGAACCAGTTGACAGAGTCGAGTCCCATAAAGAGAGTTCGGACCTGTCAGCGAAGCAAAAGTGGCAGAGGAGATGGCAGCAAGTTAGACACAACAGACCCTCCCCCCCCCCCCCCCCAGACCAACACTGCCCACTAGCCCAGTTGCATTTTTTCACAAGGGTGAGACTTGGGATAAAAGAGGGAGGATAATAATAATAATAATTGATTAAGCGGGAACGCAAGAGGTCCCTCCTATTCTTTATGGTGGTACACTGTGGGGACCAATAACCCCAAGTAGCCAAATATTAAATGTTCTTGCTATCTTGTAGAAATGTATATAGTTGCATGACCTGAGACTACTGACCATGAGTAGATAAGTGTGCTGCTTGACATCCTATTAGCAATGTACATAGTCATGTAGAAATGTACATACTTATATAGACTAATAAACCTGTATACATTTGTACATATTGCCAGCTTTATTCACATCCCATTTGTTTTCCTGGGGTGGAGGGAGGGAAATCCCACCCACTAACACCTTCCTCCTCAGGTGGAGGCACCAGGTGCCAAGAACGCGAGGATCGATGGAGTCTGCCCTAGGGGAGGCTCCCGCCAGATTGGCCCTAGACCGCGTGGGTATGCGGTCAAGGGGGGGCATTACATATTATTTATTTATTTACAATAATTTCTATTCCGCCTTTTACTAGATCCTGTTCTAGGCAGATTCCAACGGTACAAAAAAAAAAAAAGTAAATACAACACAGAACCACAATGACACAATCATTTAAATTACACATTTAAAACAGTAGAGTATCATCTAACAATTACAATGGACAGTGCCACGCCTTTATGAGGCGCACCATAAGTATTCCTCCCCAACCCTGCATGCCTCCTCAAAACTGAATCAAAATGAGGAAAACGGGTGAACCTTACTGACGGTATTTCGGCAAACACCCAAAAGAATAATGTAAAAAAAAAAAAAAAATGTTAATGGCAGCGCTGCTTCCAATATTCTCTGTTCCAAATTCCTTTCAACTATGAAAGGTTCAGGATGCAAGACTTGACGGTGGCCCATCAGCCACCAAAGGAAGAGAGAACAAATGTTACTCACCAGCAGATTCCTAGGGCAGGTTGGCCTCACAGCATGGAGCAGGTGCACCTTCCATCGCCTCCCCATCCCCCCCGCACAAACAAACAAAAATAAGCTCCTGTAACTCACAGACCAGCAGCACCCACCGGTTAGATCGCCAAATACCTATGCCCCGACACTGCTGGCCACCGCCTCTCGGGTGGAATGAGGCTGCGACTCTTTTTGGCTCTCTTTTTTTCCCTGGCACCTAAAATAAGGTACAGGATGGAGGCCCGAGGCCAGGTTGAATTTCAGCCAGGCCACTGGGAATGCTGGCTTTCACGCAAACATGCTTCCTGCCATCTTTCATGTCCCCCGGGCCCCTGGCCTCAGCAGGTCATCTGGAGGGCAGGTGCCCGGCACAGCAGCGGTGTCGGCGACGGGCCCCGTGCCAAGCAAAAGCCCCGGTCCCAGGGCTCCCAGCCAAGATGGGCTGCCAACTGAGCCATATGGGGCGGCTTTGATTTAAAGAAAAAAAAAAGGCAAGACGGCAAAAAAAAGCACTTTTGCTTTATCGCTCTGCCAAAACAAAGAGCCTCCTGTCGCGATGGGGCCTGCAGGGAGCCCTTTGCTGTGTCTCCCGCGTGCGCTTTGTCCTGCCCGGTGTGAAGCTCTTCACGTGTGGGAAAATAAAGCGGTGCAGGAGGACAGGCGGCCCTTTCCCGGCCTTAGAGAGGACTGAAGGTTCCTTTGGTGCTTCCCTGCAGATTTCCTTTCTGTTGCTTCCTGGCCTACATTCCAACAGCCCCCTCCCCCGTAACGCCTTCCCCCTGCTATTCTTGAAATTATACAAGACCAGCGGGTGGGCTGAGCCTGAGCCAGTTTTGCTCCCCCCTTCCCCCAATGCATGCCTGGTTTTTTTTTTGGGGGGGGGGGGTTCCCCCTAAAGTAACAAGTTCTAGGGTCTAAAAGTTCCACGAATGTAAAAGGATGCAAGCTTGAGCTCAGCTTGTCCCAGGTCACATGCAGAGATCTGGTACCCCCCCCCCCCCCCGCCTAACTTGGAAGTGCATTATAGGATCCTTGTCAGGGTTGCAAATCCATTTCCTTCCATCTCTCTTCCCTGCCTGAAAATCCATCGCTGGGGGATCGCATCCACCCCCCTCCCTGACTCCAATAATAATAGAAAAAGGAATTATAAAAACAGGATCAGCTCAATGCCTTCCCCTCACAGCTTGGACTTTAAACATTTTGTACACACAGGAGGGCCACAACAGGGGTGACATGTCCAGTCTCTCAAGTGAATGAAAGGTAAAGTTACTCGAAAAACTAACTAACAGCTACTTTTTTTAAATAATTTTTTTTTTTTTTGGAAAACTAGCTGCATGTCTGTGTGACTGTTATTGCTAAGTCAGGGGGTCATTTTATGTTCAAACTTTTTTTTTTTTAATTGAAAACCAAAATACAAACAAAAGCCTAGGTACATTGGTTCCTCATGCATACTAGGTTAAATCTTACAGCTACAATCTGCAAATTTTCATATTTTAACCCCTTCTTATTACGATAGCACAGAAATATAGATTGGTAATTCAATCCCTAACCCAGCCTCCCCCCTTCCCCAACCAAAGCCTACTCTCTCCCTCTCTCTCTCAATGGGCTGCGTGGATCACCCCAACACCACACTCCTCACATCAAACAACATTCACAACATTAGAATTCCGATGACAGAGATATTAATAGTTGAGTATCAACGCTGCGAGCGCAGGCAGATAAATACTGAATACATCTATGCTATAACAGCTCAATGACTCAAAACCTCAATGGCACTAGCCACATTTTCCATCTGCCTTGTCCTGCGAAACAAGTTAAGCCAGTGCCAAAAGGATGGCGAAGAAGCCTCCATCAAAGAGGATAAAATATTCTTCCCATGTTTCACAAATCAGTTTCTTCCTTCTTATCTCTGTTTTGCAGGAAAGAAACATTATCAGAGGACAGCCTCAAGTTTAAGCAAATCAATGCATCCCAAAATATCCCCTAGAAAGCTGGTGGTTTTTAATCAAATGTCCTGAATCCAAGGACACAACCAAAAAAAAAAAATGGGAAAATGATCCGGATTTGGCTCTACACTTCAAACAAGAAGCAGACGCAGTCAATTTTCCCTTGCATGCTATTGCTGGGGAAAGAAATGCCCTGCACAAAAATTTAAAATACGTCTCTCTCAGGGCTTGATTACCAGCCAATAGTTTAATTCTCTTAAAGCACCCCTGCAGATTCTGATGGTGGGAAGAGAACCAGGTTCTGTATGCCATGAAATCAACAAGTTATACCTTCTCCTGTTGTCAGGATTTATACCTTCTCCATCATCTCTACCTGGAAAAGCTCATCTATCTTAGTGCCCCCCTCCCCCCTTAAAAAAAATAATGGGACGGATCAAGAGAATGAACATATACTGCCTTAGCTGCAAATAAGCAAAAAGATCTTTGGTGCACAGATGATATTTCTCTCGGAGTTGTTGGAAAGACAATAAATTCCCCTTGTCCTATCATATCACGGAGCTTTAAAAGCCCGGCATTGGCCCAGCTATGAAAGGCTATTACTTGACCTCCCTGGTGGAAAATCCAAATTGCACCGCATAGGAATGAGGGATAAAACAGGAGGGCGACCCTTAACGGTCATAGATATCTGCTTACAAGCCTTTCGAGGATAGCAGACTCAACCCAGCTATTAATATAAATGAAGGTGTCAAATAGCCAGTCTCAGATGATTCGGGGCCAGGACAAGCTGAATTACACAGTTTGAGATCTGGTACCACCAAACTCCCGATTGCCACCCCTGCTTCAACCATCATAGATGGCCGCATTCTAGGCCACGGATTCCACAAAAGAAATGTAGAGAGAAATTTATTCAGCTTTATGAGATCTTTTTGCAAGATGTGAAGTGGAAGAGTCTGCAACATGCACAATTACCTAGGAAACACCACCATTTTTGTTCTAAATTCTCTTTATTAGAGTCACCAAATAAAAGTACAAACATTTTTTGTGAGGGAAAACTCACAAAAAAAAAAAGTACTAACAATAACATCCACAGTACAAACTTAAACAAGACATGCCTTGAAACTTTAGTAACTCAATTGTTTCTTTTACATATTATAAACAGTCCCCCCCCCCCATTTAAATAAGGCTCCTCCCCACCACCTCCCTCACTCGCACACCATTTGTACTTCCCCCACAACAACCTTCAATCTTGCAAAGACTATACACCACTATGAGACTGAAAACTCTTATCCATCAGTTGAAAAATCTCAAGACCTGTTCCCATAATTGAAAATTATTTTTTAAGTTAATTATAGCTGTTACATTTAGTGAACTACTGGTCTTATGTAATTTCTCTGTATATGCGGTTTGTATCATAAGCTCTCTCCAAGACTTAAAGGAAGGAAGCTCTTCATTTTTCCAATGTAACAATATCTCTTTCTTGGCCAATAGAAGTGCAACAGCCAGAAATTTACCCCACCCCCCTGGCAATCTTATCCCTGTGATGGATAAATTAAAATAGACCAATAAGTCCGACCAATAAACACAAGTTCCCAAAATCCGGTCCAGGGAAGAATAAACTCTACTCCAATACGCTTGTAGCTTATGACACCCTGTGAACATGTGGCAGAAAGTATCTTCCCGTGTTTGATGCTTCAAGCATAAGGCAGTATTCTATAGGTTTACGTGATACCTCAATACTCTAGTAATGTACACTCTTTGGAGCAGTTTAAATTGAATTGCTCTCATATTTGCAGACATGAAGAGCTTGTACCCGTCTGCAAAAGCATGCACAAGACATTCCTCAGTGGCATTCTCCCCCAAGACCCTACTCCATTGCACCCCCAACAGTAACGTGAGAATAGGGCAACAAGGAAAGAAGATGATCTGACCAAATAGCAATTTTATTAAATTTTGAAATAGGTTCCAAAAGCTTTCCTCAGCATTTGTTGCCACAATACATCCCAAGTTTCCTTTGCAAATAAAAGTGACGACCCTGTAAGTAGACAAAAAATTGAGATCTAGATATTTACCATGTTTCCCTTAAAGTGTCAAAAGAAAGAAGACACGTAGACTCTGCCTTCACCCATTTGTTGACTGAATTCAATCCTTTCTGTTTCCAGTCGCTAAACACTGATTTACCCAAACCTGGCGGGAATTCCTTATTGCCAGTTAAGGTTAAAAAAGAAGACATTCTATAGTCACGATTCACCAGTTTCCTCCAACTGCACCAAGCTTGTGAGCAGCATTAAACAAAAAAAACAAGACCCCTAATAGAGGGCATTTTTCTTTTGGGTAAACGTAGTAAGTTGATATGGATAGGTCCATTCATATATGAACCCCTCCACATCAGATTTATTATTGTTGGAAACCCAATCTTGAATGAAACACAATAAACAGGAGGTATTATATAGCCGCATATCTGAAAGCAATAATCCCCCTTGACATTTCCTCAACCTCAAAGTATCATAATTTATTCTAGATCTTTTACCACCCCACAAAAAATCTGTCACCACTGAACAAAAGACCAGAACATCCTTTTGTTTAACCCAAATAGGAAGCATTTGCAAGCAGTATAAAAATCTGGGGAGGATCGCCTTCTTAATTAAAGCACATCTGCCCAAGAGCGACAGCGGCAGTCATCTCCACCTCACCAATAAAAACTTAATGTTCTCCAAAATTCCTATAAAATTAAGTTTGTATAAAGCATCTTCAGTACAGACCAGTTGTATCCCCAGGTATCTCAAATGATCTGCTGCCCATTGTAAAGGAAAGGGGCCCACCCATCTTTCCTCCAGCAGCCAGTCTAAGGGTAATGCTTCAATCTTGCTATAATTAATTCATAATCCTGAAAAGGCCCCAAAAGAGTCAAATTCTTGTATAATTACTCCAAAGCTCTCCTTAGGGTTTCTCACGAATAGCATCATGTCATCAGCAAAAAGACTCAATTTCACTATCTTGGACCAACATGAATATCCTCAAAAGACTTCGATGTGCACAACTTTATGGCGAGGTGTTCTAAAGTAAGAACAAATAATAATGGTGATAATGGACAAACTTGCCTGTGCCCCTTTCCAGAAAAAATAATTCAGAACGTGTTCCATTTACTAAAACTTGGGCCATAGGAGCTGCATACAATAGCCTTTCCCATTGAATAAACTGAGTCCCCAACCCATACCTCTCTAAAATCCACTCTAAGTAAGGCCACTCAACCCAATCCAATGCCTTTTCCGCATTTAGACTAATCATCATTCCCTCCATGTCTCTCTGATGAGTTGAATGAAGTGCAGACAAGGCCTTGAGAATATAAGAGTTAGAAAGCCTGTCTTTTATGAATCCCGACTGGTGAGGGGAAATTACCTCCTAAAATACCTGATTCAGCCTAAAAGCAAGTACAGCAATCAATATATCTTGATTGAGTAGCGAAATTGGTCTATAAGATTCTGGAAACTGTTGGTCCCTATCAGGCTTAGAAAGTAGTTCTATGGTTACCAAATCATGACCTTGTTCAAAAAATTCTCGCTCCCATACCAGATTAAACATATTTTTAAGGGGTGTATCAATCTGATCAGACAGTAGCTTGTAAAATTCAGACTCAAAGCCATCCAGCCCTGGCATTTTGGCCAATTTCCATTGCTCGATAGCTCTACCTATTTCAAATACAGTAATAGGCATATTTAAACAATCTTGAGAGTGCTCCCTCACAATTGGGAGTGTGATATTGTCAAAAAATTTACTTCTCTCCTGAACAGATGGCAAACCCGCAGAATACAACTGCTTATAGTATTCTGGAATGCTTGCCCAATAAGAGGAGAAGTTTCATAAAATTGAGAATCCTGTATCATTTGTGTAATCGTTTCCTATTCTTTATAGATTTATCCAAACCATAGAAACATAGAAACATAGAAATGACGGCAGAAGAAAACCAAACGGCCCATCCAGTCTGCCCAGCAAGCCACGTAGTCCATCCATTTATTTATTTTTTGTTTTTTCCCAGCCTTTTTCTCCCTCTACCCTTTTTTTTTTCCCACCCTTTTTCTCCCTCCACCCTTTTTCTCCCTCCCACCCATCACTATTGGCTTCCAGGCCCCTCCGGCCCCAACTCCCTTCCACCCCTCCACCATGCAGAGAGCAGCGCTGTATCCGCATCCCAGTGAACATCCAGTTCAAACAGGGGTAGCAACCCCTGATTTGCTTCTCCATTGATATAATCATAATTTGTAAAATAACAAAGATTGTTGTGCCTTAGTCGTCAACACCTCATTCAACTCTTTTTTAGCTGCCACTAGTTCATTTTTGGAATTCTGAGACAGGTGACATACGTGAATACATTTCAATTTCTTTTAGCCAATTCTTACATTTCCTTATCTGTCTTTTCATTTATTTGATATGCAATAACGTATCCCCTTAACACATCCTTTACAGCAATTCCAAAAGGTGATGTAATCTACATCCAGCGTAGAGTTAGTTTTGGAATATTCTCGCCACCTGTTGCATAAATAAACTACAAAAACTTTATCCTCAAACAGCCAGGGTGACATTTTCCATTGAAACACTCCCCTACCAACCCTTTCCCAATTCAGCATAGTAACCACCATAGCATGATCAAAAAAAAAAAGAGACATCAGTAATAACACATGAGGAAAGTTTATCAAAAAGTGTTTCTGCTACCAAAATGTAATCAGTTCAAGTATAGATCTGATGTACATGGGAAAAGTGTGTAAATTCCTGATCTGCTATATGAAGGGAGCACAAAGCATCAATAAGTTGCAGCTCCGAGTACAATAAACCAATACCTATTTATTTATTTATTTATTTATTTATTTATTTATAACTTTTTTATACCGAGGTTCAGGTAACAGAGTTACTTATCACTCCGGTTTACATTCTAACAGGCAATAAATAATGACAATAATATGTCTTACAAAGAACAAGGAGGAGAATAACTTGGAATAAACATAACTAGGAAAGAAACAAAGTGTGCAGGTAGAAAGAGGTGGCCTTGAGGGTTGCTTGGTGTTCCTTAGGAGTTTTAGCAGGCTTGCAATCTACTAAGGAATTGTCTAAGATATTAAAATCATCTCCCATTATAATTGAATAAGACTCCCAAGAGGAAATTTTCTCTAGAATAGTATTAAAGAATCCATGAGAATAAGAACTAAGAGCAAAGATATTAACGAGCATCACCTTGATGCCTTGCAGCCTGCCCAAAACAATAACATATCTCCCATTAGAATCGGTTAATACTTGCTCAGAATCAAACTGCATACTTTTGGCAACCAATAAGGCAATCCCTCTCTGCCGAGAATTAAAGGAAGAGTAGAAATAGTGATCCACCCATTCTCTCTTTAGTTTCTGGTATTCTGGGTCTTCGAGTTAGGTTTTCCGTAAAAAAGCCACATCAATTTTACATTTACGCAAATCTATAAACATTTTTTTTAAATTAGAGAATGCAAACCGTCAATATTCAGTGTACAAAAAGAGATGGTAGTCATGTAATACTGTTTAACTTAGAGATTTCACAAAGATTTAAGCATCTAATTAAACGAGGAGGAGTTCCCCAGCTCAGACTCCCCACTGAAGACTCATTAACTTTATAAGCCGGTAGCATCTCTAATGTTGTAACATCATTCAGGCACTCATCCTCAAGCAAACACCCATTCACACAAATCATACCCACAAACATTCCCCATCCCTCAGAACAAAATATTCAAACCCAAAGCTAAATCCCAGGGATACCTGTCCAAGACTCAGCATATGTCTCTTCCAGTGTCTTCTTCTCGTGTGCTTGGACGTAACAGGACTCCAGGGCTCCAGAAACTGGTAAACAATGAAGAAGAAAAACTTTATTGGGCCAGCTCGCAAAAAAGAAAAACACTTGCACTATTAGCAGGATCCACCTTTTAGCCAAGTCTATGGAGTGCACTATATAACAAATCTCCGCAAATATCAACAAACAATTCGAAAGCACAGTCTCAATGTGAACATCATTAAGCAGGTATATAGGTACCAGGTCCTTGCCAAAAGCCCAGGCAAACAACTGCTGAAAGCAGCACGTTCATTTCAGATGCAGTTCCAGTAGCTTTATTTTAAAAGATCCACAAATTGTTTTGCATCCTCTTTAGTAAGAAACACTCGAGTCTCTCCATTATGGAAAAATTTGAGTTTAGCAGGATACTGATGCGAAAATTTCACCCCCTTATTAAACAGCAAGGAGCAGTATAGTGTCTTATCTCTCCTGGCTGTCGCCACATTCGCAGAGAAGTCAGGAAACAACTGCAACTTGTTGACCTCACATAGCAGTTTTTTTCGTTTGCGAAATGCATCAAGAATCTGCATTTTATCAGTAAAATTGAGGTTTTAGCAAGGACTTGGAGTGGTATCATTTTGTTGTTAGGACTAGGCCCGATTCTATGCATTCTCTCAACTAATATCAGTCGTGCTGTACTTGCCACCCCGAGGGCTTCTGGCAACGATGATTTGCACCATTGCATCAAAGCTGCTTCTTGTATCGATTCCGGGACACCTAATATGTGAACACTATTTCTCCTGTTTCAGTTTTCCAAATCATCTAGTTTAGTTTCATTTTCCAAGTTATTTCTTTCAACTGTGTCCCCCCCCCCCCATCCATAGTATCAAGCCTCTCCTCATGTTGAACCACCTTAAAGTCAAGGGCAGATATTGCCAATTGACTATTTTCAAATTTTTTGTGGAGCTCATCAAGCGAAGATTGTATTGTTTGAAGTTGGTCCTGCAGGGCTGCAGATACGAGTTTCATTAGCTCCCGGACAAGTTCTTCTGACACCACTTCAGCTTGCACTGATTTCTCCGGCGTCATTTTTTCCTCTAGTGGGGCCAAATCCCCCCCCCCCCCCATTTTCTTTTGTCTGCTGGACATACCCAACGATTTTTGAGTGCAGGGAGTGTCCATAGGTGTAAAAAAAACATCCTGTGCCAAATGAAAAGTATGGCTCTTATTATATACTGCAAATGACACAAGATTATAGCTGGTTCCCTAGGAGCTCCAAGCTGTGACCTCCACTCAGGTCCGCGTCATTGCCGGAAGTCCAAAACATCACCATGTTAATAGGTTAATGTGCCTGTGGGAACGAGCAGTGATTCCCACAGGCCTGAAGGCATAAAC
The DNA here is from genome assembly GCF_901001135.1 of Rhinatrema bivittatum. NCBI lineage: Eukaryota > Metazoa > Chordata > Amphibia > Gymnophiona > Rhinatrematidae > Rhinatrema > Rhinatrema bivittatum. Next base: position 506,891,863 of record NC_042615.1, on the reverse strand, counting down.
TAGTCTGACTCCAGTCTTTCTTAAAACATCTTTATTACAGCTTCACACATGCATAACAGTAGAATGTCTTCCCTTCAGAACAGTATACTCTCTTTACTTACAGTTCAGTACTGCTTCCCTCAGTACTCACCATTCAGCTTCGTCTCAGCTCAGTGTTTGGACAGTGTTATTTTACAGGAGCTGTCTTCCTCCTGGAGGCCTGGGCCTAGTCTGGTTATCCCCACCTGGATCCGAGCAATTATTCCCCAGTCTCTGATTATGCCCTCTGAGCTCTACCTGCCTTGCAGGATCCCACACACACAGCATACTGTTAGTGGATTTAACGTGGATCAGGCATCTAGCCTAGTCCTGCATAGGTAAATAGGGGAACACTAGGAGCACTATCTCACATACCCTTCCCCTTAGCTTGGATCTGTTGGGCCAAGTTTCCGTACCCCCTCCTGGATCCCATCCAGGAGAATCCAAGACATCCCATTCCTCTTCCTCTGGCTTCCCACCAGCTACGCTTGGTAGCGGGAACCTAGTGGCATGCTCACCCCCATTTCTTAGGGTTACCTTTAACAGCATCACGACCAGCTCTTAGTGTACCATTCATGCAGGGCACAACCCCAGTCCTTTAATTAAATCCTTTGTTAGCTCCAGGTTCGAATTCCACTCCAATTGAGCTTTATGGACCAACTGGGGAACTACCAGTGCTGGTTCCTCTATAACTAGCTGCGCCCGCTTCCCTGGCATCTGTTATCTCTGATGTAGAGCCCCTCCTTGGCTCCTCTATATCCTCAGTTGCTGGAGTCTCCACAGTGCCATTCTCTGGGCTCTCTGCAGTTTCCTCATATGTAAACACTGCAGCGCCTCCCTCTGGGCTCTCCGCAGTTTCCACCTCATACACTCTGGCCACTCATCCATGCTGGTCACTGGCTCCTCCGCAGCTTCACTTGCTGGGAACTCTGCAGCGCAATCCTCTCGGCTCTCCATGGCATCTCTTGCTTGCCTTTCCGTGCATGCTCTCTCTGTGCTTCTCACAGGAATTGTCACTGGACTCCCGGTAGTGTCTGGGCACCCTACAGGTTCTTCCTCGGGATCTTCTGTAGTGCTAACTTCCACCTTCTCACTACTGCCTCCTCTTGGGCAGTCTGTGTTGCCCTCTCCAGGGCTCTCGATGACCCTTTTCTCATGGTTCTTCAACGCCTCCTTCTCGAGGCTTCTCACAGGAGCAGTCTCTGGACTCCTGATAGTGTTTGGGCACTCCAAAGGTCTTCCTCAGGACCACCTGCAGCGCTATCCTCTGGCCAATTGATATTGCAACCTCCTGGCCACTCTGTAGTGCCCCCTCCTGGGCACTCTGTGTCACCACTTTTTTACAAGGCCACAAGGCTCCACTCCACATAGAAGTTGACCATGGCCCAGTGTACTTCCTGGTTCCATTTTTGCTCAGCCCAGGCCACTGACTCCTTGCAAAGCTGACTTGTAACTTCCTATCACCCTCTGGAAATTCTGCCAGCTTCCTTCAGTCATACTCTCAGACTGCTGCATTCTGGTGCTACAGTACTCTGGCAGCTCCACTCCAGGTTTTCTCATGGCTACACACCTTCCCTGCAGAGTAGCTTACTTGCTGGATGATAGCCCTGCCCTGTTTCCATTCACTACACTCACAGCCCACTCTGGCAGCTTTTCCAGGGCCACACCCTGTTCACCACAGCTCTGCTGCACCAGTGTTCCTTCCTCTTTTCTTTTTTCAAGACAAAAAAAGTAAAGAAAAAGCCTCCATAACCAGTACTGATTAAATATTTTTTAATTCCTTACCTACATCCAGTTGAGCTTCTCCCGTTAGCCAGTACAAACCTAACATTTTCTAGCTGTCCGTGCAACCAGGCCCGCACACAGTTTCCTCTCTACCTGAAACCTTTAAACTTTGAGGTTTTTTCTTCAGTGCAGCTTCTGAGCTATACCCTTTCACAAGTTACCATGCTCTGTGCACTCCTGCGCTCTGTACTTTGCTTTAGAGCCACAGGCTCCTGTGTTCTGTACTATGTTTAGAACCACAGGTCCTCTTAACAGCTCTTTCTGAACTCCAAACAGAGACTTTCTTAGAGGCTAAGTTATTTTTTTTTCTGTGCAACGCTTTAATAAAATCCCATGCATGACACCATATTTGGGAATGAGTGGTGATTCCCACAAGGCTGGAGGCATAAACTAGTCTGACTCCAGCTTTTCTTACATCTTCATACATGCACAACAGTAGACTGTCTTCCCTTCAGAACAGTGTACTGTCTTTACTTACAGTTCAGTACTGCTTCCCTCAGTACTCACAGCAGCTTTGTCTCAGCTCAGTGTTTGGACAGTGGCATGCTACAGGAGCTGCCTTCTTCCTGGAGACCTGGGCCTGATTTGGTCATTCCCACCTAAATCCCTGCTTTTATTCCCCAGTCTCAGGGTATGCCCTCTGAGCTCCCGCCCACAGAGCATACTCTCCTTAGTGGATTTAAGGTGGACCAGGCATCTAGCCTGGTCCTGCACAGGTAAATAGGGGAACACTAGGTGCACTATCTTACAGTGCCAATCAATGACAAGGGTAAATATTGCCACTGTTATAATTAAATTCTAGTATATTCCAATAATGAAGCTACATTAGCATCATTCAGAGGGTCAAGATCATTGGTTAATTTCATCCCTAAATATGTGAAAGCCCCAATTTATCAGTCCATCCTTCTCTAACATGATCTGGGAAAGCCAAAGCCTCAGGCTTATTTGTATTTAAATTGTAACCCAAAAATTCTCTAAACCAATTGAAAATGTTTAAAGATGTTTTGGGATCTGTAAGATAGACCAAAAATGATCATCAAAGGCTGCTATCTTCCTACTTTATAAACCAAGTTGAATGCTTCAAATTTGTGCATCACCTTGAATAAAGCACAGTAGGGTTTCTATGGATATTATAAACAGCAAAAGGGATAATGGACAGCTTTGCCTACTATTTCTATATAACGGGAACACATTAGACCTATGACAACTGGCTACACCATAGTAGAGTGACTGGAATACAATAAGTGTAACATCTGAAGAAAGTTCCCTTTCATCCCAATCAGCTGTAACAGGTGAAATTCAAATCCCCACTCCACATGATCGAAGGCCTTTTTGGCATCAAAACTGATCATCAGTGAGAGAATCCCATGCTTTCCACTCATTTCCATATTCCAAACATTGCTAGTTGAGAATTTGTCCTGCACAAACCCTACCTGACTTTCCAATTATATAGTCTGGAAACACAAGTGCCGATCTTTTGGCCCACAGCTTCGCAATTGATCAACAAATTGGCCAGTAAGATCCCGCCAATGTGGGGTCCCTCCCTGACTTAGAAATAAAGGTAATCAAAGCTACATTCAAATTAGAGGGAAACTGCCTTATCTGTATCAAAGCATCAAAATATGAAGACAAGGGCATGACTATCTTAGCTGCTAAAATATGGTAAAATTCCGCATTGAATCCATCAAGTCCTGGGGCTTCACTGGACTTAAACTTTAATATATCTGCTGTTATCTCTTCAAATGTTAGGGGTGCATTCAACTTTGCTAGATGCTCTTGGGAGAATTTGTGAAGGTTTACCCAGTTAATAAAGGCAGCAGAACGCTCAAAATCACTACCTTGGGCCACATATAGTTCCTTATAAAACTCTTCCAGTATGTGGACGATTTCCTGGCTAGAATTGCACAGTTGAATGCCCCCTCCCCCCACCTCCCACAATTTTGTAATGCCAAAATATGCTTGGGACCACTGCTGTTTCTAATAAAGTTGGAAATCCATTTTCCTGGTTTATCTCCAAATTCATATAATTTAGATCTGTAATAACATATTTTTGGAAGCCCTCTGATGAATCAAAGAATTAATAGCTATCTGAGTGGCCAAAAGTTGTTCCCACACAATGTGGGATTTATTCTGCATGAAATAGCATTTGTCCTTATGAAGATGCTTTTTCTAATCTCAGGATTGTGACATCCAGGTCTTTCTTTTTTTTAATGGAGTATACTAAAATATCACCCCTCAATACTACCTTGGCTGTTTCCCAAAAAAGTATTGGATCCTCTAGATGCCCTTGGTTAGTGTCTAGAAAAAATTTTTAACTTTTGCCTAGGAAACTCCAGAAACCCTTTATCTGACATTAAATAGAAAGTAAAGTACAAATGCCTAAGCTGGTGCATGATCAGATATTATTATCTGGTCCACATCAGTCTCTACAATCTTAGAAAAACACCCTATTGGCACCAAGAGGTAATCAATTTGAGAGAGAGTGGAATGGGCCCTGGATAAATGAGAGTCATCCCTTTGGAATGGGTGAAACACCCTTCAAGTATCCAATAACTGAAGGGAAGCTAACATAAAAGGGATTCTCTTCTTGCAAGAGATTCTCTCATTGGGTGAACTAGACAATTTGTCCAACTCAGGATTATGCAAACAATTAAAATCCCCTCCCAAAAGAAAATCGAATTGGGATCATAACGGAGCAACCTGCTCACAATACCTGCAAAAATGAATGACCATATGCATTAGGGAGCATAAACATTGCACAAAACAATAGGCTGATCTCATAGGTGTGCCTCCAAAATTTAAAAAATGACCTGCAGGATCTCTAATCACTTGCAAGACCTCCAGTGAAAGCCCTTTGCTAATGAGAATGGCTACACCAGTTCTCTTAGTGGACACCCAAGAGAACCACACCTGCCCTACCCACCACCGCTTCAGCTTTGAGTGTTTCCTGTAAATAGACAATACCTGCTTTGCTTCTATTTAAAAACCCAGTATTTTTTTGCCTCTTAATAACAGAATTAATACCTCCCAACATTCCATGATATTATCTCGGTACCTATCTGTGTCATCCCATATTAACAAAAAAAAAGAAAAATCTCAATGTACATATAATGCATGTCTAATCAATCCGCAGTGTGAGTCCCCCAGCCATGGCTCCCACCACCTCTGAAATCTATGTGACCCAACAAAAAACAAAACTCGTCTACACCAATCCCTTTTACCACTTCCCTCCCATCTACCCACCCATAGCTTTATTACTCTATGTCCAACCACCTCCCCTCCCGTCCCCCGTAACCACCACTCCCATCACTATCCCATCCCCACCCTCCTCAAACACTTCATTTCCCTTCATAGAGGATGATGGGCATTCTCAATGCACTATAGTGCTGCCCCCTCCCAATCCCCCCATCTCCATTGCGCCCAAGAATCTGCTAACTCACACTGTATTCCCCAATTCCCTACCCCATAATGTTGTGTCTACATAGAAAACACACAACAGATAAAAGGTTAGCATCATCACTGTTGTAAAGGGAAGGAAAAGTATTTTATTGCTCTGTCTCTGAGCGGGGGCCCAAATAGCCTGCCACTGAATGGTGATGCAACCAACAGGGCCAAACCTCAACCATAGCAGCAAACCACTACTCGTAACGAGAGGGATGGGGAATAGAATTCACTGAACTCAACCCAAAAAAAACCCCACAGTATTCAACAAAACCTCCAAACTGTAGGCGGCAGGGGCTGTCCTCAGCCAGCGCAGCATTTCAAACTGACCAGAATGAATAAGAAAGCAAAGTTGCTCATCTTTGAATTATGTTTAGAACAGATTTATGCTCCAATTTAGGCATCAAAAAATACTGCTGTAACGACAATATTGCAATAAAGAGCCGCCAAGCTGTTCAACCACAACCTGCATCCGATTCTTTCGCTGTCCCCAATTTTACTTCAAGCACGGCTACAAATTTCTTGGCCTCCTCCACCACCAAAAACCACTATATTCCTCCATTGTAGACCACGCATAATCTGGCAGGATAAACTGGGCTGTAGCCGATCTTCAAAGCATGCAGCTTTGCTCATATCGGCATAAACTCCTTCCATTTGTGCAGACAATTTGGCAGAGAAATATTGAAAGACTTAACAGTTTTATTATTGTAATTCAGCTCCTATCACGAACCACTCTGAGAATCGCCACCTTCTGCATGAAGTTTAGCAGGTGAGCAATCACCATGCAGGGCCTTCTCACCATCTCTCTCCATGGTCCCGGTCTGTATACTCTCTCAATATGGAGGCAGCTGTCAGAGTCGGCAACGTTTAACTGTTGTGGGATCCATGTCTCCAAAAAAGGGGCAAAAGGGGGTCCATCCTGCTCTTACCTCTGGCCCGAGGGGAGTCCTCCGATGCGCCTGCTGGCAGAGATGCAGACAACCACGGTGCAGGCAAATGCAGCGCGCAAGGGACACCGCTCAGATGAGTGGATGTCCCTAGGCACACAAGCAGCTTAGCCCTTTTTAAAGGGCCCATGGCAGGAAAAACCCTGTGGCGCTTCTGGATGACATCACAGGCATGCTGATACTTAAGGTCTACTCTGTCCTGCCTCAGATGCCTCAGCAATTGGTCCCACTCATTGAAGTAGCCATTTGCCACATTGTTCCTGCTTCCTGATCCTGCTTGCATTCCTGGTTACTGTCTTCGGTTCCTATTCCTGCTTCCTCGGTGGTCCTATGTCTTTGTCTCGTGATCCCTTGTTTTTCTTTGTTTCTTTTGCTATTCCGCCTCACCTTCCTCACTACGGATTAACTTCTTGGCTTGACCTCGGCTTGGACCCCGGCTTCGTCTTAGTTTGAATTCCTGGCTTGACATTGGACCTCCTTTGACTTCATTGGATTGCTGCCAGCCCTGACCTCGGTTTGTTCTCGTCGCTGCTGTCTTCTGCCTGCCCTGATCTCTGCCTGGACTGACCTTGTCTTCTTCTTGATGGCCTACTACTTCTGCGACAGATGCTTCACCGTACAGAGGCCCACGCCTAGGTCCAGCCAGCCCCGGCACCCAAGGGCTCAACCTGAGGGGAATAAGGGCTGGTATTGGTGCAATTCCTGTTGGGCCTCTGCTCCAGCCAGCTCTGCCTGCTGACAGTGAGGACCTGCAGGGCTCACCCCTGTACGTAGCGTCAACCTCACCTCAGTACAAGGGTCCACATCCACAACAACTGGATTCAGATGACAGCCATCACTGGGCCCTGACTTTTATGGTCTGAGGTACTGATATGCAAACATTAGGGAAAAAGCACTAGACTGCTTCTACATCCAAGTCCAAAAGCAGAGCATGTTCAAGCAGCATTGCCTAAATTATCAAGAAGGCTGCTCACTCCATAAAAATGTTGCTAGCAGTAATTTTGTTATGGGTTTGCCAGATGCTTGGTTTTTGTTTGTAAATATTACTACCCTTAACATAAGGCTTAAGGGTAACCAGCACAGAGTGGCAGTTACTACCATAAAAACTTGCTGGGCAGGCTGGATGGACCATTTGGTCTTTTTCTGCAGTCATTACTATGTAAATATCTCCGGAGCTCTGCATCTAGCATGGTCTCAGGCAGACTGATAAACCTGAGGTTATTCCAGCATGACCGATTTTCAGTATCCTCCATCTTCTCCTCCAAAACAGAAATGCAGAGACGTAAGGGCCTCAGCTTGTCTCTGCTGATCATTATGCAGTCCTGACACTCTTTGCTCAACTTCGGAAATGCGGCAGTTTCAAGTTGCTACCGTTGAACTTACCTCTTCCAGTTTGTCATACATCTTTTCAAACTTGGGATTCCAACACCTGCACCATCACCGCTATCAGTTCTGTGATTGCAGCAGGATTTAATGAGTTTAGCAAATTCAATTCATCATTAAGGTCAGCAGTCACCATTTTGTTCTCAACAGGCCTCACCTTATTTATTTTTTATTTGGCAGTTCTAGCATATCTCAATAATTTATACAGAGTCAAATCCCATCTCACTTCAGCAACCTAAATCAGTATTTTATTATTGCAGATGGAGGTCAATGTGGGCAGGGGATATGAGTGGGCAGCATTTGAAGCAAGACGAGTACACAACCTGTCTTGTTCATTGTATCATGTGACACCCCCCCCCCCCCCCCCCGGCATGGTCCACTGGTTAGTTATGGGGTAACCCTAGGTGCAGGAGCAGGTCTGGATCCACGGACAGCAGAAACAGGGATCTTCTGCCTAACCAATCACCTCTCCCTCGGGATGAGTCCTCAGGTTTTGGTGGCCGGCAGGACTTAAGGAGCATACAAGGTACTGGAAGGCACTCGCTAAAACAGGGCTAGAACAGGACTGGAACTGCAAAAGCACTAAAGGGTGCCCACTAAGCAAGATAGACAAGACAGAGCAAACAAGCAAGCAAGGCCACAGATAAGACACACACAAAACCAAAAGGTCACGATACCTGGGCAAGAACAAAGGGCAAACAAAAGAGAAACAAACCAGTAGGACAAGGCAGGACAAACATACAGAAAACAGCAAGGCAAGGCCAAGGCTAAGAATCAGAGCATGGAGCAGAACACGGAGTAAGGAAACTCCACGCTCAGCCAACACATTTTCAGGGAGACAGGCTTAAAAAAGGAAAGGCAATGCTGAGTAATGGAGTCTGCGAGGCAAAGGCCTATGCAGCTCAGCCTGTGGCCCAATGAGGCCCCTGCAGGCAGGAGGGCCACACTGCAGCCAGAATCCCCTAAAAAGAGCAGATTCTAGATGCCTTTAGGAGGCTCCTCCTCCCCCTTGGTCCCAACTGCAGGGGAAAGGTAGGACATCTGGAACTAGGCCTGGAACAGGGTGAAATTCCAGCTGAAGCAGAGTGCCTGGATCAGAGTCAAAGCCTGGAAGCGGAGTGCCTGGATCAGAGTCAGAGCCTGGAAGCGGAGTGCCTGGAACGGAATATGGAATGGAGTCAAAGTCTGGATGCGGTGTCTGCAGAGCTATAAGGCCTGGAATGGAATCCAAAAGCAGAGCAGACCTGTAGGTGCTGCTACTGGATCTGGATTCACTGAAATTGGTTGGGAGACAGCCACTGCAGGCTGGATCGGATTCTCTGGAACTGGTTGCAAAGTAGTTGCTGCTGCTGGCTGGACCAGATCCTCTGGAGCTGGCTAGGAAACAGCTATTGATAATGCAGTATCTGTAGCAGGCTGTGAAACTGCTGCTGCTGGTACTGGTATAGGATCAGGATCCTCTGAGGCTGGGCCTGGAATAGACATACGGCCAAGAGCATAATCTGGCTCTTTTTTGGAAGACAAATGGAGGTCTTGAAATTTGGACACCAGGGCCTCTACAAGGGAAGATTCTTCTGCTGCAGAGGCTGGATTAGAGCCGGGCCTGGAATCTGGAACTGGGTTCTCTGGAACTGCTGGCTAAACTGAAGGCCACAGGGCAAATTAGAAACAGCTGGCTGGAACACAGACACAGGAGCAAAATCAGACCTGGATTCTGGAAAAGGATCAGGTTGGCAAGTGTTAGCTTCTCAAAGACTAAGGCAGACTTTACTGAAACTGTAACTGAGGCAATCTTAGTAGAAACTAATGTTGAGACAGGTTTAACCAGGGAAGAGTCAGACAAAAAGACTGGGCAAACAGCACAGGCTACCTTTCCTGGTGCTATGGCAAGTCTCATTAATGTAAGATTTGAATCAGATGACCGCCCTGGAGTCTGGACTTTTAAACAAAAATCAGATGGCTAAATTAGAGTAATCAGAACTAAAATGAAAGCAGCTTACTGGGTTGGAGTCTCAGAAGGTAAGACACCCACCTTATTTAAAAGATTCCGCTTATGTTGCTTAGATTTCAATATTCATTCTATGGTCCCTACAATATCAGTGGTATCTTGCCGTAAAATAATTTCAGCACAGGCTGATAATCCTGTATGTATTGTGCAGAACCTATTTGGAGCTGCAACTCGGACTGCCAAGACTGGCTTCAATATACTGCAAGCAAAACGTAAAGCGGGACTTGACTTGGCTGACTGGGTCGGGATTAAAGAGTCAAATGCTAGGTTGCTTAGATGTGAGGTCTGAATTTTAAGAAATGATTTTGTACCACAGCAGATAATACAAATTGGTACCGTTTGTCTTGTTTCTGTATTTGCAGCACTTGTACTCCCAGAAAGGGGCTTCAGGAACTGTTGGAGCTGAGAGTATGGCCCTAGCCTTAATAGCTGGAGGAGAGCTGGAGGAGAGCCAGGGAAAACAAGTTTATTGTACAAGAACAGGATCTTTGAGGGACACATGCCTGAGAAGTTGCAGGCCTGTGCTTGAAAAAACTGAGCCTGGCTCACAAGGGTCCATTACTGGCACTCCTGGGGGTTCTGCTGGGCTTAGCATGATGTCACAGCCCGCTGGCCAGTTATGAGGTAACCCCCAGTGCGGGAGCGAGTCTGGACCCAGGGACTGCAAGGATGAGACTAGCCTAACACCAGGGATCTTCTGCCTGACTAACCACCTCCCTCCTGGGTCGAGCCCCCAGGTTCTGGTGGTTGGCAGGACTTAAGGAGCACACACGTATCTGGAAGGCACTACTAAAAAAGAGGACAGGGCTGGTACTGGAAAGCACTAAAGGGTGCCCAGTAAGCAAGACAGACAAGACAGAGCAAGCAAACAAATAAGCAAGGCCACAGAGAAGAAACGCACAAAACCAAAAGGCCACTATACTTGGACCAGGGCAAACAAAACAGAAAGAGATCAATAGGACAAGCACACAGAACAAGAGACCAAACATACAGAAAAGGCAAGGCTAAGAATCAGAGCTTGCTCAGCCAACAAACTTACAGGGAGGCGGGCTTAAAAAGGCAAGTCAATGCTGATTCATGGAGTCTACAAGGCAAAGGCCTATGCAGCTCAGCCTGTGGCCCACTGAGGGCCCCTGTAGGCAGGTGGGCTGCACTGCAGCCTGGATCCTCATACCGCCCGGGAAATTTTATTACACCCTGCCTAGGGGTGAAGTCCACAGATAGAATCAGGGATGGATTGGTCTTTTGGGGGATCGGGCATGCCCCAGTGGGCCAGTCAGATTGGTCACGTGTCATTTCCTCTCAGGCTCTTCGGCTTTCCTTGTGGCTCAACCACACTAGTAATTAGCTCCTTGTCTTTGTGTGCAGACGTGCTGGGCTTCAATTTTGGAGGGAGCAAAGGCAGGCTGGTACTTGTTGCAGGTAAGTCAGTACCTGCTGCATATATTTGAAAAAAAAAAATTAAAAATTAAACGCTGCTCTATTGCTGGTTTCATGACAGTGCTCTGTTTTCCAGTCACACTCTCATGCCTTTGGCCTGCCTCTCTCTGATGCTCCAGTTGGAGCAGCAGTGTCCTGGCCCCAGCCTACCTTCCTGTCTCTCCCACCTTCTTTTTTTTTTTTTTTCTAACTGGATGAGCTATCAGCCCCAGGGCCAGGGGCGGATTGGCCCATCAGAGGATCGGGCATTCCCCGGAGGTCCGTTTGCCCTGGTCAACTGATAATTTCAGCTCCTGCTGAGTGATTGCCGCGTAACTCGATGCAGCCTGAGGGATGTTTCGGCAGGGCCATGATGAAGTCAAACCCGTCATGGCCCGAGGGAAGTGTCGGCGCGGCCTGAGGGAGGTATCCGTGTGGCCTGAGGGAGGCTTGGCCCAAAGAAAGGCCTACAGGATCGGCAACAGGAAGCATCTGGCAGTTGCTGGGACGCTTCTTCTCACTTCCTCCTCGGGCAGTAAATGAGCAGCACGGGCTCGGCCAAGGCCCAGAAGAAAGGAGGACACCTGAGAGGTGTGTGTGTGTGTATATGAGAGAAAGCCCTGGCATCGGTGTATGAAAGAGAACCAGAATATGTGCATGAGAGCGAGCCTGCATATGTGTATGAAAGAGAGAGAGAGCCTAAATATGTGCATAAGAGTGAGCCTGCATGTGTGTAGGAAAGAGAGCCTGAAAATGTGCATGAGAGAGAGCGCCTGCATGTATGTATGAAAGAGAGCCTGAAAATGTGCATGAGATAGTGTCTGCATGTGTGTATGAAAGAGAGTAAGTTTGCATGTATGTATGAAAGAGAGAGAGCCTGAATATGTGCTTGAGAGTGAGCCTGCATGTGTGTATGAAAGAGAGCGAGAGAGAGCCTGAATATGTGTATGAGAGTGCCTGCATATGTGTATGAAAGAGAGCCTGAATATGTGCCTGAGAATGAGCCTGCATGTGTGTATAAGAGAGCCTAAATACGTGCATTAGAATGAGCGCCTACATGTGTATGAGAGACAGCGTGCCTACATGTTTGTATGAGAGTACCTGCATGTGTGCATGAAAGAGTGAGAGCCTGTAATGTACATGAGAGAGAGAGAGAGGGAGCCTGCATGTGTGTATGAGAGAGAGAATCTGCATGTGTATGTGTGTGTAGGGGAGAGAGAGAGGATAAAGATTTTGTGGCCTTCTTAATACAAATCTACAACAATCTTTGGAAAATCAGAAGATGCCAGGTATTTATTTATTTAATGGTATGGAGAGCTGGAGATTGTTTAATCATTGAAATATTTTACATCTTGATTATTTAATTATTTTAAATTTTGGGGTGTTATTTCAAATGTCTGCTGTTTTGAAATATTTTATTGGTATTTGGGAAATAGAACAAATTTATGTGGCTTTTTAAATCATTAGGGGCCCAATATTGAAAGATGTTCATTTAAGTAACTTGGCCGGATATAACTTATCCTGCTAAATTACCCAGTATATTCAGCAGCACGGCTATGTCATTGAATGTACGCATATATATTTGTACTTAGCCATATCAGTTATAATCGTCTAACATAGCTGGTAAACATATGCAGCTAAGAGAAAATATTGCTACTTAGTTGCATAAGTTATGCGGCTAAGTCGCTCCACCCACTGCCCGCCCACAACTTATACAGCTAACTTTTTAGCCATATAAGGGACTTATGTGGCTAAGCAGCAGCCACTACATGTAAGCGCATATTCAGCGGCCGCTACTTAACCACATAAGTCCTACTTATCTGGCTAAGTAGTGCTGAATACGCTTTGAGTATTGGACCCCCTAGGTTTGTTGGCTGCTTTAATATATTCATTCTTTTCATGATTTTAATATTATGAATGATGTCTTATAGCTCTTGATTTTATTGCTTGATGTTTTGTGAGTTGTGATTATGTTTCTGTTTTTCCACTGTGAAACTGTATAATACAGTCGGGCTTGTTGTGGTTACCAAAGCATGTTTGTGAGCAAGAAAGAGCGCGTGAGCCAATGAACATATGTTTGAGCAAGAGGACTATTTAAGCCAATGGGCCTGTGTGTGAGTATAAAAGAGAGCGATTGAACCAGTGAACATGTGTGTCAGCAAGAACCAGTCAGTGAACATGTGTGTGAGCATGTATATGAGACAGCAAATGAGCCAGTGAGCATGTATATGAGAGAGCGATTAAGCCAGTGAGCATGTGTGTTACCAAGAGCATGAGAGTGTGACACAGAGAGCATATCTGTGAGAGACAGCATGTGAGCCAGTGAGCATGTACGAGAGAGTATGTGATCTAGTGAGCATGTGTGTGAGAAAGAATATCAGGGAGTTTGTGCAAGAATGAACATGTGTGTTAGAGAGAGAAGGAAGTTGTGCATAACCCCCACCCCTTACTAATCCATGACAATCTCAGGGTGACTGGAATCTAAAGTTCTCAGGAACAGAGAGCAGGGGATTTAATTTAGCTTTAATTTTAATTATTGGGGGTGTTTGCTGTGTCTGCTATTTTGAAATATTTTATTGATGTTTGGGAAATTAAAACAATGTTATATGTTTGTAATCATTGGATGATCTTTTCATCAGCTGTTTTGATGTATTTATTCTTTTTATGAATTTGGTTTTAGTATTATTATTGATGCTTTATATTTCTTGATGTTATTGTTTGATGTTTAGTGAGGAATGATATTTGTTTTTCCATTCCATACAGTCTGGCTTGTTGCGGTTTCAAGTTCAGTGTTTGTCTGCATGTTTCTAGTTATACTTTATAATCTCTTCATTTTGAATTTGTTGAGGGTCTGTTTTTGTTCTACATGTGTGACTAAGGTAAGGTATTCTGCTAAGCAGACTTGTGGTGTGGCCCCCAAACGATTTGCATGGATGGAATGGGGGTCTACAGCTTTGTTTACTCCCTGCTGGTCTAGAGTATGCTCTTAGTTGTTTAGGACCATTTTTATGCAGGTGTGCGCAATGCGACCGTACCAGACCTCGTGGATGGGGCCCTCAGGGTTTATATCATACCATCATTATTCAATGCAGAAAATGTGAAGAAGCATGCTACACCGGTGAGACAAGCCAGACATCAAGGCAAGAGTCAAGTCACACAGACACGAGATCAATCATCACAGAAAAGACCAAGGTGACAACTGCATGGGAGGAGCACTGTTTGGAACCGACCATTGCATCAATGACCTTATGATCAGGATAATTAAAGGAAAATTTAAAACAATCTAGGAATGTAAGACTTTTGAAGCTATGGAAAAGGCAAGAAAAGACTCAAAGACCTAGGTTTTCTTAATTCATTATGATCCGTAAAGTTATACTGTCTGTCACCTTCTGATCACCCATTGATTCCCCCCTCACCCCTTCCCATTCTCCTTCCTGCTATCATTGGAAAGTCTTCTATGATTCACTTATATTTGCTGGTAATGTCAACTTTAGTTCATTCTATTCTGACCTGAGGGAAGGTAGTGTTAGCTCCCAAAAGCTCAAGAAATGATTTGTCCATTAAAAAAGGTAGCACCTTGTATATTTTTTGTTTGTTTTCTATTTGTTGACCTTTATTTCCATATCACACAGGTCTAAAGACGGGCTAGTAGCATGGACCAGCAGCAGGAGGAGGGAGCTGGGTCTCTAAACCCGCTGTCTCCTAAAGAGGGGGAAGCTGCTGGGGTAATTCATGAGCCTGGCGCTGGGCAGGCACGAAGGTGGCAGGCTGTGAGAGCAGGGCCTATGGAGCATCCAGCATTCTGTTAGCCCGCCAGGTCCTACCCCAGCCTAAAAAACATCCCTGCTTGCACCCTCTGCAAGCAGATGCCATGGATCCAACACCCCGCCCAGAACAGCGCGGAAGGAAATGAAACTGTAATTTTGAAAAAACAAAAAACTTTAAACACTTAAAACCTTGATATTTTGGCAACTTTAGTAACATGTTTCTTTTTTTATATACAGGCTCCAGTGGCACGTGAGTGAGACTGATGCATGTGAGTGTATGTGTGAGGTGCAGGCATGTAAAAAAGTGTATGAGCATGGGGCATGTGTGGTCAGTGAGTGTATAGGCATGCATGTGTAACAAGCAGAATGTGCCAGACGTGCATAGGGCAAGGTATGACCGGCAGAAAAAATAGAAGGTGATTATGCTTTTGTAGGTGAGACCTCAACTGGAGGTCAACCCTCTGTAAAGATATAGATAGACTGGAGGTGGTCCAGAGAAAAAAGACTACCAAAATGGGATGGGGGTCTAAACCAAAAGCCATATGACTTGAGATCTATGGACCTAAATGTGTATACCATGGAGGAAAGGAGAGAGACATACGATAAAGACATTCAAATACCTGAAAGTTAAAAGATCAAGCAAAAGAAACAATTGTGCATTTTCTTTTCAGAAGAATAGTCAAGCTATGAGGCTCCCAGGAGGGGGGAGGGGACAGATTCAGGAGCGGTATCCAAAAATATTTTTCCATGGAAGAGGTTGGTGAATGCATGGAATGGACTCCCAGTGGAGGCAGTGGAGCAAAAATAGTAACAGAACTTTTGAAAGCATGAGATAAGAAAAAGAGGATCCCTACTGACAAAGGGTAGAGGGGAGAGGCAGAGACACTGGAAACTGTGGCACTGCACCAGAGGTAATACCGGCAGACTGGATGGGCCTAAATGGTCCTTATCTGCTATCATATTCTACAGTATGGATAGGAACAGTGCTGGGAAGTACGGTATTGTAAAAAAAAACAAAAACCAAACAACACCCTTCACTCACTCAAGTGTAGAGGCCAGGGGAGAGGTGATAAGTACAAATCGGAAGTGTAGAGAATGGAAATCACAGAAGCAAACCAAGTCAATGGTGGTAGGTCGGTGGTGGCCCGGTACCGTCTAGTAGATCCAGATCCTCAGGGCCGGGAGGAATAGGGCGATCAGATGATGGCGCAACAGAGACACTGATTTCAGATTATTGCAAAGCTTGCTGGTCAGACATGGTGGGGATGAGGCTGAGCACTGGAAAAAGTATGGCATCTTGTATGCTCATCAAGAAGCACTGAGGTAATCTGCACAGAGCAGCACTGTCAAGTTACAATGCAAAACAGCAGTGGTAGGGCTGCTTCAAGCTTCCGAGAAGGCTTCGGCGTAACAGGCTGCGAAGTGGCAGTTGCAACCCGAAACAGCAGTGGTATGACCGCCTCAGGCTTCCAGGAAGGCATCAGGGTAGCCTGCACGGAGCAATGATCACAAACCCTAACATCAGTGTTACAGCTGCATCGTACTTTCAAGAAAACCGGTGTAACCTGCACGGGGAGATTCTGGTTAAAGTTTAACTTCACCGAGCATGGGAATGTCTTGGACAACAGCTTCCCCAATTTTTGGTGGCTGCGTGAACTATTCCGGAACTTGGTGGTAAAACACAGTAAAGGGCCTGAGGAGTTAAATTAAGTACTGTTCTTGTAAGAGTTAAAAATGACAAGGCTTGAAGTGGCCTGCCAGCAGAGGCTGGTAAAGGCCGTCACTTTTAACAGATGATGGACATGCTCAGGGCACACGTGCAGGGCAGCAGTAGGCAAAAGGGTCGAGAGGTCAGGCAAAAGACACAGGGGAGGGAGGAACTAGGGTTGAACCGCATGTGGGAATTTATATGTGCATTTACCCAAACTGAATGGGCCGTTTTGATCATTATCTGCTGTCATCTGCTAAGTTGCTAAGGGCAGCTACTTTCACAAAAAAATGAGTGCTGTGATCTCAGGCTGGGCTACTGTCTCTTTAGAAACAATCTCGTTCCTGAATAATTTTTCATATTCCATGACAGTGACAGAGTAAAAGAAAGCAAGGTGGGCTGGCTGGCTTCCATGAAAGGATAAAGAGAAATAAATTGACATTTTCCTCCCCCAGAAGATAACAAGAGCTATTCAGCAAAATAAAAAAAAAAATAGAAGGCCCAATTAATTTTGGGATGAAAGCCTTCGGAAGACAATAAAGGTCCATGCAAGCAGATGGGTGATGACACCCTGGAGAGCAGAAAGGCGCCAGTGGAGAGTCTGTTGCAACACCACCCCTTGCGCATCCCAGGGTTTTGTCTCTTGATGTGCTCAAGACACTGGGGATAGCCCCAAATATAACCACTTTTGACATCTGACATATGGCAAAGCCCAAACACAAGGGTGCTTATTTGCCAAGCAAAGGCTCAAAACAAGGGGAAGATGAATCAAGCTCTTTGCAGAGAATTCTGGTAGCTCTATCATGCCCTGGGGAAAGCTGGACTCTGTGGTTTGTGACACATTTTAGAGGTCTCACAGGAGACTGAGGCTATGTCAAAAGAAGGGACCTATGCGTGGTCTCGAAAACTCTTATGCAGCAGTACCTTCAAATCACTCCTCTGGTTGGTCCAAGAAAAGCCATCGCAGCCTGCAAAAGAGCCCACTAATCTAATATTTTCATTGCACAAGAAGGAACCTTAGCAATAGTGAAAACTTGAATCTTTCAACAATCGTTTACCTACTAAAGTATCAACTCTACCCAACCTTCTTGGTTTAATTTTGACAGGGCAGATCAGGACAACTCCTGGTTTGCCCATGACAATGTGGGCTCCTGTCCCTGCTGCATGCATCCTCGGGTGGTTTTTGGGTCAAGGGGGGTGGTGGGGGATCACATAGTGGGAGTCCTTGTTTCCCAGTGGAGCTTTCAAACCAGGCAAGGTTTGCTGCAGTTTGATTGGCTCCACTGGGAACACTGGGCTTGGAATTTGGCATGTGGGATTGGGGATATAAGAGCGCAGGTCCTATGGGCCTGCTTGTCTTTCAGGTTAAGTTGGTTCGGTGCTGACCATGACTGGACATTCTGGGTTCCTGCAGCTGAAATCGGTGGTTTGTCGCCAGATGGAAGCCGTCAGGGAGCATTGGCATCAGTGGCCCTGATCCATTGGTGGGAAGAAAGGAGCTGATTGAGTGCCGATCATGGCCTAGTAAATAGCAGTGGGGTAGGGCAGGAGTGTGATCAGTGAGATGTGACATTCAGAGCCCTAGGGTCATTGAAGCTAGCAGCATTCCGGCTTTGAGTAGTAGTCCTGGGCTGGGCGAGTTCTTTTTCCTTCCTGCACATGTTGGCCGTGGTGTGCAGTGCAGGAGGTCAAGAGTGGGTGCATGTGTGGGCAAGTTATGCGTATGGTGTCAGCTTGATGGGTGATATGGAGTGGGAGCTGTCCTTTCCTCCTTTTGTTGCTATTGGGATACACTTGGGGCCTTCCTTTGCTACAAGTTCTGTGGTTGGGCTTGATGGCAGCCTTGTCGTGACTTGCAGTGCGAGGGCAAAGGAGCTGAGCAGAAGAGGACTCTCTGCTCCGAGTGGACAGGGGACTTCTGTTGGGATGCAATGTAGTTTGGGAAATCAGGTGGGAGTGCCAGTAGAGCTTGGTGGCGAGATCCTTCCTGACCCTCGGTTCTTTCTTCTGGGGTGTCATCAAAGCTGCCTCTTCTTGGTGAGCAGGTTGGAACAGCTAGGGGTTCTTGTAGTGGTGGCAGAATCTGTGGAAGACTTTGGTTTGCAGCCTGTTGATTCTTTGTTTGGGATGGGCCTCTTTCAGGGCTCTGCTTTGAGTCAGCTAAGGGGGCTGGGTTCTGTTAGGATGTCAGTGCCGTCATCGGGTCAGGCTGGGAGTGTAATGGGTACCAAGGGTGGTATGACCCTGTAGGTTCTTTTGGGTGGGATTCTTGGTTCCCAATGCTGCAGCCTAATTGGCATGGTAGTTGGCATGGTGGTAGGGTTGGGATTCTTTCGAGTGGGCCTATGTTGGCGCAGTCTCTTGAATCTTCTTTACAAGTTGTGGCAGTGCAGTGTGGCAGGCAGAGGATGTCTGTTTCTCTTCCTTTGCAGGTGGGCCAGCGACAGAGTGGGGCTGCTGGTGCTGAGGATCTTCCAGGGATTTCACTGCAGGAAGCTTGGAGGATTCATCAGGGTGTGGCTGAGCAGCTGCAGTGTGATGGGTTACAATCTGGTTCAGGACAGTCTGCACCTTTGGAATCTATTGTCAGACTGGCTGCATTGTACCCGGTGAGTCTGTGTCTGGCAGGCTGGCCTCATTGAGGGAGGGAGCCAGTGTCGTGGGGTAGCAGAGTTCTGTTCTTGAGGGGTCGGTGCAATGTGGGGTGCATGAGAAGGCCAAGAAGAAGCATAGATGGCATGGAAATTTCAGTTCTTCTTCATCATCCTTGTGTCCTAGACTGGTGCCAGTTGTTGTTCCTGCAGCACAAGGCGGGGAGAGGGGTGATTTGACTTTGGTGACACACTTATGGAATTGTGGGAGGGTGTGTCTCAGTTGTACTGTGACAAGATACAAAAGTGGAAGTATGATATTTTCTGTTTGCTGGAAAGCAGGACAGGCAGACAAAAGGACAGGAAAAAGAAGGGGAAGAAGGATAATGTTCAAGTTATGGAGTGGAGCATGCCTAGGTTTATTTTAAATTTAATCAGGCGCTTCCTGATTAAATTAAAACTAAAAAGTCATGGGATAGGAGGCGATGTCCTTTTGTGGATTACAAACTGGTTAAGACAGGAAACAGAGAGTAGGATTAAATGGTCAATTTTCTCAGTGGAAAAGGGTAAACAGTGGAGTGCCTCAGGGATCTGTACTTGGACCGGTGCTTTTCAATATATTTATAAATGATCTGGAAAGGAATACGACGAGTGTGGTTATCAAATTTGTGGATGATACAAAATTATTCAGAGTAGTTAAATCACAAGCAGATTGTGATACATTATAAGAAGACCTTGCAAGACTGGAAGTTTGGGCATCCAAATGGCAGATGAAATTTAATGTGGACAAGTGCAGGGTGTTGCAAATAGGGAAAATAACCCTTGCTGTAGTTACACGATGTTAGGTTCCATATTAGGAGCTACCACCCAGGAAAAAGATCTAGGCATCATAGTGGATAATACTTTAAAATCGTCAGCTCAGTGAGCTGCAGCAGTCAAAAAAGCAATCAGAATGTTAGGAATTATTAGGAAGGGAATGGTTAATAAAACGGAAAATGTAATAATGCCTCTATATCGCTCCATGGTGAGACCGCACCTTGAATACTGTGTACAATTCTGGTTGCTGCATCTCAAAAAAGATATAGTTGTGATGGAGAAGGTACAGAGAAGGGCAACCAAAATGATAAAGGGGATGGAACAGCTCCCCTATGAGGAAAGGCTGAAGAGGTTAGGGCTGTTCAGCTTGGAAAAGAGACGGCTGAGGGGGGATATGATAGAGGTCTTTAAGATCATGAGAGGTCTTGAACGAGTAGCTGTGACTCGGTTATTTTCACTTTCGAATAATCGAAGGACTAGGGGGCATTCCATGAAGTTAGCAAGTAGCACATTTAAGACTAATTGGAGAAAATTATTTTTCACTCAACGCACAATAAAGCTCTGGAATTTGTTGCCAGAGGAGGTGGTTAGTGCAGTTAGTGTAGCTGGGTTCAAAAAAGGTTTGGATAAGTTCTTGGAGAAGAAGTCCATTAAAGGCTATTAATCAAGTTTACTTAGGGAACAGCCACTGCTATTAATTGCATCAGTAGCTTGGGATCTTCTTAGTGTTTGGATAATTGCCAGGTTCTTGTGGCCTGGTTTGGCCTCTGTTGGAAACAGGATGCTGGGCTTGATGGACCCTTGGTCTGACCCAGCATGGCAATTTCTTATGTTCTTATGTTCCTGCGGCTGGCTAGTGCAGTTGGCCATTATGACTCTTCCCAATGGAAGGCATTGTTGGCTTATGCTGACATGATTTTGACTGCCCAGAAGGACTATGAGGGTTGAGCTTGGCTCAACTATGATGAGCGCTTTAGGGATAAAAAGGAGGAAAATAAGTTCATGTCCTGGGGCACTCAGGATGTGAGCGTATGGCTTACTCAAATGACAAATAAAGCAGTAGTGGTGAAGCCAGCCTTGGAGGTCATCTTTTTCATTGGCAGGAATGCCCTTTGATGGCACAGCGATGCCATTTGGTTTGATAAAGAGTTCTGTGAGAGTGTCCAATGTTTGTTGGGGATTTAATAGATCTGGATGTTCCTTTCAGGAGTGCAATTTTAAACACCTGAATTCCGTTTGTTCCGCCAATCACCCAGCCAGTAAATGTTCATGCCGAGGTGCTGCAGGATCTGCAGGGAGAGTGAAATAGTGGTGTTTTAGACAAAGCTCCTTCACTGATCATTATGAAAACAAGTGTTCGTGCTGCATCAGTATCTGCGTTGAATAGTGGCTGTGATGTTGGATGAGGGTTTCAGCTTGGGATTTCAGATTCCCTATGTTGGGTTGTGGATGGGGAACGGTGTGAATTTGGCTTCCATTCGCTGGTTTGTTAACGTAGTTGCATGCAAATTGGGGGAAGAATTGTGTTGGGGTAGGATTGGTGGGCGTTTTCGGCTCTTCCATTTCAGAGAATGATTTTTTCTCGGTTGGCGTAGTACCCAAGAAGGATCCTGGAATCTTTCGTTTGATATACAATTTGTCTTTGCCTGAGGGTCAGTCTGTAAACGATTTTGTTCCATGGAGGTTTGTAGGGTGCACTATGCTTCTTTCAATTCTGCAGTGCAGCTGGTGCGCAGGTGTGGTAGGGGGGGCTTTGTTGGCCGAGGTAGATGTTGAGTCGGCTTTCCATTTGCTTCCTGTGCACGCTGACAGTTTTCCACTTTTGTGTTTTCGGTTTCAGGGTAGTTATAGTTTTGTTAAATTTATGCAAATGGATTGCTCTGTTTCCTGCTTGTATTTTGAAATGTTTAGTACCTTTGTACACTGGGTGACCACACAGGTGGTGAGATGCAATAACATTGTTCATTATTTGGATGATTTTCTTTTTCTGGGGCCTGGATCTTCAGAAGTTTGTGAGTCCATGATGGCCAGTTTCTTCTCTATGGTGCAGCATTTTCGCATTCCAATTGCTGAGAAAAAGATGGAGGGGCTGGTAACAAGGTTAGTTTTTCTTGGTATTGAGCTGGATTCTGTTGCTATGGTGTCTCATTTGCTGGAGGAGAAGTTGTCTAAGATGAGAGGGTTGGTTGAGTGCACTTTGTCAGCTAGAAAGATTACTTTACATCCAATACAGTCCTTGGTAGGAAGTCTGAATTTTGCTTGTCGAGTCATGCCTATGGATCGTGTTTTCTTGCGTCGTTTGTCCTCTTCTATGGCGGGTGTTTCTAAAAGGCATCATCATATCAGGATTATTGGTCACATTCGGGAGGACTTGTGAGTTTGGTCCACTTTTCTGGATTCCTTTAACAAGGTGTTGGTGTGGCAGGATGAGCTGTTGTCCAATTTGACTTGTTTTCAGATGTGGCTGGGGACATTGGTTTTGGTGTTTATTGTCAGGGAGCTTAGTGCATGGCGTCTTGGTCGGAGCTGTGGGTATCTGCAGGTACAAGGAATATTACCTTTTTGGAATGGTTTCCAATTGTGGTGGCATTGGTCATTTGGGATGATAGGTTGTGTGACAGACAGGTCATATTCTAGTGTGACAACTTGGGAGTCATACAGGTAATCAATAGGCAGTCTGATGGATGTGTATTCATTGCGGACTTGTTGCAAGAGTTTGTTTTGTGGCATCTGCAGCTGAATTTGACGGTGTGGGCACGGCATGTCCCTGGTGTTGATAATATTAGCCCAGATTCTCTTTCTCATTTTAAGTGGGCAGTGTTCTGGAGGTTGGTGCTGGGAGCAGATCTTTTAGGAGCGGCAGTCCCCGATTTCTTTGGAGGTTCGGTGTCCAAAGGCCTGGAAATGCTGCAGGCATCATTAGCCCCCATGTACTTGGACATCATATGTCAGCAGTTGCAGGAAAGTGTTGCAGTTTTTGTTTTTTGGGGATGATCTTGGGGTTCAGTGTCTGATGATCTGTTGATGGCTATATTATTGGTTCTTGGTCTGTGGGTTTTACCAAAGCTGAGATTTCTGGTCACCTTTCTGGCCTACCCTTTTTTTTTTTAAGATGCACAGGTGGGGGTGCCCATCTAATTTTTTTATGCATCATATGCTGTTCGGTTGCTCTCAGGAAGTGGGTATGATTCTCGATGGCAGGCTTCCAATCACGCATAAGTTATTGTTGCGCATTGGTAGAAGTTGGTGGATGTTTGTTTTTCGGCTTATGAGACATGTCTCATTTTGGTGGCTTTTTTTGGTGTTTTCGGGGTTTTCGGGTTGGGGAGTTGGTCGCTAGAGTGGTGGGTCAAGCAGATTGTTCTAGATTGTTGCGGGAACATGTGGTGTTGGGTACGGTGACTGTTGAAAATTCATTGTTCAAAAATGGATCAGAAGGGCAGAGGTGTATGGTTGACTTTGGTGGCGATTGATGGTTTATGACTTGCCCACTTGACGATGTTCATGCTTTTTTGTCTGTGTGGCCTGCGGTCGGTGTGCAATTTTTAGTGCATGAGGATGGTGTTCTGTTGACTAAATATCATTTTGCTGCAGTGTTGAGGGAGGTGCTGGGCCATCTGGGTTTGGACGTCAGTCGTTATAACATGCATTCATTTTGTATCAGTGCAGCTACTTCTGCAGCTGTGTTGGGGTTGTCAGAAGATATCATTTGTCGTATTGGTCATTGGAGATCGGATGCCTTCGAGTACTATGTCCGGATATGAGTGGATGTGCGTTTGGGGACTTGCCACTGTTTTAATGTTGTTTCTCTTTTGCAGGTCACTGGAGGGGTGAATGCAGTTGCTGGATTGTTGGGCATTCTTATGTTGTCCAAGCGTATAGATGTGCCCTTCAGCGTCCTTACGGTCCACACTTGGGTTTGCTGTTCAAGGAGTGAGGACGTGTTGGTTCAGCTGTTATGGGATGTTTGGGACCAGCTGCTTCCTTTTTTCTGAGAGTTGCTGATGATTTGGGGCAGCCCTTGGCGCTCGTGATACTTCTTGCGGGCAATGATCTGGGACTATGGTCATGTCGTCAATTGCTGGATGCTGTTTGCAAGGATTTTTCTACTGTTACAGTGTGTTTGCCCAATACAGTGTTGATTTGGTCCAACATCATTCCAAGGCCATTTTTTGGGATCAGGTGCTTTGGGGTCACAGTTGGGCTAAGCTTAACCAATAAATTAATTCCTGGCTGTGCAAGCAGGGGGGGGGGGGGGGGGGGGAGTGGGGCGGTAGGCATTTGAGGCACAAGTGGGCTTCAGCTATTTCTGCTGGCCTGTATATATCAGGTTCACTTGTCTGATGTTGGGCAGGATTTGTTAAATAATGCTTTCCAGGAGGCCTTGGAGGTTGTTGTACCAGTTGTTTTTTGGCCACAGCTTTGGGGAGAATGCTGAGGATAGATCTCCGACTACCCCATGACTAAGGCGGTGTTATTCGAGCGGACTTATACTTTGTTCCTTCGATGGATTGGCCAGGGGGGCTGAATACTCATCATTTAGTTAGAAGGTGTGGCTGGGATAGTCACATCTGTGTGGGCGCCTTGCTGCGATGTGGTGGGAACCTCACACGGTAGCAGTGGTGGTGCTGCTGGATGCCTGCAGGCTGGCTAGCCTGGGGTGGGCATTTTGCTAGGGGCATGGCAGATGCTCACGGGGCAATGAGTTAGTTATTAATATTGTTACTCTTCGGTACATATATATGTAAATGCGGTAATAGAGCTGTGGCCAATTTTGATTCCAACAGTTGTTTGTTGATTTGTTATTTGTCTGAGTTGTATCCTGTGTGAAGGGAGATGATGTGGGTTAGCTCGGTGGTACTGGATGCCCACAGTGTAACTCATCTATTTCAGACAGTTTGCTATAATTTCCACTTTCGCTCTACTTAAAGAAAATAATACCTTTGTCCGGTTTTAAAGAAAAGTAGGCGTTCCTAATTCTTGGTGCCTTTTGTTGCAGGTCACTGGCAGTTTGTTTGACTTTCTTTGTTATTCTCAGAGGTGGGTTCCTGTAACTGGGGTTATCTCAGTGCTACGATGTTTTCTTACCGCCTTGAACTCTTTGAAACTCCCAAAGCGGGGAGGCGCTGCATGAATTCAGATTAAAAATAATAATTATACTAAAAATAAAACAGCAATTTGTCATTAGCCGACTGAAGCAGACACATCAGCCTCCCTGTGTGCCTCTACATATTGAGGTGCAGTTGCAGTGCAATGTTTGGATGCAATTTTTCATTTTTCAAGGAGGGCTGCCATGTGTGGACTGTGGATAGCCAACAAGAAGAGAATTATGCAGCCACAGTAAAATCGTTTTTACTTTCAACATTTCAAACTACAGTCCAGTTGACATGGAGACAGCCGTGTTGTTGAACAGTCATGTCACCGAAGACATATGTTATGTCTTGCTCCAGTATAAGCTTACTAAGCACAACATTTTATTTTTTATTCTTGGGTATGCTGGCGTTGTTTGAACTGTAACAATGCAGGAACATGCGTAAGAATATAGAAATAAGTACTAGTTCAGTGACAAGGGATTGTTTTTTAATGACATCACTGATGAACCTTGCAAGACTGGAAGATTGGGCATCCAAATGGCAGATGAAATTTAATGTGGACAAGTGCAAGGTGATGCATATAGGGAAAAATAACCCATGCTATAGTTACACAATGTTAGGTTCTATCTTAGGATTTACCACCCAGGAAAGAGATCTAGGTATCATAGTGGATACTATTTTAAAATCGTCAGCTCAGTGTGCTGCAGCAGTCAAAAAAGCAAACAAAGTTAGGAATTATTAGGAAGGGAATGGTTAATAAAATGGAAAATGTCATAATGCCTCTATATTGCTCCATGGTGAGACCGCGCCTTGAATACTGTGTACAATTTTGGTCGCCACATCTCAAAAAAGATATAGTTGCGATGGAGAAGGTACAGAGAAGGGCAACCAAAATGATAAAGGGGATGGAACAGCTCCCCTATGAGGAAAGGCTGAAGAGGTTAGGGCTGTTCAGCTTGAAGAAGAGACGGCTGAGGGGGGATATGATAGAGGTCTTTAAGATCATGAGAGGTCTTGAACGAGTAGATATGAATCAGTTATTTACACTTTCGAATAATAGGAGGACTAGGGGGCACTCCATGAAGTTAGCAAATAGCACATTTAAAACTAATCGGAGAAAATTCTTTTTCACTCAACGCACAATAAAGCTCTGGAATTTGTTGCCAGAGGATGTGGTTAGTGCAGTTAGTGTAGCTGGGTTCAAAAAAGGTTTGGATAAGTTCTTGGAGGAGAAGTCCATTAACGGCTATTAATCAGTTTAGTTAGGGAATAGCCTCTGCTATTAATTGCATCAGTAGCATGGGATCTTCTTAGTGTTTGGGTAATTGCCAGGTTCTTGTGACCTGGTTTGGCCTCTGTTGGAAACAGGATGCTGGGCTTGATGGACCCTTGGTCTGAACCAGCATGGCAAGTTCTTAAGTTCTTATGTTCTTATCAACCCTAAATAGCAATGCATCGGGCTTCCAAGTAGGCACTGGGGCAACCAGCTTGGAGCGGTAGGTACAACCCTAAACAGCACTGGTACGTCTGCATTGGGCTTCCAAGTAGGCTGCAGTAACCCGCATGGAGTGGCCATAGTTAAAACTCAAACAATGAACCTGGGGAAGCCAGATGTTTTGGACAACTGCCTCACAAAGTTTGGTGGTTGTGCGGTACAGTTACCAAATTTTTTTGGTGAAAAAATCTAGGACTCTTGTTTTTTTTGATGCCAGCAGTGGAGCACGAACTTAATTTGCAAAGTGGGGGTGGGGGTGGGGGGTGGGGTGGGAGCAGGAGGAGCGGCTCTGGTCTGAGGGACTATGGCCTGGGAAAACTGTAGCCACCTACTCTTGAAACATACCTAAAACAGCATTCTCTCTTTAAAGTTTTGTTGCCACCCAATATTTAGGACCCAGCGCAAAAATCTAACCCTGACGGGTAGAAGAGAATTAATTAAGCACAAATCAAAAAGCCAAATCAGCAAACCAAATCCCACTGTTCCCAATATGTAAATTCTGTGTGGCAGGCATGTTTAGAGCACAGACTTTTAACTGGCTCCCACGATATTTTGCACTGATTAGATAATACTCTCCATCCCGCCAATTTTTGTACAGGGCTTGTGTATGAAATTCAGTTTTGTAACACTTTCCTACCCGGTGGTATGTGCATTACACATTTAGTTATCAAGCGTTTCTATTTCTCCCTCTACTCTCTGTGTTTTGTTTTTGTTTTGTTTTTTTATTTAGATGGACTGAAATAATGTTGAACCCCCTTTTTTCATATGATTTCAAATGCAAAACCACAGAACTGGCTCTAGGATAACAGGTGCTCGGTGCAAAAACTGAAATTGGCACCTTTGGCACCCTCCCCCGGAGGCAGCACTGGCATAGCACTTCCTACTTCAGCAATGGTAGTAGCTCTGGTATACTATAGTATACTAACCTCTCTCCCCTCCATCCTCTGCCCAGCACCAGTATCCCCTGTCCTACTCTCTTTCCCCTGCCCATAGTGCCCAGCATCCCCTCTAGCATCTTCTCTCTCACACCCCACTTTCCTGCCCAGCAGCATCCCCCCCCCCCCCCTAGGGTTGCCAACTGGCTCCAGATTTTCAGGACAGGTTGATCTAGTCCTGGTTTTACCCCATTGCATACTGGGACTTATTCTGATTTCCCTATTGCATTCCCTAACAAACCCAAAAACTATAAGAACCTGCATGCAGGGGGAGTAAAACCAGCACTGGATCAACCTGTCCTGAAAATCTGGAGCAAGGTGGCAACCCTACCTTCCTCTCTTATTCTCGCCTCCACTCCTCTTCCTCCCTACAGATTGATCCTTCACCTACCACCACAAACAGAAGCCTCCTTCCTCCTGCACAGAGTTCCTGATTCTCCCGCTGGCAGGCATCATATGGAAGGGTGCAGGAGGGAGGGGGCAGAAGTGCCCCCTTCAGCAC
The DNA here is from genome assembly GCF_901001135.1 of Rhinatrema bivittatum. NCBI lineage: Eukaryota > Metazoa > Chordata > Amphibia > Gymnophiona > Rhinatrematidae > Rhinatrema > Rhinatrema bivittatum. The sequence goes on along the minus strand of NC_042615.1, from coordinate 506,863,955 downwards.
GAGGCCTTTTGCAGCCGCACAGATCACACACCCCAAAATCTGGTCCAGCAAAATTGTAGGAAACAAAGGACCTTATATTCAAGATAGATTTTTTTTTTTTACATAGGTATGGAAAATAGTCATTTTTTAATAAGTCCCATTATCTTATTACCATAAAAGATATTACTCACAGCAATGATTCATTCATTACAGAATGAATATGAACCCTCCAGTATATGGATCAGGGGTTGGCAATTTTTTAAAACCTGAGCCACATTTCATATGTAGCAGGGATCAGATGTGGAGGAGGGGTGGGGTGTATCCCTTGGAGGTCCTCCAGGGAAATATGTCTATTTCAGATTCATCGCTTTCTCCCTCCGTCTCTCATTCCTACATGACTTTCTTCCTTTTCTCTCTCTTCCAGTCTCTCTCTCCCACATACACACCCTTCCTCTTGCTTTTACTCACTCACACCTGCTCTTTCTCAAAGAAATAGAAATGATGGCAGAAAAGGACCAAATGGTCCATCCAGTTTGCCCAGCAAGCTTCTTATCTGCCGCTCTGTGCAGGTTACCCCTCATGCTTATCAGTTTCCCAAACTGAATCCAATTCCCTGTTACTCCATGCCATTGAAAAAAAATGGTCTGCCTAGCCCTGCCATAGGTAAGTGAGGGAAGTGGAATTTGAACATTGGTTTTGCAGGTTCTTAGCCCATTGCTGTAACCATGAGGCCATCAGAATCTGAACAAGGCCATCAGAATTCTCTCACTTACACCCATTTTCTCCCTTTCTCTCACTCACAGGTCTTCTTCGACTGCCAGTGGGATGAGCTCTGCTGAGTGGCCCCGAGGCCTTCTTTCCCTGTACCAGGTAGTCCAAGTCATTGAAGAAGGAAGTAGGAACTTTGATATCAGTTTTATCATCCATCTGGGGACCAATGACCTCAATAGAAATGGTATCCATGAAGTACAAAAAGATTTCCAAAATCTAAGAAAGATGATAAGACACACTGCAAAGACTATTGCCTTTTCAGAAGTATTACCTGTTCATGGAAAGGGCCATGAGAAGCTATGCTCTATAGATAATTTCAGTTCCTAGCTCAAAACCTGGTGTACAGAAAGTGGTTTTGGATGCATTGGAAGCTGAGGTCGTGTATGGAGCAGTAAAAGGCTATATGGTAAGGTTGGCCAACACTGTCTGTAGCAGGAAGGAGGATGCTAAATAAGAAATTCATATCATATATTATTGGACATTTAAACTAAAGAATGGGGGTGGGAGAAGATGGCCAAAGAAATTGGCATGTCACCTCCAAGCAATACAGGAAGTGGAAGGAGAAAATAACAAAATCAATCAGATCAAAAAAGTGGAAAAGGTGTCTAGGAAGTGCAATAAATTGGAAAAATTGGAAAGTTATGACTACAAATGCTCATAGTTTGGGCAATAAAATCCCAGGTCTGCAGACCTAAATGGTGGAGGCGGATTGGGATATGGCCATACTGGGCTATAACTTGTTAAGGAAGGACAGAAAAAGGGGAGGAATAGCTCTTTATGTCAAAAACAATATCCAAGCAAGTGAACTGCAAGGAATGTGGGGTAGAAAAAAAGCATTATGGGCCATCCTAAAAAAAAAAAGATGATGGTGCACCCATTTTTACTGGTGTGGTTTACAGGCCTCCGACTTCATCAGAAGAACTAGACAGAGATCTGGTCGAAGACATCCCAAAGATGGGAAAGAAGGAAGAAGTATTGATTGTTGGCGATTTTAATCTGCCGGGCGTAGTCTGGAGAATCTCTTCTGCAGAATATACCAGAAGTAAAGAGATCGTGGATGCCCTGCAAGGGGCTCTGTTCAAACAAATGGTAATGGAACCCACGAGGGAGGGAGTTAAACTCAACTTAGTGCTCACTAATGAGGATAATGTCTCTAATGTCGGGGTGGGTGCCCACCTCAGCACCAGTGATCATCAAATGGTATGGTTTGATACCACAAATAGGATACAGAGAAGTCACACGAAGTTTTGAATTTCAAAAATACGGACTTTGTCGAAATGGGGAAGTAGCTGGAGGTAGAACTAGAAGACTGGGAGAAAGGAGAGAGGTGGAACAACAGTGGGCCAAGCTAAAAGGAGCAATTACAAAGGCAACAAATCTATATGTTAGAAAAGTAAACAAAAGTAGGAGAAATAAGAAACTGATCTGATTCTCAAAGGAGGTGGCTGATAAAATAAAAGCAAAAAGAACAGCGTTCAAGAAATATAAAAGATCCCAAAAATAGGAACACAGGGAAGAATATCTGGTGAAACTGAGGGAGACAAAGAAAGAAATCAAGAAAGCAAAAGGTCAGGCAGAAGAAAGGATTGCCAAAGAGGTAAAGCAAGGTGTCAAAACATTTTTCAGATATAGGAAAGGAAAAAGGTCCGAAGTGGTATAGTGAAATTGAAAGGTGACAAAGACCAATGTGTGGAGAGAGACGAAGAAATGGCCAAAATATTAAATAAATTAGAGATGTGAATCGGAACCGGAATCGGTTCGGTTCCGGTTCCGATTCAAATCTTATAATTTTTATCATCCGGCCCGATTGGTTTTTTTGTTTATCGGCTGCGTCCAATCCGATAAACAAAAAACCCACCCTGACCCTTTAAAACACTGGCCCCTTAGCCTCCCCCACCCTCCCAACCCCCCCAAAAACGTTTTAAACTTACCTGGTGGTCCAGTGGGGGTGCCGGGAGTGATCTCCCGCTCTCGGGCCGTCGGCTGTGCTAATAAAAATGGCGCCGATGGCCCTTTGCCCTTACCATGTGACAGGGTATCCGTGCCATTGGCCGGCCCCTGTCACATGGTAGGAGCACTGGATGGCCTGCGCCATTTTTAAAGATGGCACCGGCCATCCAGTGCTCCTACCATGTGACAGGGGCCGGCCAATGGCACGGATACCCTGTCACATGGTAAGGGCAAAGGGCCATCGGCGCCATTTTTATTAGCACAGCCGACGGCCCGAGAGCGGGAGATCACTCCCGGCACCCCCACTGGACCACCAGGTAATTTTAAAACATTTTGGGGGGGTCGGGAGGGTGGGGGAGGCTAAGGGATCAGTTTTAAAGGGTCGGGGTGGGTTTTTTTTAAATCAGGCCATTGGCGCCATTTTTATTAGTGGCAGCCGACGGCTCGAGAGCGGGCGATCGGTCCCGGGGCTCCCACTGGACCACCAGGTGATTTTAAAACGTTTTGGGGGGGTTGGGAGGGTGGGGGAAGGTAAGGGATTAGTTTTAAAGGGCCGGGGTGGGTTTAGCGGTTGTTTGGTGTGCCGGTTTTCCCGCCCCCCGCCCAAATAACTCCCGTTAGTGGACACAAACCTGATTAATGATTTTTCATGATAAATCGGGGAATTTCTATTGTATCGCACTCTTTAACGATTTTTGACGATTTAAAAAATATCGGACGATATTTTAAATCGTCAAAAAACGATTCACATCCCTAAAACAAATACTTCAGTTCGGTGTTGACTAAAGAAGACCCTGGAGAAGGACCGTCATTAGTTAACAAGATTGATTGTGTATGGGGTGGAGTAGACAAAACTCAGTTTACAGAAGAGAATGTATAGGAAGAGCTAGGAAAACTGAAAGTGGACAAGGCCATGGGGCAGGATGAGGTACATCCCAGGATGTACTGAGGGAGCTCAGAGATGTGCTGGCGAATCCACTGAAGGACCTGTTCAATAGATCCCTGGAAACAGGAGGTAGTGCTGCAAGACTGGAGAAGAGCAGTGGTGGTCCTGCTTCACAAGAGTGAGAGTAGAGAGGAGACTGGAAACTACAGGCTGGTTTGCCTCACCTTGGTGGTGAGAAAATTAATGGAGACTCTGCTAAAGGAGGATAGTGAACTATCTACAATCCAGTGAGTTGCTTGACCCGAGGAAGCATGAATTCACCAGAGGAAGGTCCTGTCAGACAAATCTGATTGATTTTTTTGATTGGGTGACTAGAGAATTGGATCAGGGAAGAGTGCTCAATGTGATTTACTTGGATTTTAGTAAAGTTTTTGATACGGTCCCACATAGGAGACTTGTGAACAAAATGAGAAGCTTGGTGGTGGGTGCCAAAGTAGTAGTAGCATGGATTGCAAATGGGTTCACAGGGGACAGCATGTATTGGTAAATGGAATCTACTCTGAAGAAAGAACAGTGTTCAGTGGAGTGCCCCAGGGATCAGTTTTGGGACCAATTCTGTTCAATATCTTTGTGAGTGACCTAGCAGAAGGGATAGAAGGTAAAGTTTGTCAATTTGTGGATGATTCTATGATCTGCAGCAGCATGGACATGTCTGAAGGGGTAGAGAAAATGAAAAGTGATTTAAAAAAAACTTGAAGAGTGGTCGAAGATTTGGCAGCTGGGATTCAATGCCAAGAAGTGCAGAGTCATGCATCTGGGATGTGGCAATCCAAAAAAGCTTTATGTGATGGGCGGTGAAAGACTAATGCGCATGGACTGGAAGAGAGAGCTTGGTGTGATAGTGTCTTATGATCTGAAGATGGCAAAGCAATGTGACAAGGCAATGGCTAAAGCCAGAAGAATGCTGGGCTGCATAGGCGAGGAATAACCAGTAAGAAAAAGGAGGTGAAAATGCCCTTGTACAGGTCATTGGTGAGGCCTCACCTGGAGCACTCCATTCAGTACTGGTGCCCTTATCTCCAAAAGGATAAAGACAGGATGGAGGCGGTTCAAAGAAGAGCAACCAAAAATGGTGAGGAATCAGCACTGGAAGACTTACGAGGAGAGGCTGAAGGATCTGAATATGTATACACCCCGGAAGAGAGGAGGTAAGGGGAGAAAGGCCACAGGCCTTCAGATATCTGAAAGGTTTAATGATATACAATCATCAAACCTTTTCTATTGGAAAGAAATCAATAGAACTAGGGGTCATGAAATGAAACTCCAGGAAGGACAACTCAGAACCAATGTCAGGAAATATTTCTTCACAGAGAGGGAGATGAATGCCTGGAATGCCCTTATGGAAGAGGTGGTGAAGATGAAAACTGTCAAGGAATTCAAAGGGGCGCAGGATAAACACTGTGGATCCCTAAAGGCTAGAGGATGGAAATAAAGAAAAGAGTGCATGGGGGCAACTTGCTGGTGTGGAAGTTGCTACCCTTAACAAATAAGCCTTGATACTGTTAATGCAACTCCATCATTGTTCTCTGCTTCAATGGCAGTGAGGAAAGGGGAATTGGATTCAGACAACAACCAATGAGGGCTATGATTTTTACAATTTGGGGCACAAATAAGCATGGGGGTAACTTGCCGATGCGGCTATTACTACCCTTAATCACTAAGCCTGATACTTTAGATGCAACTCAAACATTGTTCTCTGCTTTCACAGCTACGTTTAAGGGAAATTGAATTCAAGCAGCATCCTAGGGCCCTGAATAATGAATATTACTGTCTGGTAAACTGATGAGCTTGGGGGTAACTCGCACAATGCAGCAGATACTGGCATAAGCTTGCTAGGCAGACTGGGTGGATCATTTGGACCTTTTCTGCCATCATTTCTATGTTTCTATGAACAAGACTATCAGAATTCTCTCACTTACACCCACTTCCTCCCTCTCTCACTCACAGGTCTTCTTCGATCGCAGTGGGATGAGCTCTGCTGGGTGGCACCGAGGCCCACTCTCCCTTCCTCATTCTGCCTGATGCCATTGATGTCAGGCCATCGATAATGACATCAGGTAGGTAGACTGAGGATTGCATTGGCAGGCCAGAGATAAGGGAGTGAAGATACAGGTGGGTAGGCCCCCACAAATGTGGGGGCCATATTTTGTCCACCCTTGATACAGATATCTTTTAAACCATAAGGGGCATTGCATTTTACATTACATGTAAACCATTGCGATGGTATTTAACTTAGCAACGGTATAGAAAAAGATTTTAAATAAATAAATAAATAAAATAAATTACAACTTAAGGATCAGCTATACTAAGGAGTTTCCCGCCCCCCATTTTGTGTATATCTGGTCCTACATTACCTATATCTAAAGTAAATCTTGCCTCCCTGGGTATATAATGTTGTTGTTTTTTTGTCTCTTCCCAATTGCTCCTCACAGTCTCTGGTACCTCTGCCTCTCCCCAGACACCGATGCCCGGGTGGTCTGGAACCACTTGCCAGCACAAGGCCTGGAGGGTAGCCTGCTCCAAGGCGAACCCTCAGTGCCACTGATGAGACCTGCAGGGGCCACTCCTGTCATGGCAGCCCATCCTCCCACTAACCCGGGAGAGATAAAGATAAAATGTAACTCTGCGAGTTCTCAAAGATTTAAGGAGATCATTTTCAAATCCATTTCTGTGCATAAGACAGGATTTTGTGCATGTGAATAGCTGCTCTAAAACAGGCCGGGGCTCATGCAAGCGGAAGAGGAGCGTAATCCGGGTTTCGTGCGTATTCTTATACAAACTGTAGCGAGACATTCCAGGGGAACAGAGGGGGGGGGGGGGGGGGGGGGGGAGCTTCACGCAAATGCTCTTTCATTTTAAAAAGCATGCGGGAGCAAAAGTATCCGAACACATGATTTTAATGAGCAGCATTTCTTTAAATAAGGTGCTGAAAGTGCTCCATGTTCATTTGCAACTTATCACAAATATGTACACTTCAACAAAATGATTCAAAGGCTTTCAAAGTCTTTCAAACCAGATAGGGTTTACAAAAGAGGTTCAAAGCGAGTACATCCCCCAAGATGGCCATGTTTCACCTGTTGGCTTCTTCGGGAGGGACAGAGTTAGGGCAACCTTCAGAGTCTGCATATGTGCCAGTTTACAAACAGTAATTCTTGCTCTATCGACCAAATAGAAATAATCTATCAAATTATTTTATCACAGGTAATTGCAGCTGATTTCCAAATAACAATTAGAAATGGAGGTTTGCACTGGATATTCAATACTCCTGTTCAAATTTTCCTTATATTGTTACAGAAATATATGTGAGAAAGCCCCTGTCTCTGGGTGCTAAAACCAACATTCATTATCTTCCTGTACTTTGAGTCTGGAAATCTTTCTTTCTTTATTAGCAATTACTAATTGTTTTCCAGATAAAATATCACCCAAAGCGATGTACAAAAATTCAAAACAAAATATCAAAACAATATAAAACACAATTAAAATAAAATAAAAATAACAACATTCCCTGCATATACCTATCCCCCCCCCCCCCCCCCCCACCCTAATTATACAGGTCAAGAACCACCTCCTGCCAAACCTGGATCAGACGTTAATCATATATAAATAGATGTTAATTATTTGCCAACATAAACAAAGTCTTCAGTTTCTTCCGAAATTTAGCCAAATTTAACTCCTCTCTTATCTCCAAGGGCAAACTGTTCCATAAACTCGGGATTACATTTGAAAATGATTTTGCACCCAATTGGGAATGAATACATTTTTTTGCAGACAGAAGGTCCAAATACCGCCTTCCTGCAGAACACAAAATTCTCTTAGCAACATGCCATTGTAAGATTCCCCTCAAAGTGGGAGAACTAGCACCATTTATGGTTTTAAATACCAATACTAAGTTCTTGAATCTGCTTCTATCCACTATGGATAACCAGTGCAGTTCCAGCAACAAAGGTTTGGCAGAACTTCTTCGAGATTTCCCCAAAACTAAGCAGGCGATCGTATTTTCAATAAGTTGCAATTTTTGATTCACTTTACCCTGCACTAATCCAGATTTGAAGGAACCAGGGCATAAGCCACGCTCTTAAGAGCAGACAACTCCAAGTATGGTTTCAGATGCCCTAGTAATTTTTATTGATGTCCAGATTGCCTTATGAACAGTAAAATAAAACATCCAAATAAGGAATGATAACACCAAAACCCTCAATGACAAGCTGAAAACCAGAAAAAAAAACGGCATAAATCCAAAAGGCTGCATACAGCATAAATCTGAAACGAAACAGCATAATGACACGAAACGGAACTTTTTTTTTCCAGGCGCACCCCTACTTCCTATGACACGGATTCTTGATGAGAACATGACATTTGACTTAAGATCAGAAAGTACTCTCGCAACAGAAGTCCACTGTACGTGTTGCTTCTCCACAGAGAATTCTAGGAATTCCAAAAATGTGCTACTTGACCGAACCCCACACTCAAGTCCTTTGCTCCCTAACTAGAGGCCCACAGCCTTGGCTTTCACTTCCCCTTTCCTCAGGCCTCTCCTGCCACCGACTTAAGACAAAAAGCGTGCCCACCCCCTAACCCTGCTAGTCAGGGGGTCCTGTGGCAGCACCTGCTCCTCTCTGGGGGGGGGCAAAGAATCTTATTCCAGATGGCCCCTACCTAGGCACTCCCTGCACATTACCAGGGTCAGCACTGTAAGCAAACACCAGCCAAGGAGAGGCAGACCCAGGGCCCTACTTTTCAAACTAGTGCCAAATGCTCTTGAAAATCCAACTCTACAAAACCGCCACATGAGTTGCTGCTGGCTGACAGTTGCATCATCCACCCACCCCCACCTTCGGTTTTCAACGAGAGCTGCATTTGGTGAGGTTTCATCTCCTTTTCCCTCACCCCCCAGTTGGGGGTGAAAAGTCACAGCGCCCCCCCCCCCCTTGACTCTGGTGCTCTCGCTTTCTCTCGCCCCCATCCCAAAACTGTGGAGAACGTGAGTCTGATGCAAGAGGCTGGCGGTGTTTCAGCAGCAGCAGCAGCGCTTCATGTCACACTCGCTGCCACCCTCCCACCACTTCTGCGTCTCGTTCACTCACCCCAGCGGTGCTCTCCTTCTGGATGGCTTCCTCTCTAGGGAGGGGGGGGGTGGGGGGTGGAAGGAGAAGGAGGTCTCTCTCTTTCCTTGTTGCTGTGGTAAACCCCCCTTTTTATTTTTCTCCCCCCTGCTGCCTTTTAAAAGCATTGGAAGAAAGAATGAATTTTTTTTTTTTTTGCCAAACCACTACTGCTAAGGACACACCCGCCTACACACACAGAGCGAAGCAGCCCCTCCTTAACCAATCAGACTATCAGAGGCTGCTGTGAAACGAAGCCAGCCCTGCCCCTCAGCTCCTATTTCTCTCACAGGGGCTGAGCCCTTGAGAAAAAAAAGGACAGCTGTCTCCCCAGAGGAGCTACCTGCCCCTTTCCAATGCCCCTTTGGCTGCCTACAGACAGAGACCTCAGTCCTGAGCACTGGCTAAGCCCAGGGCCGGTGCTAGCTTTTTTTTTTTTTTTTTTGCTGCCCTGTGCGAACAATTACTGTGCTGCCCCCTCCACCCCCCACCCCCACCCACCGGTTCATTCACTCTCTGTCTCGGGCCCACAAAAAAAAACCAAAACCCTCAGCTCTCTCCAGCCATACAAACTCTAAAAACTGACACCTCCTTCAAGCCCTGGGTTTTCACCCCTTGCCCTGGAATCCATGGCCGGTGCAAGCGTATCAGATGCCCTAGGTGAACCTTATAGCCTTGCACAATGCCCCCGGCCTGCTCTTCTCACAAAGTTAAGAGTTATACATTTATAACAAGATTTAATGTGAAAAATATCAAAGCACCGTATTCTAAGGTAAAAATATCACTTAAATTATATTTACATGCACTGCTGTGATGCCAACCAGAAATCCTGGCAAAAAAAAACCCCACTTGGTACTCATATGGTATTAGGCCTGTTGTAATGTGTGTTGTGTGTGGGTCTGACCCTCCGAAATCTGACCCTCCGAAATCCCTATTAGAGAACATCTCACCTCAGTCACACATGCAGAACACAAACCCTCACCAAATATTTATTTATTTATTTATTTTTTATTTTTATATACCGATGTTCCTGTAAAGAATACATATCGCACCGGTTTACAAGGAACTGGGGAATACAGAATAGAGCAGCCATAAAGTAGAAATATAAATGTGACAAAACCTGAACTGAAAACCACAAGAAGCCAGATTCTCTGTGTAATGCAACAATAAAAAAAACCAGAACCATCACCATTCCTCAAACATCAAACAAAATCAAGAAATATAATAAATACATAATCATAATAATAAAAACATACTAATAATAATGTTTCAAAAACAGATAAATAAAAGACTGAATAATTAAAAACTCTTATAAAGCTTTTTTGTAAGGTCCCAAAAACCAATAAAATATTTCAAAACAGCAGACACATCAAATAACACCCAAAAAATAAAACTAAAAAGGATTTTAAAAGTTCACGCTCTCCATACATAGGAACCTTTGATTTCTAGTCACCCTAAGATTATCATGGATTAGTGGGAGTGGGGTGTACAAATTTTGTCCTCTCTTTCTTTTACACACACACACAAGCTCACTCACACATGCTTACTCGCACACACAACCAGGTGCCTCCAGCTCTTCTATGATTGGGATCTGCCAGCAGTCTCGGGCCCTCCATTTCACCTGCTGGCAGGTTGGGATCCACCTGCAGCCCTATGCTCTCTCTCTCTCTCACTCATGCACACACACACAACCAAGGCACTCTCCCATTCACACCCATACTCCCAGGCAAGTTCCCATTCACACACCCTCACCCACTCAAATCTTAGGCAAACTCCTATTCACATCCACCCAAATCCCAGACAGGGTCCTATTCATGCATGCATGTATGCGCACGTGCACACATACATACCTAGGTTCTATAATGGTGCAGAGTGAGGCAGCCACTTCAGGTGGCAGAATTTTGAGGGGAAAAAAATGTCCCTCTCAGAACGCCACTATGGCATCCGCCTCACCCTGCCTGCCTCTGCCGCGGCTACCGACCCAGGCTGGTGGCAGCAGAAAAGAAAGTTATTTACACTTTCGGATAATAGAAGGACTAGGGAGCACTCCATGAAGTTAGCAAGTAGCACATTTAAGACTAATTGGAGAAAATTCTTTTTCACTCAGTGCACAATTAAGCTCTGGAATTTGTTGCCAGAGAATGTGATTGGTGCAGTTAGTGTATCTGGGTTTAAAAAAGGCTTGGATAAGTTCTTGGAGGAGAAGTCCATTAACTGCTATTGATCAAGTTGACTTAGGGAATGGCCTCTGCTATTAATGGCATCAGTAGCATAGGATCTACTTAGTGTTTGGGTACTTGTAGCCTGGATTGGCCACTTTTGGAAACAGGATGCTGGGCTTGATGAACCCTTGGTCTGACCCAGTATGGCAATTTCTTATGTTCTTATGTGAGGGTCGCTGCCACTGAGGCCAGGCTAACGGCAGGGAGGAGGGCCTCCACTGCCACCACCAGAGGCCAGACCGGCGGCATGGAGGAGGGGGCAGAGCGAGCGGGGGGACGGAGCGAGAGGAGGCAGGGCAAGGGGCACCATCTCATCCCTCACCTCAGGCAGCAGATTACCTTTAGCTGCCCCTGCACACACCCATCACATTTTCTCACACACCCCACCCATCTCAGGAAAGCTTCCATGCATGCATGCATGCACGAGTGCACATACACACACACACCCCTACACCCACACCCACACACCCATCTCAGGCAGGCTCCCATTTATACCCAACCATCAAAGGATTCACCAGTGTATATAAATGAGATAATCAAATGAGCTGGTGTTTAAATTTTTAATTAAAACAAATTTAGTGCTGGATCAGCTACTTCCAATCTTGTTAATGCCAAGATTCCAGTGCCACATGGGGTAATTGTTTCAAAAATGGCTGTTCAAACAACATCCAGGCAACCTTGTAACTATTAGAACTTGGATAATGTTGTAACAAGTTATCACAGTCTGTTCCAATAGCTACAATGTTGCCTGGATGTTGTTTGAACAGCCATTTTTGAAACAATTACCCCATGTGGCACTGGAATCTTGGCATTAACAAGATAGGAAGTAGCTGATCCAGCACTAAATTTGTTTTAATTAAAAATGTAAAAATAAAAAAAGTGAGTGTTTAATAATTTCATGATTGCACCGACTGGTTTCAAATCTGATTGAATATTCAGAAACTGTACCAGTGCTGAGGTCCTCTTTTCCTCTTGATGAAATTATTGATAAAGTTATCCACAAATAACAGCGCTCCTAGATATTCACATTTAACACCAGCTCGTTTGATTATCCCATTTATACCCATCAACCCATCCCGGGCAGGCTTCCATTCACCCACACTCCACCCATCCCAGGCAGGCTTCCATTCACCCACACCCAGCCACCACAGTCAGGCTGAGGGGAGAGAACGGGGCAGGGGTCAAAAGAAAGAGGAGGGTGGGATAGGAAGAAGGAGAAGAGGCTGAAGGGAGAAGAGTGGGATGGGGGAGCAAGGAGAGTGCTGGGGAGCAGGAGAAAGAGAGAAGGCAACTTGTGGTAGGGGAGAAGCCTCCTCTTCTCTCTCCCCTGCCTGCTGCTCTCAGCCCTCTCCTTTCCCTCCTTCAGCACCCAACCTCTCTCCCCCTTCTTCCTCCCTTCCTCCTCTTTTCTCTCCCTATCCCCACTCCCTATTGCTCTTGTCCCTGCCCCATCCTCTCCCTTCAGCCTTTCTCCTCCATCTCTCCCTCCCGCCCTCCACCTCTTTTCGCCTGCACCCACACCCCTTGCCATTTCTTCTCCCTCCCTCTCTCCCTCCTCTTTCCGTCTCTTCCTCCTGCCCCAGCATCTTCCTCCAGCCAGCCCTCACCCTCCTGCTTCCCAGCTCTCCTCCCCATTCTCCATCCACCACAATCCACTTACCTGTCCTGGTGATGGACCTCCCTCACCCATGTCTCTTTCTAATAAGAACATAAGAAATACCATAATGAGTCAGACCAAGGGTCCATCAAGCCCAGTATCCTGTTTCCAACAGTGGCCAATCCAAGTCACAAGTACCTGGCAAGTACCCAAACATTAGACAGATCACAAGCTACTATTGCTTATTAATTACCTTCATAGCATTTTATGGATTTATCCTCTAGGAACTTATCAAAACTTTTTTTTTAACCCAGTTACACTAACTTCTGTAACCACATCCTCTGGCAATGAATTCCAGAGCTTAACTATGTGCAGAGTGAAAAAGAATATTCTTCAATTTGTTTTAAATGAGCTACTTGCTAACTTCATGGAGTGCCTCCTCGTCCTTACAGCTCTCAAGTTGAAATGCGAGGAACCTTATTGGTAAAATTTAAGTATTCAGAGGACAGAGATACCGTATTAAAATTATTTCTAAGTAAAAGATCTTTGTTATACTTGGGCCAAAAACTGTGGGTCTATCCTGACGTCTCTAAGGAGATGCAGACAAGACGTAAGAAATTTTTAATATTGGCAAACCAGGCTAGAATGTTTGGGATTCAATTAAATATCAGATTCCCTTGTAAATGTGTAATGAAAATTGATGGTGTTAAATTTGTATATTATGAACCTGAACAGTTAGCGAAATATCTCGAGAATCGTAGGAACCACGAGGCAGAGCACGAAACAGAATCTTCTTAATAGTTGTAGGAGGAAAGTAGATACTCTGCAGTCTCTCAATGTTTTGTTTAGAAATATTTTTTCTTCTTTTTTGTGTAACTTGCTTAAAGAATGGTACTCCCCTTTCTTGTTTGGTAACAGGGAGTTAAAAGAATATATGTTATGTGATATTGTTATGAATAGATTATATTGTCTTGGATAATATAAGTGATAATATTATCTTTACTCCTGAATTATGGTTTTCAGAATTTGAATGTATCAAATTTGAAATATGCAAAATAAAGAATAAAAATAAATAAATAAATAAATGATTTAAAATATCAATCCCCATTACTCCAACCTCCATCAATCCCTACAATTTAAGTTTCAACCATGTCTTTACCCCTTTTCTGAATTTCAGATAATTTATTTCAAGCCACTCACTTATGAGTGGCTTATGCTCCGCCTGCCTTACCGGAGGGGAGGGCACATCCAAAGCTGCCGGGGGAGGCATTTTTAAGGTGCTTCAAGATCCCGGGAGGCTCGGGGGACTGCAACTCTCTTCAGCAGATCCATTCCCACTCAGCGTGGGAATGGATGCCATTTTGGATTCAATTGACGTGGGTGCGTGGGCCGCAGCGGGGGAGGGGAAATCTCCACCGCATTTATCTCCACAGCAGGTGGCCTCTAAGGGGGGGGGGGCAGACTGAGTGGGGAGGCTATAGTCACGGCGGAGGAGAGCCCTGAAGGTGCTTCAGGCTCCTCTTCATCCTCCTTTTCCTCTGACTTTATTATGTTGCTGCACAAAGCATTTAAAGCAAGGAAAGCCACCAAGAGGCATGGTTCAGTTCCAGGGGACAAAGGTCCTAAGTGGTCCAGAGACCTGGAGGAGGAGAGGGCAACAAGAAAGAAGCACCCCCTGTGGTCCACGACATCCCGGCCACTGGACATTTCCTCCTCGGAGGCTTCTGATCTTGAGGATGGAGATCCCTGGGACAAGCCTCTACCGGGGGCGGACCAGGAGGAGGTCCAGGCCCAATCTATCAGACATGGCCCCCCAATTCTTGAAAGGGATCACCCCAAGGTGGTTTGTCTGTTCCGGAGGGATGAGTTGGGTCAACTTATCCCCGTGGTGTTGGAGGAATTGGGCATTGATTCCCTTCCGGAGAACTCCCGGATGGGGTCCATTGGTCCTGTCATAGTGGGTCTTCGTGGTCCGTCCTGGTCCTTCCGGTTCCATATTTCTGTTACGGACTTACTGTTTCTTGAATGGGACACCCCAGATTTGGGTCTAAAAGTCAGTAAAGTGATGGATAAGCAGTATCCTTTACCAGAAGAAGCCCTGGATCTTCTTTGTGTCCCCAAGGTGGATGCGGTGGTGTCTGCAGTCACTAAGAAGACCACCATCCCGGTGACAGGGGCAGCAGCTCTTAGGGATCTTCAGGATCGTAAGCTCGAAGAAGCTTCTCGAGGTTTTCACACTGGGAGTGTGGGCTGCATGTGCAGCAGTTTCACCTTGTGGGCAGGACTTCACTGGGTACAGCTCCTGCAGAATAACACGTCACTGTCAGAGAAGGAGGCTGTGCAAGCAGGGTGCTTGGAAGCCGCGGTAGCTTACAGTGCAGATGCCCTGTATGATCTGCTCCGCACCTCGGCCAGGTCCATGATTTCAGCAGTGTCAGCTCGTAGACTACTTTGGCTGAAAAACTGGTCTGCAGATGTCTCTTCCAAAGCTCAGCTGGGCTCTCTGCCTTTCAAAGGCAAACTGCTGTTCGGTAAAGATTTGGAAGACATGATTCAATCATTGGGGGAGAACAAGGTTCATCACCTGCCTGAGGACAGATCCAAGGTGAGGGGTTCCTTTCCTCCTTGGTCTCGGTTCTGGGGTCTTGGAGGTTCCACTCTTCCAGGTCATTGGGCTCGTTGTCCAGACAAGGCTCGAGTAGGCAACAGTCCTGGTCCCAATCCTTTCAGGGGCATCATTTTGGTAGGACCGGACCCCAGGCTGTGGGAGGAACAAATCTTCCCAATTAAATGAGGCCGGTCCACTCCTCGGTTCCCGTTATAGGAGGCAGGTTGTCTCAGTTTTACGAGGAGTGGGCCAAACTCACAGCAGACCAGTGGGTCCTCAATGTGATAAGACAACGTTACGCTTTAAATTTTGCACGGCTCCTTCACAACCGCTTTCTTGTCTCTCCATGCTCCTACACACAGAAGCGTCGGGTGGTGAAAGACACTTTACAATTTATTTATTTATTTATTTATTTATTTATTTAAACTTTTTCTAGACCGACATTCGTTGGGAACATTATATTGGTTTACACAGAACATAACAACAGTGAATAGGCTTTACAATGAATAAAATTGAGAACAAGAAAACAATGCTTACGTGATCTCGGGGCCATTGTACCAGTGCCTCCAGTGGAGCAGTGGAGGGGGCCGTTATTCCATCTACTTCATGGTGCCCAAGAAAGAAGGCACATTCCGACCCATTCTGGACTTAAAGAGGGTCAATCGTTGTCTTTGGGTTCCAAGGTTTCGCATAGAGACCCTGAGGGCAGCCGTGGCATTGGTGCACAAAGGAGAGTTCCTAGCATCCCTGGATCTAACCGAAGTGTATTTGAACATCAGGATCAGAGCCGACCATCAGACATTCCTGAAGTTTTCCATTTTGGGGGACCATTTCCAGTTCTGTGCTATGCCATTTGGACTTGCCACGGTGCCCCAGATCTTTACCAAGATAATGGTTGTGGTGGCAGCGCAACTTCGGAAGGAAGGCTTCTTTGTTCATCCATATCTGGACGATTGGCTGATTCAGGCAAAATCGGAGTCTCTCTGTCGCTCAGCGATACACCGAGTTCTTCATCTGTTGCAGTCACTAGGTTGGGTGATCAATCTAGCCAAGAGCTATCTAGTTCCCTCCCAGTCCCTGGATTCCTGGGAGCCCTATTTGACACACAGCTGGGGAGGGTCTTCCTGACCAAGGAGCGAATCACCAAACTGCAAGGGCAGGTTCAGGATTTTTTGTGCAAGAGTCTTCCAAGAGTCTGGGATTATTTGAGAGTCCTCAGTTCAATGGCTTCCACCTTGGAGTTAGTCCCATGGGCCTTTGCTCATATGAGACCTCTTCAGTCAGCTTTGCTATCCCATTGGAACCCGGTGTCCGAACAATTTCATCTCCTCCTTCCTCTTACAGACTCTGCACGTTCCAGTCTTGATTGGTGGCTCCTCTCAGACAATTTGCACCAGGCAGTGGCCCTGGAAGTTCCCACTTGGACAGTGGTCACTACAGATGCCAGCCTCTCTGGTTGGGGAGCGGTTTGTCAGGACAGATCGGTGCAGGGACAATGGTCAGTGGAAGAAACCTGGTGATTGATCAATCATTTGGAGACAGAGCAGTGAGATTAGTGTTGCAAGCTCTACTGCCGCTTCTGCAGGGAAAGTCGATCAGGGTTCTGTCTGACAATGTGACCGCAGTGGCTTATATCAACCACCAAGGAGGAACCAAGTGTAAGCTTCGTGGACCCTTGGGCCAATCGGAACCAGGAGATGGAATACCTTAGAGAGGTAGAGACACCGGTTCCAACTGGGAGGCGGCGAAGACAGGCTCACGGACAGCTGAGAGGAGGACACGAAGGGCCCTATGCGATCAAGGGCCAGGAGGAGAGGCTGACCCAGTGGAAGAGGATCTTCGCCCTGGAAGCCGGTACTCCCCCGAGAGGAGCTCGTAGGAGTCCGGCCGCTGGGACTTAGGCGATTCACCCTGGAAGCCGGTGTCCCCCCGGGAGGAGCCCGTAGGAACCCGGCCGCTGGGACTTAGGAGATCTCTACCGACGGAGTCGTTGCTCACCAGGCCAGGGTCAGGTGCCGGAGAATCGCCGTCAGCCAGTCCGCGTCTAGAGCCAGGGGATCGTCGTCAGCCAGTCCAAGTCAAGAGCCAGAGAAGTACCGAAAGCCAAGCCAAGTCGAGAGCCAGAAGACACCGAAGCCAAACCAGAGTCAGGAGCCAGGAAGAACCACAAGCCAATCCGAAGTCAAAAACCAGGAGATCAAGTGACGAGCAGGAACACAGCAACTGGGAGCAGGACGAACCTGGGAACCTCGTTGCAAGGCTCTGAGGAGAGGAGCTGCAGGGCTTAAGTAGCCCAGTCGCGTCTGACGTCACTGGAGGGTGGAGGCAGGTTCCCCGCACCTGGCCCTTTAAATCCCGGGCCAAGACGCGCGCGTGCCCCTAGGGGACGGAGCCAGCCGCGGCAAGACACCGGCTGCTTCGGCGGCGCGGCAGCAGCACAGGGGAAGCGGAGGCAGGCCTGGGCACCACGTGGGGACGCCGGAAACGTGGCGGCACGGGTCCTCGGAGGCCCGGGGAGGGCTGGAGCGGAGCGGAACCGCGCAATTGTAAGTGAAGCGGCCGGGGCCGACCCGGAGCCGCAACAGTACCCCCCCCCCTTACGCCCCCTCCCGGGGGGCCGTGGTTTGTCCGGATGGCGGAGGTGGAACTGCCGAAGAAGGTCCTTATCCAGGACGTGGGAAGCAGGCTCCCAAGAATTCTCCTCCGGGCCGTAACCTTCCCAAGACAGTAGGTACTCCCAGCGGTGGCGACGGCACCGGACATCCAAGACCTCTTGTACCATGTAGATGACATCCGGATCCAAGGAAACATTGGAGGGCTCCGGCGGGGAAGCCCGAAATCGAGAGAGTACCAGCGGTTTGAGGAGGGACACGTGGAAGACATCATGGATCCTAAGCGAGGAGGGCAGTCGCAATCTATAGGATACAGCCCCTATGCGTTCGGCCACCGGAAAGGGTCCAATGTAACGAGGCGCTAATCTCATGGAGGGGGTCCGCAATTGAATGTGCTTAGTACTTAGCCATACCCTTGTCCCGGGTAAGAATACCGGAGCGGGCCGTCGAGACCGATCTGCATACGTCTTGAAGCGAGTTGCAGTGCTGCGGAGCTTCTCCTGCGTGGAAAGCCAGAGGTGGTGAAGCTGGCTAGCCGTTAGCTGTGCTGCCGGAGAGGTAACGGTCACCGGTAATGGCAGTGGGGGTCTTGGGACCCTCCCATAGACTAGCTGAAAGGGGGACTGTAGCGTAGCGGAGTGCTTATGGCGATTGTGAGAAAATTCTGCCCAGGGAAGGAGAGAGACCCAGTTGTCTTGGAGCTCATCCACAAAAGCTCGGAGAAAGGTCTTAAGAGACCGATTGGTCCGCTCCACTTGGCCGTTACCCTGGGGATGAAATGCCGTGGTGAAATCCAACTGTATCCCAAACTTTTTGCATAATGCCCTCCAGTACTTAGCCGTAAATTGGGGACCGCGATCCGAAGCGATATGCGAGGGCAGTCCATGTAGTCAGAAAATATGCTGGACAAAGAGGTCAGCCAGCTCAGGAGCCGTAGGTAGCTTGGGTAAAGGGATGAAATGTGCCATCTTAGAGAAGCGGTCAATCGTGACCCAAATTACGGTTTTCCCCTCAGAGGGAGGCAACTCCACCACAAAGTCGGTGGATAGGTGGGACCACGGTTCTGTGGGAATAGGGAGCGGCTGGAGTAGACCCCACGGGTGTCCTGGTGGCGGCTTTTGCTGAGCGCACGTGGGACAAGACTGAACATAGTGCCGGATATCCTCCTTCACCCGCGGCCACCAATAAAATTCAGTGAGCAACTCAAGGGTTCGCGAAATCCCAGGGTGACCAGCCGTCAAGGAGTCGTGTGCCCACGCCAGAACCTTCCTCCGGGAACGGACTGGAACCACCGTCCTCCCCTCAGGTCCTACGTCCGTGGCGGCCAGGAGGACTTTAGCTGGGTCCAATATGTACTGAGGGGACTCCGTTGTGTCGTCAACCTCTGTGGTGCGAGAGAGGGCATCTGCCCGGACATTCTTGGCTGCGGGTCGATAATGAAGCGAGAAGTCGAACCGACTAAAAAAGAGGGACCAGCGGGCCTGTCGGGGATTCAGCCTCTGAGCATGAGACAAGTATTGCAGATTCTTATGATCGGTATATACGTGATCGGATGTTGGGCTCCCTCCAACCACTGCCGCCATTCCTCGAACGCTAATTTTATGGCCAACAGCTCCTTGTCGCCAATCCCGTAATTCCTCTCGGCCGGAGAAAACTTGCGGGAGAAGTATGAGCAAGGCCGGGTCTTGCCAGTCGAAGAGGTTTGGAGCAGCACCGCCCCGACGGCGACATCGGAAGCATCCACCTCCACTATAAATTGGCGTTGAGGGTCTGGATGCCGGAGACAAGTGTCCTGTAAGAAAGCCTCCTTGAGATCCTGGAAGGACTGTCTGGCAGCTGGAGACCAGTTTCGGGCGTCCGCACCCTTCCGTGTGAGGGCCGTCAGAGGGGCAACCAGGCTAGAGTAATGCGGGATAAACTGGCGGTAGAAGTTCGCGAAGCCTAAAAACCGCTGAAGAGCTTTCACTCCCGATGGTTGTGGCCAACCCTTGATGGCGCTCACCTTGTCCGGATCCATTCAGAAGCCCGTAGAGGAGACAATATATCCTAGGAAGGGCAGTGCCTCTTGTTCGAACTGGCACTTCTCTAGCTTAGCGTACAAGTGGTTCTCCCTTAGCTTCCGAAGAACTTGCCGGACGTGTTGCCGATGTGACTTGAGATCCTGGGAATAGATCAATACGTCGTCCAGGTACACGATAACAGACGTATATAAGAAGTCCTGGAGGACCTCGTTCATAAGATTTTGGAATACTGCTGGGGCGTTACAGAGACCAAAAGGCATGACAAGGTACTCGTAATGGCCGTCCCTGGTGTTAAAAGCGGTTTTCCACTCATCCCCTGGGCGTATTCGAACGAGGTTGTAAGCACCCCTGAGGTCTAGTTTTGTGAAAACACGAGCCCCTTGGAGGCGGTCCAGCAGCTCTGGAATCAGAGGCAACGGGTAACGGTCTCGGCGAGTGATTTGATTCAAACCCTGATAATCAATACAGGGGCGAAGAGACCCGTCCTTCTTCCCTACGAAGAAAAACCCGGCCCCAGCCGGGGATTTGGAGGGTCGGATGAAACCCCGATCCAAGTTTTCCTTAATATAGGCAGACATAGCTTGGGTTTCCGGCAGAGACAGGGGGTAGACTCTCCCACGGGGCGGTGTGGTTCCTGGTAGTAAATTAATTGCGCAATCAAAGGGTCGGTGCTCCGGGAGTAGTTCTGCCTTCTCCTTGGAGAAAACATCCTGAAAGGCATGGTACTGTGGAGGTACTGTTAACGAGGCCGTGCAGAGCGAAATGGGTTGCAGCGGGCGTGCAGGAAGGCAATGACGGTGGCACGCAGAACTCCAGGAGGTAATCTGTAGAGACCTCCAATCGATCACCGGAGAGTGCTCCCTAAGCCAGGGTAAGCCCAGGATGACTGGGTGGATGGATTTTTCCAGGATAACAAACAAGATTTCCTCCTGGTGGAGGGCTCCCACCTGAAGCTTCAGAGGGCTGGTGCGAGTGGATATTATACCAGGAAGTGGGTTCCCTTGAATGGAGGAAACCCGCACAGGCGGTTCTTGTGGGCAAACCTCGAGCTGTAGCTGTTGTACCAGCTCCTGGAGGACAAAATTCCCCCCGGACCCAGAATCGAGTAAGGCTAGGGTGTCGAAGCCTCCCTCCGGAAGACACAGGCGTACCGGAACGGTACATGGGGAGCTAGGTGAAATGTTGCCTAGAGTCAACTCCCTCTGAGCTGTAGGTTCGGGCGTTTCCCGGACGCTCGGTACAACGGGCCAGAAAATGCCCCTGGCCCCCGCAGTAAAGACACAGTCCTTGGGTACGGCGGCGTCGGCGTTCCTCAGAAGATAGGGGACCACGACCCAACTGCATGGGTTCCTCGGTTGATGGAGTGGTGGCTGCAGGCGGAGATGTCCGGACTCGAGGCGGAGTGATCCTGCGTGTGGTTTGGCCCTGAGTAGGCCGTCGCTCTCGGAACCGCCGCTGAATTCGTCGGTCTACGCGCCCAGCTAGTTCAATGAGCTCTTGAAGGTTGTCGGGGAGGTCACGGCCGGCGAGCTCATCCTGAAGACGAGGAGAGATGCCTTCCATGAAGATGTCGTGCAAGCTGTCGGTCCCCCAGGCCAGCTCAGTGGCCAGGGTCTGGAACTCTGTGGCGTACTCCTCTAGGGGCCGATTGCCCTGCCGGAGCTGAAGCAGTTCGGAAGCGGCCGTGGAGGCCCGGGAAGGCTCGTCGAAGACTCTGCGGAAGGCTTTGACAAACTGAACCAGATTATTCAGTCGGGAATCCTGTCGTTCCCAAAGAGCTGAAGCCCAAGACAGAGGTCTCCCCTCCAGGAGGGAGATTATAAAGGTCGTCTTGACTCGGTCCGTAGGGAATTGGGCGGGTAGTAGATCGAAGCGGATGTAGCATTGATTGAGGAACCCCCGGCATGCCTTCGGATCCCCTGAATATCGGGATGGAGCAGGCATCTGTACGGGAGCGGCGGAGTCGGGACTGGCCTAGGACATAGACGCCCGGGAACTTGCTGCGGAGGCTCCATCAACGCGATCTGCCAGACGTTGTACTGTCGACATCAGCGTGTCGAGGCAGCTCTGTTGTTGCTGCAACTTCTGGGCCAGGCCTGGAATAGCCTTGAGACCAGCAAGGTCCGCCGGGTCCATGGCCTTGCAATCTGTAAGCTTCGTGGACCCTTGGGCCGATCGGAACCAGGAGATGGAATACCTTAGAGAGGTAGAGACACCGGTTCCAACTGGGAGGCGGCGAAGACAGGCTCGCGGACAGCTGAGAGGAGGACACGAAGGGCCCTATGCGACCAAGGGCCAGGAGGAGAGGCTGACCCGGTGGAAGAGGATCTTCGCCCTGGAAGCCGGTACTCCCCCGAGAGGAGCTCGTAGGAGTCCGGCCGCTGGGACTTAGGCGATTCACCCTGGAAGCCGGTGTCCCCCCGGGAGGAGCCCGTAGGAACCCGGCCGCTGGGACTTAGGAGTTCTCTACCGACGGAGTCGTTGCTCACCAGGCCAGGGTCAGGTGCCGGAGAATCGCCGTCAGCCAGTCCGCGTCTAGAGCCAGGGGATCGTCGTCAGCCAGTCCAAGTCAAGAGCCAGAGAAGTACCGAAAGCCAAGCCAAGTCGAGAGCCAGAAGACACCGAAGCCAAACCAGAGTCAGGAGCCAGGAAGAACCACAAGCCAATCCGAAGTCGAAAACCAGGAGATCAAGTGACGAGCAGGAACACAGCAACTGGGAGCAGGACGAACCTGGGAACCTCGTTGCAAGGCTCTGAGGAGAGGAGCTGCAGAGCTTAAGTAGCCCAGTCGCGTCTGACATCACTGGAGGGTGGAGGCAGGTTCCCCGCGCCTGGCCCTTTAAATCCCGGGCCGAGACGCGCGCGTGCCCCTAGGGGGCGGAGCCAGCCGCGGCAAGATGCCGGCTGCTTCGGCGGCGCGGCAGCAGCACAGGGGAAGCGGAGGCAGGCCTGGGCGCCGCGTAGGGACGCCGGAAACGTGGCGGCACGGGTCCTCGGAGGCCCGGGGAGGGCTGGAGCGGAGCGGAACCGCGCAATTGTAAGTGAAGCGGACGGGGCCGACCCGGAGCCGCAACACCAAGAGCCGGTGGCAATCGAGGCCCAACTGTTGATAGCCTGGGCAGAACAACATCTCAGAGGATTGCGGCCTCCCAAGTTGTGGGGGTTGACAATGTTCAAGCGGATTTCCTCAGTCGCAACCGCCTCGATCCAGGGGAGTGAGAGCTCTCTGAGGAGGTGTTCCCTCTCATATGCGACAGATGGTCCACACCAAGCATGGACCTGATGGCAATGTTTCGGAACACCAAAGCCCCACGCTTCTTCAGTCAACGTCAGGAGCCAGGGACAGAAGGGGTGGATGCTCTGGTTCTCTCCTGGCCGACAAACGTTCTGCTGTATGTGTTTCCGCCCTGGCCTCTGATAGGCAAGGTGTTATGGCACATAGAAGCTCATCCGACGGAGGTGATCCTGGTGACCCCAGAATGGCTGAGATGTCCATGAATCACGGATCTAGTCAACCTAACAGTGGACAGACCCCTGAGGTTTCGGGACCTCCTAAACCTTTTGCGTCAGGGGCCCTTTTGTTTGGAAGAGGCAGATCGCTTTTGTCTAGTGGCCTGGCTTTTGAGAGGCGACGGCTAAAGGATAAGGGATATTCAGACGCAGTCGTAGCTACCCTTTTGCGATCAAGGAAGACCTCTACCTCCCTGGCTTATGTCAGGGTGTGGGAAGTTTTTGAGTCTTGGTGTATAGAGCGTGAAGTGGTCCCTGCTCAGGCATCAGTATCTGATATCTTGTCCTTCCTACAGGCCGGCCTGGCTAAAGGCTTAGCATGCAGGTCTCTAAGGGTGCAGGTGGCGGCCCTCGGTTGTCTCAGTGGTAAAATACGTGGTGTAGCCTTAGCCGTGCATCCTGACGTGGTGCGTTTTCTCCGAGGGGCGAAACATTTGAGTCCTCCAGTACGAAATCCTTGTCCATCATAGAACCTAAATTTGGTTCTGTGTGTGGTGCCATTTGAGCCTCTGAAGAGGACAACACTCAAAGATCTCACGTTAAAGATGTTTTTTCTCGTGGCTATTTCCTCAGCTCGCCGGGTGTCGGAGCTTCAAGCATTATCCTGTAGAGAGCCCTTTTTGAGGATTATGGATGCGGAAGTCTCCTTGCGGATGGCATTGGTTCCTTCCTTTCTCCCAAAGGTTGTGACCTACTTTCATTTGAATCAGTCGGTAGAGCTCCCATCCTTTCCAGATTTGGACCGCTCTGATCCCCAGTCTAGAAATCTGAGGAAACTTGATGTGTGTCGAGTGCTGTTGAGTTATCTGGAGGTTACAAATAGCTTCCAAATGTCAGGCTATCTCTTTGTGCTGTGGAGTGGCCCAAAAAAAGGGCATAAGGCATCTAGGGTGACAATTGCTCACTGGTTGAAATAGGCTATTGGTTCGGCATATCTGATTCATGGCCAGCCAGTTCGTCAGACTTCATGCACATTCTACCCGTTCGCAGGCAACCTCGTGGGCGGAGTGTCAACAAGTTTCACCGCAAGAAATTTGTAGGGCGGCTACTTGGAAAACTTTGTACACCTTTGCCAGGCATTATCGGTTGGATGTCCAGGCCCCAGGCTCTGGTGTGTTTGGTGAAGGTGTGATCTAAGTGGGACTCTCAGGGTCCCACCCAGTGTAGGAAAGCTCTGGTACATCCCAGGAGTCTGGACTGATCCGGGTACATACAGGGAAAGGAAAATTGGTTCTTACCTGCTAATTTTCGTTCCTTTAGTACCATGGATCAGTCCAGAGTCCCGCCCATTTCAGTATGAGATAACGGAGAGTCTGCTCGTTCAGTACTTCCTTATCTTTTCTGCACACTACTTTCAAAGTTTCAATGTTTTCACGGATTCTGCTCCTTCTTGGGGTTAGTGACCAGGCAGTGACTGTTGTAGGATGGTTATCTTCCCCAGGTTCCTGCCGGGGTGGAATTTGAAGTGTACTAGTTTATTGTTTAGGTTAGTTTTTAAAATGTTCTGCTTGGATACAGTGTAATACTGATGGTCTGTAGGTGGCACCTGAAGGTATAGGGCAGAGTCAGTCAAAACTTCTCTGTCTTCATCTGCTGGTGGGGAGGCAAAACCCAGCAGTCTGGACTGATCCGTGGTACTACAGGAACGAAAATTATCAGGTAAGAACCAATTTTCCTTTTTATGTGTAGAAAACACAATTTGTGCACATAATGCACTTTCAATGCAGAGAACCTGTTTTATGGACTCTAAGCAAGCCAGTGTGCACACATTTTAGGGTTAGTGTGCTTTTTAAACTCCCGATGCATTAGAATACCATTAGGTTACTACTTCACTAATTTGTATACACAGTTTTACTCATCTTTGTATGCAATGTTTTCTGCAAAATGTGCACACAAAAATGTGCACACAACCAAGCAAGACCACAGTGAGTGCAGCTCTGCCCCTTTTCAATACTACATGGTATCCAGGGATAACTGTTTACTTATGAAAAGCAACAAAGAAATGTCAAAGAGGCAGTCTATCATAATTATAGCAATCCAGTCCTAAAGAGTGGGTGTAAACTCCCATCATTACCTATGTCAGTGTTTCCCAACCTTTTCAAGCCCAAGGCACACACCTACCTTAACAAAAATGGTGTGTGGCTCACCAGCCTCCACAGGGCAGGCAGTGCAGACTCAGAGATGGAGAGGACTGGTACGTAGCACTGAGAGCCCCACCAGTCTCTCTTTCAAATAGTAAAACTAGGGCAGAGGCGGGACAGAGGCGCACAGGAACCCATCACAATGGCCCAATTCTCTAGTCTATACACAAGTGCAAGAGAAGGGAGAAGCTGGTGTGGTGCTGGCAGCCGGATCAGTTAGTTTCCCCTGGCTACTGCATCTGTCTGCCAGAGCTCCTCCACCGCTGCTGCTCCCAAAGTCCAGAATGAATCACATTCAGTTCTCAGTGCAGTTTCCCTTTCTCACTCAGCACCGGGGGATCAGACAGAAGCTGGAAGGGCTCAAAGGAGAATGGCTGAGGAGGAGGGGGAAATAAGGAAGTTCTGTGATCACTGTCGGGCCAATACAGTACAGTGCGCTCCGACGGAGCTCACTGTTAACCCGCCATTGAACGTGCGTTTTCGACGCGCTAGCATTACCCCTTATTCAGTAAGGGGCCGAAAACGCGCATACAATCCCCCGAACCTAATAACGCCCGCATCATGCAAATGCATGTTGATGGCCCTATTAGGAATTCCCGCGCGATACAGAAAACAAAATGTGCAGCCAAGCCGCACATTTTGCTTTCAGAAATTAGCGCCTACCCAAAGGTGGGCGCTAATTTCTTCGGGCACCGGGAAAGTGCACAGAAAAGCAGTAAAAACTGCTTTTCTGTGCACCCTCCGACTTAATATCATGGCGATATTAAGTCGGAGGTCCCGAAGGGTAAAAAAAAGTAAAAAA
The DNA here is from genome assembly GCF_901001135.1 of Rhinatrema bivittatum. Classification (NCBI taxonomy): domain Eukaryota; kingdom Metazoa; phylum Chordata; class Amphibia; order Gymnophiona; family Rhinatrematidae; genus Rhinatrema; species Rhinatrema bivittatum. The sequence continues at coordinate 506,837,694 of NC_042615.1, read as the reverse complement.
GAAAAAAATTTTGAAGTCGGCCGGCGGCTGTCGGGTCGAAAACCGGACGCTCAATTTTGCCGGCGTCCGGTTTCCGAGCCCGTGGCTGTCAGCGGGCTTGAGAACTGACGCTGGCAAAATTGAGCGGCGGCTGTCAAACCCGCTGACAACCACCTCTCCGGTCCAAAAGGAGGCGCTAGGGACGCGCTAGTGTCCCTAGCGCCTCCTTTTGCCTGTTTTTACCGCCGGGCCTCATTTAAATACATAATCGCGCACACAGGAGAGAGGCCTGTGCGCGCGCCGGGAGAGCAGGCGTTTGCCCGCTCTCCTGCGTTTTTACTGTATCGGCCCATGCATTTGCTGCACAAAGCAGAGCCCAGTTATCTGTACCCTGCAGGTTGCTTGTTAATTCCCAAACTCCAGGGCTCATGCAGTAACGAGGAAAGAAAGGCGTATACTCAGAAAGGAGCTCCTACGTGTTTAAGAACCACCACCGGTGTCTTTTGTTGCTGTGAGGCGCTGAGAGTAGGGCCCGGGTGCTGGACTGGATCGAAGCTTCAGGCAGTGGTGACGTTTCCGTGGCACACCTGACCAGGTCCTAATGGCACACTGGTTGGGAAACACTAACCTAGGTGCACAACCTGTATAAATAGCGGAGACCTAATTTCCAAATCAGCCTGCACCAGGGATCGGGGGCAGGAGACCAGCAAGAAATTTGCAAAGAAAGTCAGCAAGCCAATGTAAAACTACACTGGAGCAGAGAGATCCACCCCAGGGGAGAATGTTTCATGCCACAGATTCTTTTGGTGTTTGGTGCTGAAATAATCAGGAGGATGTGAAGCAGGATATGTTTTCAGCCTTACATATATATATTATGTATCTGTGTCTACATATATCTTAGAACAGGTAGATCAGTGTGAGTGATATAATACAGGTTATAACAAGGTTTCAGGACATCACAGAGCTGTTCTTCCCTGTAACTGAGAATCATGTTCAGTGTCAAATGCTGGAACGTGAGCAGTGCCCTTAACCTGTTCTAGGATACAGTTCTGTGAGCTCCCCTCTCCCGCAACCAGCACTCCTGCACGCTTCCCCCATGGTGCCTCCTGCTGGAAGAAGCTAGGACTACACAATTCCCTGCACTACTCTCCAGGACATGGGCCCCTAAGGATTAGAATATACTATTCTGTACCATTCCTCCCATGCAGAGCCAGCACTCCCTGTAAGGAGAGGAATCAAACTGGAGCCTACTGCTTCGCCTCAAGACAGCTTCCTGCTCGGTATGGTAACCACGAAGACTGATAAAATCTGCCCAGCCATAAGCCCGGTGCAGTGCATAACCTGGCCCCACTTCTCCGAAGTGGAACCTCTCCTGCCTGGCTGAGATAATGTAATCAGCAGGGACTGCCTCCCCCACCCTCCCCTTTCTCTGGTGAGGCTGCATGCCGCTGCTCCCCGGGGCAGCAAAAAACACATTCCCCAATCACAACCTTTATGTAATACTCAGTTTCACTGGTCCCGGCACTCTCTCCCAGCTTCCATCTTTTCAATCAAATTCACTTCATCAAGGCCACTGAACGAGTTCTTCCACATGACCAAGAAGTTTTACGATGAGAACTTTGTAATGGCAGCAAAAATTCTCCGCATTACAAAGATGCCCCCATGTCTGTTGGTTATGAAGAGGAAGAGTGGTCTCATATCTTCTTGTCTGCATTGCAGGCGAGAGTGGGTTTTTTGTTTTTTTGGCAGGTCAGGGTGGGATCTGAGGACTTTTCTTTCCTAGTTACCTCAAGCCCTGGTATCCCTTCTCTCAGGGCCGGTGCAAGCAGATTTGGCACCCTAGGTAAAGCTTTGGTCATTCACCCCGCCCAACCCCAACAATTATTAGCAGAAGCTCCAGCACGGCACTGCCTCCTTTCTTTGGCAGTATTGGCTCTCAGACAGCGCCCTTCTGGACCTCACGCTGGCAGAAGTTTGCCATCCCCAAAATCTTGGTGCTCTAGGCCAGTGGTCCCCAACCCTGTCCTGGGGGCCCACCAGCCAGTCGGGTTTTCAGGATATCCACAATGAATTTGCATGAGAGAAAATTTGTTGTGGAGGCAGTGCATGCAAATGTTCTCTCATGCATATTCATTGTGGATATCCTGAAAACCCGACTGGCTGGTGGGCCCCCAGGACAGGGTTGGGGACCACTGCTCTAGGCAACTGCCTCGTTTTCCTAATGGAAGCACCAGTCCTGCCTTTTCTAGCGCCTTTAAACTGGGGGATATTACCACTCGACTTGCCACCTCGTGTAAGTCAACACAACAGGCAGATCCACTCCTAGTTTTGCCCCCCCTGCAGGCAGGGACTTTTCTTCCCTTAAGCAGAGCCCACATCTCCATACAGGTAGTGAGCTAAAGGCCAGGACTGGCTCGGCCTCTTCAGGTTGACCTGGGTGAGACAGCAACCATAGGAGCTAATTTTTCAAAACCAATGGGGGGGCCTGCTAAACTCAAAAGGAAATGATCCCTTCCTAGACACAGTGAAGGAGTTTGCTCAAATAATGGGGTGCTCAAGCATCCAGTGCACCCACAGAGTTGGCATAATGGTAACCCTGTCCCTAACTAATACCAAACTTCTCCTCACAAATAGATTATGAGCTGTCAGTACCAGTTGGAGGCTTTTTTTCAGGAAAGGCAAATCCTGTTCTGGTTTTTACCACACTGCCTGCATGAAGTCCCTTCTTTGGAGCCCATTGTAAAAAGGTGTACTCTTTGTCTTGCCATACTGGAGTCCATCAAGCCCAGTATCCTGTTTCCAACAGTGGCCAATCCATGTCACAAGTACCTGGCAGGATCCCAGGGGGTAGATAGATTCCAAGCTGCTTATCCCAAGAATAAGCAGTGGATTTCTCCAACTCTCCCTTAATAATAGTTAATGGACTTTTCCTCTAGGAACTTGTCCAAACCTTTTTTAAACGCAGCTACACTAATAGCTTTCACCACATCCTCTGCCAACAAATTCCAGAGCTTAATTATTCATTGAGTAAAAAAATATTTTCTCTTATTAGTTTTAAATGTATTACCCAGTAACTTCATTGTGTGTCCCCCTAGTCTTTGTACTTTTTGAAAGAGTAATCAACTGATTAACGTTTACCCATTCTATTCCACTCAGCAGAGCATACGTTTTTACCCACAGTTGTCTGCAAATATTACTCCTGATACAGCAAGGAGTTTTCTTCATATAAAATGTGTGTGTAAAACTGTGCATCCTGCTTAGCGCCCTCACATGGAAAGCCCATGCTAATGAAGACATTAACAATTCCCCCCCCCCCCCCCCCATCTCCAATGCAGAGAGGTGCATGCGCTGAGTAAACTCAGGCTTTCTTTTGTGATAGGAATTTTACTCCGGGCCAGAGGTGGAGTAAAGTTTCCTGTGGTGGTATCAGTCTATGGGCAGAAACAGGAGTTCCAGCGCTGGGCCCTGGAATCAGGATTTGTGCAGGAAAACATTCTTTCTACACACAAAGCATGTTCCTGGAGCATAAATATGATTTATGAGCACAAAAAAATGTTTTCTGCGCTGAAGATTTTTGTGTGCATAAATCATGGCTCAGGGAGGCTCCCCCGAGTTAAAATATGCGATCAGCTTGTACTGAATGGACATTTTAATTCAGGTTTGTGCACACATGTTCTAGCTCTCCACGCATTAGCATTCCATTAGCTTACTGTATCCAGGGTTAAACATTTTTTTTCTTTAACCGCTGCTTTAAGAATTTGTGTGCGGAGTTTCGGTTCCTAGAGTGCATAAGCTAGTTCACACCCTACTCCTGTAACCTCTTAGTTATTCCATAATTAGTCTACACCCAAAGTATATGAAGAAAGGGAAGAAAGCCCCCTACTCTCAATAACTTACTCAAATAAGATCGTGCATCAAGAAAGACACAAAAACAGCAGCTACACAGCTCAAGGCATTTTCAAACCCGTGGCCTCAAGTTTTCAGTGGTTTCTCTTTTAAACGACTCTGGAGGGAAATAAAGGTGAACAACTATATATATCGATAGATAGATAGATAGATAGATAGATAGATAGATAGATACAGAGCAGAATGAACAAAAGGTGGCATTACCAGAAAATATTCCTTAGCAAACGTATTAAAAAGGAACACAAATGTTATCTTTTGCTCATTCTGTTTTGACCCGAGAGAGTGCTAGCACCCAAAAGACAATAATACAATAATAAGACAATAATCCTCCCCACTACCCAACCAACCACCTAATATCTCTCACTACACCTCAACCATACCTCTTTAACATCTCATACCTACTACCAGACTTATCACTCCACCCTCAATGATACTCAATGTTAATGATCATTATATATTACCATTTATATATCATTATTGATTTATTTATAATTTTTACTTATATTTACTCATCAATCAACCTAAATGGTTACACAATGCTTCCCACTGTTACTCAATGTCACTCAATGCTTCTAATGTCACTCAGTGTTACTCAATGTGTCTAATGGTTATTATGTTTCCATTGTTACCTAATGTTAATTGGTTCCCTGATGTATTAATGTAAATCGTTGTTACAATTGTAAACCGGAGTGAAGGATGACACCAAGCTTCGGTATATAAAAAAAATTCAAATAAATAAATAAAAGCTATTTTTAAAAAATGTATTGTTAGTCCAATAAAAAAGTGATCATCTTCCTATGGCTTAATTTTGTTGGTTTGCTGAACTCTTCTTTCTGCGCGTGGAGGTGCTCTCTCTAACGTGGCAACCACACTGCTTTATCCCAGGTGGCTCTGGGTCCCCGGGGCCATTCTAAGCCAAGCACAGTTTTACCTCCCACCCCCACCCCCCAGTTCCCAAAAGGCAGGGACTCCCAGGCTGCCAGTTGTAAATGGAACTGGTCAAGCTACAAGAAGATCCCCCAAGCCAAGCCCGAGCCGAGGTTTCCAGTCTGGCACGCGCCTGTTATGGGATTCTTGGAAAAACAGCTCAGGGACACTTCCTCGGTTCCCCTCGGGGCTCCCCCCCCCCCCCCCCCCCTCAGCTCCTGAGCGACTTCGGGGACGGGCGGGGAGGAAGGGGCACTTGGAAATATTTTGAGTCCTGGGCATGGTCAGCGTCCCGTCCCCCCCTTTTTTTCTCCCACGTTAATCTCCCCCCCCCCCCCCCTCCCAGCTTCTGTCACCGTCCCCTTTCTGTCTGGAAACTTGCAGCGCTCTCCGCCAGCTCCTGACAAGCAAGTGACAAAGAGGGAGGCGCGCGAGCTGCAGCGCGACTTACTGAGCGTTTCTCTGGATTTCACGCGGAAAGCACAGGCTGGGACCCCCCCCCCCCCCGGCCCCCCTGAGATCCGACACAGGGTCCGGCCCCTCTTCTCTGTCAAGTTCAGCTCCCTCTTCTCCCCCCACCCCCCACCCTACCAAGTGCCAAGCAAACTCTTTTTTTAATCAAGAAAAAAAAAAAAAGGAAGCAAAAACTCACTTTTTTTTTTTAGACCTGGGGATGGGACACGAGGAGGTTATTGGGTTCCAGTCGAGAATCCAAATTTGGAGGTGGGGGTGCGCGCGTGAAAGTGAAGAGTGTGGGGGGGGGGTGTTCTTGCCAAGAGGGAGAGCCTTCAGCAGCCTGCGGAGGAGGAGGAGGAGGCGAAGAGGAGGCAGGCAGGCAGCAGAGGGGGCGGATAGGGAAGATCAGGTTACTGGAAGTTTATTAGGTCACGGGGGCTCCCTGCCACCGCTTCTCGGGACACGCGCGGGCGGCACCAGCAGAAAGACAAGAGAGCAGGAAAGCAAACAAAATGTTTTACTGCCAATGCAGGCGGCCAGCCCAGCGCCTCGCTGCCTCTCTCCTCCTCCTCCTCCCCTCCAGTACAGAGCATGTCCTATCTCTACATGACTGATGACACCCCCCCCCCCCCCCAAAAAAAAAACCATGAAGTGTGATGTGGGGTAACAAACCGAAAGCAGGCAGATGTGTCCCTGGGTGAGCTCAAGTTTGCCTCCGATTTCTAAGAGATTAGTGTTTAAAGTTTCTGTAATCTGCTCCTAACGTAGCCTCTCCTACACATATGGATGTTAAATCACCTTATATCACTTTGGCAACACGTGTAAAAATTGTCCTGTCAATACGTGTATCTGAAAATCGAGGGGCGTTGCTGTGCCGATCTTAATCAGAGCTCCATACAGGCATCTGACTGATAGGCACATAGGGTTGCCAACTTTTCCACAGATCAGGACTGGACACTTGAGGGCCGAGGGCCATGTTTATTCCCTCCCCCTCTTTTGCATCAATTTGCATTTTTTCATATCATGCAACCTGGAGCCCATATGGTATTAGGCCTATTGTAAACTGAAGATGGGGTAAACAACACACACGACCAGCACTCAAAACAGTAAGAACCATACCTATGAAATAGTAACACTGCACATATTAAACCAGACCCTAAGACAGCAATATACCTCCTATAAGGAAAACAGTCCAAACCAAGCTTCTTTTCTGGTGTAGGGATCTAAAAGCTATCTAGAAAGTAAACAAACTGAACTACATGCTAGCAGAATAAATACCTCATCTTGATCAAACATGCAGAATACAGCCACTGCTATTACTGGCATCAGTAGCATGGGTTAGACTTAGTTTTTGGGTACTTGTCAGGTTCTTATGGCCTGGATTGGCCACTGCTGGAATTAGGATGCTGAGCTTGATGGACCCTTGGTTTGACCCAGTATGGCAATTTCTTATGTTCTTATGTTCACTAAATAAAAACAAAGAGATCATGAAGTATAAATAGAAAATGTGCTGGCAAAAAATGAACTTGATACTACAAGCTGAACTCTGTATACAGTACAACAATGGAAAAACAGAAACATCACCATTCCTCATAATGTTGTATGCCTATCGATTTTGTACTTTGACTCGGCTATTTATGTACTTATCTTTTGTATATAGTTTTGGTGATATGTATATAGTGATTTTGCTGTTCTCAATTTTATGTAAGGGCCCTGCCCAAAAGTTAACCTGTTTGCAATGTTATATGTAAGGGTTCTGCCCAATGGTTCCTGTTTAACTGTAAACCGATACGATGTGTGAACGGTTATCGGTATAAAAAAGACATTAAATAAATAATAAATAAATAAATAAAACATCTAACCATAAAATCAAGAAAAATAAAACATAATAGTAAAATCATACTAATAAAAAGAATATTTCAAAACAGCTGACAAATAGAACAACCAATAATTAAAAACTCATTTCTTAAAAATTCCTAAGCACCGACAACATACTTCAAAAAGGATTCATATCAATTAACACCCACTAATTAAAACTAATAATCATTAAAAACAATCCTCCACTCCCAATACCTGGAAATTTTTTTAGAGTCATCCTGAGAATGAAATCTACTTTAAAGTGGCTTAAAAGGGGAATTTAAAATCAAATAAGTTGTCTTGCATTAGTGGGGGGTGGACGGTGTGCATAAACGTTCTCCTCTCTCTCTTATATAACACACCCACACGATCAGTCACACACAGTCTCAATGAAAGCTGGATTAAGAAGCAGGAATGCTCACACACACACATTGACCCTCACACACTCTCATTCACATGCTTGCTGACATGCATTCTCACTGTCTCTTATATGCTCTCTTATGCACATACATGCTGATACATATACACACACACACAGGCTCTCACACTCACATACTGTCTCATGCATACACAACTCTCACTCTCATATGCTCTCTCTCATACATACATACATACACACTTTCTCTCTTGCATATGCTGTCTCAATTTCACACACATCCACACAGGCTCTCTCCCACATGCTGTGTTACTCAAACACAGGCTCTCACTGTCACATGCTGTCTCTCTCACACACAAAGAGGCTCTCAACTCACTCTCACACACAGTCTTTCAATTCACTCTTACACACACACACACTCTACAGGCCCTCAGCCTCTCTCTCGCCTCTGGGCCTCCTCTTCACGGGTCACTGCAGGATGGGCTCTGTGGCAGCCCTGATCTTCTCAGGCCGCCTCAACATGGGATCCGCGGCAGCCTTGCTACCGGGCCTCCTCCTGGGGCCGCCACGACGTGGAAACCGAGGCTGTCCATAAGCACGGCTACTCTTCTGACAAAGTTTTTCTTCCACGGCCACGCAGGCAGGAAGGAGGAGGAGCACCTGCAGGTTTGGATGTGACCTTTTCCTTCGAGCTGTGGTGAGATGATTTCCACCACGGTCCTGCGGATCTTCCTGCTGTGTGTGGCTGGTACACACAGCACAGCAATAGTTCTCTGCTCAGCCGCCGGTGGGATGAGGTCCACCGGCTGCCGCATAGGCCTCCATGTCGCCCATCAGCGCCCCCCAATGGCCCTGCATTTAGGGGCATTGCCCCTCCACCTTGGTACGCCACTGGCCGGCGTGCAAAGCAGCGATAGCAGCAGCAGCAGCGGAGTCAGGATGAGAAGCATGCGGTCAGGCAAAGCCTGCTTCTTTATTTCCAACTCTGTGGCTGCATCAATAGGCCCTAGTTAAGCCCTTAGCCAGCTGATTGATTCTTGAGATGCCCAGCCCTCCCTTGCTTGACCGGGCTTTACAGTGTCCGGTTACCCATTGTAACCGGACACTGTACAGCAAGCTTTAAAACCAGGCTGTTCAGTTCAAAACTGGTCAGTTGACCACCCTATAGGCACAGGGCAGGCTGTGCACTGCTATGCTGGAGAACTGGAAAAGAGGTCATCATGGCATTTAAAGAGGTCCCTGCTGTTCTCAATTGATCATAGTAACATGGAACATGAGGGCAGATAAAGACCATAGGGCCCAGCCAGTATACCGATCCATATCTCCTGTTCAATTTTATAGTCCCTTCCTCTCCTTCAGAGATCCTCCCTGCTTTTCCTATGCTTTCTTGAATTCATATACTGTTTTTGTCTCCGACACTTCCACTGGGAGGTTGTTTGAGGCATCCACCATCCTTTCTGTAAAGAAATATTTCCTAAGATTACTCCCGAGTCTACTCCCTTTCACCCTCATCCCATGATCCCTTGTTCTAGAGCTTCCTTTCCATTAAAAGAGACCAACCTCCTGTGCATTTATTCCTTGAAGGTATTAAACATGTCTGTCATATCTCCTCTTTCTCATCTTTCCTCCAGGGTGTACATGTTTAGATCTTTAAGTCTGTCTCCATAGGCTTTATGATAAAGGCCTTTGACCATGCGATCTTACCGGGGATTTATATGTCACCTCCTGGGCTGAAGTCCTCACTGAGGAACCAACGACACGCGTTTCTTTCAAGGGCTTATGATGGCCTCACCATCCATGCCATCCATAAGCCCCACTCTTCTTCCAGGATTCCTTCTCTGGGGTGGGGGTGGGAGTGAAGATTACTCTCCAAGGCCCTGGGCATTTTCCAACGCTCTGTGAAGTAACCAAAAATAAGCACCCTGGACTCGTGACGTAGTTCCAACATAACGTTATTGGTAGTTGATTTTATGATGTGAATGACAAAGTGCAAGTCCTTGTTCAATATTGCCCATTGCATAACCAGGTCTACATCAATTTTGCTGACTACAAGAGACATGTGATCGTTATGTATTTTAGTGTGCTGAATCCAAAAATCACATCCGTTTCCTCCAGTCACGTCCGGTTTTTCCACAAAACGCTGTCTACTCATAAACTCTTATAGCAATAACGTAACATTATTATGTAGATATGCTGAATACGCAAAAAGATAATTAATGCGCAGAAAAACATGCTGAATATGCAATCGGTATAACCAATAGGAAGACTGCTTATTAAACAGTTTATGGCTATATAAGCAGCGTGAAAACCGACGGCAGCATTCAGTCGTTCAAGAGGCTTAGAAGTCACAATAAATTTAACTCTGTTAAATCTGTTTTTGTTGAATGTTATCCAACACTCGACTAGTTCGTGGACGGTGCCGGAATGATCCTGATATATTCTGTTACATTTGTGGTTGTTTTACAACACCCAAACAAAGGACAAATATATCTGACTTTGTACGAAAAGCTTAGCATGCATATTTCAGGGTTAAACTGGGTGTCCAGGACAAACCTTGGGCACCACATAAAGGGCTAGATTTTAAAAGCCCTGCACGCGTAAATCCTCCCAGATTTACGAGCACAGGGCACTTGCGCGCCGGGGCACCTATTTTGCATAGGCCGCCGGCGCGCGCAAAGCCCCGGGATGCGCGTAAGTCCCGGGGCTTCGTAAAAAGGGCAGGAGGGGGCGTGTCCGGGGTCGGGGGGGGGCGGTCCAGGGTGGGTCCAGGGGTGTGGCGATGGTTCGGGGGCAGGCCGGGAGGGCGGTCCCGAGTCCCCCTGCACTGCAGCCTGTGCTGGGGGATGCGAGGCGGCGCGCGCAAGTTACGTCTGCTTCAAGCAGGCGTAACTTGCCCAACAATGGTAGGGGAGGGGGATTTAGGTAGGGCCGGGGGGGGGTGGGTTAGGTAGGGGAAGGGAGGGGAAGGGGGGGGAAGGTGGGGGACACGGAAGGAAAGTTCCTTCCGAGGCCGCTCCGATTTCAGAGCGGCCTCGGAGGGAACGGAGGCAAGCTGTGCGGCTCGGCACATGCAGGCTGCCAATTTTGCACAGCCTTGTGCGCACTGTCCCCGGATTTTATAAGATACGCGCGGCAACGCATGTATCTTATAAAACCCGGCATACTTTTTAAAGATCTACCTCAAAGTGTGCAGGACATGTGTTGAAAACCTGAGACAGTGGACTAAAGGTCAGAGAAAAAATCTCAGCTTCAGAGTTCCAATGATGTGGCGAGAGCCCCAAAACCATGTTGATGACTGCTACTTCTGCGTGGTAATTATTACAGGCATGAACACAAAGACAAAATCTTCCAACCAATACCCAAATCTCCCCTCAGCTATAAGACACAAACATGATGGCAGACTACTGCTGGTGTTTACAGCATGACAACCCTGATCATAACTATTCTAGAGCATCCAAAAAGAGAAAATTTCTCCCTAACAATTAAAATTTACACAACTATTGCTCTCTTGGTTAGACGATAGACTGGTTTTTTGCATGAAACAAATATATTACGTGCTATCGCTTCTTCAGAACTTCTTCTTACCCTTGATAGTCGACTTTATAATCTTTAATCAAACATTTCTCATTTGTGAAAAAATTTGAAGTATTGCATATTTTTTTATGTCATATTTGGAATCAGCTCCTTTCATTTGGGTAAAATCAGCAAAAATAATTAGGTCAGCAGAAAACTTTTTTTCAAATGTAGACCAGTGAATCCATTCCCAATAAATCTGTTGGTAATGCCTGATCTTTTGTTCAATATTCTTTCCCAACTTCAGGGTCAGTTTTGAAGCTTCCTCCCAATATGGTGGTTCTGATACTTGAACTGAACTAAATGACACAATTCAATGTCCCACAGGGTCAGACTGCAGGAAAATATCAGCCCAGAGGAGTTTTTCAAAACCAGCCCACGGGGTATTTGACTCACTCATATTCTTACCGCACCTAGATCTGATACAGGCTCTCATCAAATACAGAATAAAGACACCATAAAGTATAAATAGAAATGTGCAGACAAAAACTGAACTGGAAACTGCAATAAGCCAGATTCTGTATGCAGTGCAACAATGGATAAACAGTAACCATTCCACATAAAACATCAAACGATAAAATCAAGACACATAAAATATATTAGTAAACCATACTAAACAAATGAACGAATATTTCTAAACAACTGATAAATAGAACATCCAATAAATAAAAACTCATTGGGAAATGTTTAAAATATTTCCCAAGGGACCGTGCTTTCTACCTGCCCTGATTGCGAGACCCTGGGAGGGAAGTCGCCACTTCTAGCAACATCGGAGCCACCTCGCAGGGACACCATCTGTGTGCCGAGGAGGGCCTTTAAAAAGCGGCGCCCTGTGGCAGGGAGAATGGACCGTGCTTTCTATCTTCCCTGATCGCAAGTCCCTGGGAGGGAATTCGCTGCTTCTGGCAACATTGGAGCCACCTCGCAGGGACACCATCTGTGTGCCGCGGGGCCTTTGAAAAGCAGCGCCCTGCGGCGCACTGAAGCCACGCACCAAAGGGGTGCACCTTTGTGTCAGCTTTCTCCGACTCTAAGATGGGAAGGAAAAGAAAAGGGAAGATTATAAATCCCCCCAGATGTCTTCACCAATTAGAGGACCAATAGATCGTCACATTAATCGTCCAAGTTCAACACTGCAGTTTAATCTGAGTAATGAACTGGAAACTTCCTTGAGCCCCAAGGCTAGTCTCCCCCCTCCCAACGCACAGAGTCTTCAAAAGGTAGATGCAGTGGAAGTTATAAACTCCCCCTTACAACAGAAGACAGTAATTCCTATTTCCAATCAAGTGTATGCTCCAGAGGGAACTTTGGAAACTTTATCTGTTTTACCTAATGAGAGACCACTACGCCCTGTTCCTGCTCCTGTTTCCCTGCCTCAGGGGATTCAAGTGGCTGGTTCAGATGTAGTAGGTAATACTGGTGATATTTCCTTAAGGGATATTTGGAATACACAGGGCCGGTGGAAGCACTAGGTGAACTAGGCGATCGCCTAGGGTGCTACAGGTTCGGGGGCGACCCAGCAGCCACCTACTGCTTCCATCGGACCTGCTTAGAATTGTGAAAAACCTTTGTCCCGATTCCCGACACTGGTGGCAGTTGCAGGACCTAGGCAACTGGATTTCCTTCTTCTAACCCTCGAGGACTGGAAGAGAAAATGTGTTGCGGGCCCACGTGGGCAGGAAGAAGGATGCCCAATCGTCATAGATGGAAGGAGCAGCTGGAAGGAAAGACTGAGAGGGTCAATTGCAGCATTGGCCGAGCTGTGTGGCAGGAGAGGCGCGATCAGCCAGGCCGTGCCACAGGAGAGAAGCATGATCGGCCAGGCTGCGTGACAGGAGAGAGGCGCAATTGGCCAGGCTGCGTGAAAGGCAGAGGCACAATTGGCTCGGCAGCGCCAAGAGAGAGGCAGGATTGACCAGGCCGCACAGCTGAAGAGAGGCAGCAATCAGCCGGGTCATGCAGCAGGAGAGAGGCAGCATTGGCTAGGCCGTGAGGCAGGAGAGAGGCAGGATCTGCCGGACCATATGAAAGGAAAGAGGCAGGATTGGCCAGGCTCACTGCAGAAGAGAAGCAGCATCTCCTGATGCTGTGAAGTCCAAGAAGAAAGCTGCTGCTGCTGCTGCTGCCTACACCTAGAAGGGAGAGTAAAAAAAAAAAAAGAGTATATGCATGTGAGCATGTGTATATGAGATCATATGGGGAGAGAGAGCATGTGGGGGAAAAAGAGTATGTGTTTGTGAGAGAGAGCATGTGAGGAAGAGCGAGTGTGTGGGGTGAAAGCCTGTGGGGGAGAGAGAACATTTGTGTTTGACAGAGCATGAGGGGGAGAGAGCACATGTATGTGTGTGTGTGTGTGAGAGAGAGAAAGAGAGCATGTAGGGGAGAGAAAGCAAGTGTATGTGGATGTGAGAGCATATGGAGGAGAGATCATATGTGTTGTGTGAGAGAGCATGTGGGGGAGAGAATGAGTGTGTATGAATATGTGTGAGTAAGCAAGTATGCCTGCATTGGAGCCTGTGTATGTGAGACAGAGGAGAAAGTCTTTGTATTGCAGCCACCACCTCCTCCCATTAATCTATGATAAGCTAGACTGAAAATCAAAAGTTCCCAGGTATGGAGTGTGGGAGAGTTTTTTATCCTTATTTTTAATTATTGGGTGGTGTTTTTGTGTTTGCTGTTTTGAAATATTTTGTTGGTGTTTGGGAAAGCTTTCAAAATTTGCACAAGTCTTTAATTATTGGATACTCTATTCATCAGCTGTTTTGAAATTATTTAGTATGATTTTACTATTATGATTAATGATTTATATATCTTGATTTTATTGTTTGTTTCATGAGGAATGGTGGAAGTTTTGGTTTTCCATTGTTGCACAGTATAGAATCTGGTGTATTGCATTTTACAGTTCAGTTTTTGTCTGCACATTTGTATTTATACTTTATGGTGGCTTTATTCTGTATTTGGTGAGGGTTTGTGTTCTGCATGCAAAGACTGAGATGACGCATTCTTTTAGCATGTGATTTCTCTGCAGGGATCTGTAGTAGCTTGGCCTGTTCTGTTTTCCTGATAGGAGGTGTATTGATATTTTAGATTATGGTGTAATATTTGTGGTATTCCTTTGGTTGTTACTGTTTGAGTGTTGGCAAATAGTACTGTGTTGATACGGGAGGACCATGCCGACACTAAACATGTTACAATAGGTGTGATGCCATATGAATTCCAAGTTGCAAAGTTTTCTCGTTGGCATCACAACTATGCATGTAACTATCACAACAACATGTATATTATTTTTACCTCAGAATGTCATTTTTCATGTAAAATCTGTTGTTATAAATACATAATTTAAAATTGTGTATGGGGGGGGGGAGAAGGGGGCTGTAAGGTTTGCCTATGGCGCCTAATACCCTTGCACCAGCCCTGGGAATACAGTTAATCGTACTGAATTACATTTGTCCAATGTAGTGTCTCAATTATTTGAATTTTCGACAGGCACATCTGATAAAGTATCTGAGGTGGATAAATAGGCTTAATAATGTAGAAATACAACTGGAGTTACGGAAAGGCGCAGTTGCCAATTTACAGCAGTCAGTAGCTGCTGGTATTAAAGATAGTTTATTATTACATCATAAGAATGCGCAGTAGGAAAATCGGTTGAGAGCTAATACTCTACATTTACTGAATTTCCCTTAAACTAGGTTCATCTCCTGCAATGAGTTGTTTAAGAGATATGAATTGCAGTCCTTCAATTTACACCAGATAAACCTTTTTTTGCTTTCCAGTTGTTATTATCTTCCTGATAAATCTAGAGCCCTGAATCCTGTAGAGGGGGCTATGGATGTTTTGTCCCCCTCCCCAAGCTCAGATCTTACCTTTATTTCTTCAGACATCCAATGATGATATTTTTTTCTAGAGCACAGCAAAAAATAAGGTGGAGGAGATGAGCAGTTTACCCACTGGTAGCAAACCATATATAAATAGTACAGCACTAAAGACTGTAGGATAGAGCGAGATCTAAAGTATCTGGAACAGTCCTCAGTGACTTATGTTGTGATTCACATTACTTCTACAAGGATCCTACAGTCTTTAGCGCTATGTTATTTATACATGATTTTTTCTAGAGCTACACTGATTGACTCTTTCGCCTTGAGCAGTGATAGAGAGATCTTCTTTAGACAATATTTTAAATGTAAGAATTCACTGTTCCGTGGCCGCAGAGTACAAATCTTTCCTGATGTCTCTAAGGAGACTCAATTAAAGAGGAAATTATTTATACAGATGAAAATTAAGCTCTTGTCAATGGGAGCTACTTTTTTCTTGAAGTTTTCACGCAAATGTATAGTTAATTATCAAGGCAATAAGTTTATTATTGTAGATCCTATGCATTTGGAAACATTTATTGTAGATAAATCAACATAATCTTCCATGGAGTTTTTGTGTGCTGAAAGGGATAATTGATCTAAATAGGCTGTATTTTTCTTTATAACGGGTATTGTATTAGCAGTCCCTAGTAATGTGAACTTTATCATATGGTGTTTTTGATTTATTATATTTGCTTCTTTTTTATATTCCTAGTTTTTGTATCATATTTTATATGATTTAAAAAGCCTAATAAAGCATAAATAAAAAAATTAAAATATTTCCCAAGCAGCAATAAAATATTTCAAAACAGACACATCAAATAACTAATAAAAATAAAAAAAATCACCATTCTCTATACTTGAGAGTTTTTTATTCTAGTCAAAAATATAAATAAATGTGCAGACACACAATAAATATGGAAACCACAACAAGCCAGACACTGTATATGAAAAACAAAAACATTATCATTTCTCATAAAACATCAAACAATAAAACTAAGAAATATAAAATACAATAGTAAAAACATTCTAAAATAATGAACAAATATTTCAAAATGGCTGACAAATAGAAGAACCAATAATTAAAACCTTTTTTTTATTTACTGTTTTGAAATATGTTTTTGGTGTTTGGAAGATACACCAAATAACATCCAATAATTAAAAATAATAACGATACAAAAATCTTGTGCTCTTCATTCCTGGGAATGTTCAATTTCCAGTCATCCTAAGATTGTCATACATTAGCAAGAGAGGGTGGATGTACAAACTTTCTTCTCCCTCCCACCCACATAACCCTGTTAAAAGCAATCTCCTTTTCTCTCTCACACACAAAATCAGAAGCATACTCCCTCTTTCTCTCACAGCCACAGAAAGCCAGTAACATGCTCCATCTCTCTCTTACACACAGACAGAATCATGCTCACACATGCACACACAGAAGCATCCTCATTCTCTCACATACACACCACACACACACACAAAAGCACCATCTCTCTCTCATATACACACCCAACACACATAAACACGCGTAGAAGCACCCTCCTCCTCTCACATTCATACCACACACAGAAGCACCCTCGCCCTCTCACATATACATCACACACACAAGCACCCTCACTGTCTCACATACACACCACATACACACAAACAAGCACCCTCCCCACCACACACACACGTACCCTACACACTACCTACACACACACACACACACACACACAGACACACACAGAAGCACCCTCTCAATCTCAAATACATACACATATACACACACTGGTCCATAGCTGAGCAGCTCGTCTTCAGCCCCACTGGCCTGGTCTCTGGTGGTGGCCAGTGGTTCCAGTCTTTGGCCCCACCAGCCTGATCTTCAGCAGCAGCCAGTGGCTCCAGTCTTCAGCTCTTCCGGCCTGGTCTCCAGCAGCAGCCAGCGGCTTCAGTCTTCTGTGTTGGTTAAGGAGAAGGGGAGTGCTGGCCCCATGCAGCCACTACATTGTAAATTAAAAGCAGAGAATTGAGCAAGAGAATTGCTGATACAGGCTGATGTTGGACCCAGAGGCTCTGCAGGCATGGGCCGCTGTGATCAACATCATCCACATGATTGGGCCTACCAGCCCACCGGGGCATGCCCAAAACCCCAATAGGCCAATTCACTCCTGATGTCCCATTTCTAATGCCTTCATCAAGATGTCTTGAATGAAATTCTCACTGCTTCTTCAACCTCCTCCATTCCCTTAATGGTACCTGGATGGCACCTCCCAACTCCTCTCCAGAATATCTTGATGATATTTCAAGTGGTTAACACCAGAGAGGTGCCACTATTCTCTTTTCACTTTAACATCCTCTTCAAATACATGGTTAAATCTCCCAGGCTCCTTGGAGTTCTTGTAGCTGATGGGGGTCTAAATTCCTCTGGCAAGGGGACTTTAGGTGACAACAAAAATAGGACCAATCTCCAAAGGAGAAGGAAGAGTGGATATATCATCCTTCCATACAGGACCGGTGCAAGGGGATTGGGCGCCCTAGGTACCTTCAGCCTTGTGCCGCCCCCCTGTCGTGCTGCCCCCAGTCCTGCCCCCGGTCGTAGCCCCGACTCCTCCCCCCCCCATAGAAAACTTACAAAATACCTGGTGGTCCAGGTGGAGACCCTGGAGTGATCTGCTGCTCCCGGGGCCTCGGCTGCCACTAACCAAAATGGTGCCGGTGGCCTTTAGCCCCTACCATGTGACAGGAGTTCCGGTGCCATTGGTTGGCCCCTGTCACATGGTAGGGGCTAAAGGCCACTGGCCCCATTTTTCTTAGTGGCAGCCGAGGCCCCGGGAGCGGCAGATCGCTCCCGGGCCCTCCGGTGGACCACAAGGGGGGCGTCGGGAGGGTGGCATGGGGGGGGGGGGGGGTGAGGCAGGGGCTGGCAGAATTTTGAAAGGGCACTTTTTGCCCTTTCAAAATTCTGCTGCCGGCCGCGGCGCACCCTAAATCGCGGTGCCCTAGGCACAGGCCTAGCTCGCCTAGTGGTTCCTCCAGCCCTGCTTCCATAGAACTTTGAAGATACACAATTCTATTCCCAAAACAAAAGGGAGACTCAATGAAGACTCTAAGACATAAAGTCCAAGGGTTCTTCTTCCCCCTCCTGCCTCCTGAAAAAGACAACTAAAAATCCACACCCCAAAATGGTGTCTCTGGTTTTTATAGAAACCGGATTTTGCCAATACAGCAGCCCACGAGGGGGCCTGTCTTCTGCCTACACTTTTAGTTGAGACCCATTAGAGCTCTGCTTATACAGAGAGGCAATATCTCCTCCTTTTTCCTGCTGGCCCTTCCTCTCTCTATACACCCAAGCATCTTTCTGGCTTTTTGCCATCATCTTATTCACCTGTTTGGCCACCTTAATATCATCAGATATGATCATCCCTGGATCCCGTACCTGTTTTTTGCATCCTAATACTGTACTTGGGTTTTTGAAACCCAAATTCATTGCTGCAGTTTTTATTATTAAATCTTAGCTGCCAGGCTCTAGACTATTCCTGAAGCTTCATTATATTTTCCACACCTTCCTGAGTGTCTACCCTATTGCAGATTTTGGTATTATCCACAATATCGCTTATGAAAAGTTGAGCAGAATTGGGCCAAGACCCAATCCCTGAGGCACACCGCTAGTAGCGCCACTCTCCTCAGAGTGAATTTCATTTACCGCTGCTTTTTGTCACCTCCCATTCAGCTAGTTTCTAATCCAGTTAGTCACTTTAGGGACCATACCAAGGAGGGGGCTCCGTTTATTTACATATAAGTTGCCTATGGAGAACCGTGCGAAAGTCTTTACTGAAATCTAAGTACACTGGGGAGATTTTATAAAACCTCGTACTTTTGTTCGCGCACCAGGCGCGAACAAGAGTACACGGGATTTCAATAGATACGCGCGTAGCCGCGCGTATCCATTAAAATCCGGGGTCGGCGCGCACAAGGCTGCCCAAAATCGGCAGCCTGCGCGCGCCGAGCCGCACAGCCTGCCTCCGTTCCCTCCGAGGCCGCTCCAAAATCAGAGCGGCCTCGGAGGGAACTTTCCTTCGCCCTCCCCCCACCTTCCCTTCCCTTCCCCTACCTAACCCACCCCCCCAGCCCTATCTAAACCTCCCCCCTACCTCTATCACGAAAGTTACGCCTGCTCGAAGCAGGCGTAACTTTGCGCGCACCAGGCCGGCTGCCGCGCTCCATGTTCTGGTCCGGGCCGGAACCATGCCCCCGAAATGCCACGTCACTCCTGACACGCCCCCGAAATGCCGCGTCACTCCCGGCACGCCCCCGACACGCCCCCCTGACACACCCCTCCATGCAAGCCCTGGGACTTATGCGCATCCTGGGGCTTGCGCACGCCGCTGAGCCTATGCAAAATAGGCTCAGTGGGCGCAAGGGGGGTTTGGGGTAGGTTTTCGGGGGGTATGCGCGTATCTTACGCACGTACCCCTTTGAAAATCTACCCCACTACATCTAGTGCTCTTCCCTGATCTAACTCTCTGGTCACCCAGTCAAAGAGATTGATCAGATTTGTCTGACAGGATTTACCTCTGGTAAAACCATGCTGCCTCGGATAATGTAACCCAATGGATTCCAGAAACTGCACTGTCCTCAGTTTTAGCAGCAATCCCCAGCTATTAGCAGCCAAAGGGCAGCCAATTTTAAAAGGAAGATTTTCAGCGTCCAGTGCACCTGGTTCCCTCTTCCCTCCCAGTCCTTCCACAAAAATAACTTATTTACATCAGTGACAGCAGGGATGAATATAAAAGCAATTTCCTGTACTTGGGGGAGCCCCTTGCCTTAGACTAACTACCTAGCACAGGGAAAAACAAAAGCAGGAAATCCTTGCAAAAATGAAAAGAAACAATTTTCCAGCCTATGTGTCTGTAGTATTATTCCCATCCTCTTATACCTGCTTGTTTTTCATCTTCTCTCAGTTTAGTTTCTTCTCATTCTTTCTGGTGTCCTTCTCCTTTTTCCTTTTCTTTTGTATTCTTTCTTCCTTCTTTGTCTCTTCCCCTCAGAGAGGAAATTTTAATACTTTTCTTTTTCTTTCTGCCTTTTTCCTCTGCTTCTCTCCTTTCTTCTCCTGCCTCTCTCCTTTATTCTCTTATTCTCTTATTCTCTCATTCTCTCCTTTCTCCTTTGCTGTTTCCTCCATTATTTGTTGTGCTGGAGGTGGATTCTTGGGCTGAGGTGGGGTTGACGCAACCCACAGGCAAGGGCCTACGGGTCCCCACCGTCAGCAGGTGGAGTGAGCTGAAGCTGGAGGCCACTGGAGCTTCATCTATACCAGCCCACGTTCCCCTCAAGTTGAGCCTTTGGGTGCCGGGGCCAGCAGGACTTAGGCGGGCCTCGAGATAAGAATATAAGAACATAAGAACATGCCATACTGGGTCAGACCAAGGGTCCATCAAGCCCAGCATCCTGTTTCCAACAGTGGCCAATCCAGGCCATAAGAACCTGGCAAGTACCCAAAAACTAAGTCTATTCCATGCTACTGTTGCTAGTAATAGCAGTGGCTATTTTCTTAGTCAACTTAATTAATAGCAGGTAATGGACTTCTCCAAGAACTTATCCAATCCTTTTTTAAACACAGCTACACCAACTGCACTAACCACATCTCCTGGCAACAAATTCCAGAGTTTAATTGTGCGTTGAGTGAAAAAGAACTTTCTCCAATTAGTTTTAAATGTGCTACTTGCTAACTTCATGGAGTGCCCCTTAGTCTTTCTATTATCTGAAAGAGTAAATAACCGATTCACATCTACCTGTTCTAGACCTCTCATGATTTTAAACACCTCTATCATATTCCCCCTCAGCCATCTCTTCTCCAAGCTGAAAAGTCCTAATCTCTTTAGTCTTTCCTCATAGGGGAGCTGTTCCATTCCCCTTCTCATTTTGGTCGCCCTTCTCTGTACCTTCTCCATCGTGTACATAATTTCTGTACTCAGGGCCAGGGCAACAAGAATACTTAGACTCAGCAAAAGGTATAAAGTAAATTTTATTTGTCTTTAAAAGTGTTACTGGGAGATGCTGCATATTGGGTGCCCTTTATCTTTCAAAACCAGCATCTCATTGAATACAGGAAGTAACTCTACTTTTATAGTTAAACATACAGTATTGCCGAAGTTTCTAGAATCACGTGACTGCCCAAAGACTCACTTACAGAGACACATTATGCTGTTGTCATGACAATCTATCATGTATAGAAAATGCTTGTGAGGATCACTCCCCCACCTTGAGAATTCTTCACCAGCTAAACCTGTCCATCCTCCTACCATAAAAGTTCCTTTATCTACATGGCTTTGATGCCCTTTGTTTCTTCTGATCTTCTCTTGATCCGCTGTGTTGTGTAAACAGATAGCAAGTCTGTATTCTGAATAGAAAATAGGCCTGAATTCCGTTTGCTGGCGCCAGGACTTTAATTAAAACTATAACCTTAAAAGAATCTTCTTTTCACCTGGCTCCTTATAGTTAAACATACAGTATTGCCAAAGTTTCTAGAATCACGTGACTGCCCAAAGACTCACTTACAGAGACACATTATGCTGTTGTCATGACAATCTATCATGTATAGAAAATGCTTGTGAGGATCACTCCCCCACCCTGAGAATTCTTCACCAGCTAAACCTGTCCATCCTCCCACCATAAAAGTTCCTTTATCTACATGGCTTTGATGCCCTTTGTTTCTTCTGATCTTCTCTTGATCCGCTGTGTTGTGTAAACAGATAGCAAGTCTGTATTCTGAATAGAAAATAGGCCTGAATTCCGTTTGCTGGCGCCAGGACTTTAATTAAAACTGTAACCTTAAAAGAATCTTCTTTTCACCTGGCTCCTGTCGTTGAGATAGGCATCTGTAAGACAAAAGCTTGCATCTTGGCTTCATGCGAACCAAGCTTCCCTGTATTATGGTGCAAATATTGTCATTGATGCCCACCTGGCCTTTAATTATAGGCTTTCCAGAGCCACAAGTTTCCCAACTCTTCTACATTCTTTGAGTCTGAGAGGGTCAGAAAGTCACTATATTTCAACAGTGTCAGTGTGATTCAGCCCTCTGAGGATTCTGGGAATGGCTGAATGAGCCACAGTTCTGAACCAGAGTTATGAATTATATCAATCGCAATGAAATCTTTTTTGAGATGCAGCGACCAGAATTGTACACAGTATTTAAGGTGTGGTCTCACCATGGAGCGATATAGACGCATTATGATATTTTCCGTTTTATTCACCATTCCCTTCCTAATAATTCCTAACATTCTGTTTGCTTTTTTGACTGCTGCAGCACACTGAACTGACGATTTCAATGTGTTATTCACTATGATGCCTAGATTTCTTTCTTGGGTGGAACAAAAAGGGCGGATAGCTCAGAGACAGCAGCCAGCAGGTGGTGAAGTATTATCCTGGACTGGTCTCAGTACAGGAACCCAATCACCAAGGAACGAGGCTTGACTGAAGGTGCTTGAGCAGAGAAAGGCTGGAGCCTTAGGAGTCCAAGTCCAGAGGATAGGGACAGAGGCATCACTGTCAAACTCGAATGAGAGCTGGCGGCAAATAGAAGGTGTAGCAAGCAACGTAGAACTCTGGACACTAAGGTGTCTATAGCGTAGTCATCTGTAGTAATGGTCAGGGAACTGAGAAGGCAAGCGTAGTCAAATGTAGCAATGGTCAAGGCACGGAGAAGGAAGGCGTGATCAGGCATAGCAGTGGTCAAGGCATGGATGAGGCAGGCATGGTCAGGCTTAGCAGTGGTCAAGGCACGGAGAAGGCAGGTGTGGTCAGGCATGGCAATGGTCAAGGCATGGAGAAGGCAGGCGTGGTCAGGCGAAGCAATGGTCGAGGCACGAAGAAGGCAGGTGTGGTCAGGCGTAGCAATGGTCAGGGTTGGAGAAGGCAGGCAATGGTCGGACGTAGCAGAAGTTGGCACCAGGAGATCAGTCGAAGAACAAACAAGACAAACGAAGACACGGGAACTGGAAGACACTCAGGAACAAGGAACGAGGAAGCACGGAGGCAACGAGTACTCCGAACTGACAGGGAACTGAGGAGACCTGTTGCAAAGGCAAAGCTTCAGTGCAGGGCTTGAGCTTTTATACGCTGAAGGATCTGACGTCAGCATCCGGATCTGCGGCCAGGTTCTCGCCACTGGCCCTTTAAAGATTTTACTGATGTGCGCATGTGCACCTAGGGAGGGGGCATGGCGCTGCTGGCGGCGTCTCTCCGTGAACCCTGCAGAGAGGCCCGACCAATGGAGGCATCACGGCTGGAAGTGCCGGGAAGTGGAGCAGGTCCGGAGGCGCTGGCAGGAGCCCGAGGTCGGAGCTAGCAGCCCACTGCCGCAGGCAACAGGGTGCTGGAGCCTGGAGCCTGGAGGTTGCTTGGAAAAGTGAGAGGACTGCACTGCGGGGCTGCGGGTGCGAGCGTAACATTATCTTCTTGGATTCCTTCCTTCCTTCCCCCCACCTCCAGCCAACAAACCTAGGTTCTTCTCTTTCTCAGGTTCAGGGCCCATATGCTCAGGTAAGGCAGGTTTTCCACTCTTGTGTTGGAGAGCAGAAGTCTCCCATTTAGTGTGGGACACTTTTCAGATCTGCTATTAAGCCCACCTTTGAGACTTTAAATCTTCTCCCCTGTTCTCTTGTTTAGAATTGCAGAAAGCTGTTGTAAGTTAACTTGAACCTCTGATCAGTCTGGGTGTCAATTTGGGCGTCTCAGAGTAGAGTTTGACAGTCCCTGCTTTAGCTGTTCTCAATCATGGCCTCACTGTTTTAACTCAAAGCCTCTTGTTTGTCTGTTGCTTGTGTGACTCCTCCATCTCTCTCTGGCTGTCTTGACTAGACTGTGAACTCCAAGAAGCAGGGACTGACTATATTGTGGGTGCTGATTTTCAGAAGGATTAATGTGCATAAATCCCAGCTCTATGTGTGTAAATGGCCTTTTGAAAATCAACGAGGGGCCTATGCCCACAGACGTTTCGGCAAAACCCAGTTTCCTGCAAACTTTTGTGCATGGCCTAGTGCAGATGTTCCAGGGATGGAGTTGGGGGCGGGGAAAGGATTTATGCACATATTTTCACATTTCGATAAAGTATGCGTGTAAATCTCCCTGCACATGGGAGCAGGTTTAATCCTGCACATGAATGTCTGTGGCGGGGGTCGTGGCACCACCCGGGAATTCTCAAAGCCGACTTGTGTACATACGCCTGCTTTGGAAATCTGGGCTCGTGTCTGCAGATACAGAGTACCTCAGAACCGAGCCCTGGCCGCATTATTTGAAAATGACTGTCTGTGCACAGGGCTGTGTGCATCCGGTATGCACATGTGGCACCTATGCCACAGAAAGTGCATAGAGGTTAAAGGTGCTGAAAGGTTTAATGTTAAAAAACGCAGGTTTCCTTTTTTTATGGGAGCCTTGAAGGACTGTAAAGTGTTCCAGCATCTGCCGTAAATGCACATATTGTGCATGGGGCAAGAGGTTAATCTGGAACCAGTATAGGAATATTCCCTGGGTCAGCTCTGTGTCAGGAGGTGTAACTTGCCTTCTTGATAGACAAGGGAGTTCATCCCTTAAGGGGTTCAGATATGGAGCAGAGGTGATAAAAGACCCCGACTCTCCTGAGTTTGGAGCTGTTCCAGATTGCAGGGAAAGAGAGTTGAATGGAGCTGTGACCCTCACCCGGGATCTCAGAAGGGAGCAGTACGAGTGCAGGGATTTTTCTCTAAAAATCCCCAGAGGCTTGAGAGCAGAGAAGCAGAGAGTGTGGTACAGCCTGGAAGTTGGATGTTAAAAGATAAAGTCTGAATTTAACCAAGGCATCTGTGCCAGGAAGTCTAACTGTGCTAGAGGGAGCTTGTTTTGGGGTTTGGAGGATCCTGAAGATGCACCAGTAGGATTTTCCCTTGAGCTGAGCAGGAGATTTTTGTGAGTAACTGTTTTGCTATCTGAGAAAAATAAACAGGCCGATACAATAAAGCGCGGCCGCAATTACCCCGTTTCTAACCCGCTTTGTACCCGCAATTTGGCCGCATAAGTCCAACCCGCGATTCACTATCCCTTTTAACCCATCCTTACCGCTTCTTTAAATCAACGGGTAACCCTTTCCGAGATGCTAATGGGATGGTATCTCCCTCCTTGCTATCCATCTAAGGGCAGGGAGCTAGGGCCACTAGTGGAGACCAGGGGGTCTCTATAAAAATTACCCCCTTTATGATTTTGTGAAAAATATCTCATGGTCAATTTTCAAAAAATGTACAGTGCTACGATTAGGAACATTTTCAGTAGAAGTCAGGTGTTAAAATTTTCAGGTTAAAATGAACCTACATTTAAGCTTGCAGTTCATTCACCTAGATTTGGAGACCTAAGTTAGATGCCTAGCATTGAAAATCCACATTAGATGCCTATCATTCTCCCCCCCCCCCCCCCCCCCCCCCCCCGTACTAATTCCACTCCTATAGTTCTCCACATTTTAGGAGCGCTAGCCAGTTTTCCAAGCCAGCAATTTACACACCTAGCTCTTTTAAATATTTGCCTGGACCCTTTCAAAATGGACCCCTTAGCCCACAAGAATCTTAGTTAGAAGTTTCTGCTACAGAAGCCAGCAATGATTTTTTTTTTTTGTCAAAGTGACAAGACGCATGCCACAGCATGTTGCTCTGCCATCCCTGCCTCAGACGGGGAGGGCATCAGCAAAATCCTGCTTCTTCTGGCCATACAGCACACTGCTCCCCCGGCAGTGCTGGTGCCTCTTCGCACCGATACTCACGGGTCGGCTCTGTTAATCTTGCAAGTTGTGGGGGATTAGTAGAGCCAGGCTGCAAGTTTTGAAGATGAGCACGGTGCTAGAGGAGGACCATGGGGGTGGTATACTAGGAGGGAAGACGTTGACAGTCGCCAACCCCCATGTACACTGCATGGCCTGGAAATGTCATTCCCTATAACAAACAACACCCCCTCTCTACGGAACCCCCTTTGAAGCCAGTCCCCTGATCCAGCAAAGGCGGATTTACAAATCTCAGTATTTTTCTCTTTTTAATTTGATTTAAACTCCTGTTTCATCCTAAAACATTCTGGAACTTAGTGGGTCTCCCTCTCTTGGTGAGAAAACAGACGGCAAAACCAAGAATACTGTGCCATGAGCTACACACACCACCTTTTCCGAGCCCAAAAAAAGGCACAAACACCCACTTATTCCTGAACTGTGTGTCTCCATGTTCAGCTGAGTTCTTTGATAGATTTATATTTTGTGCACATATAGTGGTCAATGTTCAAAGGCCTGTAGCCAGATAACTCGCATGTTATCTGTCTAAATGGAAACGTTTGACTATTCCCCTTGTAGAAATTACCTGTCCCATCTACACCCATGCACAGGGCAACATAACCAGCCTTTCTATGCAGCTCTGGCGGCATCAAGTGGCTAATCTGTTAACGACATGAATTAGTTTGATTAAAATCCCCCTGCACTGGCCAAATTCCAGCTAACAGCTACAAAAGTGTGTTATGGAAGTCACTGTACAGCAAGCTTTTCATACCGAAAGGATTCAGATAACTTTATTGGCATGACAGTTTTACATGCGTTGACAAAGTGATATACACAGTGATTAAAATAAAAGGATGGAAAAAGAAGGGAAAAATTACAAAATGGTAACAAGTCAAGCCAAGGCATAGGTTACAGAAAGCACAGCTTCAGGGACATGCCTCAGATTTTGGGGCTGCTTGGTGTTGCCCCTGCCCAGGTTTCGTTTCTGGCCTGGTGGCAGGATGCCACATATTTTGTGGCTATAGCCACTGTTTCTCTTCTTTTCCCCAGGATTATACAGAGTTTTTCTTGTTCATTCTTATGTGGGAAATCTTGGATTTTCTCTGTCAGCTTTGGGAAATGTGCCTCTCTGATCTTTTTCTATTTTGCACAGCACATGGGGAAATATATTTCTGTTTCTATTTCTCCAGTGTTGCACTGCATACAGAATCTGGCTTCTTGGAGTTTCCAGTTTAGTGCCTCGTTGACTTGAGCATTTTTCCTGTAGATACAGAATGGGAGAAAGGCCGCATTAAATCAGGTCCTTAGTTTGTAGGGAACCTTTGGTTTCCTTACCAAAAGTAATGTACTATCTAGCTAGGGAGGTTCAGAGAGATTAAGTGAAGAGAGATTTAGGTTTTGAGTCCCCCAAATGGGAACTGCAGATGGTGTAGAAACCCCTGCCACCATTGTAGGGTGAGGATTTTAGTTCTGGATTTGCTTTGTGGATTTTTGTTAGAGTCTCTTGAGTTCCCTCCTTGGTTCAACCTATCAGACTGACCCATTTTTGCAGGGCTGTTCTCTTTAACCATTTTTTTGGAAGCCTTCCCCATGAGATCCTTGGTGCCCCTTCATGGAGGATTTGGGGAGTTTCTGTGTAAAGTTAGACTGAGGGGTAGGGAAGATCTGCTGCTCTTTATCTCACCTCACATGGACAGATTAGCATCAGTCAGTGGCCCGATGCAGAGGAGTTTCACTTCTGAGTTGCTTTTCCTCAGGAACTATCTTCTGCTTTTGGGAGGCAAGGAAGTTGTTCTACCTTTCCTGTCTCTTTCTTTGTTTTTTCCCCCTTTTGAGGTAGAGTGTATTTTGTTCCATTTTGGGACTGAGTGCCCTTGGTTCCAGGGACCCAGTTTCCAAATCATTGGGAAGAAGAGATGTCTTTCACTTAGGAAGAGCCTGAGGAGGGAGGATTCCTTTCCATTACCAGAGAGAAAGAGCTGAAGGTAGTGGTCAAGAGTTTTATCTGCTGACCCAAGTGCCCTATGTTATGTTTGGCAGCCAGTGGGATGTCTCCGCAGGCCACCACACTCACCCCCGATGCCACGAAACACTGGGACTCCTCTCTTCAATGACAAGATCTGTTGGATCTTGTAGATGTGGTAGGACGCCACCGGGACTGCTGTCTTGAGCCTTCCTTCTAGGCGCGTGCGTGCCTGACATTGCCAGATTTAAAGATAACATAGTGGAAAAAGGACGTGGCACTCTTAGATGACATCACTGACGCTGCCCTATGAAAGGACCCCTGGGATGCCCCCACTTTGCCTCAGCAATGGGTCTCCTGCATTCCTTGCAGTGTGTGTTGCCAGCATTCCTGTGCCTTGTCTTGTTTTCTAGTTCGGCCTTGCCATGCCGCGCCTCACCTTCCTGCCCTGCCTGTCCAGCCTGCCTTCTTCATTCTCGTTGTCAGTGTTTCCTGAGTATCCACTTCTATCTTGGATTGCCGCTTCAGATCTTGACCTCCTGCCTGGACCTGACTACTCTTGCTCGCTGCCTTCTCTGACCTTGGCTCTCCTCTGACTTCCATAAGCCTGCTGTCTACTTTGTCTCTGGTGTGTCTATAAACTATCACCTCTGCCCCAGGGACTGCTTAAGTCCCACCGTTTGCCAGAATCTAAGGGCTCAACCTGCGGAGGAGGTGGCTGGTAAAGGTGAAGCTCTAGACTGACCCGTTACAGGGTGCGTTCACAGCTGCTGCCATAGGCCTCAGGGGCTTAGCCTCGAAGCTGCATCAACTACATCGCAGTGCAATGGCTCACCCCATATCCATTACATCCTATATTTGGGAGGAAACTGCCACCTGGTGTTTCCAGAAGGAGATCTGAGATATTGAAGAAGTCTGCAGGAGAGGTATTAGAATTAGAACTTGCTGTGTTCTGATAGGTAATTTGGGACCAAATTCTAACCATTCTTCAATGGGGAGAAGCTTCAGATAGATTTGTGAGTTGGAAGAAGGACTGCATTTTCTTCAACTTGAGTAATTGATAAGGAGAAGGAGCGGGGCCGTAGGGGATCTTTAAAAGCCAGAGCAGACCGCAGGTAGTTCTCTTCGTTCCCATCCTCTGACGCCGGCACCCAGGCCCTGCGCTATCGGCACCAACCCGCCGGGGTCAAAGGAGCCTCTCTTGTGCCACGCGGCCACGCGGCCATTTGGACACCCTCACCGCTGCCTTTCCCCATCTCGACCATTGCCCCACCCCCCGGAACATGTCATCAGCGGGGCCGAAGGGGATCTTTAAAAGCCAGCATAGACCGCAGGTGTCGCGTGCCAAAGGCGCGCGACTAAGGGGCTTGCCCCTTAGTGCGCCCCTTCGTGCTCCCCCTTCTGCTCCTCTCTGCTCTTACAATCCTATTATCCTTTTTCGCCTCAGGTTACAACATATATTTCTAGTATTGTGCCCAAAATTTGACCTCATCGCCAGTATCAATTCTATTATTTTGCCTTCCCTTCAATACATCACGATTATATCCGTCATTTGCCTATGTTTTACTTTTTAGTATTGATTCCATATATGTGACGATTCAATTGTGACTTCTACCTGATTTCCCTCTCTTCACCCCCTCTTTACCCACCCTCTTCTTGCCCCCCCTCACCCACCCTTTCGTATCTTCCCCCTCTACCTCTCACCCTCCCCTCCCCCCCTCCCCCCTTCTCCCCAATATCCCCTCCATTATTTCTGGCCTTTTCCTCTGGCCCACTACTCCTCTTCCTCCATTACACCCCATGGTGAAACATGCTCCACCACCCATTCACTATGCGCTCCCACCCCATTCCCACTCTCAAGCACTACACTCCTACAGCTCATACTCCCAAGCCCAAAACCCCCCCATGAACACCAAAGAACACTGTTCCCCATCATGATTACACCCCTCACCCAACTAATTGGCCTTACCACCTTCACAAATCTCCTCTTAAATGCACAATCTATCGTCAAAAAAACGGCTTACTCAATGACATTCTCATTGATGAAAGCCCTGACATTTTTGCTCTCACCGAGACATGGCTAAAGGACTCTGATGCTGTCTTACTAAACTAACTTCCAACTGACCTATATGACATCATATCCATCCCCAGACCCAGGAAACGAGGAGGAGGCCTCCTTCTTGCCGCAAAAAAGAGCCTTAAACTAATTTGACAACCGATCTCCTTCCCCCACAAACTGGAAATTGTCTATTTAAAGCACCCAACCTCCAA
Organism: Rhinatrema bivittatum; assembly: GCF_901001135.1. NCBI lineage: Eukaryota > Metazoa > Chordata > Amphibia > Gymnophiona > Rhinatrematidae > Rhinatrema > Rhinatrema bivittatum. The sequence continues at coordinate 506,807,770 of NC_042615.1, read as the reverse complement.
ATCTGCTTAATATACGCCCCCCCCCCCAGGGCTCCTCGAAACCAACCCCTCCCCTTTGATCGAATATACCACCAAAAACATAGACATAAACTCACCTGCAATTATCTTTGGGGATTTTAATCTCCTTGTAGTTGAGGTACCCCTATCTTCTTCCTGCGACTCCCTCCTTGGATCCATGAATGCACTAGGCTTCAAGCAGATAATCAACAGCCCTACACATAAGGCAGGCCACACCTTGGATCTCATCTTTACCAATGCCCTGATACTACCAGACCGCCCCCCCCCCCCCCCCCCCCCCCCCCCACCACACATGCATTCCTATCCCTTGGTCCGACCACTTCTGCATCGAAACTACTTGCACCACAAAAAATAATTGCAATCCCACACCCCCCAAAAAAACTATTCACTTTCGCAAACATTACAAAACTAATGACCTCATCGCAGCCCTCTCCAATGAACTTTCCAAACTTGACCTAACTGATGCTAATCCACTATCTCTTCCTGGTCTCAACTCACCAGCACTGTTGGTAACAACGTCTGACCCACACAGTCTCGTCAAATTAACCCAGCAAATAACAAAAAACAACCCTGGTACAGGCCAGAACTCAAAACCATGAAACACAACCTACGTAAACAAGAAAAAAGCTGGCGTAGAGATCCCATGCCTGCCCATCTGGCAAAATTCAAATCCTACCTCCACACCTACCAAGAAGCAATAGACAAAACCAAAAGAGACTTTTACTCCCAAAGAATTCACCAACTACAATACAATGTCGTGCCCTCTTTGAATATGTATCAAATTTAACAAAAACTCCTCCACCCTACCCCTGATTTGAATGATAAAGCCTTGCTCTATATTTTCACAATAAAATACATAAAATCATGTCTCGCTTCCCATCTCCGCCCACACCCACAATATCCCAAATACATAATAATAAAACCACTACTCCCACGCCCTCCAATACTCAAACAACTAACACCAACGCCACCCTTAATTCATTCGAAATCATCTCATCAATCGAAATAGAATCCATCCTGAAGAAAATCAAACCCGCTGTGCACTCCTCAGATACGATTACTAGCAAAATCCTCCTCACCATCCCCAACATCATCTCAAAACCCATAGCCAACATCATCAATAGATCCATCTTCCTTAGCACAGTCCCAAACCAACTTAAACAAGCCATCATAAAACCCATTCTAAAAAACCTGCCCTCGACCCTTCCGATCCCGCCAACTTCCTCCCCATTTCCAATCTTCCATTTATATTAAAAATATTAGAAAAAATAATTAATCATCAACTTATGGATTACTTAGATGAACATCAAATCCTCCTCCCCTCCCAATATGATTTCTGCAAACACCATAGCATCAAAACACTCCTCATCACCCTTGCAGACTACATCCTGAAAGCCTTAGACAAAGGCCAATCATATATTCTTGCCCTTTTGGATATATCCTCTGCATTCGACACTGTCAACCTAATAACACGACTTGAAGAAATTGGCATCTCTGGCATTGCCCTCCGCTGGTTGCAATCATACCTTAGCAACAGACAATACAGAGTAAAAATTGGGAATACTTATGGGGAAGGGGGAGGGGGAGTCTCTTCCGAAGGGATGGGCTCCACCTTAACCAGGGTGGAACCAGACTGCTGGCGCTAACCTTTAAAAAGGAGGTAGAGCAGCTTTTAAACTAGAACAAAGGGGAAAGCTGACAGTCGCTCAGCAGCGCATGGTTCAGAGAGAGGTATCTTTAAACATAGAAATGACGGCAGAAGAAGACCAAATGGCCCATCGAGTCTGCCCAGCAAGCTACGCACTTTATCCATTTTTTTTCCCTTTTTCTCTCTCCCACCTGTTCTATTGGCTTCCAGTACCCTCCAGCCCTAATTCCCCTCCACCCAATTTAGAGAGCAGCTTTGAATCTGCATCCAAGTGACATCCAGCTCAATTGGGGGTAGCAACCGCTGCAACAAGCAGGCCACCCCCTTGCCCCATACTCTTACCCACCCCTGTTTTTATTTTTTGTTTTTTTGTTTTTTTTGGAAATAGCAGCCCTCCATCCTTCCGCTCCGTGAAGGTGGAACACCAACTACTGGCCACTGGCATCCCGCTCCGTGAACGCCTCTGTGGCTACTGCCGCTCCGTGCAGTGTTTGAATGCCGCTGTGGCTACTGCCACAGCGGCATTAAAGGATACTAATGATGCATTAGAATTAGGGCATCCCGACAGTGAGGTTCCAATAATTAGAAAAGTAGTCCAATTGCCTTTAACTAAAAACTCACCTGAGCTAAAAAATTCTAACTTATCCCTATCAATTAAAAAGCAGAATGAAAATACAAACAAAAACAAACTTTGAAATGTTTGTATGCTAATGCCAGAAGTCTAAGAAGTAAGATGGGAGAATTAGAATGTATAGCAGTAAATGATACATAGACTTAATTGGCATCTCAGAGACATGGTGGAAAGAGGATAACCAATGGGACAGTGCTATACCGGGGTACAAATTATATCGCAATGACAGAGAGGAGCACTTGGGAGGAGGTGTGGCGCTTTATGTCCGGGATGGCATAGAGTCCAACAGGATAAACATCCTGCATGAGACTAAATACAAAATTGAATCTTTATGGGCAGGAATCCCTTGTGTGTCGGGGAAGACTATAGTGATAGGGGTATACTACCGTCCACCTGGTCAAGATGGTGAGACGGACAGTGAAATGCTAAGAGAAATTAGGGAAGCTAACCAAATTGGTAGTGCAGTAATAATGGGAAACTTCAATTATCCCAATATTGACTGGGTAAATGAATCATCAGGTCACGCTAGAGAGATAACATTCCTGGATGGAATAAATGATAGCTTTATGGAGCAATTGGTTCAGGAACCGACGAGAGAGGGAGCAATTTTAGATCTAATTCTCAGTGAAGCATAGGACTTGGTGAGAGAGGTAACGGTGGTGGGGCCGCTTGGCATTAGTGATCATAATATGATCAAATTTTATTTAATGACTGGAAGAGGAACAGTGTGCAAATCCAAGGCTCTCGTGCTAAACTTTCAAAAGGGAAACTTTGATAAAATGAAAAAAATTGTTAGAAAAAAACTGAAAGGAGCAGCTACAAAAGTAAAAAATGTCCAAGAGGCGTGGTCATTGTTAAAAAATACCATTCTAGAAGCACAGTCCAGATGTATTCCACGCATTAAGAAACGTGGAAAGAAGGCAAAACGATTACCGGCATGGTTAAAAGGGGAGGTGAAAGAAGCTATTTTAGCCAAAAGATCTTCATTCAAAAATTGGAAGAAGGATCCAACAGAAGAAATAGGATAAAGCATAAACGTTGGCAAGTTAAATGTAAGACATTGATAAGACAGGCTAAGAGAGAATTTGAAAAGAAGTTGGCTGTTGAGGCAAAACCTCACAGTAAAAACTTTTAAAAATATATCCGAAGCAGAAAGCCTGTGAGGGAGTCAGTTGGACCGTTAGATGATCGAGGGGTTAAAGGGGCACTTAGAGAAGATAAGGCCATCGCGGAAAGATTAAATGATTTCTTTGCTTCGGTGTTTACTGAAGAGGATGTTGGGGAGGTACCCATAATGGAGAAGGTTTTCATGGGTAATGATTCAGATGGACTGAATCAAATCACAGTGAACCTAGAAGATGTGGTAGGCCTGATTGACAAACTGAAGAGTAGTAAATCACCAGGACCAGATGGTATACACCCCAGAGTTCTGAAGGAACTAAAAAATGAAATTTCAGATCTGTTAGTAAAAATTTGTAACTTATCATTAAAATCATCCATTGTACCGGAAGACTGGAGGATAGCAAATGTAACCCCAATATTTAAAAAGGGCTCCAGGGGCGATCCGGGAAACTACAGACCGGTTAGCCTGACTTCAGTGCCAGGAAAAATAATGGAAAGTGTTCTAAACATCAAAATCACAGAACATATAGAAAGACATGGTTTAATGGAACAAAGTCAGCATGGCTTTACCCAGGGCAAGTCTTGCTTCACAAATCTGCTTCACTTTTTTGAAGGAGTTAATAAACATGTGGATAAAGGTGAACCGGTAGATATAGTATACTTGGATTTTCAGAAGGCGTTTGACAAAGTTCCTCATGAGAGGCTTCTACGAAAAGTAAAAAGTCATGGGATAGGTGGCGATGTCCTTTTGTGGATTTGCAAACTGGCTAAAAGACAGGAAACAGAGAGTAGGATTAAATGGACAATTTTCTCAGTGGAAGGGAGTGGACAGTGGAGTGCCTCAGGGATCTGTATTGGGACCCTTACTGTTCAATATGGGGCGGATTTTCAGAGCCCTGCTCACGTAAATCCGCCCAAAACCGGGCGGATTTACGCGAGCAGGGCCCTGCGCGCCGGGAAGCCTATTTTACATAGGCCTCCCGGCGCGCGCAGAGCCCCGGGACTCGCGTAAGTCCCGGGGTTCTCCGAGGGGGGCGTGTCGGGGGCGTGTCAGGGGGCGGGCCCGGTCGTCGCAGCGTTTCGGGGGCGTGTCGGCAGCGTTTTGGGGGCGGGTACGGGGGCGTGGCTACGGTCCGGGGCGGTCCGGGGGCGTGGCCGCGCCCTCCGTACCCGCCCCCAGGTCGCGCAGGAGGCCCGCTGGCGCGCGGGGATTTACGCCTCCCTCCGGGAGGCGTAAATCCCCCGACAAAGGTAAGGGGGGTTTAGACAGGGCCGGGCGGGTGGGTTAGGTAGGGGAAGGGAGGGGAAGGTGAGGGGAGGGCAAAGGAAAGTTCCCTCCGAGGCCGCTCGATTTCGGAGCGGCCTTGGAGGGAACGGGGGTAGGCTGCGCGGCTCGGCGCACGCCGGCTATACAAAATCCATAGCCTTGCGCGCGCCGATCCAGGTTTTTAGCAGATACGCGCGGCTCTGCGCGTATCTACTAAAATCCAGCGTACTTTTGTTTGCGCCTGGAGCGCAAACAAAAGTAGGCTATTCGCGCGCCTTTTAAAATCCGCCCCTATATTTATAAATGATCTGGAAAGAAATATGACGAGTGAGATAATCAAATTTGCAGATGACACAAAATTGTTCAGAGTAGTTAAATCACAAGCAGATTGTGATAAATTGCAGGAAGACCTTGTGAGACTGGAAAATTGGGCATCCAAATGGCAGATGAAATTTAATGTGGATAAGTGCAAGGTGATGCATATAGGGAAAAATAACCCATGCTATAATTACACAATGTTGGGTTCCATATTAGGTGCTACAACCCAAGAAAGAGATCTAGGCGTCATAGTGGATAACACATTGAAATCGTCGGTTCAGTGTGCTGCGGCAGTCAAAAAAGCAAACAGAATGTTGGGAATTATTAGAAAGGGAATGGTGAATAAAATGGAAAATGTCATAATGTCTCTGTATCGCTCCATGGTGAGACTGCACCTTGAATACTGTGTACAATTCTGGTCGCCGCATCTCAAAAAAGATATAATTGCGATGGAGAAGGTACAGAGAAGGGCTACCAAAATGATAAGGGGAATGGAACAACTCCCCTATGAGGAAAGACTAAAGAGGTTAGGACTTTTCAGCTTGGAGAAGAGACGACTGACGGGGGATATGATAGAGATGTTTAAAATCATGAGAGGTCTAGAACGGGTTAATGTGAATCGGTTATTTACTCTTTCGGATAGTAGAAAGACTAGGGGGCACTCCATGAAGTTAGCATGGGGCACAATTAAAACTAATCGGAGAAAGTTCTTTTTTACTCAACGCACAATTAAACTCTGGAATTTGTTGCCAGAGGATGTGGTTAGTGCAGTTAGTATAGCTGTGTTTAAAAAAGGATTGGATAAGTTCTTGGAGGAGAAGTCCATTACCTGCTATTATGTTCACTTAGAGAATAGCCACTGCCATTAGCAATGGTTACATGGAATAGACTTAGTTTTTGGGTACTTGCCAGGTTCTTATGGCCTGGATTGGCCACTGTTGGAAACAGGATGCTGGGCTTGATGGACCCTTGGTCTGACCCAGTATGGCATTTTCTTAAGTTCTTATATTCTTAAGCCATTTAACCTGATACAAGGCGTCCCACAAGGTTCTTCACTGTCATCCACCCTTTTCAATATATACCTACTCCCCCTCTGCCATCTCCTGACTAAACTTGGCCTTCCACACTTCATATATGCGGATGACGTACAGATCCTCATACCCATAACCAACACTTTGCCTAATGCCATGAAGACCTGGAAATCAGCCCTCACCGCTATCTGCACCCTGCTTTCAGACAACTACCTTGCTCTCAACACCTCTAAAACTGAACTGCTATCCATCTCACCCTGCAATATCAATTCTAACCTACCCCAGCCCATCACTCCTCTAGCCTCCTTCACCTTTTCCCACCATGTCTGCAGCCTCGGCGTCACTCTGGACAATCAATATAACTTTAAAAGTTCATTAGTGCTACCCTCAAAGACGGCTTCTTCAAACTTCATACGTTAAAAAAACTCAAACCCCTGCTACATCTCAATGACTTTTGCACAATTCTCCAAGCTACCCTACTGTCCAAAGTTGACTACTGCAATGCCATCCTCCTTGGCCTTCCCAAAAATGCTATACAACCCCTACAGATGCTCCAAAATGCTGCTGCCCGTATCCTTACTAATGCCCACAGAAATGAGCATATCATCCCTGTACTCAAACATCTGCACTGGCTGCCTATCACATCTAGGATACTATACAAGTCCCTCTCCATCATCCATAAATCCCTCCACAGCCAAAACATGCAGTGGTTCAACGAACACCTCAAATTCCGTATCCCAGACAGACCCACCAGAAACCAATACCTAGCGATGCTGCTCACACCCTCTCCCAAACTCCCAAAACTTAAGTCCACCTCAGACCGTGCACTCTCTATTGCAGGTCCGGCTCTTTGGAACAATAAGCCCCCCAGTCTTCGCCAAGAATTGTGCCCAAATAAATTTAAACAGAACCTCAAGACCTGGCTATTCAGCCAGGCGTTCACCTGAATAACCCTAACCTTTGCCCCCCCTCCCATGTATATACCTCCTCCCACTAGCCTCGCCCTTGATTCCCATTGAATGTAACCAGCTATCCAGGTCTTTCTGTTGCATTTAATTATCTTTATTCAATTGTCTCTTAACTTATTATTTTTATGCTGTCCACACATAGTTCCTCCCTTTACTTTGTTCCCTTCTAGATCTTATACCCTGTTCCTTGTCCCCTGTTTTGATCCCTTTAGATTTCATCCCCTTTTTCCTTGTCCCTTTTAAACCCTGTTGCTATCCCACGTAAAGCCTGTTGCTCCAATTATGTTACTTGTTCCGAGTTCCGTGTAAAGCTTGTTGCTGCATTATGATATCTGTAAACCGATAAGATGTTCCCAACGACTGTCAGTATATAAAAATGTTTAAATAAATAAATAAATAAATAAATAGGAATTGGCTTCCATAAATTCAGAGACTTTACTGGAAGAGTGAGGTCACAAATGTATTAATCTTTATTTTTCATTATTGTTCATCAGTTTCATTTGACATCTAAATGCTATAAAGATTCTTCAGTCAGTTTATCAATATCAATAAATAAGTTGGAAACCACATTGCTTCTCAGTGTGATTATCGCTGCTGTAGAGTAGACTATGGAGATTTTACGGGGACTGGAAAAAGGCTGTGTACTTTGAATAATGCAAAAGGGCCTTGAAGTTATGCTTCCCCCCACAGGGAGCCCTGCACCTCAGAAGTAAAAAGCTATCATGGAGAACCGGTTGCAAAGATGGTCTAATTTATTTCTATGTGCCTCTGGGTCCTGTGTCCAGGTCTGATCCAACTCAGGGGTTACAAATTTTTGACTGCATCTTTCTATTTCTAGTCTGTGATTACTTAAACTGTATTTGATGAGGGTCTGCCTCAGGGGCATCGTTAGCCCTGGGCACATGGTGCTCCAAATCTCTTCAGTGCTCTGAGTCTCCTTCAGCAGCTGTAGGGCTGTGAAAAAAAGGAGAGACCCAGTGGGGTTACTGTGGATCCCATTCCATAGCAGCCGAAGAAAAGGCCTGGAAGATCACGGAAACCACTGCATTATGGCTAAAGAGAAGGTTCAACGGGCCACTGCAAACCCCATATCAGCATGGCCAAAAATGAAGCCTGATAGGCCACTGTGGACCCCATTCCACAGCAGTCAAAGAGTGAGCAATTGTGAGTGAGAGAGAGCATGTGTGAGTAAGTGTGTCTGTGTATGTGAGGGAGTCTGTGAGAGTGTGCGTCAGCATGTGGGTGTGTGAGAGGGAACCAATGGGTTTGAAAGCATGTGGGTATATGTGTGTGTGAGAGGGAGCCTGTGAGACTGAGGGCATGTTTGTGTATGTGTGAAAGTGGGAGCCTGTGGGAGTGAGAGCTGGCATGTGTATGTGAGGGAGCCTGTGAGGGGGTGTGTGTGTGTGTGTGAGGGAGCCTGTGGAAGCCTGGGGAGTGAGGGCTAGTGTGTGTGAGAGAGAGCCTTTCGGATTGAGAGCATGTGTGTGTGTGTTTGTGTAAGAGACAGAGAGAAAGTGCATATGAGAACATATGTATGTTTGAGAGCATGTGTGTGTGTGTGTGTGTGTGTGTATGTGTGAGAGAGAGAGAAAGAAAGAGACAAAGTGTGTATGAGAGCATGTGTGAGAGAGAAAGGAAGTGTGTATAAAAGTGTATCTGTTTGTGAGAAAGAGAAAGTTTGTATGAGAGCATGTGTGGGTGTGTGTGTGTGTGTGTGAGAGAGAGAGAGGGTGTGAGAGCATGTGCATGAGAGAGGGAGTGGATGTGAGAGTGCATGTGTGAGCAGGGCTGGTGGAAACATTAGGCAAGCTAGGCCTAGGCTTAGGGCGCCGACCATTAGGGGGCACTGCCGCTGCTCACGAGCCATGCCACAAACGTCAGCAGCAAAGAGGAGTGGGGATTCGAATCTCCATTCCTCTTTGCCACTACCGCTCGCAAGAGGTAGGCAGGGGCGGTTCTATAATGAGGCAGAATGAGGTGGCCGCTTCAGGCCTTCTAAATTCTGCCAAGCCTCCGCCTCACCCAGCCTCCCCCCCCCCCCCTTCACACCACTCTCCTGAGCCCCCCCAAGACTCACGAAAATGCCTGGTGGTCCAGTGGGGGCCCAGGAGCGATCTGCTGCTCCCAGGCTATCGGCTGCCACTAACCAAAATGGCGCCGGTGGCCTTTAGCCCTTACCATGTGACAGGGGCTACTGGTGCCATTAGCTGGTCCCATCACATGGTAGGGGCAATGGACGGCCCACACCATTTCTATGGTGAGTTGCAAGGGGAAATGTCCTTGTTCTGCTCTGCACCCTTTGTTGGAGAACAAACTGTAAATTTTGGGATTTTGTCCTATCCTGTATAGACCTCAGACGTCACTCCCTTATAGAAGAATTTTTATTCATTGATGTTCTCGAATAATTTTAGTGGTAATTTTTGCTAGATGGTTGAAACTGTCCAGGGGTTTCTGTTACTTAGAAGGTTCTGTCTAGAGACAGCTGTATGGGAAGGTAGAAAAGAGATCATTATGTGATGTCAAATTATTTGTTCTTATAGGATTGTTCTTGGAGGGGAAGGGGAAGCTGCTGATTGTGATTGAGTTAATTATCAAAATGTCAGAGGATTAAAAATGAGGGTTTATGAGCCAGGTCCTGGAAATTTTAGGTACCTAGCAACGCATCTAGTCTGCCTTTTCTTTTTTTTTTTTGCATTTGTGACAAAGGTGAGTATTCTGCTAGCGTATATTTTCTCTGTAGGTATCTACAGCAGTACAGCTTTTTCTGTTTTCCAATTTGCTTCTCCCAACAGGAGGCATATTGTTGTTCTAGGGCTCACTGCAAGTATTTTCAGTGCTTTTTGTATACTGGGTTGTAGTTGTCTGAGCTCCATGTGTTAGTGCAGGATTGCTATGACAGGTTTGCCACATAGGTGCTGAGTGTGTTTTAGCCTGGGGTTTTGTGTTACTTCACAGAGAGTCTGGTAATAGAATGAATTTGTGTTGCTGTTGTAAACCCCCCACCAATCTAGGAGGGGCCAAATAAATAACTTCACCTCTCCGCTGGTGATTTAGCACGGGAAGTGTAGCAAGCCAGCACAAGGTTTAACCAGGGGTGGGGAGGAGAGGCTGGAGCAGAAAATAACAACACAATAAAATAAAACACACAATGTATTACTGTTAAAAGTAATGCAAACAGATTCAGTGCGTGCATACAAAGCATTAGGATCCTTATACTCTAGCAATTGTCACTTACCTGTGCTGCTATTTACATTTGCCTTTGATATTCAAAGGGAGCGTTTTGGCTAAAGCCATTGTTGTAGTAATTGCAACACTAGGTTGACACCAAACTTCTTTTTGTTTAGAGAGGCAGAGATACGGAGAAGTAGTCTTGAGGGTTATCTGCAGCTGGCTGCAGACTTAAATAAACAAAGACTAATTTAATTCAGGGAAGTTTAGGAAGATTTGTTGCCATTTTATTTAGCGTAGATATGGAAAATCATTATTTCTTTCTGTGAGATTTGGACATTCCTATCAGGGAAGCAAGTTAATCCTGGATTCATGCAACGTGTTGGAAATGAGCCTTCCCCAGCCGCAGCCAGTCTGATAACTTACTTCCTCAGTCATCAGAATAACAGAGAAGTTTGTCTAAAGGATTCAAAGATTTAACTGAGAACTAATTCAGGTGGGAGTTCTGATTTTTTTTTTCTTGAAGTGAATTGAGACATTGGGTGGGTAGTAATTTTCTGTTTTAACATAAAATAAACTAATGTTCTTTATTTCCCAGGGTTAATACTTTAGTTTTACTATAGTGCCAGGTGCTTCTGTCTACTATCTTCTGTTGGCTTCACAGGAATATTTGGCATTTGCATTCCTCTGTAACCAACAAGTAGCTAGGGGCTATCTCCTTTGAAATTTAATTCACCTTAGGCAGGGAAAGGAAGAATTTAATCAACCACTGGCTTACACTGTTATTGAGATGACCCCAGAATCTGAACTACATTCATAATCCTAGAACATATTAGGTACATATGTTCTGCATTGAAGACAGTAAGAAAATCAACTCAACAATACTGCAGCTGCACTCCCCTGCTATTCCAGTACTTAGACCCACACATGCAGCTCTGCAAACATACCTCAGTCCTGTCTTGCAACACTCCCTGCTGCTCCAGTACTGAGAGAGACCCTCCCTCACACACAACTCTGCCAATGCACCTCATTCCTGACCTGCAGCACCCCCTCTGCTATCCCAGTATTTAGGTATCACCCGCCCCCTTTATTTATTAATTTATGTATTTATTTAAAATCTTTTCTATACCGTCGCTAAGTTATATACCATCGCAACGGTTTACATGTAAACCTTTGAGTTTTGTCAATGCTCCTGGGTAGTTGCCCTTTAAAAATTAGCTACAGGGTCAGCGTGTACATGTGCAACATCATGGGCTTCTCAAAATTTCCCCTTCAATGAATGTAAATGTAATCTCATCCCGGGAGGCAGGCTGCACACCAATAGGGCCATATACTTATTTGCTGTCTCTTTGGGGCTGAAACCCTGGCTGGCTCTTTCCCCCAGGGCATGCATCCTTTTTCTATTGGGGGTGGGGCGCGGAGGGTGGGGTGGGGTGGAGAACATTTCTTCCAGGGCCCGGAGCGCTGGGGGTGATCTGGATGTACAGATGTACATTCTCTCATTACCTTCAGTGTGTGCGGTTTAAGCCAAAAAAACCCAAAACACGCTGGAGTCACTTGAGTGTCCAAATACAAGTCTTTACTGTTGAAAAATCAATTAGTAGAATGGCAACAATAACAAAATCCTCTGCACCACAATGTCTCTCTTTGTCTTCCAGTCTTTCCCCTCTATCTGTGCACCACAATGTCTCTCTTTGTCTTCCAGTCTTTCCCCTCTATCTGTGCACCACAATGTCTCTCTTTGTCTTCCAGTCTTTCCCCTCTATCTGTGCACCACAATGTCTCTCTTTGTCTTCCAGTCTTTCCCCTCTATCTGTGCACCACAATGTCTCTCTTTGTCTTCCAGCCTTTCCCCTCTAACTGTGGACCACAATGTCTCTCTTTGTCTTCCAGTCTTTCCCCTCTATCTGTGCACCACAATGTCTCTCTTTGTCTTCCAGCCTTTCCCCTCTATCTGTGCACCACAATGTCTCTCTTTGTCTTCCAGCCTTTCCCCTCTATCTGTGCACCACAATGTCTCTCTTTGTCTTCCAGTCTTTCCCCTCTATCTGTGCACCACAATGTCTCTCTTTGTCTTCCAGTCTTTCCCCTCTATCTGTGCACCACAATGTCTCTCTTTGTCTTCCAGTCTTTCCCCTCTATCTGTGCACCACAATGTCTCTCTTTGTCTTCCAGTCTTTCCCCTCTATCTGTGCACCACAATGTCTCTCTTTGTCTTCCAGTCTTTCCCCTCTATCTGTGCAACACAATGTCTCTCTTTGTCTTCCAGTCTTTCCCCTCTATCTGTGCACCACAATGTCTCTCTTTGTCTTCCAGTCTTTCCCCTCTATCTGTGCACCACAATGTCTCTCTTTGTCTTCCAGCCTTTACCCTCTATCTGTGCACCACAATGTCTCTCTTTGTCTTCCAGCCTTTCCCCTCTATCTGTGCACCACAATGTCTCTCTTTGTCTTCCAGCCTTTCCCCTCTATCTGTGCACCACAATGTCTCTCTTTGTCTTCCAGTCTTTCCCCTCTATCTGTGCACCACAATGTCTCTCTTTGTCTTCCAGTCTTTCCCCTCTATCTGTGCACCACAATGTCTCTCTTTGTCTTCCAGTCTTTCCCCTCTATCTGTGCACCACAATGTCTCTCTTTGTCTTCCAGTCTTTCCCCTCTATCTGTGCACCACAATGTCTCTCTTTGTCTTCCAGCCTTTCCCCTCTATCTGTGCACCACAATGTCTCTCTTTGTCTTCCAGTCTTTCCCCTCTATCTGTGCACCACAATGTCTCTCTTTGTCTTCCAGTCTTTCCCCTCTATCTGTGCACCACAATGTCTCTCTTTGTCTTCCAGCCTTTCCCCTCTATCTGTGCACCACAATGTCTCTCTTTGTCTTCCAGTCTTTCCCCTCTATCTGTGCACCACAATGTCTCTCTTTGTCTTCCAGTCTTTCCCCTCTATCTGTGCACCACAATGTCTCTCTTTGTCTTCCAGCCTTTCCCCTCTATCTGTGCACCACAATGTCTCTCTTTGTCTTCCAGTCTTTCCCCTCTATCTGTGCACCACAATGTCTCTCTTTGTCTTCCAGTCTTTACCCTCTATCTGTGCACCACAATGTCTCTCTTTGTCTTCCAGCCTTTCCCCTCTATCTGTGCACCACAATGTCTCTCTTTGTCTTCCAGTCTTTCCCCTCTATCTGTGCACCACAATGTCTCTCTTTGTCTTCCAGTCTTTCCCTTCTATCTGTGCACCACAATGTCTCTCTTTGTCTTCCAGTCTTTCCCCTCTATCTGTGCACCACAATGTCTCTCTTTGTCTTCCAGTCTTTCCCCTCTATCTGTGCACCACAATGTCTCTCTTTGTCTTCCAGTCTTTCCCCTCTATCTGTGCACCACAATGTCTCTCTTTGTCTTCCAGTCTTTCCCCTCTATCTGTGCACCACAATGTCTCTCTTTGTCTTCCAGCCTTTCCCCTCTAACTGTGGACCACAATGTCTCTCTTTGGCTTCCAGCCTTTCCCCTCTATCTGTGCACCACAATGTCTCTCTTTGTCTTCCAGTCTTTCCCCTCTATCTGTGCACCACAATGTCTCTCTTTGTCTTCCAGTCTTTACCCTCTATCTGTGCACCACAATGTCTCTCTTTGGCTTCCAGCCTTTCCCCTCTATCTGTGCACCACAATGTCTCTCTTTGTCTTCCAGTCTTTCCCCTCTATCTGTGCACCACAATGTCTCTCTTTGTCTTCCAGTCTTTCCCCTCTATCTGTGCACCACAATGTCTCTCTTTGTCTTCCAGCCTTTCCCCTCTAACTGTGGACCACAATGTCTCTCTTTGGCTTCCAGCCTTTCCCCTCTATCTGTGCACCACAATGTCTCTCTTTGTCTTCCAGTCTTTCCCCTCTATCTATGCACCACAATGTCTCTCTTTGTCTTCCAGTCTTTACCCTCTATCTGTGCACCACAATGTCTCTCTTTGTCTTCCAGCCTTTACCCTCTATCTGTGCACCACAATGTCTCTCTTTGTCTTCCAGTCTTTCCCCTCTATCTGTGCACCACAATGTCTCTCTTTGTCTTCCAGTCTTTCCCCTCTATCTGTGCACCACAATGTCTCTCTTTGTCTTCCAGTCTTTACCCTCTATCTGTGCACCACAATGTCTCTCTTTGGCTTCCAGCCTTTCCCCTCTATCTGTGCACCACAATGTCTCTCTTTGTCTTCCAGTCTTTCCCCTCTATCTGTGCAACACAATGTCTCTCTTTGGCTTCCAGCCTTTCCCCTCTATCTGTGCACCACAATGTCTCTCTTTGTCTTCCAGCCTTTCCCCTCTATCTGTGCACCACAATGTCTCTCTTTGTCTTCCAGTCTTTCCCCTCTATCTGTGCACCACAATGTCTCTCTTTGTCTTCCAGTCTTTCCCCTCTATCTGTGCACCACAATGTCTCTCTTTGTCTTCCAGCCTTTCCCCTCTAACTGTGGACCACAATGTCTCTCTTTGGCTTCCAGCCTTTCCCCTCTATCTGTGCACCACAATGTCTCTCTTTGTCTTCCAGTCTTTCCCCTCTATCTGTGCACCACAATGTCTCTCTTTGTCTTCCAGTCTTTACCCTCTATCTGTGCACCACAATGTCTCTCTTTGGCTTCCAGCCTTTCCCCTCTATCTGTGCACCACAATGTCTCTCTTTGTCTTCCAGTCTTTCCCCTCTATCTGTGCACCACAATGTCTCTCTTTGTCTTCCAGCCTTTACCCTCTATCTGTGCACCACAATGTCTCTCTTTGTCTTCCAGTCTTTCCCCTCTATCTGTGCACCACAATGTCTCTCTTTGTCTTCCAGTCTTTCCCCTCTATCTGTGCACCACAATGTCTCTCTTTGTCTTCCAGCCTTTCCCCTCTAACTGTGGACCACAATGTCTCTCTTTGGCTTCCAGCCTTTCCCCTCTATCTGTGCACCACAATGTCTCTCTTTGTCTTCCAGTCTTTCCCCTCTATCTGTGCACCACAATGTCTCTCTTTGTCTTCCAGTCTTTACCCTCTATCTGTGCACCACAATGTCTCTCTTTGTCTTCCAGCCTTTACCCTCTATCTGTGCACCACAATGTCTCTCTTTGTCTTCCAGTCTTTCCCCTCTATCTGTGCACCACAATGTCTCTCTTTGTCTTCCAGTCTTTCCCCTCTATCTGTGCACCACAATGTCTCTCTTTGTCTTTCAGTCTTTCCCCTTTATCTGTGCACCACAATGTCTCTCTTTGTCTTCCAGTCTTTACCCTCTATCTGTGCACCACAATGTCTCTCTTTGGCTTCCAGCCTTTCCCCTCTATCTGTGCACCACAATGTCTCTCTTTGTCTTCCAGTCTTTCCCCTCTATCTGTGCACCACAATGTCTCTCTTTGTCTTCCAGTCTTTCCCCTCTATCTGTGCACCACAATGTCTCTCTTTGTCTTCCAGTCTTTACCCTCTATCTGTGCACCACAATGTCTCTCTTTGGCTTCCAGCCTTTCCCCTCTATCTGTGCACCACAATGTCTCTCTTTGTCTTCCAGTCTTTACCCTCTATCTGTGCACCACAATGTCTCTCTTTGGCTTCCAGCCTTTCCGCTCTAACTGTGGACCACAATGTCTCTCTTTGGCTTCCAGCCTTTCCCCTCTATCTGTGCACCACAATGTCTCTCTTTGTCTTCCAGTCTTTCCCCTCTATCTGTGCACCACAATGTCTCTCTTTGTCTTCCAGTCTTTCCCCTCTATCTGTGCACCACAATGTCTCTCTTTGTCTTCCAGCCTTTACCCTCTATCTGTGCACCACAATGTCTCTCTTTGTCTTCCAGTCTTTCCCCTCTATCTGTGCACCACAATGTCTCTCTTTGTCTTCCAGTCTTTCCCCTCTATCTGTGCACCACAATGTCTCTCTTTGTCTTCCAGTCTTTACCCTCTATCTGTGCACCACAATGTCTCTCTTTGTCTTCCAGTCTTTCCCCTCTATCTGTGCATGCATCTCTAGACCAGGGCCGAGGGCTTGGGGAAGTGGAGGTCCCAGGTGGGCAGGGGGCTCCTTTTAGATGGATGGAAAACCTCTAACATCTCTGGTAAAAATGTTAACACTCTCCTTTGCACAGAAAGTGAAACCTTCTCTCTCTATCCAGGGGTTGAAGACGCCATATGGGTGTCCTCCGAGGTCGTTAAGTTGCTCTTACTCGTGATTAGATGACCTTCTGTTACTTCTCTGGTTCTCTCAGACTCTCTTTGGATCCCAGGTGGGAGGAATCCCTTGGAACAGGCAACTCACCCTGCTCCAATGCAGGCAGGAAGGGGCAGCTTCTGGGTCTCAAAACTTAAGTCCTTTTCCCTTCAAAAGAAGTTAGCACCCGGGTTTCTCTTTGCAGTAGGTCACTACACCTCCATCCTCGTTGAGGGTATGGAGGGCACCTGCCTAAATCCAACCCTGGTGGTAACCATTCAGTTCTCCAAAGAATTAGCAGGGACACAACAAATTTGTGAGGCCTTAACTTTGATTTGTAGAAAACTTCTGAACAGTGATGTCGGGAAAACGCCCTCTGCTTGCAGTTGGGAGCTCACTGCTGGCCTTGTAGTTTGTCAGTGGGCAGGTTCAGTCCCCCTCCAATCTCCATGAGAAAGCTAAAGGTAAGCTCTTACTTGAATGGGACACAAGCTTCTGTTAGTACCACCACAAGTTACTAGGCTCCTTGTCACTCTAAATCCCCTATCACAGCACATCTGAGAAAGGCACCAAGCTTTTCTGGGCCAGCACTTAATTAACAGTTCCCTAGTAGCTTGCAATTACCTTGTGGTAGCACACTAGAGCAAGGCACAAAGTTTCTCTCAGCAAAGCACTTACGGGCCGATGCAGTCGTTAGCCCCCGGTTGGACGCACATTTTCCACGCGCTATTTTTACCCCTTATACAGTAAGGGGTAATAGCGCGTGGAAAACATGCGGCCAAACCCCCCCCCCCCTCCCGAACCTAATAGCGCCTGCAACATGCAAATGCAAATGCAAATGCATGTTGCAGGCATTTTACTTTCAGAAATTAATGCCTGCCAAAGGCAGGAGTTAATTTCAGCCGGCACTGGGAAAGTGTACAGAAAAGCAGAAAAAAACCTGCTTTTCTGTACACCCTATGACTTAATATCATAGAGATATTAAGTCGGAGGCCCCAAAAATAAAAAAAAAATCTTAAATAAAAAAATAAAAAAAATTTAAAATCTGCCTGCGGGTTGGAAGACGGACGCACAATTTTGCTGGCATCCGTTTTCCAAACCTGTGGCTGTCAGCGGGTTCGAGAACCGATGTCGGTAAAATTGAGCGTCGGCTGTCAAACCCACTGACAGCCACCGCTCCTGTCAAAAAGGAGGCGCTAGAGATGCGCTAGTGTCCCTAGAGCCTCCTTTTACCGTGGGCCCTCATTTCATTATTTTTTCTTTCTGAATCACGCGCCCAGGAGAGCAGGCGCTCGTCGGTTCTCCTGCGGGTTTTTCTGTATCGGCCCGTATATTAAGAGTTCTGTTGCAGCTGTAATTATCCTGCAGTAATCCACTTGAGCAAGGCACAAAGAGTGTGGAGGATTTCAGCTATTCTCACCTCTCTCTGAAATCCTTTTACCTTCTTGCTTGTCATTCTGAGGTATCCATTAGTTCAGGAGTATCTCCAAGGCCTACCTCCTCCACCTCCATGGGCTCAGTGCCTTCTAGATCTCCTACTCCTGTTCATGGAACTGTCATCCTTCCTTTCTTCCCTCTCCTAGACTACTGTTGGCATTTTAGGGCTGGTCCTACCCTTTGTCAGTCTCACCAGTGGGAGCCTCCCAGAGACCTTTGTTGGTGCTGGAGAACCTGGGAAATGTAGTTTCTAGGAAGTTTTCTTTATTTCCTGTGTTTCCTGAGCTTCTGCTTCTCCTTCCTTGTACTTGTCACTTGAGTGGGGATTGGGGCTATCTGCCATTCCTCTTCACATGATGGAATGCCTTTATTGATGGTTATGCTTGCCAGTTCATGGCGTTCCCCCACCAGCCGCCACACTCATCTACTGCCTTGCCCAGTGCCCAACACCGGGGCAGGCCCCGCTCTCGGGCCATATCTGACTGCCATGATCTCCTGGCTGCCTCCTGTTCCATGAGGACGACCCTGGTCTTTCCCCTGCTAGCAATTCAGGACGTCTCAGGCCTTCTTCCAATGCCTATACAGTAAAATGGATTGTGCTTCATGGACGCTTCTTGGATGCGCTTTGGACGCGGCTGGCATTTGCATGCCATTTAAATACTGTATCGAGCGGTATGTCATCCGAACTGTGCGTGCGGCAAACGCGGGTGCGCCCGGCACTGCCGCACTCTTTCTACCGCGTCGGTACTGTATCGGCCCGTCAATGAGCCAGCAAATTAGAATAGGTTATATACCCGGATGGCATGATGGCAGCAAGGGGGGACGCCCCCGAGGTTCGCGCCAAGGTTGGAATAAAGACGTGGGTGGCACGCACGCGCGCACCCTAGTAGGTACCTGGGAGGAGCATGGCAGGAGGCTGCACCATAGCCGTTCCGGGGACGCCGGAGAGGTCAGCTTGTAGACGCGGCGATAGCCATCTTTCCTAGGTAAGCGGGAGGAGCCGTGAACAAGGTGAGGCAAACGGGATGAAGCCGTCTAGCACCGACGGACGCAACACTAAGGGGAACATGGGGTGGTATTGGCGAAGCTCCAGTTGAGCCTCTTCTACAGTTGGCTCTGCCTGCCAATGGTGGGGACCTGTAGGGCTCCTACCCGCAGGTAGCGCCAACTCCCCTTCAGCCCAAGGGTCCACTTCGCCTACACTGATTGCGACCAATAGTAATGGGACAGATAATCAAACTAACCATGGCTTGGCAAACCCACAGGGTCTGCCTCAATAATCAAAGCAAAGTTGTGTGGGTAGTTGTGCTTTGATTATTGCCCTTTTAAAAAAAAAACCCAAACAAATTTCCACCTGCTTTATGTGCAGGTACTTTTTAAATGTAAAACATCAAAATTTTGAATATCTGTAGCTATGCATGTAGTTGCCTCCCCCAATCTAACCATGCCCCTGGGAACATCTACAAACTATGTGGGAAAAAGTGCACATGTTCACCTTCTTTTACTTGCAAAGAGGGTAGACAATAATCAAATAGACATTTTTACTTGCATTATTGCCCTCCCATGTTTAAATCATTAGATACCTTTTGCAGATGAATCAAGGGTGCAAGAGATCTCCTACCTGGGTACAGGAACTATTTGATGTTAGGGAAACCTGAGTCCCCAGATGTTGAAAAAAATGTGAAGCAATCTATAGAAAAGATAGTTAAAGTATCTAAAGCTATCCTGGTATCACCTCCAGGAAGAGACATTGACCTTATTAGGAAAATCGTGTAAGATCAGCAGGATGCAGTTAAGACTATGGCTGAGGAGTCTTCTGATGGCGACAATCAGGCCGATACAGTAAAAGTCGCACGCACAGACCACTCTCCTGTGCGTGCAATTCAGTAAAAAAAAAATATTCAAATTAGGGACCGCGGGAAAAAGAGGCGCTAGGGACACTAGCGCATCCCTAGCGCCTCTTTTTTGACAGGAGCGGCAGCTGTCAGCGAGTTTGACAGCCAATGCTCAATTTTGCCGGCGTCGGTTCTCAAAACCCGCTGACAGCCATGGGTTCGGAAACCGGACACTGGCAAAACTGAGCATCTGGTTTTCGAGCCGTGGGCCGATTTAAAATTTTTTTTTTATTTTTAATTATTTTTAACTTTTGGGAACTCTGACCTAATATCGCCATGATATTAAGTCGGAGGATATACAGAAAAGCAGTTGTACTGCACTGTACTGTATCAGCCTGAATGTGATCAATGAGCTGATGAAACAGTAGGGACTATTAGCTCTTCCCCTCATTACTGTGAGAGTGAGGAATGTGTCCAGTCAGTGACCATTCAGAAATACCTAGTGATGGTAAATCGGTACAAAGTAGAAAGTGTGGTCATTGCTATTGGTTTGCAAACAGCCCAGAATCTGATAGATCAAGAACTACTTAACTTTGTAGATTCCACCGCTCCTTCATATTGGAAAAAATGTTTGAAGAAATATCTGAATGAGAGACCTAATGTATTCTGAGTGGAAAGTGAGATGTAGGACGTGCCACTGGAGTACAGGGATGACTGAGATCATGCTAATAGATTGGCCTCAGATGATAGTGAACATGTAAGGATTAAGCATATCCATTAGTTGGTAGATGCTGGCATCAAAACTGAGAGTTTCTGCCCTTAAGCATTATCCATAGCAGTCATATGAAATACGAATGGACAAGTGCGGATAAGTGTGGACTATTGCACCCTAAATAAGAGAACTATCCCTGATCAGTACATTGCACCCTGGGTAGATAATAGGTAGCTTGATAGGTAGCAAATGGCTCTATGCTTTGGATCTCTGAAGTGGCTATTATCAGATCCCAATGAATCTGGAAGACAAGAAGAAGATAGCCTTCATTTGCTCCCTGGGGGTGTACCAGTATGAAGGAAAGCCCTAAGGTATTTCAGGCGTGACTGCTACTTATTGCCTCCGGAGGCCGCTTTCGCCGCCGGCTCCCTCTGCCTGGATGAATGCACGCCCACCCGGCCGCGGCCTGGATCGAACACGCGCCTACCCGCCCGCCGGCTCCCACCGCCGCCTGGATCCAACGCGCGCCCACCCGCTCGCCGGCTCCCGCCACCGCCACCGCCTGAATGAACGGGCGCCCGCCGGCTCCCGCCGCCACCTGGATCCAACGCGCTGTATTAGCGCCTATACAGTAAAATGGGTTGTGCAGGCCTAACGCTTGCCTAACGCTTCGCAGCCTCGGCATGCATTTGCATGCAATTTGAAGAGAGTATCGAGCGGTAGGTGAAGTGAACTGTGCATGCGGGGAACGAGGGTGCACCCGGCACTGCCGCACTGTTTCTACCGCGGCCTTAGAGTATTGATCTGTTAGAGAGGAGACTGCAGAACAGTGATTCCCAAACCTGTCCTGGAGGACCTCAGCCAGTCGGGTTTTCTGGATATTCACAATGCATATGCATGAGATAAATCTGCATGCAATGCATATTCATTGTGGATATCCTGAAAACCCAACTGGCTGAGGGGCTCCCGCAGGACAGGTTTGGGAACCACTGCTGTAGAAGTTTGTTAAAAGCACCTGATCTTATTTCATTAATATCAAATAGAATATTGCAGCTTACTTTACTGCATTAGGGTAAAAGTGAAGCTGGATTATTTGTGTTTTCTTAATTAATGCTTATACTCTGTAAACAAATATTCTAGTTTAATTTTACTTTGTGTAATACATGTTATGCACTTTTATGGTCTCCAGGTACCATACTCATCTAACATTGCAGAAGTTTTACACATTTTTTCTTCAAGCAGCATCCCAAATGCTCTTACTGGGAAGGAGCAAGAGGTGTGGTGGCATCATTGGTGCTAACTGTGAAGAACAACAAAAGGAGGGGGAGGGGGGAAATAACCTCAGCTGCAGGACAGAACCCTGTGGCAGGATGGAGAAAACTGATGAGGAGAAAGCAGGAGTGCAGCAAGGCTACACCTAGATGTGAGGATGTGAGGAGAAAGCCTGATATCTGGTATTACATCTGGAATGGGTAGATTAGATGGGCTTTGTGGTCTTCATATGGCATCAGTTTCTGGTTTTTATTCCTTACACAGCTCTGACAAATGCACCTCAGTACCGACTTCTCCTACTGCTGTGTCTATGAGAAAAAAACCCCTTTGCTATATAAGGATCATGATTTCTTTCCATGCACAAGTGTAGATCGTCTGGGCTTTGATACCAGTCATTTAGTGTCTGCCAGTAGATGGCACAATTGTTTATTTTTGCCGTGTTCAGCAGGAGCAAGAATTAGGAGCATTCTGCAACAGCAACAGGTTACTGCTGTGTAAAAAGGCTTATTCTACACAAATCCTTACTAAGTTCCCTCTGAAGAAAGTAAGGACACTGGCTTCAAGTTACAAGACCTAACGGATCCTCAAGCTGTCTCATAAATCCATAGATCTTCTTTCCACAATAATATTAAACTTTCTACAGAGATATAAAGGTTAACAAATACACAAATATACATACAAAGAGAAAGTGATATCTTTTTATTGGGCTAACCCAATATATTTCTTAACTAGCTTTTGAGAACAAATACTCTTCCTCAGGTCAGAATAGAATGAGCAAAAGATGGCATTACCAGGAACTGGTAATGGACGGCCGGTGCCATTTTTAAAAATGGCGCTGGCCATCCAGTGCTCCTACCATGTAACAGGGGCCGGCCAATGGCACGGATACCCTGTCACATGCTAAGGGCAAAGGGCCATCGGCGTCATTTTGTTTACTGGCAGCCGACGGCCCAAGAGCGGGAGAACGCTCCCGGGACCCCCACTGGACCACTAGGTACTTAAAAATTTGGGGGGGGAGGTTGGAGGGATCCGGAGGGTGGGGGGATACTAAAGAACTAATTTTAAAGGGTTGGGCTGTGTGTTTGTGTTACTTTTAAGTGCCCTTTCTTCCCGCCCACCCCCCATAATGATAAGAGAACCCACAAAATTAATCGTGGGGTTTCCTATCGCTATTGGGGACCCCCCGATATCTGATGAAATTGAAAATATCGTCTGATATTTTAATCGTCAGATAAACAATTCACATCCCTAGTAGAAAGTCATCCTTGCTGGCCGTACTCAAAGGACAAGGGCTGAAGACCAGTTAACCAATTCACACCCTGAATGTGGCAAACCCCTGTGACAGCATGAACCCCAGTTTAGGAAGAAGTATCCAGTTAAGCATTAAAGTATTTTTTAGACTTTGAGTTAGTGGGGAGGGGTTTTTGGATCCCCCTTCCCACTGGGATTGCAGTGCTGAGGAATAGGCTGAGCCCCTGATTTTTCCACAAGAGAAATCACCTGAAGTAACAGCTGAGGATAAAGGAAGAAAGGATAAGAGAAGGAGACCCCATCTGGATCTCTGCACAACGAGGAACCAGGGCAGGCTGGGTGTCCGTGGGAAAGAAGATGGCAAAGGTAGGATTTTTGCAGTTAAAAGGGAGCCCTGGGCTCTATCCAGGGGTCTATAATAAGGACACCCTGTAACTACAGTCAGATGTATACTCATCAATTTGGACAAAATGCACTTTATTGAACAGTATGAATCAGTAAGCTTTATTTTAACCCCCAGACCTGGTCCTGCCTAATTCTTATAACCTTTCACCGCACGAGAAGCACTTAAGGTACAGCACTCACACTGGTGACCTTTTCTCATCGTCTGGGCCGTAAGCGAGAACTCCTCCCCCCCCCCCCCCCCCCCCCCCCCCCCCCCCGGGGACTGAGAGCGTGGGATGCAGAATTAGCCGGAGCAGCCCCAAAGAAATAAATTAAATTGAGTGCCCTTGGGACTTAACACACCCCAAATAAGGGTTACATAAAAACAAGAAAGCTCCACGCCCATGAGGCAGTCTATAAGAACCAGTTTATGTCAAGATTGTGTGCCCCTGGAGCTGAGGGCAATATGGTCTTACGCCTACAGAGCTGCCATCATAGGCCTTATTTAATGGCATCGACAGACCCAAATGCCCCAAAAGTGCTGAAGGTACGAAAGCAGACAAGCAGCATCGGTCTCAGCCCTTGAGCTTGGACAATGGTTCCAGTGAGTAGAAGGAACGAGTGAGGCTCCACCACTGCACAAGGGGAAAGAGGCAAGAGAAAGGGCAAAAGAAGAGAAAGAATCAGGCCAGCAAACAAGGCGAGAGAACTGGCAGATGCACCAAGACACATAGATCACGATTTGACACAGCAGTGGTTTAGGAGGGGTGAACTTAAACCTAAAAATGAGAGACTGATAATTGCAGCACAGGACAGTGGACTGCGGATAAGGTGGTTCATCACCAGCATAGAAAAGAATGGTCAAACGGAGCAATACAGATTCTGTAAAACAGAACTGGAAATGGTTACATATCTCACTACTGGATGTAACGTGCTAATGGCAGGAGGTCTATATACAGAAAGCAGGGTCGGTGCAAGGCTATTAGGCACCCTAGGCAAACCTTACAGCCTAGCACCCCACCCCCACTCCCAACCTCTCCACATATGATTAAAAATTGTACAGTTATAACAACAGATTTTACATGAATAGGACATTTTGAGGTAAAAAGATCACTTTAGAACAATATTTACTATATTTTATTTATTTTTATTTAAAATATTTATATACCGTTTTATAAAATGAGTTTTTGTCAAAATGGTTTACATAATTAAAATAAAATTATTCAAAGAAAGTCAAATTAAAAATAAGTTAAATATACAAAAATTAGTCAATAGCTAAAAATTTAGCTTTAAAAAAAATAAATCAAATTAATTACTCAAAAACAAAATAATAAGAATATGTTGCCATGGACTTCCTATCGGGGGGAGGAAGGGAAGGAGGGGGGGGGGAAGGGGGGGTATGAGAAAATGGAAATGTAGCTAGTAAGAGGGGAGTGGGGGAATGGTAAAAAAGGGGGGAAGGAATGAGATGAATCTGATGAATATGGAAATGAAATGAATGAGCATTAAACTTGTTCTTGAGTGGATGTTTGAAATGCAAGTTGGAACAAATGTGTTTTGAGTGATTTTTTGAAATGAGACGGATTTGAGATGTAGTGCAGTAGTGCATGTAAATATCTTATATTTACATGCACTACTGTGGTGCCAACCAGAAAACCTTGCAAAGACTCTTGGAATCCATATGGTATTAGGTCAATTGTATTCTACCACCCCAATTATATCCCCAGATTGGATAACAAGCCAAGAAAATATTTATTACTTCAAACTATTTTACCACAGACTATTTGTGTATTAGGCCTACTGTATCACATGCTGGGTGTGGGCCTGGCTCTCAGAAAGCCACGAGTAAATGGAATTACAATTGCAATATAGTAAACCCCCCATAGCCAAACAGTAATAATTGCCAGCACTCAAACAACAACCCTACCTATGAAAAGGCAACAAACCCTGCAAATATTACACCAGACCCTAAAACACAAATGCACCTCTTATTGTTAGGACTCACCATCAGAGACTTGTGCATCCCAGACCTTCCGGTTCCCTGCCGACACGTCGGGAGAGAACAGTGTCACCACGTGCAGACTCCGAGACTCTGCCAATAAACGCTATAGGCCTGTACGTGCACATGTACGTGCATGATATGCACGTATTGGCGTGAACCTTCTGGAGTCGCCTGAAGATGACAACACCTACCTGCTAGCATATTAGCGCACTCCGCCTGGCGTTCCTTGCCTTGACAACAGGTCTTCTGAGATCCTGGTTCTCAGTGCGTGTTGCTCCTGTATCCTTCTCATTGCTTCCCCATTGGTCTGCTGTTTCCCCTGCCTATGTTCTTTTCCCCTGGTCTTGGTTCCCCTTCGCCTGCCTCCCATGGTGTTCTTGCTGTTCAGTCTGTCTTGTTATTATTGCCCTGTCTGACTCTGCTGGTTTCCTTGGATTCTGACCTTGGCTTGGTATTGGACCTCTGGATTGCCTCCTGTCTCTAGCTTGTACTGGTTACTGGATTACATTGTCTGCCACTTGCCTTGACCCTTGGACTGGCTACTGGATTACGTTGTCTACTACCTGCCTCAATCTTTGGACTGATTACTGGATTACGTTGTCTGCTGCGTGCCTGCACACTTGACCTGCTCACTAGATTTTGATGTCTACTGGTTAAAGGTATGCCCGCCTGCTGTACTGTGCTTCAGACAGAAGTCTGTCCAATCTTACCATCCACCACACAGCACAAGGGCCCACTTATCATAACACCTATTAGGAAAACAGAAAATGTCAGGCTGCTATATATCCCTACACAGAAATTACATGCCAGCAGAATACCTTACCTCAGTCACAAATGAAATACAGATGGATCCTCCCCAAATTCAGAATAAAGAGACCAGAATGTATGAATAGAAACGTGCAGACAAAAACTGAACTGGAAACTGCAACAAGCCAGACTCTGTATGCAGTGAAATAATGGATAACAGAAACATCAACATGCCTCATAAAACATCAATCATAATAGGAAAACCATATTCATAGACAGAATACATATTTCAAAACAGCTGACAAGTAGAATATCCAATAATTAAAACCTCTTATACATTTTCAGAAAGTTCTCAAACACCAATAAAATATTTCAAAACAGCAGACACATGAAACAACACCCAATAATGTAAACTAATAAGGGTTTTAAAAATCCCCTACACGCCATACCTGGGAACCTTTGATTTCCAGTCATCCTGAGGTTGTCATGGATTAGCAGAGTGTGGGAGGTGCATAGACTTTCTCCTCTCTCACACACATACACACTCCAACACACAAAAACCTGCTTGCTCACAAATGTGCTCTCTCTCTCTCACCCCCTCCCCCATGCTTACACACTCTCTTGCTCTCTCACATGTTCTTTCAAACACACAGAGACGGATTTAGGGTTTTGCCACCCCTGGGCACTGTTGCTGTTATTGCCCCCCCCCCCCCCCCCAGGAAGATCAGAAGCAGGGGAAGCAGGTCTAAGGCTTAGCCCTACAAGGCCTGTGACAGCCAGGGCTAGATTCTGTGGCAAACATTTCCATTTTTATATTATGTTATAAAGGTAATTTTACAACCTTGATTCTGTCTGTATAATTAATTATTTTATTGGGTGAGGAAAAGGGATCTTAAGTATCCGTACAGGGATGAGATCTCAGGGATGGGCAAGAGAGTAGGAGAGGGTGAGAACCAGGAATGGACTAGGAATGGGGGAGAAAGTGCTGAAGGGACTGGGGATAGGAGGGAGCAGTATGAGAAGGAAAGGGGGCTGGGAATGGGGAAGATCGAAGAAAGGGAGAAAATTAGGAATCTGAAATGGGAGAAAAGGAAGGAGAGGGAGACTGATAGGGTTTCTGGGATGTAGGAAGGGGAGGAGGGAGAAGGATATGTTGGGGGCGTGGGTTCCAGGATCTTAGGGACAGAATCTGAGACCAAGGGAGAGAGAACCTGAATTGCAGTGGGGGGGGAGGGGGAGGGGAAGGAGAGGAGGCAGATGACCCCATTGTGCTCTGGTCCTGCTTCCTCTTGCATTTCTTCTCTAACCTCTGAATCTGTCACTTACACTCACACACCAGCACTAATCCCTTCTCCTTCTCCTTCACGCACACAAACACTATCCCTTCCCCCCCAGCTAATCCACTCTCATCCATCAAGCCTCTCTTTGCTCTCCCATTAATCCCCATTTGGCCCCTCCTAACCTGACCAAAATGATCTCCCTCTGTACTGTGTGCTGCAGGCTCACTCTCCTCCCAGCCTGATCCCTGCATGCTGCCTGGGAAGGGAGAGGCTGGATGAGGAAGCAAAAGGCTGTTTTCTGCTGAGTGAGATTCAGCACAGCTGGAAGGCAGTAAATCTTGACAAATCCAGGCCTGCAAACACACACACTCACAAGCTCTTGCTCACACACACACACACACACACATACACTCATGTTCTCTCTCACACACACACACACCCATGCTCTCTCTCTTACACCCACACACACTCACACTCTCTTGCACACACACACACACAGACACACACCTAATTAGCCAGATAAACGTATTCGGCTAACTAAAGCTTTATATTCAGTAGTGCAGCCACGCCGCTGAATATACCCGGCTCTCTCAATGTTAGCCAGATAAGTTAAACTGGCTAACTTTAAGACAGCCCTATGGCCTGACCAGAGTTGGCCAGATAATTCACCCAGTTAACTCTGAATATTGAGTTAGCTGGTTAACTTATTCAACCAACTTGACTCCTCCCCGATCTGCCCATTCCTCACCCCTGTGTTATGTAGCTAAAAACTTAGCCAGATAAGTCACTTATCTGGCTAAGTGGCATCCGCTGACCATAGCCGGATATTCAGCGATGCTACTTATCTGGCTAAGTTCTGTTTTGAATTTCGGTCCCCTAATATTTGGAAATTTATTTATTTTTATTTATTTAAAACTTTTATATACCATCATTCTGATTTTCAGTTATGACAGTTTACAATAAGTAGGGCATAAACAATTAAAATAATCAGAAAATACAAAAAAAATGTAAAGTTTTAAAAAATAACCAAAATTATTAAATTAATAATAAAAAATTTAAAATAACAAAAAAATAAAAAGTGCTAGCTAAAAAGTATTAATGATATAAACAGAACATTATAATTAATAACAAATTAAAAAATAAAGCTTGGCCACAGTCTAGAAACCTTAGTCAGTTACTAATTCTCAGTGCTAAATGACTTTGCAAAGAGCTATGTTTTTAAGTTATTTCTAAAAAAAACAGTGATCTGTTTTAATTCTTAGCTCCAAAGATATTGAATTCCACAATATTGGTCTGGCTATTGAGATGGCTCCTCTCTAACTTCACTAAGGTGTGCAGTACGTATAGTTGGTACCACCAGGAGGCCTTTATCTGCAGATCGTAAGTTTCTTTGTGGGGTGTAAGGATGAATGGATGCATTCAACCATTCTGTATTATTATTATTTAAGTATTTGTGTAATAAGGCTTTAAACTCAATCCTTGATTTGACAGGGAGCCAGTGTAAAGAATTTAAAATTGGTGTTATATGATCAAGTTTTCTGGCTCTGGTTAGAATTCTAGCAGTCGCGTTTTGTAACAGTTGTAATGGTCTTAAAGTGCTTGTTGGCAGGCCGAGTAATAAAGCATTAAAGAATTAAATTGTTAAACCAAGTATGACCACCTGGGGGATTTCTAACCCCAAATGGAGTTTGCGTCCGGCATAGACTTTACTTAAAGTACTTCCAAATCACACAGAACACAACCACAACAACAGTATCCCCACATAATAACTTGTCCTTCATAATACTTTCCATATGGCAGAGTAGCCTAGTGGTTAGAGCAATGGGCTGCAAACCAGCAAAAATGGCATCCAAATCCTGCTGCTACTTCTTGTGACCTTGGGCAAGTCACTTTACCCTTTATTGACTCAAGTACAAAGCTTACATTGTGAACCCTCCAGGAAAAAGGCAAATACCACCTGTACTTGAATGTAATCCACTTTGAAGTGGCTGAAAGGCAAAATATAAATATATTACTGTCAGGGCCGGCGCATCCATTAGGCGAACTTCGGCGGTTGCCTAGAGCGTCAAGCCATAGGCGGCGCCAAAGGGCAGCCACGTGGTGCCACAAGTGGGGCCTATCCCGCTCGCGGCAAAGAGAAATAGAGAAGCACACAGTCGACGCCTAAACAGGTAGGGGGGAGGGGGGGTTAGTGCATGGGTCACCTAGGGCGCCCAATACCCTTGCATTGGCCTTGATTACTGTAGACTTTGCTCTCCTGTGAGGGAGAATATTCCAGTGTTAGTCGTCACTGACTCCTCTTTATACTGAACACACACTGGGCCATCAGGGGCCTAGTGTAATAAGGTGTGGATTAAAATTGTGTGCTGAAACAGCATACTGGGAGTTAAAAAAGTGCACTAACTGGAAAATGTGTGCACAAACCCAAGTTAGAAGGTGCGTTCAGCACAGGATGATCAGACATTTTAAATAGGGGAGCAGGTCTTTCAGATTTGATTTATGTTCACAAAACTCATGTTTTGTGCACATAACTTCTGAGAGACTCAGGTTTGGTGCACAGAAAAGACTTTTATGTGCACAGAGCATGATTTGTGCAGATAAAATATTGTTGTAAACGCTTGTTATTGTTTATTTTGGCTTGTTCACTTTCCTTCTACGCTTTCCTAGTGTTCCCCCCCCCCCCCTCCAAGTTCCCTCGACTTGTTATAATGTAATTTCCGATCTGCTGTTAATATGTGAACCGGTGTGATGTCCCCACTAACGCCGGTATATAAAAGTTTTAAAATAAATAAAAAATATATGATTTCTGTGCACAAAAAATGCATTCAGTGCAGAAAGCATATTTTTGTGTGCAGAAAGCTTATTTATGCACAGAAAACATGCTTTGTGTGTGCAAAGCATATTTTGCGCATAAATCCAGGTTACGGGTCTCAGTGCCGTAACTCCGGTTTCTGCCCGTAGTCAAACACTAGCTCTGGAAACTTTCCTCCACCTCTGACCAGGAGTTAAAATTCCAGTGTTATGTACACCTGAGTTAAGCCAGTGCACCTCAGCATAGGGGGAGGGGGGAGTAATAGTTAAAGCCTTAATTTGTATGGAATTTCCATGCAAGGGCACTAAATAGAACACACAGTTTTACATGCACGTATTTTGTGAGCTCACTTTATTAAATCAGGCTCTTAGTTAGTAATCCCTCAGGACCATGGGCACAACTCATAACGAACCTAATCCCCACATTACTAGCCAGCACAGAGGGCGACATAGCCAATAAGGAGGCAGATGGGTCCCCCTGGCATGCCCACCCATGCCTGCTTATCTCGCACAGAAATATCACAAAACACCACATCACATTTTCCACTGAGAAATGCTGTGAAGCATCTTTCAAACCGCTGGGCTCCTTGGTTCCTTGGATTAAGGAGCTGTGCCCTCCACTTCCGATGTACTGCCTCCTGCAAGGCCTGTGGGAGCAAAACTGGTTAAATACACTTCTTCACCAAAACACAAGAAGATGCCAGAGTTCTTCACAGCTATAAAGCAAGCAAAATTCTTGAGAAGGGTGGATTCTGGGTGCATGGATTCGTAATGGTAAAAGAGAATTAATTAAAACAATGATTTTAAAATGAAACTAAGGAACACCATTTTTTATGATTTTTCTATTTTTTTTTTTTTGTAGATTTCTTTTCTTTCTTTAAAAATGTAACTTCAAATTCAAAGATCCTTGATTTAGCTAAGAGATGACCATACACTGCTGCTGCTTCTTCTGGTCTTCGAACCTGCTTGGACGGATAGGGTCACCGTCTTTTTTTTTTTAATAAAGTACCACAGAAATAAAGGGGTCCTGCTCACAAAGAATATTCCGGGACCTGAAAGAGAGAGAGAGCAGGACAAATGACACATACAGAGAAGGCAAAGCAGTCTTTTTTTTTAAGTTCTTCACTTCTCAACATTTTAAACTGGATTCAACTGAAACAAGGAAATACAGTTCAATCAATAGCAGTGGCACCATCAGAGGCAATGGAAGGGATCTGTTCTCCATGGATTCTCTGCTGGCATCGGCATGCTCTTCCCGGGTCCTCCTACCACAGCATCTTTCACTGGCCCCCTCGTCTGGCATCTGTTCTGGATCCAATTCCAGATACTTGTCTACAGTGGCAGGGGTCTCTCAGTGACATCCAAGCAGCCACCACCACCTCCTCAAGGGGACTGGTCCAGGGGTCAAGGATTAAGCTTCTCTTTAACGAGTTGCCATTTAACCTAGATGCTGCCCCTTGAAAAGCAAGCACCTGTAGTACTGTGTCTGTCTTCTCTTCTGTTAGCGCCAGTAAGTGTCCTGCCCCTTTAAGAGAGGCTTCTTGCTGTCCTGACTCTCCTTTGCAGCAGCAGCCATGCTCCTCCTTCCAACCAACTCCTCCTGTGGGGCTGTGACTTGTTCCCAAGGCTCCTCTCACGTCTGTCTCTTCCATTCCCACGGCAACAGTGAAACCCGAAACCAGTCTCCTCTCTTCTGGTGCACCATCATGCTGCCATAGCTCTCTTCCTCTCAGGTCCTGCCGCCCCCCCCCCCCCCCCTTCCCCTAGCTCTCTGGCAAGGGATCAAACACTGGAGGTAGAAGGCAACAGCTCTGAGCTGATTCTCTTCAGGCACGCGCCTGTGCCTCGCAGGCCCAGCTCAGTACTTTTGGGTTTGGCTCTGCTGCCTCCCCACCAGCCTCTTCTCGGCAGGCTCGCGCCTGTGCTAAACTGTTGCTTCTCCTCAGCGACAGTCCAGCAGCTGCTCCTTCAATAGCGTGGTGGCTGTCAATGGCTCCCACGATGCTGCGATCTGCTGGCTCTTCTTGACCTGTCTCTTAGTTCTCCAGGGATCAGGGTGATGCGCAGCAGGATGCAGAATATCCTGGCCCCAGTTGAGACTCCTCACCAGAGGCCCGCACATCTCCCCAGTAGCTAGAAAAATGCTGGGTGCAGAAGCAGACGGCTCCTTCTCTTCTTCCTGGGTTGTTGCCTCTGCCATCTTCAGGGCATTATACCTCACTCTCTTACCAGCAACAGGCCTCAGGAGTCTCGGCAAACTTCTTTCCATCCTTAAGCAAAAGTCCACAGGACCTTCAGGTTCCTCCTGTCCTGACATCACTAGGCCTCCTGGCAGCCATCAGCATGACCACCAGGTTTCTTGTGCACCAACACCAGCTCCTCCAGCCTCTGATAAGTGGCATAGGGTTGTTTTTTTTTCTTCTCCTCCCTTCCCTCATAGACAGGGATGATGGCCATTTTTTAATCATTCAGTTCTATGGGTCTTTTTTCAGTTTTTCTTCAAATTTTTCCAAAATATCTCACAATCTCAAAAAAAGTCATGTTTTACACCTGTTTCCTCCCTTCTAATGCCCTTGTGCCCCACGTTGGGTGCCATTTTATGTAGCCCCTACTTTAGGCTTTTAGCTGAAATGTACAGGAGACACATCCCATTCCAGGGCTGAATGGACTGTGCAACTGTGTCCAGAGACTGAGGCCCCAGGATTGAGAGTATCCCCTGCACATTTCAGCTAAAACCCTAAAGTAGGGGCTAAACATAGAAACATGACAGCAGAAAAAGACTAAATGGCCTATCTAGTCTGCTCATTCATACCAACTGCTCAGTTCTACAACCCCTACTACTCCCTTAGGGGAACCCCTGGGCTTGTCCCAGGCTTTCTTTAATTCAGAGATTATCCTGATCTCCACCATTTTCACTGGCAGGTTGCTTCATGTATCCACTGTCCTCTCTGTAAAGAACTATTTCCTTAGATTACTCCTGAGTCTACCTCCTTTCACCCTCACCCCATGACTCCTCATTCCAGAGCCTCCATTTTGTTGAGCGAGACCTATCTCCAGTGCCTTGATACTTTGGAGGTAGTTAAATGTTTCTGTCACATCTCTGCTATCCCGCCTTTTCTCTATGGAGTACATGTTCAAATCTTTAAGTCTAGCCATATATGGCTTTATGATAAAGATCACTGACCAATTTACTAGCCGCCCTCTGGGCTGACTCCATGCGGTTTATACCCTTTTCAAGGTGTGGGCTCCTGAATCGCATGCAGTATTCCACAGAAGGTTTTAGGAGGGATTTATACAGCGGCAATATGACCTCCTTTTTCCTGCTGACCATTCCTCTCGCTATGCACCCAAACATTTTTCTGTTTTTTTGCCGTCACTTTATTCACCTGTATGGCCACCTTAAAACCAGATATGATCACCCCTAGATCCCGCTCTTGTTTCCTATAGCAGGATTTTACCCCTTTATTTCTTTAAAAACATTTGTCCAAATTACTTGTTCCCGCTCCCTTGGATTTTTTGCAGTTCAAAGGCACGAATCTGCATTTGTTTAGCATTAAATCTTAGTTGCCATCCTCTAGTCCATTCCTCAAGCTTCACTTGATCTCTCCCCATGTTTTCCACACCTTCCTAGGTATCTACCCTGTTGCAGGTTTTGGTATCATCGGCAGAAGCATAAACCTTTCCTGACAATCTTTCCGCACTATTGCTTATGAAAATGTTGAAAAGAAGCAGTACAAGGTCTGATGCCTGCAGCACCTCACTAGTAACGCCTCTTTCCATTTACCACTGCCCTTTGTGGCCTCCCACTCAACCAGTCTAACTCAGTCATTTAGGGCCCAGACCAAGGATGCTCAGTTTAGCTTTAAGGAGTGGAGGAGGCGCACAGTGGTTAGAGCAGCCGACTGCAAACCAGGGCAGCCAAATTTCAAATCCCACTAACCCTCACTGTATCCTTGAGAAAGTCACTTCACTCTCCATTGCCTCAGGAAGAAAGTTAGAGTGTGAGCCCTTAGGGGACTAGGAAAAACACACAGTCAGAGGCGTACCTGGAGTATTTGGCACCTGGAGCAGATACTCCTTTGGCACCCCCCAATATATCATTTTAACATTTCTGAAACATTGATAAAATATTTCAAAACAGCAGACACATCAAATAACACCCAATTATTAAAACTAATAAGGATTTTTAAAAATCTCCCACTCTCCATATCTGTCATCCTACGATTGTTGTAGACGGGCACGCATGCACGCACACACACAATATGCTCCCTCTCTCTTAAACACACACATACATGCTTGCCGAGAGACAGTGGGAGCTTGTGTGTGTGAGAGACACACACACACTTTCTCTGTACCTCTCACACACACATACTTCTTATGTGTCTCTTTCTCACACAGACATGCTTCTTCCATCTCTCTCTCTCACAAACACACACACACACACTTCCTCTATGTCTGTCTCACATGCTATCACACACACACACACACACTTTTTCTCTCTCTCTCTCACCCACACATGCAGACAAAAACTAAACTGGAAACCCCAAGCCAGATTCTGCATGCAGTGCAACAACAGAAAAGCTGAAAATCACTATTCCTCAAAACAATGCAATCAAGAAGTATAAATCAATTAGAATAGTAAAACCATACTAAAAAATATGCATTTCAAAACAGCTGATGAATAGAATAATTCAATAATTAGAAGCACCTCGTACAAATTTTTAAAATTTTCCTAAACATCAATAAAATATTTCAAAACAGTAGACATCAAATAACACCCAGTAATCAAAACTAATAAGGATTTTAAAAATCCTCCACTCTCCATACCTGTCACCCTGAGATTGTCATGAACTGGGGGTACACACACACACACACACACACACACTCACAGATACTAACCAAATATGCTCCCTTTGTCTCTCACACACATACATGCTTGGTAAGAGACAGAGGAAGCTTGAGTGTGGGTTTGTGTGTGGGTGAGACAGACCCACGTTTCCTCTGTCTCTCTCTCACACATAACACACTTCCTCTGTATCTCTCACACATGATTCCTGTCTCACCCCCCACACACCCATGCTTCCTCTCTCTCACCCCCACTCCCCACACAGGCACCCCCTCATACACACACAGGCACCCTCTCACACATACACACCCACAGGCACCCTCATATTTATACACACAGGCACATACACACTCAGTCTTCTATGCACTCTCCATGTTACACACACACAGGCATCCATCCTCTCATACACACACACACACACACACACAGAGGCATCCTCTCATGCACACACATACATCCTCATACATGCACACACACACACACTGGCATTCTCTCATGCACACACATATACCCTCATACATGCACACACACACACACTGGCATTCTCTCATGCACACACATACACCCTCGCACACGCACACACACACACACACTGGCTCCCTCTCTGTCAGGCATACAGACCTGCTGGCTCCCACTCACTCCTGCACACACATAGACAGACACACAGGCTTCCTCTCTCTCAGCACACCCATGCTTACACACACATACTCTCTCTAGCAGGCATGCAGGACTGGTCCCCTGCCAACATGTGGCCTCCTTTAGTTGGGCCGCTGGGCAGGATGCGATCCCCCGGCAGCCTTGGTGCCTCCTGGCTGGGAATGTTTCTTCTTCTCTTCGGCTGGCAGGACTTGGGCTCCCTGCCAGCCCGCTGCTCCTGGCTGGAACGTTTCTTCTTCCTGGGTGATGACAAGTGGTTGATTGGTTGCACAGTTGCTGGCACCCCCCTCCATGTCGTTACCTGGGGAGTACCGCCCTCCTGGCCCCCCCCCCCCTTAGCATGCCTCTGCCCACAGTGCTGTGAATATAATCCACTTTGAAGCATCTGAAAAACAGAATAGAAATAAAACAACTCACCTATGCAGAACAGTGTCAAAGGCCTTTCTGATCTCTAAGTACATTACAGTTAATGCTTTCACTGGGCCCTGATCCAACTCTCTGGTCACCCAGTCAAAGAAACTGACCACATTTGTCTGACAAAACCTACCTCTGATAAAACCAAGAGGCCTTAGATCTTGCAATCCATTGGATGGATTCCAGAAACTGCACTATCCTTTGTTTTAGCAGCAATTCTTTGTGTACTTTGCACACTGCAGCGTTGGCATCCCTACTCACATATGATGTCTGATGCAGACCCTGGGATGGATTTTAAAAGGGTTACACATGCCGGACCTATTTTAAAAAGGCCCGGCGACGCACGTAAAGCCCCGGGACACGTGTAAGTCCCGGGGCTTGCAAAAAGGGGTGTGGGCGGGGCATGGGTGGGGTGGGATCAGGCCCCCGGCACAGTGGCCATATTTGCTGCTGTGCCGGGATCACACGCTGGCAATTGGCCGGCGTGTGCAACTTGGGCTGAAGTAAATTGTGAAATAAAAAAAAGCAGAAAAAAAAGGTAGGGGGAGAAGGATGGGGGAGGTAGGGAAAGGGAAGGGAAGGTGGGGTGCGGGGGTAGGGAAGTTCCCTCCAAGGGAAGGCAGCGCGGCTCGGCGCGCAGAAGGTGCGCAATAGTGCTGCCCCTTGTGCGCACCGACCCCTGATTTTATAACTTGCGTGCGCCTGCGCGCGCAAGTTATAAAATCCGGCGTACATGTGTGCGTGCCATGTAGCGTGCGCACATGTACGTCGTGCGTGCTCCTCTTAAACTCTACCCCCCTGTGTTTACATTCTAGGAGAGTCTCACCAGTGACCTACACAGTGGCATGATCACCTCCTTTTTTCTGCTAGTTATGCCTCTCCCTATGCAGCCCAGTATCCCTCTGGATCTAGCCACCATCTTTTTAGACTGTTTCGCTACCTGTGTAAGGGTGTGCTCGGGACGATGTGCATAGGGTGAGGCTCTGGGACACACATGCTTGAAGGCGGGGTGTTATTTGTTGTAGAGTTGAAAGGCAGGGAACAGGGCAAGGGCAGGTGAAAGGGCAGGTGACAGCTTTTCTCTTTCAAAAAAGTTGGCAACCCTAATTTTGCCCCAGTCACCTTCCCAGGACAGGAAGCAGGGAGTCTTTTCCTCTTGGAAAGACCACCCCAAGAGACCCTGAAGAACCCTGAACCGCCGAGGACTCAAGAGTTTTGTTGAAACAGGGACACCTCCTATTGGGTAGCGCCAACTACCTCTGTCTTTTCTACTTCTGCTCTGACCTCACACTCAGCGTCTGTTACTACTCTGAGACCAACTAGTAAGGGACAGTTCTGTGACATCCCTTCCACCAATATACCTGTACTACTATGCAATCCTCCTCCCCATCATGCATGGGGTTTCTCTCCACAGAGATTCCAGTTAATTTCCTGTCGGATCTGTATCCTGCTGGTATACCGTGTTCCATCGGTTGGCCTTTTTTTTTCCCACTAGGTCTCTGAGATACCTAATATTATGTCAGAATCTTCATCCTAGTGTCATGCACTCTAATTCTCTCATCTTATTTGTTTAGACTTCTGGCATTTTCATACAGTCGCCTAAATGTATTCTTCTTATTCTGTTTCACAGCCTGCCTACTAGCAGTTGATTGATGGAATTTGGAATCAACTACCTCCATATCTTCATTGACGAGACAATTTAATTTTCCTATTTTAATGGCATGTTTTGCAAATACCCTCCTCCGAACTATACTCTCCTGAGCAAATGCTGGTCTGCTTTAAAAGCCGCTCTATCTCCTTTTTAATTGATAGCGCCGGCAGCCAGGTTCCATTTTGGCTAAGGTGGAGCCCATCCTGCTGGAACCGGCTCCCCCTGCTTCCCCCCAAAAGTTCCCCAGTACCTAAGTAATCTAAAGCCCTCCTCCTCCTCCACAGGGTACAGTTTTTTTCTTTGAAAGCTAAGTAAAGAACTGCAATTGATGACACCGTTTAACAAACACCTCAGCTTCCTTTAGGTTCCTTTCATTAATCATTTATGAGGCAACGTATTCCCCAGCAGTTTTGTCTTCCTTGTCCCAATTTAGGGAGCGCTCACCCTGAAGCCTTACAGATCACCAAAAAAAAAAAAGAGGGCAGAGATTGTACAGAGCATTTGGGGTTTCACCCTGATTACTCCTGCCCATTCCTATAACTCATTTTTCTGCTGACACATCTCCTCCTGGGAATATAAATAGGAGAGAGAAAGCTGCTACTTAGATCAGCCTCCTCCTGTGTCACTTGAATGGTTTGCTGTTGAAACGAAGTAGAACATGCTCCTGTAAGCATTTTCCTCAACACCCTATATCCTGTTAATGAAGTCCAGGCTCTTTCCATTAGCTCCACATGGCTGTGTCAAGGAAATGATTTACTGAACCCATAGCTCAGTGGTGCGCAAACTGCTCCAGGAGACCTGGTGTATGTAAATATATCTCATGCATATTCATTGGGGACGGCCTGACAAAACCAGACTGTATGAGGGGAGTGGGGGCCCATAGAGCACTGGCTGCCTCTTCTGGTCAATGTTTCTATTTTGTTGTTCACTTTAATTCTGTTTCCTCCTGCTCCTTTGTACTTCCAGCTGATTGGGAGCCAGGGCTGGGAGCCAGCGCCCTGAACCTTCATTTATAACCACCCAGAGATTTCTTCTCCTATTTTTCGAATCCCCTTTCCAGGGGCTACAAACTGTGCCTCTTTCTGGACCCCTGCTAGCATGGAGCTTAAGCATGGCCAGTAGATGTCGCTGTTGAGCGATGGCCGAGACTCGGACCGCACAGGGGTTGCAAATGTTCTCCCCACCGCATCGCCAGCCCAGGGAACCAAAGACCTGACCTGGGAATCAAATCCATGGCCGTGTGCAGCTGTATTACCGAGCCAGCGGGTCAGCCTCAAATTCTATTTTTTTTCCCCATTATTTTGAACAGATTTTCTAACTGCATATTAAGAAGGGCAGCACTTGTTTTGCTAAATTTAGAATCTGCTATTGTGAAATTTGATGTCTTCTTGACTAAACCAAGAGAAAAATCCCCTGCGCATATATATTGGACACATGATGACCCATGCAGACAAAAGGCTGAATTAGCCCAAGTTTTTGAAACCTGCGAGCAGTAGTGCCAATTGTCAAGGTTTTAATCCTAGCCACTGGCCACGCATACTTCTTTCACATAATTCAATCAGCTTAAAAAAAAAAAAAGAATATTAATGTATTCACTCACCTCCGGCTTCTACCAGCAGCTTGGGTTTGTAGGAGAGATCAGAGAATGCAAGCTCTCGGTTTGTAAAGACTTGACTAAGGGATTTAAATATCAGTGCCTGTGGGAGGGGGGGAAGAGCACACAGACAGGTCACTACAGTACAGTGCGCTCTGACGGAGCGCACTGTTAGCCTGCTATTGGACGCGCGTTTTCCCTTACCCCTTATTCAGTTAGGGGAGGAAAACGC
Source organism: Rhinatrema bivittatum (assembly GCF_901001135.1). NCBI lineage: Eukaryota > Metazoa > Chordata > Amphibia > Gymnophiona > Rhinatrematidae > Rhinatrema > Rhinatrema bivittatum. The sequence continues at coordinate 506,768,327 of NC_042615.1, read as the reverse complement.
GCGTCCAACCCGCGGCACCTAATAGGGCCATCAACATGCAAATGCATGTTGATGGCCCTATTAGGTATGCGCGCGGGATACAGAAAGTAAAATGTGCAGCCAAGCCGCACATTTTACTTTCAGAAATTAGCGCCGACCCAAAGGTCGGCGCTAATTTCTTCCGGCACCAGAAAAGTGCACAGAAAAGCAGTAAAAACTGCTTTTCTGTGCACCCTCTGACTTAATATCATAGCGATATTAAGTCGGAGGTCCCGAAGAGTAAAAAAAGTAAAAAAAAAAAAATTGAATTCAGCCCGCGGCTGTCGGGCCGAAAACCGGACGCTCAATTTTGCCAGCGTCCGGTTTCCGAGCTCATGGCTGTCAGCGGGCTTGAGAACCGGGGCTCGAGAACCGACGCCAGCAAAATTAAGCGTCAGCTGTCAAACCCGCTGACAGCCGCCGCTCCTGTCAAAAAAGAGGCGCTAGGGACGCCTAATTTAAATACTGCATCGCCGGTGTGCGCGCCGGGAGAGCGGGCATTCGCCCGCTCTCCCGCAGACTTTACTGTATCGGCCCAAGAGGAAGGCAAGAATCCAGGAGAGCGAGGGGAATGAGGAGATCTGGAGGAGGAAGCGCACAATTCTACGACTAGGAAGCTGACTTGGGGACAGAGGTGCTAAGGCACAACAAAAAACAGAACTGAAAAACCCTTCCAAGCTACATTTTGGAGAGGCAGACAGAAAAGAAGAGTCTCTTTATTTACCATGCTTCATGTTATTCTGGATCCCGTAAAGTCATGATTTTGCTTCTTCTTGCTGGATGGATACTTCGGAGGTAGACAGTATTGACAGATAGGGTAATGTAATCCTTTTGAAACAGTGCAATCTTTGCCCACGTTTTTATCATCCTGCAATTTCAGGAAAGGAAAGAAATTAATCCGATACGTTGGTGGAGGCAAACTCTTCTGCTAAAAAAAAAATGCACAAGGGCTTTGGTCCACTTCTTAAATTGAGCCCTTGGGGCAAAAGTTCCACGGCACTTTTTGCAGGAGATTTTGTTTGCACCATTTTTTTTTTTTGGTTGACGTTTAATTCTTTCTAGGAAGCTGTAGGAAATTAAGTCCTTGGGCAAAAGATGTGCTAATTAAAAACTGTTAGGTGAATTTTCAAAGAGGATCCATGCATGAAAATGTAAGTAGTTTTATAAACATCAAGAGTACACACAGACTCCACCCAAAAACTAAAGACAACAGAGAAGTCCAATTTTACTTGTGCAAGTCAATTAGCAGGAGTAAAAGTGTATCGGGCCGATACAGTAAAATCGCAGGAGAGCGGGCGAGCGCCTGCTCTCCTGTGCGCGCAATTCAGTAAATAAATTTATTTAAATTTGGCCCGGCGGTAAAAAGAGGTGCTAGGGACACTAGCGCGTCCCAAGCGCCTCCTTTTTGACAGAAGCGGCGGCTGTCAGCGGGTTTGACAGCCGACGCTCAATTTTGCCGGCGTTGGTTCTCGAGCCCGCTGACAGCCACGGGTTGAAAACCGGACGCTCAATTTTGCCGGCGTCCGGTTTCCGAACCCGTGGCTGTCAGTGGGTTTGAGAACTGACACCTGCAAAATTGAGCGTCGGCTGTCAAACCCGCTGACAGCCGCCGCTCCTGTCCGAAAAGAGGCGCTTGGGATGCACTAGTGTCCCTAGCACCTCTTTTTACCGCCGGGCCAAATTTAAATAAATTTATTTACTGAATTGCGCGCACAGTATCGGCCCGATACACTTTTACTCCTGCTAATTGACTTGCACAAGTCAAAGTTAAAGGAGAGACAGATTGCAAATCAAGTAAAAAAAAAAAAAAAAAGATGCTTTTTTTTTTTTGTTCTTGCTCTTGGTTTTGTTCCCCTCTACTTGTTTGTTCTATGAATTAAAAATAAATAACATGAGTTGGAAAGCTAAAGATGGCGCACAGTTCTGGCATGGATGTAGTTTGACTGCTCAATTTGGGGGCGGCTGCTAAGGGTAGGGAGGTCATAGTGTCCATGGGAGGGGGAGGGGAAGGGAGGAGCTCAGCACCAACACTCAGAGCATTTGGAGTTTTGTCACCCCCTCGAAACTACACCTAAGGGTAACCGAGAGCCGGTTTTTTGATTACCAGTATGCCCAGGAAAGCCCAGGTAGAAGAAGTTAGTGGCTGGGAGGAGGATCATTCAGATTCCAGTCCCTCCCTCTGAGGGGCCTGGGAATGGCTGTCCAGCTGGGAGGCTTTATGACAGCTCTCTCCTGAGAGTCTGGAGGCAGTTAGGAGGTGGCAGACATTTTCCTTTTGTTGTATTTTCAGGCCCAGTCAGTGGGAGCAGGCTAACCCGGCCTGGGAATCCTGGCCAGGGTCAGGAGGGTGGTCCTGCCAGTCTGCTCCCTAGCTGATTTGGTTACCCCTCTGTGTTGTTTTCGGGATTTTGATCTTTTCTTGGTAGGAGCCTTGCTGGAAACCTGGGCCTTTCCTGGATTCAGGGAACGGGGAACCCTGTGTTCAGGATGTCCAGGGATAGGGAAGATCTGCCCATCCGAGGTGGTGACCCCCTGCACGGGATAACTCCAGTGTTATGTTTGGTTAAGGGAGAAGACTATTGGGCAGGGCCGGTGCTAGCTTTTATACTGCCCTGTACGAACAATTACTGTGCTGACTCCTCCCCCCCTTGTTCATTCATTCTGTGTCCTGGGCCCACTGAAGGAAAAGCCCAGCTTCCTCCGGGGATACAAACTTTAAAAACTGACACCCTCCCCCCCCCACCTCCAAACCCATGACTGGTGCAAGGGTATTAGGTGCCCTAGACAAACCTTATATCCTTGCACAACGCCAACCCCCCAAACCTCCGCCCCTGGCCTGTTCCACGCATGCAATCAAGAGTTATGCACTGATAATAACATTGTACATGAAAAATATCAAAGTACAATATTCTGAGGTAAAAATAGCACTTACATCATATTTATTTGCACTGCTGTGATGCCAAACACAAATCCCTGCAAAAAAATACAGTTGGAACCCATATGGTATTAGGCCTATTGTAATGTGTTGTGTGTGGGCTTGACCTCCAAAAGCCAAATACATTAATACACTTACTATTAGGAGAATACCTCACCTCGGTCACACATGCAGAACAAACAGACCCTTACCAAATACAGAACAGAGCAACGATAAAGTAGAAATACAAATGTGCAGACAAACACTGAACTGGAAGCCATAAGAAGCCAGACATTCTATGCAGTGCAACAATGAAAAAACAGAACTATCACCATTCCTCAAATATCAAACAATAAAATCAAGAAATAAAATAAATACATAATCATAATAGTAAAAACTATCCTAATAATATTATTTCAAAAACAGCTGATGAATAAAAGATCAAACAATTAAAAACTCATAGACACGTTTTTTTAAATGTCCCAAACACCAATAAAATATTTCAAAACAACAGACACATCAAATAACACCCAAAAATAAAACTAAAAAGAATTTAAAAACTTCACACTCTTCATACCTGGGAATTTTTCATTTTCACTTACCCTGAGATTGTTGTGAATTAGTGGGAGTGGAATATATACACACACACACATAATCCAGACTAGCTCCCTTTCACACCCACACACTCCAGGCAAGCTCTCATTCATATCTACCCAAATCCCAAGCAGGCTTCCATTTTCACACATACACACTGGGGTAGATTTTAAAAATTTGCGCGATCGCGTACTTTTGTTCGCGCACCAGGCGCAAACAAAAGTACGCTGGATTTTATAAGATACGTGCGTAGCCGTGCGTATCTTATAAAATTCGGGGTCGGCGCGCGCAAGGAGGTGCACATTTGTGCAACCTGCGCGCGCCGAGCCCAGCGCGTGATGCCTGTTCCCTCCGAGGCCGCTCCGAAATCGGAGCGGCCTCGGAGGGAACTTTCCTTCGCCCTCCCCCGCACCTTCCCTTCCCTTCCCCTACCTAACCCACCCCCCCCCCCCGGCCCTATCTAAACCCCCCCCTACCTTTGTCGGCAAAGTTACGCCTGCTGAAAGCAGGCGTAACTTTGCGCGCACCGGCCGGCAGCCTCTCTCTGTGTTCTGGTCCCGGGGGCTGGTCCGGAGGCCACGGCCACGCCCCCAGAACACCCCTGGGCCGAAACCACGCCCGCGTTGCCGCCCCCGAAACACTGCGTCACGCGCGACACGCCCCCAAAACGCTACATCGCTCCGGGCACGCCCCCCGGACACACCCCTCCCACCCCTTTTACAAAGCCCTGGGACTTACGTGCGTCCTGGGACTCTGCGCGCGCCGGCGGCCTATGCAAAATAGGCCGCCGGCGCGCGAGGGCCCTGCGCGCGTAAATCCGGCCGGATTTACACGCGCAGGGCATTTAAAATCCGCCCCACTCTGTCCACCCCAGGAAGGCTCCCATGCATGCATGTGTGCGTGCATACACACACCTACACACACATACACACTCATCCCAGGCAGGCTCTCATTCACATAAAAAACACACACACCCATCCCAGGAAGGCTCCCATTCACACACCCGCTCATCCCAGACAAGCTCCCATTTACAACACAGACATGCAGGTTTAAGTAACTTGTTAACAATGATTTGCAACGTTGAATTTACATTATAACAAAGCTATTGTAGAAGATAATTCATCACCTGGGACCCATAAAAAATGTACATTATAAATGGACAAAGATCATACCAGTGTACATTAAAATGAGGTTCTGCATATATGCTCCCACCTGCCTGAACACACACGCATGAATCTGGATGTATTAAGCACCATTGAACTTCTGTAATGGCAGGTTACAGCTTTCAAAGCCGCTGACTTACCAGGGAGTCTGGCCTTCCTGGGTAGGGGTTAGCGTTAGTATAAAGATGCAATCAAATTTATAGATCACATACATTTTAATAATCATATTAAAAGCACATAATGCTGATGTCTTGAAGCCATATACCAATTTGAACAAAAATTAGTGTGTACAGTTGTATTTCTTGATAACATCAAACTTTTGTAAATAAACTGTCATTCTTAAAGGTGAATATTAAAAGAGATGCGCGCGCACAGATTAGCGGATGCGTGTATAAACAGCGCATGTTTGCATTAGGGCTATTTTATAAACCTGGCACATTTGCATGCAAGTTCCAGTGCACAAATAACTTTGCTCGTCTAAAAAAGGGGTGGATTCGCGGCATTCTGTGGTGGGGCCATGAGTTACTCACATAAATTGCGATTTTATAACCTGTAGCCAAAAATTGATTGTGTGGGGGGAGTGTAGGCTGAAGAACCAGAGGGATCTGGGTGATCTAGAGATAGACGGGCCAAACTGGTAGACTAATTGATAAAACTGGTCATTTCCTTCACGCGCGCCTGTTGTAAAATGTTCTGACTTGCACCTGTCCTAAGGAAAATATGCAAACAGCATTTCCTCATGCAAACGCTTAAAATTAGGAGAACACATACGTGCAAATAGGTGTATTTTATATAATGTGTGCGCTTGCATGGACGATATAAAATTCATGTGCATGTGGGCTTGTACTGAGACTGAGTTAAACAAAGATTAAAAAAAATCAAAGGAGCACTTTTCCACTTTTGGAATTGATTTCCAGGTTGTGACATGAGATATAGGTCAAACTTGATTACAGATTGCTAGAAATAAGCTGAATAAAAAGAGCACAAAATTCAACATTTGCTACTTTGATTAAGAAATGCAAGAAATTCACCTGCAGTCGATGCAAACAACATTAATTTGCCTTTACAGGCTACAAAAAAGGAAAGGACTAGTGAGAAAAAAAAAATGCTCCGATTAGAACAAAAAAGGTGAATGTCCTCAAGTGTTTAACTAAGCACTTAAAAGGTTCACACTGGGAAAAATGCCTGTGATATTTGTTAAAGGTTTAATCAAGTTCTTAAAACAAAGGAACTGGGAAAAGTGAAAACCACATGTGTTACCATATGGACGTTACATTTGTGCGTTGGAAGAACTACTGAAAACATTTTATTTGCTTCCACCAAACATATTCTACAGCGTACAGAGAAAATACATCTTTTAGTGCAAAAAAATCTGAGCATTCCATTGACAGAATCCTGAATATAAAGACAGCAAACTAATCCAGTAGCTGCAGAGTTTAAAGCTGTAGTATGCATGACAGTAAAGTCCTCATCAAAAATGAAGGAAATGTTAAAAAAAACCCACATTCCATTATATTACGTAAAATCCCCCCCTGAGCTGATTAGAAAAATCTGACATTTAAAAAGTTATGGACATGCTTTTGATTTTGTTTAATGATTATAAAACAGGAAGTGTTTTCAAAATGTGTGGAAAATTGGCTGATAGCAAGCATTATCAAATTTTCGTACACCTTTATATTTTTTCTTCAAATTTTCATACCTGAGTAACTTTTTTTTTTAACAGTTGTATATTAATGAGCAGGTAGCTTGTAGAATCTTGCTGCAACAAACTTGGCAGAAAATTCCATATCCTCTTGCTTGTAATGTTTAAGACATTAATAAGGGACCCATTTTTATTAGGAAAATATTTCCCAAGCTATAAATAAAACAATTCATGGAGAATGCTTACATTCATACATTTTTCAACCAATGCAATTTCAATAACATTTCACATGAACGATAGACGCACAAAGGAATTCATAGCTGCAGAATGCTGTGGCACGTGACTACGTATTCGCTTTATCAGATCACGCTGGAGGCCGTGGAATAAATTTGGCGAAAGCGATTACAATTTTTTCAGTAGTTCCTCCGACTTACAAATGTAACATCCGTATAGTAACACGTGTGGTTTTCACGTTTTCCTAGCTCCTTTTTTATTTTATTTTTTTTAGAGTTTAACTATACCTTCAATAAATATCTAAGTGCTTAGTTAAGTGATCAAATATATTCACCTTTTTTTGGCTCTAATGTGAGCATTTTTCTCACTACTGATGCCATGTGAGGTAAACA